>NC_138176.1:11736299-12936299 GCF_964165515.1 Mesoplodon bidens
TTACTATTCTGTGCTGTGAGGCTGCTTCTGAGAAAATGTTGGAAAGGGTTTGGATATGACAAAAAGTCTGAACTCTATTTATGCCCTTTGACACACCAATCTCACTTATGGAAACTTATCCTATGGAAATCAGCAGTCATATGCCAAAGATACAAGCAAAGGGTGACTCATCACAGCATTATTCATAATAGGAAAAAGTTGGAATAACTTAAATGGCCACCACTCACTTTTATCTGTACATGCAAGGAGATACTTTGTATCATTTTACAGGATACGGCAGAAATATGTAAACCTACATCCAAAATATGTTCAGGATATATTGTTAAATGAGAAGTCTAATTAGAAAACAGCATTTTATTGTTCATACACAGAAGAACAAGTAACAAGACATAAGACTGGTCATCTGTGGGTGGAAGGGATGGTTGGTGATTTTTTTTGTTCTTTTTGCTTAACTATATTTTTTGTAATAGACATGTATTGCTTTTATAATAGACATAAATAAAGGGATTTCTCTCTGTGGGGAGTGGGAGGAGGGAAAAAACTCCAACTTTTTGCACATGATCCACATCACTCGTGATCTATCCCCTGCCTACCTCCCTCAGTTTCCTTTCCTGCTTGCCCCCCACCCCGGTCCTTCACCCACGGATAATACTGGAATAACTGTGGCTTTCCAAACAGGAGACATTCTCTCATACCTCTGTGCTTTCCAGGTGCTTCTGTCCCTGCCTGAGATGTCCTCTTTAACTCTCTAACTTGACAAACAACCTCTCCTGATGCTAACTGGCTTACCATTGTGCCTTCATGTCGAGAGAGAACATTCTGGCCACACAATTCAGTTGCCTGACACCTCTTCACAATAACAGTCCTCGGTGTCAGTTCATAAAGACTCTGCTCTCTGTGCTTGGTCAATGTGAGTCACTCCTGACAGGCAGTCACCCCAGGAGCTTCCCCACACCAGGGATTTTAGTTCGCACGGCTGATGCCCAGGTGCCCTGTCCTGGTAAAAGCAGCAGATATCCTGGGAGCCTTGTTGAAACAGCCAACCCAGTAACCTTCAACCCTGGACAACAAGCCACCCCAAGATCATTCTTTTGGCAAGGCTGGAGCCCCAGTTTCCCACGAACGTCATGGATAATCTCAACAACTTAGTTATTTGATGAGCCAGGGAGCTTCAATTCAAAACCAGTAACAGAGATTTCATCGTACTACAGATTGGAGAACGGCAATGCCCAGAGATGTCTGTGTACTTTCATTCCTTCACTCAGCATATAGGCTTGAGCACTGAGTGTGTGCCAGGCAGTGTTTATGTGTGTGTGTGTGTGTTTAATAAAGAAAACACAATTTATGCCATCACTGTGGCTTATTCAGTCTAACATTTTGACCTCTCCAATGAAGAATGGTATTTCTTAAGACAATCTTTTGTTTACCAAGCTGCCTCCAACTTCAAACACGCTCAGGGGAAAAAATACATCAGGAGCAGACTTTGAGCAAGAATCCTGACAATTCTTTGTTTCTGGGAACTGGAAGAAACTGTACCAGCTTCCAAGCCTCCACGCCTCCTTGTCAGAAACATCATTTCTAAAGCTCCATCCATCTAACACATGATGCTGGAGGTACAGTCGTATACAAATAGCCTGCTGTGAGTAATGATCTTCAACCTGACACGTATCTGGCCTTAGTCATCTGCTGCATTTTGCTTTATGAAGCAGCAAAGTGTCTAAGGATTTCCCCTTGCTTTTAGAATGAATTTTTAACACATCTTCAGAAAGGAGGCCTTTGTCAGCACTGTTTATACTCTTGACCACTTTGGAGAGGTGAGAAATGGCAGCCACAGAAGCACATAACTCAAGCTAAAAAGATCCAAAGGGGGAATACAAAACTCGGGGATGAGACTCTTCTTTTTGCAGGTGATCAGGACAGATTTGAAGCCTCTGCCCAAACAGAGCTATTGCCAAGTGTGACAGTGGTCCCAAGCTTGCAACAGAGTTCAGAGCCTAAGCTACATACTTTCAGTCCCAACTGAGTAACCAAAAGTAATCAATGGTGATTATCATAGAGACATTATGCTTAGAGCTCAGTCTCTTGTCTACACTGCATCTGCTTCAAGAAGAATGAATATTAAAAAAATTCTCAGTCTCACTAGTAATCACGGAAATGCAAATTAACACCAAGAGGTGTCATTTTTCACCTGTCAAACTAATACAGATTTTAAAAATGCTATTACCCAGTGTTGACAAGGGTGTCGGGAAGGAAGCACTCTGACATTCTGTTAAAGGGAGTGTAAATTGGTGCAGCTTTTTGGAAGACAATGTGCCAACACGCATTATAAACTTAAAATTTTGTATATGTATGATTTTGGGGGGGTTTTACAGCTGAAAAAACCAGAAAACTTAATTCCTAATGACTTGACCAATAAGGAAATTTATAATCTCACAAATCAAGTGTAGTCGTAAAGAGCTTCAGGCCTGGTCAACTCGGAAACTCCAGGACATCATCACAGACCCACGTTCTCACCGTCTTTCTGCTCTACCAGCACGAGCCTGCTGGCTTACGGTCCTCACAGTCACAGAAGGGCTCCTGGCAGCCCACCTTCACACACCAACATCCAAGAGCAACAAACAAACAAAACCTGCCTCTTGTTTGGTCTCTTTAACGTGTCCGAAGTCTTCTCCAGGAGCCCCCTAGAAGACGACCCCCTTTACCATTCCACTGGCCTAATTTAGTGGTTCTCAAAAGAGTGGTCCTTTGACCAGCAGCACCAGTACCTGGGAACGTCTTAGCAATGCCATTTCTCAGCCCACCCTGGACCTACTGAATCTGAAATCCTGGGGTGAGGCTGATTCTCTTGCTCCAGTTTGAGAACCACTGGCCTAAGCCAACCAATCTAACAAGGGGAATGGAATTACCATGGTTAGCTTTAGACTAATCATGATCCATTCCCTTGGCCTGGGGATAGGACGGACTCTCCTGAGCACAGGATCTTGCCTCACTGACCTCCATCCAACCTGCCCACTTGCATCATGAGCCCTAACATGCTACATTCTGTAGCATTAGGATGTTTTCGGCTGTGAGGACAGAAAACCTAACCCAAGATGTCTTTAACACTGAGGAGGTTTATTGACCCATATCATAACAGGTGTTACACGTAAGGGTTAATTCAGATGTTTACCTCTCTAAACTGTAGGTAAGCTTCTTCCTCTTTCCTCTTTCTCTTTGTGGGGGATTGAGGAAGGAGTGAGATCCTGTGCTGGTTTTTAAATAGATCAACAAATTTTCTGATATTCCTCCATTCAAAAAGCGAAGCTGAATTCCACCCTTATTGAGTGTGGGCTGTACTTAATGACTCACCTCTAACAGATAGAATGTTGTGGAAATGATGGTGTGTGACTTTCAATACTAGGTCACAAATGACACTATGGCTTCCTCCTTGCTGCTCTCCTTGGATCTCTTGCTGTGGGGGAAGCCAACCGCCATGCTGTGACTACCAAAGCATCTGGGGGAGAGGTTCATGCAGAAGGAACTCGGGCCCTCTGCTCACAGCTTGGTACCACCTTGGAGGTGAATCCTCCAGGCCCAGCCAAGCCTTCAGATGACTGTGGCCCTGGCTGACAGCTTGACTGCAGCACATGACTCGTGAGACACCATGAGCCATACCATCCAGCTAAGCTGCTCAATAACTCTCAACCCACAGAAACTATGAAATAAGGTTTGGGTGTTTTTAGGACAACAAGTTTTGGGGTGATGTGTTGTATAGCAATACATAACTAACAGAAACCCCGAGCAGAATGACTTGGACTTCCAGGGGCCCACTGACTTCAGTTTTACTTTGCAACCTTTTCTTCTCCCCAAGATGTGTGTGATTCCCCAACAGGGGTGGGTTGGGGGTAGTAACTTAACCCCTGTTTTCTTTCTGCGCTGAGGCCCTGTTATGGTTCTGGTCCATCATGTGGCAAACGTCTTCCTTTCTTGCGCTGATTTAGATAGATATCTTTTAGATACCCTGGCGTCTCTTCCTAAATCTAATTTCTTTAGCCTCTTCTTGCCCTTTGCCACTTCTCTACATTCTAGCATAGACCTACCGGAAAGAAACTGCATCTCACCCTACGGCAGTGACTCTAGTGGTAGAAATTTCTAGCCATAGCTCAAGGGTGAAGGAGAAGTTAGAAAGGCTTGTGATGGAGGGCAAGCTTGCGGGTAAACTTCAAATCCCACCTCAGAAGAAGGGCGAGGTACCTGCTGAGAAAACAGCATTTTCTGGACATTTAAAGCAAACTGATGTGCATTTCTCTAATGATTAATGACGTTGAGCATTCTTTCATGTGTTTGTTGGCAGTCTGTATATCTTCTTTGGAGAAATGCCTATTTAAGTCTTCTGCCCATTTTTGGATTGGGTTGTTTGTTTTTTTGCTATTGAGCTGCATGAGCTGTTTATAAATTTTGGAGATTAATCAAAACTACAATGAGATATCATCTCACACCAGTCAGAATGGGCATCATCAAGAAATCTAAAAACAATAAATGCTGGAGAGGGTGTGGAGAAAAGGGAACACTCTTGCACTGCTGGTGGGAATGTGAATTGGTACAGCCACTATGGAGAACAGTATGGAGGTTCCTTAAAAAACTACAAATAGAACTACCATATGACCCAGCAATCCCACTACTAGGCATATACCCTGAGAAAACCATAATTCAAAAAGAGACATGTACCAAAATGTTCATTGCAGCTCTATTCACAATAGCCCGGAGCTGGAAACAACCTAAGTGTCCATCATCGGATGAATGGATAATGAAGATGTGGCACATATATACAATGGAATATTACTCAGCCATAAAAAGAAACGAAACTGAGCTATTTGTAATGAGGTGGATAGACCTAGAGTCTGTCATACAGAGTGAAGTAAGTCAAAAAGAGAAAGACAAATACCGTATGCTAACACATATATACGGAATTTTAAAAAAAAATGTCATGAAGAACCTAGGGGTAAAACGGGAATAAAGACACAGACCTACTTGAGAATGGACTTGAGGATATGGGGAGGGGGAAGGGTAAACTGTGACAAAGCGAAAGAGAGGCATGGACATATATACACTACCAAACGTAAGGTAGATAGCTAGTGGGAAGCAGCCGCATAGCACAGGGAGATCAGCTCGGTGCTTTGTGACCGCCTGGAGGGGTGGGATGGGGAGGGTGGGAGGGAGGGAGATGCATGAGGGAAGGGATGTGGGAACAGATGTATATGTATGACTGATTCACTTTGTTATAAAGCAGAAACTAATAAAAAAAATAAAAAAATAAAAAAATAAAGCAAATTGACCTGACCTTTCCTGTAGGTGACAGTTCTCCTGACTTAGCTAAGGCTGTGCTTCTGTTCTTCCCAGAGTAGAGGTGGCCAATGACTCCAGGTCTGCGTTACTAAAATGTGCCCATAAAAGCTTCCAGGCCCGGCAGGGTGAGGGGTATGGTGGGGAAAGGATGCAGGCCCACGTGATGCTTACACACTGCACAGGAGCCTGTAAACAACAAGACCCGTGTCTGGGGCGCTCAGACTGAAACCCAGAGCCTAAGTCTGTGTTTCCCAAAGGGTGGAAGAACTACCTGGGAGTGCTTGTTAAAAGTGCAGCTTCCTCGACCCCATCCATGGTCCACAGACTGAATCTCTGGGGTTAAATATCTGCATTATTATTATTATTATTTTAAGTTCCATGATGTATACTTAATATATTTTAAGTTAGGGGGTTCATTCTGTCTTGACCACTTCAGATTAAGAACGCTGGACCATGCATTTTCAGAGTATTTCCTTAATAAGAGAGATTTTCAACAGGAAAAAAAAGGTAGTTATGTACTTGGCCGATGAACAGTGAGATTTTTGATCACTGTGAATTTCACATTTCACATAACATTAATATTTTAACATTAACGTCACACTAATGTTTCTCAGGAGCTTGGAAGAGAAACTAGTCCTCTGCCTCACTGAAATTTCAGATCGACCATCTACTGGTACATCTCTTTCAGAGTTCATCTCTGGCCTGTGCGTTACAGCCATTTAGGGTTTAATTGTTTATCTCATGCTCTCAGCACTCTATCTTGCAGTGAAGGCATCCTGAGAGGTCCACGTGTCTGAGAGCACAGAGAACAGCGCCGAACTCCACTGGGAGAGGCCCAAGCCCCCCAAATGTCTGCATTATTAAGAAGCCTTTGGGAAATAGTGAGGCACCCTAACTTCTGAGAGCTGTGGCTATTTTTGTATGATTTACAGACAATAAAATGTATGGATCCCAAGTATTCTCTTCAGTGATTTCTGACCGTTGTGTACCCCTGTGAAACCACCACCCAAAACATGGTGTAGGACACTTCCATCACCCCAGAAAACCCTCTCTTGCCCCTTTCCACTTAACCCCCTCCCCCAGCACACAGGACGCTGGAGTTTCTACCATCACAGAGAATTTTTTCCAGAACTATTGCTTCTGAAATGGTGAGCCTTAAAAAAATGGAAGAAATCTGTCATTTAAGAGCTCTAAATGAGCCACTTCTGTCTGGCAGGAGAAAGAGATTTCAACAGTCCATCTGAGGAGACTGTTCCATTTTCCTAGGAAAACCAGCCAAATGGACCTTTTAGTAATGTGAATAGAGAGCCTTCTGAATTGGCAGTGTGGTTGGAAACGTGACTCTGAGGGGCTAAACGTACTGGGAGGGACAATGTTGAAGGTCTCTGTGTTGGAGGCAGGGCTGCAGCGCTTAAGTGCTGTGGGAAAAATGTGCCAAGGACAGTGGAGGAGTTCCTCTGACATCTGCCCTCCCCAAGCCCTCTGGAAGGGGGTGGTAAGGGCTGAGGGCAAAAGGCAGACGGGATCATTTTCATGAGAGACCTTGTGGCACTCTGGGCTCAAACAGGAGAACCCAGCATCCCCAGCAAGGTGGCTACAGGAACGGCATGTTTTCTTATCATGCGTCCTCAATAATGTATGCTGACATCTGGGGAAGCCTCTGATATTTGTACAGTTATTTCATATCTGACCACCTCACTGAATGAAGTGTCTTATTAGTTCTAGTAGCTTTCCACAAACTCACCAGGGTTTTCTAGATGCATATCTTCTGAAAATAAGGACGCTTTTATTTTTTCCTTTCTAGCTGCTATAATGTTTTTTCCCCCTTGCCTTATCACTTTGGCTATTATTAAATTATTCAAATATTCTTTACAATGAAGATACCGGTGTTGAATTTTTGACCACCCTAAAATGACAGATTTGGGAATAGAGCAGCTATAATCAGAATAAACAGAATAGAGGCCACATCAGCCTTTCAAGGTGTGATGTGGTAATGACTGCTGGGGAGTAAGAAAACAGAGAGAAGGGACATATCCGAGAGAAATGTTAGATGAAAAACTGTTGGATTGTGATAAGAGAAGGCAAAATCAATGTAGACCACGGCTCCTAATGCTGGTGGTTCTGTTGACAATAACCATGAAAAGAGTTCTACTTTGAATCAACCCTGGAATCCCGTATAACTTATCTTAAAAGAGGAGAGAAGGAAATTAAGTATGCATTTCAGTTCATGGCAGACTTACAACTAAGAATTTGAGACAATTAGCAAATAGCTTTTTTTTTCTACTGTGTATCCTTGGTTTAACTCTTTTTTTTTTATTGGAGTAGAGTTGCTTTGCAATATTGTGTTAGTTTATACTGTACAGCAAAGTGAAGCAGCTATACGTATGCATATATCCCCACTTTTTGGGATTTCCTTCTCATTTAGGTCACCACAGAGCACTGAGTAGAGTTCCCTGTGCTATACAGTAGGTTCTCATGAGTTATCTATTTTATACATAGTATCAATAGTGTATATATGTCAATCCCAATCTCCCAATTCATCCTAAACCTGCTCCCCCTTTCCCCCTTGGTATCCATTTTTTTGTTCTCTACATCTGTGTCTCTATTTCTGCTTTGCAAATAAGATCGTCTATGCCAGTTTTTTCAGATTCCATATATATGTGTTAATATACAGTATTTGTTTTTCTCTTTCTGACTTACTTCATTCTGTATGACAGCTTCTAGGTTCATCTCCATGGTATAACTCTTAACCTACCAACAAGCAAAACATGTTATAAGAATTACCACTTTATTTTGATTATTCCAGTTTGAAAAGAAATCTTTCTTTTCCTTTGGGATTTCAAATGCATCACAGAGTTAGAGTGATGGTTACTATGCCCACCTCAAGTCAGTTTGTGCCATATTAGCATCAAGAGTCCACAAAGAGCCCCATTTTATCATTAATATTTCAAATTTTATTTATTTTGGCTCCTTCACCCAGCTCCTAATTCTATTCCCATTCCGCTGTATTACACTCTTGTTTATCTAACATATAGCTGCCCTGTATGGCTTCATTTACACCTAGAGGCATTCTTAACAATACATTACTAGTGTGGATTATTCTTGTTCCATAATCAGTATTGTGCTGGGTATATCATTTGGCTTTTTACTGTTTTCATTCAGTATTACAGGTTTGAGATTTACTGTGTTAATATATATAAGGAGTATTGAGATTAACAATAAAATGAATACCTGGTGATCCATCACCTGCTGTTAGATTGTCAGTACCATAGAAATAAGGTGCCCCCAATGCAACCAAACTTCCTCACGCAATAGGTAACTGAAGCCCCAATTTTTGCTTATTATTTCCTTACCTTTCTTTACTGGTTTTTGCCATATATATTATATACTCCAAAATAATGTGTTATCGTCTTTTGCATGATTTTCAACTTTACATAAATGGAATTATATGTATTCTTTTTTTAATTTTTACTTTATATTGAAGTATAGTTGATTTACAATGTTGTGTTAGTTTCAGGTGTACAGCAAAGTGATTTAGGTATACATATACATATATCTATTCTTTTTCATATTCTTTTCCCATATAGGTTATTACAGAGTATTGAGTAGAGAGAATTATATGTATTCTTATGCAATTTTTAAAAATCAACATTATGTATGTGAGATTCATTCCTGCAGATGGTTGTAACTGTTTTAATAACATTTTCATAGCTGTACATCATTATGTATCCATTTCCCATCCTCAGACATTTGGGGTGTTTGCAGTTTTTTACTATCACAAAGCTGGTAGGAATACTCTTAAGCATATGTGCAGGAGGGTCTCTATGCCACAAAGTGGAGTTGCTGGGTTAGGAGTACACACATCGTCCACTTCACTAGATACCAAATTATTGTCCAAAGTGGTTGCAGCAGTTGGCATTCCCACCAGCAGAGAATCAGTATTCCAATGGCATCAAGCTTCTCAAAGTCTCAACAGTGTCAGAGTTAAACTTGTGCCAATGTTGTAAAATATGGCTTTAATTTCAATTGCTAACCAATGAACTTGACAATCTTTTTATATGTTTATTCAGTGTTTGGTGAAGTGACTGGTCCAGGCTTTTGTCTTTTTTTCTGTTGGGCTTGATTGGTACATAGATGGGTATTTTTAACAGCTATATGATATTCCTTTTTACATACTACATTTATCAATTCCTCTTACTGCTGCCTATTTAGTTTATTGCCAACCCTTTGTTATTACAAACAACGTTGTGATAAACATCCTCGTACAAGTCTCTTTGTGAGGTAAGAAATTTCCCTTGAAGTGGAATGGCTGGTCTTAGAGTATGTGCATATTCAGTTTCCCCAAAGGCTGACAAATTGCTCTCCCAAACAGCAGCATCAATTGACCATGCTCCTGCAAGGGGATGAGGTTTCCCATTCATTCTCCTGCACGTTTGCCAGCACTTGGTATTACCCACAAAGCAACTTTAGGTACATACTGTCTCATATAGTTTGTAAATAATCCTGGAAGGTAGAAAATTATTTTTCCAGTACTTTACAATTTGCAAAGCACTTTCATTTGCATTATCTACCCCGTTTTTTTTTTTTTTTTTTTTTTTTTGCGGTACGCAGGCCTCTCCCGTCGTGGAGCACAGGCTCCGGACGCGCAGCCCCAGTGGCCATGGCCCATGGGCCCAGCCGACCCGCGGCACGCGGGACCCTCCCGGGCTGGGGCACGAACCCACGCCCCCCGCCTCGGCAAGCGGACTCTCAACCACTGCGCCACCAGGGAAGCCCTCTACCCCATTTTATGCTCAAATCCTGTCACTCATTCCCTTGCAAGTCATACGCAAAGAGCAATGTATTTTCATCCTCTAAATCCCATGTGCTGCTTCACACTTTCACATAAATACAGGTGTCTTGCCCACCCCAAGTACCCCCCAAAATATTTCCCAAACGCTGTTCAGTCATGAGCTTTTCTGTATCCCATACCCGGGGGAAGCATATGAAACCAGAGATCATTCTCTGTCACTGGGGTCATCAAAAGGGAGGATGTGACTTTGTCACCCTCTCCCACTGGACCCTGCCTCCTCCCAAGCCACAGAAGGTGGGAGATTGCTCAAACATGAGAAGATGTCTGGATACTGTTCAGCCAAAGAGAAGGACAAGTTGCCCAGCAAATAGATTATAAATAGGTCAGTTAAGCACACAGTGCTCCAGCCTTTTCTCCCTAAACATAATCTTTCTCTTCTTGTTTTCTTCACCCAATGTCTGGTGATGAGTTTGGGATAAAGAATGAGCTATAGTATCATAATCGCTCAAGCATTCCTACCAATGGAAGCTCGCTCGTGAGCTGTTTATTTTTCTAGAGCTTTGTGACTGTGTTCCTTATGTTGGCAATATGTCATCCTAATGATTTTATTTTAATAGTAGTGAATTATGACCCTGCTCCCTCAGCGAGGCATTTGGCATCCCATCTCAATCCCAAGTGAATCGGTGTTGTAGTAATGAATACCAACTTCATCAATAACATTAGGGAATATAAACTGGTGTTCTCTAAGTCACTGTCATCTCTTTCTGTAATCTTTGCATTCCATCATTTTGACAAGTAATTTCTAGATTTAGCTTCCTTTTTATTTACAAGACATCCATGCATGCCAGCCTGAATTATAACTTCCAGATTCCAATTTCACTAATAATTTTTGAGCACCTGGGTGGGGCTTTTTCACACAACAACCCTACTGTTTGTTACTCAGACAACCTGGGCTTGGAAAAGTGAAGTCATTTGGTCAAGGTCCTGGAGATGGAGCCAGAACTTTAATACTGGGTTTAGACCTCAAAATCTAGTGCTTTTTCTACTATGCCACACCCCAACCTTGTAGAGTTCTGCTGTTGTTTTTTAAGTTTCACATATACAATTCCTGAATTTTAATATAATTTTCTTTATAATCCTGAAGAAATTTGGACGGTATCACTTCACCTACGCTATTTGAGTCCCCACAGAGTGAAATCCAAGCCAACATTCCATATGGCATCTTGTCACATTCCTCAAAGATGTGGACTGGACGTTATCAAACTCAACCAGCTTCTGCTCTCTGAAAGGCAGGGTGGAGAGATTTCCACCACCAATCAGTTGCCTTAATGGACATTTTCATTCCCTTTCCCTGTGAGAATCAATTCCAATAAATCTGAATCTCTGGATTTCTAGCTACACAGCTTTAGATGTATAGATTCATGCTTTTGAATATCTTAGGATTCTGTCTGGAGTGGGTGAGGATACCCCATATTTTCAGGTTTCAAGTTTCAATCTTCTGATAGGAATTTGGTTTTCAGAGCAGTATGGCAAACCCAAGGAATTCTGACTCAGCTTCAGCTAAACCCACAAGATATCAGAACTTTAAAAGAACATGATGAATCATTTAAGATAAAGAGTCTGGGGATAGTCAGAGTTAGATGTCATAAAATTGTCATTGGAACAAGTGCACTCTCTTAATTTTCTTTTCCTGGTCCCGGGGCCTTTATGATCGCTATTCCCACTGTCTGAGAAGCAGCCCAACTCCTCTCTCCTCACCATGGCTCTATCTGCCTGTAAAACTCCCGGTTCAGAAGCCACATCCTCGTGACTGAAATCTTTCGGATATCCACACCAGTCCCTTGTGACTGTTTCCTCCTGTTCCCACAGCAGCATGTGCATGCCTGCCATCACTCATTCACCCAGCAAGTATTTGCTGAGGATCTACCATGTATGTGCCAGGCACCACCCTCGGCCCTGGGATACATCCAGGAACCAACAGACAAAAATCTTGCCGTGTAGAGATTACACTTCAGCTAGGGACCACAAACAACAAACATAACCTGTAAATGAAATAGAGTACACTGGACAGTGATGAACGCCATGGGGAAATTTAGAGCAGGGAAAGATGGGTCCAGAGCAGGGGGGTGAGGAAGAGCCTTCCAATTTAAAATAGGGGGTCAGGGTAGACCTCCCTAAGTAGATGACATCTGAGCACAAAGCTGAGGGGGGATAGGGAGCTACCCATGTTGGGGAGGAACATTACAGGCTGAGGACCAGATAGTAACAAGGGCTTAGGGCAAGAGATCCGTTTGGCTGGGGCAAAGGGATGAGCAAGACGGTGCTCACAGAGGCCACGGGGACCAGGCTGTGGCAGCCTGGTTGGCCATTCTGAGGAGTTGGGGTTTTGTGACAAGAGAAATGGGGAGACATTAGAGGATTCTGAGCAGAGGTGATCAGATTCTGAATATCTTATCAGGACTTCCTATTGGATAGATTATGAAATATGATAAAGGATGGTCCTGGGGTACATTCCTCCATGACAGCCCTTATCACACTGGGTCATACATGTTCACTTATGTGTCTTTCTCCCTTACTGGACTGTGACTTGGTTAGGACAGAAGCTGTCTTTGGATCCCCAATGTCCAGCCTAGGGCAGGACACATGGCAAGAAATATGTGTTGAGTCTGATGGTTGGAATGAGTGTGTCTCAGCCATGAGTTTTATTAATGAACCGAGATGGGCTTTTTGGTATCACTTGGGAAAACAAGGCAGAGGCGGGGAGAGAATCTCCATCCAGCCCCCAGCTTCTCCTCTCTGGATAGGTAAGTCACCAGACACCACTAACACTGTTCTTCCAGGGGTGGATGTGAGAAGTGCTGGATACTAATGCCCTCTTTGTTCAAGAATGCGGTGGCAGATGTAATTAACTTTTTCTATCTCCTGATACCTAGGGGGAGACATCTGTCTTTTCAGAGTGTTACAACTGGAATTATTTAGAGCCAAGAAATTTCCCCAAAGTCTAGTTTCAGTCACGCAGGCTGGCTACATAGGACCTTATGAGGACTTGAGAAGGCTTTAATGCCGAGTGGGAGTAGCGCCAAGATGCCCACCAGACTGCCAGGAGATGCCCCTCTCTGGCAGCCTCAGCTCTCCCAAAAGCAAAGGTGTCAGGATGAATTACAGTTCCTTCTGGGTGCCAAGCACGTCCTCTGACCCTGTTCTGTTTTGTCCCTTCACTATCTCTGAGGGCAGAGCAAAAAAGCCACTGGGAACAGCATCAAAAAGTGTTTATAGAAAGTATATTTTTCAGAGACTGGAGTTAGAACAGGTGAAGCACAGAGTAAATATGGGCATGGTCCAAGAGTGACAGAAGGTGCTGTTCTCGGTCCCACCCCATCCCCTTGCCTGTCTGTGAGGGAGGTCTGCAGTCAGGACTGGATTATCCAGTGAGCAAAGGCAGCAGCAAAGAAGGGAGAGTGAGGGCTTCCCTGGTGGCGCAGTGGTTGAGAGTCCGCCTGCCGATGCAGGGGACACGGGTTCGTGCCCCGGTCCGGGAGGATCCCACATGCCGCAGAGCGGCTGGACCTGTGAGCCATGGCCGCTGGGCCTGCGCGTCCGGAGACTGTGCTCAGCAATGGGAGAGGCCATAGCAGTGAGAGGCCCGCATACCACAACAACAACAAAAAAAAAAAAAAAAAAAAAAGAAGGGAGAGTGAGGAGAAATTTTAAAATCCAGCAAGAAGCCATTTAAACGTCAACATGTATATAAGTTTCATGTCATTTTGAAAAATAATGGTTTATGGTTTAATGTCAGTCTTACTCTGAATTCCATATGTCGATGGCATGGTAAGCTTTTCAGTCTATAGAGTTTCTAACCTGTTCCCATCAACAAACCTGGAGGGCTTCTCAAAGCTGCATTTTAGGCATAAGAAATAAAACCCCTTCATCTGATTCTAAAGGGCAAGCTCTTCTATGTGACAAATTCTATGAAGCTTCCAAAGACCAAGGAACATCTGGGGCTTGTCAGCATTGGGAAGAGGGTATATGGTCAGTTACAAGATGACCACAAAGCTATTCTGCCTGGCTCTCAGGACCATCTCTGGAGTCCAGCTGCCATCACATGTGTCTGAACTGCACGGTGATACTTGTCACCTTCCCCAAGATGTGCATGCAGTCTGTCCACAGTGGGCCAGGACAACCACTGGCCCTGAAGAGGGAAGGTATTCCTACCCTCAGTGGAACTACCACCACGTATTATTTATATAGTTGTTGCACTCTTTGACACTTGCTATACTGCATTATGCTATTTATGTTATTTTATGTTATGTTATTTATGCTCTTTGAAGCAGGGATGGATGTAGCACTCTGCCACCTTCCTCCCCACTCACCCATGATACATGTTATATTTGATCACAGTGTTTTTCCCACTGAGCCCAAACTAGATCTCAACATTTTCTCAACACACACTCCAGGCAGCCACTACCAACTGGCCAACCAAATGGCAGTGGCATGTGACGTGAAGCCTGTCTTTCATCCTAATTCTGATGGTCAGCTTTTTGAAGGGCAGGAACCATATCTTCTGCATCGTTGTATCCCATATAGTACCTACCCCTGTCTCAGATACAGAAAGCAACCTAGACTAATTTTCCACTCCAGAACTTTAATATACATTCATCAAACCTTCCCCAACAATGTGGGAATACAGAACCAAATCAGACTTGGTCTTCCACCTCCAGAATCTTAAGAGTCATTCAACAAACACTTATGAGACCAACTCTGATGACAGCATATATTATAGCATTGATTCCAAAGAAATTCTGCGCGGGTCAGTCTGAAAGGCCAAAGAGGTAGCCCCAGAAATTAGGTTAGTTAAGTGCAAGATGCTATTTTTAACAAATAACAATTAAAATGTCCTTGCTCCTTGAAGAATTGCCTTCCAGAAGCAATACTGTCAGGCTTTGGGACATCCTGGCACCCTGTGATAAAATGGCTTCAGGATGACATATATCATCACTAAGCCATTCCTTTCCCATTTATTTTCCTCATTACCATTGTTAAGAAATTGAACAGGAAAGCCTCCTGCAACTGAGATAATGACTTTCTCTGAATCCTTTACACCAGCTGTAAGGGGCTACCCAGTCTGACAGTCCAATTTGTTTTCATTTCTCTTTTAACCAACCCAAATAGGAGATAAGTTGTAATTTTTTAAAGTACCTTACAACTTTTGTGAGCCTCATTAATAGCAGGGCTGATCCACACATTTGCGCCGGCAACTGTTATTCCCATGGCAGCAGAAGCAGCAGCTCTCATAACACCCAATTACAGTGGCTAATGAGGCCCATTAATCAGTCTCCAGAGCTTTGGGGAACGCCAGTGAAGGGTCTGTTGATCTTTGGAGCAGGCTGCACAGTCATTGTCATATTTTATATGTCAAATTTCTAACGAAGTGAGGTGTGGTTAGGGTCTTCACTCACGTTTTACTAATGGTATGCTCATGGTTTGTTGCCCCTCCTCCCATTTTTTGAGTAGGGCAATGACTACTGGGGACAAATAGCCTGAACTTGTGCTTTGGATCCTCCTGGATGAGCTTAGTTGTCTATATTTCTTTAGCATCGATGCTCAGATCAAGGGAATAGATGTACATAAGCACTCTGCATGGGGAATGGCATGAAGTAAACAGTGGTCACTCACCCAGCAGGCCCTGTAATGTTCCATCCACCATCTGGTCAGACCCCAGCTCACCACACTGGCTGTTCAGAGATGCATGGGGCTCCCAGTCTCTTCCTCTTTGAGTGAGACTTTCTGGGATTTCCGTCACCTATTCTTTGGCAAGTCTGTGTCGTGGTCAAATTTGGGAATAAACTTAAGAATTAGATAAATGTCTGCATTTCTGTGACCTTCGGCAAATTATTTCATCTTTCCAAGTGTTGACGTCCCCATCAATAAATAATATGAGGGTAAGAAAGTACCTGACTCAGAGGGCTGGAGGGATGCATGTAGTGACCTCAGCAGGGTTCCTTGAGTTGAACAGTATTTTAATCAACAGTTAGCTCTTCTTATTCATTAAATATTGTTCTTAATCAACTTGAATCCTTTTGGAAGACAAACTAAATCTGCTTGATCCATTAATGGACAAAGTTCCTTGTCACCTTGGGATAAGGTAAATCCCTTTTCTTGAGTGGATGGGGACAAGGCGACCTATGAGGCTCTTTCTTCAGGCAGGAAGAGGATGGGCTAAGGTTCAGAGAGTAGCAACATCTCTTAGGAATATTTTGTGGGATTTAGAGCTGTTTTTGTAAAAGAAAATCTCTCTGGAACTTTTTTTAAAAAATATTTATTTATTTATTTGGTTGCGTCAGGCCTTAGTTGCGGCAGGAGGGCTGCTTAGTTGTGGCACGTGAACTTTAAATTGTGGCATACATGTAGGATCTAGTTCCCTGACCAGGGATCAAACCCAGGCCCTCTGCATTGGGAGCGTGGAGTCTTACCCACTGCACCATCAGGGAAGTCCCTGGAACTTTTTTTCATACTCTTGCTGACCCTGTACAGGAAGCAGCAGAGACAAAACTGTTCAAAAAGAGGAAAGAAAGAGATAAGTGTTTTGATCAAAAGTACCCAAGCAATAAACCACTGTGCCAGATTTTTTGACTGCTAGTCAAATATTCTTTCCTCTATACCAGCTGCTGGAGCTTGGGCTAACATCAGAGAATTCTCAAGAGAGAACAGTTTCAGGAGGAATCAACAACTGCAAAGTCAGGTGTTCTGCAAAAGAGGTGTCACCTTCAGTACCAGTGGCCAACCTTGCCGGGCACTCACGGTGTGCCAAGATCTTCACCACAAGTCTTATCTCATCAAATGTGAACCATCCTCAGAGTTGGTACCAGCATTATCCTCATTTGACCTATGAGGAAACTGAGCCCCAGTAAGGTCAAACTGGCTTGAAAGGCAAATGTCCTTGCCTTATGCAAACGATTCTAGGGAACAGAAGAAGAGGGAAGGCTGTTGAATCATTTTATAGGAACTTGAAAAGAAAACTGGACAAGAAAAAAAATTACAGCCTAATCTTAGTTATGAACACAAATTTAAAATGCTGAATAAAATAGAAGGAAATTGCATTTGACTCACACACACACATACACACACATTCTATTAAAACTTAGGGCCAACTAGCATTTATCCTATGATTGCAAGGATGGTTTGAAGTCAGAATATCTATAAATATAATCTACGACATTAACAGATTAAGGGAGAAAATGATAGGATTATCTCAGTTTTAGTAGGCTACATGGCCCCCCAAAAGATATGTCCTTGTCCTAATTCCTGAGCCTCTGAATGTTACTTTACTTGGAAAAAAATGTGCTTGCATATATAGTTAAAGATTTTGAGATGAGGAAATCATCCTGGATTATCCAGGTGGGCCCTAAAATCAATGATAAGTATTCTTATAAGAAATACACTGGAAAGACAGAGCAGAGAAGATGAGGTGAAGACTGACTGGACTGGAGTAATTCAGCTACTAGCCAAGGAAAGTCAAGGATTGCTGGTAGATACCAGGAGCTGGGAGAGAGGCATGGAATGGATTCTCCCTTAGAGGCTCCAGAAGAACCAACCCTGCTGACACCTTAATTTCAGACTTCTGGCCTCCAGAATTGTGAGGGAATACATTTGTATTGTTTTGAGTGATCCACTTTGTGGCAGTTTGTCACAGCTGCCACAAGAAACTAATACATCAAGGAATGAAGAAAAATCTTTTTCTAACATTCAACACTAGTTCATAGAATAACTTTTAAAAACTAGGAATGTAAGGAAAAAGTAACTTACAGATGGAGCAAAAATGTTTGAAATACATATCCAACATAAGGTTAATATTCAAAATGCAGAAAGAATTGCAAGTCAATAAGGAAAAGACCAAAATCCCAATGGAAAAAAAGGTATAAATATGAACAGACAATTCACAGAAGAGGAAACTCATTCTCACCTGTAATCAAGAAAATACAAATTGAAATACTAATGAGATTATTTCACACTCATCAAATTGGCTAAAAGTTTAAAATGAAAATATCAGTGTTGGCAAGTGTGTAGAAAAATTAACTCAGCAGGCCTGATTGCTCAAATCTTGTACATTCTCAAGAGGGCCTGCTTGTATGACTAGCCCTTGGCTAGCTCCTGGGAACTGAGCTACTGGATATTGGGCTATTCCCTACGCTACTAACTGATAAGGGCTTTTTATATACTTTAACTTTGTTGCACAGCTTGTTTAGATAATTTATGCAAAAACAATGCGATTTATATGAACAGCTTCTTTCCTTCTGCAGGTCTGGAGTTTCAGTAACCATGGCTAATCACAAAGGCAATATGTGCCGTATGATCAGCCTTCATTAAAATTTCCAGACCCTTAGGCTCCAGTAAACCTTGCCTGGACACACAACACTTCATACATGTTGCTGCAGTTAGCTGCCAAAGGAATAAGCATGTCCTGTACAACTCCAATGGGACAGAACTTCTGGAAGCTCATACCTGGTCTCCCCAGACTTGGCCCCAAGTGCCCTTTTCCTTTCTTGATCCTGCTTTGTATTCATTCACTGTAATAAATCATAGCCATGAGTAAAAACTACTTCTGAATTTTGTGAGTCCTTCTAGGAAATCAACAAACCAAGAAGTGGTCTTGGGATCCCTGAAAGAGTGAGAATGTGGAGAAACAGGACTTATACACACAGCTGGTGTGCCAATTATTTCGGAGGGCAATTTGACCAGATAGGGAAGGTTTAAGATGTACACGTGCTGAAGTCTAGCATTTTCATACCTGTGTTTCCAATCTAGACAACCTCTCTCTCAGGGTCATATACAAAAATGTTCACTGCAGCATTGTTTCTAAAAGCTAAAAACTGGACACAATTTCAAAATCCACTGATAGGAGAATGGAAAAATAAACAATCATGGCAAAGCATTTCAAACGAATGAATAAGAGCTACATCGAAATGGATAAGCCTCAAAAACAAAATGTTATATAACAGAAGGAAGCTGAAAAAAATATATGCATGGTAGGATACCATTTATGCAAAGTTTAAAAACATGTAAGATTAATATTTAAAGCATAAGAATGACACCAACTTTATGACAAGTTATTCTTTAAGGAGGAGAGAAGTAGGATGGGGGAGGGGCAGAAACAGGGATTTTACATAGATCTGAAATGTTTTATTTCTTACATCAAACTGAAATTGAGTTTAAACTGAGATCTGAACTCCAGCTCCCGAGTCTGGCTACAAACTTCACTATGTGTCCTTTCCTTTCAGTAGTGTGTTAATTAAAACCCAAGCAAATTAACTTAATCCCATCTATAGTAGCTCATGCAGAGCTCTGAATTAAATTTAAACAAAATGCTTATTTTACTATAAAAATTTAGCTATTTACAAACTTGTGAGAACTCAGAATGTAATTAAATTTTGTAAATAGCAACTAAAGTCCCACACTAATGACAAAGACGTTACAGACAGATTTCAGGAGACAATAAAACTCGAGAGAAGGAATGGCTACTAAATCTCTTGAGCTATGGAGTATCTTGCTCATTTAAAATATTGAAGAAAAATAAAAGTAAAATCAATATGAAGGTCTTAAGACATATAAGTTGGCCAGCTGAGTATAAATTAGGAGGAGTTCTTTTTTTTTGCGGGCCTCTCACTGTTGCAGCCTCTCCCGTTGCGGAGCACAGGCTCCGGACGCACAGGCTCAGCGGCCATGGCTCACGGGCCCAGCCGCTCTGCAGCATGTGGGATCTTCGCGGACCGGGGCACGAACCCATGTCCCCTGCATCGGCAGGCGGACTCTCAACCACTGCGCCACCAGGGAAGCCCCAGGAGGAGTTCTTAATTAAACAATTTGTATGTGCTGATAGATTCATTTCATCTTTAAGAAACATAGATGGCTTGTCTGTCATTGAAACATCATAAGACAGAAACCAATATATTTTGTATTTAAAGACGAAAAGCCAGAGAAGGATAAATATCAAACATTTGAGTTCTCAAAAAGAAATACACAGGAGATGTAAGACATATATGCTGATGCTGCTTTATAATTTTACCTAAAAATGTGGTGAGTGGGAGTTTGACCAGTTTTATTTTAACATTTTAAAGTTTTCCTTAATTAAAACTAGCCAGAAATTGTAAGAAATTGTTTTTGTGTGTTTTATCAACATACTCTTAGTTCAATTTCACAAATATTTTTTAAGGAACTACTTCTAAGAGGAGCATTACTCCAGGTTCTGTAGAGACAAGAAATCCCTCTGTTACAATAATAGCAAAAAGCACCGCTACTATCGCTGCTCTACTGGATATCTCTCCATGGGCCAGCAATGCTGTTAGAAGATTTGCATAGTTAGGAGGAAAGTGAAATATGTACGTGTGGAGGCAGAGACTGAAGAACATAAACAATAGTTAAGGAACTTGCTAAGACCACAGAGCAAAAATGGAGAGAAGTGTTCAGAGAAAGAATTTTAAAGTTTGAGATACTGAGAGTAGAAATGTTCTCCGAGGCTGTAAGGTTGCTAGAGTGTTAACTTTCTGTTTTTGCTGTGACAAACCTTGTGGCTTAAAACAACAGAGATGGGGCTCCCGGAGGAAGATGGCGGAAGAGTAAGACGCGGAGATCACCTTCCTCCCCACAGATACATCAGAAATTCATCTACACGTGGAACAACTCCTACAGAACACCTACTGAACGCTGACAGAAGACCTCAGACCCCCCAAAAGGCAAGAAACTCCCCACATACCTGGGTAGGGCAAAAGAAAAAAAAGAATAAACAGAGACAATAGGAGCAGCGGGAGGGAGCCGTGAAGGAGGAAAGGTTTCCACACACTACAAGCCCCTTCGCGGGTGGAGACTGCAGGTGGCGGAGGGGGAAAGCTTCGGAGTAGCGGAGGAGAGCACAGCAACAGGGGTGCGGAGGGCAAAGCGGAGAGATTCCGGCACAGAGGATCGGTGCCCTCAGGCACACACCAGCCCGAGAGGCTTGTCTGCTCGACTGCCGGGGCGGGCGGGGCTGGGAGCTGAGGTTCGGGTATCGGCTTTCAGTCGGAGCGCAGGGAGAGGACTGGGGCTGGCGGCAGGAAGAGAGCCTGAAGGGGTTAGTGCACCACGGCTAGCCCGGAGGGAGTCCGGGGAAAGGGTCTGGAGCTGCCGAAGAGGCAAGAGACTTTTTTCCCTTTTGTTTCCTGGTGCGCGAGGAGAGGGCATTAAGAGGGCTGCTTGGGGAAGCGCCGGAGACAGGCGCGAGCCGCGGCTAAAGGCGCGGACCTCAGAGACGGGCGTGGGACGCTGGGGCTGCTGGGGCCGCCGCCGCCGCGGGGCCTGTGTGCGAGCGCGGGTCACTGTCCGCCCCGCCTTCCGGGGGGCCTGTGCACCCCGCCACTGCCGGGGTCCCGGGACCCGGGGACGGCTTTCCCGGGAAAGCGCACGGAGCGCCTCGGGCTGTTGCAACGTCACGTCGGCCTCTGCCGCCGCAGGCCCGCCCCACACTGCGCGCCCCCTCCCTCCCCTCTGCCTGAGTGAGCCAGAGCCCCCGAATCAGCGGCTCCTTTAAACCCGTCCTGTCTGAGCGAAGAACGGACGCCCTCCGGCGACCTACGCGCAGAGGCGGGGCCACGTCCAAGGCTGAGACCCGGGAGCTGTGAGAGCAGAGACAGGGAAATCTCTCTGTGCAGCCTCGGAGGCAGCGGATTAAAGCTCCACGGTCCATTTGATGTGCCCTGCGTCTGTGGAGTGCATGAATGGACAGCGAATCATCCCAAACTGAGGAAGTGGACTTTGAGGACAAGATTTAAGACTTTCCCCCCTTTTCCTCTTTTTACAACGAATTATCCCAAATTAAGGAGGTGGACTTAGAAAGCAAGATTTCAGACTTCTCGCCCTTTTCCTCTTTTTACAACGAATTATCCCAAATTGAGGAGGTGGACTTGGAGAGCAAGATTTTTGATTTTTCCCCCTGCTCTCTTTTTGTGAATCTGTATGTGTAATCTTCTGTGTGAGATTCTCTCTGTATAGCTTTGCTTCCACCATATGTCCCAGGGTTCTATCTGTCCGTTTTTTTTTTCAATAATTACTTTTTAACTTTAATAATGCTACTATATTTCATACTTTATTCTATTTTACTTTACCTGCTCTTTCTTTTTTTCCTACCTTCCCTTCCTCCCTCCCTCCCTCCGCTCCTCCTTTCCTTCTTTCTTTTTCTTTCCTCCCTCCCTCCCACCCTTCTTCTTTCCACTTTCTTTTTCTTTCCTTCCTCCCTCCCTCCCTCCTGTCTTTTCTTTCTTTCCTTCCTCCCTCCCTCCCTTCTTCCATTCACTCTTCCTTTTGCTTTCATTCCTCCCTCCCTCCCTCCTTTCTTTCTTTCTTTCCTTCCATCCTTCCTCCCTCCCTCCCTCCTTTCTTTCTTCCTTCCTTCCTTCCTTTCTTCCCTTCTTCCTTTCTTTCCCTCTCTCTTTCTTTCTTCTACTAATACTTTCTTTCTACTTTTTCTCCCTGTTATTCTGAGCCGGGTGGATGAAAGGCTCTTGGTGCTGCGGCCAGGAGTCAGTGCTGTGCCTCTGAAGTGGGAGAGCCAACTTCAGGACACGGGTCCACAAGAGACCTCCCAGCTCCACATAATATCAAGCAGCGAAAATCTCCCAGAGATCTCCATCTCAGCACCAGCACCCAGCTTCAGTCAACGACCAGCAAGCTACAGTGCTGGTCACCCTATGCCAAGCAACTAGCAAGGCAGGAACACAACCCCACCCGTTAGCAGAGAGGCTACCTAAAAACATAATAAGGCCACAGGCACCCCAAAACACACCACCAGACGTGGACCTGTCCACCAGAAAGACAAGATCGAGCCTCAACCACCAGAACACAGGCATTAGTCCCCCCCACCAGGAAGCCTACACAACCTACTGAACCAACCTTAGCCACTGGGGACAGACACCAAAAACAACGGGAACTACGAACCTGCAGCCTGCAAAAAGGAGACCCCAAACACAGTAACATAAGCAAAATGAGAAGACAGAAAAACACACAGCAGGAGAAGGAGCAAGATAAAAACCCACCAGACCTAACAAATGAAGAGGAAATAGGCAGTCTACCTGAAAAAGAATTCAGAATAATGATAGTAAAGATGATTCAAAATCTTGGAAATAGAATAGACAAAATGCAAGAAACAGTTAACAAGGACCTAGAAGAACTAAAGATGAATCAAGCATCGATTAAAAACACAATAAATGAAATGAAAAATACTCTAGAAGGGATCAATAGCAGAATAACTGAGGCAGAAGAACGGATAAGTGAGGTGGAAGATAAAATAGTGGAAATAACGGATGCAGAGCAAAGTAAAGAAAAAAGAATGAAAAGAACAGAGGACAGTTTCAGAGACCTCTGGGACAACATTAAACGCACCAACACTCGAATTATAGGGGTTCCAGAAGAAGAGAAAAAGAAAGGGACTGAGAAAATATTTGAAGAGATTATAGTTGAAAACTTCCCTAATATGGGAAAGGAAATAGTTAATCAAGTCCAGGAGGCACAGAGAGTCCCATACAGAATAAATCCAAGGAGAAATACGCCAAGACACATATTAATCAAACTGTCAAAAATTAAACACAAAGAAATCATATTAAAAGCAGCAAGGGAAAAACAACAAATAACACACAAGGGAATCCCCATCAGATTAACAGCTGATCTCTCAGCAGAAACTCTACAAGCCAGAAGGGAGTGGCAGGACATAATTAAACTGATGAAGGAGAGAAAGCTGCAACCAAGATTACTCTACCCAGCAAGGATCTCATTCAGATTTGATGGAGAAATTAAAACGTTTACAGACAAGCAAAAGCTGAGAGAGTTCAGCACCACCAAACCAGCTTTACAACAAATGCTAAAGGAACTTCTCTAGGCAAGAAACACAACAGAAGGAATAAACCTACAATAACGAACCCAAAGCAATTAAGGAAATGGGAATAGGAACATACATATCAGTAATTACCTTATTGTAAATGGACTCAATGCTCCCACCAAAAGACACAGAGTGGCTGAATGGATACAAAAACAAGACCCATATATATGCTGTCTACAAGAGACCCACTTCAGACCTAGAGACACAAACAGATTGAAAGTAAGGGGATGGAAAAAGATATTCCATGCAAATGGAAATCAAAAGAAAGCTGGAGTAGCAATTCTTATATCAGACAAAATAGACTTTAAAATAAAGACTATTAGAAGAAACAAAGAAGGACACTACATAACGATAAAGGGATCGATCCAAGAAGAAGATATAACAATTGTAAATATTTATGCACCCAACATAGGAGCACCTCAATACATAAGGCAAATACTAACAGCCATAAAAGGGGAAATCGACAGTAACACAATCATAGTAGGGGACTTTAACACCCCACTTTCACCAATGGACAGATCATCCAAAATGAAAATAAATAAGGAAACACAAGCTTTAAATGATACATTAAACAAGATGGACTTAGTTGATATTTATAGGACATTCCATCCAAAAACAACAGAATACACATTTTTCTCAAGTGCTCATGGAACATTCTCCAGGATAGATCATATCTTGGGTCACAAATCAAGCCTTGGTAAATTTAAGAAAATTGAAATTGTATCAAGTATCTTTTCCGACCACAATGCTATGAGACTAGACATCAATTACAGGAAAAGATCTGTTAAAAATACAAACACATGGAGGCTAAACAATACACTACTCAATAACGAAGTGATCACTGAAGAAATCAAAGAGGAAATTAAAAAATACCTAGAAACAAATGACAATGGAGACACGACGACCCAAAACCTATGGGACGCAGCAAAAGCAGTTCTAAGGGGGAAGTTTATAGCAATACAATCCCACCTTAAGAAACAGGAAACATCTCGAGTAAACAACCTGACCCTGCACCTAAAGCAATTAGAGAAAGAAGAACAAAAAACCCCCAAAGTTAGCAGAAGGAAAGAAATCATAAACGTCAGATCAGAAATAAATGAAAAAGAAATGAAGGAAACGATAGCAAAGATCAACCAAACTAAAAGCTGGTTCTTTGAGAAGAAAAACAAAATTGATAAACCATTAGCCAGACTCATCAAGAAAAAAAGGGAGAAGACTCAAATCAATAGAATTAGAAATGAAAAAGAAGTAACAACTGACACTGCAGAAATACAAAAGATCATGAGAGATTACTACAAGCAACTCTATGCCAATAAAATGGACAACCTGGAAGAAATGGACAAATTCTTAGAAATGCACAACCTGCCAAGACTGAATCAGGAAGGAATAGAAAATATGAACAGACCTATCACAAGCACTGAAATTGAAACTGTGATAAAAAATCTTCCAACAAACAAAAGCCCAGGACCAGATGGCTTCACAGGCGAATTCTATCAAACATTTAGAGAAGAGCGAACACCTCTAACTCTCAAACTCTTCCAAAATATAGCAGAGGGAGGAACACTCCCAAACTCATTCTACGAGGCCACCATCACCCTGATACCAAAACCAGACAAACATGCCACAAAAAAGAAAACTACACGCCAATATCACTGATGAACATAGATGCAAAAATCCTCAACAAAATACTAGCAAACAGAATCCAACAGCACATTAAAAGGATCATACACCATGATCAAGTGGGGTGTATCCCAGGAATGCAAGAATCCTTCAGTATATGCAAATCAATCAATGTGATACACCATATTAACAAACTGAAGGAGAAAAACCATATGATCATCTCAATAGATGCAGAAATAGCTTTCGACAAAATTCAACACCCATTTACGATTAAAAAAAACCCTCCAGAAAGTAGGCATATAGGGAATTTACCTCAACATAATAAAGGCCATATATGACAAACCCACAGCCAACATCACTCTCAATGGTGAAAAACTGAAACCATTTCCACTAAGATCAGGAATAAGATGACGTTGCCCACTCTCACCACTATTATTCAACACAGTTTTGGAAGTTTTAGCCACAGCAGTCAGAGAAGAAAAAGAAATAAAAGGAATCCAAATCAGAAAAGAAGAAGTAAAACTGTCATGGTTTGCAGATGACATGATACTTACTATACATAGAGAATCCTAAAGATGCTACCAGAAAACTACCAGAGCTCATCAATGAATTTGGTAAAGTAGCAGGATAGAAAATTAATGCACAGAAATCTCTTGCGTTCCTATACACTAATGATGAAAAATCAAAGAGAAATTAAGGAAACACTCCCATTTACCATTGCAACAAAAAGAATAAAATACCTAAGAATAAACCTACCTAAGGGGATGAAACACCTGTATGCAGGAAACTATATAAGACACTGATGAAAGAAATTAAAGATGATACAAACAGATGGAGAGATATACCATGTTCCTGGATTGGAAGAACCAACATTGTGAAAATGACTATACTACTCAAAGCAATCTACAGATTCAATGCAATCCCTATCAAACTACCAATGGCATTTTTCACAGAACTAGAACAAAAAATTTCACAATTTGTATGGAAACACAAGAGACCCTGAATAGCCAAAGCAATCTTGAGAAAGAAAAACAGAGGTGGAGGAATCAGGCTCCCTGACTTCAGACTATACTACAAAGCTACAGTAATCAAGACAGTATGGGACTAGAACAAAAACAGAAATACAGATCAATGGAACAGGATAGAATGCCCAGAGATAAACCCATGCACATATGGTCACCTTATCTTTGATAAGGGAGGCAAGAATATACAAATAGAGAAAAAACAGCCTCTTCAATAAGTGGTGCTGGGAAAACTGGACAGCTACATGTAAAAGAATGAAATTAGAACACTCCCTAACATTATACACAAAAATAAACTCAAAATGGATTAAAGACCTAAATGTAAGGCCAGACACTATAAAACTCTTGGAGGAAAACATAGGCAGAACACTCTATGACATAAATCACAGCAAGATCCTTTTTGACCCACCTCCTAGAGAAATGGAAAGAAAAACAAAAATAAACAAATGGGACCTAATGAAACGTATAAGCTTTTGCAGAGCAAAAGAAACCATAAACAAGATGAAAAGACAGCCCTCAGAATGGGAGAAAATATTTGCAAATGAAGTAACTGACAAAGGATTAATCTCCAAAATTTACAAGCAGCTCTTGCAGTTCAGTATCAAAAAAACAAACAACCCAATCCAAAAATGGGCAGAACACCTAAATAGACATTTCTCCAAAAAAGATATACAGATTGCCAACAAATACATGAAAGACTGCTCAACACCATTAATCATTAGAGAAATGCAAATCAAAACTACAATGAGATATCATCTCACACCAATCAGAATGGCCATCATCAAAAAATCTACAAACAATAAATCCTGGAGAGGGTGTGGAGAAAAGGGAACCCTCTTGCGCTGTTGGTGGGAATGTAAATTGATACAGCCACTATGGAGAACGGTATGGAGGTTTCTTAAAAAACTAAAAATAGAACTACCATATGACCCAGCAATCCCACTACTGGGCATATGCCCTGAGGAAACCATAATTCAAAAAGAGTCAGGGCTTCCCTGGTGGCGCAGTGGTTGAGAGTCCGCCTGCCGATGCGGGGGACATGGGTTTGTCCCCTGGTCTGGGAAGATCCCACGTGCCGCAGAGCGGCTAGGCCCGTGAGACATGGCCGCTGAGCCTGTGCGTCCGGAGCCTGTGCTCTGCAACAGAAGAGGCCACAACAGTGAGAGGCCCGCGTACCACACACACACAAAAAAGTCATGTACCACAATGTTCATTGCAGTTCTATTTACAATAGCCAGGATGTGGAAGCAATCTAAGTGTCCATCAACTGATGAATGGATAAAGAAGATATAGCACATATATACAGTGGAATATTACTCAGCCATAAAAAGAAACGAAATTGAGCTATTTGTAGTGAGGTGGGTGGACCTAGAGTCTGTCATACAGAGTGAAGTAAGTCAGAAAGAGAAAAACAAATACTGTATGCTAACACATATATATGGAATCTAAAAAAAAAAAAAAAAAAAAGGTCATGAAGAACCTAGGGGCAGGACGGGAATAAAGACGCAGACCTACTAGAGAATGGACTTGAGGATATGGGGAGGGGGAAGGGTAAGCTGGGACAAAGTGGGAGAGTGGCATGGACATACATACACTACCAAATGTAGAATAGATAGCAAGTGGGAAGCAGCCGCATAGCACAAGGAGATCCGCTCAGTGCTTTGTGACCACCTAGAGGGGTGGGATAGGGAGGGTGGGAGGGAGACACAAGAGGGAAGAGATATGGGGATATATGTATATGTATAGCTGATTCACTTTGTTAGAAAGCAGAAACTAACACAGCATTGTAAAGCAATTATACTCCAATAAAGATGTTAAAAAAATAAAAAATTTAAAAAACATAAAAAATATAGATCTCAGAGATAGACTTTAGTTTGAACGAACTTGGGGGCCAGACAGGCATGTGCCTGTGGTGTCCGCTTACTGTTCTTTGTCCTGTCCTTTCATACTGATCACTGGTCCCACTTTGGAATCACGTGTTTGCTTTGTTTGTTCTCTGGCTGCTCTACACAGTACACGCTTCACGCTTCACGACAATGTGCTCACTGCAGTACACCCAGCGCTATAGTAAGCACATGTGACAGTCAACATATATTTGTTGAATGAATGAATAAGTGAATTATTCTGTTTAAGTACTTAATCTCCTTAAGCCTCAGTTTCATCATTTGTAAAATAGGAATTATAGTTATATTCACTTCCCAAGAACTGATATGAGAGTCAAACGAGTGAAAGTATTTCAAATGCTTGACTTATAAAAAGGTATGCAATAGATGATGAATACCAGGTTATAACTAATATCGTTATCATTGACACTATTGACACAAGAGCTAATTTATTCAAATATTAAAGGCAAAGAAAAGCTAGAGCACAATTATAAAGGTAAACCACGTGATAGAGACTTCTGGAGAAATGTTTCGTAAGACGGGAGGCCTGTCAGATTAAAATGAAGGCACAGAGACGTAAACTGGGTAAGGTGGGGGGACTTCTCGGCAAGGAAGAAGAGGCTGGGGTGCTAACCAGGTGTCAGAAGGAGAGTGACCAAGGCAACACTGTCCCTTGGATGCTCCACTCCCTCCCTCAGCATCACCAGGCACCAGAAGAGGACAGCAGTAGCTACACTTTGTCACGGAAACCAACACAGCCTCTCCCTGCCAGCCTCAAGCAAGGTTTGCTCCTTAACTTGAAATATCAAAATTCTCTTCTGAATCATCAGTTTGCCCTCTAAAAGTTGTATTCTCAGTTCTTGTCAAGTGCGTATTTTCTCTTTACTTTCCATCAGGGTTTACCTTAGAACCACTCAACAGTTCCTGCAAGGCTTGAGAGGATATTGTTTAATCCATAGCTTGTGGTGTCACAACAACATACACCAAGATCCTAGTCATAACTGACACACGACTGTAGCCTGTCCATCTCTTGTCAAACTATTTGAACTGCGGGTTGTACTTGAAAACATTTGATCGAGCACATTACCTGAGTGGCCCCTGGTTTACTAATACTCTTCGGAACAATCCCATGATCAGATTCCACCATGAACTTGAGATGTGGGACCTCCGAGGCGTTTCCTCGTCATAGACTCCTGCACCATTTATCTTTTAGCTCCAGAACCATCTGAGACATCTCTCTTTGACATACTGAAGTAAAAATAGTTTTTGTCTTATGTCTTTAGTCTAGGGATCAGCAAACTCTCTGTAAAGCACCAGGTAGTAAATATTTTAGCCTTTGTGTGCCAGATGGTGTTGGTCACAACTCAACTTTGCCATTGTCGCCAAATGAAAAGGTATGGCTGTGCTCCAATAAAACTTTACTGACAAAACAGGCTGCTATTGCACATAGCCTGAGTTTTCCAGCCCCTGCTTTCTGTTTTGCCCCATGTTTAGAGAGCCAGAAAACTAACAGGCTCTTTTGTTCTGAGAAACCAAAAGGAAACCTGTTCTAAAGGTAAACAAGGCGACTAGCTCATTTGCCACCAAATAAAGTATAATTGTCAAAAAAAGTTGTCCCACTAGTTATAGTTCTCGCGGTTTTGTTGTTTGCTTTGATCAATTATTCCAAGTACTTGATGCTACAGGAGCAGAACCCCTTTTTCACACGTTTCTCTTACATAGAACCTGATATATAAAGCCAAGAGAACGGATGAGGGGGCTTCTCCACGTGGTCTACACCTTTTCCGGTTTGGATAAATTCTTGAGTATCTGGAGATGCCCTGTGGCACCCCTGCTGAGTGTGACAAGCGCCGGTAAAGAGCTCAGAGAATGAGGCTCAGCCTGAGCTCTAGACCAGGCTCCATCCAGTTTCTTCAGAAACTGAGAGATATGACAGGCAGAGCCCCAGAGACACAGAAGGTGATCTCAGCCCCAACATGCCAGGTCCTGGTTTGGGTCCCTGAAGACACCCAGCTGGCCTTCTGTGGTCTGGGCCCAGTTTTCTTCCAATAAATTTCATTTTGATTTTTGCTTAAGTTACCTTGGCTGTGCGTCTGTTCTCTACAACCAAACAATCACTAAACAAATTAGGAGCAGAATTAGATTCAATGACATTTCAATTCTGTCCAGCTTATACTGAAGGAGACATCAAATGAGCCACTTGAGTTCTGGGATATAATTTCATCTGCAAATTCTTAAATTAATAAAACATCTTTAAGTCTTCCATAAGACAAAACTCCAATATGTGGAAAGAAGACGATTTGGGCTTTTATGTATTTTTCTACAGCTGTTTACAGTTCAAATTCCCTCCTAGAATAGAGGTGAATCAGAGAATATTCAGTGCAAAGTTAACCTAGTGATACAAAATCAGGGGAGTGTGATTCATGAGACAAGGTTAAAGTAATTAACGCTACAGCCAAGCTAAATAAAGAGTAAAGGTGCAGAGCTACGCATGCTCGACTATCTGAAAGGTGTAAGCAACTGAGCGATGAGGCTCAGGGGATGGCGGTGAGGTGTGCTTGGTAAGAAGAGGGCAGGAAGGCTCAGTAAAAAAATGTCCTGAATATTGCTATTCCATGAGAAGGTAGAATTATCCCTCTGCAGGAATTTGCAGAATTATCTTCAGAATTAGCTGTGTGGTTTCTGAGGTTGATCTAGATAAGCAGGGACAAGATGTGGGGGGTTTTTCCATCTTTATGGCTATCAATCTTTATTAATGCATCTAATTCAGCACAATAAAATTCCTTTCAAACGTCCTCTAATGCAGATTTTTCACAGATACTATTTCAATACTACGTCCTTTGCTCTCCATCCCGAGCCCAGGTGAGCACCGCCCGAAGATGTTTTCCTGCAGATCCTGCTCCAAGCCAGTGGGTCACAGGCAGCCTTTGGTTTGTCAGGTCAAAGAATGGTGACCCTCGTCAGGGTGGGGAGGTTCTGGAACCCTCTCAGTCCCGTGAAGCTTGTTGGTCTACGTCTCCCTTCCCTCTGCTCCTCCTGACTCCAGATACCCCGAGACAGGGCGTGTGGGATGACACACCCTCCTGGAAGGCCAACCACAGAGAATCTTCATGGTCATCAGGCCCATCCTGTCCATGGTGCTCAGCCTCTCTCTGAAGACAAGGCTGATGGAGACGTGTGAGCCCAGCACCACACCCCGTGGTGTGTAACACTCTCTCACCTGGATTTTGAGAGGCAGCCATGGACAGAGATATGGTCGCAGCCACCCTCGGGAACTCATCCCACCACAAGGGCACTGGCACCAGCAAGCCTACAAGATACATGTTTTATTTTATTTTTAATCTTTTTTTTTTTTTTTTGGCCGCAACCTGCAGCATGTGGGATCTTAATTCCACGACCGGGGATGAAACCCATACCCCCCTGCCTTGGAAGCTCAGAATCTTAACCACTGGACCACCAGGGAAGTCCCCAAGATACGTGTTTTAGAGCATTCGTTCTCAGTCACCGGGAAGGGGTGACGTCAGAGTTGCCCTTCTGGCACTTGGGTTTCCCTTGAAGACTGTGCGGTGACCTGACGTGGCCCAGCCTCCAACACACGTGGGAACAGAGCCATGAGTACCCTGGTGGCAGTACCAAACCTCAATCGAGAAGCCCTGTTTTAAAGAATTCATCCCTTGTGCCTGTGTGTAGCCCTCCAGAGAAAGGAGGGCTTAGATAACTCCCCTGCCTGGATTCAAGAACCAAAGGCTGCAGTGTAAGGCAGTGTGAGTGGAAGTGACTGGGCTCCAGGGGTCTGAAATCTGGACTCCTTACTAGCAATGTGGCCAGCAGATCATTTTGACTTTCAGTCTCCTCATCTAAGGCGTAGGACTAGCCAGGAGTAAGAAAACCAGGGCCCAAGGGCCAAATCCAGCTGCTACCTGTTTTTGTAAATAAAGTTTTACTGGAACACAGTCACACCAATTATTTACATAATGTCTGGAGCTGTTTTTGTGCTGCAATGGCAAAGCTGAGTAGCTGCAACATAGTAAGTCCTACAAACCCTAAAAGAATTACTGTCTGGCTCCTCATGGAAAAAGTTAGCCAACCCCTGTACTAAATGGTTTTTATGACATCTTCCAAATTCTCTGACTCTTCCCCAGGTTGCCACACACCAGGAAAGTGCTTCTGATGTGTGTGTGTGTGTGCACGCATGTGTGATTATATGAGAGAGAAAGAGACCTTTTGCACTTGTGACAATTATAGATAACGGGGTGGGGTGTACTCTGAGAGAATTCCCATGGGCGTGCTTAGCCAACCAAGAAAAGGAAGATTCCTGCAGGACAGAGCAAAGTTAGTGGTTTCTGATGGGCCCAAGGAGAGAACCAATCTGTGCCTTTCCTCCAATAGCACACGGCCTCTCCAATAATACCTAACAGGATTCTCTTTTCCTCAAGTATCAAAAACCTAGGGCCTCCCTGGTGGCGCAGTGGTTGAGAGTCCGCCTGCCGATGCAGGGGATACGGGTTCGTGCCCCGGTCTGGGAGGATCCCATATGCCGCGGAGCGGCTGGGCCCGTGAGCCGTGGCCGCTGGGCCTGCGCGTCCGGAGCCTGTGCTCCGCAACGGGAGAGGCCACAACAGTGAGAGGCCCGCATACCACAAAAAGAAAAAAAAAAAAAAAACAACCCAGCCCATGGTCACTGCATCCCTACACAAACTCAAAGATGAAACCAAACTGGAAACCAGCTTTCTCCTGGCTTTGCTCAGGAAGAGGTTTGGCCAATCCTGCATTTATAGGATGCTTTAAGTTCTAGCTCCTCAGGAATTGCAGATTTCTATTTTCTTCCCAGCCAACACTATTCACGAAGAACAGCCAACCACTGGATGGGCAGCCAGTTTTCATTAAACTTCCCCAATTATGTAAGAGGACTGCTTCTTGTTCAAACTATCCATGGGCACTGGATGTTAAGGGATGATTTTCCACAGAGAAATCCAGTTCCTGGAGGAAGAAAGACACTGCAGCAGCTGCCGCTGCCGCCACGCCTTCTGGGGCTGGTGAAGTCATGAACTGACGTCTCTGCCAGCTGACACTTTCCTGATATGGGTCATTTGTCATCTTGACAGGAGGACTGGGAAGGAATTGAATGATAGTTTTAATCCACCTGACAGAAGGCATGTTTGTATCAAAAATAAGTGTCTCCAATTACGAAGCTGTTAAAAAAAAATCATTAATCCCCCAAATCCTCCATCTGTCATGAAACGGGCCTCATTTAGGTACTTAACAAAATTACAAAAACAGGTTCCGATTCCACCGTTCACATTTCCCTGGTGGCATCCTCCTTCTGCTCAATTGCATTCAGCCAGCAACTTAACTTATACCTGCAAGCTTAGTAACCTTCAGTGGAAAGTGGAACTTTCTCTCTCTCCCAACATCTATGTACCCATCCAGAGAAGACTCTGAATGGTCCTACTTGGGTCATGTGCCTATCCTTCACCTAACAGCCTTTCCATAAGGGATTCCTAATTGGCCGGCCTGGGTCAAATACCCATTCCTATGGCAGGGATAAGGGCTCCTGACTACAGGAGTAGGGTTGGGTCCGCAAGGAATGAGAAAGGCCCTCTAAGCAGCCAAAGCTGTACCCACCATGACCGATCATGCCAGCCTCCAAATATGGTTTCCAAGGGCATCAGAAGGATGGGAAGGGGAGTTCACCGTACCAGCCTCAAAAGCACCACACAGAGGATAACAATTCTGTAGCAATGCTGTAAAGTAGCTAACAAAACGTTCATTGTTTGGGGTAGTCAGACTTAACATTATCAGCAACCAAACTAAATGCAGATTGGGATTTTCTTTTTTACTATGTTCACTGGTTTCTCTAGGTTCTGTATTATTCTTCTTTCTCCTGCCACCTTGATCACCCATTTCCCTCTTCATAATAAAAATAATTCTCCAGTAGCTATACTGTATTCAAATATTTGAGAAATCACAGGTCAGCTTTCCTGAATTTAACTTTCTGGAAGGGTAACTTTTTGTTGCTGTTGACATTCACTTTGTAAAGGGTTTGTGTATAAGGGTGTTTATAGTTCCTGAAGGTCTCCTTATGGGGCTATCAGCAAGAATCTTGGGGGATGTGTTAACATACGGTATTTGTCTTTCTCTTTCTGACTTACTTCACTCTGTATGACAGACTCTACATCTAGGATGGTCTGTGAGTCATTCTGAAACCTAAAGGAATTCAAGGTGAAGGCACGGCTGTGGCCCCAGGCTCCTACCGTGAGAGGAAGCTGGCACACGGCCACAGGCTGCTAACACCCGCCTTCTCGGCTGTCCTCCTTCCTGGTCAGAGAGAGCATTTTTACAACCAGAACTGCTCCCCTAGAGCAGGGATGCTCAGAGGTTTCTAGTAGCGTTTCTCCAACACTAACTTGTTAATATTCTCTGATCTTTGCTCCTCAAACAATCATTCCCCATACCAAGTTTAAAGAGACTTCATTTAAGCCCAACTCCCTCAAAGTGGGAAGGGCACATTTTCTCAAGACTAATTTTATTCGACTATGCTTTGTGCTTTTTTATTCCCCACTTTACTTTATTATCCTAAATATATTATTTTAGCATTAAGCATACCAGTAACTTGGGGTAAGACAATGTTCCTATGTAAAAATCCCAGCTGAATTTAGACTTTGGTGGTTTGGAAGAAAAATATTCTCATTCCAAAGTGACTTGAAAACTCAAAGGCTTTGTGATAAGCACATTTGGAGATTTGCTTCCTAAAAGCCTAAAATATTCTCTGCTATTCACAAAGTTCCCAAATTTATGTGAATAAAATATGGTCATTTCTCATGGGAAATATCCTCAAATGTTGTCCAAACAAGAACAACCTTCCAGAAGTCCTTTGAGGTTATGTAATTCTACAGAATCTCTAGCCATCAGACTCCACAGGGCCTTTGGGGATGCTTCTGATGAGTCCCACAATCTCCAGTTCTGAGGGTGTTAGGTACCTAGTGTTTGAGGGGCACTACAGATAACACTGTTTCTAACTTAATCCAGGCTTCACTTTGAGTTGTCAGGAGCAGACAAAATGCTGCAAATTCTTAACACATTACTTTAGATGATGTTTCCTTTATGCAAGCTTGGACTTCTGCATTTTATTTTAGGATACTTTCCATACTAGGATTTTAGAATTTCTTAACTTCCTGTCTTCTCTGGGTCCTCACTGCCAGTTGTTAGGGCTTTGCAAAGCCTCCCTGTCTCTGACTTTCTTCCCCAGTCCCTCCTACAAACACTACTAGAGTTACCTTCTGGACACCCAGGAATGATCATTCTCCAGTTCTGATGCTTCTGCATTGCTTAGAGAATGACATTCAAACTTTGCAGCCTGGAACTTATACTTACGGCCTCGACAGAGTGACAGGTAGATTTACCGTCCCACCCAAACCAACCAAAAAAATGGATAGAATATAGGAAATAATAGTTTCCAAAACACTGGATATTAGGCAATGAGGGACAGTGATCTCTGAGAGACAGGATGAGCCCTACAAGTGCTCCAGTTTACTCTCTTGAGAGAGTTTCCTTACCACTGCACAGGTTGGGGACACCAAACAGCATCCGGCAGGCTCTGTGAACTCAGGAGACAGAGCTGAGGGCTGAGAGCGATCCAGGTGGTTATCATTCATAGGACGGAGTACCAGAGAGGAAGGAGCTTCACAGAGGGAGAAGTCTGGAGATGTGTAGAGTGTTCCTTCCCTTCACGTAGTCAGCTGAGTCCTGATCAGCACACGTGTGTGCAGAACCTTCCTGAGACTAGGAGAACCACCTGACAGGATTAGTGGTAACAGTGCCCAGTGCTCAAAAGAACTGAGAATATGTCTGCCTCTCCTAGTCAGACTGCAAAAACCCCATGATTCATGAGACCTTGGGTAGAGAACACAGAAGAGTTTACCGTATTAATGAGAAGTAATTAAACACAGACTGAGTATGGCTCTGGATCTACCTAAAAAAAATCCTTAAAAGCAATACCCAAAAGGATTGAACTGTTTCCAAGTAACCTAAATTTGTCACAGAACAAAACTCAATAAAACTTATAGAAATACAAAAACAAAATCGTACACCCAACAAAATAAATTGCATGACTAGCATACATTCAAAAATTATCAGGCATGCAAAGAAGCCAAAAAATGTAACTACTAAAGAGGATAAAAATCAGTTAATCAAAATTGACCCACAACTGACACAAGTGTTAAAATTAGCAGACAAAGACATTAAAACAGTTGTTACAACAGGAATTCATATGTTCAAATGTTATGTAGAGATATAGAAGAAACAAAAAATACCAAAATTAAACTTCTAGAGATGAAGACTACATTAGCTGAGATAAAAAATACACCAGATGGGATTAATAGCAGATGAGACACTGCAGACACAAATATTAGTGAACCTAAAAATATCACAGTAAAAACTATCCAAAATAAGACACAGAAAAAACAGAGAACTTAAAAAATTAAGAGATTCAGTGAACTGTGAGAAAAGTTCAAGTGGCCTGATATATGTGTAATTGGAGACCCCAAAGAGAGGAGAGAAAAGGGGAGACAGAAAAAGTATTGGAAGAAATAATGGCTATATTTTTCCAAATTTAATGAAAACTATAACTCACAGATCCAAGAATCTCAATAAACATCAAGCATGTACACACACACACGCACAAAGGAGAAGTTAGAGGAGAGGAGGAAAAGGAGGAGGAGGAGGAGAAAACTTCACCAAGGTACATCATAATCAAATTGCTCAAAGCCAATGATAAAGATAAAATCTTAAAAGCATCCAGAAGAAAAAAGACATGTTAAATATACAGGATCAAAGATCCTTTAAAATTACAGCAGATTTCTTATAGGAAACAATGCAAGCAAGTAGACAGTACAGCACATACATCTGTAGAGAACCAAAAGTAAACAATGTTGGCCGGAGAAAAATATCTTTCAAAGCAAATGAAAAAATACTTTTTAAGACATACAAAAGTAGAAAGAATATACAAACAGCAAAATCACACTACAGGAAATGTTACAGGAAGTCCTTCAGGCAGAAGTAAAATTACATCAGTTGGAAATATGAATCTATGCATAAGACTGAAGAGCACCAGAAATGGAACTTCCTGGGTAAATTGTACAATTTATTCTTATTGTTTAAATTTATCTGAAAGATAATTGACTGTTTAAAGAAAAATAATAATGCAGTGCGGGGCTTATAACATATGTGAAACCAGAACGTATGACAAAATAGCAAAAGGATCAAGGTAGGAGAAATGAAAGCAAACTATTGTCAAGTTCTTATATGGCATAATATCACTTTAATATAGATAGACTATGATAAGTTAAAATGTATACCATAAACCTTAAAGTTACCACTAAGAAAACAAAACAAAGAATTATAGTTAATAAGCCAACAGAGGAGATAAAATAGTAACTTTAAAAATTCAGTGAGGGCTTCCCTGGTGGCGCAGTGGTTGAGAGTCCTCCTGCTGATGCAGGGGACACGGGTTCGTGCCCCGGTCCGGGAAGATCCCACATGCCGCAGAGCGGCTAGGCCCGTGAGCTGTGGCCACTGAGCCTGCACGTCCGGAGCCTGTGCTCCGCAACAGGAGAGGCCACAGCAGTGAGAGGCCCACATACCGCAAAAAAAAAAAAAAATTCAAGGAATCGAAAGGAAGGCAGGAATCGAAAGGAAAGGAAAAAGAGAACAGTGAATACTGGGAAAAGAAAAAGACAGCAAAATGATAGATTTAAACCCAATCATATGAACAATCACATTAAATGTAAGTGGTCTCAGTACTTTATCAAAAGGTACAGATTATCACATTGGATTAAAAAAAAAAGCAGGCCCAACTGTATACTGTGTACAAGAAACACATTTTAAATATTCAGACACCAAAAGGTTAAAAGTAAAAAGATGAAAAACATATATCATGCTAACACCAATCAAAAGAAAGCTGGAGTGGCATATTTAACATCAAATTTTAAAGCAAAGACTATTACCAGGGACAAAGAAAGTCATTTTATAATGAGAAAGGGATCAATTTATCAAGAGAATGTAACAGTCTTAAATATTTATGCCCCTAATAACAGAGATTTAAAATATGTGAAGCTAAAACTGATAGAACTGCAAGAAGAAATAGAAACACTCACAATTATAGTGGGAGATTTCAATATCCCTCTCTCAACAATTGATTGAACAAGTAGAGAGAAAACTGGTAAGGATACAGGAGATCTGAACAACGCTATCAACCAACTTGATCTGATCCACATTTATAGAACATTCCATCCAACCATCATAGAATACATATTCTTCTCAAATGCACATAGAACACTTTCTAATATCCTTAGCCACGAAAAAAGGCTCAATAATTTAAAAGGATTCAAGTCATTCAGAGTATATTCTCTAACCATACTGGAATTAAATTAGAAATCTATAACAGAATATCTGGAAAACCCTCATTTCTGCAAACTCTGAAGCCTGGTTTTGGACCCCTTCATTATACAGACTCAACTTGTGTTTATAATAGTGCCTCCTACTGCTGTAATCATAACTGAAACTTATATAGTGCTTACCATGTGCCAGATTTAGTGTCCATAATGACCCTATAATGTAGGTGGTTTTATTCCTATTTCATAGGTGAAGAAACGAAACCACAGGGCAGTAATGGAATCTACTTGAGGTCACAAAGCTAAGACATGTTAGAGCGGAGCTTTGCGCTGAGGCAGTCTGGGTCCACAGTCTGTGCTCTTAGGTACGACTCTCCTGCCTCTCAATCCCATTTCTTCTGGCCACTGGCCATTTCAGAGCTCCTGCTCCTCTCCCTTAGAGTCCCTGCTTAGGCTGTGCCCTCTTAAACACGTGCTCTTCCTGTCTTTTCCTGGTGGGCAGACACTGGCTCTTCCTGCCCTCTCCATTTGGGCATCTCTCAATCCCCAGCTCAAAAGCCATCTCGATTTCATCCAACAAGAGTTCTCTGCTCCCCACAGGTATAACACAATTTATTTTCTGAACTCCTGAAGTATTCAGTAATAATAGCCAATATTTTTCTGCATATTCTATAGTAAAACAAGAGAGCTGGATCTATAATAGGAACCCAGGGTCCATCAGAAGAAGAACAGAGGAGGGGCAGGCCGTGGCTTCTCTGAGTCAAGAATTAAACTATGGAGACTGGCAAAACCAGCATTCCTTTTTTAATCCCCTTTCCCATCAGGTGAGGCTACTTCCCTAGTCTCACCTCCAGTTACTTCCTGGGCAGGTGTACCTAAGAAGTCCATGGCTGGACTAGTCACTGTTTCAGAAGGAGGTCACCTCCAACCTTTTTTCTAGTGCTCACCTGCCACCTAGGCTGAGACTGCCTTGTTGCTCCTGGATTCTCTCTTATCTACCTGGGAGTCCTGATGTTCTGCACAGTCTGACCCTGACCCCCAAATACCCCCAGTACTAGCCTATACGTGGCACTCACCATGTCACAGAGTGACCTTTTCAAAATGCAAATCTCACTGTGTCATTTCCTGTTTAATACTTTTCAACAGGATAAAGACTAAAACCCTGTACTTGGGGTCCATCTCACAGCATACTCACTGACCCTATGGAACCCAGACATACAGACCTCTCTCTCCATCCCCACCCCCAAATCTCTTCTCCTTGTTAATTCCTACTCTTCCTTTGGATTTCAGTTAAATCTTTTCTTCCTCAAGAAAGTAACCCTTGACCTGCCCAATGAGCCATTCCTCCATTATAATTTCCAAGAGTGTTACATGCCTACCCTTCCATAACCCTGGTCACAATTACAGTATTGTACTCACTGTATGATTTTTTATTAGGGTTGATCTACTACACTAGACTGTAAATTCCTTGAGGGCAGTTACTCTGCTCACTTTTGCATCCCTGGCTTGTTGCTTATAGTTGGCCCTCAGTAGGCATTCATTAAGTGACTGAATAAGCCTGCTAACCCAAGTGCAACGTGAATGATACGGACTATAAAATAACAATATTAGCTTTCTCATCTTTCACTGGACATTTTTCTCTCTCTTTCCCAGGAAGCATCCTGCGCGGGTCTGAGGGATCAAAGGGCTGAGGGGGCATCTGCCAGTCCTAGTTCTCAGAGAGACACAGTCCCTAATGTAATTTGGTCATGATTTCTTTTAACAATTATTCTTTGACTCCACATTAAATTGATCAAATACCCGTAGTTTTGATGTCTGGCACTGTTCCACTGATGTAGTCTTACCGCGACGGTCTCCTGTCTGCCTCTGCGGCTAGACGGGTTTACAAAGCACATCCTCCCTGGGGCTCCAGATTTATGTACATGAAGTTGGGCTGATGGGAGTACTGATGAGTGACAGAGCACAGCTGAATCAAAGTGGTCATATTCCAAATGAGTGTAAACGCATTTAGGATTTGGGAGAAGCTGATACTGGCTTCATTTATGCCTCCCTTACCTTGAAGACAACAATGGGACTCCCATTCATCTAATTTTATCATTGTCAAGAAATAATAAGACTGTAAGTCTTAGGCCAAATAGATTTCAGGTAAACATTCTCTGTTCTGCACTGACCCAAAATCAGACTCTGCAGAGGCCATGGCCTTCCAATCCTCCAACCCCCCAAGCCCCTTCTCCTGGTTCTCATGAGTTCATCTCATTCCGATAGCTTTCAGGATTTGGGGTTGGGTTTAAATGAACTTCCTCCTGTTGGCATTTGTGTTTGTTTTTTTCCTTTCTTTAGCCCGAGGGATTAGATTGTGAGTTTCTAGCAATCTCTCATTTTGCTCTAACACCATTTGTATGCATTGCTCCACAGGAGCGAGAAGCAGAACAGGGTAGGATAGAGGTTTCCCAAACAGAAGGGGCAAAGCACTGCTCTGCATGTTCTGACCTCCCCACAGCCTGGTTCTCTGGTCTGAAGTTGGGGCACAGAGAAGAGAAAGAGCAGATGCAATTTTCTCATGTTCCTCATTTCTCCCAGAGATGTCCTAAGGAGCCCCAAATCCCATAAGACTCCACCCCCAAACCAAAGCTTCTGGCTATAACCAACCACTGAAATGAGAAAGTTCTAGCATGTCCCAGAGTCCTGCCTTATCATGTATGCATCAGGATGCATCCTGTTAACACTAGTCCCTGAGTCATGTTCATTTCTGACATCTCAAGGTTCCTCTTTGATATTTACTGCTTTCAAAGTCATCTCATTGGATCCTTGACATTCTGTGAAGTAAGCAGGGCAGGTTTTATCATCCCCATCTTAGAGATACAGAAAGTAGGGCCCTGCAACAGACACCTGCTCCTTCTGCTTGCCCAGCCTCCCTCCTCCTCTTCTGATATTGCCATCTCCCCTCCCCTTCGGAAACATCTCTTCCCACATCACGTTTGGTTTTGATGAAGCTTTGATCAAAGGACACTGCTACAGCTGCCTGTATCACTACTACCTCCCTAAGCTACAAGAGTCATGACTAAGAAAAGCCAATGAGATGCCCTGTCTTCTGGAAATCTGAATCACGCAGAGAACTTCCAGGCAGAAGGCTGTTTGAATCAAGGGGACAGCCCACAATGTCCGCTGCCAAGATCCCTGGAGTGACCGACCCAGTTGCTCAAATCTCCCTTTCTTCCTTTACCCTCCCCATCTCCTCCTAACAAATCCTTTCCATCCTTAACTTAATCACAGTTAGTTTCTGCCACTTGCAACCAAAGCACTTAGCAACAGGTCTGTAATTTGCCCAAGCTCTCAGTCTTGAACACAGGTCTCTTAACTCAATCTAGTGTTCTTTGTGCTGTGGCATGAACAAGTTGTAAGTAATACTAATACCTTAACCAACACAGAGAAGACAGTAGGGCTGATACAATGAATATAAGTCTCATTCATTATCTAGGGTGGTGGGTCTCAACCAGCGGTAATTTTACCCCATTACCACCCCCAAGGGATATGTAGCAATGCCAGGGAACATATTTGGTTGTCAAAGCTGATGGGGGATCACTAGTGGATAGAGGCCAGGGATGCTGCTAAATACCCTGCAATGCACAGGACAGCTCCCCCACTGCCATCCCCCGCAAAAAAAGAGTTATCTGCCCCCAAAATGTCAGTAGCACCAAGGTTTAGAAAACTTGATCTGGTGAAAATGGAGTTATTTACCGCATCAGTCAGGATAACACTTAGCAATGGCAAAAAGGAAAAAGAAAAAAAAACCTCCTACTTTTCAATAGCTTAACACTTAACTCATCAAAGGTTTGCAACTCGCTGTTGCGAAGTCTGCTGGTAACTCTCCTTTCTGTAGTGACTTGCAATCCAGACCAATCCATCATGTGACACAACCATTTCAGCACATGGTTTCCAAGTTGCTAAGGCAGGGGACGCAAGAGCTGGAGGCTTGCACGCCAGCTTTTAAATGCTGCAGCTTAGAAGTGACACCTGTCACTTCTGCTCATGACCCACTGGCCAGAACAAGATACCTAAGTGCCGGGGGCTGGGATACACAGGGTGGGGCTGGGGACAGTGCAATAGGTACTGAAGAGTAAACAATTCTACCACACAGCCCCTAGATCGCAGCACCATCAGACTGTACTAGACACAGAAAACTATCTGCACAATTCACCACTAAGTGACACAGCTAGGACCTGAATACGTCCCGTGCAGTGCATTACTCAGTTATCTCCTAGAACTTAGGTTGTTCTGTTTTTTAAGCTCAGAGAATTAATTTGCTGTAGCAGCCCTGACTGCAGCCAATAATTCTTCTCTCTAAATAAGTGTCACTGAGGCCTGTTTTTGCGTTGTGGTGATCGGGCTATGAACTTTGGTAAACAGGCCATAGCCAACTAAATTCCATTGATTTAAAGGGCATTTCCCTCCAAGAGCAGAGTCACATAAATGAAATTACATCTATACGTGATGCAGAGCATTTATGAGACGAATGTATTTTCACTGCAAATAATTAGCTGGACTCAATTTATGCAGAGATGTCATATTGTAGTTAAGAATCTTTAAATATGCACGAGGTACAATTTCTCAGTCATTTCGGGCAGTGTTTCTTAACCGTGGGCAGAGTCACTCCAGCAGCCTTTTCCAAAAATAAATGTCCAGGCTGATCCTCTAGATTTCTAATTCAACAGAGATATACTCATTAAGATAACTGTGGCTGCAAATAAAGAATCTGACTGTGGCTACTTGAAAAACAAAAGGGTAAGGGTTTCCAGAATGATACTAGGAAGCTTACAGAACTGGGTTGCCAGGGCTTGGAAACAGCAGAACTGGGGCACTGCAGGAAACGCAGCTGCCAGGGTTCAAGGTCCTTCTGAGAGTTTCAAGGTAGCTCACCCCCATCACCCACCCCTACTTGTAAATCTCCATGTAAATTTACATTTCCCAGAAGGAGTTGTTGGATTAGCCTGGCTGAGAAGGGTGTCTCCACCCCTGGATCAATCAGCTGTGGTGGAGGAGGGGGAAAATCTTTCATTAAACTGTACAACCCTGAGCAAGTTACAAGACCTCTTCATGCCTCAGTTTCCCCACCTGTGAAATGAAGGTGATCACAGCATCTGTCCTGGAGGAGCTACTGCGAGTGCCTCTTGCAGGTCCAGTTGGTGCCTAATACTGCTGGGATCTAGAACATGTGTAATTTGGAATTAGGATTGGGTGCTTTAATTAGTAGATTTACTGAGCACTTACAATGAGTAAACAATATGAAGACTTTTACTTGCATTGGCCCATTTAATTTTCAAAAGAGATCTACAGGCAGAGACCTCCTGTGTCTGATACCTTGCCTGGAATAGGACAAGTGCTCCCGAATGTCGAATAAATAGATGAATGAATGAATGAATAAAAGAAATGAATGGTGATGCCACTGCCAACTCCTCCAGCAAAGATTGCAGGTGGTGATCTGCACATGTGGTGACCCCCACCTCTTCCATTGCAGACACCAGACCCTACTCATGCCCAGCATCTGCCGGCCGGTGTACTGGGCATGTATAGGGTCTGGGGTCTGCAATAGAAGAGGTGCATTCCCCATCTCTCATGGGGCCACCATTCTAGTTGGTGGCCCCCTATAGAGACCAATGGCCCTTAACACCTGTCGTCATTTTTCACAAATGTATTCATTACATATGAAAGTACAGGACTGCCAGTTTTTCTTTGATTTCTTGAAGAGTTTATGTGTGTGGCGTGGGCTCCAAAAATGGCTCCAGCTATATTTTTATACTGTGTGACTTTATGCTTCTGCTCTGTGTGACTTTGGGATAATTATTTTCTTTCTCTGGGCCTCAGTTTTGCAGTGTACGAAAGGGGATAAATAACTCAGCAGCTGTAGTATAGTTATGTGAGCAAATGTATGGTAAAAACAGCAAAATTAGTGTCAAGTAGTAGGAGTTCAATCAATATTAGCCAAAATTATAATAGTACTTAATAATCATTATTGAGATGATACCATAGCTGGTAAAGGAAATAGATGAAAGTAAACTAGTCCCAAAGTAGTAATTTATTTTTAAAGCAGATCTGTTTCCTTGATGTTTGCTTTCCTTGAGATTTGCTCTTTTCTCCTCAAATATAGAACATGAATTCTGGAACGAGACTGCCTGGGTTTGGATCTAGATTTACCACTCACTAGCTATGTGATCTTGGGCAAAAGTTTAACTTCTTTGTACTTCAACTTCCTCATCTTAAGAGGCAATCATAAAAAAAGAAAAAAAAGATGCAATCATATTAGTACTTAATTCACAGGACTGTTGTAAGGATTAGATGAACTAGTATTTATAAAATAGAATGATACCCGTTCACAGAAAGTACTATTTAAGTTTATTAAATAAATGAAACAGAATGCAGGGGGAATTTCTGATCAGCTACTATATCCAGGTAGATGGCTTCCAGACATGACAGCTTGGTAAGGATAGTTAAACAAAGCTTACTCCACCTTATTTCTGGGCAAAGCATTTGATCAATTTTTGAATTTGGGTTTCAGAAGACTGTTACCACTCATGCTCATCCCGGTCTATTCAACTTGATGGAAGGTGAGATCATGGCGTCTTGTGTGAATCAAAACATCTTGAAATGCTTTGATCAATGAGAAGTACTAGGGTTTGGCAGTTTCCTGGCTTCAGTACAAAGAAGTGACACCTACTTTTAGTTGACTTTGAGGCAGTGAAACCTTCGGGCACAGATAACAAAAGGGCTCTGGGAGCCAGCAGATGGTACATGTTAACAGCCCTTCAAGATGAGCAACAGCTGGAAAAGGTGAAATGCCACAGAGCGAGTTGTTTTGCATATGAATTGTTGCATTTCTGATCAAGTTTCCCTGAGGCTTACCAGGAGGACGACTTGTAAAGCTTTCTTTTTAGGAGACAGTGCAGAGTAAACAAAAATCCAGAGAACACTATCTTTCACCGTAGTTTTCTTTTTTTAAATTTATTGTGGCAAAAAACATAGCATAAAATTTATTGTCTTAACCATTTCTAACTGCACAGTTCAGTACTGTTAAGTATATTCAGGGTTGTGAAACAGATCCAGAACTTCTTCATATTGCAAAGCTGAAAGTCTCTACTATTAAACAATGACTCTTCTTTTTTCCCTCCTCCCCCCTACCCCAGCCCCTAGCAACCATCATTTTACTCTCTGCCTCTATGAATTTGACTACTTTAGATACCTCATATAAGTGGAATCATATGGTATTTGTCTTTTTGTGACAAATTATTTCACTTAGTATAATGTCTTCAAGGTTCACTCATTTTGTAGCATATGACAGGATTTCTTTCCTTTTTTGAAGCTGAATAGTATTTCATTGTATGTACATACCATATTTTGTTTATCCACTCATCTATGCTACAAAGTATTTGGGTTACTACCTCTTGGCTATTGCAAATACTGCTGCTATGAACATGGGTGTACAAACACCTGAGACCCTGCTTTCAATTTTTTGGTATATACCCAGAAGTGGGACTGCTGGATCATAAGGTAGTTCTGTTTTTAATTTTTTGAAGAAACTCCATACTGTTTTCATAGTGGCTGCACCATTATACATTCCCACCAACAGTGCACAAGGGTTCCAATTTCTCCACAACTTTACCAAGGCAGTTATTTTCTGGTGTTTTTATAGTAGCCATCCTAATGGGTGGTAAGGTGATTTCCCGTGTGCTTTTGATTTGCACTTCTCTGATAATTAGTGATGTTGAACATCTTTTCATATGCTTGTTGGCCATTTGTATATAATCATTGGAGAAATGTCTATTCAATTTTAAACCCATCTTTTAATTGGGTTATTTGATTTTTTTGTTGTCAAGTTGCAAGAGTGTTTTATATATTCTGGATATTAACCCTTTATCAGATACGTGGTTTGCAAATATCTTCTCCTACTCCATAGGTTGCCTCTTCACTCTGTTGATTGCATCCTTTAATGCACAACGGTGTTTAAGTTTGATGTAGTCGCCTTCCCCTTTTTTAGCTTTTGTTGGCTGTGCTCTTGGTGTCATCCAAGAAATCACTGCCAAGTCCAATGTCACGAAGCTTCTCCCTATACTTTCTTGTAGCAGTTTTATGATTTTAGGTCTTACATGTAGGTCTGTAATTTATTCTTGAGTTAATTTTTGTATATGGTATAAGACAAAGTTCCACCTTCATTCTTTTGCATTAGGAAACCCAGTTTCCCAGCACCATGTGTTGAAGATTCTTTCACCTCATTTTGACTTTCCTCATTAAGAGAAGGGGATCAGTAAGGCTGCTAGAGTTCTCTTAATAGATGCAAGAAGGCCCAACGAGTGAGGAAGAAATGAGTTTAATTCATGCCTCTCTCACTGTGAGCCTCTGTTTCACGGCCGTTGTTAGACTTGCACTTTCAGCCCCAGTACTGACTTTGCTTCCAATCACCGTTCTCAGTTCAGCCTTCTGACCACGGGGAATCAGGTTTGCTCCATTTGTTTCTCAATGACTTCTGAAACAATCCTCCACTCAATCCATAACCTTGCGAAGCCAATTTCCCTTGCCAAAGCTTAACTGAACAGGTTTTATTTCATCCTCTCGGTACTTACTAATCAGAATTGATTTTTTTTCCCTTTTCCTAATGTTTGGAAGACTCCAGCAAAACATGTGTGATATTCTTTTTAAAGTTACATTTAATTTGTTTGCTTAAACTCCGTCTCCTTGTGAAAACTATCTGTAGCAGCTCAATGTTTAATAATTTCATCTCATTTCTTAAAAGGTTAGTGTTATTTTAACTTAGTTTAAGCTCATAGAGTATAAAGCCACCACAGTCCAATTCTTGTCAACTGGGCATCCATACACATCTCTTTTAACCATATTTAACTCACAAAGACAACAACAAAATCATGCATTCCACCTCTCACCATGTACTTCATGTACTTATACCCTGAACAGTTGAAAGCACACTCCCAAAAAGAGGATATCTGTATCCTCTTTATCCCTTTATCTATCTGAGAGTCATGTTCATTCTTCTTCTAGCCGAGTCACACTCCTCTTTTGATATCCTGTAACTTAAATACTGAGATATAAAGTTAACTGCTGTTAACACATCTTACATAAGATGGTAGGGGCATGGAAAGGAGGGGTAGAAAATAATTAATACATACACAAATATAGGCATACCAAAATAAAGAAAAAATGTTCACGACCATTACAGCTTCTGCAACTTATTTCTGCAACTGGTAAGAGCTTGTATAACTGTCTTCTTTCACTGTCTACTCTATATGCCTTTTGCCTTCAGCAAGCATGTCAGTGAGGCATGATTCCTTGCCTGGGGAGGTGACCCAAACCTTTGATTCTGAAGGGTCTGGGCTATTGGAAGTCCTGGCTGAATTAGATCCCTGTGGCTTTCTACAGGACACAGTAGTTCTAAGAGGTTCTGGAAAGTGCTCCTCTTTATCTCTGCTGCACAGAAGGAACCCTTGGTAGTCAGGATCACTGACCCCAGTCAGTACAGAAACTCTCTTCTCTGCCTGCTGATTCACTGGCATGAGGAGCTTAAAAGTAGTTGGCTGGCAGACTCAATTTCCCATTTAATTGAACTGATGCTGTGTCTCCTGGTGGAAGCATTTGTCCCTTAGGAACTAAGATCTCTAGACCAATAGACCCGAAGTCTCAGAGATGGAAAGCAAATTCATTCTTGGGTCACTAGGAGTAATAGTGAGAAGAGCCACTTCCATATTCACCCTTTGATTCCCAGTCCCATGAATATTATGGGGAAAACAGAACATACATGGACTCTTGATTTAGAGCATATAATCTCAGCCGTACAAGATATTTTCACCCAACTGGCCCTGTAAGTGGATCTTCAAAAAGGCAATTTAGTGCCTATCAGGTCAGCAGCTTCAGGCTGATGTGGACACAGTCAAACCAGTGAATTCCATGAACATGAGTCTATTGACACACTTTATCTGCTCAAACCCAATCTCATATATACTCCTTACAGTGGATGATGCAATGCTGCTATGCACACCCAACCTGATGGCTTAGTGGGCAACATCCAGTTCATGATAGGCAGCTGGGGTCACATGGCCACTTGATGGCCTGCCATCAAGCATTTGGTATTGCCCAGTAGCACTTGTAGACACCTGTAATAAAGAATCACTTCCCTCAAGTTATCCAGTGCACTTAGAAACAACCAACCAAATCCATTATGCTCCATATTTTCACTAAAATGTTCTGTGATGACAACTACTTGGTCACCTATAAACCTATAGGAGCACGTGAAGTAGTCTATAGAAGGTTGTTGACTTTACATCTGTGATGGGTCTGAAGTCCCTGTGGGATGGCAGGGATGGAAGTCAAGAAGAAAAGCTGGGCATGAGGAGGGAGAGATCAAGGGTGCAATGAAGCCAGTAGAGATGACCTAGAACACACAAAAACAAACTGGGAACTGCAACACAACCAGAACATGTGTCTGTCTTTCACCGCACTAACCTTGAGGAAGTGGTGACTGGCAGAAGAATCTGGTGTCCCCTGCCACAGAGTTTCACACACACCTGCCCCAGGACTTGGCAAAGCTGGTGGAAGAGGTCTGGTGAGAGCGAGAGGAGCTATGGGCTCACCTGAAGTCCCGTGACTAAAAGCGTGCCAGCACCAAGATGAGGGGCCACCAGGTGCTCCCTACACTGACCTTCAGAGGGCAAAGGCCACCACTTCACTTCTGCTCCTACATCCTTTGCGAAATCTTCTTATAGCCAACCCTAATCCAGAACCAGACACAGCAAGGAGGCCTTGGAAACATAGTTCCACCTGCTTTGCTGACATGATACAGAGCCAAAACAGGATGGAAATCATTTCTTAGATTGCTTGAAATCTCTGGGAACAAATTTTCAGGAATAAGTTTTCTACTCAACGTCTCTTTTCTTCTTCTTTGAACCTCATATTCACTGGACTGCAGTTATTATGTTTGATTACTATGATCATCATCACAGCTAACATTTATTGCACATTTACTATGTGACAGATACTAGTCAACTACCTTGCATTCTTAATTCACTTAATTCTCACAATCATCCTATGGGGTAGGTTCTATTTTACAGATGAGGAAATTAAAGCTGAGGAGAGATGAAAGAGCTTCCCAAGATCATACAGAGGGTAAGAGGCTGGGCAGGCATCTGAACAGAGACAGTCTGACTCCAGTGTCCCTTTTCTCAACCACTAAACTATAATATTCCTAACATCACACAGGATCCAAATATTAATGAAGACCTTAACACAAATGAAAAGCATAGAATCTCTGTATGAATTTGGTTTTGAGGAAAAAGGAACATTTTAAAGAATATTTGTAATCAAAAAAATCTAAATGATGCATCACTTATACTTAATCCAGGGGGTGCCATAACTTGCTTCAAATCCCCAGAGGGGCCTAAGATTACAGCACTAGTTTTAAAAAGCATTGTAACATAAAATAATATATTTGTATTCAAGCTGTGTAGTCTATGAGAGCAATGCTAAAGTAAAGCGGATGAGGTGTTGTACAAACAAGGCAAGAGAAATGTATATTTACATGTTCTTTCACTCACTCCTTTAGCTAATATTTGGGAAGAGCACTGTGTGGGTAAGTGGTTGAGGGCATAAAAGAGACTGAAGCCCTGCCAGGGTGTCAAGTCTACAAGGGGAGACAAAGCATCGAGAGAGGGGGTGTGGCATCTCCCCTACTAGAAACCAGAACGCCAGGCAGACTGAGTATCCAAGAGAAGGAAGAATCAAGTGAACAAAAGTTTGGTGAAGGAAGAGAAATGCCATCCTAGCTTGATTTCCTTTCTCTTCACTTTTCCTTTCTCTTCGTTTTTGGTATCTCACGGAAATCTAGGAAAAACAGTGACCAGGGGAGTCATGAGATCGGGGTCCCATTTTCCTGTTTCTCCTGTAACTCACTGGGTATCTACTTCCATTCTTCTCTAGGTCTCCAACTCTTCAAATGGAGTTGGGGGAGGGAGGGTCCTGAGGATTTTCTTTCTAGTTCTAAAGTTCTAACAATCTAGCATTCTACGACACGAAACTTTTTTATACAAAGAGGGACGGTCCTAACCCCCACTCAGGAAGCACACTCTTGATGCTGAATTATATTGCTGAGGATGCTGACACTGCTGTGTTCTGGCTGATTTTTATTCTGTCGTGATTTTTTTTTTTCCAGCGTCAGTGATAGATTCACCCAGATCCACCATTACTCTGCCATTTTCCCTTAAGGCCACCAGATGGTTGAAATCACAATTCCATCTGAGCCCCAGGACAGAGCCAAGAGAATCTGGTCCCTGATCCAGCTCTGGGAAGAGAGCATTGTCCCCAGTGGGAGCCAGTAGCCCCAAACTATCAGTGATAGGATAGTTCATACATTAGGAAGACAGACTCACTTCACACATGAAGGAGCCGCTGGCAAAGTATTCTCAAGGCCAGAGAAAACTTTGCAGACTGAATACAATGAAAGGGCATGTGATTCTTAGACATTTTTAGGACTGAGCTAAAAGCAAATTAGTTGAAAGTAATCTGAGTAGAAAAGCACATGGCTTGAGCTATACATTACCAAAAGAAAGAAAAATGGTCAGATGAACTGGTTTGCAAGGCAGAAATAGAGACACAGATGTAGAGAACAAGTGCATGGACACCAAGCGGGGAAAGCAGGGGGTGGGGGTGGGATGAACTGGGAGACTGGGATTGACATGTATACACTAATACGTATAAATTAGATAACTAATAAGAACCTCCTGTATAGCACAGGGAACTCCACTTTGCTGTACAGTAGAAACTAACACAACTGTAAAACAAGTATACCCCAATTGAAAAAAAAAAAAAAAGAAAAGAAAGCAATGTGCATGAGGGGTGTGTGTGTGTGTGAGAGTGTGCATTTTCTGCAGAGAGATTTTAAGATGGGTAAGCATCCAAGCTCCACGGCTCCCATGTTAAGAACAGCCCCCGTTAACTGATCCCAGTCAGCAGACCAAGCATGTTACTTGCGTTTCCTCATCTAATCCTTACATTAAGCTCATTTGTGTGCTATGTCCCATTCCACAGATGAGGAAACAGCCTTAGGCAGGAGAAATGTGTGTCCAAACCACATGGCTAAGGGAAGAGCTGGGATTTGAATTGAAGTCTAATTCCAGACACCTCTGTCCTTCTGTCTACTAACACTAGCCTTTTTTTTTTTTTTTCAGAGAATTAAACCTTGCCTTAACTCGGGTATTTGTGCCACTAGACATTGGCCTTGGTCAGGATGAAGGGGTGTGTTGAGATCTATGTTAATGTGTGTTGAACATGGATGAATGGGATGCACTCAATAACATTTACTGAATAAATACAACGTGCCTGGCTCTGTGCTAAGTAGGAGCTGGAAACTGAGAAACACAAACAGCATAAAACAAAGAGGTCACTGCTGCACTACAGATATGTGTGGAAATTTCAGGGTGATCCAGATGACAGAGTGCTGAATTGTGCTTGGGTGAACTGCTGAGTCTCCTCAGAAAAAGCTCTCTTTGAAATGAGCCTCAAAGCACGGTAGGAGCTCACTACTGAAGGAAGGAAGAGGGGAAGTGTATTTAAGGTAAAACCTTAGGAAATAAAGGAAAGTCTGAGAGCGCCAGAGTCGACTTCCCCTGCTTCCTGAGAGTCTGGAAAGCTACCAGCTCTTGGCTGGTGTTGCGAGTGGTCGGGTCCTCTTTAATAAGCCAGACTGACACCCAGTCTGCTCCTTTGCGGTGTGATGTGAATTAGTAATACTGAGGTGAGGCACCTGTGGTCTTGCTGGGCCGTGAAATGAATCAAGCATGGAAAATAGCTTTTCCATCATCCAGCCCTGAGTCAAAAAACGCTCAGTCCCAGAACATGTGGGCACCCATCATGTACTCCTTGAGATCCGAGAAGAAAGGGGTCAGCGAGCGTGTAACATGCTAATAGGAATTAGATCACAGCCACTCCACATTTGGAACCCAGAAGAAGCTTCCTGCTCCCGATACGGCTGCTCTAAACAAGAGGGGGGTAAAAGGGAGGAATAAAGAAGCTTGGAAGTGAACCAGCAAGAACTGAGGAAGTCATTACCTGAACTAAAGAATCCTGCTTGGTTCTCCTTCTGGCCCGGCTCTACCTGCATTTACACAGAGCCTTGGAGAGGAGGCTTCGAAAATCTGGAATTATACTTAAAGATAAACTATGACTATTAAAAGACTATATGGAAATAAAACTAAAACCGGGCCTCAAAGTCAAGGGAACTGTGCCATAATGTACAGTGAGAATCATTTGCACTATCATCTTTAGCAGCAGGTCATCAAGCTGCTGTAGCCTTCGACAAACTTCTCACTCCTCTGTTTCCTAGGTTCGTTCCTTATCATGTCCCCAAGTCATTGGCAAATTTTCTAAGCACTTTCCTAATCTATCCATTGAGTAGCCCTGGCCCATTTTTTCAAGTTTTACTTCTTCCTTTAAACTCTTCTCATTTACAAGAGAAAGGATACTGCTTAGTCACGGCAAACATAAGTGAAAAACTTGAAACCTTGACACTTAACAAATTCATAATTATGATTTTCTGTTTACCTCATCTCTCAGAATGCCCAGCACCCCCTTACCTCATTTTTCACAATGATGTTGTTCCAGAAATATCGTTACTCAATTTTTAAAAAGTAAATCAGATCTTAAGTTATAGATGTGGATTTTTCTACATAGAGAAAACTCTTGGTGAAATATTTTATAAAGTAAACAGAATGTTCTATAAATGTTTGCCTCCTTAAAAATTCACTTATAAATCATATTTTAAGTGTATTAAAAAACCAGAATACCATTCTTTCTAAATGCTTCAAGTTTTGCGTGAGCATGCCATACATATTCATTGATGGTTATCATTAATATTAAACCTTACAAAGAGCTTCATTCTATCAAAATCATGGCAAAGCAATACCAAAACAATACAATACTAAAACAATACCAGCTTCCAAAATTCTATAAGAAACAGAAAGTGCAGGCAGGAGATTTCACACTTGGAGGAGTTTCCTTGTTCACCGAAATCAGTTGGTGACAGGGTGGTTTTTTTAAGGCACTTCTGAAAATTAAGCCAACTATAATTTTACCTACCCCAGAGGCAACTTTTTAAGGTAGTTATATTTTCAAATGAAATTCCATTTCTTCCCCAAAGTATACTCACTGAAACAATATAGAGAAAAAAGGCAACACACACAGATGAACTTAAATGAATCTGAATTAACAGGAAAGCTCTTGGCAATGGTGAAGATGCAGTATGTGTGGCAATTATTAGTTTATGAAGAAACTTTAAGAAGTAACCAGAGACAATACCCAGATACTCTTCCTGCAAACTACTATAAAGGGAGAAAACTGGCCTAGCAAAGTTAAGAATTATATGAAGTTTATTTCTTTAGTTTTTCACCTCACCTCCATTTCTCTTTCCCCACCCTCTTTGGGACCCAATGTCTTGTGTTTCTGCCTAGAGTCCCCCAGAAGGAGCCATTTAGATGAACCATTTGTGGTATTAAAATGTCTGGTGACACAGAAACACCTTGCCCTCCTTCCCACAGCCCGTCAAAGCTTCTCCTCGCACAGCTGTCCAAAGCATTCTGTCTAGAGCAGCACTGTCAAGAGTGTGGTCCTCAAACCAGCAGCACTGGCATCACCTGGGAGTTCGTTAGAAATGCAAATTCTCAAGGTACTAAAATAGTTACCTCAAAGGAATGTCTGCACTCCCATGTCACTGCCAATTATTCACAATAGCCAAGACACGGAAATAACCCACATGTCTGTGGATGGATAAATGGATAAAGAAATTGTGTTTTATATATACTATGGAATATTACTCAACCTTAAACAAGAAGATCCTGCCATTTGCAACAACATGGATGAACGTGGAGGACATCATGCTAAGTAAAATAAGCCAGATTCAGAAAGGAAAAAAAAAAAACCCTGCATGACCTCTCTTATATGTGGAATCTAGAAAAGTCAAATACACAGAAGCAGGGAGTAGGTGGTTACCAGAGGTAAGGAGGTGGGAGAAATGAGGAGGTGTTGGTCAGTGGGTACAAAGTTGAAGTTATGTGGGGTGAGTAAGTCCAGGGATCTAAGTACAGCATGATAACTATCGTTGATGATACTGTATTGAATACTGGAAATTTACTAAGAGAGTTAAGGTGCTCTCATCACAAAAAAAAAAAGAAAAAAAAATGGTTAATGGTGTACAGAGATGGATAATGTTAATTAGCTTGATTGTACTAATCATTTCACTACGTATTCATATATCAAATCATCATACTGTACACATTAAATATACACAATTTGTATTTTAAATAATTTTTTAAATGCAAATTCTCAAGTCCCACCTTGACCCACTGAATTAGAATCAGGGCCCATGACACTGTTTTAACAAGCTTTCCATGTAGCTCTTATGCACATTAAAGTTTGAAGATCACTGACTTAGAGAAACCATCTGAGAGAGAATTCCAGCAATGGAGGAGACTGGATGAGCAGGAGCTCTCCCTACGTGACCCTTTCCAACAAAGAGATTCTGGTCCAAAGCACTGTCACCCACTAACTGTCAGCCAATTATTGACATATGAAATGTAAAGTGAAAACACTGGAAAATGGTCTAAAATCTTACTGAATAATTTCCCTGAACTTTGGACGTGAGGATTCAAAATTAATGACTCAATGATATTGGAAATGAACAGTATGTCTCACCTAATTCTCTGTGTCTCCAGAGAGAGGCTAATTGGCACCCATAAATTGGAAGAAATTACTTAACGAGTTGATTAATGTTCTGAGAGAGGAGGGACCCAAAATGGATACATTCTGCTGATTTCTAAAAAGAGGATTTGATTAAAATCAATGGCTTAACCCTACTGTAAACGAGCTGGATCAATCTCTGCTGTGGGGAGTCTCATCAATGCACAAGAAGAAGGAAATTAGGCCACAGTCAGCAGGATTTCAGAGAGAGTCAGCATTTGCTAAAAGACTATTTATCACCTGCAGGAATGTAAGAGCATAAAAGGAAAAATCAAATATCAACTTCAGCCAAGAATAGATTTTCCTGTAAGTGGGAAAGGGAAACACCCAGCCCCTAGTCATCCTGAGTTAAATAAATTATTCTCCAAGGTTAAACTGCTGTCGGGCTACACTTTATAACCTGAACGTTTCCTGGGCCTTTTCAACAATGTGCACACACCTCGCCGTGGGTCTGTGGGAACAGATGGGTGGGCTGGCGTTACTGACTTGGGGCCAGTGCAGTGAAAGCATCATTATTCAGCAGCAGGCTCTCGGCACTGCAGATTCCCCAGGGGCTCTGCACGGGCCCAGCTCTGTACCCCACACACGCACTCCCTCCATGGCCTCAGGCCACCTCCCACCTTCCCCAGTAGAGGGCCCAGAACTCCCACCCCTCCAGTCCCAGGGCCCTGTTCAAGTTCACCCTGCTTCCCCAGGCTTCAGCTACTCCTGCTCCAACTCTGAGAGAATTCTTCTGCCTGGTAGAGAAGCTGACCTACCTCAGAGAAGGGAGGAATCTAGGAGGCCAGTACAGTTAGACTGAGCAGCGTGGAGGACACAGGAACTCAAAGCTAGACCCGGGCAGGCCTGGGCTGGTACAGGAAGCAAAAGAGTGGTCCCCCCAGAGATGCCCACATCCTAATCTCAGAACCTGGGAATATGTTGGTTTTCATGGCAAAGGGGATTAAGGTTGCTGATGCAGTGAAGCTTACTGACTTTGAGGTTATCCTGTATTATCTGGGTGTGATCCATCTAATCACATGGGTCCTTAAAAGTAGAAGAAGAACAGAGAGAAAAATGCAGTGTGGACAGGACTTGACCGGCGGCTGCTGGCTTTGGAGCTGGAAGAAGGGAAACATGGGGAAGCCTCTAGAAGTTGGAAAGGCAAGGAAATGGATTCTCCCCTAGAGCCTCTGAAATGAAGGCAGTCCTGCTGACCCCTTGATCTTGGCCCAGTGAGACCCACGTGGCACTTCTACCTACAGAACTATGAGAGACTATATGTGTGTTGTTTTAAGCCACTCGCTTTGTGGTCGTTTGCTACAGCAGTGATAGGAAACTCACATGGTCAGCGAGGGCTGAGGGGTCAGGCATCTTGACCTCACAGCACTCTGTGGGCTTGCAGGACCTGCTCCAGCCCATGTCTCAGGCTTGGGTGGGCAGAGCCACTGCCTGTACAGTGGAAGAAGTGGGGAGGAAGCAAGAAGGTAAAAAGACACCTGGTTTCTAACCATTAATTTACCCCTGAAGTTTCACAAATGCAGAATTGGTGGAAATTCAAAGAAATAAGGTGACACCCATATTATTAATTGTATAAAACAGATTTGATTTGCACCTTTTAGAAAATGAAGCTGTGCACATTTGACTGACTGTTTAGAACAATCTTGACAAAGCAATCTTATTTTCAGAGAATGTCTCAAAACATTATGGGGCTAGTGAAATTGTTTTTAATGTCAAAAGAAAAAATGGAAACTGGTATTTAATATTTTTAAAACTCCTTATTTTGTTAGAAACATTTTGATTTTAATAGCTAATTATATGTCATTCAGCATCTAAATATACAGTACTCAAATTTTTTTAGATTTGTGTAAATTCACACTTAGTCACCTTCCTGCATGATGGGAATAATAGAGATCCTCAAAAAAGGGTAGATGTTGTACTGAAAGATATAAATAATAGAGGTGGGTGATTTTTAGCAGCCTTTAGTAGAAGAAACGCAAGTGTTCCGCATCACACTCCATCCTTGTCAGCCCCCGGCGAAAAGGAGACTTTGTTAGGCCGCGTGCTCAGCCTCCAGGGCAAGGTCAACACCACCTTTACCTAGAGGGGCTGGTTAAGAGGTCTCGCCTCTCACTTGTCTGAACTGAAGCGTCCGTGTGCTCTGCCCACACAGCAGCCACACCAGGTCAGCCCTGGGCATGGGGACCAACAGGGCTCTCTTGCCATTTCATTCTCTCTGGGTACAACTGCCCCTGGAGCTGGTGGCAGTGTCAGGTTGGCTTTCCTCTGAAGCAGTTTAGGTTTAGGAAACAAAGGTTCTCTATGTGGCCAAACCCATCTTATCAAGGAGATCTGCACTGGGTCTCAGGTCCAAAGGCCATTTAACAATCAAGTACTAGCAGAGTGTATTAGTCAGGGTTCTCTAGAAAAACAGAACCAATCTACATATATATTTGAAATTTTAACATACGAATTGGCTCACATGGTTATGGATACCAAGAGGTCCCATGATCTGCCCTCTGCAAACTGCAGAACCAGGAAAGCTGGAGGAATAATTCAGTTCAAGTCTGAAGGCCTGAGACCCAGGAGCACTTGATGTCCAAGGGCAGGAGAAGATAGAGAGTGAATTCACCCTCCCCCCACCTCTTTGTCCCATGGGGCCCTCAGTAGATTGGATGATGCACATTGGAGAGGACCACCTGCTTTACCAGGTCCACCCAGTCAAATACTACTCTCTTCTAGAAACACCCTCACAGACACACCCAGAAGTGTTTTACAGTTATCCAGGCACCCCTTAGCCCAGTCAAGCTGACACACAAACTTCACCACCACTCAAGGTGTTCCCCGCCACTGTGCTCCAACACGCTCTAGAAATCACGTGAAGGGGCACAGGGGGTTAAAGCCTGATTCAGGGGAGTCCTGAGACTGCAACCAACTTCCAGAAGCCATCCAACCTACCCCTCAAACTGTAATACCTGAAAAAGAGGGAAACGGGAAAGATGTGGGGAGAGAAAAAGAAGAGAGAAAGGAGGAAAAAAGGAGGTGGGGAAGGAGGGAGAGGAGGGAGGGAAAACAGAATCACTCCGACCAGTGGCCAGTCAGCCTCCCCGCCATGGAAGTCTCACACAGTCTGCACTGCCTTCCGGACCCACGGGAGGACACCCAGCACTGCCCCCCCTCCAAGTGTCAGAGCCAGGGTGCACACACACAAAAAGGAGGAGATGCCTGGGCACTGCCTGCCAGCACTTTTCCCTTTCTAACCATTTCCACACAGAGCTTTTGAAACATTAGTAATTCCAATTCCATGGACTCACTTGCAGGTACAAAGTTCAACATGGCAGGATGAGGGCAGTGCATAGAGCCCTGTGCTCAGAATTTTAATGTGATTTCCCCTAAGCGAATGAGCACTGAGAAATGAGCTTTTCTTTCTCCTTTTTTGGAGACACTGAAGTCTCAGCTGGAGTGAAGTCATGGGCTATCGGCCCAGCGCATGCTTGGGAATATTGATTTGTTGGAAAACTGCAGCTTTCAAAGTGGAAACCTGGCTTTAAGCAGGTAATGGTAAGCACAGCTAATATACTTGGAGGTTTTGCAATACAACTGAGAGGTGTGTCACATCCAGCAGGTGACGCATGATTGTCAGTTAACCTTTCAAAACTTCTAGAAGGGAAATTGTGTGGAAGTGAGGAGGGGCAGGAATGGGGTTTTATGATTTATCAGACTGTGATTACAACAGCTCAGTTCTCTGTGTGTGTGTTTTCAGGGCTGGGAGTGTTTGTTAAGAACTGCCCCTTTCCTTGTGTAAAAGTTCTACCTCATGTCAGGAGGTCCACCTAAATGTCTAACCACAACCTATCCAAATGTGGAGCCTTTTACCCCCAGAGAAGATATACCCAAGGTAATGTAATCAGGAGAACAAAACCCATCTATGCCTCACCAAGCCCATAGCAGACTTCTACTTTTTAATAGATGCAGGCATTTATTATCATCGATTACTTGTCTTTTAATTTGACATTTAATATCTCTCCTTGTCTCTGAGGCATTCCAGACATACATTCGTTTCCTTTTCACTCTAAGTTAACATTATGCCTTTCTTCCAAGACCATCATTCTTAATCTCCTTTAAACACTTCGTGAAAGCAAACAGCTGTCTTTAGCCTTTCTGCCTCAAGTGTTTCCGAGAGCGATCACAGGTTGTCGTGTATCTGAACTGCGCTCAACAATGAGTCTTAGTGAGGCTTGCCTGCAGTCCTTGGGGCCAGGAACCTCATCTTTTTATACATTTTACAAAGCGTCGTGTGAACTTAGAGCCTTCAGTAAATTACATGCTGCCACAGAGGTGATCACTCTCCATCTCCACTCTTGGAACTGTGGTCACCTACATTTTATGGACATCTCTTAACTGGGTCCATTAATTCTGCAGTAAGCATTCTAAGTGTAAATCAGCTCCTGTATGGCACGATCTGCCAACTTTTCACAGGGTTTGTCTTTTTCACAAAGGCACCAACGGGACCCAATTTATAATATCCTTAAGTAAGACTGGATTTGGTGGTTGTTTTCATGCAGGAGCTGGAAAGCCTTTGTGGATCTCCCACTATGCAGGAGTGACCTTTACCTGGGCTGTACCCAGTGCAGGGCCCCTACAGCTCCAGAGCCTGGGAGGTGGAACTCAAGCTAGATGAGTGTAATGGGGTTTCTGAACAGCAGGATTCCCGGAGGATGCCTTCCAGTGGGCAGCACGGGCTGAGCCCACCCACAGAACACTTCTATTTGACCAGGGTTCACCCTGGGCACACACCCCAGCAGCCAGTCAGTGGTGAAGGCACAAGATGGGGATTGTTAGGGTCCCACCAGAGGGCCCTGGGGCTGGAGTTCAGTTCTCAGATATGAATGAACTGACCCCAGACTTGGAGCTGGGGCCTCCTGCTCCGGGGTTACTCTTCCAAATCCTGAGCATTTAATCAAATCCCCTGACCTAAACCTGCCCTCAGGGTCCGAGTGAGACAGTCCTGGCCCAATAGTCAGGTGGCTTCTTGCCTCTGCTGAGCCTCCATGTGCCTTCTGTCTGGGAAGGTAACAGCACCAGCCTCAGAGGACAGTTATGGTAACACACAGACAGCGCCTGGCACAGACACACCCAATGCGGGTGACTTCTCGATGCTTTGCCATCATTTTTTTTTAATATACATTGATTTATTTATTTATATTTTTTAATTTTTGGCTGCATTGGGTCTCCATTGCTGCGTGCGGGCTTTCTCTAGCTGTGGCGCGCGGGGGCTGCTCTTCGTTGCAGTGCACGGGCTTCTCATTACAGTGGCTTGTCTTGTTGCAGAGCACAGGCTCTAGTTGTGTGGGCTTCAGTAGTTGTGGCTTGTGGCCTCTAGAACGCAGGCTCAGTAGTTGTGGCACACGGGCTTAGTTGCTCCGCGGCACGTGGGATCTTCCCGGACCAGGGATCGAACCCGTGTTCCCTGCATTGGCAGGCGGATTCTCAACCACTGCGCCACCAGGGAAGTCCTGCCATCATTATTCTTATTGCTTCTGAGCCAGGTTCTGACTCCTGCTGCTGTAAGTCTTCAACAGCTGGAAGACTGAGTCAGTCCCGAGGGTCTGTATTCCTGTGAAAGACAAATGGCTGGGCCCAGCCAGAAAACTCCCCATTCTGGGAACCAAACTGGCGTTTCTTCCGCAATGGCTGCCTCAAGTGGAGCCAGTGAATCCTTCCTCTTGTCACCTGGGAGTCCTCTGGGACAACATCAGTGAGCTAAGTCTTACAGCCCTCTAGGGACCACTTTTCCTTTAATAACCAAGGAATAAGAACCAGAGCTCCCTGCCACATCACTACAAAAAGCCCCTCCATCAGTGTTCCCAAGAACACTCAGGAAGTATGTGCAGGTCCCATAGCTCCACTCTGCCCCAGCTTCTCACCTTTCAGAGCCGGCTGCCTCTTACCTGCTTTGCCATCCTACCCCAACTCTCTTTTTAATCTGCCCAGTCCCCGTTTGTGAGCACAGCCTCAGAACCCGCAAATGCAGAGCTGTTACCAAAGTTTAAGAAGTCATATTACAGCCCTCTGAACCAAATATTTCATGGGGCTTCCTCATTGGCCCCTTTCCCTAAGACCCAAGATAGCTGCCGGGTTGCCGGGGTTTACTCATAATCCCCACACAAAACCTCCACAGTCACGTCCCTTTATCGAGTGATAAAATCTCTGCAGCCACCCACGCCCTCCATGGAGTCGCCATCCTTGTACAAAGGATGCCTCGTGGCCCGTTCCCAACTCACCTTGTGGTTTCATCTTTTGCACAGCCAGATGCATCAAATAGTAATTTCCCCCGAAGTGGGGAGCCCTGAGCCCTCTTCAAGCCTCTGGCTCTGGCAACACAAGGAATGTGAACGCTTTGAATATCTTTTCCTTCAAGGTTACGAGAATCTTTAGTCCAATAGGTGAGTAAGGTGCCCCCAGTAGCCCAGGGCAAGTCCTTGACTTCCACCTTGTGGAAGGGGCTCACCAAAGTGGTCTCCCAAAACAAAGGGCATCTTCCCCAAAGACGGCTTTGTTTCCATGATAGATTAAAGAACCTTTTGAGGTTTTCACAATAGCATTTCCCCTGGTCCAAACCATTCATGGATCCCATCATTTTATAATCTGTTCTAATGTTCTGCTTCCAACTATGCCAGGATTTTGACACATTTTATAACACACAACTCCTGAGTGCTTTCCCATGGTCTCACCAACCAAGATCTTGTAGAATTTCACTTTCTGTAGACTGTGTTTAAATGGGGCATTTTAGAGTATTTATTTATTTATTTAGAATTTTCAGAATCATTTTGCTTGCATTTATTTCTGTTATTGGACACTCTTTTGTTAAGTTTATATACAAGGTTTGTTGAGTTCAACAGGGGGTTGATTGCCTGAACTACTTTTGGCATAAGAATAGCTGTATGGTTGACTTTTGAAAATTGAACAGATATATTACCCTGGCTAATAAAACTCTTACATTTAAAACAATGCTAGAAATTTTGAAACACTGGCCCTAAAATGCACATTTATGCACCACGTGAGGTATGCTATACATACTAGATTTCATAATGTTGAATTTTTAATATTAAAAAATATTTTTCTAAAAAAATACTTTTCTGTTCATCTACAGAGGACCATGCTCTCTGGTACTGAGCATTCAAAAAAATTATTTTTGTCTCAAAGAGGGCCCAGAATGAAGCATAATTGTGTTAAATTAACTATGCTGGGGCAGTGTTAAGGTTAAAGCAACCCTATTTTAATTAGTTTTTTTTGATAGGCTCACTTAACACATTAATGTGTGTGGCTAAAATTTTATATAAATGGAATGATATAGTATGTGCCCCCCCTTTAGAGTATTTGTTTAACCACATGTCCCTCCCCAGAGGTTCACTGGCCCTCCTGGCACCCCCTCCTTATCCCACCCCAGAAACTGGGAATCACTTCTATTAGACTATGAGCTCCTCCGAGGTAGGGACCCTCCTCCACACCAGTGGGCTCCATTCCCCAAGGGTGGTGGCATCCACTCCTCAATATCTGTTCACATCATTAATCTTTGCATTTCTTTCTATTCCCACTATCCCCACCTTAGTTGAACCCACCTTCTTAGCTCAGCTACTCACAGCAACAGCTACCTCCATGGTCTCCTGGCCTCTATCTTTTGCCCCTCCCCAGTCTGTGGTCCACACTCTAGGCAAAGCAAGCTTTCTAAAATGCAAATCTGACCACTTCGCTCCTCAGCTTACATGCTGCAATGGCCTTACAGGACAAAGTCCAAACACCCGCTGCATCATTTCTCACCAATGTGCCCTTCCCCCTCCTTCCTACTATATGCTTAGCCATGCTGGGCCTGTTTTAGTTCCTCAAGTTTGCCACCCTCTCTCACGTCCCCTCCTCCAGACATGCTAGTCCCAATGTCTGGCCTGTGGCAACTCCTCAATACCCATGTGGTAAACAGACAAATCAATCAATCAGCTAATTACTGGGCCACTCACTGCCTATCCATAGGCTGCTCGACATATGAGTAGCTTCTCAGTAAATGTCCGAAGGAGAGGAAGAGAGGTGAGATGAGGAAGGAGAGGGGCAGAGGAAGGGAAGAGAAGACGAGGGGTATGCTGGCCGATGAGAGGCCACAGAGGTCAATTACCCCACCAGTAGATCTGAGGAAGGTGAAGCATAGGAGAAGGAAAGGGCAAAGCCAGGGACACAACAGTTATCACAGACTGGGGGTCTTGAGACCTTGGCCGGTCCCACTGAGGTGGGTTCTAGTGACAGGTCTCAGCCGACCTAAGTCCCAGATGGCCCAGGGTGGCCAAGAGGCCTCTGCTCCCTTGGGTCTGCTGTTGGGCCCCACTTATCCATACATTGTCCGTCCAGCCGAAGGGCTCTCCCCGGGAAGGGCAGGGGTGGAACTGGGACTGGATAGGTCCCTGACTCAGTATATAGGCTTGACTTTCATCCCCAGAGCTACATCAAGGGCTTATTCAGCTGGCCCTTCAACCAGGGGCTCAAGGTCGTTCTGACATCAGAATCAATATAAAAACACCAAGGCAGAGAAACCAAAATCTAGATGGATATCTCAAGCCTAGTGCTTCATACCAACATGAGGTAATTACATAGTCATGTTATTATACAGCAAACCAGCATGCCAACCCTGTAACTAGCTATACATTTTGTTTTCCTCCTAGAAAATGTATTTTCTCCTGCCTAGTAGTAAACTTGATATCTATCATCAGTATAGCTTTTAGAGACTCAGTCTGCATACGTTTATACTTCACATGGAACTCACAACCTACATGGGGAGACAGAAATGTAAACAATATATATTATCAGTGTGACAACACAGGGCCTATCCCATAGCAGGCACTCAATTAAAAATTAGCTGCAAATGAATGAATGAATGGGTGCTACAAAAAAGGTGGAATATAAGATCCAGTACAGCAACAAGAAAAGGCACAGTTCATACTGGAAAGGAAAGTTAAGTCATAGAAGACAGGTCAGATGCACTTGGGTTGTTATTTTAGGAAGCTGGTAAAGGAGGTTCTAATTATTAAAGTGCTTATTGGAAAAAACTTGGACTTTGCACAAAGCTTAAAGAAGAAGACAATAAAAGCCATATATGACAAACCCACAGCCAACATCATTCTCGATGGTGAAAAACTGAAAGCATTTCCTCTAAGATAAGGAACAAAACAAGGGTGCCCACTCTCACTACTGTTATTCAACATAGTTTTGGAAGTTTTAGTCGTGGCAATCAGAGAAGAAAAAGAAATAAAAGGAATCCAAATTGGAAAAGAAGAAGTAAAACTGTCACTGTCTGCAGACAACATGATAGTATACATAGAAACTCCTAAATATGCCACCAGAAAACTACTGGAGCTAATCAATGAATTTGGTAAAGTATCAGGATACAAAATTAATGCAAAAAAATCTCTTGCTTTCCTATACACTAACAACAAAACATCAGAAAGAGAAATTAAGGAAACACTCCCATTCACCACTTCAAAAAAAGAATAAAATACCTAGGAATAAACCTACCTAAGGAGGCAAAAGACCTGTATGCAGAAAACTGTAAGACACTGATGAAAGAAATCAAAGATGATACCAACAGATGGAGAGATATACCATGTTCTTGGATTGGAAGAATCAACACTGTGAAAATGACTATACTACCCAAAGCAATCTACAGATTCAATGCAATCCGTATCAAACCACCAATGGCATTTCTCACAGAACTAGAACAAAAAATTGCATAATTTGTATGGAAACACAAAAGACCCTGAATAGCCAAAGCAATCTTGAGAAAGAAAAATGGAGCTGGAGGAATCAGGCTCCTGGGCTTCAGACTATACTACAAAGCTACAGTAATCAAGACAGTATGGTACTGGCACAAAAACAGAAATATAGATCAATAGAACAGGATAGAAAGCCCAGAGCTAAACCCATGCACATATGGTCACCTTATCTTTGACAGAGGAGGCAAGAATATACAATGTAGAAAAGACAGCCTCTTCAATAAGTGGTGCTGGGAAAACTGGACAGCTACATGTAAAAGAATGAAATTAGAACACTTCCTAACATCATATACAAAAATAAACTCAAAATAGATTAAAGACCTAAATATAAGGCCAGACACTACAAAACTCTTAGAGGAAAACACAGGCAGAACACTCTATGACATAAATCACAGCAAGATCCTTTTTGACCCACCTCCTAGAGAAATGGAAATAAAAACAAAAATAAACAAATGGGACCTAATGAAACTTCAAAGCTTTTGCACAGCAAAGGAAACCATAAACAAGACGAAAAGACAACCCTCAGAATGGGAGAAGATATTTGCAAATGAAGCAACTGACAAAGGATTAATCTCCAAAATTTACAAGCAGTTTATGCAGCTCAATATCAAAAAAACAAACAACCCAATCCAAAAATGGGTGGAAGACCTAAATAGACATTTCTCCAAAGTAGAGAAAAAGATTGCCAATAAACACATGAAAAAATGCGCAACATCATTAATCATTAGAGAAATGCAAATCAAAACCACAATGAGGTACCACCTCACACCAGTCAGAATGGCCATCATCAAAAAATCTAGAAACAATAAATGCTGGAGAGGGTGTGGAGAAAAGGGAACCCTCCTGCACTGATGGTGGGCATGTAAATTGATACAGCCACTATGGAGAACAATATGGAGGTTCCTTAAAAAACTAAAAGTAGGACTACCATATGACTCAGCAATCCCACTACTGGGCATGTACGCTGAGAAAACCATAATTTGAAAAGATACATGTACTGCAATGTTCATTGCAGCACTATTTACAATAGCCAGGACACGGAAGCAACCTAAATGTCCATCAACAGATGAATGGATAAAGAAGATATGGCACATATATACAGTGCAATATTAGCCATAAAAAGGAACAAAATCAAGTTATCTGTGATGAGGTGGATGGACCCAGAGTCTGCCATACAGAGTGAAGTAAGTCAGAAAGAGAAAAACACCGTATGTGAACGCACGTATATGGAATCTAAAAGAAACGGTACTGATGAACCTAGTGGCAGGGCAGGAATAAAGACGCAAACATAGAGAATGGACTTGAGGACACAGAGGGAAAGGGAAAGGTGGGACGAAGTGAGAGAGCAGCACTGACATATATATACACGACCAAATGTAAAATGGACGGCTAGTGGGAAGCTGCTGCATAGCACAGGGAAATCAGCTTGATGCTTTGTGATGACCTAGAGGGGTAGGATAGGGAGGGTGGGAGGGAGGCTCAAGAGGGAGGGGATATGGGGATATATGTATACATATAGCTGATTCACTTTATTGTACAGCAGAAACTAACACAACACTGTAAAGCAATTATACTCCAATAAAGATATTTTTAAAAAATACATTAGGTGATTTCAAAAAAAGAAAGAAGACAGGGCTTCCCTAGTGGCACAGTGGTTGAGAGTCCGCCTGCCGATGCAGGGGACATGGGTTTGTGCCCCGGTCCGGGAAGATCCCACATGCCGCGGAGCGGCTAGGCCCATGAGCCATGGCCGATGAGCCTGCGCGTCTGGAGCCTGTGCTCCGCAACGGGAGAGGCCACAACAGTGAGAGGCCCGTGTACCACAAAAAAAAAAAAAAAAAAAAAAAGAAGACAAAGCTCACCAACAATTTAGGTAAACAAATTAAATTTGAGTAGATGTAGAGAAAGTGGCTGAGCAGGGATGGAAATGAAGCCAATAAGGAAACTGGCCTGGGCTGGGCTGATGGATGAAGGGCATGTACAGGGGTTGTTCCAGGAATGATGAGAAATTCAGTTGGCCATAACATGGAGCCTCCAATCAAAGGTATATTGTTGAGACTTGAAAAATACCCCAGACCTCATACTGATTCTTCAGAGAGAAAGATGGAGCAAAGGGGTATTGATGATTGATACTGCCCAACTCTAGCCCTGAGAGGCTGGAGTTTGTGTTGGCCTGGAATGCCCCACTATTACTCATGCAGGGGTCAAAGGCCCTGCCAAATCATCAGGCCTCTCTAACCACAAAGACACAAGACTCCAGCCATCAGCAGAAAGAAAAGAGTATCACCTAACTCTTAGCCAATCAAGTCCAAACTCACTTTTGGCATTGGGGGAGGGCATGTGTGGTGGCAGAGTAATGCCCCCTGCCAAAGATTTTCTATGTTCTGATTCTGGGAATCTGTGAATATGTTACCTATATAGTCAGAGGGGCTTAGTAGATGTGATTAAATTGAAAATCTTGAGATGGGGAGATTATGCGGGATTATCAGGGTGGGCCCAAGGTAACCACAGGGTCCTTAAAAGGGAAAAAGGGAGGCAGGAGGGTCAGGAAGGATATGTGACAAGAGAAAGCAGAATTCAGAGAGAGGTTTGAAGCCGCTACACTGCTGTCTTTGAAGATGGTGGAGGGGGCCATGAACCAAGGAATGCCAGCAGCCTCTACAAGCTTGAAAAGGCAAGGGAACAGATCCTCCTCTAGAGCCTCCAGAAAGGAACCAGCCCTGCTGACACCTTGACCTTAGCCCAGTGAGACCCATGCCAGACTTAGAATTGTAAGATAATGACTTATCAGGTTATTTTAAGCTAGTAAGCTTGTGACAATTTGGTACAGCAGCGTGGGAAACTAATATAGCATGTCTTTGTTTTATAAGACTGTCTCCACATTACACGACAGGCTGCATCCATGGCTCCTACCTAGTGGGTTCTGGGAGGGCCCCATAGTCATGTGACAATCAGAAACACCCTCATGTTTTGAAATGTTCACTGTGGAAAGGAAGCGTCCAGTCCATTTTAGTAAAACTGCTTGGAGGATAGGTAAACATTTCTTTCCTGCCCCAACGCCTCAAGCTTTCATCACCCCTACCACTTGCTCTCAGTTGGTGCCCATTCATCAGCTTAAAAGCCTCCTAAAATACCTTGGAGGTGAGCAAACTGGGGCTTGGTAGCAAAGGTAGAAGTACGAACACGTGGAGAGAGAGCTTTTCATCCATTTGATTCACTTACACCCACTCACCTCTGTCTGTTTCTATTTGCGTTTTCAACAAAGTGCAAGGAAATCGCTTATGGGGGCCTGCAGCAACTAGAGTGGGGGCAGCTAAAATGGGAGCAGTTCTGTGCCCCTAATCAGTGGAGAAGGAGGCTGGGCTCCTTGACTGATGACACACAGTCCCCATCAGCTCTCCTCCAGCAGTGAGCATGGTTGCCTAACAGTCTCAGAATCCAGATGGTAAAAGGATTTTCATTCTGGGCGTGGAGAAACGGGTGAACAGCAGACCTAACTGGAATCGTTGTTGCACTGTCTTCTGGATGAAATGATGCCTTGTCAGTTTTCACTTTGGTTTTCCTCCCAGATCTGCACACCAGAGACCCCAGCACTGCTTCAGGTAGATGGCCAACTTCCCCTGAAAATGCCTGCCATTTGGACATCCCTCATTTAATAATATTCCAGATACTGGAGCAGTGATGTGAAGAGTTTCAGGTAGCTAAACCCTGTCTTAGGCTTCCAAGAAAAGAGCTTCACTGATCACTCCATTACTTCCCATTAGCTTAAGAACAGTGCCCATTTCTCCCTCAGAGAGCAGCTTCACATCGGTAGTTAGCTGTTTCTGAAGGCCCATAAAAGGAGCAGGAATTCAAAGACTTTTTTCTGTCTTCAGCCAACATTCGCTGTGTGCTTCTTTGAATTATTCATTATTGAAATTATGCCATCAGCAAAACCAAATCACCTCTGTTAAGGGAAGTTTATCTCTGTTAAGGGAAGTTTTAGTAAGTTGGAATATGGATTAGGATCCACTCCCCCTTTTACCCTAATTATTTTTTCCTTAACATCCAAACATCCCCATGGTTCATGCTATAGAAAAGCAAAATCGGATTGATTATGTAAAGTCACTCACATATATTTTAATGTTCAAGGGTCAAATTTTGTTATTAAATGTTAAATACTTTTTCTCAACTTCAAGAGAATTTTCAGCTATGTTATTTTGTTAATCTTCAAGGGGAATGCCATCACCCAAGACATACAAACGGAATTTTTATTTTTTATTTTTATTTTTTTGCGGTATGCGGGCCTCTCACTGTTGTGGCCTCTCCTGTTGCAGAGCACAGGCTCCGGACGCACAGGCTCAGCAGCCATGGCTCACGGGCCGAGCCGCTCCGCAGCAGGTGGGATCCTCCCAGACGAGGGCACGAACCCATGTCCCCTGCATCGGCAGGCGGACTCTCAACCACTGCACCACCAGGGAAGCCCCAGAATTTTTTAAAATTGGGAAAAGTCTTCTTCTTAAGTTTCCAGAAAGAGTCATTGCCAAGTTCTCACTGGGATCCTGAGGTTGCCCTCTATGCCTCTCTCCATCATGCCCTCCTGAGCAGGCCATCCATTCATGCACACACAACACAGAGTTGAATTTCTTTGGGCCTTCACCCTTTCTGCCTTCAGCTTTGATTAGAATCATGAGATTAGGAAAAGTATACAAAAGAGAAAATCTATCCTACACCATTCTTCCCACATCCCAAAGACCTGGCCTTAGAGAAAGACAATCTTTGTAAAAATGAATGAATGAATGATGCTGAAGCATAGAAATACCACAAGGTTATTATGCATGCTCTACGATTCATGAGCTGTGTGACCTCAGGCAAAAGGCTTAACTTCTCTGTGTTACAATTACCTTATCTGTAAAATGTTGATAATCATAGCACCCACCTCATAGGGTTGTTGTCAGAATTCAGTGAGTGAATACATGAGCACTTTTAACAGAGAAAGGGATGTAACAGGTGCACAGATAGATGATACATAGATTTTTTTTAATAGTTGAGAAAGTAGCAGATTTCAGGGATCAACCAGCCACTCAACAATGATTGATTTAGCACCTAGGAAGAGGCAGGCTCTGGGCTTGTTGCCATGGATATGATCAGATCATAAGCAGTCCAGCTTGGTTCTTACACTCACAGAGCCCTCAGTACAGTCATCCCAGAAAGCACGGGGTCTCCATGTCTCCATGTAACTGACATGGTCAAATCACTGCTCTCTTGATGCGCATTGAGCAGGACCTGTGCTGTGGCTCAATTATCGGTGGAAAAAAACACAAGAGTAACAATATGATGGAGGCATCACAAATCTTAAAACGTCTATCAGTCATTTTTTTTTAATATTGTAGTTCACCTTCTCCTCTATAGCAGTCATTTTTCTTTGGTACCAGGATCAAAATTTGATCACAATGTACCCAAGTTAAACATTCTTAAATGATATATTGCTATCATCCCTACAAATCTAGCACAAATGGTACCCGATCCAAGACAGCATCTCGAGTGCTGCAATTTCTAAAATGGAAAAGTACAGACAACATTCATGAGGCCCCTTGGGGTCAGGCTTAAATTAATTGGCATCTCCCTTTCTGTTGTCTGTGTTAAATGCTGCTTCAACCAACCCCCAAAATCCATGATCAAAGGGTTTCTTCTGGAACAAGTCAGGATTATTACAGCAGAGGAATCATGATCTCTAAACCAGGCTCTAGAGCTAGTCTTATTTTCAGCTGACAAGAATTCGCCACCGAAAGAGAATCCTGTTCACAACTTATTTTACTGAACTCTTAGGAACCAATCCAGCAATGCAGAGATTCCAAAGGGAATGGCTACTGATAGAGGAGAAACTTGTCATTTTCTGCAAACAAAGCTTCAAGGCATATTTGCAGCCTTGTTTCTGAGCAGAAGTGAAAAGGCTTAATTTCAAAATGTGGTGTGACCACTTAAAGAAACCAGTCTCCTGAGTCCTTTCATTTGAGTTCACTACACCAATCTCCCACTGAGTCAAAAGCCTATTTCATAAGAATTATCCCTCTGGTTTCCAAATGTCTGCTAATAATAATAAAAAGGGCTAATTACTGAGTAATTACTATAACGCAGACAAATTTTTATTGAAATATATTACAATTGACATATAACATTGTGTCAGTTTAAGGTTTACAACATGTTGATTTGATACATTTATATATTGTAATATGATTGCCATTGTAGTATTAGTTAACATCTTTATCACATCATATAACCATTACTTCTTCTGTGAAGGGAATAATTAAGACCTAGTCTCTTAGCAAATTTGATGTTTATAATACAGCAGTGCATCTATAATCACTAATTACGCATTAAATCTCCAGAATTTATCTCCTAGTTGCAAGTTTACACACTTAAACATCTCTCCTCCTCCTCCACCCTCAAGCCCTTGGTAACCACCATTCTGCTCTGTTTTTTTACAAGTTTGGCTTTTCAGATTCCACATATAGGTTTTGACACATGTACATCCCTAAGAAACCAACAACATGATCAAGATAATGAATGTATTCATCACACATTGCAAAAGTTTCCCTGTACTCTGCCCTATCTCCAACCCGCCACCCATCCCCATTCCCCACAACCTACCACTGCTGTCATTCTAGATTAGTTTGCATTTTCTAGAATTTTATATAAATTGAATCATAAAATATCATATATATATTTTTTGGTCTGGCTTCTATCACTCAACCTTTTGAGATCCATCCATATTGTTCCATGCATCAACAGTTCATTACTTTCACTGCTGAGTCCTACTCCATTAGACAGATAAACCACAGGTAAATATTTATCCATTTACCTATTGATAAACATTGGGTTTCCAAACTTCGGCTGTTACAAATAAAGTTGCTATAAATACTTATGTACAAGTATTTGTACAGATATATGCTTTCATTTCTCTTGGGTAAATGCCTAGGAGAGAAGTGGCTGAGTTACAAGTGTGCAATTAACTTTTAAAGAAACTGTCAAACTATTTTCCAAAGTGGTTTTTACCATTTTACATTCCTGCCAACAGTGTATCAGAGTTCTACTTCCTCTACACCCTGGCCAACACTTGATATCGTCAGTCTTTTAAAATTTTGGACATCCTAAAAGGTGTGTCAGTGACATCTTGTGGGGTTTTTCTTTTTTTTGCGGTACGCGGGCGGGCCTCTCACTGCTGTGGCCTCTCCTGTCGCGGAGCACAGGCTCTGGACGCACAGGCCCAGCAGCCATGGCTCATGGGCCCAGCTGCTCTGTGGCACGCGGGATCTTCCCAGACCGGGGCACGAACCAGCGTCCCCTGCATCAGCAGGTGGACTCTCAACCACTGCGCCACCAGGGAAGCCCACATCTTGTGGTTTTAATTTGCTAAATGATAACAACGTTGAGCATATTTTCATATGCTTATTTGCCATCATATATTTTCTTTAGTGAAATGTCTGTTCAAATCTTTGCCCATTTTTATCGGGTTATTTGTTTCATTGTTGAGCTCTGAATCTTTTAAGTACACTCTGGACATAAATCCTTTATCAGAAAGTATATTGATTTGAAAATATTTTCTCAGGCAGTAGCTTGTATTTTCACGAGTGCCTATCAAAAAGCAGAAGTTCTTAATTTTGACAATGTCTAATTTATCAATTTTTCTTTTAAGTATTGTGCTTTTGGTGTCATTTTAAAGTAATCTTTGCCTAATCCAAGGTCGTAAATATCTTTATATATTTTCTTCCAGAAGTTTTATAGTTTTAAGTTTTACATTTAGGTTTATGATCCATTTTGAGTTAATTTTGTAGAGGTATGAGATAGGAATCAAAGTTAATTTTCTTTGGGCTATCCAATTATTCCAGTACCATTTGTTGAAAAAGATTATCCTTCCTCCATTAAACTGCCTTTTCATCTTTGTCAAAAATGAATTGACCATATACACTGTGGGTTATTACTGGACTCTCTATTTTGTTCCAATCACTACGTGTCTGTCCTGAGACCAATGCCACGTTACCTTGTACTATAGCTTTAAAATAAATCTTGCTGTAGTGTAAGTTCTTCAACTTTGCTCTTTAACAAAGTTGCTTTAATTAAACTAGATATTTTGCATTTCCAGGTGAATTTGAGATCCATTTATCAGTTTCTACAAAGAAAAAACAAAAAACCTACTAGCATTTTGATTGGAATTGCATATCAACCTTTACAATAACAAAAAAGTGTCTGCTGGAGTTTTAACTGGGATTGCATTGAATCTGTAAGTCATTTGGGGGTAACTCACATCTTAATAATACTGAGTCTTCTGATCCATGAACACAGTATAAATTTCATTTATTTAGATCTTTTGTAATTTCTTTCAGCATGGTCTTCTCTGCATGGATCTTGCCCATCTTCTGTCAGACTTATTCTTAAGTATTATTTCACATTATATGCTATTGTAAATGGCATTTTTTAACTTCAATTTCTTATGGCTTGTTTCTAGTTTATAGACATACATTTTACTTTTGTATGTTGATCTTGTATCCAGCAACCTTGCTAATCTCACCTATTAGCTGTAAAAACATTTTTGTAGGCTCTGTCAATTTTTCTACATGTATAATCATGTCATCAGTGAATAAAGACAATTTTACTTCTTTTGTCTCAATCTGGATGTTTTTGGGGTGGGGGGTACTTATTGTCCTGGCTAGAATCTCCAGTTTAGTAGAAGCGGTAAAAGCAGGCATCATTGTCTCATTCCGCTTATGAGATGAATGCATTTGATCTTTCATAATTAAGTATAATATTAGCTGTAGGCTTTTTGTAGCTGACTTTTACCAAAAGGAGGAAGGTGTCTTTTATTTCTAAGTTGCTGAGACTTTTTATCCAGAATGGATGTTAGATTTTTTTCAAATGCTTTTTCTGTATTTTTAGCCAGTTAATATGGTAAATTGCATTGATTACTTTGCAAATGTTGAGTCAACCTTGAATTTCCAGAGTAAATTTTACTTGGTAAGGATGTATTTGCCCTCGTTATATATTGTTAGAGTCAAATTGCTAACATTTTGTTGAGAAATTTTGCATCTATTTTCATGATAGATATTGGTCTGTAGTTCTTTCTTGTAATGCAAAATGCTGACCTCATAAGCTGAGTAGAGAAATCTTCTGTTTTCTTTAGTTTCCTGGAAGTATCTGTGTAGAAGTGATATTATTTATTCCTTAAATATTTGGGAGAATTTACCAGTGAAGCTATCTAGACCTGGGTTTTCTTTATAGGAAGGCAAATGACTACAAATTAAAATTATTTAAAAGATATAGAGCTATTTGAATTATGTTTTTCTTGAGAGTATTTTGAGAGTTTTTGTCATTCAGTGAGTTTTCCCATTTCATTTAAATTGTCCAATTTACTAGCATAAAGTTGTTCAAAATATTCCCATGTTATCCTTTTAGTATCTGTAGACTCAGAAGTCATGTCATCTCTCTGATTCTGAATACTGGTCATTTTGCCTTCCTTTCCCCCCCCTCCCTGATCAATCTGGCTAGAAATTTATCAATTTTATTTAGCTTATTGAAGATTCAGCTTTTTGCTGCATTGTTTTTCCTAATTTTTTTCTATTTGGTTTATTTCTGTTCTAATCACTCTTATTTCATTTCTTCTGCTTACTCTGGGCTTATTTTGCTGTTCTTTTTCTAGTTTCTTAAGTTGGAAATTTATATCACTGATATAAAATCTTCCTTCTTTGTTTCTTCCTTCTTCCATTTTTCTGTAGACATTTAGTGTACAGACACATAGATTTTCCTCCAAACACTACTTTAGCTGCATCCCAACTGATACTGATATACTGTGTTTGCATTTTTTAATTCAATTCAGAGTACTTTCTAATTTTTCTTTTGATTTATTCTCTTGATCCATAGGTTATTTAGGTGAGCTTTAGTTTCTAGATATTACTGATTTCTGATGTAATTCCACTGCAATCAGAAAACATACTTTTTATGAATCCTTTAAAATTTATTCAGACTTGTTTTACACCCTACAATACGGTCTATTTTAATGAAGATTCTGTATACAGTTGAAAAGAATGTGTATTCTGCTTTTGTGAGATGGAGTACAGGTTTCCCCTGCTATCCAAGAGTAGAGCTTTCCTATGAAACTTTTCCTAAGCCCAAGTGACATAAAGTGGAGAAGCAATTGCCTTAGGACACGTCTTGCTAATGGATGCATAAAGTAAGTCAAGATAAGCACAGATGCTCACAGACACAGTTCAAAACTATTATGGCTTGATGCTGAGATGCTGAGTGTAGTTCCCAGGGAAGGAGCTTGGCGGGTGCCCCTCTCATGCCCAGGGTACGCACAGCCTCTATAAGAGCTCAATACAAAACAAGTGCTGAACACTATTTCCACTTTTCATAAAAGCACAAGTCCTCTTCGGATTCCTTTTAGTTATCAGAAAGGTACTAATGTAGATCTTTATAAAGCAAAGTCAACTTTCAAAAAGCAGGGGATACCTATATTCTATAAATATCAATTAAGTCTAGTTGGTTGATAGTGTTGTTCATGTCGTCCAAATCCCAACTGATTTTCTCCTTTTCTTCCAGTTATTGAGAGAAGAATTTTGAAATCTCTGATTATAATTGTGGATATGCCTACTTGTTATAATTTCAGTTTTTCCTTTATATATTTTGAAACTCTGTTAATAATTACACAATCATTTAGAATCCATATGTTCTCTTAATGAATTGACCCTCTTATCATTATGAAATGATCCTCTTTATCCCAGGTAATATCCTTTTTGCTATAAAATCTACTTTGGGCTTCCCTGGTGGTGCAGTGGTTAAGAATCCGCCTGCCAATGCAGGGGACATGGGTTCGAGCCCTGGTCCAGGAAGATCCTACATGCCGTGGAGCAACTAAGCCCATGAGCCACAACTACTGAGCCTGCGCTCTAGAGTCCGTGAGCCACAACTACCGAGCCTGCGTGCCACAACTACTGAAGCCTGTGCACCTAGAGCCTGTGCTCCACAACGAGAAGCTACTGCAATGAGAAGCCCGCGCACTGCAACAAAGAGTACCCCCGCTCGCCACAACTAGAGAAAGCCCGCGTGCAGCAACGAAGACCCAATACAGCCAAAAATAAATAAATAAATTTATTAAATAAATTAATTAAATAAAATAAAATCTACTTTGTGTGATATCCAATAGTAACACCGCAACTTTCTTTTAATTAATGTTAACACTGTATATCTTGCCACCCTTTTACTTTTAACACATTCATATCTTTATATTTTTTTTATATCTTTATATTTAAAGTGAATTTCTTATGTAGTATGAGCTTCCTTTTTTATCCAATTTGACAATCTCGGTCTTTTAATTAGTGTGTTCAGACCAGTAACACTTAATGTGATTACTGATATGGTCTGGTTTAAATCTATTATCTTGCAATTAGTCTTCTGTATTACTGTTCTTTGTTCCATTTTTTTTTCTGCCTTCTTAGGGACTAATGGAATATTTTTATGGCTCAATTTTATCTCCTTTGTTGGATTTTTAGCTGTAACTCTTTGAGCATTATTTCAGGGGATACTTTAGGTTTTATAGTATGCATCTTTAACTTATCACAGTCTACATTCTATTCAAGTAATATTATACCACTTCCCATATAGTATAAGGATCTTATATCTGTATATTTCCATTATGGCATGTGTACTATTGTTGTCATATAGTTTAATTCTACACATTATAAACACAACAATATATAGCTGGGTTTTTGCTTTAAACAGTCAATTATCTTCTAAAGAGATTTTAATAATTATTTTTTAAATGTCTTATACTTACCCATGTAGTTACTATTTTTCATGCTCTTCATTACTTTGTGTAGATCCAGATTTTCCTCTGGTATCAGTTCCCTTCTGCCCATTGGACTTCCTGCAACATTTCTTGTAGTGCAGGTCTACTGCTGATTAATTCGTTCAGCTATCTCAAAAAGTCTTTACTTCACTTCCATTTCTGAAGAATGGTTTCACTGGGTATAGAAATTTAGGTTGATGGGCTTTCTCTCAGTACTTTTAAGATACTGTTTTACTCTCTTCTGGTTTGTATCATTTCCAACAAGAAATCTGCTATCATCCTCATCTTTGTCCCTCTGTATGTAATAAGCATACTTAAAGGTGCTCCTTCACAGGAATAACTTTAAAATACAAGTTAAAACCATAAAATATTATTTTTCTATTATATTTACAAAGTTTTAAAGTATTGATAACTTAAAGTTGTGAGTACATGTACATATGCACTATCTGCCACTATTGGTGGGAATATAAACTGGTACAGTTTTTTGCATGATTATTCTATATAATCTACTAAAATCAAAATGTCTGAACCTTTTCAGTTTTTCTACTAGGATTTTTTTCTCTATAGAGATATGTTCAACTACTGTGCAAGTGTACAAGAATGCTCACTGCGGCATTATCTAAACTCAAAATTTCAAAATACAAATGACTATAAACAGGAGATTTAAAAGATATATATGAGTTTATAGATCAATGAAATCTATCCAATAAAACAAATGAACAATATTTATTAGCATAAAAATATGTATTAGTAAAGATACTTTTGAGTATAAATGGCAAGAAACACAATTCAAACTAGGATTGAGGGAAAAAAGAAAAAGTGATTGGCTCTTACAACCCAAGGAAAAGGAATGTGTCAGTACAACTCAATTGTAATGAAAGAACAACCAGAAAGAAAATAGAAAGAAAAGTTGGAAGGCTCTATACCAAACTATATAAAAGATTACCGCTGAGGTTTGGGACTGTGGAGAACTCCCACTCTCTCCTTTACACATTTCTCTAGGGTTTCAACTTTGATCATATCCGTAGAAAAAATCATATATCTCAAGATAAAACTTCACAGAAATCCAAAATCTCCTCATCAGGTTCTGGGTATGAATTTTTCATATTTGCAATAAAACATTATTGAAAATGTTTAATTTTTAATATTCCAATCTACAGGAAAACATGGAAATATTTTCTTTAAACCCTTCTGGAGTCTGGAAGTCTTAAATGTACTAGCTTGACAACTCAAAGCATTGCCCTCCTTTATTCAAAATATTTAAAAGCATAGCTATTTGCCAAACGGCCTCTGGAAAATTTAAACCAAAAACAGTCCCCACCCTGCAAGTTCTGAATGCCTCAGCAACACTTTATAGATAAGAAGGAATATATGCCCTCCCCCTCCACCTATCCATCCACAGAGCAGGGCATTTTCAATAGAACCCATGTGTAACGTGACGAGTCCTTCCTGAGATCATGCTAGACACACAGCAAGTGAGCAGAGAACACAACCTCCAGCACAGCGGTGCCCACAGGGCCGTTCCATCCCCGCCTTACAGGCCCCAACATGGCAGAAATGAGCCAGAGTTTAAAATTTTAAAGTACACCACATAAACCAAGCAAAGGGAAATGGTACAGAGTTTCTTCAGGCCATTCAATTGAGTATGTGTATAGCAGTCTCCGAGCTTTCTGGGGTTTACTTGTTTGGTTTTTTGCTCTTTCGTGTTTACCCATCATTCAGATGTTCCTAGCTCTCACCCACTCTATTAGAGTCCACTAACGGAGTCAGATACTAGTGGTTACAGAGTATTGGGGAAAAAGGGGAACTTTTCCTCCATCTTCATGTTTCCATGTGGCGGGACATCAGTTAGAGTAACACCCTCAGCCTCTCTCTGCCCCCTCACTTTTTCCTCCGTGTGGGAGGAGGAGAGATCTCCCTGACTGGTGGGGTTGAGATAAAGACATGGGCCTTGTGGCTGTGCCCTTTGCTTTCCCCTCCTGCAGAGGGTAAGTGCTTTCATCTGCCCTGCACAAAGCAGTAAGCTTAGAATAGAGGTTCCGCCCACACAGGGAGGACCCGTAGTTTTCCAGTATGTCCCAAACTAGGTGGTTAAGCCCGCCCAATTTGGGGTTCACATTAGGAAACACCTAAGCCACATTTTCCAACTGCTCTAAGAGTAATAAAACTGATATTCTCCTCTCCATCTGCCTGATTTCTCTATTTTAAATGGACTCAATTCAAGTGGGTAACTTTTTACCCAGACATTTCACTTCTAATAGAATTTACCCTGAGAAGCCTCTTCTATAAGAAAGAAACAGTGAATGCACAAATTACTCATTGCTGTTGTTCGAAATAGCAAACTATTGAAAACAGCCCAAATTCTATACACAGAAGAGTGGTTGCATAAACTTATGGTACATCCACGTAACAGGGTTAATATTAACCATTTAAAATAAGAATGAGAGGGGTTTCCCTGGTGGCGCAGTGGTTGAGAGTCCGCCTGCTGATGCAGGGGACACGGGTTCGTGCCCCAGTCTGGGAAGATCCCACGTGCTGCAGAGCGGCTGGGCCCGTGAGCCATGGCTGCTGAGCCTGCGCGTCCAGAACCTGCGCTCCGCAACGGGAGAGGCCACAACAGTGAGAGGCCCGCATACCGCAAAAAAAAAAAAAAATGAGAAAGAGCTCTATAAAGTAATATGGAATAATTTCTAGGACTTATTATTAAATGAAAAAAGCAAGGTTCAAAAGAATTATTTAGTATGATTATTTCCACATAAGAGTAAAGGGAAAGAATACACACATACATGTATGTACTTAACTTCATTTCTTATAGGCAAACATAAGATTGCCCAGAATCTAATAAAAAGTAACCTATGGGGAGAGGAAGAACACAGGTAGAAAGAGTAAAGATGGCAAAAGGACTCTCTGCCTACACCTTCTGTAGCTGTTTTTCTTTTTCAAAATTAATATTAAACCAACAGGATGAAAAATAAATTCTGAAGTTAAATACAAACAGAAATAAATTAACATAACTGTATATCAAGTTGATAATAAAGGCACACAGAAAAAATAAGGAATTAAGTCAACTAATTTTTTAGCACTGTCCTCTGACTGCATATACTCTTCAGGATATATTTTAAGAACAGAAAGAAACTGCCCAAAAAGTCTTGAATTTGACTTGGTAAGTTTGCTATTGGTAGTGATATTAGTGTGGTAATCCTGAAACTACTTTGTGTATATTTAAAGCCTGAGCAAATTCATAAATATATTGATTTGGGGGAAACCAGTTGTCAAAAAGGAGGAGGGAGATAACAAATATCAAATGAGAGAGAGTGAGGAAGAACCCTACGGTGTTCTATTTGAATTAGCGGTACCAAGATAAACTCAGGAGTTAAAGTATACATTTTTCTCTGGTCTGCCCACTGAAAGGGTCTAGAACCAAAGACACCCTTGTAGCAATAAGCACACCTAGTTCTTGTTCTAATTATCATTTTCCAATAACAGGAACTGGGGCTCCTTGTAGAAATGACTGAATCCACATCTGGGGCAGGGAAAGTATAAGATCAGCCTGGACCATCTTGTTGGGCAAAAAAACAAAGAATGAATACTGCTCAAAGAATGATGGGATATATCAAAGGAACACTGCAGTCGGCTTGAAAAGGCTCCATTGGCCAAATCTGAAATAAACTGAGCATCAAAAAGAATAATGACACGTTGATTTAAAAACTAACCCATTAATCCATAATGCACTAAAAAATAAGCAAGGGAGCTCTTCTTTATAGAAAAGTGTCAGCTAATAAATGTAAAAGGATAGAATTCGAAAATGCTCTTTTTCCACCATCGCTGTAATAACTGATGTAGACAAGGATCATCTGTGGATGCTAAAATCCTTGAGTGAGATTCGCCGGGCGAAAGCTTATCGAGGACAGAGTACTCACACAGCGTCCAAGCATCACCCCACAGATTACGAATTGCACAGGGAAATGGTATTGTGACAGTGGAGTCATCTTTCGAAGCACACTAGAACTAAGTGATCAGACGTCATTACTATCAATGGGACAAACTGCTGCTGTGTGCCTCTTACTGTGATGCAACAGGAAGGACACTACACCTGCATGGTATTCTTGGGACAAAATCTGATCTAATGATAAGGAAACATACAGACAAATCCAGATGGTGGAATGTTCTACAAGACACCCCGTCAAGACTCTCCAAGTACTGACTTCATGAAAGACAGGCAAACTGTTCTAGATGTAAGGAAACTGCGAAGACACTATAAATAAATGTAATATATGGAAAAATCAGCTTAAAGGAAATTATTGGGTAACTAAAGTTACATTAGATACTATTTTTGTACGCATTTTAAATTTCCTGGGTACAATTGCTATACTGTGGTCATGTAGAAAAGTATTCTTGTTCACATTAAAATATTTTTTAAAACGTGAACAGGGGAAACACCTAAACAGATAACATCAATTTATACTGAACTAGCCAAAAACTACTGTCAACTTCCAGCCTGTTTAAATGTTCTGGTCAACATGCTCAATTAGCAGCATTTCTCATCCCTTATTATTTGATTTCTGTCCTATCTTCTCTGTGGAGCAGGAACACGTCTTCTCTGTTGTACCCTCCACGACTCTTAAAACCATACCTTACTAGCTCAAAAATGCTTAAATTCTTACTGGAGGAACAGATGATTAGTAAAATTTGTACATTTTCTGAAGTTACTTGCCAGCACTAATCATGCCACCTAGCCAAGACACTCCTCACAGATTGGGGCATCATAACCATCTCCCTTTCATGAGGACCAAAGATCAAGGCTTAATTCATCCATTCAAAAATATCCATCTAACACCAATTATGTACCAAGTACCATGCTGGTGTCCTGGGGAAATAAGAGCAAACAAGACACAATCTCTGTTCTCAAGGGGCTCAGTATAGTCGGAGAGGCAAATAGGTCATTATTAAACAAAATGAGATACGCCACAATAAGAATAAGTACTAAGAGGCACATACCCTGTAACTGAAGAGGGCTGGTTCTGTTTCAGAAGGAAATATACTTACAATGACCATCATCAGCTGAATACTATGAGAACTGCAAGATAAACCCTATCTAATCAAGGCTGGCCTTAAATCTCTACGACTACGGTTATACTGCTTCCTGTGACTACACCACATCTGGCTAGATCCAACCCTTCACAAACAAGGCAACCTGAAGCTTTGCCTATCCCCCAAAACATCCAGATCCTTCTCACTCCTGACGTGCAGGGGAGTTCGTCGAGAGTCTTCAATGCAGATGTGGAAATCCATCAGTTTCCCCAAAGATGCTGTGTATAAGAGCTGTGATGAAAGGGCCCTCATAGCATGAAACAGGCAGTGTTTATCATCTTCTCTCTACTATCAAAATAATTGCACAGTGCACAGCCTTGTTATTAAGAACTGGGCACCACCACGGAAAACATGTTGTTGGAAAACACCTGCATTGGCAAAGCAAAGATGAGCTGACCCAATTATTTCCGCCATCTCTAATTCTGGATGGGATATTAAGAGTGACTGAAAAGAACACATTGGCAAAAAATGCAGATAATTCAGCTTGGGGGGAAAAGTTGCCCACAGAGCTCTATTGGGCAGAACTTTGAAGTATCATCTAATTATACTTTTACACACCCCTTCTTTCCCCATGAAAAATGCCAGGGGTGAAAACATGTCATCTAAAGCCTTTCACCGCAACGCCCCCCGACAATTTCTCCCTCACATCTGATTTGAAATTTTAAAAATTCTAATCTAGAGCTCTTTGAAGGATAATGATGGGAATGAGACCCTGCCAAGCATGCAGGATGGGATGCAGTGAGCTATGACTGGAACAGATGGCTCTAACAGAAGCCACCAATTCAACGTGACAGCCCAAGATTAAATTGCTCCCTTTAAGTCTTCGGCAGTTTTGTGGATCAATCCTTATTAACTTCTCCAGAAACCAAGAGACTTGGGTCTACATAAGCACCAACAAGGCACTGTTCAAATAACATATGGACTTCAACAGGATCTGAACTAGAAGAGGACACATGGGCATCTGCTCTACTCATTCCCAAACTTGGTAGCACGAAGAATCACTCTAGAGCTTGGAAATATCCCTATAAATGTCAAACATACAGAAATGCAATATATTTAAATAGCCAAGTACCCAGCACAGATCATTTATGCATGTTCATCATTTTTCCAGGTTTTATCTGGATTTTTTACATACAAAGTCACTAGAGACACATTTCAACTATCCTTTGTACCCCTCCTCAGTCTCATTCCCTCTGTTTCTCTCCAAAAACAACTATTATCTTGAAGATAATATGTTCCCTTCCTATATGTATTTTTATAGTTTTAGTATATATGTGTGTCTATAAACAACATACTATATTGTTATATGTTTTAAAATATACATAGGGTTTCCCTGGTGGCGCAGTGGTTAAGAATCTGCCTGCCAATGCAGGGGACACGGGTTCGAGCCCTGGTCTGGGAAGATCCCACGTGCCGCGGAGCAACTGGGCCCATGAGCCACAACTACTAAGCCTGCGCGTCTGGAGCCTGTGCTCCTCAACAAGAGAGGCCGCGACAGTGAGAGGCCCACGCACTGCCATGAAGAGTGGCCCTTGCTCGCCGCAACTAGAGAAAGCCCTCGCACAGAAACGAAGACCCAACACAGCCATACATACATACATACATACACACATACATACATATATAAATAAAATATACATAAATAATATAGTACTGTACCTATTCTGTAACTGGGATTTTTCACTCAACATTTTAGATTTGTCCACATTGATACATAAAGATGCATTTCATTTTCATTGCCGTAGTCATATTTCTGATATATCTCTTTTAAGCCGCATCTTATTTTTTTACTTTATGTCTTTTTGAGTCTGAATGCATCCTCTCTTTCCGTCTGTACTGTGCTGCAGCAAGCGGGAAATATGTGTCATACATTCCCTTCAGCAGAATTCACGAGGAGCAAACTCTCTCGGTCTTTGTATGCCTGTAGGTGTCTTTGTTTCATCATTTCCTGAATAGTAGTTTGAATATAAAATTCTAGGTCGGGTTCTATTTTCAGCATTAGGAATGATAGATGGCTGTCGTTCTATTGTCTTCTGGCATCTTATTTCTGACAAGAACCTTACTATTAGTTTATTGTCATTCCTTGTAGATAATCTGTATTTTACCTGTAGCAGCTTTTATGATTTCTGCTTTGATTTGACATTCATGTTCTGTCATTTCACTATGTTGACGTCTGTGTGTATATACTTTTTATTTTTCCTGCTGGAGATTCATTATACACCCTCCATCTCTGCTTCATGTCTTATAATTTCTCTTTCATATTTCCCTTCTCTTTATCTCTCTGTGCTACATCCTGGATAATTTCCTCAGCTCCTTCTCCAAGTAAGTCAGTCTCTTTTCAGCTGTGTCTAACCTACATTTAGACTCACCATTTGAGAGACTTTTTCCCCCTGCCATGGCTTTATGTTATTTTCTAACATCTCTAGTTGGTTCCTTTTCAATTTTGTTTATTTATTTATCATACTGTCCTGCTTTTGCCTTATGGTTTCTAGCTCTTCTTTTATCTTTTTAGATATCTGATTGTGCTATTATCTCTAGTTCTTATGGTGTGAATTCTCCGGTGTGATAAGTCTCCTTCACGGTGTTTTCTTGTGTGAGATGCTTATGCTTTAAATGGGGAGCTTACCTTTAGTGACATCATTTTCCATGAGTGTCCTAATGCTCTGGGCAGTGCCCATTTTCTCACAGATACTTCTTTTCCCTTCTACCACTCCAAACAGAGGCCCACTTTTCTTGCTGCTTCCCCATAAAGGTGAATGGAATTTCTCATACCCCATTTCATGGCTCCCAGCATTTTACAGACTGCTTTATCTTTCATGGGCCTGAGACTTTGTCTCTTATCCTCTAGTATGTGTTAAAACCTCAAGATCCAGTCAGGAGTTTTAAAAAATTTGATTCTCAAGCTCCATTCTAGACCTTCTGAACCAAAACTCTGAATGTGGGACCCAGAAGTCTATTTATCATGTTCCCTGGGTCTAGCTACCCTAGTTATTTGCAGAGCCAGGATGAGAAGCTTTATCTCCTAAGAGAATGTTAATGGCAGAATATGCTGGGGAGCAATTTCATACCTTCATGAAACTTACTCTCTCAGTCAAAAGAAGATGAGTGAAGTATGGTTTAAGAGTCCCCCAATTACAAGTAATGAACAGTAAGCATGCACTACAGGCCATCACTTTCCTGGGTGATGTTCCTTCATACAAAGGTTTTCCACTTACCAGTCTGGACTCCAACTGCTCCATTTTGCCAGTTTTTTTCACAGAATAATGCTAGAATCCTCTAAATTCTCACCAGCAAGAATCCATTTGACACAAAATGGAAAAATTTTTCTTAAAATTCCTACATGAAAAAATTAAATATCTTCAACCTCTACTTTTGCCTTTTATCTGGGTATCCACATTATCTCTATGGCTAGTTACCTAAATTTAATTTTTAAATGCCTTACTCACAGGTTTAATTATAGACTGACCTTCTACAACAAACTTTACTACCATGGCTTCATATAAATATCTGAATAAAATCTGAGATTATAAGGAATTAGAGTTCACATTTAGTGAGACAAGCCAAGTGACCTTTTGTAACTTGTAAATAAATTTTCTCATGCTATGCATATTTTTTCCCTAAATTTTCATTATATTATGCAGCATAAGTTTTCGGGAGAATTTAAAGTCTATCATATTCTTCCCATGATCCTCTTCAACTTCATCCCTTTCCACTACCTGACTTTTGCTTCCACCACATTGAATGACCTGCAGATCCCTGAATATGTCACTCTTTAATAATGCTTTTGAGCCTTTACCCTCAGTGGCTCTGGCCAGAGTGCTTTGGTTCTGCACTATCTCATCCCATTTCTCCCACCACCACCACCTCTACATATACACAAACACTTCATTATCCAGCACCTCCCTACTCATCCTTCAAAACAACCTACATATTGGGCTTCCCTGGTGGCACAGTGGTTGAGAGTCCACCTGCCGATGCAGGGGACATGGGTTCGTGCCCCGGTCCGGGGAGATCCCACATGCTGTGGAGCGGCTGGGCCCGTCAGCCATGGCCGCTGAGCCTGTGCGTCTGGAGCCTGTGCTCCACAACGGGAGAGGCCACAACAGTGAGAGGCCCGCGTACCACAAAAAAAAAAAAAAAAAAAAAAAAAACCTACATATATCTACAAATATACATCTCTTATAGCACTTTTCACACTCTGCTACAATAATTAATTCAATTACTCTCAGCACAGTATAATCTCCTTGGGGATAAGGACAATGTCTTATTTAACTTCCATGAGTTATTCAAAAAATGAAATGTTTACTATGTAGCTACTACATGGCCAAGCCTTGCTAGGCGATGGGGATATGATGTGAGAACCCAGGCATCCTGACCACATGGCACTTGGAATCTAGTGGAGGAGAAAGATAACAGAGTAACCACAAATATAAATGTGTAATTATACACTGTGAAAATCCTATAAACAAAAGCACTTGAAGGCCTCAAGGCAAGAAGGGGTATTTAAGGGGAAGAACAGAAGGCAAGCATGGCCGGGGTCCCAGAGCGAGGGTCTGGGCAACCACAGATGAGGCTGCAAAGGGGCAAAGGCAGGTCTACCAAGAGGTTTTAGCCCTGCAGCAGGTCACAGGGGGCAGGGGTGACCTGCTGACTTGAATTCCAGTCCTTAGTACAGTGCCTGAGAAATAATGTCTCAATAAATGTTTGCAAAAGAATAATCCATGAACACACACAAAAATCGACCTTGAGTTCAAAACCACGCAAGGCTAATTATAACCTCAGTTTGAGAAAAATCAATTCTCAAAAACAAATAATACAGAAACCTATTCACATACTCATTTAACAAATATTTGTAGGGCCATCACTTTGGACAAGGTATTGCACGGTGGGACATAGCTATCAGAATCCTATCAACAGTGGCACAGAGACATTTTTCTCTCTTTTTCTGAATTTTTTTAATAAAGCAGGTTCTTATTAGTTATCTATTTTATACATATTAGTGTATAGATGTCAATCTCCCAATTCATCCCCCTTCCCCACCCCTGCCGCTTTCCCTTGGTGTCTATACAATTGTTCTCTAATCTGTGAGAGACATTTTTCTGAAACCCAACAATTCCCTTTCATTTTATTTCACGTTTTTCAGTTCAATTTAAGCAAACTGAAATTTAATAGTTTTTTAAATAAAAAGAAAATAGACCATAACCCCGTTTTTCCCAAACTATTTCTGTCCATTTGTTTGTACCTATGATGCCTGTCAAATATTAATGAAAGTTGGTTATCTCTAAGGGGTGAGATTTTTTTAATTTTAAAAATTTTTTTAATGATCTTTGTATTTTTCTGCATTGTCTGACTTTTTAGCTTAATGAGTTTGTATAATTTTTACAAAACAATAAAGTCATATTATTTTTAAACCACTGAAGAAAACGGGATTCGTTCTGACCACATATGATGTAGTCATATAAATTGATGTCTGTCATAGAAATTGAGGAAGAAATTTTATCCAGCCAGGTTAGATAACTAGTGCAAAGTCCCAGAGTTAAATAAAATAGCTAAGATAGTCCTTGTAAGGAATTTTGCCTGTTCTAAAAAACAGAGATCCAAAAATTTGCCACTGAAAGGCAGAAACTACCCTCCCTTTTCCTCCTCCCTGCAGTTCCGCACAATCCCCCAGTTACACAGGTGAGAACCTCAAACAGGAACACACACACCCCTGCGGCACCTGCCACATTCTTGAGCGCCTTCTGTTTAGGGAACATGATTTGAAACACGCTGAATCTGAACCAGTGACAATTAGTCATATGCCTGCATTCCACAGGAACCCAGCGCGGGGATGAAGAGGTCAACCTCTGACTAATTTTCTGTTACAATTCTCTTCTTTACCAAAGAATTTAAGGGATGTGCCTTTGAAAGAACAGTTGGAAGAAGGGGCAAGCAACCTCATATAACGTGCCTCACATCACTTTCTAGCACAGATTCTACCACGCTGCAGACGAAGAAAATCCCCGCACACACATTTCTATTCCACTTCTACTTTTCTCTTTTAAAAATAGATAATTTTTCCCTACAACATCAGCTATGCAATAAGATTTGCTGTATTCAACAAATGCCTGTGACATGCCTAAAGGATTCCAGAAACTGTTAAGTATGGAGAAATCAAAGATAAAAAGGGCACTATTGCTGCTCTCAATAAGTTTACAGTCAGAAGCCAAACTTTCTATTATTAAAAGTATCACTAAACATTATTACTACACTACTGATTAAAGATTAGAAAATTCTAGAAGTCAATTCTAGATGCCATTGCAACTATCATCTTAAAAGTAATTAATGTGCAAAAGGGGCCTAGACTAGGTGTTTGGCCTTTAAAAAAAAAAAAAAAAAGATATAGAAGCCTGGTGTGAGAAAGGTTACCAAAAGAACTACAACAATTTATGAATGACAGAAATCCAAGAGACCCATTCTGAAACTCTCTTTCCCAACAAGAACATTAGTCACTGGACAGGAGGGGGAAGCAGTGTTCTGGGTTAAGATATACTTTTTGGATCACTATTGATAGTATGTGGAAAATACATTTGCTAAACTTGTTCTTCCCTAAGTAGCTTTTTCTTATGTCTTTCAGGTGATTCAAGTAATCACTGTGCTTTAGCTGTAAAGTTGAAATAAAATTGGCCCCAGTTGGTTAGTGGTGAAACACTCACTCACTGGAACTCAAGAGGTATCTGTCTGGGAGTTACTGCTACCCACCTAGGAATAACTGTCAACTCCCGTAAAGAGATAAAAGAAAAGTCAATACAAAATAGGTCATGGAGAACCTTTCAGACCAAATGTGTCCACCCAGGCCTACATCTCATAGCTAGAAACAGGTCCATGAAAAGTATGGGGATGGATGGCCAGGCACACAAAATTTGGCCTCTTCTACACCTAGTAGAGGTATTTAATTTCACCTGTAGAGACACATCAGTATAAGCTGTATGTCCCCTACTCTACAAACCTGTCCAATGTGCTTTATGAAATCACCCAAAGTGTCTTAATGCAGAAAAAGAAATCCATAGTGGCACTGGAGAGCTATAATAGGCTTTCAAAATTTGAACCCCACAAAATTATCTTTTAAAACCTTCACAGAAAACCAATTCATTTATCTAAAACTTGTCTCAAGCCACTCTTTCTCAACAACCTTGTTTTATCAGAAAAATTAAAACTTATTTAGACGGTTAGAATAATCAGCTTTCCACAAACACACCCTGAGGATTTGAGAGAATAACCATTCTAACATCCCATTAATGTTTATTCATAGTTTATGGTAATTCTGTAAAGTGAATATTTAACACAGTATTCTTTACCATGTCAAAACTGTAATCCCGAATGGTTTCATACACACGAAAAAAAAAGAATCAACTTTTCTTGATGAAAAGTTGAACACAATGTAATTTTTCTTCCAGAGATCCAATAAACAATCATCACTATTGCATGTCCCCATTTCAACTCCTTCTTGAAAAAAATAACAACAACAATAAATCTTGCAATTAAAATAAAACTATTCCATTGATTTGGGGAAATTTGATTTCAGATATATGGAGTATTTTAACTGGGTTAAGGAGAGTCTGTATCTTAACTTTGCCAGGTCTCCCTTGATCAAAAGGCCCTTAAGTCAGCAACTCTCGCAGAGCTGGAAGACCCACAGGGCACTGCTTAGCAGAGGTCCAGAGAGTAAGAACTCCAGGGAGTACACACCAAAGCCCCAACACAGTCTTCAGTTCTCAAGGGTAAAAACCCAGCCCTTCCTCCCCAGCTGCTGCTTCTCTTTACAGGTTCAACTGTCCTCTCTGAGACCCTAGAATTCTCAGGAAAGGAAGATGGTCAGAGTTTTTCTTGAATGACATGGTGAGAAACTTCATTTCTATTCGTCCTCCCTCAGACCCAAAGGAAAAAGTGAAGACTCAGACTTATTTCCTAAAAGCACATTTAAGGATGTGACCTACGTAATACTCAGGTGGAGAGGATACACCTGACATTATCCAAAGCAGGCCTTTAGTATTCCTCTTCCCAAAAGTTCCATAGAGAGAAAAAAAAGAGAACTGGGCCAGTTACTTACAAAGAAAAGGAGGGAAAAAAATTAATCACCTAAAGGATAAAGTTAGGGACTCTGAACAGGTATCCAATTCCTCTATGGGAAGAGCCTGACTTAAAACCACCCAGTCTTTCATCCATCCATTCACTCACTAAACGTTTCTTGACATCTACTCTATGCCAGTCAATGTGCTGGGCCCCGAAAAGCATGAGACAGGTCTGCCTGCAAAGAGTTCACAGTCTGGGGTGGGGAGGGCCAGACTAGCAAAAAAATTACAGTCCAACATGCTGTGTGCCCAAGAGCGGACAGTGGCAGCCCCAAACCAGGGATGACTATTGGAACCTGGGAAGGTGGTAACTCATGAGCTGGGATTTGAAAGAGGAAAATAGTTCATCAGGCAAAGAAGTGAGGGAATGGGATTTCCATGGAGTGGAAGGAACAGTGCCTGAAATAGGTTGTACAAGGGCAGAACAGTTAGCAGCCCAGGAGAGAGAGGAATGCAGGCTCTGGGTCCATCCTAGTAACACCACCAGTTTATGATCTATGAGAAGTTTGGGCAAATCACCAAACTCAGTAGTCTGCACCTCTACCTGCACATTAGCTTCAACCCAGATGCTTAAAAAATAAAAACCAATGCTTGGGTCCCACTCCAAACTGATTATATTGGAATCTCTAGCTAAGGGGTCTGGTCCAGAAATCAGTATTTTTAAAACCATCCCAATTGATTCCAATGTAGTATGAACCCCAAGGGCTCACTGTAAAAATAAGTTAATTTTAAAAATCTAGCCCCATGGGTTGTCATGAGGATTAAGTGAAATAATAAATGCTTAGTGCCTAGGGGGTATAAAGATGATGATGGATTATGTGGAGGGGTCAAGGATGGAAATGAGACTGGAAATAGACCAGAGCCAGATCATCATGACAGCAAAATCATACCGCATCCTTCCCTCACGCCAGGCCCCATCCTAAGCTCTTCACAGGTGTAACACAGGCAGTCTGGCTCTGCGGACCAGGCTCTTTCACCACCTCTCTCTACTGCAAGAGGATAAAAGGTCCCAATTCACATATACAGGCTTTAGGGTGTACTGTGTGGGTACTGATGAACCACGTTATCAGGGAGTAATGTGATCAGAATTGAATTATTTAAAGTCATTCTGCCTGTAGTGTAGACAATAATTTGAAAGGGAAAGAGACAATAATTTGAAAGGGGCAGGGAAATGATTCTATTCCATATATAAAAGACAGAACCTGGGTGGGTCTATAGGAGGAGCAAAACAGCTCAGAAACTCAGAGCCTGAAAGAAAAAAAAAAAGGCACAATAGGCTGGTAGATTTTCTCATTTTACCTGTGAGATTTCATTAAGACATAAATGTGTTCTGAAACACAAATCTGTTCCATTTTGACCTCTTACCTCTTGTGCAATTTTAGTCCTTAACATTAATGTCACCTGAAACATTTTTAATCATATCTCTAGAAAAGTCTATGAATAACACACTTAGCATACTTCCATCAGCTTTCAAGAATTTTGTCTATTCAAAAGGTTTTTTAAATGCTATTACCATCATCTTCCCAGAGAGTTTAATTTAATAATTTCCTCTATGTCAGAGTCTCTTTAATGAGCAATTCAGATTTAAACTATTTTTCCATTACTGATATATTAATGATATTACTGTTGTCAAACTCTGAGCATATATTCTTATACTACAAGATAGGTGTTATCATTCATATTTTACAGATGACAATTAAGCTGGTTATCCTTTAGAGAGGTTATAGTCACTGAAAGAATAAACTACTCAAGTACCAATTATTTGTATGCATCTCTAGGAGTTCAAAATTATTACTTAACTCCAGAGAATAAATGTGGCAACTCAGTCTTTTCCATTCATTAAATTCAGTCTATTTATTAGGTAAAATAGCTGGTCTATTTATACCTAGGAAAAATGCCTATGGTTTAAGTAATTGCTTGTACTTAGAAATACACTAAATATGAAATTTGGCACATTTTCCAATTTTTATTGTCAAACACACATAACAAAATTTACCATCTTAACGATTTAAGCATATAGTTCACTGGTGTTAAATACATTTAAAATGTCGTGCAATCATTACCACTATCCATCTCCATAACTCTTTTCATCTTGCAAAACTAAGATTCTGTACCTGTTAAACAATAACTCCCCGTTCCCCTCTCCCATGGCAACTACCTTTCTACCTTCTGTCTCTATGATTTTGACTACTCTAAGAATCTCATATAAGTGGAATCAAAGAGTATTTGTCTTTCTGTGAGTGGCTTATTTCACTCAGCATAAGGTCTTCAAGGTTCAGCCATGTTGTAGTATGTGTCAGCATTTCCTTCCTTTTTAAGGCTGAATAACATTCCAGTGTGTGTGGGGGTGCGTGTGTGCGCATATATAACCAACTTGGTATTTTTGTAGGTCAAAAGTAGACATGCTGACAATCTCATGTGGTTCAATCTAATACATCATTATATTAATATGATACCATTCAGGACTGTCAGTACTTTAGACTAACTCTTGCTCTTCCTTGCATGTAGCAGGTACCCTCAGGCGGAGCAAGCTGGATCATGGTAACAGCAGCTGAGGCCCTGTGTGTGGGCATGGAGGTGGAGTGCAGCCCTACAGTAAAAGTGTAAGAAAGGCAGAGTCAGCCTCAGTTTCCCCAGCTTTGGCTCCTGAGCTGAGGAGACCTCGTGTGTCTTCATGTTCCCCAAGACTAAACGATCTCCTTCCTTGGCTCCTGCCAAACAGGACCAGCCTTTGGCTCTGCTCTCTTGCTGCTGGCTTGTACTTCTCACTGCCTGATCCACTGCCCTCGCCCTCCTCCTTCTCAAAGGAGGGTCCCACAAATGAACTATTGATACCATTGCAGGTTGGGTAGATAACTGCTTTAAAATAGATTGGAGTAATAATAAATCTAAACTTGAATGTTCATTCCTATACCAAACCTACTTTCCAATGAGTAAGAGAAATATTTTAACCCGAGTCCCAAAGTTCTATCAGAAAAGCAAGATGAAAATATTTAGTAAAGAATAAAGCACTCTACAAATACTAATGGTTACTATTTCTATCATGTTCTTGACAACAGAATAGAAAGATTTTGAGCCTGCCTTTCCAACTATGCTCCAAAGTCAGGGTCAGAGAGAAAAAAAAAATCTAAATGTACATCACTGGGATACACTGTAGTACAGGAATCCATGCCATGGAATTACCATATAGTGATTAGGTGGATCTTTATCCTCCAACATATAGAGAGCAACAATGCATACATAAACAATCCATGCATAACTCTGCAAAAAAAAATACACATAAAATATATGTACTTTATATGTGTCTCTATATCATTAAAAGATCTTAAAGGCTAACGAGTAAATACTTGAAAGTAGTTCCCTGTGAGGAGAAAAAAAGAAGAAAGAACTAGAGAAGGAATTATCATGTGTTTCTTCAACAATCTGTAAGAGAAAAAGAGAGGAGAAACCATGGATTAAAACAGACAAGAGACATATCAATTTATTGCAACTTGCAGACCCTACTAGACCCTGATTTTAACAAAATTTTGAAGTATGAGACAATGAGGAATCCATACACTGGACATTTGCTGATAAGGAATTACTGTTAATTTGGGGAGATATGATAATGGATTGGAGTTACTTTTTAAACCCTTATCTTTTAGAGACACATTGAAATATTTACATATGAAGTGGTATTTGCTACCAAAATAACCTAATGGCAGGTATAGATAAAACAAGATAACCTGATAATTACTGAAGCTGGGTGATGCTACACTTTAGGGTTTATTACATTATTTTTCTTTTTTTTTCTTTTTTTTTTTTTTTTTGCGGTACATGGGCCTCTCACTGCTGTGGCCTCTCCCGTTGCAGAGCACAGGCTCTGGACACGCAGGCTCAGTGGCCATGGCTCACGGGCCTAGCCGCTCCGTGGCATGTGGGATCTTCCCGGACTGGGGCACGAACCCGTGTCCTCTGCATCGGCAGGCGGACTCTCAACCACTGCGCCACCAGGGAAGCCCTACATTATTTTTCTATTTTTATGTATGTTTGAAACTTTCTACAATAAAATGTCAAAAAATCCTTCTTAAAAATATACCTGGGTTTGCCACCTTCCTGGTTGTGGGACTGGGGCAAGCTATCTAACCTCTGTAAGTTTCTGCCCCTTTTTCTAAGAAGTGGGGATAATGTGGCTTGGCCAGGAGTAAACTCTCAAGAAACTTGGACCTCATTGCCCTGTTGGACACTTGCTCACCAAAGGGCAGTAGTAGCTATTTTATAGCTATTTGTCATCTCTCTTTGAATGTACCAGAGGAAACGCAAACCTAACATGTCTGAAAATGAATCATCAAATTGGATGGAGGGAGGGAGGAAGGGAGGGAGGGAGGAAGGAAGGAAGGGAGGGAGGAAGGAAGGAAGGGAGGGAGGAAGGAAGGAAGGGAGGGAGAGAGGAAGGGAGGGAGGGAGGGAGGAAGGGAGGGAGGGAGGAAGGAAGGGAGGGAGGAAGGAAGGAAGGGAGGGAGGAAGGGAGGGAGGGAGGGAGGAAGGGAGGAAGGAAGGGAGGGAGGGAGGAAGGGAGGGAGGGAGGGAGGAAGGGAGGAAGGGAGGAAGGAAGGGAGGGAGGGAGGAAGGGAGGGAGGGAGGAAGGGAGGGAGGGAGGAAGGGAGGAAGGAAGGGAGGGAGGAAGGGAGGGAGGGAGGAAGTGAGGGAGGGAGGAAGGAAGGGAGGAAGGAAGGGAGGGAGGGAGGGAGCAAGGGAGGGAGGAAGGAAGGGAGGGAGGGAGGGAGGGAGAAAGGGAGGAAGGAAGGGAGGGAGGAAGGAAGGAAGGGAGGGAGGAAGTGAGGGAGGGAGGAAGGGAGGGAGGGAGGAAGGGAGGGAGGGAGGAAGGGAGGGAGGGAGGAAGGAAGGAAGGGGTAGTTTCTTCCTCGTAGCTGGGCTTTTCACGACGGCTGTCAGGAATGCTTCATCTCTATCTCTGAGTTGCTCAAAGTTTAGACTTCAAGTACAAAGTCATTATGAACTACCTTTTCTCTGGCTTTAGCATCCCCATTTGAAGGATCTCTACGACTACGGAATCTGTTAATGGGAGCTCTGTAAAATGCATGCTTCTCATTGAAACCGGCTTCTCTGTCTGAGAAGAGTTCTATGCTCCATATCCTTAGTCTCTGGCAAGAGTCAACATCCAAATTATATACAACCCCAATAAAAGAATTCATGGACTCTATGATGACTTTATTGTTGTTTGACCACGACCAAGGGTGCAGCAACATATGCTTTTACCATTAACTATTTCATGCCCATCTTCATAAGATCCTAATCGGGTTGTAATGACCATATCAGAGACTTTCCCCACTCAGGAGCCATATTATAATCAAAAAACAGGGAGGAGGGAACATCCCAAGAGACTGTTTTCTCCATAACATCTCTGAAATCTGAGCAATTTAACGAGATTGTAAGCACACTGCATCGAAATGTGGTCTCCTGATGGATTTCATACTAGTATTAATTCCTCCATCATGTTCAATAATGGGCACCTTTCCACGTCCTCAGGAATAAATAACATGCTTCTCGTGTGCATAAATTTGTTTCGGATCCATTAGCTCCTTGGCCAGTAAATGTATTTATTTCTAAATAGATACACACACAGTAATTTTGCTGCACCATTAACTCACAGAGGACCATAAGGGCTGTCTTTCCATAATATCCTTTTGTTCTTTTTCTATGGTATGTGTATCAAACAGCCCATACTTTGCATTTACTCAGCACTCCGCTTCTCCTGGGTGAGGTTTATATGGCTAAGAAAAGCATCAGAATTATAGAATCATCACACCTGAAAGCTAGAAAGGACACTAAAAATCTAGTTCATTGCTGTTCTTTTGCATACAGAAAAGTGGGGTGCAGAGAGCTGGACGGTCTTGCCCACACCGGTAGCTTGCTGGTCAGTGATAAAATCAGGGCTAGAGTCATACCTTTAGATTCCTAGTTCAGGGCTCTTTGCCCCACACGATGTGAGTCTAATGCTCTTGGACTTCAACCACTGAAAACAAATTATTCCCTGATCTTTAGAAAGCAGAGTCTCTCAGACCATTCAGGTGCCAGATAATGATTTATGAGAACACATTAAGCACTCAGACTATTCTCAAAAGCCCACACCAAAGATCCATTTACATCAAGGGAACAGCTCAGTGTGGGGACAGATCTCCCCAGAGGATCTATTCTGTTCCGGCTGATCTCTGTAAGGCCTAGACCTTTCAGAGAATCTGTGCAAAATCCTGACAGTAGCAAGCAAGAAAGCCCCTGAGAGAGACCCAACCCAGAACACTGTGCTGAAGAGCCAGTGGACACTTGCTCTAAAACTGCAAGCACAAAAAAGCTTGACATTGTAAGCACACGAACACCTCAGTTCTTTACACATTTATGACTTCCACCTCAAAGTGGGTATGAGGTGCTTCGTCAGGGTGGATAGTGTGTCCATTCTCTTGATTAAAAGTAATCTCTGATATTATTGGCAACCAATAAGAGTGATCGGTTGTTGACCAGAAATTAATACATTTAGAATTAAAGTAGCCTCTTCCCCACCCCTACCACAGCCCTCCACCAGACCTGCCCTCACTTTCCACCATCAGTCAACAGAATATCCAACCACCAGGTGCCCATGCTTGAAACCCCGGTTTTGTCTTCCACCTCTCTCTTACCTCCCTCCCGCCCAGTCTGACCCCATGCCACACTGACGATTGCGAGGAAATGTGTCTTGATTCCTTCTGTGGTTGTAATCCCACCTTCTACTCCTCACCTTTCCCCTTCCTAACAGGACCCTGAATTTTCCATTCATGCTAAGGAATTGGGTGTATCTGGCCAAATCAGCCCCAGGAGTGGGCATCAACTGGTGTAAATGGTGAGCATGGCTCACCCTTTCTGGCTACAGCAGTCTTTAGGAGACGGGCATGAGACCCAGTTCTGGCCAATGAAATGTGAAGAAATGTTTGCTGAAAGGCTCCTGGAAAAGGAGCGTCCTCAGTCTTCCATGGGAGCTACTGAAATGAACACTTTCTCTCCCACTGGATGGATGAGGGAGCACTGGTTACTGCTGGTAGCCATCTTGCAGACCCCTGGCAGGCAGTCTGGAGAACACCCAACTGGAAGAGATCAGACATATAAAAAGGAGCCAGGTCCCTGGTGACACTGTGGATTGATCAAGCTTTGCCTGATGACTGCATCACCTCTGAACTCTTTACTTAAATATATTTATAACTTCTCATTATTTTATTTTATTTATTTATTTATTTATTTTTTGCGGTACGTGGGCCTCTCACTGTTGTGGCCTCTCCCGATGCGGAGCACAGGCTCCGGACGCGCAGGCTCAGCAGCCATGGCTCGCTCACAGTCCCAGCTACTCTGCGGCATGTGGGAATCCTCCCGGACCAGGGCATGAACCCGTGTCCCCTGCATCGGCAGGCGGACTCTCAACCACTGCACCACCAGGGAAGCCCCACTTCTCATTATTTTATAAGATAGAGTTGGTTTTTCTGTTCCTGTCAACCAGAAATAATTCTAAAACAAATCCATTCCCTTCTCCTCATCCACACTAACAGTTCAGGCCCTCATCTGAATCATGATAGTATCCTACTTACTTTACCTGCCCCTGAAATATCTACGCTTTCAACTGTAATTCTCCCACACAGAGCTTGGAGAATGATATCTAATTATGACATTTATGGAACACTTACAAGGTGTCAGGCACTGGTTTGAGTATTTTATATGCGTAATCACATATGAGCCTCACAAGAACTCTATGAAGTAGGCACTATTATTAATCCCCGTTTTACAGACGAGGAAACTGAGGGTTTGAGAGATGAAGAACTGTGTCCAAGGTCACATTATTAACTAGTGGAAAGCCTAAAGTAGAACTCAAGTCTGCTTAACTCCCAAGCCTTGATCTTAACCACTGTGGTAGTCTCCTCCTGTAAAAGCTTCAGCATCTCCCTGGTACCTACTAAACACAGTAAAAGCTCCTAACATGGCCCTCAAGGCTCTTCCCAACTGGGTCCCAATACCACATCCCTCTAAGATCCTAAAGTATGTCCAAAACAGATGTCTCCCTGCATTCCTCCAAGGCACAGTCTCATACCTTTTATTGTGTTAGTCCCTCTGCCAGGAATGCCCTCCCCACTCCTCTCTCTGCAAAATGCCCTTTCATGCACTAAGAGCCGGATCAATCATCACTTCTAGTCCACCTCTTGTGCCAGGACCCATGACACTTCGGGCCTAAGTTAGGGACTGACTGGTTACAAAGAGCAAAAACCCTCTCATGCTATCTGAGGTAAAGGAGACGTGCACACAGGGGACACTAGGGGGTCTCACCAGCTTCTAAGGACAGGAAACAAAGGACAACCAAGCCACACAGGGACCCAAGCCACCAAGTAGGGATTCAAGGCTGCTGGCTCCCCCAAGGTCACCTGGACTCTCAGCTCCCCTGCTCTCCCCTCCTCTTCCCTCCCTTCTTCTCTCCCCCCTCCACTGGCAACCTCAGCAAAGCTCTTACTCTCTGCCCATGTTCCCCCCACCTCTAGCCTTTAGTCTTTCTCTGGCCCCCAGTCTAGCTCCCACTCTCCTGGGAGACCACTGTCCGCCACCACCTGACCATGTCTCTCTGTCACTTGTTCAAATTCCCAAAGAATCCCATTTTCTCAACCACCAATGTTGCCTCCTCCTGGGTCAGGTGCACCCTTGGTCCACTCAACTGTGGCTACTGGGTGGTGCCCTAAGACAAGTCCATCTGCCCAGCTCTGCCTTTCAAGGGGGACTGTGGGTATCCTGCCCATGCCCCCTCCCCCAACCATTCCTGCACACACCAATCCCATGGCATCCTACTGCCAGCACCCGAAGCGCTCTCCTGAGGGCTTTCTCTGGCTGCCTCACAGAGAAGGTCAGATGCGCTGGAGGATGCCCCCTCAAAACTCTCAACCGGTGACTGGGAGTTGGTAAATAACTCAGCTCTAGAGCTCCGTGAGGATAATGACGTGGGGGGTTCTCCACACCATCTCAGAACTGCCCAGCAGAATCAAGCCCCAGATGCTCATGGCAGCAACCTGCTTAATAATAGCACACCCTTTACTGGCTGTCTTCCATGTCTCTCTTCCCACACTTACAGGGCTCCTAGGATCCTTAACTAGGCTATTCTATCTGACGATTTGCCAATGAACCTACTGCCTTATTTATTTATTTTCTAAAGTTTATTCTATTTTATTTTTTAATTTTTAACATCTTTATTGGAGTATAATTGTTTTACAATGGTGTGTTAGTTTCTGCTTTATAACAAAGTGAATCAGTTATACATATACGTATGTCCCCATATCTCTTCCCTCTTGCGTCTCCCTCCCTCCCACCCTCCCTATCCCACCCCTCTAGGTGGTCACAAAGCACCGAGCTGATCTCCCTCTGCTATGCAGCCCTACTGCCTTTTTTAAACACCAATTACACGTTTCACTTGCAAGTAACATCTAGACACTATTGTGCAGTATGAGATACTGCAGAATACTACAACCTGTTAAATCCTGCAAACTTTTAATAAACAAGCCTAAAGCATAATTCCACTTTAACTGTATCAAGAAAAGTGTGACTTTTGCCCGACTCCTGAACTCTCCTCAGTGGCTTATTTATTAAATAGGCACCACTGAAATATTTGCACTCATTTTTATAAACTCTATTAGATAGGTAATTATCTTTTCACTTCCCAGCTCAAAATACCATAAGGCAAATTTGCTGAAAGGTGCAGAGGGCAGGTGAAGGCTTCCTTTCACCCATGTGCTGTTGAGTAATAAAACTGGCCGGACAATTTAATGTCCATCATCCTACAGCATATGTGCAGAAAACTGGATGCTGGCTAAAATGGAAAACAGACCGATGGCTGCCAAGAAAAGTCCCATGGGCCCACGTCGTAGTTTTAATTCTTTATTTTTAAAAATTGACATATTCTCAATGAGTTACTAAATTAAAATAAACCTACCCTGACTTCCATTTCATCTTTACATGGACACATTTAGGGCTGTTGGGAGGACGATATAAAGAGGGAGACTCACTGGTATATACACCCTGGACTCTCTCAAGGAATTAGACTCATGGGTTTTTTTAAGGAGCATAGATGGAATGAGAGGCAGTACCACATACACAAGAGTTCACAGCCAAGTCTGAATCTGGCACCAGCAGCAGCAGCCTCAGCTTTCTCATCTATAAAGTAGAGATTTGACAGAGTGCCTGAGTCACAGGGTTATTGTGAAGACTGAACAAAATAATGGCACGTGGAGTCCTGGGCACATGGCAAGTGCTCAGAAATAGTTAGCAGAAGGAACGGAAACCTGTGTACAGTAAGAAAGGAGGGAAGAATTCATTCTTCAAGCTTACTTTTCATCTTCACTCCCTTTACAGTTAGTGTTGCTGAGGGGTCTCATTCATGCCCCCATGAACTTTGGGCCCGAGCATCTACTCAAGTTGACCACAGTCATACACTATGGCAGCAAGTTCACTCCTAGTATATACCCAACAGAAATGTGTACAGATGTTCACTGAAGACAAGTGAAAGAACGTACATAGTAGCACTTTTCATAATATCCCCCAACTGGAAACCACCCAGAGAGTAGAATGGATACTACCCAGCCATCAATAATAAAATAGAGAAACTGACTACTCCATCAGTAGCAGAATGGATAAACAAACTGTGCTGTACTCACCAATGGATGACTATCCCGCAGTGAGAATGAACAAACTACAGCCACAGGAACCTGGATGAATCTCACATGCACACCACTGACAAGAGAAGCCCGACAGCCAAGAGGGCACAGGGCCTGATCGTGTTTGCATCATGTACAAAAATAGGCAAACCTGTTCTAATCTACACTATCAAAAGTCAGGAGAGCTCCTGACTGGGGATAGTGCCTGGAGGAGACCAGAAGAGTCGCTGGAGTGATGGTAATGTTGTCTTATTTGAGCGCGGTGCTCAAGAAAGGGTAAATACCCTTAGGGAACATTTGAGATGGACATTTAGAATTTCTGCTCTTGTTTGTAAGTATGTGATACTTCACTATAAGTTCACCAAATAAGTGAATTGCACCCCTTGGGCTCAGGAATTGTGCCTTCCCAAGGCATGGCTGACTCCTGTACAGATACTGTAATGCTGGTAGAGCATTACCGGGGACCTGGATGATCCTGGTAGGTTGTCTACCCACTGCTGACAGCTGGTCCTCACTGTTCACCTTTCTACAGCTGAAATTCGAGCCTAACTAGATACAACTAACTGCATTATACACTGTAGTCAGGACACTGACCTCTAGACCAGGACCGGCGACACTTGGAAACCGTCTCTTAGCCAAGATACAAGTCCTCTCACCTCCCCATTATCCTCCAGATGTGTGGCCTGAAGGACAACACAGAGATTTTCCAAATCATTGCTTCAAGGGACACTGTGACCTACTGAGCACCAGGCATATGGCACATTAGTCATTTTATTTGGAGAAGATAGAAACAGCAGTGAGGCTTTCCATACAGAAGACTAAATTTGGGGTCTTTCGGAACAACAAATGTGTATATATGTATAGTTTTTATATATGAAGTTATATATAATTATATATTTTTATATCTAAACATATACAGGCATACCTCATTTTATTGCACTTTGATTTACTACGCTTTGCAAATCCATTTTTTAAAACAAATTGAAGGTTTGTGGCAACCCCGCATTGTAAGATGATGGTTAGTATTTTTTTAGCAATAAAATATTTTTAAATCAAGGTATGTACATTGTTTTTTTAAACAGAACGCTATTGTACAATTAACAGACTACTGTAGAGTGTAAAAATAACTTTTACAAACCAAAATATTCATGTGAACTAGCTTTACTGTGATATTTGCTTTATTGTGGTGGTCTGGAACCAAACCCACAATATCTCCAAGGTATGCCTATATTGTTTTAAATAATTTTTCTATGGTCTTTCAATCTGAAATTGCTTATGGCCTCAGGAAAGCAGTCTTTTAAAAGTCCTCCAGGGACACTAGAAAAATCATTTTGACAACAGACAATTCTTAGTAAAGAAGCACTTCCAAATATACTTAATACTTTTTGTATCAGTCATTTCCTCAGTGATTACATTTATTTACATGGTCACACAGACTTTTGTGGAAAATATATTGAATCCTGTCTTTTTTCCCTCAAAAACTCTCTGATGCCCCCAAATTCTCCCAGAGTGAGTGAAAAATCCCTTGGCATCCCAAAGTTGCTAGAATTCAGTCCCCATCCCCTGCCCAAGGAATGTGGACAGTCACCAAAAAGCTAGAAGTAGCAAGAGCCTAGAGCCTTCGGAGGGAGCCTGGCCTTGCAGACACCTTGACTTCAGCCCAGTGATACCAATTTCAGACTTTTGGTGTCCAGAACCACGGGAAAATAAGTTCTTATTGTTTTAATCCACCAAGTTTGTCATAATTTGTTACAGCAGCAATAGGAAACTAACATATAACCCAAGACTGCATTTGTTTTCTTTTTGGTGTCTCTCCATGATGCCAACTTACTGAATTTAAATCAATTCTTTCTTTCAAAAAAAAATTTTAATAAAGTAGAACAGTTGAGAAGAAAAGGTCCTACTTTATTGGACTCCTAAGCACAGAATATGGAGAGAAGGACCATATTTGGGGTTTGAGACTGACTGCCTGTGTGACCTTGGATAAATCACTCTCTCTGAGTCACTCTTCCCATTTATAAAATGAAGAAATAACCTCTAAAGTGATGATTCTATAAATTCAGATGATTCTATAACTCTACCTATCTTTCACTTAACTTTCAACTAATTTCGTAGAAGTCCCTAGGCAATCACTGATTTAATGTCACCTCCTAAGTGCCACCTCCTCTGGGAAGCCCGCTCTGATTCACTCTCTTCTCTATACTCCACTGGCTCTTGGACACATCCCCATTTCGGTATTTATTGCCCTGTGTTCTAGTGATTTGTCTCCATACCCATCTTCCCCACTAGACGTGTTACTGGAGGGCAGGAGTCGCATTTTGCTCGACTCTGCATCTCCAGTGCCCAGCTGGGTAATGAATGGGCCAAGAAACTGAGTAGTGAGAAAGTAATGACCTCTTATGCTACACAGCTGACTGGTGAAAATGTCACAGGACAGGGCTGAACACGAGATTCCTGGAGACCAAGCATCTCCCTCAGGGGAGCCATTCATCGAATAAGTCCTGGCATCCAGATTGCATTTTATGAGTGTTTTATGTGTTTTCATCAGTGCAGATTTCACTTGTTTGATCTGTTTAGTGAGCTTAAGTCATAATTCAAAAGCCATGTTTGATAACTTGTATGCCTGAATTTCATAATTATGATCAATACATCCATACTTCAGAATTTCAAACGGCTCCTAGAGAAGCTTTCTTCTCCTGGCTCATCAAGGTTTTAGAAAGACTTCCTAAAAATCTTGCCATTTATATCCATAACTTGAATCTCCACAGGTGTAAATTCAATGATAACACATGAAAAGTTGTACAGGAAAGAATTTTTCCTGGAGCCCGGTTTATTCTCTCCTCTCTGCTGGTTCTGGTCTAGTCTTTGGGTGGAAGTGAAGGACTCATCATGGTGGTCGATGCCCCAGCTGCCCCGCACTGTCAAGGAGACTTGCTCTAGTCCAGTAAACAAATGCAACCTGCAGAGATTTTGACTGGAGCACCCCATTTTTGGCTGAATCTCAATATAACTTAAAGACTTTTCTAAAGCCAGTTGTCAGCATCATAGTTGGTCCTGAGCACAGAAGCCATTTATAACAAGAATTATGGAGTCTGATTTAGATTTCCAAAATAATTAGACTTCTCTATGAAAATCTATAAGCTGCTAATAAAACTTAATTTGTGAAGTTATCTGGTGTTATTTTATTAATCAAAATCACTACAGGTACCTTCCTATTCCTTTCGGAAGGTAAAGATCAACACGGGAAGTCAGACTAAGAGCAGATTCAAAGGCCTGATGGAGACAGGATTTACCCCAGGCCTTACCTATTCTGAGACAATGACCAAGTATGCTTTTTTTTTTTTTTTTTTCTTTAGAGACAGAGAAAGAGAAGGAGGGAGGAAGGGGATTAATCATTGTCAAATTAAGAATAATAATAACTACAATTTACTAATGCTCTGTATATCAGGTATTTTATATATAATGTTTTGTTTAAAACTTACAAAAATCTTCTAAGGCAGGCATTATTATCCAGATGAAAAAATTGGGTTTAGATCAGCTAAACCCCAAGTATGCTTTTAACTGCGATGCATTCACAGCCAGCAGGAACCCAGGGCCCTCTCCTCCTGTCTGCAGTTACATTGCTCAAGATTCTGGCCCTTGGAATTGCTCATTTGCAAATGATAATTTTCATGTTTACAAATGGTAACCATCCACATGTAAAACTTAAGTAAATGGATTCTTGGATGCAAATATACAGCCCTCTAGATGCCAGTTTCCAAATGTCTCTTTAGAAATTTAAAGGACTCTGCTGCTACAAGTCCAAAATTCTTTGATACCATTTCATTTTACCTCATAGCTTTAAATATGTTCTCTGCAATTATCAATTCCTTTTTTTATTTTAAATCTATACCCATACCGGTGACTGTCAAATTTTGCCTTTTAGAGCCCAGGTATTCTGTGATTCAGACTAAAATGCTTCTAATGTCAGCAAACTTTTCCTAACTCACAAAGGGGAAAACAAAGACAGGCACAATTTTCCCAGTTTTACATTTTCCTACCAAATTATCAGAAGTGCTATTGCTTAAAGGACAGCAAATTATTCAATTACTAATAAACAAATACTGAGGGAAACAGTGTTTCAATCAAATGATTAAAAATCAATATGATTTTTTTTTCATTGTTAGAGTTTATTGGAGAAATTAAAATACTACCAGGAAGTAACCTGCGGAGCATCAATTCAGAGTGATTGGAGTTGGATAATGGAATTTTGCCGTGTCCCCCGCAGTGACCCATGGACAGAGCCCCCTCACTCTTGGCCAGCACTGAGGACTCATGGACAACGCCTGCTTCTTGTCTCCACCCTTAACAAGTGACAATGAAGACTCACAAGGAATCACATATTTTAGTGGCCTAAGTGGACATTTCAGAAACCCTCTGGTCACACTCATGGGAACAGTGGGTGCTGAAGGTGGAAGGAACATGAGAATACATGGTGCCCAACCCGCCCTTCCTCATTACACATGTGAGAAAATGAGACCCAGAGAGGTGAAGCGACTTGCCCAGAGTCACACAGCAAGGTGGCTTGAACCCAAAACTCCAAATGCAAGTCTAGTAGTGTGGTGAGCCTGAGAGGATAAAAGACCACATCCTTCACGTTCATACAGACCTGGGGTGAGTTCTGGCTCTGCCACCTCAGCAGCAATCATAATACAGGCAACCAACATGTACTGAGCTCTTACTCAAGGCCAGGGGCTTTCTAAGTGCTTTAGAATTCTTGCTACATTGAATTTTCACAGCAACCCTGTGAAGTAGGTACTATGATCTCCATTTTACCAAAGGGGAAACCGAGACACGGGGTGATTAAGCTAACTCCCCCATGGTCAGATAGTCAGGAGTGGATGCAGGCTCCCAAACGGCAGACCCTGTGATGTAGAGAACATTTTAATTCAACCTAATCTGTAGAGCACACCAAAAATGAGTGAGGCTCTGTGGAAGACATAAAGTTGAAAAACTTTCTGCTGTCAGGTCTGCAAATCTTCGCTGAATGCCTGTGAAACCTGTCAGGAAAATCGACAGCTGTGTAAAAGGGTATCAGCAGAAATCACCACAGTGGATGAACCATGTTTCTCCTCCCAGGTGCTCAGGAGGTTGGTAGGCTGTGGCTGAATAGGACAGAATGGGCAGGAATAGGAAAGGGCAGGAGCTGGAAAGAGGGTGTAGGAAGAGGACTTTCCAGCTGTCTTGAAGAAAGAGGAAAGAGCGTAAGAAAAAGAAAGCACCAGGCCTTCATAGATATACAGAAAGCAGAACTTCTACCCGGAGTAGAAGATTTAGGTAGAGATGTAGCTAGAAATACAAGTAGAGAAAGAGAATGAATCAGGACTCTGGATGCCACGCTTAAAAGAGGGATGTGGGAACAGATGTATATGTATGACTGATTCACTTTGTTATAAGGCAGAAACTCAAAAAAAAAAAAAAAAAAGAGCCTAGATCGTCTCCTAGATCATTTCCTTGAGGCAACTGGGAGACAACAGAGATGGCTGAGCAAGGGATGATTTAGAAAGATTAACGTCCCTGCATTGTGCAAAATGCAGAGAGGGTGGTGAAATACAAGGTGGGCGACCAGCGTAAGTCCACTAAAACAGATCAGGCATAAGCCAGGTTGGCGAAGAAGGAGAACAGTAAGGAAGGAGGCATGAAAGAGGTGCTGAAAAGAATGTTTTGGCTCAGAGGCTAATTGGATAGGGAGGACAGAGACAGAAAACAGACACTGTATATTTTTTTAGGTCCAAATGACTGGGGACATTAATCAAAACAACTGCAAATTCAAGGAGAGTAAATACGATGACTTCTGATTTTAGATGAAAAATGTCCAGGATTAAAAGAAGCTCATTTATTCAGAGCTTGCCATGGGTAAACAGCATTGTAAGCCCTTTATGCACCTTATGTAATTGTCATGGAAGCTCCATGAGATAGGTATATTATCCCCCTTTTACAGACCAAAGAATTGAGGCCAACACCATGTAGGGAGTGAAGGGCAGAGGTGAGACTTGAACCCAGACCATGGTTTTGCATTCAATTTTCAAGTTTCCAAGAGGAGACTGGTGATGTGGGGCAGAGACCTAGAAGAATAATCAGAGCTAAAGACAGAAATTTGGGAGACAGAAATTTGAGAGTAATAACGGCAGCAGATAGAGAGTGGAAGTGGAATCCAGGAGCAGATCTTTGGCTGGCCCTTTGTTTTGGTTTCGACTGCAGATCTGAAATCAATAAACATGACTAACAGTAGCCTGTGACAAATGACCTAAATTCAGAAACTGACTTTGAGAAATAAAGAGGCCAGTTCTTTGTTTTCTTCCCATTCCATGCACTTGTCATTTTCTCTCCCCTTTTCACACTGCCAGAGATCTGTTTCGCAATGATCAGAGATTCAATGGTCCGAGTATAATCAGGAGAGAGAAACCATACAGTAATTTGAACAGTAAAAGGTTAATGTAAAGGAGTACTAACTATAAAAGGGGATTAGATTTACAAGAGACCAGCTAATAAGAAGGGAAAAGAACTTTAAAAAATATAGGACTAGCAGAGAGAGGGAGAAGCCACCACCTCTAGAGATGAGATAGAGCATCTCTCAGCTCACCTCAGAGCTGGGATCTGACCGTGTTAGAAAGGGCACAACTGTGGCTCATTGGATGGCAGAGAAGACACCGGTGGGTGTCTTGTAGGGTGCTAGAAAAACTACTGCACGGGGAAGTGCCTCACCAGAGGCACTTTTGGTTGAGGAAGAGGTGGTGGGGGCAGCTGCTGGCTGCTGAATGCTTTCGGCTGTGAGTCCTACAGGAGTCGGAGGCATTCTACTACAAAGCCACCGGCTACTGTGTACTACAGAGCTGGGCACGGAGGAGCCACAACCACTGCAGGGTTTGGCGGCTGCAGGAGAGGCACACACCACTAGCATGCCAGATCCAGGAGGCAAAACCCTTTCCTCCTGCAATGTCTCTCCAGCACCGTCTACTGCCAGAACTTCAGAGTCAGCTGGCTCAGGAAAAATAGTTTAAGGGCCCAGATCCATTTTCAGAGAGCAAACAAAAAGGATGAATTTGGAGGATATGCAGACAGGTAGAAAATAACAGATGGAAAAAGACAGGCCGTGCAAACAGTGAGTATAAGAATCAGCAAAAATAGGCAAGGAATATTACAGAGAAAATGAGAATCATTTCATAATGATAAGGTGGCCAATTCATCAAGACATAATTCTAAATGTGACACACCTAATAATAGAGCTTCAAAACACATGCAGCAAAAATTGACAGAGCTGGGGCTTCCCTGGTGGCGCAGTGGTTGAGAGTCCGCCTGCCAATGCAGGGGATATGGGTTCGTGCCCCGGTCTGGGAAAATCCCACATGACGCGGAGCGGCTGGGCCCGTGAGCCATGCCTGCTGAGCCTGCGCGTCCAGAGCCTGTGCTCCACAACGGGAGAGGCCACAACAGTGAGAGGCCCGCCTACCGCAAAAAAAAAAAAAAAAAAAAAAAATTGACAGAGCTAAAGGGGGAAATAAATCCACAATCACAGTTGGAGATTATGTCATTCCCCTCTCAGTAACTGATGGAAAAAATGGACAGAAAAACACTAAGGATATAAAAGACTTGAATAACACCAGCTAACAACTCAACCTCATTGACATTTCTAGAACATCCCACCCAGCAACTGTAGAATGCACAATCTTTTCAAGTGCACATGGAATAGTCAGATAGAGAGACCCTTATCCCAGACCAAAACCAACTGATGAAGCAAGCAAAAATGAGAAATAATTCTGAGGACTTCACACAAATGACAAGTAATATGCAGTAGACCTACATGGCACACATCCCAGCAAACAGAGACAGAAACATTCTTTTTAAACCACATGAACCAGTACCAAAAAAAACCCCTGACTGTGGCAGGCAGCCTCCAGTATGGCTCCCAGAGATCTTCATCTCCCAGTAATCTCATCCTTGTGAGGCCCCCTCCCATTGAGTACAGGCTGGACTTAGTGATTCCCTTCTGATGAACAGAATAAGATGTGATGGTGTATGACTCAGGAGACTAGGTCATAAGAGGCTGTCTGGTGTTGCTTTCACTCTCTCTCTCTCTCTGAACACTCCTTCTAGGAGAAGGCAGCTGCTATATGGTGAAGCCCACCTGGTGAGGAACTGAGGCCTCCTGCCAACAGCCATGTGAGCAAACGATGGGAGCTGCTCCCCCATTCCCAGTTGAATCTTCAGATGCCTAGAGTCCTACCAACAGCTTTGAAACCTCATGAGAGGTCCTGAGACAGAACCACCCAGGTAAGCTGTTTCTAGATTCCTGACCCTCAGAAACTCTGAGAAAATAAATATTTGTTGTTTTAAGCTACTAAGTATTGGGGGTAATTTGTGACACAACAATAGATAATGCCTAAGACACTAGGAGAAAAAAGTCCCCAAACTGAAGTTTATACAATCTACTTTGCCTAACTAGAAAGCAATACAGTTACATATTAACAACAAATCTTAGAATTTTTAAACACTTTAAAATAATTCTTGGTTAAGAAAGCTGTCAAGCTGACATTATAAACTATGAATGAAAATGAAACACTACATATCAAAAGCCATGGGATGCAGCCATATACATTAAGAAATATTTCTAGCTTAAAAATCTAGTATTTATTAGAAACCAGGAAAGACTGAAGGGAAATGAACTAAGCACTTGACTCAAGAAACTAGATGAAAAGAACCCAAAAATAATACACTCCAAAAAGTAAAAAGGGGTTGGTAATTAACCTTAGAATGTAAAGTTATATGTTTTAAATAGTAGACTTAGTCAATAAAACCAACATTCTTTGAGAAGACCAATAAAAGAGAACTTTGGGCATTTCTAATTTCTAACTGGCAAAAAAGGGAGAGAGAAGATGTAAGTAAACATTAGGAATGCAAAGAAGAACGTAAGTTGAATCTCTTTATCTGGAGTTATTTTTTTAAAGACTGTCTATAATTATATGCCCCAAACTGGAATATGCAATTAAAATTATAATTTTCTAATACTGTCCAATGGGACTTTCTACAAGGATGGAAATATTTTGTATCCACACTGTCAAATATGTTAGCCATTGGCCATGTACAACTCTTGAGCAATTGATACATGGTTAGTGCAACTAAGGAGCTGAATTTTTAAATTTTATTTCATTTTAATTAACTTAAATTTAAATAATCACATATGGCTGGTAACAACTGTAATAGATAACATAGTTCTAGAAAAAAAATTATGGAAGTTAAGAAGTAGAAAAATTTACTTAGTCCAAACATTATGAAAGAATTTGAAAGAGCAGTCAAAGTTATAGTTTAAAATATATTCCGGCCTGAGATGTTTACTAGGTAAGTTCTACTAAACATTCATAAACAATGTTATAGATTTGCAAAGTACAGAAAGATCCCCAAATTCCCAATTATTTCTTCAAAGTTAACTCTGATACCAAATTCCAACAAGAAAGCACGTACACACACAGAGATATAAATAGAGCTAGAGCTAGAGATAGATATAAACCTCGGTAAAACACAATCCCAACATCTCAGTGACTAGGAGTCAGCAAACTACAGCCTATACACCCAACCTGGTCTTTTACTGTTTTTGTATGGTCCACAGCTAAAAATGGTTTTTACCTTTTTTAGAGGTTGGAAATTTAATTTTGCTACAGACTTGATCATGTTTCTTAATGAGTTCAACCTAACATTACAAGGCAAAACAGTACCTATGTGAAACATATACAAAAATTAATTCACTTCTCATTACAGCCATATGGGCTGTACATATATGGAAACTGAAGCACAGAGAGGTAGAGTAACATGGCTGAGGTCACACAGCAAACTGCTGTCAGAGACAAGAGTGAAACACAGTCTGTGCTCTTAAGCACCACGTTCTGGGTTATGCCACATAAACATTAAAAAGCAATCTACTTAGACAATAATAAAGATATGAATGAAGAGCTAGGTGCACACATCAGAGTTGGGGCCTAAGAACAAGAAAAACGTCTTAGAGGAACGTACTGCCTTGAAAGATGAGGATCGCATTCTGTACCTCTACTATTGCAGATATTACATGTCTGTCTCCCTTCTAGACTGTGAGCTCCTAGGAGAGGGGAACTTCCTAATTTATCTGCCTTCAAAGCAATGAATACGCTCAATTCAAAGCCTATGCTCATGGATAGCTGCCAGTATTTGGCAGTCCCTATCTGTGTGAAAAGACATTTTTAAAACTGAAATACACAAAGCCTTACTGCAGATCAGCATTAACAAATAAACATCTGTAACTGATTTGATCACAGGAAACATTACTTTTGAGCTCCAATTAAGTGAAATATTACCACCCTAAAAAGAATTCCATTCTTCTCATTAGGACACTTGTATAACAAAAAAATTATACTCTATTATTACTATTAATAATTATGTTTTGAATTTCATCAACAAAAATATGTGGAAATTTGTCCTCTTTTGTTTTCTGAGTACTTACATAATATCCTTGATTTCACCTTATGGCCAGCAAAGTCTAAAATATTTACTATCTAGTCCTTACAGATGAAACTTGCCAATGCTTCATTTAAACAAGTATCATTTAGCTTCCCCCTCATGCTCCCTGTCCATTGCTGATTAGCAGTATGCTATGCTCATCACAGTTGTGCAGGCTGGCCTTATGAGCAGGCTGGCCTTGAATGTTCTGGTCACTAAGTTAAAGGGAGAAAAAATAGCCCTGGACATCTTGCTTTAACAATAAAATGCTTGGCCCAGAATTGTGACATTAGTTCTATTTCCAACTCATTGGTCCAAACTACTAACATGGCTGGACCCAGTTCCAAGGGATCTGAGAAATGCAATCCCACGATGTGCTCAGAAGTCTGCACTAATAACACATTTGTAGTGGGTTGAATGGTAGCTCCCAAAAAGATATGTCCATGTCCTAATCCCCTGAACCTGTGAATGTGACCTTATTTGAAAGAGTAATTTGTTATAGAAGCCCTAAAAAACTAATACAACATCCTATAGAACTATCTCAAAAATGAGTACAAATGCAACAATCCTAAATTCTGGCAAATCAAATCCAAGAGTGTATCGAAACAACATTTTTAAATGGTTAAGAAAGGCTTATTCTAGGTTCAACACTGTCTGCTGATGTAGTTTACCACGTTAACAAGCTACAAAAATAAATCATCTCAATAAATGACAAATAAATTAATAATTTTAAACACATATTCCCATTAAAACTTTTAATAAACTTGAAATAACAAGGTTTTTTAACTTTATAAAAATTTCAACCAGACAACTTCTACTAACATCATACTTAATGATAAAGATGCTAGAGAAAATCTAATTAAACCAGGAGTCAGAGAAAGATGCCCACTGTTGGCCCTACTATTCAATACTGTACTGGAAGTCCTTGCCCATGCAAGAAGAATAAGGGGGGAAAAGAACTATTAGTATTCGAAAAAGAGATGTCATAATTACGAACATGTGTTCATCAACTTAGAAAATCCAGTGAAATCAACTAATATTAGAATTAATTACAATCATTAGAACCAAAGGAATTTCAGAAAGTGGCCATATCCAAGGCCAACAAAGTCACTAGAAAGGTAATTAGAAATTTCATGGGGAAAGATTCCATTCCCAGAAGGAAACCAAACTGTCAGATAACTAGGAATAAATTTATCAGGAAATATATAAGACAAAAATGATTAAACTAGAAATTTTTTTATTAGAGAAAAGAATTACAATGATCCTGAATGAAAAGATTTAATACTGTTAAGATTTTAGTTTAAAAAATTATCTATAAATTCAAAGTAATTCCAATCAAAATCCCAAGAATTTACTAATTATGTCAAGCTAATACTAAAATTCATGTCAAGACACCAAAGAATTTCCAAGAAAATAGTTTTTAAAAACAATGAAGGCATTTTCCTTATCAAACGTGCTAATAAAGTTATAGCAAATACAACTGTGTAACTCTAGGACAGCAATAAACAAATATATAATAAAACTAAATAGAGAGATCAGGAGCAGATCCATGTACTAACAGGAATTTTGTATCAGATATAGGTGGCTCTTCAGATCAACGGAGATGAAACAGACAATTCAGTAACTGTTATTGCAGAAATCAAATATCCATTTGTGAAAAAATTAAAATATACCTACCCCACATTAGTCAAGCACAAAATTCAAATGGGTTATAAAAATAGTAGCAGAAATTCTAGACCACTGCTTTTATGACCTTGGCAGAGTAAAGAAACATACAAGCCCCAGAAACTATAAAGGAAAAGACTGGTTTATTTGCTCACATAGAAACTTAAAACTTGATGAAAGATTCTGTAAGCAACATTAAAATATTAGAGAAAGATGAAGAGAAAATAACTGCAAAGAATTAAAATTTATAAAACATGAATACATAAAATTTATTATATATATAGCATTTCTCTAAGTCAAGAAAAAGACAAAACAATAGAAAAAATGAGCAAACATAAATATCTAAGTTCCAGAAAGAAATAAAACTAATAAACTTTGGAATGATGTCATACAGTCATAATAAATTAAATGCACATTAAGAATACAAGAAAAGCATTTTGTCGCCCAATTTTACAACATTTTTGTTTTTTTGTATTTTTGTGGGTGTGTGTTAACAAGGACAGTCAGATAGATATTCTCATGTCTGGAAGGACAAGTTGGCAAAAGCATTATACTCTTTCACCCAGTAATTTTACTGCTAAAAATCTATCATGCTGAAATATTTTAAAATCTCTTTAATGATTTATGTTAAAATAATAAATTTTCTAACTTTTCTAAATTTTACATAGAATAATGAGAAATTTGACTAAAAATAGTCAACTGAAACAAACATTATAACTACCAAAATGTGAGTACTTGGAGAAATGTCCATAACAAAATGAAAAGCATGATATCAAATTATATAATAATAGATATAGTAATACTGTGAGTAGTATTGTTAACATTTGTCGAAGATTTACTATGAGCCAAAGACTGTTCTAAGCCCTTACTATCTATTAACTTAATTTACACAATCCCAGTATGAAGTAAATACTACTTTAATGCCTGTAAAGATAAACTGATGCACTGAAGGTTTGGGTGGACTCACTTATATGAAGTAACTAGGTGGTGTCTGCAAACACTTTAAGTGCTCTGAGTTTGGTTAATGAAGGTTTTCAAGTTGAGATTGTAATACTGTCACCTAACCCACCCCCATCGACTCGGGGAGATCTAGCATCCTTGCCGAAGTTGAGAAGCAAAGGATAAACCAACAGAGAAGGTCAAAGTTCTGTCTGCCTTCCTAGAGGGGGATGAGGTCTCTTGCTTGGTGACCTGGGAAATAACAGGTGGAAATTCTTCTGCCCACCTTCAGCTCACCTGGTATGCTAGGTGAGAGGAGACTGAGAGACACAAAAGCCATCTCAAGGCTGAAATGGCTGCTTGAACTTCCTGAGTGACTGGCACAAACACATATCTGGGTTCTCAACTCCTAAAAACACCACCAGCCCACTATGGTTACACAACCAGGCTGACCCTGGTAGAACAGTAGGGGGGAAAAAAGCTGTAGAACCATCTCCCACCCTTTTTTCTCCCTCCCTGATCTCCCAAACAGTAGTCTCCATCCTTAAGGACCCCCAACACTCACAGCTCTGCACTCACCTGCCCAAATCACTCAAGAAGGAAGCACAGAATTTTGAAACTTTATTATCACTCAAAGAAATATTTGCATAAGATAAAAAAGAATGGCCCTGAAGCAGACAGGGCATAACACAGGGGAATTATTCAGCAATGGTAGGCTTTCCAGAATCAGTGGGGGAATACTTGAGACAAAGACGGTCCCAGTCTCTGCCCCACCCCCATACCAACTCGGTTGTTGCTGACACAGCTCATCCTGGTGGCACATGATTCAATTAGTAATCATATCTCTCTTCACCTCATGAAAAGGTAACCTGATTTCCCTGCCAAGTATAATATAATATATTTGGTCATTAAAAACTCTAGAGGCCCCCATGGAATAATTAAAGAGTATGAGAATAGAAACGTGAAAATATCATGATGGATGGCAGAGCAGACCAGCCCTGAAAGAACAGCTGCAAGGAAGGTGTTGATGTAATTGATGAAACTAACAGAAGCACAGGTCAAAGGCTGGTGCTGTATTTGGGCCTCTAAAGGAGCAATTCAAGCTCTTTAAGGGGCAATTTAAAGCTCATATCAGAGTTGCACTAAAACACTGTATGTTCCATGGCTCCTACCGATGTATGACTTGGCCAGTTTAAAATGTGAAACAGGGCTTCCCTGGTGGCGCAGCGGTTGAGAATCTGCCTGCCGATGCAGGGGACACGGGTTCGAGCCCTGGTCTGGGAAGATCCCACATGCCGCGGAGCAACTAGGCCCGTGAGCCACAATTACTGAGCCTGCGCGTCTGGAGCCTGTGCTCTGCAACAAGAGAGGCCGTGATAGTGAGAGGCCCCGCGCACTGCAATGAAGAGTGGCCCCCACTTGCCACAACTAGAGAAAGCCCTCGCATAGAAATGACGACCCAACACAGCCATAAATAAATAAATAAATAAATAAAATTTAAAAAAAAAAATGTGAAACATCCCAGACAGTCCAGCTCAGGTACAGACCCTGGAGATGAATTGCTGAAGGACACTGAGCTTATTAGCTACAGCCACAAAGCAGTTTTAATGAGAAAGTAAAAATGGCATCTGACGTTAAAACCTAAGATCCCCTGGCAGGAGAGCACTAAAGAGGCTGGGAAAGAGAAGGGATATAGCAGTGACCGAGAAGAGTCAGTGGGTGTGTGCACGGCGCTGCATCATGGATGGATCCCACCTCCTTTTAGGGAATCCTGGCTTACCACACAATTCATCCTCTCAATCTGCTGCACTGTGCACCTACTATGTGCCACATGATGTGCTGAGAACTAAGCCTATAGATGAACGTAACAGATGTGGTCCTAACCCTCTGGGCTTAGTCTAGAGTGAACTTTTTCTGTAGAAGTACAGACAATAAATAATTTAGGCTTTATAGGCTGCACGGTCACACCTTAGTAGCCCGATAGTGCTATATGTAAACAAAGATAATATGTAAATGAACAGTCACGGCTGTGTTCCAATAAAACTTTACAAAAGCCAGTGGTGGCTGGATATGACCTGCAGGCCGGCAGTAGTCTGCCATCCCCAGGTCTAGAAGGCCATTCAACAAATACGTAGTTAAAACTGTAATAACTGGAGCCTGCTATGTGCCAAGTACTGTTTGACATGCTTTATGATATTTACTCGTTTAATCCTCACAACCCTCTGAGCTAGTGTTATTATGCCCATTTTACAAATGAGAAAACTAAGGCATAGAAATGTTGATAACACAGCCACGATCACACAAGTAGCAAATAGGATGAGCTAGGGTTTGAACCCTGCAGGTCTAGAGCCTGCACACGTGAGTACTACATTGCACTCCTCTCCTGCACCAAACTGCCTCTCAACAAGCATATGGTCAGGTGTGATTAAAACGTCAGGAAGAAAAAGAATAGGATGGCATGAAACAGGTGGACCTATGTTCGATGGTCTAATCAGAAAATGGTTGAGCCGGAAGCATGAGAAGTGGTCACCCAGAGGAGGGGGAGGAGAGAACATTCTGGGCACTATTAGTTTTATTTTTTTAAGTTATATGAAACAGAAATTTTATTATAATTTTTTAATTGAGGTATAGTTGATTTACAATGCTGTGTTAGTTTCAGGTGTGCAGCAAAGTAATTCGGTTGTACATACATATATATCTATTTTTTTCAGATTCTTTTTTCCCTTATAGGTTATTACAAAACATTGAGTATAGTTCCCTGCACTATACAGTAGGTCCTTTTTGGTTATCTATTTTATATATAGTAGTGTGTATATGTTAATCCCAAACTCATTAACTCATGTTAATCCCAAACTCCTAAAAGGACTTATGGTCCCTTTGGTAACCATAAGTTTGTTTTCTATGTCTATGGGTCTATTTCTGTTTTGTATATAAGTTCACTTGTATCATTTTTTCAGGTTCCACATATAAGCAATATCATATGATATCTGCCTTTCTCTGTCTGGCTTCCTTCACTTAGTAAGATAATCTATAGGTTCATCCATGTTGCTGCAAATGGCAATCTTTCGTTCTTTTTTATGGCTGAGTAATATTCCATTGTATAAATATACAACATCTTCTTTATCCATTCCTCTGTCGATGGACTTTTAGGTTGCTTCCATGGCTTGGCTATTGTACATAGTGCTGCAATGAACATTGGGGTGCATGTATCTTTTCAAATTATGGTTTTCTCCAGATATATGCCCAGGAGTGAGACTGCAAGATCATATGGTATAGCTCTATTTTTTAGTTTTTTAAGGAACCTCCATACTGTTCTCCATAGTGGCTGTATCAATTTATATTCCTACCAACAGTGCAGGAGGGCTCCTTTTTTCTCCACACCCTCTCCAGCATTTATTATTTGTAGACCTGTTGATGATGGCCATTCTCTGACCAGTGTGAGGTGATACCTCGCTGTAGTTTTGGTTTGCATTTCTCTAATAATTAGAGATGTTGAGCATCTTTTCATGTGCCTTTTGACCATCTGTATGTCTTCTAGAATAAAAAGAAACAAGGAGAGTTTAAGAGACCTCTGTTCATTTTCTATTGCTGCCGTTCAAATTATCACAAACCGAGCAGCTCAAAACAACACAAATTTATCATCTGGCAGTTCTGTAGGTCAGAATCCAGGGCATCTGCTGGTTTTTCTGCTCCAGGTCTTACAAGGCCCAGATCCAGGTGTCAGCGAGCCAGGCTGTTATCTGAAGCCTGTGAGAGTAGAATCAGCTGCTAAGCTCACTCAGGTCTTCGGCAGAACTTGCTTGAGGTTGGAGGGCTGAGCTCCTGTCTCCTTGCTGGTCATTGGCCAGGAGCCTCTCTCAACTCCTTAGGCTGCCAGGATTCCTCATACCGTTGCCCTTTCTGTCCTTAAACAGTGCACTGAGTCCTTCTCACACGTCGACTCTCTCTGACTTCTTCTACTGCATCCCTCCTGCCCCCAGCTGGAGGACATTTTCTGCTATAAAGGGTTCACACGATGAAACCGGACGAGAGAGGCTACTCTCCCCATTTTATGGTCTGTAGCATTAATGACACCTGCAAGGTCCCTTTGACGGTGCAACAAAATATATCACAGGTTATGTGGATTAGCGTGTAAATACCTCTGGAGGCCCCACTGCCTACCACACAGGCAGAGGGAACAATACACGCAAAGGTCTTGGCATAGAAACTAAAATAAGGTCAGTGTGGGCAGAGGAGAGCAAGTGGACAAGCAAGAAGAACTGGGCCGGCCCAGGCTGGAGGGGCAGCCAGGGCCTGGATGCCACAAGGCCTTTCAAGCCATGATAAGAAGTTTGAGATTGTGTTCTATGTGCTTTGGAAAGCCATGAAAGGCTTGTAAGCAGGGGGAATGTGGTCTGATTCACGTTTTTTTTAATGATTAGCCGCTGGGTAGAGAATGGATGGGGGAGGGGCAAGAACATAAATGGGGCGACCAGTTCTGTGGCTACTGGGTAGTCTAGATGCCAGACAGTGCTGGCCTGTGATAATGGCAGCAGTGGAGCTGGAGGGAAGGAGGATATCTGAAACATGTTTTAGAGCAGACCTGTTGATGGATTGGATGCAAGTGGCAAAGAGATGGGTGTTAAGAGTAAGAAGGAAAGACAGCAGGAAGAACAGGTTGGGGTTGAAGGTCAAGAGTTCAGCCGTGGACACATGTTGCTGAGACGGCTACTGGGCATCTAAGCAGCTCTCTATAAAATAGGCAACACATGTTTCTGGAGGCAGGCAGATGCCACAGAGTTCCACCCACCCCAAAAGATTTGTCCAGCAGTCACTATGGTTTGAAATTCTCATCACTGGCCTCCTTTCACTAGGGAAAGGTTTGGGGTCTCCAGGAGGGTGCCATCCAATGGCCTACAATGTGCTCCACACTCTCACGTAACACTACAGCCCCATGTCTGCAAGCTCCCTGCTTAGGAGGCTGTGAGCCGGGAGGGAGGGAGGAAGGGACAGGCTGCGACATTTTTGATGACGAGAGACAAGCCCAGGCCAGGCCCTGGGAGGTGGCTGGAGCGGGAGGCATCTCAGGAGGAGACTGTCAATTAGGGCCTGCATGAAAGATCTGCACCAAACCACCTTCTGTTCAGCTCAAATCCCTGACTGCAGAGACAAAGATGTCAATTAAAGAGAAGCACCTGAGATTTCTGTGAGGTGCTTGTCATCCACAGGGGGACAGGAATACTAGCTTAGGCAGAATCCATTTCCACTGCCTGCCAGCAAGGTACATGCACAGGCTCCCCTGAGGACGCCCTGGGGCTGATCAAAGAAGGTCAGCATTAAGTGACCCAGGTCTCAGCTCCCAAGAATTACTCCTGATCCTCTCCTCCACCTGAAGATATGGGTGTGCCATCTCCTGCACAAACTTCCTTCCTGTCAGCCCAGTGCAAACTTAGGAGTCAGGCTACATGGTTTTGTAGCCCAGCTTTGCTATTTACTGCGTAACCTTAGGCAAGTTGCTAAACCGCTCTGTGCCTCAGATTTCTCATCTGTAAAATGGACATGCAAGAGGAGTACTGGGGAGTCCACTCCTGGGATAGCAATGTGAGCAGCTCTGCAGCCCCACTTCCCAATGAAACAAGCATAACTGATGAAAACTATTTAAAAACAAACAAATGACCATTTAAAGTCTCTGAAAATTGTCCTAAGGGTACATAGCAAGTAAAGAAACACTTATTCAAGAAAATCTACTCCAACTTGCTAAGACTGTGAAAGGCTGTGGCACCTGAGCCATGACCCCCTCCCTCCCCGCCCCCAGTTCAGCCCCCACCCCCACCCATCCACTCTGGGCAAGAAGAGGGCGTCCTCTCCCCTCAGCTCCTCAACAGGGGGTACCGGGCACTGGGGGTAGCGGGCTGCCAGCGTTTCCAGTGCCTCCAACTCCAGCTGAAGAGGCTGAATTCCTGGTGAGCTCAGTCAAGAGATCAGGGCTCCTGTCCTCTGCACATCTCCCATTCATAGGATGGATGCTCTAACCCGAGCTTATCAAGCCAAGAATACTGGGGCCCCAACTGCACCTGCCCCCTCCTCACTCAGAGGACAGAGACTCCACACTGAGAGGCAAGCTGAGAAGACCAGAGGCTACTGCCCACCCAGTGCATGGAGTAGTGCTCAGAGCTTTCTGGGGGAAGTAGAAGTCCCCAAAGGAAATGATTTTATTTGAAACAGAGTGTGGGAAAGTTCAGGCCTAAGAGTGCTCTTGGAAACAATGGAGATTTTGATCATCAGAAAATAAGAGGAGGCTGGTAGCCTCTCTTATTTAATTGCAGGAAGCTAAACCACAGGCCGGCTAGTTCACCAGAGAGAACCAGGAAAAGAGATAGCTAAGAAGAGCCCTACTGAGGTCAAAACAAACCTCAAAGACTGGCCTCAAAAACTACCCCTGCCCTAATTAAATTGTATCAGAGATGGAGCAATTGATGCCCCCAAAACACTGTCAAAAACAACAGAGCAATCAGCCAGCAAATAATGGAGACTAACATCTGGGTGTGATACCAAACAAGGTGACCATCTTAACAGAGAGATGGGGAGAGACACAGTCAAAGAGAGAGCCCCCCCGCTGAAACCACTGTCATCCCAGGGTGACTGTGCACACACCCTTCACCCTGGAACTCAATCATTTCACTTTCTCTCTGTGGATAAAGGAGGTCAATAATTTAAATGAGTACTGCAGAGATTATGAATAATTCTATATCACCAACACTAATACGTATAAAATAGATAACTAATAAGAACCTGCTGTATAAAAAACTAAATAAAATTCAAAAAAAATAATAAAGGCACATTTCTAATCATCTGTATGGCCAACTTACAATACTCCCCTTGGTTTTGAGGCTTTTGTGTTCTTTATGTCATTTTTATCAAATCAAAGACAAACAGAATAATGGCACTTTACAAATAAAAACATCACAGTTCTTTAAATGGGTAAAAGTGTTAAAAAATATTTTTTAAACATTTAAAAAAATTTTATTCAAGTGTTATGTTAGTTTCAGGTGTACAGCATAGTGATTCAGTTATATATATATATATATATATATATATATATATATATATTCTTTCTCAGATCCTTTTCCTTTATAGGTTATTACAAGATATTGAGTATTGTTCCCTGTGCTATACATTTGGTCTTTGTTGGTTATCTACAGAAGAAAAAAAAAAGAATAATTCTACATCACCACATTCGTGGAATTATGCTCAAATTAGACAGTGTTTGGTAAAGCACTTTGCAAACCACAAAGTACACCACATGTGTTGGGTAGCATTATCACTCAACAGGGCAATCAACATAAGGCACTAATTAAGATGACAAATTCCAGGGTAAGGCATGTGGGTTCAAAGCCCAAAGGCATTGTTTCCTGACTTTGGGGGTTACGTAGCTTCTATGAGACTCAGTGACCTCATATATGAAATATGTTCTGTATGTCACAGAGAACACACATAAATTTCTAACACACTGCCTGGTACCCAGCCAGCGACAACCAGTGAGAGTTGTTATCATAAACATAAACTCGCACTAATATCTGACCATGTTGCTTTAGAAGCAGAATTTACGGGGACCCCAAAGCCAAATCTGAAAATAGAAAATTGATACTAATTCATTAACTTGATGGAAACAAATAAGATCTAAGGAAAGATGTACCGGCCACTTTTTAAAAATTCAGTCATTGATCTGTTAGATGTTGCTGGTAAATTTCCATGTTCCCAAGAAGGTTTCACTTTATAAAGATAGTTCTAGGGCTTCCCTGGTGGCGCAGTGGTTGAGAGTCCGCCTGCCGATGCAGGGGACGCGGGTTCGTGCCCCGGTCCGGGAAGATCCCACATGCCGCGGAGCGGCGGGGCCCGTGAGCCATGGCCGCTGGGCCTGCGCGTCCGGAGCCTGTGCTCCGCAACGGGAGAGGCCACAGCAGCGAGAGGCCTGCGTACCGCAAAAGAAAAAAAAAAAAAAAGATAGTTCTAGGGTGCATCTGAAGGGTTTTTGCTGGTGGTATATACAGTGATGTACATTGCAGTGCTTTTGATTGACATTAGAAAGACTTTCAACAGTTTCTCAAAGGCACTGAAGGATTATTCTTTCATCTTTCAACTTGTATTTAATAGAGATCATGAGAACATTATTTAGCTGGAGCTGTGTTGCTTCTGGCGGAAACACTGGGCGTCCTTTTTGAAGTTATACCTTAGGTTGGTCCCTATCTGACCACTTTGTTCTCTAGATGAAAAGGTGACCCAGTCTCCATAGAAGAAATGATCTGCTGGTTTCAACCAAGTCAAGAGGAAAGCAACACAGCTTTGTTACATTAATATTCTGTTTTAAGCAAGCTGCCCTAGGGGTTTTCCTTTACTGTAGCCTCTAAAATGGATTTACTGTCTAAATGTTGACCTTTACAAGGTATCTTGTAGACAATAAATTATCTCCAAGTGCATATTTACTGAGACATACCACCTACTATGTGTGCATTGATTTTTTTTTTTTTTTTTTTTTTTTTTTTTTGCGGTACGCGGGCCTCTCACTGCTGTGGCCTCTCCCGTTGCGGAGCACAGGCTCCGGACGCGCAGGCTCAGCAGCCATGGCTCACGGGCCCAGCCGCTCCGCGGCATGTGGGATCCTCCCGGACCGGGGCACGAACCCGTGTCCCCTGTATCGGCAGGCAGACTCTCAACCACTGCGCCACCAGGGAAGCCCGCATTGATTTTTTTAAGCCACAAATTCTCTTAACTTTACCTATTGAAAACATCCCCAGCAAAATAATGCTTCATTCTTTTTGCACCTCCAAATCCTACAGTACAAAATGTAAGTGAAATTTTTATGCAGCATAGTGGGAGTTGGAGTGGATCTGACTTTTGTTATAAAACAGTATCTTCAGTTCTTGTTGTTAAGTAGCTTTTCCCAAGAAATGTGTTAAATTTATTTGAGTACAGAGTACATTCATACCCAAGTGATTTACATTTTTGAAGCATACAAATCACTGTCCTGTGCTCTTCAGCTAAAAGTTAGATTCCGGGGTCACTGCTGTGGCTCAACCTAACATCAGGTCCCCTCCCCACCCCGACTGCCACAATCAAGTTGAGGCTTCTGTCATCTCTTGTCTGGACTGACACAGCAGCTTCCTACCGGACTCCCTGCTGCCAGCCGCAGGCCCCCTAAGCTGGAGGAAAGCTTCGGGGGTGGGGTAAACAGTGGGTGCAAAGTATTACTCCTTCCCAGTGAATTCAAGAAAAGCAAGATACTGTGAACAGTGAAGAAAGGATTCCTAGGCACATGTTCAATATTCCTTCTACATGTGAATTTTTGTAAGTAAAAATGCTTGTCAACAAGCAACTTGTTATTCTCACCAGTTGGGCGCCAGCAAGAGGTTAGGTTTCTTCTTAGTTCAAATGTTGTGAAATTCATTTAAGTAAAATAATGCTATCTCTCTTTACTGAGAAATTTATGTTGAACTCTACTTTATGTCCAAAGGCTACTAATGCTCTATTCCCACATCTGAGCTCTACCTGACAATGAACTGTTCAAAAGCAGGTGGCCACAGGCTGCAGGGTGTCTACAAGGACGGGGACTGCTAAACTATTAATACCCAGCAATCTTGATGAGCCACCTAAAGTAGCACTCAGAAGTAAATTTTATATTGTCCCCACCCGGGAGTGGGAGGGAAAATGGAAAGTAGACTGCACACACCACTCTTGTTCTGCCTTCTTGGGTTCTGACCAGTGGTGTGCTGGACCTAGCTTATACCAGACGAGAGAGGTGACCATTACATTTTCAGGAATTTTGTGAGCTAAATTTTAACCACGGTCATTATTTAAAATCCTAGTTATATAAATTTACAATTAAACAAATTATAGAAAAACAAAGGCAATGGCTTCTCAAAACTCATCACGTCCTAATTATTTTACTATCCTTTACAATCATCTGTGCATTTGGGGTTACTTACATCTATTGTATCACCACAAAGAGAATGCTCTAGAAGGGTGTGTTACTGTGCGTTCCTTCCCAACTCCACCTTAGGGATGAAATCAAGCCGAACCCTGTGGGGCTCCTGGGCACAGGAGCCTTTCTGTGTACCCCGTTTCTTGTTTGTAGGAAATAGGCTTCATTCAGCCTCCATGACCTTCCCTGAGCTCCAAAGGGCAGGTTCAAGCAGTTACTAATCAAGGAAGGGAGGGAAGGCGGAGACAAAGGAGGAGCAGTCAAGAAACAATAGTACAGCCTTGGGGCAGAGTCCTGGTTCCCCCTCAAGGGACACACATAACAATATCTTTGAGCTCTTCTGTAAAACTAAAACCCTAACCAAATGGAAGATGTTAACTACTTGATGAAGCATTCTTCATTCCAGAGAGAAGGTCACAATTCAATAACCTCAAGAGAACCACAGAAGCCCATCATGAGACCACCTGACACAAGATGATCTCTAGATTGAAGGAATGCAGGCCCTGCAGGCACCATGATCCTTATCGGCAACCCTGCCCCTTGACTGACTGTAAGACTTGTCACAAACCACCACCTCCCCTTCCCCAGGTTGGGACACACAGTTTTGAGGGAATTAGCCTGCTGTGGCCTCCTTTGCCTGGCAAAGCAATAAAGCTATTTATTCTTTTCTACTTCACCCAAACTCTGTCTCCGAGATTAAACTTGGTGTCGCTGTACAGAGGCTGACTTTTGGTACCAGGGACAGCATGTTTGTAGCCTGAAATCAGCCAGGTGGGAATAACTACCCCACAGAAATCAGTAAATGACACAAATTAGGGTTTCCCATGCCCCTTCACCAGAAAAGCTTGTTGAACATTTAGGGGCACAGCACTGGCTCTCACCTACCTCCAGTGTAGAGCTGTCAGGCAGGAGGCCGCACATCCTCCTCATAGCAGCTGTAGCTCCTGGAGACGGTGATGGGCTCAGGAAAAGTCACATAACCCAAGTAGGGCCGATCAGAGATCTTTGGAGAGGAGTTCAGTGCAAATAACGGCAGAGTGAGGATCTTTCTCTCTCTGAGATTATAAGCTGGAGGTACCTTTAAGCCTGGAGTTGCTGGGGATCTTCATGTGGGAGGAATCTGTCAGAAAAACCACACAAAAGGAAACCAGAATGAGCGAGTAAGAGAGAAGGGGGTTAAGCCGTTGTGACATCATTTGAGCACCTTGATCCTGCTCTACTTGAAATTAGGCAAATTCCTGGAGTTTTGAGATACATGAGTGAAAAAATTCCTCTAGGGCTTGACATATTTTAAGTTCTTTGTTTCTGTCCTTTATAACGTAAAAACTCCTGACCTACATACTTTTCTTAGTAGGATTTAAGCAGACCATTGGGCTCTGGTTTAGGTTTTGTTCTTATTAAGCAAATACTGTCAGCCTCTTTCCAGGAGGGAAAGGGAAAGAACAGAGCAGACAGCAGAGCCGGCCTCCTGCCAAAAAAATGCAACCTAACAACACACCTATTAATGCAAAGGCTCTGAGTATGCCTAAAGGGAGACTCTATTTTCAATATCCAGGGACACAAAATGCAAAAAGTCAAATACATTCCAAGCACTAAGACCTCTGGATCCAAATCCCACCCCCAAAGTTTCAGATTAAGTAGGTCTGGGATGTGGCAGATGAATTTGAATTTCTATCGAGTTCCCAGATGATGCTGATGCAGCTGGTCTTGTGACCATACTTTGAAAACCATCATTTGTACGTTAGAAGTATAAACACAGAGATGGAAGATACCAGTTTGGGGGTGTGGGCTATTCTCCAGATCCTATCCTCCCTTCTCGGATCCCAACACACAGGGTGGGGTCCCAAGAGCCATGTCTGTGCTACTTGACTCTGCCACTTGTTCAGAGCTGATCAAAGTTGGACCAATTTAATGGTTTTTCCCAAGAACTTGAAACTTAGAAGAGAGACAGAGACTACAAGTCATTATAGCCAAGTCTCAAAGGATCAGCTTAGAAAGCTGATCCAGAACTCCTGCTGCTGAGGCATCACTGTGTGTTAAGAACAGAGGCTCTGCAGTCAGCCTGCCTGAGTTCTAGCCTCTGTGCCCCAAGTAGCTCACTGACAAACCGGAGGTGACAATAATAAGACCAACCTCATGGGGTTGCTATGAAAATTAAATAAAACGCAGTTCTGGCCCAGGGCCTGGCATGTAGGGAGTGCTCAATCAATGTCAGCTACTATTACCCTAGTTGCTGTCATCATTCCATCGGGGAGCTGACAGGGCCCCTGCCCATCCTTCAATTCTGTGAGCTCTCACAGCAGCCTTCCAATATACCCCCTTCTCTTAAGTTATTCAAAGTGGGTTCCTGTGGCTTGCAATCAAAGGAACTTAAGTAAAATACAATTATAGAGAAAAGCTTTTAGACTGCCTACCCTGGTGCAGCATCATCAACCAGCAGGTACCAACCAACGCAGGAAATCACTTCCCCCTTGCTAACACAGCCCGCCCTTCATTCAACAGGCATTTATTGACTGGCTCTTAGATGAGAGGCACTGCACCAGACCCTGTGGGGAAAGCACTGAGTGAGTTTCCAGCCTCGGAAGAAATCAAGGCTTGCACACATTAACTGAGATGCAAGGTAGGAGGCTGAGGTGGCCATCAGAAGACAGTAAGAAAGGTGCAGTGTCACCACTCCCACTCAGGACCACTGCAGCTTAACCCCTCATGGGAATGTGGGGAGCCAGTGTAAACTCAGACAGCAGAGGTATTCCACCCAAGAGGCTAGAGTCCAAGTACTGATAACATGAAGGCCCACCAGTCACTGGTGAGGGCGGCTCCCAAGGGCATTAATTCCCCAGAACTTTCCACCTGCTCTGTGGGTGACAAAGCAGGCTTGGGGCAAGAGAAATCACCCAGGCAAAGAAACCCAGGCGCTGGCAGTTAGGGGTCAAGCCTTGTGCACTAAAGGGGCAGAGCCGGGGGTATCAGTGAGGCACCAACAGCACCTGCGAAGCTACGTGTGTAGAAAGACGGAAGAACGAGCAGGAGCAACAGCTAAAAAGAGTGATTTCTGGGGTGGAGCTTCTGCCGAGGGACTGCTGCTTTTCCTATAGTTTGCCTTGTTGTGCCACCGGACTTTCAAAATATATGTACACTGATTTAAATTTTTTTTAATTTACAAAGAAAAAAAGGAGCCCACTGCGCCCCCCACCCCAGCCTCCTCATTGGCTGACTCAGCATTTTGTGGAGTGGGATATTCACGATACTAGTGGTCTCCAAATGGATGGCAGGAGCAAAGGATGAAGGTCTGTTCCTAGTAGTTCACTATTTATTTCAATGTGCACCAGGAAAAAAAACATAGCTGGCACATAAAATCTATGCTTTTACAGTCATGTTATGGCTTGGGATGAGGCTAACTTTTTAAAGTAAATAATAGTATGGGTAGTATAGGAATACCAAAAAAATCCCGGAGGTGGTTGGTGGTCATGTGACTAGAGCCTAGGACAACATTGCCTTGGATAATAACTCTGAAGGAAGCATTATTTCAGGTGTGGCAAGTTAAATGGAAACTTGAAGGAAATAGGCGCTTCAATCTCAAACACAACTGAAGGTGGGATGGGCATTTAATTGAGGGCAGAGGGGAGTCTGGCCTGTCCAGCTGCCTTTGACACCTCAACCCCACTTCAGACACACCTCTCCATCATCCTAACTCTCCCCCGAACTCTGAACACCTATTCCAGTAAGATAGATGAGCCAGGGGCATACCATGGGGAGAGGGGGCTATTCAAGAAAGGGGACTACACTTCTGGGACTTGGTTGCCACCCTCAAGGCCTGCTAGAGGATGATGTCATGGAGTAAAAAGAGTGTGGACTTGGGGACCAGACACAGCAGGTTCAAATGGGCACCAGCCCCTGCTGGAGGCTTGGGCAAGTCACTGCCCCTCTCTGAGCCTTCGTTTCCTCAACAGTAAACATGGAGTACCCTTGATATGATGTGGTGAGAAGGGCACTTGACCTCTGTGGTCTTCCTCCCAAAAACCCATAGCCCTAATCTAATCATGAGGAAAACATTAGACAATTCATGTTCCCAGTTAAGGGACATTCTACAAATACATGACCAGGACTCCTCAAATCTGTCAAGGTCGTCAAAAAACAAGGAAAGTCTGAGAAACTGTTACAGCCAAGAAGAGCCTACGGAGCCCTGATGGTCAAACATAATGTGGTTTCCTGGATGCTTTCCTGGAACAGAAAAGGGATATTAGATTCAAAAAAACACTAGCGAAATCTGAATAAAGTATGGACTTTAGTTAATAATGTATCAGTATTGATTCATTCATTGTGGCAAATGTACCACGCTAATGTAAGATGTTAATAGGAGAAACTGGGTCTGGGGTACATAGGAACTCTCTATCCTGTCTTCGTAATTTTTCTACAAATCTAAAACTGCTCTAAAATTTTAAAAATGGAAGCACACCTCCTCCTTCACAGGGATGCTGGAAGCCTCAAAGAGATGTCATATGGGAAGTTAAGTGACATACCCAAGGCTCTCAATAAATATTAGTTTCTTTAAGAAGCCGTAAGACAACTGAAAGTTCCAAGAACAAACCTTGGTTTAATGGGAGCTCAATCAGTCTTCCCATTTTACCCTTTCTTCATACTTATTGATCCCCACATTATTCCTTTTTTCACCAAATTCATTGTTTCACCAGTCTTAGATACCAGCCCCCATTTTTAAGTTTGTTTCCAGAAGTCTCCCATAACACTAAATAATAACTGAAAAGTGAATAAGTAAACAAAGGTTAGCTTCCTTTTACTTGTTGAAACAAAAGCAAACTGGAGGGTGTGACTGTCCAGACTATCCCATACCCCAAGCCCGAACTGTCTCACAATCTCATTCAGGAACACTTCAGGGCAGTTCTCAGACACGGAGCAGAGAGCCCACAAATGCCCAAGGCTCGTGGGATGTCAGAGTGAGGCCACACTTTATTTACCAGCAGAAAGGAGCTGCTTGTCCTCTTAAATGCAACAGGGAGCTTGACCAGAAACAAGTCAACCCCGAGAAGGGCTGCAGCTGTAATACCTCCGGCCGAGGCCTGTGCTGGGCCTGCTGGGACAAGCCAGCTGATAAATGAAATCTTTGTCTTTACACAGATCCGCCACCGGGCAGGGGAAGGAAAAAAGCCCCTCACCCCTTGCGATATGAAGCCTGTATGAACGCTTCAGAAGACAGAAAGATAGCCCATGGCCCCTGGCTTAAAGCACTGATTTGAGGCTAACGTTTCTCTATTGAGCGTGCAGACTGCGTTGAGCCCAGAGCCGCTCAGGAGAAAGGGAAAATTCATCTGCTGATTACATAAATTGACATCTTAGGATCACCTTGCAAAGTCATATTTTCGGTATAGATACGTTGCTTGCTTTTTTATCAAGGCTTTCTCCCAAGAACACTTGGCTGTATCTTACTCCTTCCAAAAAGTGAAGTCTGCCTTGTCTTTTACTGGTTGAGGACTACAGGGGCCTGGAAAAGGCAAGTGTGGCTCCCAATCCATGCCTGCCCTTGCGTGCTGAAGCAGGCTGGAATTACAGCTCTGGGTCAGTCAGTGGCTTTGAACTCCAGCTCAGGTGCTGGGGAACCGTGGGGCGATGGGGACACGGGAGAGAGGCAGCTGCAGGGGCGATGGAGGAGGTGGGTGGTCCTGGGAGCTGCTTAGGAGGGCAGGCTCCTCATTCGAGGGCTTGTGCCATGGCTGGAGGGCTGACAGCCTGCCATCTCCGCGTGTCCTGGAGCTCTGAGGGTACCCTAGGACACAGAGCTTTGCTTCAAACCATGTTGCAGTATCCTCACCTCCTGCCATGAGGTGAGCAGGCCAAGGCAATAATAAGACACTTCCACTGACAGCCTGCGGTGCTGCTCGGAACAGGCCGGCACTTCAGTGACCATCTCCCAGCTGGGAAAGGCCCAGACCGGGGACTCAGCACCTGTGCAGCATTTCCCTCACTAGCCTATAATTAAAGGAACACAGAGACAATAAGTCATAAAAGGATATATTGGTATAGTTAAATACTTTACAACTTTAAAGATCTTTATGAAAAAGGAGAGTATAAATACAGTTAGAAAGCAAGCCACAGCTGAAGATAATTGCAACTTATTTCACTGACAATATCTATTGTCTATAGATGTTGATATGTAAGGATAAAACTTTTATCCTTACAATCAATAAGAAAAAAAAACAACCCAGAAGAAGGAGACTGAGTTGCCAAAAAATAGATGAAATGATGCTCAGCCTCACTAATACTGTGGGGTTAGCAAATGGCATCCAGGAGATATAGGGCGGTTAAGAACATGGGCTGGCTGAGCCCCAGAAATAATAATAACAGACTGAGCAGGAGAAAGGCCCCTCACATGGTTTTGTGTAATCTCAGGAAGTGGGGGGAGGTCGTCCTCCCCAGCTCCCCTCCAGATACCCTTTCCAGGAACACAATGAGGTTTTCTTTCTTTAAAAAAAAAAAAAAAAAAAATCTGAAGCAGCCATGGAAAAACATAATATTTAAGAAACGTGTGGTGGGCACATGTATTTATTTTCTGAAAATTTTTTGCATGCTTGAAATATTTTATAATTTTTATAGAGCTCATAAATGGTGAAAAATGAATGAAATGATGACATTAAAAACAAAGATAAAGTCAGAAGAGGACCCCACGATGCAGAAGCAATTCCCTTGGGCACAAACCTCGAGGGGGGCACAGTCAGCCTCCCCTCCCCACTCCAGTGGCCACGTACCTTGCTTCATTTCCTGGGTTATGCATGACCTTGTGAGGGGGCCTTTCTCCTGCCCAGTCTGAGGCCAGTTTGGGGACCCACAACCCATGTTCCAACCATACTGACTCTGATAACAGGACAGAAAGACTGAAGTTAAAAATTTTTGGTATAAAGAAAGTGTTTAACTTTCACATTAACCAAGTCCTGATGTTAATAAGAGTATTCATTACTTATTATAAATGTGGATACTGGGAAAGGGCATGACCTAAGTTCTTATCAATTATTATAGACTGTCTTTCAGGAACAAGACTTTCATTTAAATTTCCTGAGGTTTGGGTATGTCTCCATTTCTGATATTGAAAAAAACAATTCACTGTGAATACAAATCAGTTCAGGTTGGGTCCAAGATAATTATATTACTTGCCAAAATATCAAAGATTTTTGCTTTTGTAACCCATGAGATACCTGGTCACAGCAACCTGTATTTCTCTGTGATGGCAATTAAGTGCAAGTAGCAAGAACCTATAATTTTAGCCTTGAGGTTGACTCAAATGGGTGAAAATATTTATTTTTCCTTTGCTCTTTCTATGGGCTCGCATAATGAATGAAATGCAGGGCTCTCTTTCTTGATTATTGCTTTAGAAAGAAAGTGTCATGCCTCTTTACTCATTTTCAAAAAGATGATAGCATACTTTATTATCGGATTTTTATGTATTGCTAATGTCTAGAAAACTCAGCAGGTTAATTCTCTCTATACAAGAAGAAACTGATTGAGTGAGTTGGATATCTATAAAAGTCCATCAATTGTGACCTGAAAACTTTATAGAAGAGGGCACACAGGACCCAAAGAGAAAAACATAAATCTGACACCAGAGACATAAAATTATACCCAGAGGTTTATCTAAGATTGATCTAAGAACCATGGTATTCAATAGGTAATTTTTTAATACTAAGTAGTAAAAATTACCTATAGGAGGTGGAAGACATGTGAAAAAATAGCTAAAAATATACTCTGAGATTTATACAGCATAAATTATTTACAGGCACTTAAAAGCCAGTCTCATATAAAAGTTCAGGTGTACGTTTTGAAGAGTCTGTGACAAAATATCACATCAGTGGTCACGGGACAAGCTCTAAACCTCAGGGAACTTCAGTGGAAGAACACTGGAGAGTTTTTGTTTGCCTGGCATGCTTTTCTGACTCCCCCTTGAGAGAAGCCCATTCCATGGAGTTCAGGTAAAATGAACCCTTACTTACTTGCATAAGATGCTGGGTATCTGATGCTTGGCCCTCCAAATCTAATCTCCACCCTTCCCCACCCTGCTCTGAGCCCTGGGAAGCTGACCAGTCTGGCCTGTGTTAACAGTTCCCTGGCATGCTGGCTTCCAGTTGGCTGGGCCCCATGGGAGTCACCAGTAGCAGAACAAAGGCAGGAGGAAAGTGAGGTCGAAGAGTTTATTCCGCAGCTCCTTCCCCATCAGGTGCCACAGCCAAGGTCCCCAGCTCCTGTCAGGAGGTACTTCCACATTCCAGTAATTGCCCCCTCCTTGCTCTTCAGGCCTAGGGATGGTGACAACAGCCTGGAGTACTGTATCATCCCTTGCTGGTTTCCCGAAATCCTCCCCTATACCACTGCAAAGGATCCATTCATGAGCCATCCATTTCCTGCCAGGTCCCTGGCTAACATCCTTGATCCTCCCCTTCTAGCTTCACCAATGGGCTGAGCCCTGCAAGTTCTAGAACAAGATCATCCAAACAGCTGGTGCTCCCAGTAAAGAGAGAGCCTCTCTCTTGATTGCTGTGATCAAGCAAGAAACATGTTTGGATCACATTTTGAAAGAAAACTCTAGTAAGAGAGTCAAGGAAGATTAAGAAGAAGGCAAAACCTGAGGCAGAAAGACTAGATTTTTTTCATGGCTACATGCCAAGTACTACGCTAGGTCCTAAGAATGCAACATAAGCAAAGACAGTGGAGTCTAGAGTCTAAAGAACTCATTCAATCTGAAGTGTTAGTATCACCTTCAGCTGGACTGAACTTCATTTGGGACATTAACACCATTTACAAAGTCACCCCAGATTTAAATGTCCAATGCAGAAGTTTCTGCTTTATTTTCCTCAGGTCATATTGAGATAGACCAGAATAACCCAATTCTGGAGGTACAGTTCTTCTGCAGTCATTATAACAATGATGCATTGTCTAATTTAATCTTCATGACAGCTGGAGAAGGAAGGTTTTGTTATTATCCCAATTTTACACAAGAGGAAACTAAGGCTTAATATTACACAACCAAAAAGTAGTAGGAATGCACTTCAAACCCAAGCAATTCTGACTCCCATCCCCCATATCCTTTTTTTTTTCTCACTGAAGTATAGTTGGTTTATAATGTTGTATTAGAAATTAAGAATGCAGCCTTGCCATTAGGGGGAATCGAACCCTGCTCTCCTGAGTGACAAGCAGGCATACTCACCACTATACTAATGAGGAAGATACTCCACCCTCCATATCTTAACCTCTACCCTACAGTACTATAATCTTTTTTCATGATTATCTAATCCAATCAAAATGGAATCTTCTAATCACTTAAATAAAAATTAATTACACCAAGTAATGACTGGTAGGAAAATGGTAAACTCCCATGCCATTCATACCTCAGAAAACATTATCAAAATTAACATTCATGCACATTTCAACATTAACATAGCAAACCAAGGTGTTATTCATACCATTCCAGGAATATTGTCACATATCTCAACAAAGCATTTAGTAATGGAGTCCTAGCACTCTTTGGGGAGAGTCTCATCTATTTTCAATTGTATCCATAAAATCATAGAGACAGCTGGAGGCTCTCCAGTTCAATCAGGTATTAGCACTTGGTGTTTAGCTGACACTTCATTATCGTTAGTTATGACTGAGCTACAACACATTTTTTAATGAGTGCCTACGATATTCTCTTTATTATTTGCATTTACCATCAAACCATGGTATTGTAAAGCACAGCACACTCAGGTTTTAGTAAGAAGTGTGCATTTGGCTTTGATTACAGCAGCTTCTTCTGCACCTGCCTCTCATCACACAGGACAGGGACTCACTGGCTTGTCACCAGAAACCGAGCAATGAAGTTTAATTTGGAGAGTCTCACTTCATTCAGATGTCCAGTGGTTATGAGTGAAGACATCGTCTGGTGATAGAGAAGGAACTAGGTCCAATTAGAAAGGAAAGACGTTTCAGACACTTGCCTTGCAAGTAATGAAAGTACTTCGAAAGGACCCTGGCCTGGGAGAGAATGTCATAACCAGACACAACTGCTCACCATTTCCACCATCTGCACTGGAATCTTGGGGTGCCTGAAACGCACAAAAACAGGAAACCTGGAAATACGAAAAACTGGTTGTTTGGGCTAAATTGGGTAAGTTAGCAAACAGACAGTAAGTGGCCCTAAAGGGCATGCACCTGTGCACACCTGTAATAATCAAAGATCTCACAGGAGGAATGAGTCAGAGTCCAAGTGAGCAAAACAAAGTTGGGCATTAGCCCAGGGTGATGGATCTGAAATAGTAAAGGCACATGAGATCAGCATGGGTAGGAAGGAGATGGTAACAATTCCCCACAGGCTACAGAACCAAGACAAGATGCTGAGAGAGCAAATGTGAGTGACCAGCACCGAAGAGACCAACTCTTTTAAGGGAATCCATCCTGGTCCAAAACCTCTTATTTCCCAGGACTTGGCTGAGCTAGATCTGCAGGCAGATAATCTGCTGAAAGTGAGGAGTCTGGGGGACTTAAAACGTGGCCTTACACTGAGATTACTTTGTACTTGCTGCCTCTTTCTTGATCCCAGGGACCCTTAAGCCCTTTCCCTGCTCTCTCTCAGCACCATATTCTATTATTCACATTGGCTGTCTACAATGACCTATTTAACTAGTATTCAGTGCTTTATTTCTCAATATGCCAGGTATACACAGCTGAAAACCAATTTTTAACCTGAGATGAAGAAAGTTTTCATTATGATCTACCTGAAATAACTAGCAAGGGTTTGCCAATTACCATATAATGCAAATTCAGCACTAACAGGCTGACTGTGGATTATAAAACTTCCTTTAAAAAATAAATGAAATCAAAACACTACTTTAGACCATCAAAAAGAAGTTGTGATGGTTAATTTTCTATAACAACCTCACTGGCCATGGGGTGCCCAGGCTAAACATTATTTCTGGGTGGGTCTGTAAAGGTATTTCCAGATGAGATTAGCATTGGAGTTGGTAGATTCAGTAAGATAAATTACCTTCCCCAAATATGGGTGGACATCCAATTCATTGTGGACCTGAATAGAACAAAAGGCAGAGGAAGGAGGAATTCAACCTTCCTTTATCTGCTCCCACTGTTGAACTGGGACATCTCATCGCATCTCCTGCCCTCATGTTAGGATTTACACCACCAGCTTTCCTGGGTCTCCAGCTTGCAGATGGCAGAACATGGGATTGTGGGACTTCTCAGCCTCCACAGTCCCGTGAGCCAGTTCCTCATTATCTAGATATAAATATAGATACATCTCCTATTGGTTCTATTTCTCCAACGAACCCTAATGCAGAAGCCAAAATTTTACCTGAGTCTTTACGGTTTTTACTCTATTTATTGCCAAAGCCATGTCAATATTATCATATTCTAGGATTTTTATGTAACTATCTTCATTTTTAAGGAAGATACATGGGGGCTTCCCTGGTGGCGCAGTGGTTGAGAATCCACCTGCCAGTGCAGGGGACACGAGTCTGATCCCTGGTCCGGGAGGATTAACATGCCTCGGAGCAACTAAGCCCATGGACCACAGCTGTTGAGCCTGTGCTCTAGAGCCCACATGCTGCAACTACTGAAGCCCGTGTGCCTAGAGCCCATGCTCTGCAACAAGAGAAGCCACCTCAATGAGAAGCCCGTGCACGGCAACGAAGAGTAGCCCCTGCTCGCCGCAACTAGAGAAAGCCCACATGCAGCAACAAAGACCCAATGCAGCCATAAATAAATAAATAAATTAAATAAATTAAAAAGAAAAAGAAAAATACACAATTGCAGTCACTGCAAAGTAAATGGGAATAAAAATGAAATAGGTCCTGCCTATAACAGTGTCCAGAATTTTCCATAAACCCACTCTGTTGTGGTTGCCAAAGTCCTTGTTCCTTGTCCACTCCAAGTCAGACATCAGGCCAGAAAGTGTTCACACACTTGTTAGCAGTTAGGTAAACTGAAGAAAAGGTGAAAATTACTGATTTTATAGATGCAAATATTAGGAAACTTAAATAAAAAGTTATACCTAGTGTGGGGGAAAGAACTTTTAACTAAACAATTGCATTTAGGTTTATTATAAAACGTAAGGAAAACAGGGTCAGTATATAGTAAAATCAATAGATAAATCCAATACACATTAAGCTCCCAATTGCATTGAGATTATTTTTCAAATAAGAATTCCACTGCTAGGGTACCTGCTAAGAGATACAAGGGAGAATCTATAAAACAACTACAACAACCTGTTCAATCACAAGGTGACAATAATTCTTTGAGCTAATATGAAGCCACAGATATAATTCCAAGTTTAACACAGTAATGAAATCTTAAACACCATGAAGTAAAATGACTGCTTGTTTCCTGTGCACTTTTTCAGAATGTGTTTATCTCCAAACCCCCTTTAAGCCCCAGCACCTGACTCACTGGCCATCTGCCCTCAGTATCCTTGATAATCACTGGGAAAACAGGACAAGAGCCAGCAAAACTCACTACCATCACCAATTTTCTAGCGCAGCAATTTCTACCTGAAGAATGAATTTCCAAGGGTCCTTCCTGGGAGGGGAGAAAATAAGGATGGAGAGAAATTCCTTCTAAAATTTAGCTCTGAGATCCAGAACTCACACCTACCCCAGGCTCCATTATAAACCTCTTTTCCTGTAACTATGAAAACTGTACTATCTTCAGGCAACTCAGGGACCTGGACACCTCATAAAATGAGAGCTCTTCAGAGGTCAAGTGCTGCATAAATCACCTTAAGCTCGCAGCACTCATTCCAAAATGTTAAGTTATTATAAATAATCCATGGAAGACTGACCCACATGCTCAAACGACATTTGTTGAGGATCTGAATGTCTTTGCCATTGTTATTCAAGGAGGGGCTCAGTATAGTCAGGCAAAGTGTGCAGGTCAGAGACAAGAAGATCAAGTGTGACAACTCTAGAAGGCTGAAAGGAAAAAAGTGAGCATGCATTTAGAGGGTGGTCAACATGTTCATCATGGAATTTAAAGTCCAGGTAGAAAGGGACCACCCCCCCCTCAGATTCTAGGTGAAGTCTTGCAGGAAGTAGCTTGGAGAGGACCCCTGATGACTTGTGAACTTGGCTTACATGAGCACTCCTTTCCATATTCCAGCTTATGCTCAAGTCACTGCTGACCATTCTCCGTGTTCCTACTATACTTTTTAAAATACTCATTAGCTTTCTAATGAGGAGATCCTATTGGGTCTGTTCTCTGTGCTGAGAGAGAGATTTTATATTCGGATATTTTAGGAGTGACAATGTTCTTTCAAACCTGGTTGGTGTAAATATTGTATTTTTGACTGGCAGCTCTAAGTTTGTCTTTTGTTTGCCTAGCCTGACAGTTTAATTGAAAGTTCTTCTTCCAAATGCAACTGATCAGAGCTTCTCACTCAAGGGTTCCATAATTGGTTAGGATATACCTCAGTAATTTTAAGCGCCTGCCTCACCTCCTGGTGTAGAAAAACTCATAAACCGCTCAAGAGCTCTAAACAGCCCTGCGTTCCCTGTGCCGCCTCCATCACTGTGAGGATAAACAGCATCTCTCCGCTCCGTTTAGCTCAAATCAGTGACACATCTCAAGATTTATGCTCCAGGTAGTGCTCTTATCTCCCACTTCCCACGCAAGGCCTGCTTAAGGGCGAGATGAGCTATCCATTTGAAGGTTTTAGGCGACTTGTTTACCTTCACGCTTTTGAAGAAATAATTCAGTATTTTGCTTAGGAGCCAATCGCATCCCAAAGAAACTGCTTTTTTTCCTTTGAACTTGGAGCAAATGTTTCTCTTGGGTTCTGACTGAATTCAGAATATTATCAGTGGGATACCAACAAAGTTTGGAGCAAGATGTTTAAGAGACATATGGAAAGCATTCAGAAAAAAGTAATAAAAAATAAATAAAAGGCTGCAAAAACAAGGCTGATAAAAGGATAAATGAACTGAGACAAAATGTCTGGGAATGAATCCCTTACGCTACCTGGCTCACTAATGCAAAAATGTCATGTGCTTATAAACTTTCATTTACATACGCCACTTAGTGTCTATTCAGAAGTCTTTCTGTCCCAGGTCCATAACACCATTGTCATCCATCTTAAAGATGCACTGGATTCCCCTGGGTTTACAGGAGTGTACCACATGTATTAGAGGTTTTGGGGCAATGCGACTGCTACTCTGAAGAAGTTCAAAATTTAGGAGTTATCTCAAAATATCATGAAGTGAAAATAAGGTCTTAGCATCAAGCTATGAATAGTGAGTGAGGACCCAAGGACAACAGAGGAAAGATGTCATCTTTCCTGTTCCAAAATCAACCACGAAATATATACATTAACCAGTCATATGTGTGCAGCTCTATACAAGGTACTACAGTGGCCTTCAGTTGTTATTTTCATTTGTAAAGATTATCCCGATATTCCCATTTCGATGCTGCCCTTTTGAAATAGCAACTAGAACAGTTCCTGGCATACACAGTGCTCAGTGAATACCTTTAGAATAAATAAGATGGTGCATGAGTGACACACATCTTATTGGGAGCTGATTATAGTTAGAATTGCCACAATGCAAATTTTAGAAAAAGAAGCAGATAATTTTGACCAAATAACAAAATTACAAACAGTTAAATATTTTGTTCAGAAGCTTCTAAAGCATGTGCCCTTTTTCTTAGCATTTTATTCTTCAAAGCCATCTGCAGCAACTAATTAGACCAAAGACACCTGAAACCCGACGTGTGGACTCCCAGTTAGATATGAAAAAGGAAAGGCATTTTGTACTTTATGCCTTACCTTGAAACCTACCAAAAAAAATTATTTTTAAAGAAAAGAACAAAGAAAAAAAGAAAACTCCATTGTTAAAGAAATGAGGTAATAATGGTCATAACTCTAAAATACAAAATTTAAAGAATAGCTACCAAATACAGTAAAATATAAGCCAGATAAAGCAGGACTCTGAGGGTTAATACGTAACAATTCAGATCCAGAGTAGAACAGATCTCACAGAAAGTGTTACCGAAAGATTTACCCATTGGACACCAAGATGGGAAGGTCCTGGCCAGCCTTGCGAGAAGCAAGGAATGATATTCCTGTGGATTCTCAGAAGGTCAGTGCAGAACGGCAGGGGAGAAGGATCTAAAGAAGGAGCCATGTGATGAGCCATTCTGATGAGCCAGAGTGCTTCATCTGGAGGGCTGGAAGGAGAGAGGGAAGGCAGGGATCTCCATCCACACATGGCTCAGAAGGCCTGTGACCTGAGGGGCTCCACGTCGAGCACACTGCTCCCTCAATGCCAAAAGTAAAACAGAAACACGTCCCAAAGATTGAAAACCTAACAGAATGTGGTATCTATGTATGAAAACAGTCCTAAAATAAGTTTTGAATAGCCCTAGCTCATTACCCCCACCCATGCCCTACTATTTAGCAGGGACGTGGGAGAAAGAGACATTCATGTACAAAGATGAGTAGTAACAAGAAAGAAACCAACAAAGAACAACAAAAAGTCAGGAGGGTGACAAGACGCAGAGTGAAAGGAAAAGAATGCAAGAAAAACAGATGAAGAATGTATATGATCAGAATTAGCCTAGAAGACAGAGTTTAGACCAATAGTTCTACATAAATTCAAAAACATGACAGATAACCTCATATCTCTGAAAAGGGCTCAAATAAGACACACAAAAGAACACAGAAGAGAGACAACAGGAGAAAATGCAAGCTAGGGGCAGAGCTCAGAACATAAATGAGAAATATTTTCACAGAGATTTGTTTTCCTTAAAGCTGTTAGAAGCCACAAAAAGAAAACCAATGTGACTGAGAAAAGAAACACAGAGAACACTTGGGAATCCCACCTTTAAAAAAGGCACAAAGGGGGCTTCCCTGGTGGTGCAGTGGTTGAGAGTCTGCCTGCCGATGCAGGGGACACAGGTTCATGCCCCGGTCTGGGAAGGTCCCACAGGCCGCGGAGCAGCTGGGCCCGTGAGCCATGGCCGCTGAGCCTGCAGTCCGGAGCCTGTGCTCTGCAACAGCAGAGGCCACAACAGTGAGAGGCCCATGTACCCACCGCCAAAAAAAAAGGAACAAAGATATCAACATTATTAGAGAGACGATAGGACAAAGATTCAAAATACACATAACCAGTAAACCACTCCTCCTCCCCACCAAATAAAAGCAAGAAGATTTGAATAGGAAAACACTACCTGTGGTACTTTGATACCACAAATTATAAATAATACTGACATTTTTAAGTCCTAAAATTTTTTAAAATGATTTAAATTTGAAAATCAAAAGGGCAACAGATCCAGCAAAACTCAAGCAGAATAAATACAAAGAAAATCACACCTAGGTACAACATAGTAAAATTGCTAAAAGTCAAAGATAAGCAGAAAATCTTGAATGCAGAGAGAGAAAAAAGACTCACTACAATGAAACAATAATACAAACAGCTGCTTCTCATCAGAAATAATGGGATTCCCAAACAATGGAATGACACCTTTAAAGTGCTGAAAGAAAAAAAGGGTCAACTGAGAATTCTATACCCACTGAAAATAACCTTTAAATTATTGTAGTTTTAGCATAAGGCATACACATGAAGCAATGGGACAGAATACAATGTCCAGAAATGGACCTATACATATACATAACTGATATTTGATAAAGGTAATTTAATGGGAAAACAGAATCTTTCAACAAACAGTACTAGAAAAATTTGATACCCATATGGAAAAAAATGAACCTTAACACATACCTCACACCATACACAATGATTAATTTGAAATTGATCACAGACCTAAAGGTAAAAACTAAACCATTAAGCTTATAGGAGAAAATACAGGAAAAAAGTCTTCACAATCTTTGTATAACCAACCGATTCCTAGAACACAAAAGACATAAGTACAAAGAAAAAACAATGATAAACTGACATCAAAATTAAAACATATGCTCTTAGAAAGACACTGCTAAGAAAATGGAAAGCAAGTCACACCAGGAGAAAATATTTGCAAAAAATGACAATATAACATGTTTTAATTCTAAAATTTAATTATTATTGATAACCTATTTGACATAATTTATAATTATTATATAATATATTTAATACATAATATAGATATTTATGTAGTATTTGTTTTCTATTATCCAATATATGTATTTATTCTTATTTATTTTATATTATTTACTATATATTACTTATAATTATGAAAATAAGATATATAATTCATAACATATCTTATTCTTATAAAACCCAAAATTATTAGTTATTCTGTCCAAGTTTATGTATCAAATTAACTGTGTCCAATAATTAAGATAAATGAATGTAAAAATGCAAATTCATGTGCCAATATGCATAAATACAAGCCTCTAAAAATGCATGACTGGGGCTTCCCTGGTGGCGCAGTGGTTGAGAATCTGCCTGCTGATGCAGGGGACACAGGTTCGAGCCCTGGTCTGGGAGGATCCCACATGCCGCGGAGCAACTACGCCCATGAGCCACAACTACTGAGCCTGCGCGTCTGGAGCCTGTGCTCCACAACAAGAGAGGCTGCGATAGTGAGAGGCCCGCGCACCGCGATCAAGAGTGGCCCCCGCTTGCCACAACTAGAGAAAAGCCCTCGCCGCACAGAAATGAAGACCCAACACAGCCCTAAATAAATAAATAAATAAATTTTAAAATGCATGACTGTTTTACATTGCTTTAAGTGTTAGTGTGTGGCCTTGTCAGATTAATACTGCTGCAGAATTTAAATTCTTAGCATCATAAAAAGTATACTCAAGTGATTATTCACATTTAGCTCACGGTTTGGAAAAAGCATTATGATCAAATACTGCTGTTACACAAAAAATACACACAGCACAACTATTGAACAAAACATCGCTCTTTAATAGCATCACTTTAAGTGCTGGGCCTGAACTCAACGGAGCAAATTGCGTTTTAACAATAAAATAATGACTGCCATCCTAGAGTTGTCAAACATTTATGACTTTGAGTGCATTTCACACATCTTAAATCATAATCATTACCGTCATTTTCCACACGGTAACCTTCATTCCATGTTAAGTACTTACAATTCAAACTGTCTGCTGCCAACTGCTCTACTTATGTTTGACAACATCAAGTCCAGGATCCATATTTGAAGGACTCTACCAGGTATTAGGAATAGAAAGAGAGGATATAAATACATCTTTGCTTCCTCCACCAAAATACTACTTTTCTCTAAACTTCTTGAGAATTTCATTTTTTAATGGCTTAGGTCTGCTGTAGCATCATTAGGTGCCTGTGGCCCTACTACTGAGCAGAATACCTGGACACTGAGACACGCAGAGGCTGGGAGGGAGGAAGCAGCAGAATGCTGTGGAAAGAGTAGGAGCTGAGGGCCTGAGTTTACTAAGAGATTCAGACAAATGTCTTACCTCTTGCCTCAGTCTCCTCATCTGCAAACTGGAAACCACATCTACCTTGCACTGCTAGGTCAGGAAATCTGTATAGCAAATATCACATGTCCAGAAAATAGCCCCCAATTTAATGTTAGTTCCCTCCTTCCAGCTCCCCGTCTTCAAAGGTCTTATAACCATGGAGGAAGGAGAGATTATGGTAAATCATTCGGGAGAAAAAATCTTCCAGGTAAATCTCTACCTTTATCAAAACATGTTCAGGTAAATTAATTATCAGTACTTAAAGGTTTGAAATGAAACCATTAAAAGTACCTAGAAAAAATCAAGGTTGCAGCTTTATCATTCTAGAATGAGAAAGTCCTTTCTCAAGCTGAATAGGAAAGGTAAAACTAAAGAAAATATTGATACAATTGACCCTGTAAAAAAATAAATAAATATTTCCACAGGCAAAATTTTAAATTCTCAAAGTCGAGACATAAAAAGCAACCTGGGAAAAATATTTGCACTACAAATGACAAAGAGCTAATATCTTTAGGATATAAAAAACTCTTCAAAAGCAATGATAAAAGGATAAGCACCTTTTAGGGAAAAAATGAGCAAAGGACATGAAAGGTAATTCACTCAACATTCAACGAATATTTGAGCTCCTTCTCCTTCTGTGTGTCAAGCTCTTCTAGGAATGGAGGACAGAAAAGAAACAAAACAGATGAACATCTCAACCTGCATGAGCTGATCTTCTAGTAAATAAAGAATAAATACAAGTGGGGAAAACAAAAACCTTAACAATTAAGGGAATGCAAATTAAAACAACGAGTTCTCATTTCTCTTGGCAAAGATTAAAATATTGTGTAGAGGGCAGTAGAACAATACGTTTTAGAACCTTGAAAGACTGCACACTTACTTCGCAAAAATTCCTCCTTTAGGAAGTTGTGCTACGAAGTCTGAAAGAATGCAGGTATAAGGATATATACTGCAGCCTTGTTTTTATTTTATTTATTTTTATTTTTTTTATTAGTTTCTGCTTTATAACAAAGTGAATCAGTCATACATATACATCTGTTCCCACATCCCTTCCCTCATGCATCTCCCTCCCTCCCACCCTCCCCATCCCACCCCTCCAGGCGGTCACAAAGCACCGAGCTGATCTCCCTGCAGCCTTGTTTTTAATATGAAAAACTGAAAATAACCCAAACATCCACCAAGATGTTGATTCAATAAATTACAGAATATCTATACAAAAATACAATGCAGGCATTAAAAAATCATAGCATTAACAAAGTATACCCACAGCAATTGTTATATAAAAAGAGCACGTTTCGGGCTTCCCTGGTGGCACAGTGGTTGAGAGTCCGCCTGCCGATGCAGGGGACACGGGTTCGTGCCCTGGTCCGGGAAGATCCCACATGCCGCGGAGCGGCTAGGCCCATTAGCCATGGCCGCTGAGCCTGTGCATCCGGAGCCTGTGCTCCGCAATGGGAGAGGCCACAACAGTGAGAGGCCCGCGTATCGCAAAAAACAAAACAAAAAGAAAAAAAAAAAAGAGCAAGTTTCCAAAGTGCATATATTATATGGTACCATGTTTATGTTTAAATATATATATATGTAGATTCAGATATTTTTAAGCATAAAAAAGAATCCAGAATTACTATACATCAAAATATTAAGAGCAGATATCTTTGCGTGAAGAATCTATGGGTGTTTTCTATCTTTTTTAAATTTTTCTTTTATAAATTTATTTATTTATTTTTGGCTGCATTGGGTCTTCGCGGCTGTGCATGGGCTTTCTCTAGTTGCGGTGAGCGAGGGCTACTCTTCCTTGTGGCACACGGGCCTCTCATTGCAGTGGCTTCTCTTGTTGCGGAGCACAGGCTCTAGGTGTGTGGGCTCAGTAGTTGTGGCTCACAGGCTCTAGGGCACAGGCTCAGTAGTTGTGGCGCACAGGCTTAGTTGCTCCGCAGCATGTGGTATCTTCCCGGACTAGGGCTTGAAGCCATATCCCCTGCACTGCAGGCAGATTCTTAACCACTGTGCCACCAGAGAAATCCTATGAGTGTTTTTTAAAATATACATTTCCGTAAGTTCTAAAATGTTTGCAATACACATTATTATAGTCAAAAAATGCTAAACCTGGGCTTCCCTGGTGGTGCAGTGGTTGAGAGTCCACCTGCCGATGCAGGGGAAATGGGTTCGTGCCCCGGTCTGGGAAGATCCCACATGCCGTGGAGCGGCTGGGCCCGTGAGCCATGGCCGCTGAGCCTGCGCGTCCGGAGCCTGTGCTCCACAACAGCAGAGGCCACAACAGTGAGAGGCCCGCGTACCAAAAAAAAAAAAAAAAAAAAAAAAAAAAAGCTAAAACTATTTGCACTGGAATTTTTCTAAAACTTAAAAAAAAAGAAGAAAAAAAGATGAACAATGGCCAACAGCATACACATTCCTGGAAGAATTATGCTCAGAGCAGTAAGAGTCCACTATTTAATCTGAAGTATCAATACCCAGAAGTGCCATGTCTCTCTCTTTTCTGGCAAGCAAGAGATGTCTTTGCCATAACCAATTCATGGGAAATGCCAGCCTCAGTGACCAAGAAAAACCCGACTCTGAGGACAACAGAAGAGTCTGTGCTCTAAACAAGATTTCCAACTGGAAGAAAAACGTCCCCAAGGGACCCAGCAAGTCAAGTTAAGTGAATATATAGTACCTCTGAAAACAGTTCTCCACTCCTGGCCATTAAATATTCACCACATGGACCATAAAAGCCCAAGTAATTAAAATTGGAACTGCTTTTTATCCGTGGCACTCAATTTTTAATATATAAAATCCAGCTCTAAATCCCATTTATGCAAATCTGTTACAACTAAATTACAAATCGCACAGTAGTCCATGGAGCATCTGTGCTCTCAGTCTCTTTAACCAGGAAGCAATGAAATTAATTATTTTTATTTAAAACTCATTTAACTTTCTGTCACCAGCAATAACATTTATACCATATCAGGAGTCTTTTGGGTTATCAGTGTTTCTGCCTAGTCTCTTCCCATTTCAATTTTTCATCAAAATAAAGCGCTTTTATCTCCAAAAATATGCATATCATATTCATAACTAATGCCTTTTTTAAAATAGCTCTTCTTACCCTCCTCATAAACAGTGTAAAATTCACTGGTCAAATACATATCATTAGCCAGTGAACTACTATCCTTTTTGCAAAGCATATATATTCAAAGGGTTTAATTCAAAGGTGGTTTTTTTCTTTTCCAAAAAGGTGCTCCTGCTCTGCTTGGTAACATGCTTGATAGTTTGCTAGAAAGGAGAATTATTAGACAGCAACAACATAAATAAAAAAGGTGGGAGGAAGGCAAAAGGGATGGCTTCACCCCCAATTCCATCCATCTTGGGCTACATGGTCTTTGCACTGCACTCCATGGTGTGCTTGGCTACTGAGAGAGGTAGACACATCTGCACCAGAAGTGGGAGGAGCTGGAGTTGCCCCTCCTCCCACGTGCAAACTCAAGAGCGGATTCTGTCTGACTGACCAGGGTAAACTAAGATGATACTTCAATGGGCCTGACAGCCTCCTCACCAGCTCTTGCCTCAAAATTTGTTAACTCTGAAATACCCGGGAGAGGCAGATTGGAGCTGGAAGACCCGGTTTCTGGTCCAAGCCGGGACATGTGTCCAAGGATGTGATCTTGTTCTGTGGGCCTCAGCTTCCCTATCTGTAAATTGAGGGGATTGGATCCAAATGCAAACTGGGATTTTTCTACCTACAAATTGTGGAAAGTCCAAAGCTATGCCTAAGATTTCCACAAATTTTCAGGATGGTGGGAATTGGGGAGTCACATTCTTGGGGTCACCTCTGGCTTGGAGCTTCTGCACCAGATCAACCCAGATAGGGATTTCTGAAAGCATCCCCAGGAGTTCTGCCAATTGGCCAAGACTGAGAACCACTACATGAAAGAATCACTGCAGCCCCTTCCAGCTCTGGCAGCAGGGGCTTGACTCTTGCTTTATTGAATTTACTGCTCAAAAAGATCTGGAAAAAAATTTGTCACAGTGACCCAGATTAAAGACAATCCTCTTGAAAAGATGAGAGAACAAGAAAAAGACCTTCCAGCCAGTATCAAATGCAAAAACAAAGGTGGCCGCATCCATATCACATAGCAGAGGCTCTGGGAATTGGTCTGCCCAAGTGGTCTGCAGGACATGACAGAGAAAATAACCCTGTAAATGCCCTGGCCACTGCCAAGACCAATCCCCCAGCTCAGACCACCCTAGCAGTTCTTCCTTTGCCTAGAATGGCTCCAGTTTGCATCTAGTGATCCGGATTTCTCCCAGGCTTCCCTCTTCTGCCGAGTACTGTGCCCTTGGTCCCACACAAATCTTGCCCTCCAGAGCTCCCAGTGTTAAAACTTTGAAAAATTATGCTGGTATCTAACTTGTCACAAGGTCTGGAAAAGAGGAACAGCACACAGGAATACTGAGTTCATCCGAAGACACTATCCTCTTCTGTCCTTTCTTGGGAAAACTCCACAGTGTCTTGGAAGGAAATTGGCCCAAATACCAGCTCACAAGGAAAATGTCCCACAAGGAAATAGCACTCTCAAGATAGGATCATTTGAGGAGGGTTTATTTACAAAGGTTCTACTTATGAAGCTGTGGCTAATGCAACCAAAAGGGATAGTGTAATAGCAGCTGAGCTGTTACAACCCCAAACCTGAAGGACAAAGAAGAGGTAGCTGTAATTGGAATATATACATTTTATGTATTCTAATATATATTATTATATGTTATATGTAAGTACTATACTACATCAATATATTACGATTATATAGAATTACATTTAATTATATCTTAGAGTTATAAAATATATAATTATATTATATTATATATAAAACACTATTATATATAATACATACTCCAATTATAACATATATAGGTATAAGTATACCTATATGTATAGGTATAGATATGTTCTTACTCAAAACACACACCCCTACTGAACCATGTTAGCACATGGTTTCCATGTGCTAACATGGAAACCATGGTGTTGCCTGGTATTACCCATCACCAACATCCAAGGCGATAGACATCACAGTTTATTCTTTTCAGGTTCAATAATGTGTGGATCAACACCACCTAGAGATTCAAACCTCAAATATAAATATTTTGGACATAAGAACCAACAGCACATATTCTTTGTTACTCCTAACGGACTGATCGGTTTACTGGTTTCTGGTTTATGATTTAAATACCAATATAAGATAGTACAAAAACATATAGACTTACTTGAAAACTGTGCACAACATGACATCAACAGTCACATCCTGTGATCAAGGTGAGTCAAGAGCATCTTGATATAATCTTAAAAGTAGAACAACAGTAACTACCTGCCCACATATTGTTAGAGTTGAGACTTTGCCCAGATTAGCTGCATATAAAGCCATCTGTGTATTATCCTTACTCCCTACCTAAATAAAGATTTTGAGTTTTCATGATGATGCTATTGAATCCATGGCTTTAAAAGACACTAATTGAAATACTTCACTCTTCCTTGACATTCTCTATTTACATTTAAACTACCTAGAAAAGTGCTAAAAATCCCATTTCCTTACCTACTCCTCTCTTGACCTTCAGATCCAAATGTTTAACTGCCCAGCGCTAGAACTTTCCACATTCCCCTTCCATTTTCCTTTCCATACAGGCTGAAATTGGTTCATTATGTATCTCCCACTCAACTGTAAGTTCCCCAAGGACAAGGACTCTGCCTGCCTTACTCACCATCATCACCCCAGCACCCTCCTGGGTGCAGCACACATAACATAAGTTTAACAAATATCTGTTCAATTAACCTTAACTCCTAAACTCTCCTTCTCCAAAGGACAAACTGACTACAATATTGTGCATGAAATACAACACAAGCATTGGTTGGCAATGTGTATATCTTCTTTGGAGAAATCTCTATTTAGGTCTTCTGCCCATTTTTGGATTGAGTTGTTTTTTTTTGTTTGTTTGTTTTTTTTGATATGCAGCTGCATGAGCTGCTTGTAAATTTTGGATATTAATCCTTTGTCAGTTGCTTTGTTTGCAAATATTTTCTCCCATTCTGAGGGTTGTCTTTTTGTCTTGTTTATGGTTTCCTTTGCTGTGCAAAAGCTTTTAAGGTTCATTAGGTCCCATTTGTTTATTTTTGGTTTTATTTCCATTTCTCTAGGAGGTGGGTCAAAAAGGATCTTGCTGTGATTTATGTCATAGAGTGTTCTGCCTATGTTTTCCTCTAAGAGTTTGATAGTGTCTGGCCTAACATTTAGGTCTTTAATCCATTTTGAGTTTATTTTTGTGTATGGTGTTAGGGAGTATTCTAATTTCATTCTTTTACATGTAGCTGTCCAGTTTACCCAGCACCACTTATTGAAGAGGCTGTCTTTTCTCCATTGTATATTCTTGCCTCCTTTATCAAAAATAAGGTGACCATATGTGCGTGGGTTTATCTCTGGGTTTTCTATCCTGTTCCACTGATCTATATTTCTGTTTTTGTGCCAGTGCCATACTCTCTTGATTACTGTAGCTTTATAGTATAGTCTGAGGTCCACATGCTAAAACATGTATATGGAATTAAAAAAAAAAAGGTTCTGAAGAACCTAGGGGCAGGACAGGAATAAAGACACAGACATAGAGAATGGACTTGAGGACACAGGGAGGGGGAAGGGTAAGCTGGAACAAAGTGAGAGAGTGGCATGGACTTATATACACTACCAAACGTAAAACAGATAGCTAGGGGGAAGCAGCCGCATAGCATAGGGAGATCAGCTCAGTGCTTTGTGTCCACCTAGAGGGGTGGGATAAGGAGGGTGGGAGGGAGACGCAAGAGGGGGGAGATATGGGGATGTATGTATATGTATAGCCGATTCACTTTGTTATACAGCAGAAACTAACACACCATTGTAAAGCAATTATACTCCAATAAAGATGTTAAAAAAAAAAAAACACAAGCAGTCTACTAGAAATCTCAAAGCAGACACAGCTCTGCAAAAGAGAGGGTAGAAAAAAAGAATGCTAAAGTTGGTGCTTTCTTGGAAACTATTACTAGCTATTTCACCCAGAAAGAGAAACCCAAGTATCTGTAAAAAGTGGAACCATTAAGAGAAAGAAAAGATAAACCAGAGACTGGGAGAAAATATTTGCAAAACACATATCTGATAAAGGACTGGTACCCAAAATATACAAAGAACTTGTAAAATTCAACAATAAGAAAACAAAAGTAAACAATTTTAAAATGAGCAAAAGATCTGGACATCTCACTAGAGAAAGTATAGAGATGGCAAATAAGCATACGAAAAGATGCTCCACATCATACGTCATCACAGAATTGCAAATTAAAACAACAATGAAATACAGCTACGCACCAATTAGAATGACCAAAATCCAACACACTGACAACACCAAATGCTGGCAAGGGTGGGGAACAACAGAAACCCTCATTCACTGCCGGTGGGAATGCAAAATGATACAGACAGTTTGGAAGACAGTTTGACAGTTTCTTTCTTTCTTTTTTTTTTTTTTTTGGTTGGGTCTTCGTTGCTGTCTGTGGGCTTTCTCTAGTTGAGGCGAGTGGGGTCTGCTCTTCATTGCGGTGCAGGGGCTTCTCATTGTGGTGCCTTCTCTTGTTGCAGAGCATGGACTCTAGGCGCACGGGCTTCAGTAGTTGTGGCACACAGGCTCAGTAGTTGCAGCACGTGGGCTCAGTAGTTGCGGCACACGGGCCCGAGAGCCTATGGGCTTCAATAGTTGTGGTGAGAGGGCTTGGTTGCTCCACAGCATGTGGGACCTTCCTGGATCAGGGATTGAACCTGTGTCCCCTGCATTGGCAGGCAGGTTCTTAACCACTGCACCATCAGGGAAGTCCGACAGTTTCTTATCCTTATCATACAATCCAAAAATCTTGCTCCTTGGTATTTACTCAAATGAGGTGAAAACATGTCCACACAAAAACCTGCACTCGAATGTTTGTAGCAGCGTAATTCATAATTGCCAATAACTGGAGCGACAAAGATGTCCTTCAATAGGTGAATGGATAAACTGTGATACATCTATACAGTGCAATATTATTCAGTGATAAAAAAAAGACATAGAGGAACCTTAAAATATATCTAAGTCAAAAAAGTTTGAAAAGGCTACATACTATATGATTCCAACTATATGACATTCTGTAAAAAGCAAAACTATAGAGACAGTAAAATGATCAGCGGTTAATAAGGGTTTGGGAAGAAGAAAGAAGGATGAATAGATGGAGCACAGGGGATTTTTAAGGCAGTGAAACTATTCTGTATGATACTGTAACGGTAGATACATGTCGTTTTACATTTGTCAATACCCACAGAACTATAAAACAAAGAGTGAGCCCTAATGTAAAATATGGACTTTGGTTAATAATATATCAATACTGGTTCACCAGTTGTCACAATGTACCACATTAACACAAGATGTTAATAATAGGGAAAACTGGGGCATAGGTGGGTGGGTGGCATAATAAGGGAACTCTCTGTACTTTCAGCTCTGATTTTTCTATAAATCCAAAACTTCTCTAAAAAATAGTCTCTTAATTTTTTTTAAAGAAGTGGGACCGGGGCGAAAGAGTAAGACGCAGAGATCACCGTCCCCCCCACGGATACACCAGAAATACAGCTACACGTGGAACAACTCCTACAGAACACCTACTGAACGCTGGCAGAAGACCCCAGACCTCCCAAAAGGCAAGAAACTCCCCACATACCTGGGTAGGGCAAAGCGGAGAGATTCCCGCACAGAGGATCGGTGCCGAGCGGCACTCACCAGCCCGAGAGGCTTGTCTGCTCGCCCACCAGGGCGGGCGGCGCTGGAAGCTGAGGCTCGGGCTTCGGGCAGAGCGCAGGGAGAGGACTGGGGCTGGCGGCGAGAACTCAGCCGGAAGGGGGCTAATGAGCCACAGCTAGCCGGCAGGGAGTCCGGGAAAACTCTGGAGCTGCCGAAGAGGCAAGAGACTTTTTCTTCCCTCTTGGTTTCCTGGTGCGCGAGGAGAGGGGATTAAGAGCGCTGCTTAAAGGGGCTCCACAGACGGGCGCGAGTCACGACTGAAAGCTCGGAGCCCAGTGACGGGCGTGGGACGCTGGGGCTGCTGCTGGCGCTGCCAAGAAGCCTGTGTGCGAGCGCAGGTCACTGTCCACACCGCCCTTCCGGGAGCCTGTGCAGCCCGCCACTGCCGGGGTCCCGGGATCCAGGGGCGGCTTCCCTGGGAGAACGCACGGCGCGCCTCGGGCTGGTGCAACGTCACGCCGACCTCTGCCGCTGCAGGCTCGCCCCGCACTCCGTGCCCCTCCCTCCCGCCCGGCCTGAGTGAGCCAGAGTCCCCGAAGAGGCTGCTCCTTTAACCCTGTCCTGTCTGAGCGAAGAACAGACGCCCTCCGGCGACCTACACGCAGAGGCGGGGCCAAATCCAAAGCTGAGACCCAGGAGCTGTGAGAACAAAGAAGAGAAAGGGAAACCTCTCCCAGCAGCCTCAGAAGTAGCGGATTAAAGCTCCACAATCAACTTGATATACCCTGCATCTGTGGAATACATGAATGGACAACAAATCATCCCAAATTGAGGAGCCAGGAGTCAGTGCTGTGCCTCTGAGGTGGGAGAGCCAACTTCAGGACACTGGTCCACAAGAGACCTCCCAGCTCCACATAATATCAAACGGCGAAAATCTTCCAGAGATCTCCATCTCAACACCAGCACCCAGCTTCACTCAACGACCAGCAAGCTACAGTGCTGGACACCCTATGCCAAACAACTAGCAAGACAGGAACACAACGCCACCCATTAAAAGAGAGGCTGCCTAAAATCATAAAAAGTCCGCAGACACCCCAAAACACACCACCAGACGTGGACCTGCCCACCAGAAAGACAAGATCCAGCCTCACCCACCAGAACACAGGCACTAGTCCCCTCCACCAGGAAGCCTACACAACCCACTAAACCAACCTTAGCCACTGGGGACAGACACCAAAAACAACGGGAACTACGAACCTGCAGCCGGCAAAAAGGAGACCCCAAACACAGTAACATAAGCAAAATGAGAAGACAGAAAAACACACAGCCGGAGAAGGAGCAAGATAAAAACCCACCAGACCTAACAAATGAAGAGGAAATAGGCAGTCTACCTGAAAAAGAATTCAGAATAATGATGGTAAAGATGATCCAAGATTCTATTTCCCAGATCCAAAATCTTGGAAATAGAATAGACAACATGCAAGAAACAGTTAACAAGGACCTAGAAGAACTAAAGATGAATCAAGCATCGATTAAAAACACAATAAATGAAATAAAAAATACTCTAGATGGGATCAATAGCAGAATAACTGAGGCAGAAGAACGGATAAGTGAGGTGGAAGATAAAATAGTGGAAATAACTGATGCAGAGCAAAATAAAGAAAAAAGAATGAAAAGAACAGAGGACAGTCTCAGAGACCTCTGGGACAACATTAAACGCACCAACATTCGAATTATAGGGGTTCCAGAAGAAGAAGAGAAAAAGAAAGGGACTGAGAAAATATTTGAAGAGATTATTAGTTGAAAACTTCCCTAATATGGGAAAGGAAATAGTTAATCAAGTCCAGGAGGCACAGAGAGTCCCATACAGAATAAATCCAAGGAGAAATACGCCAAGACACATATTAATCAAACTGTCAAAAATTAAACAGAAAGAAATCATATTAAAAGCAGCAAGGGAAAAACAACAAATAACACACAAGGGAATCCCCATCAGGATAACAGCTGATCTCTCAGCAGAAACTCTACAAGCCAGAAGGGAGTGGCAGGACATAATTAAAGTGATGAAGGAGAGAAACCTGCAACCTAGATTACTCTACCCAGCAAGGATCTCATTCAGATTTGATGGAGAAATTAAAACGTTTACAGACAAGCAAAAGCTGAGAGAGTTCAGCACCACCAAACCAGCTTTACAACAAATGCTAAAGGAACTTCTCAAGGCAAGAAACACAACAGAAGGAATATACCTACAATAACGAACCCAAAGCAATTAAGAAAATGGGAATAGGAACATACATATCGATATTTACCTTAAATGTAAATGGACTAAACGCTCCGACCAAAAGACACAGATTGGCTGAATGGATACAAAAACAAGACCCATATATATGCTGTCTACAAGAGACCCACTTCAGACCTAGAGACACATACAGACTGAAAGTAAGGGGATGGAAAAAGATATTCCATGCAAATGGAAACCAAAAGAAAGCTGGAGTAGCAATTCTCATATCAGACAAAATAGACTTTAAAATAAAGACTACTAGAAGAGACAAAGAAAGACACTACATAATGATCAAGGGATCGATCCAAGAAGAAGATATAACAATTTTAAATATTTATGCACCAAACATAGGAGCACCTCAATACATAAGGCAGATACTAAGAGCCATAAAAGGAGAAATCGACAGTAACACACTCATAGTAGGGGACTTTAACACCCCACTTTCACCAATGGACAGATCATCCAAAATGAAAATAAATAAGGAAACACAAGCTTTAAATGATACATTAAACAAGATGGACTTAGTTGATATTTATAGGACATTCCATCCAAAAACAACAGAATACACATTTTTCTCAAGTGCTCATGGAACATTCTCCAGGATAGATCATATCTTGGGTCACAAATCAAGCCTTGGTAAATTTAAGAAAATTGAAATTGCATCAAGTATCTTTTCTGACCACAATGCTATGAGACTAGATATCAATTACAGGAAAAGATCTCTAAAACATACAAACACATGGAGGCTAAACAATACACTACTTAATAACAAAGTGATCACTGAAGAAATCAAAGGGGAAATTAAAAAATACCTAGAAACAAATGACAATGGAGACACGACGACCCAAAACCTATGGGATGCAGCAAAAGCAGTTCTAAGAGGGAAGTTTATAGCAATACAATCCCACCTTAAGAAACAGGAAACATCTCGAATAAACAACCTAACCTTGCACCTAAAGCAATTAGAGAAAGAAGAACAAAAACATCCCAAAGTTAGCAGAAGGAAAGAAATCATAAAAATCAGATCAGAAATAAATGAAAAAGAAATGAAGGAAACGATAGCAAAGATCAATAAAACTAAAAGCTGGTTCTTTGAGAAGATAAACAAAATTGATAAACCATTAGCCAGACTCATCAAGAAAAAAAGGGAGAAGACTCAAATCAATAGAATTAGAAATGAAAAAGGAGAAGTAACAACTGACACTGCAGAAATAGAAAAGATCATGAGAGATTACTACAAGCAACTCTATGCCAATAAAATGGACAACCTGGAAGAAATGGACACATTCTTAGAAATGCACAACCTGCCAAGACTGAATCAGGAAGAAATAGAAAATATGAACAGACCAATCACAAGCACTGAAATTGAAACTGTGATAAAAAGTCTTCCAACAAACAAAAGCCCAGGACCAGATGGCTTCACAGGTGAATTCTATCAAGCATTTAGAGAAGAGCTAACACCCATCCTTCTCAAACTCTTCCAAAATATAGCAGAGGGAGGAACACTCCCAAACACATTCTACGAGGCCACCATCACCTTGATACCAAAACCAGACAAGGATGTCACAAAGAAAGAAAACTACAGGCCAATATCACTGATGAACATAGATGCAAAAATCCTCAACAAAATACTAGCAAACAGAATCCAACAGCACATTAAAAGGATCATACACCATGATCAAGTGGGGTTTATTCCAGGGATGGAAGGATTCTTCAATATATATATGCAAATCAATCAACGTGATACACCATATTAACAAATTGAAGGAGAAAAACCATATGATCATCTCAATAGATGCAGAGAAAGCTTTTGACAAAATTCAACACCCATTTATGATAAAAACCCTGCAGAAAGTAGGCATAGAGGGAACTTTCCTCAACATAATAAAGGCCATATATGACAAACCCACAGCCAGCATCGTCCTCAATGGTGAAAAACTGAAACCATTTCCACTAAGATCAGGAACAAGACAAGGTTGCCCACTCTCACCACTCTTATTCAACATAGTTTTGAAAGTTTTAGCCACAGCAATCAGAGAAGAAAAGGAAATAAAAGGAATCCAAATCGGAAAAGAAGAAGTAAAGCTGTCACTGTTTGCAGATGACATGATACTATACATAGAGAATCCTAAATATGCTACCAGAAAACTACTAGAGCTAATCAATGAATTTGATAAAGTAGCAGGATACAAAATTAATGCACAGAAATCTCTGGCATTCCTATATACTAATGATGAAAAATCTGAAAGTGAAATCAAGAAAACACTCCCATTTACCATCGCAACAAAAAGAATAAAATATCTAGGAATAAACCTACCTAAGGAGACAAAAGACCTGTATGCAGAAAATTATAAGACACTGATGAAAGAAATTAAAGATGATACAAATAGATGGAGAGATGTACCATGTTCTTGGATTGGAAGAATCAACATTGTGAAAATGACCCTACTACCCAAAGCAATCTACAGATTCAATGCAATCCCTATCAAACTACCACTGGCATTTTTCACAGAACTAGAGCAAAAAAATTTCACAATTTGTATGGAAACACAAAAGACCCCGAATAGCCAAAGCAATCTTGAGAACGAAAAATGGAGCTGGAGGAATCAGGCTCCCTGACTTCAGACTATACTACAAAGCTACAGTAATCAAGACAGTATGGTACTGGCACAAAAACAGAAAGATAGATCAATGGAACAGGATAGAAAGCCCAGAGATAAACCCACGCACATATGGTCACCTTATCTTTGATAAAGGAGGCAGGAATGTACAGTGGAGAAAGGACAGTCTCTTCAATAAGTGGTGCTGGGAAAACTGGATAGGGACATGTAAAAGTATGAGATTAGATCACTCCCTAACACCATACACAAAAATAAGCTCAAAATGGATTAAAGACCTAAATATAAGGCCAGACACTATCAAACTCTTAGAGGAAAACATAGGCAGAACACTCTATGACATAAATCACAGCAAGATCCTTTTTGACCCACCTCCTAGAGAAATGGAAATAAAGACAAAAATAAACACATGGGACCTAATGAAACTTAAAAGCTTTTGCACAGCAAAGGAAACCATAAACAAGACCAAAAGACAACCCTCAGAATGGCAGAAAGTATTTGTAAATGAAGCAACTGACAAAGGATTAATCTCCAAAATTTATAAGCAGCTCATGCAGCTCAATAGCAAGAAAACAAACAACCCAATCCAAAAATGGGCAGAAGACCTAAATAGACATTTCTCCACAGTAGATATACAGACTGCCAACAAACACATGAAAGAATGCTCAACATCTTTGCTCATTAGAGAAATGCAAATCAAAACTACCATGAGATATCATCTCACACCAGTCAGAATGGCCATCATCAAAAAATCTAGAAACAATAAATGCTGGAGAGGGTGTGGAAAAAAAGGAACACTCTTTCACTGCTGGTGGGAATGTGAATTGGTACAGCCACTATGGAGAACGGTATGGAGGTTCCTTAAAAAACTACAAATAGAACTACCATATGACCCAGCAATCCCACTACTGGGCATATACCCTGAGAAAACCATAATTCAAAAAGAGACATGTACCAAAATGTTCATAGCAGCCCTATTTACAATAGCCCGGAGATGGAATCAACCTAAGTGTCCATCATCAGATGAATAGGTAAAGAAGATGTGGCACATATATACAATGGAGTATTACTCAGCCATAAAAAGAAATGAAATTGAATTATTTGTAGTGAGGTGGATGAATCTAGAGTCTGTCCTACAGAGTGAAGTAAGTCTGAAAGAGAAAAACAAATACTGTATGCTGACACATATATATGGAATTTAAGAAAAAAAAATGTCGAGCCCCGGAGGAAGATGGCGGAAGAGTAAGACGCGGAGATCACCTTCCTCCCCACAGATACATCAGAAATCCATCTACACGTGGAACAACTCCTACAGAACACCTACTGAACGCTGACAGAAGACCTCAGACCCCCCAAAAGGCAAGAAGCTCCCCACATACCTGGGTAGGGCAAAAGAAAAAAAGAATAAACAGAGACAATAGGATAGGGACGGGACCTGCACCAGTGGGAGGGAGCCGTGAAGCCGTGAAGGGGGGAAGGTTTCCACACACTACAAGCCCCTTCGCGGGCGGAGACTGCAGGTGGCGGAGGGGGAAAGCTTCGGAGTAGCGGAGGAGAGCACAGCAACAGGGGTGCGGAGGGCAAAGCGGAGAGATTCTGGCACAGAGGACCGGTGCCCTCAGGCACACACCAGCCCGAGAGGCTTGTCTGCTCGGCCGCCGTGGCGGGCGGGGCTGGGAGCTGAGGCTCGGGTATCGGCTTTCAGTCGGAGCGCAGGGAGAGGACTGGGGCTGGCGGCAGGAAGAGAGCCTGAAGGGGTTAGTGCACCACGGCTAGCCCGGAGGGAGTCCGGGGAAAGGGTCTGGAGCTGCTGAAGAGGCAAGAGACTTTTTTCCCTTTTGTTTCCTGGTGCGCGAGAAGAGGGCATTAAGAGGGCTGCTTGGGGAAGCGCCGGAGACAGGCACGAGCCGCGGGTAAGGCACGGACCTCGGAGACGGGCGTGGGCCGCCGCCGCCGCCGCCCGCCGCCGCCGCCGCCGCCGCCGCGGCCCGCCGCCGCCGCCGCTGCCGCCGCCGCTGCGGGGCCTGTGTGCGAGCGCGGGTCACTGTCCGCCCCGCCTTCCGGGGGGCCTGTGCACCCCGCCACTGCCGGGGTCCCCGAGACCCGGGGACGGCTTTCCCGGGAAAGCGCACGGAGCGCCACGGGCTGCTGCAACGTCACGGCGGCCTCTGCCGCCGCAGGCCCGCCCCACACTGCGCGCCCCTCCCTCCCCTCTGCCTGAGTGAGCCAGAGCCCCCGAATCAGCGGCTCCTTTAAACCCGTCCTGTCTGAGGGAAGAACGGACGCCCTCCGGCGACCTACGCGCAGAGGCAGGGCCAGGTCCAAGGCTGAGACCCGGGAGCTGTGAGAGCAGAGGCAGGGAAATCTCTCTGTGCAGCCTCGGAGGCAGCGGATTAAAGCTCCACGGTCCATTTGATGTGCCCTGCGTCTGTGGAGTGCATGAATGGACAGCGAATCATCCCAAATTGAGGAAGTGGACTTTGAGGACAAGATTTAAGACTTTACCCCCTTTTCCTCTTTTTACAACGAATTATTCCAAATTAAGGAGGTGGACTTAGAGAGCAAGATTTCAGACTTCTCGCCCTTTTCCTCTTTGTACAACGAATTATCCCAAATTGAGGAGGTGGACTTGGAGAGCAAGATTTTTGATTTTTCCCCCTGCTCTCTTTTTGTGAATGTGTATGTGTAATCTTCTGTGTAAGATTCTCTCTGTATAGCTTTGCTTCCACCATATGTCCCAGGGTTCTATCGGTCCGGTTTTTTTTTTTTTTCAATAATTACTTTCTAATTTTAATAACGCTACTATATTTCATACTTTATTCTATTTTACTTTACCTGCTCTTTCTTTTTTTCCTACTCTCCCTTCCTCCCTCCCTCCCTCCGCTCCTCCTTTCCTTCTTTCTTTTTCTTTCCTCCCTCCCACCCTTCTTCTTTCCACTTTCTTTTTCTTTCCTTCCTCCCTCCCTCCTGTCTTTCTTCCTTTCCTTCCTCCCTCCATCCCTCCTTTCTTTCCTTCTTTCTTTCCATCCTTCCTCCCTCCCTCCTTTCTTTCTTCCTTCCTTCCTTCCTTTCTTCCCTTCTTCCTTTCTTTCCCTCTCTCTTTCTTTCTTCTACTAATTCTTTCTTTCTACTTTTTCTCCCTGTTATTCTGAGCCGGGTGGATGAAAGGCTCTTGGTGCTGCAGCCAGGAGCCAGTGCTGTGCCTCTGAAGTGGGAGAGCCAACTTCAGGACACGGGTCCACAAGAGACCTCCCAGCTCCACATAATATCAAGCAGCGAAAATCTCCCAGAGATCTCCATCCCAACACCAGCACCCAGCTTCAGTCAACGACCAGCAAGCTACAGTGCGGGTCACCCTATGCCAAGCAACTAGCAAGGCAGGAACACAACCCCACCCATTAGCAGAGAGGCTACCTAAAAACATAATAAGGCCATAGGCACCCCAAAACACACCACCATACGTGGACCTGTCCACCAGAAAGACAAGATCGAGCCTCAACCACCAGAGCACAGGAATTAGTCCCCCCCACCAGGAAGCCTACACAACCTACTGAAACAACCTTAGCCACTGGGGTCAGACACCAAAAACAACGGGAACTACGAATCTGCAGCCGGCAAAAAGGAGACCCCAAACACAGTAACATAAGCAAAATGAGAAGGCAGAAAAACACACAGCAGGTGAAGGAGCAAGATAAACACCTACCAGACCTAACAAATGAAGAGGTAATAGGCAGTCTACCTGAAAAAGAATTCAGAATAATGATAGTAAAGCTGATCCAAGATTCTATTTCCAAGATCCATAATCTTGGAAATAGAATAGACAACATGCAAGAAACAGTTAACAAGGACCTAGAAGAACTAAAGATGAATCAAGCATCGATTAAAAACACAATAAATGAAATGAAAAATACTCTAGATGGGATCAATAGCAGAATAACTGAGGCAGAAGAACGGATAAGTGAGGTGGAAGATAAAATAGTGGAAATAACTACTGCAGAGCAAAATAAAGGAAAAAGAATGAAAAGAACAGAGGAGAGTCTCAGAGACCTCTGGGACAACATTAAACGCACCAACATTCGAATTATAGGGGTTCCAGAAGAAGAAGAGAAAAAGAAAGGGACTGAGAAAATATTTGAAGAGATTATAGTTGAAAACTTCCCCAATATGGGAAAGGAAATAGTTAATCAAGTCCAGGAGGCACAGAGAGTCCCATACAGAATAAATCCAAGGAGAAATACACCAAGACACATATTAATCAAACTGTCAAAAATTAAACACAAAGAAATCATATTAAAAGCAGCAAGGGAAAAACAACAAATAACACACAAGGGAATCCCCATCAGGTTAACAGCTGATCTCTCAGCAGAAACCCTACAAGCCAGAAGGGAGTGGCAGGACATAATTAAAGTGATGAAGGAGAGAAACCTGCAACCTAGATTACTCTACCCAGCAAGGATCTCATTCAGATTTGATGGAGAAATTAAAACGTTTACAGACAAGCAAAAGCTGAGAGAGTTCAGCACCACCAAACCAGCTTTACAACAAATGCTAAAGGAACTTCTCAAGGCAAGAAACACAACAGAAGGAATATACCTACAATAACGAACCCAAAGCAATTAAGGAAATGGGAATAGGAACATACATATCAATAATTACCTTAAATGTAAATGGACTAAATGCTCCCACCAAAAGATACAGAGTGGCTGAATGGATACAAAAACAAGACCCATATATATGCTGTCTACAAGAGACCCACTTCAGACCTAGAGACACATACAGACTGAAAGTAAGGGGATGGAAAAAGATATTCCATGCAAATGGAAACCAAAAGAAAGCTGGAGTAGCAATTCTCATATCAGACAAAATAGACTTTAAAATAAAGACTACTAGAAGAGACAAAGAAAGACACTACATAATGATCAAGGGATCGATCCAAGAAGAAGATATAACAATTTTAAATATTTATGCACCAAACATAGGAGCACCTCAATACATAAGGCAGATACTAAGAGCCATAAAAGGAGAAATCGACAGTAACACACTCATAGTAGGGGACTTTAACACCCCACTTTCACCAATGGACAGATCATCCAAAATGAAAATAAATAAGGAAACACAAGCTTTAAATGATACATTAAACAAGATGGACTTAGTTGATATTTATAGGACATTCCATCCAAAAACAACAGAATACACATTTTTCTCAAGTGCTCATGGAACATTCTCCAGGATAGATCATATCTTGGGTCACAAATCAAGCCTTGGTAAATTTAAGAAAATTGAAATTGCATCAAGTATCTTTTCTGACCACAATGCTATGAGACTAGATATCAATTACAGGAAAAGATCTCTAAAACATACAAACACATGGAGGCTAAACAATACACTACTTAATAACAAAGTGATCACTGAAGAAATCAAAGGGGAAATTAAAAAATACCTAGAAACAAATGACAATGGAGACACGACGACCCAAAACCTATGGGATGCAGCAAAAGCAGTTCTAAGAGGGAAGTTTATAGCAATACAATCCCACCTTAAGAAACAGGAAACATCTCGAATAAACAACCTAACCTTGCACCTAAAGCAATTAGAGAAAGAAGAACAAAAACATCCCAAAGTTAGCAGAAGGAAAGAAATCATAAAAATCAGATCAGAAATAAATGAAAAAGAAATGAAGGAAACGATAGCAAAGATCAATAAAACTAAAAGCTGGTTCTTTGAGAAGATAAACAAAATTGATAAACCATTAGCCAGACTCATCAAGAAAAAAAGGGAGAAGACTCAAATCAATAGAATTAGAAATGAAAAAGGAGAAGTAACAACTGACACTGCAGAAATAGAAAAGATCATGAGAGATTACTACAAGCAACTCTATGCCAATAAAATGGACAACCTGGAAGAAATGGACACATTCTTAGAAATGCACAACCTGCCAAGACTGAATCAGGAAGAAATAGAAAATATGAACAGACCAATCACAAGCACTGAAATTGAAACTGTGATAAAAAGTCTTCCAACAAACAAAAGCCCAGGACCAGATGGCTTCACAGGTGAATTCTATCAAGCATTTAGAGAAGAGCTAACACCCATCCTTCTCAAACTCTTCCAAAATATAGCAGAGGGAGGAACACTCCCAAACACATTCTACGAGGCCACCATCACCTTGATACCAAAACCAGACAAGGATGTCACAAAGAAAGAAAACTACAGGCCAATATCACTGATGAACATAGATGCAAAAATCCTCAACAAAATACTAGCAAACAGAATCCAACAGCACATTAAAAGGATCATACACCATGATCAAGTGGGGTTTATTCCAGGGATGGAAGGATTCTTCAATATATATATGCAAATCAATCAACGTGATACACCATATTAACAAATTGAAGGAGAAAAACCATATGATCATCTCAATAGATGCAGAGAAAGCTTTTGACAAAATTCAACACCCATTTATGATAAAAACCCTGCAGAAAGTAGGCATAGAGGGAACTTTCCTCAACATAATAAAGGCCATATATGACAAACCCACAGCCAGCATCGTCCTCAATGGTGAAAAACTGAAACCATTTCCACTAAGATCAGGAACAAGACAAGGTTGCCCACTCTCACCACTCTTATTCAACATAGTTTTGAAAGTTTTAGCCACAGCAATCAGAGAAGAAAAGGAAATAAAAGGAATCCAAATCGGAAAAGAAGAAGTAAAGCTGTCACTGTTTGCAGATGACATGATACTATACATAGAGAATCCTAAATATGCTACCAGAAAACTACTAGAGCTAATCAATGAATTTGATAAAGTAGCAGGATACAAAATTAATGCACAGAAATCTCTGGCATTCCTATATACTAATGATGAAAAATCTGAAAGTGAAATCAAGAAAACACTCCCATTTACCATCGCAACAAAAAGAATAAAATATCTAGGAATAAACCTACCTAAGGAGACAAAAGACCTGTATGCAGAAAATTATAAGACACTGATGAAAGAAATTAAAGATGATACAAATAGATGGAGAGATGTACCATGTTCTTGGATTGGAAGAATCAACATTGTGAAAATGACCCTACTACCCAAAGCAATCTACAGATTCAATGCAATCCCTATCAAACTACCACTGGCATTTTTCACAGAACTAGAGCAAAAAAATTTCACAATTTGTATGGAAACACAAAAGACCCCGAATAGCCAAAGCAATCTTGAGAACGAAAAATGGAGCTGGAGGAATCAGGCTCCCTGACTTCAGACTATACTACAAAGCTACAGTAATCAAGACAGTATGGTACTGGCACAAAAACAGAAAGATAGATCAATGGAACAGGATAGAAAGCCCAGAGATAAACCCACGCACATATGGTCACCTTATCTTTGATAAAGGAGGCAGGAATGTACAGTGGAGAAAGGACAGTCTCTTCAATAAGTGGTGCTGGGAAAACTGGATAGGGACATGTAAAAGTATGAGATTAGATCACTCCCTAACACCATACACAAAAATAAGCTCAAAATGGATTAAAGACCTAAATATAAGGCCAGACACTATCAAACTCTTAGAGGAAAACATAGGCAGAACACTCTATGACATAAATCACAGCAAGATCCTTTTTGACCCACCTCCTAGAGAAATGGAAATAAAGACAAAAATAAACACATGGGACCTAATGAAACTTAAAAGCTTTTGCACAGCAAAGGAAACCATAAACAAGACCAAAAGACAACCCTCAGAATGGCAGAAAGTATTTGTAAATGAAGCAACTGACAAAGGATTAATCTCCAAAATTTATAAGCAGCTCATGCAGCTCAATAGCAAGAAAACAAACAACCCAATCCAAAAATGGGCAGAAGACCTAAATAGACATTTCTCCACAGTAGATATACAGACTGCCAACAAACACATGAAAGAATGCTCAACATCTTTGCTCATTAGAGAAATGCAAATCAAAACTACCATGAGATATCATCTCACACCAGTCAGAATGGCCATCATCAAAAAATCTAGAAACAATAAATGCTGGAGAGGGTGTGGAAAAAAAGGAACACTCTTTCACTGCTGGTGGGAATGTGAATTGGTACAGCCACTATGGAGAACGGTATGGAGGTTCCTTAAAAAACTACAAATAGAACTACCATATGACCCAGCAATCCCACTACTGGGCATATACCCTGAGAAAACCATAATTCAAAAAGAGACATGTACCAAAATGTTCATAGCAGCCCTATTTACAATAGCCCGGAGATGGAATCAACCTAAGTGTCCATCATCAGATGAATAGGTAAAGAAGATGTGGCACATATATACAATGGAGTATTACTCAGCCATAAAAAGAAATGAAATTGAATTATTTGTAGTGAGGTGGATGAATCTAGAGTCTGTCCTACAGAGTGAAGTAAGTCTGAAAGAGAAAAACAAATACTGTATGCTGACACATATATATGGAATTTAAGAAAAAAAAATGTCGAGCCCCGGAGGAAGATGGCGGAAGAGTAAGACGCGGAGATCACCTTCCTCCCCACAGATACATCAGAAATCCATCTACACGTGGAACAACTCCTACAGAACACCTACTGAACGCTGACAGAAGACCTCAGACCCCCCAAAAGGCAAGAAGCTCCCCACATACCTGGGTAGGGCAAAAGAAAAAAAGAATAAACAGAGACAATAGGATAGGGACGGGACCTGCACCAGTGGGAGGGAGCCGTGAAGCCGTGAAGGGGGGAAGGTTTCCACACACTACAAGCCCCTTCGCGGGCGGAGACTGCAGGTGGCGGAGGGGGAAAGCTTCGGAGTAGCGGAGGAGAGCACAGCAACAGGGGTGCGGAGGGCAAAGCGGAGAGATTCTGGCACAGAGGACCGGTGCCCTCAGGCACACACCAGCCCGAGAGGCTTGTCTGCTCGGCCGCCGTGGCGGGCGGGGCTGGGAGCTGAGGCTCGGGTATCGGCTTTCAGTCGGAGCGCAGGGAGAGGACTGGGGCTGGCGGCAGGAAGAGAGCCTGAAGGGGTTAGTGCACCACGGCTAGCCCGGAGGGAGTCCGGGGAAAGGGTCTGGAGCTGCTGAAGAGGCAAGAGACTTTTTTCCCTTTTGTTTCCTGGTGCGCGAGAAGAGGGCATTAAGAGGGCTGCTTGGGGAAGCGCCGGAGACAGGCACGAGCCGCGGGTAAGGCACGGACCTCGGAGACGGGCGTGGGCCGCCGCCGCCGCCGCCCGCCGCCGCCGCCGCCGCCGCCGCGGCCCGCCGCCGCCGCCGCTGCCGCCGCCGCTGCGGGGCCTGTGTGCGAGCGCGGGTCACTGTCCGCCCCGCCTTCCGGGGGGCCTGTGCACCCCGCCACTGCCGGGGTCCCCGAGACCCGGGGACGGCTTTCCCGGGAAAGCGCACGGAGCGCCACGGGCTGCTGCAACGTCACGGCGGCCTCTGCCGCCGCAGGCCCGCCCCACACTGCGCGCCCCTCCCTCCCCTCTGCCTGAGTGAGCCAGAGCCCCCGAATCAGCGGCTCCTTTAAACCCGTCCTGTCTGAGGGAAGAACGGACGCCCTCCGGCGACCTACGCGCAGAGGCAGGGCCAGGTCCAAGGCTGAGACCCGGGAGCTGTGAGAGCAGAGGCAGGGAAATCTCTCTGTGCAGCCTCGGAGGCAGCGGATTAAAGCTCCACGGTCCATTTGATGTGCCCTGCGTCTGTGGAGTGCATGAATGGACAGCGAATCATCCCAAATTGAGGAAGTGGACTTTGAGGACAAGATTTAAGACTTTACCCCCTTTTCCTCTTTTTACAACGAATTATTCCAAATTAAGGAGGTGGACTTAGAGAGCAAGATTTCAGACTTCTCGCCCTTTTCCTCTTTGTACAACGAATTATCCCAAATTGAGGAGGTGGACTTGGAGAGCAAGATTTTTGATTTTTCCCCCTGCTCTCTTTTTGTGAATGTGTATGTGTAATCTTCTGTGTAAGATTCTCTCTGTATAGCTTTGCTTCCACCATATGTCCCAGGGTTCTATCGGTCCGGTTTTTTTTTTTTTTCAATAATTACTTTCTAATTTTAATAACGCTACTATATTTCATACTTTATTCTATTTTACTTTACCTGCTCTTTCTTTTTTTCCTACTCTCCCTTCCTCCCTCCCTCCCTCCGCTCCTCCTTTCCTTCTTTCTTTTTCTTTCCTCCCTCCCACCCTTCTTCTTTCCACTTTCTTTTTCTTTCCTTCCTCCCTCCCTCCTGTCTTTCTTCCTTTCCTTCCTCCCTCCATCCCTCCTTTCTTTCCTTCTTTCTTTCCATCCTTCCTCCCTCCCTCCTTTCTTTCTTCCTTCCTTCCTTCCTTTCTTCCCTTCTTCCTTTCTTTCCCTCTCTCTTTCTTTCTTCTACTAATTCTTTCTTTCTACTTTTTCTCCCTGTTATTCTGAGCCGGGTGGATGAAAGGCTCTTGGTGCTGCAGCCAGGAGCCAGTGCTGTGCCTCTGAAGTGGGAGAGCCAACTTCAGGACACGGGTCCACAAGAGACCTCCCAGCTCCACATAATATCAAGCAGCGAAAATCTCCCAGAGATCTCCATCCCAACACCAGCACCCAGCTTCAGTCAACGACCAGCAAGCTACAGTGCGGGTCACCCTATGCCAAGCAACTAGCAAGGCAGGAACACAACCCCACCCATTAGCAGAGAGGCTACCTAAAAACATAATAAGGCCATAGGCACCCCAAAACACACCACCATACGTGGACCTGTCCACCAGAAAGACAAGATCGAGCCTCAACCACCAGAGCACAGGAATTAGTCCCCCCCACCAGGAAGCCTACACAACCTACTGAAACAACCTTAGCCACTGGGGTCAGACACCAAAAACAACGGGAACTACGAATCTGCAGCCGGCAAAAAGGAGACCCCAAACACAGTAACATAAGCAAAATGAGAAGGCAGAAAAACACACAGCAGGTGAAGGAGCAAGATAAACACCTACCAGACCTAACAAATGAAGAGGTAATAGGCAGTCTACCTGAAAAAGAATTCAGAATAATGATAGTAAAGCTGATCCAAGATTCTATTTCCAAGATCCATAATCTTGGAAATAGAATAGACAACATGCAAGAAACAGTTAACAAGGACCTAGAAGAACTAAAGATGAATCAAGCATCGATTAAAAACACAATAAATGAAATGAAAAATACTCTAGATGGGATCAATAGCAGAATAACTGAGGCAGAAGAACGGATAAGTGAGGTGGAAGATAAAATAGTGGAAATAACTACTGCAGAGCAAAATAAAGGAAAAAGAATGAAAAGAACAGAGGAGAGTCTCAGAGACCTCTGGGACAACATTAAACGCACCAACATTCGAATTATAGGGGTTCCAGAAGAAGAAGAGAAAAAGAAAGGGACTGAGAAAATATTTGAAGAGATTATAGTTGAAAACTTCCCCAATATGGGAAAGGAAATAGTTAATCAAGTCCAGGAGGCACAGAGAGTCCCATACAGAATAAATCCAAGGAGAAATACACCAAGACACATATTAATCAAACTGTCAAAAATTAAACACAAAGAAATCATATTAAAAGCAGCAAGGGAAAAACAACAAATAACACACAAGGGAATCCCCATCAGGTTAACAGCTGATCTCTCAGCAGAAACCCTACAAGCCAGAAGGGAGTGGCAGGACATAATTAAAGTGATGAAGGAGAGAAACCTGCAACCTAGATTACTCTACCCAGCAAGGATCTCATTCAGATTTGATGGAGAAATTAAAACGTTTACAGACAAGCAAAAGCTGAGAGAGTTCAGCACCACCAAACCAGCTTTACAACAAATGCTAAAGGAACTTCTCAAGGCAAGAAACACAACAGAAGGAATATACCTACAATAACGAACCCAAAGCAATTAAGGAAATGGGAATAGGAACATACATATCAATAATTACCTTAAATGTAAATGGACTAAATGCTCCCACCAAAAGATACAGAGTGGCTGAATGGATACAAAAACAAGACCCATATATATGCTGTCTACAAGAGACCCACTTCAGACCTAGAGACACATACAGACTGAAAGTAAGGGGATGGAAAAAGATATTCCATGCAAATGGAAACCAAAAGAAAGCTGGAGTAGCAATTCTCATATCAGACAAAATAGACTTTAAAATAAAGACTACTAGAAGAGACAAAGAAAGACACTACATAATGATCAAGGGATCGATCCAAGAAGAAGATATAACAATTTTAAATATTTATGCACCAAACATAGGAGCACCTCAATACATAAGGCAGATACTAAGAGCCATAAAAGGAGAAATCGACAGTAACACACTCATAGTAGGGGACTTTAACACCCCACTTTCACCAATGGACAGATCATCCAAAATGAAAATAAATAAGGAAACACAAGCTTTAAATGATACATTAAACAAGATGGACTTAGTTGATATTTATAGGACATTCCATCCAAAAACAACAGAATACACATTTTTCTCAAGTGCTCATGGAACATTCTCCAGGATAGATCATATCTTGGGTCACAAATCAAGCCTCGGTAATTTTAAGAAAATTGAAATTGTATCAAGTATCTTCTCCGACCACAATGCTATGAGACTAGACATCAATTACAGGAAAAGATGTGTAAAAAATACAAACACATGGAGGCTAAACAATACACTACTCAATAACGAAGTGATCACTGAAGAAATCAAAGAGGAAATTAAAAAATACCTAGAAACAAATGACAATGGAGACACGACGACCCAAAACCTATGGGACGCAGCAAAAGCAGTTCTAAGGGGGAAGTTTATAGCAATACAATCCCACCTTAAGAAACAGGAAGCATTTCGAGTAAACAACCTGACCCTGCACCTAAAGCAATTAGAGAAAGAAGAAGAAAAATACCCCAAAGCTAGCAGAAGGAAAGAAATCATAAAGATCAGATCAGAAATAAATGAAAAAGAAATGAAGGAAACGATAGCAAAGATCAACCAAACTAAAAGCTGGTTCTTTGAGAAGATAAACAAAATTGACAAACCATTAGCCAGACTCATCAAGAAAAAAAGGGAGAAGACTCAAATCAATAGAATTAGAAATGAAAAAGGAGAAGTAACAACTGACACTGCAGAAATACAAAAGATTATGAGAGATTACTATAAGCAACTCTATTCCAATAAAATGGACAACCTGGAAGAGATGGACACATTCTTAGAAATGCACAACCTGCCAAGACTGACTCAGGAAGAAATAGAAAATATGAACAGACCAATCACAAGCATTGAAATTGAAACTGTGATTAAAAATCTTCATTCAAACAAAAGCCCAGGACCAGATGGCTTCACAGGCGAATTCTATCAAACATTTAGAGAAGAGCTAACACCTATCCTTCTCAAACTCTTCCAAAATATAGCAGAGGGAGGAACACTCCCAAACTCATTCTACGAGGCCGACATCACCTTGATACCAAAACCAGGCAAGGATGTCACAAAGAAAGAAAACTACAGGCCAATATCACTGATGAACATAGATGCAAAAATCCTCAACAAAATACTAGCAAACAGAATCCAACAGCACATTAAAAGGATCATACACCATGATCAAGTGGGGTTTATCCCAGGAATGCAAGGATTCTTCAATATACGCAAATCAATCAATGTAATACACCATATTAACAAGTTGAAGGAGAAAAACCATATGATCATCTCAATAGATGCAGAGAAAGCTTTCGACAAAATTCAACACCCATTTATGATAAAAACCCTGCAGAAAGTAGGTATAGAGGGATCTTTCCTCAACATAATAAAGGCCATATATGACAAACCCACAGCCAACATTGTCCTCAATGGTGAAAAACTGAAACCATTTCCACTAAGATCAGGAACAAGACAAGGCTGCCCACTCTCACCACTCTTATTCAACATAGTTTTGGAAGTTTTAGCCACAGCAATCAGAGAAGAAAAGGAAATAAAAGGAATCCAAATCGGAAAAGAAGAAGTAAAGCTGTCACTGTTTGCAGATGACATGATACTATACATAGAGAATCCTAAAGATGCTACCGAAAAACTACTAGAGCTAATCAATGAATTTGGTAAAGTAGCAGGATACAAAATTAATGTACAGAAATCTCTGGCATTCCTGTACACTAATGATGAAAAATCTGAAAATGAAATCAAGAAAGCACTCCCATTTACCATCGCAACAAAAAGAATAAAATATCTAGGAATAAACCTACCTAAGGAGACAAAAGACCTGTATGCAGAAAACTATAAGACACTGATGAAAGAAATTAAAGATGATACAAATAGATGGAGAGATATACCATGCTCCTGGATTGGAAGAATCAATATTGTGAAAATGACTCTACTACCCAAAGCAATCTACAGATTCAATGCAATCCCTATCAAACTACCAATGGCATTTTTCACAGAACTAGAACAAAAAATTTCAAAATTTGTTTGGAAAAACAAAAGGCCCCGAATAGCTAAAGCAATCTTGAGAACGAAAAACGGAGCTGGAGGAATCAGGCTCCCTGACTTCAGACTATACTACAAAGCTACAGTAATTAAGACAGTCTGGTACTGGCATAAAAACAGAAAGATAGATCAGTGGATCAGGATAGAAAGCCCAGAGATAAACCCACGCACATATGGCCAACTTATCTTTGATAAAGGAGCCAGGAATGTACAGTGGAGAAAGGACAGCCTCTTCAATAAGTGGTGCTGGGAAAACTGGACAGGGACATGTAAAAGTTTGAGATTAGATCATTCCCTAGCACCATACACAAAAATAAGCTCAAAATGGATTAAAGACTTAAATGTAAGGCCAGAAACTATCAAACTCTTAGAGGAAAACATAGGCAGAACACTCTATGACATAAATCACAGCAAGATCCTTTTGGACCCACCTCCTAGAGAAATGGAAATAAAAACAAAGATAAACAAATGGGACCTAGTGAAACTTCAAAGCTTTTGCACAGCAAAGGAAACCATAAAGAAGACCAAAAGACAACCCTCAGAATGGGAGAAAATATTTGCAAATGAAGCAACTGACAAAGGATTAATCTCCAAAATTTATAAACAGCTCATGCAGCTCAATAGCAAAAAAACAAACAACCCAATCCAAAAATGGGCAGAAGACTTAAATAGGCATTTCTCCAAAGAAGATATACAGACTGCCAACAAACACATGAAAGAATGCTCAACATCATTAATCATTAGAGAAATGCAAATCAAAACTACTATGAGATATCATCTCACACCAGTCAGAATGGCCATCATCAAGAAATCTAGAAACAATAAATGCTGGAGAGGGTGTGGAGAAAAGGGAACCCTCTTGCACTGCTGGTGGGAATGTGAATTGGTACAGCCACTATGGAGAACGGTATGGAGGTTCCTTAAAAAACTACAAATAGAACTACCATATGACCCAGCAATCCCACTACTGGGCATATACCCTGAGAAAACCATAATTCAAAAAGAGACATGTACCAAAATGTTCATTGCAGCTCTATTCACAATAGCCCGGAGCTGGAAACAACCTAAGTGTCCATCATCGGATGAATGGATAAAGAAGATGTGGCACATATATACAATGGAATATTACTCAGCCATAAAAAGAAACGAAACTGAGCTATTTGTAATGAGGTGGATAGACCTAGAGTCTGTCATACAGAGTGAAGTTAGTCAGAAAGAGAAAGACAAATACCGTATGCTAACACATATATACGGAATTTAAAAAAAAAGGAATGTCATGAAGAACCTAGGGGTAGAACGGGAATGAAGACACAGACCTGCTTGAGAGTGGACTTGAGGATGTGGGGAGGGGGGAGGGTAAGCTGTGACAAAGCGAAGGAGAGGCATGGACATATATACACTACCAAACGTGGGGTAGATAGGTGGTGGGAAGCAGCCGCAGAGCGCGGGGAGATCAGCTCGGTGCTTTGTGACCGCCTGGAGGGGTGGGATGGGGAGGGTGGGAGGGAGGGAGATGCATGGGGGAAGGGATGTGGGAACAGATGTATATGTATGACTGATTCACTTTGTTATAAAGCAGAAACTAATTTAAAAAATAAATAAATAAACTTTAAAATCAAAAAAAAAAAAAAGTCACTGATAAGGGAGGGTGGGAGGGAGACGCAAAAGGGAGGGGATATGGGAACATATGTATATGTATAACTGATTAAATTTGTTATAAAGCAAAAAAATAAAAATAAAGAAAAATTTAAAAAAAAAAAAAAAAGAAAAAAAAATGTCATGAAGAACATAGGGGTAAGACAGGAATAAAGACACAGACCTACTAGAGAATGGACTTGAGGATATGGGGAGGGGGAAGGGTAAGCTGTGACAAAGTGAAAGAGCGGCATGGACATATATACACTACCAAACGTAAGGTAGATAGCTAGTGGGAAGCAGCCGCATAGCACAGGGAGATCAGCTCGGTGCTTTGTGCCCGCCTGGAGGGGTGGGATAGGGAGGGTGGGAGGGAGACGCAAAAGGGAGGGGATATGGGAACATATGTATATGTATAACTGATTAAATTTGTTATAAAGCAAAAAATAAAAAATAAAAAATAAATAAAAAATAATTAAAATAATTAAAAAAAAAGAAGTGGGACCGGAGCAGCTCTGTTTTCAAAGGCTCTCACCCATGGAGCTAGACTCTTCCCAATGCACCACATACACACTCACGACTACATCATGGTGTTGGAGAAAAATATTAGAAGACCAGGTAGAAGGGACTTATATTAGGGTGTCCTTCTCTTACCTCGGTAACTAAGCCCTCCTGGGAGGTGTCTCCCCAGAGCCAGGTGGAACTGAATTCCATGGGTTAGCATGATGGAGAATGAAACGGTTACTGATGTTGGGGCTAGAAGTACCGGGAAGACCAAGATAGGATACCTGGAAGACCTCTATCTATTCCAAGACAGCAGCAACAAATTCAAGCCCTTTATTCCTCAACCTTTTTTTTTTTTTTTTTTGGTTTTTCTAATACACACAAGCCTTCCTTTTATTTCTTACAATGTGACTATTCCTTTTCCTGTTACCTAGAGAAAGAACTTTCTGGACGCCTCAAAATAGCAGCAGATTGTTTAGGGATGTGGGTCCTGGAGACAAAGAAAACTGAGTCTGAAACTTGAGTTCAGTAACTCTGCCATTTCCTAGCTGTGTGACCATGTAGAGTTTATTTAACTACCTCGTCTATAAGATGGAATAATCATGGTGCCTCCATCAGCGGGGGGAAATGAGATAATGCATATAAAGAACGGAGTCCAACAACAGCTTAGAAGCAACAGCATAATAAGTAGAAGCTATTATATTTATTATTCCAAATTCTATACTTGTTCTCCAATGCCGTGAAGCCTCTTTGCAGCTGACAGATGGTAATGATTAATGCTAGAAAACAATCAAAGATATTACGGTCTCTGATGCAGCCACTTCTATCTGATAGCAAATGAATCTCATACTATGTTAACCCTTCAGCCTATCACTTGTAAGGTACCCGACCCCAAACTGTACTTCTCAAATTCTGTACTTTCAAACCTCCATCTGGTATCTCTACACCAAGTTTTTCTTCCCACTTATACCTACTAAGAGCCAACTCAATCTATTTGAAAAAAATCAATAAATTTGTATAATGTAGAAAGTGCGTCAATAAAAGACACTACAGTTAACACCCTCAAATGTTATGAGGTGTTTACCCTAAGCAAAATTACAGAGCAAGGTAAGCTTGTTCTCAACTTTTCCCCTTTTTCAGGAGCCACCCCACCCTCACCAGAGCCCTATCTAAGCTAAATACCCTGGTGAGGTGGTAGCTGATAATGTTTTAAGATGCTGGGCTTTCTGGGGAAATCTGCTCATACATAGGGCATTCTTAAGAACCAAAAGAGCCCTTGGATTTTAAGGAATGAATCTAGCTCTCTAGCTACTGCTTGGGAGAAATCTGGGACAGGAAAACTTTTCTGGTATCTTTTGCATCCTACCAACATGACTGTCTGTCTATAGTCAATCTGTAAAATTTCACCGGAATGCCTTAAAAGCCCAGGCCACCATAGCTAAGTTCACAAAAATTTCATTCCAGAATCATAACATTGAAAATCTCCCCAAGATGTCATCGAATTAGTTCTCTTCTGACCAAGATTTCTCCTAAGCTTTCTGGCCATGTGGCTGGTGAGCTAACTCCAGAAGGTCTGCAGATATTTGATTAACCCTACAGGTGTTTCAGATATATCTGGGGCCCACAAAAGCAATTAGAATAGCAGGGGAAGTCTGCTTAACTTCATTATTGCTGGTGCCCAGCCAAAAAGAGAGTTGCCATACAAAATATTAATGAAAAGTAGTTCCAGAACAGGAAAATGCAAATAATGTTTCAGCTGTTGGTTTTCTATCACCAACGCAGCAAAGCTGAGTGAAATAGCAAATCTTTCTCTGCCAGTCACTTCAAAGTGGCACAACTGCCAGGCTAACCAACTGGAATTTAGAGCCATGTTTTATTGTCTCCTGTCTTAACCATTAATAACAGCAGGAGGACAATAATTCAAAATAATTACAGAAGTAAAAGGTAGTAATTAGCAGTACAAATTACCTATTAAGTGATTCAGAAATTTCAAAGTGAGAAGATGACCTTTTCGCTTCTTATCTGGCAGTGATAAATTGAATTCTGATTTGAGAAGAAAAATAAAGCCCTCTAACACATTATGGATTTTCTTCACCTTCCAATGGGAACTGAGCCAAGTTAATTAAAAATATGGTAGAAAGCATGAGTTTCAGGATGTCCCCTGGCAGCTTTCTAACCTGCCTACCTGGAAGGGCTACCTTCCTCTCCAGCCCATCCTTGGCAACTTCCCTCATAGTTTTAAAAAGGAAAAATGGGAATTCCTACTGCATAATATTTTATTTAATTAGCAGATGATCTAATAAACCTGTGTTGTGACAACATTTCCCACTCTAATTAAAAGTTATTGGCTGAATATCCACATGCTGGGTGTTCATTAATTCCTCTAACAAATAATTTCACTTCACAATAAACATGGCATTGTAGTTCTCATCTTGGATATTTTCCATCTAAAAACGGTGCCAAGTTATTTTTGCCATTTTACCTGCTGCCCAAAATTACATACATGCCACCATGAAGAGCTAACCATACCACTCACCTCTACTACCCAGAAGTCAAGCTAAACACCTTCAATTGCTACTTCTCTTGAAAAAGGCACCCTCGGCTCTAGAACTGCATATTCCTTCTATATGATAAAGTCTCTTGTCACCTTGCTACTGATGCTATTGCAATCTGTGCTACTTCTTTACAAGTCAAGGTATGAAAACCTTTTTCTGCACTTTATTGTGAGGCCCAAGATTGTGACATAAGAAAATATAGTGCTGGAGCAAGATGGCGGAGTAGAAGGACATGCGCTCACTCCCTCTTGCGAGAACACCGGAATCACAACTAACTGATGAACAATCATCAACAGGAAGACACTGGAACTCACCAAAAAAGATACCCCACATCCAAAGACAAAGGAGAGGCCACAATGAGATGGTAGGAGGGGCACAATCACAGTAAAATCAAATCCCATAACTGCTGGGTGGGTGACTCACAAACGGGAGAACACTTATACCACAGAAGTCCACCCACTGGAGTGAAGGTTCTGAGCCCCATGTCAGGCTTCCCAACCTGGAGGTCCACCAACGGGAGGAGGAATTCCTAGAGAATCAGACTTTGAAGGCTAGCGGGATTTGATTGCAGGACTTCGACAGGACTGGGGGAAACAGAAACTCCACTCTTGGAGGGCATACACAAAGTAGTGTGCACATCAGGACCCAGGGGAAGGACCAGTGACCCCATAGGAGACTGAACCAGACCTACCTGCTAGTGTTGGAGGGTCTCCTGCAGAGGTGGGGGGTGTCTGTGGCTCACCGTGAGGACAAGGACACTGGCAGCAGAAGTTCTGAGCCCTCCCAGAGTCCACCATTAGCCCCACCAAGAAGCCTGGTAGGCTCCAGTGCTGGGTTGCCTCAGGGCAAACAACCAACAGGGAGGGAACCCAACCCCACCCATCAACAGACAAGCAGATTAAAGTTTCACTGAGCTCTGCCCACCAGAGCAACAGCCAGCTCTATGCACCACCAGTCCTTCCCATCGGGAAACTTGCACAAGCCTCTTAGAAAGCCTCATCCACCAGAGGGCAGACAGCAGAAGCAAGAACTACAATCCTGCAGCCTGTGGAACAAAAACCACATTCATAGAAAGACAGACAACATGAAAAGGCAGAGGGCTATGTACCAGATGAAGGAACAAGACAAAAGCTCAGAAAAACAACTAAATGAAGTGGAGATAGGCAACGCTGCAGAAAAAGAATTCAGGATAATGATAGTGAAGATGATACAGGACCTCGGAAAAAGAATGGAGGCAAAGATCAAGAAGATGCAAGAGATGTTTAACAAAGACCTAGAAGAATTAAAGAACAAACACCTAGAAGAATGAAAGAACAAACAAACAGAGATGAACAATACAATAACTGAAATGAAAACTACACTAGAAGGAACCAATAGCAGAATAACTGAGGCAGAAGAACGGATAAGTGACCTGGAAGACAGAATGGTGGAATTCACTGCTGAGGAACAGAATAAAGAAAAAGGAATGAAAAGAAATGAAGACAGCCTAAGAGACCACTGGGACAACATTAAACACAACAACATTCACCTTATAGAGGTCCCAGAAGGAGAAGAGAGAGAGAAAGGACCCGAGAAAATATCTGAAGAGATTATAGTTGAAAACTTCCATAACATGGAAAGTAAATAGCCACCCAAGTCCAGGAAGCGCAGAGAGTCCCAGGCAGGATAAACCCAAGGCGAAACATGCCAAGACATATAGTAATCAAATTCACAAAAATTAAAGACAAAGAAAAATTATTGAAAGCAGCAAGGGAAAAATGACACATAACATACAAGGGAATTCCCATAACGTTAACAAGCTGATTTCTCAGCAGGAACTCTACAAGCCAGAAGGGAGTGGCATGATATACTTAAAGTGATGAAAGGGAAGAACCTACAACCAAGATTATTCTACCCAGCAAGGACCTCATTCAGATTCAACAGAGAAATCAAAAGTTTTACAGACAAGCAAAAGTTAAGAGAATTCAGCACCACCAAACCAGCTCTACAACAAATGCTAAAGGAACTTCTCTAAGTGGGAAACACAAGAGAAAGAAAAGGACCTATAAAAACAAACCCATAACAATTAAGAAAATGGTAATAGGAACATACATATCGATAATTACCTTAAAAGTGAATGGATTAAATGCTCCAACCAAAAGACACAGGCTCGCTGAATGGATACAAAAGCAAGACCCATATATATGCTGTCTACAAGAGACCCACTTCAGACCTAGGGACACATACAGACTGAAAGTGAGGGGATGGAAAAAGATATTCCATGCAAATGGAAATCAAAAGAAAGCTGGAGTAGCAATACTCATATCAGATAAAATAGACTTTAAAACAAAGAATGTTGCAAGAGACAAGGAAGGACACTACATAATGATCAAGGGATCCATCCAAGAAAAAGATATAACAATTATAAATATATATGCACCCAACAAAGGAGCACCTCAATATATAAGGCAACTGTTAATAGCTATAAAAGAGGAAATCGACAGTTAATGCAATAATAGTGGGGGACTTTTAACACCTCACTTACACCAATGGACAGATCATCCAAACAAAATTAATAAGGAAACACAAGCTTTAACTGACACATTAGACCAGATACTCTTAATTGATATTTATAGGACATTCCATCCAAAAACAGCAGATTACACTTTCTTCTCAAGTACACACAGAACATTCTCCAGGATAGATCACATCCTGGGTCACAAATCAAGCCTCAGTAAATTTAAGAAAACTGAAATCATATCAAGCATCTTTTCTGACCACAACACTATGAGATTAGAAATCAATTACAGGGAAAAAAACGTAAAAAACACAAACACATGGAGGTTAAGCAATACATTTACTAAATAACCAAGAGATCACTGAAGAAATCAAAGAGGAAATCAAAAAATACCTAGAGACAAATGACAACAAAAACACGATGATCCAAAACCTATGGGATGCAGCAAAAGCAGTTCTAAGAGCAAAGTTTACAGCAATACAAGCCTACCTCAAGAAACGAGAAAAATCTCAAATAAACAATCTAACCTTACACCTAAAGCAATTAGAGAAAGAAGAACAAACAAAACCCAAAGTTAGTAGAAGGAAAGAAACATAAAGATCAGAGCAGAAGTAAATGAAAAAGAAATGAAGGAAATGATAGCAAAGATCAATAAAACTAAAAGCTGGTTCTTTGAGAAGATAAACAAAATTGATAAACCATTAGCCAGACTCATCAAGAAAAAGAGGGAGAGGACTCAAATGAATAAAATTGAAAATGAAAAAGGAGAATTTACAACAGACACCGCAGAAATACAAAGCATCCTAAGAGACTACTACAAGCAACTCTATGCCAATAAAATGGACAACCTGAAAGAAATGGACAAATTCTTAGAAAGGTATATCCTTCCAAGACTGAACCAGGAAGAAACAGAAAAGATGAACAGACCAATCACAAGTAATGAAATTGAAACTGTGATTAAAAATCTTCCAACAAACAAAAGCCCAGGACCAGACGGCTTCACAGGTGAATTTTATCAAACATTTAGAGAAGAGCTAACACCCATCCTTCTCAAGCTCTACCAAAAAACTGCAGAGGAAGGAACACTCCCAAACTCTTTCTATGAGGCCACCATCAACCTGATACCAAAACCAGACAAAGATATTACAAAAGAAAGGAAATTGCAGACCAATATCACTGATGAATATAGATGCAAAAATCCTCAACAAAATACTAGCAAACTTGAATCCAACAACACATTAAAAGGATCATACACCATGATCAAGTGGGATTTATCCCAGGGATGCAAGGATTCTTCAATATACACAAATCAATCAATGTAATACACATATTAACAAACTGAAGAATAAAAACCATATGATCATCTCAATAGATGCAGAAAAAGCTTTTGACAAAATTCAATACCCATTTATGATAAAAACTCTCCAGAAAGTGGGCATAGAGGGAACCTACCTCAACATAATAAAGGCCATATACGACAAAACCCACAGCAAACATCATTCTCAATGGTGAAAAACTGAAAGCATTTCCTCTAAGATCAGGAACAAGACAAGGATGTTCACTCTCACCACTATTATTCAACATAGTTTTGGAAGTCCTAGCCACAGCAATCAGAGAAGAAAAAGAAATAAAAGGAATCCAAACTGGAAAAGAAGAAGTAAAACTGTCACTGTTTGCAGATGACATGATACTATAGAGAATCTTTTTTGGTTTTTTTTTTGTTTTTTTTTTTTTGCGGTATGCGGGCCTCTCACTGTTGTGGCCTCTCCCGTTGTGGAGCACAGGCTCCGGACACGCAGGCTCAGCAGCCATGGCTCACGGGCCCAGCTGCTCTGCGGCATATGGGATCTTCCCGGACCGGGGCACGAACCCGTGTCCCCTACATCGGCAGGCGGACTCTCAACCACTGCGCCACCAGGGAAGCCCTCTTTCACTTTTAAGGGCTCTTCTAATTACACTGAGCCCACCCAGGTAACTCACGATTATCTCCCTATTTTTAGGTCAGCTGATTAGCAACCTAATTCCATTTGCAACCTTAATTCCCTGTGGCCGTGTGTTAAGGACTGAATGCATCCCCTTCAGAATTCACATGCTGAACTCCTAAACCCCCACAATGTGATGGGATTTGGAAGCGGGGCCTTTGGAAGGTGATTAGGTCATAAGGGTGGAGCCCTCATGAATGGGATTAGTGCCCTTATAAGAGGCCAGAGAGTTCTATTGCCCCTTCCACCATGGAAGGATACAACAAAAAGTCTGCAACCCAGAAGTGGGCCCTCTCTATAAGCCGACCATGCTGGCACACCCTGATCTTCAACTGCGAGAAATGCTTGTTGTTTAAGCCACCCAGTGTATGGTATTTTTGTTACTGCAGCCCAAACTGCCTAAGAAACCCTGGAACTTAACGTGATCACAGGATCTAGAGATTAGGACAGGGATATCTTTGAGGGGAGCTGTTATTCTGCCAACCACAGGGATTATGTTGAATGAGCCACAAACCTTGCTTTTATGACTCCTTCAGGTAAGTAAAGGAAATGTAATGAATTCCCCAATAATAACAGCCACTACCAGTTACTGAGTATCATGCTCTGTTCTGAGCAGTGTATGTATTAACTATGGGGCTGGAAAACTACAGCTCACCACCTGCTTTTGTAAATAAAGTTTTATTGGAACACAGGCATACTGTTTATGTATTGTCTCTGGCTGTCTTCTCGCTATCAACAGCAGAGTTCAGTAGTTGTGATAGAAAACATATGACCCACAAGCCTGAAACATTCACTATGGCCCTTTACAGGAAAAAAGTTTGCCAAATCCATGTATTAGCCCATTAAATAATCTTGTGAGGTCAGTAATCTTATTACGATTCCCCATTTTACAGATCAAAAGTCTGAAGCTTTTGATCAGAGAGATAAGGTAACTTGGCTCAAATCACACAGCTCACAAGCAACAGAGTCAGAATTTGAATCTCTTAATAATGCCTCTCCAAAATAACCATAAGCTGAAGACCCATGGATACATGCCAGTGCAGAGGCTACAAAGGAAGCAGAAACCAGTGTGGAGGGAAGGAATAAAGTGCTCACTTATGAGGCTCCATCTATGTGCCAGGCACTGCCCTAGGAACTCTGTGAACACTATCTCATAAGAATCCCACATAGGTATTATTATCCTCATTTTAGAGATGTAGAAACTGAGGCTTATAGTCCTACAGCTGGTGATGGCAGGGGCAAGGTTCAGGCCCAGGTCTGTCTGACTCCAGAGTGTCTGCACTCCCTGCATCATGCAAGAGAGACCACACTCCCAGGGTGGGAAATCAAGGAAGGCTGCCAGGCCGGTTATGTGTGAGCTGGGCTTTGAAGAATGAATGGGATTTTGAGATGCAGAGCTGGGGCTAGAGAATGGGGTGTTCCAAGGAAAAGGACAGCAAGAAAGAAATCTTGGAGGTGAAAAAAAATCACTCAGCATTTTTGGTGAATGGTGAGGAGGCTGGAGTTGAGAACTTAAACAAGGGAGCACTGGAGGTTGGACTGAATCGATAAGAGAGCCTACGTATCAGGATCTTAAATGCCAAGCTAGGGCATGGAATTTTATCTGAGGAAGGAAAAGATGTTCAAGTTGGAGTTTATTTGTCAAAGTCTATGGAAAGGGATCTAAGGTGATGATAGAAATGGAAGGAGAAGGAAAAGGGCACTTTGTTAAAGAAGAGTCACAGGATAGCCACATGAAAGAAAAGGGCAAGGAAAACAATGGTCAGCGGGGTTTTGGGGCTTGAGGCTGAGTGAACAGGGTGATGCCATGGACAGAAAAAGGAGATGAGAAAAAGCTCGCTGTGGAGAACTGTCGACCGTTATTTTGGCTTTGGTTCTTCTGTGTGCAGGATCCTAGCATTACCTCCAGGTGGGTATACCCAGAAGAAGCTGGAAATTCAGAAACAGAGCTCAAGGGACATCCCTGCATTAGACAGAGCATTAGATAGAGGGGTCTGTGCGTGGAGGTTATGGCTGAAACTGTGGAACTGGATGTTTCTGGTACAACCATCATTCTCTGTGATCTCTGCAAAGGCACACAGACTCTGTGGGTCCTCATCAGCATCATCTTTGATCTCAGGAGTGGAGAGCACCAACTAGTATATAACATTTTACAGAAAGGCTAAGCCACTTACTCAGAGGCCCCAGTAAAGTCCATGTGGACTTGTGAGAGTAAAACCAAGGGCTCCTCCTCCAGTGCTCCTTTCTCTATATTCCATCCTAGGCCTTGACTAATCTTGCCCCCTGGAAGCACAGTTCAGTCCGTGCAATTGGCTGATGCAATTCTGGAACCAAATATATTCTCCGTAGAGGATCAGGCTTTTCTACACCAGCTCTTATACTTTGTGTATACTGTAAAACGATTGCTCTGCTCAGATAGGATGATTCACTGAGGAGTCTATGGATGGATCATGAATTTTTAAGTTACTAACAATGTGTTTAGCATGTTTCACTTGTATCAACATGCATGTAAACTCATCAGTCTGTCCTTGTGAGACTCACACTGTAGGGTGAACACTGGGTCATTCCAGTTTTACAAATGAAAATAAACTGAGGCCAGGAGCCTCTATGTGGCTCCCCAACGCCACCTTGTGTTCTGTCCTTTCCCCTGTGCCAGAATTTCCAAGTCAGCTCCCAAGGGTCGGTAAGGAAGACTAAGCATCTGAGTGCTGATAGAATAGTCGGGTGCTATAATGTGAATACTGCGGGTAACAGGTGCTTTAGACCATGCACTGGTCTTCCAGTAAAGGTGTTTTTTAAAGAACAAGACCATAAAATTCTAAAAGGAATATAACTGTCCGGCACTGATTGGCTTGCAAGCTATCCTCTGTTGCCTTGAATTTAACAAGAATAAAGTTTCACACCAAATGCAAGATTTTGTATTTGTATTCCCGTGTGCTCTTTTTAAAAATGTCCTTCATTTTATTAGTAATAAGAACATACGTTCTAAATAATTCCCATGTGGACAACTGATCAGCAAACAGCTAACCAACATAATAGCATGACAGTGACTTCAAAACACATTGACTTAGGAAAAAGACTTCAAAGGGAAAAAAATTTTTCAAAGGAAATTCTGTTATATTCAAGCAGTCAGAAAAATTTATGAATCCAAGTCTTCTGCATTTAACAGATGACTTGTATGCCTTTAATGTCAGCTAGTTCATCTCTACCTCATTTTAGACAAAATTAAGTGAAAGGAGAAATAGAGTAAAACTCAAACGGAATACTTTGATGACCAAAGTGCGCAGGATGGTGAAACACAAATTTATCCATTCAAGGGCCCAGTGATCACCTGGCATAATCCTTTGAATCAGAGTAGAACAAATGGGTCACAGTGTGATATCAGCTTTCTAACAAAGTTGCCCAAAGATTACGGGAGCTTCCTTGGAGCTGGAACATTCTCTCTCACTGGTAGTGTTAGGCTCATCAAACTTGCTCTAAGGATAATTCAAAACTTAGAGGGAAGTTGGACCAGGGGACTTTGGAGATGCTTGCTTCACAGACCTTCTCTGACTCTAAGGAGAAAGGGATTCTAAATGGCGGCTCTCAAAATTATTTTGATCTATGACCACTTGTTAAGGAATCTCTGACCCTCTAGGAATCCAGGGCTGTAACTTTAGAAGGGATGTAGTCATTCATCCCATATGTATTGAAAACATACTATCTTCCAGGTACCATTTTCAAATTGTTGATTCAACAAATATTTATTGAGGGTTTAGTAGGTGCCAGACATTGTACTTGGCCTCGGCAATATAGTGCTGCTCACAGGGATGAGACAAATACATGAATAGGATAGATTTAGAGATTTATAAGTATTATAAATAAATAAAATAGGGTGATAATGATGGCAGCCAGTGACTGAGGGGGTCCTCTGGATTAAGAGCAGGCCTCCCTGAGGTAGCTGTCTTGGGGCTAAGAGGTGAAATATGACAAGAAGTGAACACCTGGAGAGCAGGAGCCAGAGGAAGAAAAAGCAAGTCCAAGGCTCTGAGGTAGGAACAAGAAGGAGGGTCTGTAAAAGGGAAAGGGTGGCCAGGTGTAAGGAGAATAAGACGAAGTGTGAGCAGGTATAGGAGCCAGGTCAGGAAAGGTTTGCAGGTCATGGTAAGGGGTTCAGACTCTCTTCTGTTAGATGGGCAGCCAGGTGAAGATTCTAAGCAGAGAATCCCACCAGCCCCTTCACTTGGGATTTCATGAAAAACTGTGTAGAGATGACTTGAACTTGAAAATACGTAAGAGGGACGTATCTAAAAAGAGAGCGGAGAGAGGAGTCACCTCAACTCTGAGCAGAGGGGCGTGGAAAGGTCTTGGGAAAGAGCTGGAAGAAGACAGGAGAGTCGGGGCCTCTTCAGGAAGGACGAGTAAGTCTACAGACCTGAGCTCAATCGGTGATCAGAGGCGGCTCTGCATGAGGTGAAAACGTGTTTCAAATAGAACAGGTTGACCCAGCTACTCCGAGAAGCCTGGGTCCAGAGGTGGGGAGGGGGATTTGGAAAGAGGGGCCGCCTCTCCCTGGCCAGCGCTCCGGATGCTGCATTAGCCCCCTTCTTGGGCCAGGCTCTGACACAAATGCCCTGAATTCTAACCCCCTCAGTTCCAAAGCTCCGGAATCCCCTTCAGCCTGCTTTAAGTTCCTTTAATGGGGTCAGAATAGGAGAGAAACCACTGTAGAGAGAAGTCCAAAGATGCCCCACATCATCACTGCTCCTTGGCTACCAAAAACATTTCCCCCAAATGATGGAAGGAGTGACTGTGCTTTAAAAAAAAAAAAGCCATTTGCTCTTTATTTAATATCATAAAGAAATGTCTGTCCCCACACCTGAACAAGAGCTGTCATAACCACAGTGTTAATAATTACTCATGGGCACAGGAGTACTCGACCCATGAAACTCTTGGAGACGTGCAACAGCAGAAGAAAGTCAGGCTATGCACTCAAATAGGCTTGGGTTTGAACACTGAGCTTGAAAGCCATTTGACCGTGGGCAGGTTACTCCACCTGGCTTAGCTTTGGTTTCCTCTTCTGTAAAATGGGGATAATAACATCAGCTCTCAGAGTTGCCATGTAGGTTGGATGATGTATGGAAACCCTGAGCACGGGGCCTGGAACAGTATAGCAGCTCAGTATAAGTTGCTTCCCTTTCTTGCAGGTGGGATCATAGGCAGTTCTTTGAGTTAACCTGTTCTTTTCCTCTTTCTGTAGACATTTTTAGCCAGGTGAAGGTGAAGAGAGACACCCTGGCATTGCTACACAAAACAAGGCTGAAAAATAATTAACTCTGCATGCCTAGCAGCCTGCCCAGCACAGAGTGACCGTCTTTGTTGTTGTCTCTGGTGCTGGTGCTGCAGGGCTAACACAGAAGCAAGATGTCAGATATCAGCAAGCTCTTCCCTCCCGTGAAAATGTCTTAAATTTGATCCGAGAGTCAAGAAGCCTATCTCTAAGACCAAAGCAGAACTTTCTTCATGGGAACAAGCCATTCCCAGTTATACTCCTGGCCCCCTTACTTTTGATTTCCCTCACTTCTTAGAGCTCTTGAGAAACCTTCCAACCCCTTGGTTAGGGAGCTGGAGGCAGGTTTATGCAGTCAGATCCTGGTATCCCCCAGTAAGAAGGTAAGAACACCAGAGGGGAGGCCACAGAGACTTTTTCCCATCACAAAACTAGGCCGCATTTGTTTCTTTCACAGGAGCCAGGCAGCCACATGCCAATTCCCACTGGCACTAGGTGTAAGACTTCATAACTCAGTTCGTACTACTAGGCACTGGGGTTAATTGATCTAGGAAAGTATCTCTTGCCAGCCCCTGTGTTTTCCCAGTGTTCAGGCAGGAACTGTCAGGCCGTTGTTGAGACCTCCAGTATTACTTGTCAATGCTGAATTAAATCACAGAGCAGCAGCTTCAGCAGAATCTCCTTTAAAGAAAAGCATCAAGTTAATAACAGACAACGGAAGGAGGAAATTGTTGACCAAGTTTGCAATCCCAAGAGGCATACTCGTTCTGCTGCAAAATGAATGTCGGAAAGCATATGAATTTTAAAAGCCAAGTGAAGCCAGTGTCTTGCACAACGAAACGCAAGGGAATTCCTCACAAATGGAGCAAGTGAATGACAGGATCTTACTTCTTTGCAAAATAAGGGAAGCACCCATTTTATCACATTCAAGGTACTATTTTAATATTCATTTACTTCACATTCTGTGAAGCCATTATAGACTAGGCTTCAGTATAAGCATAATAGAGATAAGGTTAAAAATGTAACCTGGATTCAGTGCTGGATTTAATTTGCATATCAATCCTGGGGGATTTTCAGGCACAGCCAGGCTATTCCAAGACTCAGTATACATATGTGCTCTGGAACCTATTTGTTGGGGAAGTGAGACAGTGAGGAAGCAGGTGAACTATAAACTGGAGCTTATGCTGAGTCTTCTGGCCGAGCTCAGGCACTACCAAGGGGAATGACGGTTCTACCCCACAAAAGCCCTCAGATAATTTGTGGGTTATGAGAGTTCCCCTGAGGATGCCAAATACAGGGTACTCCTGTTACCTCTGCCTTACCTCTAGCACCACTGCCTCCTCCTTCTGGTACCAAAGGCCCTTTTCTGTGAGGAACCTACCCTGATATAGCCCCTTCCAACCCATCCTCCTCACAAGGTTGTCAGAGACTCTTGTCAGGCAATCAGTCTTTCCAGGGACTTTGCTGCTGGTGCTGTCAGAGAAGACTGTGTCTTCTGGGATCACTAAGCTAACAGGACATGAGTCTAGAGTCTGTAGGTGGCAATCTCAGCCCTCACATGGAGGAACCAGTCTGAGAGGTAGGAGAGTGGTTCCTGGTGGCATTATTTAAGCCTCTGGACCCAACCAGACATGAAGCCAAAAGCACTCCTGGACTTGCAAGTTATGAGAACTAATATCTGTCTTGTGTCCTTAAGCAACTTGAGTTTTGTTTCCTTCACTTACAACCAAAAATATTAAATTGGTCACTATACCACCACAGACTGGACCCTGGAAGAACTGTTTCAGACAAAACACTGAGTAGTATTTCTGGCTGCAGTTCAGGAAACCCTTGAAGATCTGCCCTTTGCCAAGTTTGTGTTCAACACCAAGCTGATGCTAAAGGTTCCCAATGGGATACACCTTGGAGCTGTTCCCTGGACCTGGTGCTGAAGAAGAAACAGTCATGTGACCTGCACCTGAGCTCTAGAATAAGAAAGGGAAGGTCACTATGGAAACAGCAACTGGGATTCCCCAGCTCCCATGGGAAGCCTACCAACTGGCTCTGCAGTTTCAGGAGAATAAAGAACCAGGCCAGTTCACTGACAGGTGCCAGCAGCATGTAGGTGTGTCTTGCTAGTCCAGTGGAACCTGGAGGCAAAGACTCTGGCAGTAAGCAGAACCCTACAGTTAATCTGGATTAATTAACCCCACAGTTAATCCACAGCATCAAGCCAGAAGCAAAAATCCAGGCATCTCCAAGAACTGGAGTTGAGACTTGTTGCATCTGAGAGAGAAGACTGAGAAAAGTAGGACCCCAATTTTACAGCAAATGGAGTACTGAAGTCAGAGGCCTTGGGTTCAAGTCCCATTTCTGACATGTATAAGATACCTAACCTTAGGAAACTAGCCATTCTCAAATTAAGGATGTTGATGATAATCATTAAAATTAAAACATACACCTGACCTGGTTTTTATCTCTATCATTAGAGTTCTGTACCTTCTGAATTGTGGTGTGGTTTATGTATCTGTTTATACGTCTATTTCCCACACTCTGCTCTTTAAGAGCAGAGACTGTTGCACTCATCTCTTTATCCCTCCTCCTTTTAACTCAGTACATGAAACTCAAAATTATATACATAACAAGTTAATGAAATTAGACAATGCATACAGAAGCACCTTATACCCTTCTGCACACACCACTACGATATAGAACTACCAGGCAGAAAACAAAATCAGAGACCTGTACATATGGTAACAAGACAGGAACCAGATTACTGGACCTGAATATGCCACAAAGGATCACGCAGGGGAAGACAAGAGTCCTGGACCCTGGCGAGGGTAACCCAGAAGTCAACTGAAAGAGCGTCCAATGGCGAGAGATGGAACAATTTGAGCAAAAAAACAAAAGTATTGGGTTGTAGTCAACAGATAAATAAATATCCATGACTCTATTCTCATATACAAATGCTGTATCCCAAGATACAGGAATCAAAGCCTTCCTAAGCAGGAACCAGATTTATCCCCTACTTTAGAAGGAACAAGATTTAAGTCCTCAGTTGGAGGTATATCAGGGGTACAGAGAGGGGGCAGCCATCTCATAATGATGAATAACCATAAATGCTCAGTGGCCACTGGAAGGAAACAGCTATTACAAATACCTGAGAATAGATTAAGGGCCAGATGTCTCTACTGTCCCAGCATTTGTGATCAATGAAGGAGATAGTGCTAAGTTTCCATTGGATCATGTGGAGTTGCTTATGCTTTTTATATATGCTTTATTCAGAAGAATGCATCAGCATCTTTCTCCAAAAGTCTGAGAAGTGTTGAACTAAGACGCTGTAGTTGGACACTTGAATCAATTGTAGAGATAAGCAACAATATGAACTCTAGGTTCTCAGTCAGGCAAAGAGGATTATAAGACACAGAAACCACTAAATAGTCCTGCCTAAGACATGGCCTACACTTTCTAGTTTTCGTAATTTAAGTTCAAAACCATATGCTTCCAAAGATTAAAAGTTACTGGGGCTTCCCTGGTAGCGTAGTGGTTGAGAATCCACCTGCCAGTACAGGGGACATGGGTTCGATCCCTGGTCCAGGAAGATCCCACATGCTGCAGAGCAACTAAGCCTGTGAGCCACAACTACTGAGCCTGTGATCTACAGCCCGTGAGCCAGAATGACTGAGCCCGCATGCCGCAACTATCAAAGCCCGCACGCCTAGAGCCCATGCTCCGCAATGAAAAGCCACTGCAGTGAGAAGCCCGCATACCACAACTAAGAGTAGCCCCCGTGCTCTCTGCAACTAGAGAAAGCCCGTGCACAGCAATGAAGACCCAATGCAGCTGAAAATAAATAAATAAATAAATAGCCTGTTTTTTTAAAAAAACCATTTCTTAAAAAAAAATTAAAATAAAAAAGTAATAAAAAATAAAATAAAAAGTTACTATATTTCACAAAATGTCTAGGCATTTTGTGTTGTCTTGCATCCTGTTTCCAAAATTAATTGCAACAAAATTATATCTATCCAAAGTACTGAAGCGAATTAACAGTTTTTTTGTATCTCAATAGATTTTCTCATAGTTTTTCCTCTAGTTCTGTTGTACAGCAAAGTTCATGATACTTAAATGCTAAGAGGATTGTAATGGATGCTCTAAACAGTATCAAATCTCAAACATAGATGGCTGCCCTTGGTATTTTTCAACTTCCTATTCATATAACGATATATTCATAAAGAACATCTGGGGACAAAAAATTATGGCTTCTTTTAGCACAAAGAATCTATTCATTTTTTTCTTTTATAAAGCTTGATTCACTTTCTAAAGAATCTCCTGAGATTATATCCAATTGACAAGAGCATTTTAATAATTAATGCCTTATTTGCTCAGATAAAAATGCTACTGCTCTTGGCCAAAGACAATGATACAAATTATAGAGCAAAACTGGTAAATGAATCAATAAAATTAAGAAATATAAAAAATAAAAGAATATTGAGTTTCTATCTATAAAGAGGCTATATTCCAAAGTTAACTTCAAGAAATTTGGGCAAGCAAGAACTGAAATATGTAAAAGAAAAAAGAGACAATGAAATTTAAGGGAAATAACAATGAATCAGAAAATTTTCTAAGTGAAAGACTCAACTGCAACTCTCAAAAAGCCAAAAACTGGTATATTTATTTTTTCAAAAATGTTGGTATACTCCAACTGCTATGAAACTTCTTACAAGTAGTTACATTTTTTAGCTTGAGTTTTTCTTTTCTTGTCTGCAAAATGAGGACATCAAAACTGTCCCAGCCTATTTTGAAGACCTGTGAAAATTATAAAATGAAAATACACAGGGTTGGGAATTCCCTGGCAGTCCAGTAGTTAGGACTTGGTACTTACACTGCCAGGGCCCAGGTTAATCCCTGGTCCAGGAACTAAGATCCTGCAAGCCACGCAGTGCGGTAGAATAGAACAGAAGAGGAAAGAAAAGAAAAGAACATACACAGGGAGGCAGCTAGAATGATTTATGCAGCAATGGATTAAAATTGGAGACATCAGTATGAATGCATGTTTAGCTTAATATAGATACAGATGGTTACATATAGAAATATTTATAGGTAAAAGGGTTAATATACACAAAAATATTTCCTTGTGCTGTCAACTGAGAGGGCCTGGAAGCAATGACTCCCAAGTAGCAATGAGCACATCTAGCACCTAGATCTTGGTTTCTAATCCCATTCTCAAAAAAAAGAACCAGGTTCCTTGGATAAATGACTGACTCTAAGACTGGAGCAGGAAATATATAAGATGAGCCTGAAGTATCTTATTGTGCCAGAAAGTAAGGAAGTGCTAAAAAAAAAAATAAAGGAAAGAAAGAAAACCACAATGATGGGATTATACCAAAGGGACCCAGAAGTCAACTAAAGAGATTCCAATGGCAAGAGATGGAACAATTTGAGCAAAAAAACAAAAGTATTGGGTTGTAGTCAACAGATAAATATCCATGACTCTTATTCTCATATACAAATAAATAAATGCTTGGACAACTATGCCTGTCCTCCAGAGAATGTGATTTAATTGGCCTGGAGTGGAACCTAAACGTAAGTTCTATTTTACTTTTAATTCCATGAGTTATTCTAATTTGCATCCAGGGAAAGAACCACTTGAATAGATGACTCTTGAGGTTCCATCCAGTCCTCAAATTGTGTCATCTTTAATTTATTTTAGTAGGAACCTTCAAGCCAAATGTTCAGTAGGAACTCATCTCACCAGAATAACATTTATATACTTGTACTTTTTATCTAATGCTACATAATAAATTACCCAAAAACCTGTCCTTGAATTTGTCTAACGTTTTGGTTCTCAAACCTTCTTAACTCAAAAAGTATTGAGGACTCCAAAGACCTTTTGTTTATGCGGATTATATCCATTGATATTTATCGTACTACAAATTAAAACTGAGCAATTTTGTAAATATTTACTTGATTTAAAATAACAGTAAAGGGCTTCCCTGGTGGCGCAGTGGTTAAGAATCCACCTGCCAATGCAGGGAACAGGGGTTCGAGCCCTGGTCCAGGAAGGTCCCACATGCCGCGGAGCACCTAAACCCGTGCGCCACAACTACTGAGCCTGAGCTCTAGAGCCCGCGAGCCACAACTCCTAAGCCCACGTGTCACAACTACTGAAGCCCGTGAGCCTAGAGCCCGTGCTCCACAACAAGAGAAGCCACCACAATGAGAAGCCCACACACCACAATGAAGAGTAGCCCCCGCTCACCACAACTAGAGAAAGCCCGTGCACAGCAACAAAGACCCAATGCAGCCATAAATAAATAAATAAATAAATTTATAAAAAATAACAGTAAAAAATCCATTACATGTTAGCAGAAATACTATGCTTTCATGAAAGTAACTATATTTTACAAAACAAAATAATTAGGGAGAAGAGTGGCATTGCTTTTTACTTTTGCAAACCTCTTTAATGACTGGCTGAATAGAAGACACCAGATTCTACTATTTGTGTCTGCATTCAATCTGTGGCAATACGTTATTTTCATTAAAGCACATGAAAAAAATTTGGCCTCATACAAATAATTAAAAAGAGGAAAAATACTGTAACAGTCTTTTCATGTACCTGTGGATTTTCTTTCTTGATACATGAAACTTGACAACTGATACTTTCTTAAAGGTTAACTGCAAGGTGGAATCTGATATCCTATCAATGAACTTTTCATATTCTGCTATATTAAAATTCATTGATCTCTCCTACAGTTGAATGGATATTTTATCTATACATGATTTTGTCATTTCATGCTTTGGTAATCTGGAAAATATTAGTTCACAGAGTAATACAGATATTACAAATGTTACCGCATTTAATCATACAATATCAAAAAAATCACATTTGTTAACATCTTCACTGATCCCATTAGAAAAGTCTTTAAGTATTGGGAAACTGGCAAAGCTCATGATGAGAGATCCAAGTTTTCCAAAATTCTAATTTTTCCTTGAAAACTCAAATTTTATCACTGACAGCAAATTTTGTCAGATGTTTTCTTCTAAGAAACAAACTCCCTTGGTTCATTCTTGAGCAAACACGTGCCAAATGCCCAAGTTTAAAAACCTAGTTTGCCTGTCCATTTTTTCTTTCAGTTAAAAATGGTGTTCCCTGAAAAGCAGAAGCTCAGTCACCTCGCAACTCCAGTAACTATGCACAGGGCTTTTCCGTGGGACAACCATCCTACTTTGGTATAATAGCTGAAGTGTGCTCCTCCCATTTCATCACACTGAATATCAAAAAGATGTGTTCTCAGGGCCGAGATCCGATAAAATTTATAATTTTTATTCCACCTTAAAGAAATTCTCAAAAGAATTGGCATTTTCTTAAGCTGTGAATGCATGACAATAAGGGTATGACTACTACTACTACAGTTTCGTGCCACTGCCTTGGTTCAAGCTAAGGCACCAGCAGTTTTAACCACCATTACTTTTACACATCAGGGCAAATGTCAACAAAATTTAAAAGGTAAATAATATCCTGGTACTATTATGAAAATAGTATTGACCTCAATCCTCTGAAAGTATTTCAGGACCCCAGTGGCCCAGGGACCACAGTTTGCAAACCACTGCTTTATACTATTCTTCAAATTGGCTTTGTGAACTAAGTAATATCAAATAGCTGAACTACAGAATTAGGGTAATAACTGTCTTTATTATAACATTGTAAGGCAAGTTATTTTAATAGAAATGGAAACTTTATAAGAGAGAAGCACATAGTCTTAAAGAAAATTAAAATATGGCCAAAGGATAAAGAACACAATTATTCAAGGAGAGGGTGGTAATCAGTGGTTCCAGGCAGCTAGGAGAATCTTGTTCTGATAGTCTTGGTTGGAAGCTGTCTACTTTGTGAGGTCTTCTGGTTGTTCTCTTAAGTAATCAGATGACTTCTGTGATCATCTGCTTTTAAATGTTCTCTGGAGTTCCTCGCCTTAGGATCCCTAATGGTTGCAAGTTTTCATTCTGATAAGGTCTTTTCTGGTAAGAGTTAAGGGGAGTCTTTTTCTGATGTATATTTTCTAGGATACCAAACTATCCAGGATTAGGTCACGCAGGGGCTGCTCAAGTGACTGGTAAGAAGAGTCAGCTTCCAGCTATTGACAACATGACTGAGAATAATGGGTCAGTCCTTTACAATATTTGGCTTGATCAGCTTGGAATCAACCACGGATATTCCTAGCTACTTAAGTCTGTCAGTGCCTGAGAGGGAAGAGTACATGGTAGAGGTTTAGGTCATGGCAATTCACAAATGTCTGGTAGTTTAGCCAAGTTATGCTTTTAATATGCCATTTGTTATTTTCATATTTTAGAGGGTTGAGGGTGATGGGGACAGTAAAGATTTGAATAAAGGGCAAAGCCTTGCATAATTCATCAAAAAAAAAATTCTAGTAAAAACGTGACCTCCAATCACTGGATAGACAAATTGGGATGCTTCAAGTATACATATATAATCTAACTTTTTTTAACCACTATGAATGTGGTGACTTTTCAATAATGAAATATTTTTACCCACCCAGAAAATAAATATACTATTCATAAGCCACAAAAGAAGACAATTGTGTAAAATCAGTTTGAGGATGGTCAAAGAGTCTCTAGGACATAGTTTCAGTCCATGTTTCACTTTTACAATTTTCTAGAAATAAGTTCGGAACAGATAAAGCACAAATTGACCACATCATCTGCTATCCTAGAAAAAGTTCCCCATCAGTGTCTGTTTAATGATGTAGCCAATTGATCTCTATCATGATTTGTTGTTTCATGAAGGATTTGGGCACATATAGCCATTTAAGCTTATCCGGTACTACCAAAAGCCATTTTAGGTTTGCCAAATACTATATCCTTATAAATCTTACAACTTAATTGTTCCCATTGTTTCTTTTCAAAATAGAGGGCAAATTTTGTACTTCTTTGATAGAATCTCTAATTTCTCCATGGATTATCTTTCTCTTCTATAAGAAGACTTTGTATACGTACATTTGCCTATTTGCCAGAATGATCTGCTAATATAGTTCCTCCAGCTCTTATACCATCTCTTTTTCTATGCACCTCTACCTTTCTGACAGCAACCTGTTTTTTGTTTCAATAGCATTGCAAAACCACTAACTACTCCAATAGCACACCAGTTTGTTGGTATATATTTTTACTTTCCTTTTTAGTCACTTAACAGGCTCTAGAGGGGACCACAACTTCAGCCATTTGAGCCAATTTAGCTTGTGGTAAGGGACTGAAATTCTAGGCAATATTCCAACTAGTCTGGAATAGTTAGTGCACATCCAATCTTGTATTACCCTCTTTTCATTTTTTTTAAAACATCTTTATTGGAGTATAATTGCTTTACAATGGTGTGTTAGTTTCTGCTTTATAACAAAGTGAATCAGCTACATGCATACGTATATCCCCATATCCCCTCCCTGTTGCATCTCCCTCCCACCCTCCTTATCCCACCCCTTTAGGTAGTTGCAAAGCACGGAGCTGATCTCCCTTTGCTATGCAGCTGCTTCCCACTAGCTATCTATTTCACATTTGGTAGTGTATATATGTCAATGTTACTCTCTCACTTCATCCCAGCTTACACTTCCTCCTCCCTGTGTCCTCAAGTCCATCCTCTATGTCTGTGTCTTTATTCCTATCCTGCCCCTAGGTATATCAAAACCATTTTTTTATTTCATATATATGTGTTAGCATATGGTATTTGTTTTTCTCTTTCTGACTTACTTCACTCTGTATGACAGACTCTAGGTCCATCCACCTCACTGCAAATAACTCAATTTTGTTTATTTATATAGCTGAGTAATATTCCATTGTATATATGTGCCACATCGTCTTTATCCATTCTTCTGTTGATGGACACTTAGGTTGCTTCCATGTCCTGGCTACTGTAAATAGTGCTGCAATGAACATTGTGGTACATGACTCTTTTTGAATTATGGTTTTCTCAGGGTTTATGATCAGTAGTGCGATTGCTGAGTCATATGGTAGTTCTATTTTTAGTTTTTTAAGGACCCTCCATAATATTCTCCATAGTGACTGAATCAATTTACATTCCCACCAACACTGCAAGAGGGTTCCCTTTTCTCCACACCCTCTCCAGAATTTATTGTTTGTAGATTCTTTGATGATGGTCATTCTGACCGGTGTGAGGTGATTCCTCATTGCAGTTTTGATTTGCATTTCTCTAATGATTAGTGATGTTGAGCATCTTTTCATGTGTTTGGTAGCAAACTGTGTATCTTCTTTGGAGAAATGTCTATTTAGGTCTTCCACCCATTTTTGGATTGGGTTGTTTCATGTTTTTGATATTGACCTGCATGAGGTGCTTGTATATTTTGGATTTTAATCCTTTGTCAGTTGCTTCATTTGCAAATATTTTCTCCCATTCTGAGGGTTGTCTTTTCATCTTGTTTATGTTTTCCTTTGCTGTGCAAAAGCTTTTAAGTTTCATTAGGTCCCATTTGTTTACTTTTGCTTTTATTTCCATTTCGCTAGGAGGTGGGTCACAAAGGATCCTACTGTGATTTATGTCATAGAGTGTTTTGCCTATGTTTTCCTCTAAGAGTTTTACACTGTCTGGCCTTACATTTAGGTCTTTAATCCATTTTGAGTTTATTTTTGTGTACGGTGTTAGGGAGTGTTCTAATTTCATTCCTTTACATGTCACTGTCCAGTTTTCCCAGCACCACTTATTGAAGAGGCTGTCTTTTCTCCATTGTATACTCTTGTCTCCTTTATCAAAGATAGGGTGACCATATGTGCATGGATTTTTGCCTGGGCTTTCTATCCTGTTCCATTGATCTATATTTCTGTTTTTGTGCCAGTACCATACTGTCTTGATTACTGTAGCTTTGTAGTATAGTCTGAAGTCTGGGAGCCTGATTCCTCAGTTCCATTTTTCTTCCTCAAGATTGCTTTGGCTATTCACGGTCTTTTGTGTTTCCATACAAATTGTGAAATTTTTTACTTAGTTCTGTGAAAAATGCCTTTAGTAGTTTGATGGGGATTGCACTGAATCTGTAGATTGCTTTGGGTAGTATAGTCATTTTCACAATATTGATTCTTCCAGTCCAGGAACATGGTATATCTCTCCATCTGTTTGTATCATCTTTAATTTGTTTCATCAGTGTCTTATAGTTTTTCTGCATACAGGTCTTTTGTCTCTTTAGCTGGGTTTATTCCTAGGTATTTTATTATTTTTGTTGCAGTGGTAAATGGGAGTCTTTCCTTAATTTCTTTTTAGAATTTTTCACCAGTATTGTATAGGAATGAAAGAGATTTTTGTCCATTTATTTTGTATCCTGCTACTCTACCAAATTCACTGTTTAGCACTAGCAGTTTTCTGGTAGCATCTTTAGGATTCTCTGTATAGTATCATGTCATCTGCAAACACTGACAGTTTTATTTCTTCTTTTCCAATTTGGATTCCTTTTCTTTTTCTTCTCTGATTGCTGTGGCTAAAACTTGCAAAACTGTGTTGAACAACAGTGGTGAGAGTGAGCAACCTTGTCTTGTTTCTGATCTTAGAGGAAATGGTTTCAGTTTTTTACCACTGAGAACGATGTTGGCTGTGGGTTTCTCATATATGGCCTTTATTATGTTGAGGTAGGTTCCCTCTATGCCTACCTTCTGGAGAGTTTTTATCATAAATGGGTGTTGAATTTTGTCAAAAGCTTTTTCTGCATCTACTGAGATTATCATATGGTTTTTTATCCTTCATTTTGTTAATATGGTGTATCATATTGATTGATTTGCATATATCAAAGAATCTTTGAATTCCTGGGATAAACCCCCATCATGGTGTATGATCCTTTTAATGTGCTGTTGGATTCTGTTTGCTAGTATTTTCTTGAGGATTTTGCATCTATCCTCATCAGAGATATTGGCCTGTAGTCTTCTTTTTCTGTGACATCTTTGTCTGGTTTCGGTATCAGGATGATGGTGGCTTCATAGAATGAGTGGGAGTATTCCTCCCTCTGCTATATTTTGGAAGAGTGTGTGAAGGATAGGTGTTAGCTCTTCTCTAAATGTTTGATAGAATTCGCCTGTTAAGCCATCTGGTCCTGGGCTTTTGTTTGTTGGAAGACTTTTTTTTTTTTGCGGTATGTGGGCCTCTCACTGTTGTGGCCTCTCCCGCTGTGGAGCACAGGCTCCGGACGCGCAGGCTCAGCGGCCATGGCTCACGGGCCTAGCCACTCCGCGGCATGTGGGATCCTCCCAGACCGGGGCACAAACCCGTGTCCCCTACATCGGCAGGTGGACTCTCAACCACTGCGCCACCAGGGAAGCCCTGTTGGAAGATTTTTAATCACAGTTTCAATTTCAGTGCTTGTGACTGGTCTGTTCATATTTTCTATTTCTTCCTGGTTCAGTCTGGGAAGGTTGTGCATTTCTAAGAATTTGTCCATTTCTTCCAGGTTGTCCGTTTTATTGGCATAGAGTTGCTTGTAGTAATCTCTCATGATCTTTTGTATTTCTGCAGTGTCAGTTGTTACTTCTCCTTTTTCATTTCTATTTCTATTGAATTGAGTCTTCTCCCTTTTTTTCTTGATGAGTCTGGCTAATGGTTTATCAATTTTGTGTATCTTCTCAGAAAACCAGCTTTCAGTTTTATTGATCTTTGCTATCATTTCCTTCATTCCTTTTTCATTTATTTCTGATCTGATCTTTATGATTTCTTTCCTTCCACTAACTTTGGGGCTTTTTTGTTCTTCTCTAATTGCCTTAGGTGTAAGGTTAGGTTCTTTATTTGAGATGTTTCTTGTTTCTTAAAATAGGATTGTATTGCTATAAACTTCCCTCTTAGAACTGCTTTTGCTACATCCCATAGGTTTTGGGTCGTTGTGTCTCCATTTTCATTTGTTTCTAGGTATTTTTTGATTTCCTCTTTGATTTCTTCAGTAAACACTTCGTTATTAAGTAGTGCATTATTTAGCCTCCATGTGTTTGTATCTTTTAGAGATCTTTTCCTGTAATTGATATCTAGTCTCAAAGGGTTGTGGTCAGAAAAGATACTTGATACAATTTCAATTTTCTTAAATTTACCAAGGCTGGATTTGTGACACAACGTATGATCTATCCTGGAAAATGTTCCATGAGCACTTGAGAAAAATGTGTATTCTGTTGTTTTTGGATGGAATGTCCTATAAATGTCAATTAAGTCCATTTTGTTTAATGTATCATTTAAAGCTTGTGTTTCCTTATTTTCATTTTGGATAATCTGTCTATTGGTGAAATTGGGGTGTTAAAGTCCCCTACTATGAATGTGTTACTGTCGATTTCCCCTTTTATGGCTGTTAGTATCTGCCTTATGTACTGAGGTGCTCCTATGTTGGGTGCATAAGTATTTACAATTGTTATATCTTCTTCTTGGATTGATCCCTTGATCATTAAGTAGTGTCCTTCTTTGTCTCTTGTAATAGTCTTTATTTTAAAAGTCTATTTTGTCTGATATGAGAATTGCTACTCCAGCTTTCTTTTGATTTCCATTTGTGTGGAATATCTTTTTCCATCTCCTCACTTTCAGGCTGTATGTGTCCTTAGGTCTGAAGAGGGTTTCTTGTAGACAGCATATGTATGGGTCTTGTATTTGTATCCATTCAGCCAGTCTATGTCTTTTGGTTGGAGCATTTAATCCATTTACATTTAAGGTAATTATCGATATGTATGTTCCTATTACCATTTTCTTGATTGTTTTGGGTTTGTTTTTGTAGGTCTTTTCCTTCTCTTGTGTTTCCTGCCTAGAGAAGTTCCTTTAGCATTTGTTGTAAAGCTGGATTGGTGGTACTGAATTCTCTTAACTTTTGCTTATCTGTAAACGTTTTAATTTCTCCATCAGATCTGAATGAGATCCTCACTTTATGTCCTGCCACTCCCTTCTGGCTTGCAGAGTTTCTGCTGAAAAATCAGCTGTTAACCTTACGGGGATTCCCTTGTATGTTATTTGTTGTTTTTCCCTTGCTTTTAATATTTTTTCTTTGTATTTAATTTTTGATAGTTGGATTAACATGTGTCTCGGCTTGTTTCTCTTTAGGTTTATCCTGTATGGTACTCTCTGTGCTTCCTGGACTTGATTGACTATTTCCTTTCCCATGTTAGGGAAGTTTTTGACTATAATCTCTTAAATATTTTGTCAGACCCTTTATTTTTCTCTTCCTCTTCTGGGACCCCTATAATTCGAAGGTTGGTGTATTTAATGTTTTCCCAGAAGTCTCTGAGATTGTCCTCAATTCTTTTCATTCTTTTATCTTTATTCTGCTCCCTGGCAGTTATTTCCACCATTTTATCTTCCAGCTCATTTATCCATTCTTCTGCCTCCATTATTCTGCTATTGATTCCTTCTATAGTATTTTTAATTTCAGTAATTGTGTTGTTCATCACCGTTTGCTCTTTAGTTCTTCTAGATCCTTGTTAAATGTTTCTTGTATTCTCTCCGTTCTGTTTCCGAGACTTTGGATCATCTTTACTATCATTAGTCTGAATTCTTTTTCAGGCAGGTTGCCTATTTCGTCTTCAATTATTTGGTCTTGTAGGTTTTTACCTTGTTCCTTCGTCTGTAACATATTATTTTGTCTTTTTTTTCTTTTTTTTTTTTTTTTTGATGGCTGGTGATGTATTCCTGTGTTACTGGTTGTTTGGCTTGAGACGTCCAGCCCTGGAGTTTGCAGGCAGTTGGACAGAACTGGGTCTTGGTGCTGAGATGAGGACCTCCAGAAGGCCTCACTCTGATTAGTATTCCCTGGGGTCTGCGGTTCTCTGTTAGTCCAGCGGTTCAGACTTGGAGCTCCCACCACAGGAGCTCAGGCCCGATCTCCGGCCTGGGAATCAAGATCCCGCAAGCCAGTCACTGAGGGCTCCCCCCATCCCCTTAGGTGTCCGTGGTCCCCCACCAGTGCCTGGTAGGTGCCCTAGTTGTGAGGAGACGTGAATTCCGCGTCCTCCTAGTACGCCATCTTGACTCCACTCCCTCCTGTTTTCATTTTAAGATAAGAATCATTCATAAATAATATTAAGTCAAATTTGTCACTGGAATGTCCAAAAGATCAATTTGGGGTATGAACACTTCTCAAACTACAGAAACATAAACATGCAACTTTCCTTCATTGCTTAAGGTTAACTGAGTTGCTGTCTGGCAAAAGGAAAAGGAGAAAGTAACAATATTTTATAAATAGTTGCCTAGCAGAAAATTAATGTTTTCAGTTAGTGATAGGGATTGTACCATCAGGTTTGAAGGTGATCTTAGTCCAAGATCTGAAGATGGTTTGATTAATTTACCCAAGGATACAACTGTTCTGAGGCAAGAAAGATAAGCCTTGGCTAATATGTCAAGGAATAGGCCATAATAGAAAATGAGGATTTTTCTGCATGTTGAGCTTTTACCCCTCAAGTATAGCTTAACATTCCATGTACATACAAAAAGAAAGATTTATGATAATATGAGAAAAATCAATCTGGGCTCTGGATTTTGTTCAATTTTCTGCCTATGTCATGGAATCTTTTGCCTGTAGGAATTCTGAGGCCATAGTTTATTCTTCAGTTGTTTCTCGAATCATACATAACATGTGTATTCTGTTGTCTAAATCACCCACAATAATCATGTATTGGAGAATTTTAAAAGATTTCTCAAAATCAGCCTTTCTCAGTACATTTTATCTGTTGTTTTATATACAAAGTAGATTTTTTATTAAATTTGTAATGGTTGTATCACCAAGGAGAAATGAGTAATCTGATTATGATCCCAAAATTACTGTAGGGACATGGGATAGGACTCAGAATTATTAGACATTCCTACTACTTAAATGGCTTTAGTAAACAAGGGAAAATAAAGTTTATATCCTCTCTAGCCTTCTACAATTTACTGTATGCCTTCAAGTTTGCCTTTTACAATTTAGTTTGTGTTCTAGTACAACACAACATTTTACTTCAATATAAAAGTACTCAGCTAATGTCCAAAATATATAAAGAACTCATAGAACTCAACGACAACAACAACAAAAAATACAGATTTTAAAATGGGCAGAGGAGCTGAATAGACCTTTTTCCGAGGAAGACATACAGAGACTGGTAGGTACATGAAAAGATGCTCAACATCATTAATTATTAGGAAAATGCAAATTAAAACCACAATAAGATATCACCTATGCCCATCAGAATAGCTATCATTGAAAAGCAGGAAATATCAAGTGTTGGAGAGGATGTAAAGAAAAGGGAACCCTTATACACTGTAGGTGTGAATGTAAATTAGCGCAGCCACAATGGAAAACAGTATGGAGATTCCTCAAAAAATTAAAAACAGGGCTTCCCTGGTGGCGCAGTGGTTGAGAGTCCTCCTGCCGATGCAGGGGACACGGGTTTGTTCCCCGGTCCGGGAAGATCCCACATGCCGCGGAGCGGCTGGGTCTGTGAGCCATGGCCGCTGAGCCTGCGCGTCTGGAGCCTGTGCTCCGCATCGGGAGAGGCCATAACAGTGAGAGGCCCACGTACCACAAAAAAAAAAAGAATCCACCTGCCGATGCAAGGGACATGGGTTCGAGCCCTGGTCCAGGAAGATCCCACATGCCACGGAGCAACTAAGCCCGTGCACCACAACTACTGAGCCTGCACTCTAGAGCCCGGGAGCCACAGCTACTGAGCCTGTGTGCTACAACTACTGAAGCCCGCATGCCTAGAGGCCATGCTCCGCAATAAGAAGCCCATGCACCGCAACGAAGAGTAGCCCCCGCTCACCACAACTAGAGAAAGCCAGCACACAGCAACGAAGACCCAATGTAGCCAAAAATAAATAAATAAAATAAATTTTTTTTTAAAAATAGTCAACAGATGCAAGACAGATGAGCCAGCAGTTGAAATTGTCAGACATGAACTTTAAAATAACTATGATACAAAATCCAAAGGATCCAGATAGACAACATACAAACATTTTTAAGCTTTTCATCATCTTTTGCTAATTGGTTTTCTTCCCTTTAACTTAGGTCAGCTTCTTCATTTTGTATATTTGAAGATTAATCTTAAAAAGCAAACATTTCTAACAAGCCAAGGAAAATTATGTATGCTAGACCTAAATTATCTTGGGATACAAATTATAAATTTCTACAAGTTTCAGAGTAAATACATTTGGACAATAATGCATCTATATCTGAGTTCCTGTAATGAAACAAGGATATGCGAAACCCATAGTCGCTGTAGCCTCCATTTATAAGGAATTGACTGCTCATGTCTTATCACATAAAGTAGCTAATAACTCTTATTAATAACTCTTGTTAAGTCTTTAAATGATATATTGGCAGTCACATAACCAGTAGTTATCACTCAAACCAACTCTTCAACAGATAAGTGTACTATCAATATGCAAGTGCCTCCTCTGCTTCATTAATGACTAAAAAAAAAAGTTTTCCACTTGATTTTACTTTTTAATCAAGGATAAATTAGGGAGCAAGATGGTCAACCTTTGTCCTGATTTTTAGAAAAGAAAATCATGACTTTGCAATAGTTAAATTCACTGAGTATGCCAAAGATTAATTAACTGGCACCATTAAGTGAAGACCATGTTTTACTTCATTAAACTCCAAACTTACTGAGGGTAATATTTCAAGCCTATGATTCTTATGTCTTCCTCACCTAAAGGCCTTTGGAAGTTTTATAACATATCAACCCCATGCTGATTAGTCAGATTTTTCTTTCAGAATTCATAAAGATAGTTTATATTTCACTTTGCACATTATTTCTTTGCATCTACCTTTCCTAAAACGGATTCTTTACTTTTTATCTTAAAAAAAATCTGATGAAAAGTGTGACATAAACACACACCTAAGAATTCAAAACTGTTTAAGAGCCTTGGGCCTCCCTGGTGGCGCAGTGGTTGAGAGTCCGCCTGCGGATGCAGGGGATACGGGTTCGTGCCCCGGTCTGGGAGGATCCCATATGCCGCGGAGCGGCTGGGCCCGTGAGCCATGGCCGCTGGGCCTGCGCGTCCGGAGCCTGTGCTCCGCAACGGGAGAGGCCACGACAGTGAGAGGCCCGCATACTGCAAAAAGAAAAAATAAAAATAAAAAATAAAAAATAAAAATAAATAAAAAAAAACTGTTTAAGAGACTAAACCTTAGTATTTTGTTAATTACTACATAGAAACAATTTCCCCAATAATTGATAATTATAATTGGAAGGAAATAAGAAGAAAAACTTTAAATATTTCAAAAAATAAGCAAGCTCTCAAAATAATTTACAAAATCAAAATAATTTCACCAACCATTCCCAGACTTATTAGTGTCATGAAATGTCTTTTATTGTTCCTTTTTTGTTTCATGCCCTAAATCAGACCTCTCCTCTCACTCCCCTTCACCACAGAAAACTGGGGCAGCCACTTGCTTAGAAAACACTTCCCCTCTGGCCCTAGATACACTCATTCTGATGGCTTCCATGGGTGACCATCAGCATCCTCTCTACTGGAGAGAATAGGGAAAGTAACAGTCTCCAAACCATTTTCCCCTTACTGTCTGTCCCCCTAAGCTGTCACTTGGTGACATCATACACTGAGTGCAGTGACATAAATTTTTCTTGGGCTTTACGAAAACTGAAGCTTATGGGAATCCCAGAGGTGCTCTGAAATGGGCCGGGGTCAAATGCGAGAGAAGGAAGGAGGAGCCTGCACACAGACAGGAGACAGAGACTGAGAGAGAGCCAGGCAGCACGGGAAAGAGAATGGTCTTCTCATTAAAATCAGATCCTCAAAATATTCTGAAACCTAAATTATAGGATAACATATTCTTAGGAAAAGAAAGGTTTACTTACATTTTTTTCCATTTCAAGAGGTTTACCTAGTGTCCATATTATTCATGAAAACTATAATCATAACATGCTTTTAAGAGAGGGCTTAGCTGAGTTATCAGCTGCCAAATGTCAAATACTCTTTCCTCCTCCTCTCAACATGCAACTTTCTTTTTCTTTTATTTATTTATTTATTTTGGGCTGCATTGGGTCTTCGTTGCTGCGCGCAGGCTTTCTGTAGTTGCGGCGAGCGGGGGCTACTCTTCGTTGCAGTGTGCGGGCCTCTCGTTGCAGTGGCTTCTCTTGTTGTGGAGCACAGGCTCTAGGCACATGGGCTTCAGTAGTGGTGGCACACAGGCTCAGTAGTTGTGGCACACAGGCTTAGCTGCTCCGCGGCATGTGGGATCTTCCCGGACCAGGGCTCAAACCCATGTCCCCCGCATTGGCAGGCATATTCTTAACCACTGCACCACCAGGGAAGCCCCGTCAACATGCAACTTTCATCAACATTTCATGTTTTATTCTATCTGAGACAGAGAAGGGGAGGATAACCACTCAGGAGGGTCCACACGTTAACTAAGACTGTCCTGAGTTCCATAAACCCTGAGAGACTAACCAAAAATTTCCCTTTGTGTCCAGACATGTGTCATCGTGTAAATGTTCTGCCTCCTACCCCCCACCCTCAATCTCCACCTCACTCATCTTGAGACCCATCAGTTTGCCCCAGAGCTTGCTCAATAGTCTTCCTCACCCTTCACTTCCTTCCCCTCACTGTAGTAATCCCGGACAGCCATGATTGAAGGAAGATTCTTTCTCAGTTCCAGACTTTCCCAGGAAGGGTGTGGCATCGGGAGGGACAGAGAAAAGTAGAGAATGCATGAGTGTAGCTGGCAATAGACTAGTCCTGAGGGTAGAGCCAGGTACAGAATCTTTCACACCGCCTTTTCAGTTAAGAATCTGGCTAGATGGGTTGGCACTCAGAGTGCTGAAGGTGGACCTTATAAAATAAGGGCATTAAACCAGAGTCCTCCTCCAGCTCTAATATTTCGACATTCTAGAATGCTGTTCTCTCCATACCCCATGGCTCAGAGTTTGCCATTTAGTGTAGGATTGTAGAGACAAATAAAAATACAGAATACCCAGTTAAATTAGACTTGCAGATAATTGACAATTATTTTTAGTATAAGTATATCCCATGCAATATTTGGGATATACTTATACTTAGAAAATTCTTTATTGTTTATGTGAAAATTTAACTGGGAGTCCTACGTTTTATCTGGCAACCATGACTTAGTCAATAAATCATAAATAATCATTAATATACACCACCACTTACTGAGCACTGACTATGACTAGGGCATCAGATATATAAGAATTACCTTATTTGACACTAATAGCCTTATGAGGGAGGTAAATACAGAGGCTTCCAGGAGTGAAGTGCTGAGCTGGAGAGCAGTAATGCTAGGATAGAAGTCTGGCGGACAACATGCTATTTACAGGCTATTATTCACAAACTATTGCAATATTAAAAATGTATCAAATAGCTTTTGAACAATATGCACAGAACTCTATTTGTCTTTGGGAAGGAAAACTGGGAATCAGAAGTGAGAGAATTACTTCTCACTGCTTTCATCGTACTGTTTGGATTTTTTTTAAAGCAATGTATGTACAGGTATAACCTACATAATTATTTTCATTTAAATAAAACTAAGCCTAAAATAAAGATTGTTGCAATATATAATTTTGGTAAATAGATTTTTATCAACCTCAGTGCTTTATCAATAATAGTGGCAATACCTATAATTATAAATATGTTGATTTTATTTCTTTTTGCTGGAGGTAGATTCCTTCTTCAGAGCACGGCTCTCAGTTACTCACAGACTGGTAACACAGTCTCACGTCACCATTCAAGGACCCTAACCAGTTAAATAAGGAGAAAATGCCTGTGTAGCCTGAGATGTAGGGTTTTCTGTGAGCTCCACTGCCTGTGTTTCTCCCTGAGGCAGTAAGCAGCTCTTACTTGTATGAATAACTTACCCCAGGGAGTGCCCCAAGGCAGAGGCAGGAAGCCTCTCCACTGCATCCCAGACACACTGGGCAAAGCCTTTGATCTTCCTCTACTGACTCGAGGGGGTCTTATCAGTGGTTCCAAAAGTCAGATGTCACATCCCCCCAGTCCTAATGGCCATGGTACCCAGTGGATTCAGCTCCACATTTTTTTGGGGGGGGTAGGAGTTTATTAATTAATTAATTATTTTTTGCTGTGTTGGGTCTTCGTTTCTGTGTGAGGGCTTTCTCTAGTTGCGGCAAGTGGGGGCCACTCTTCATCGCGGTGCGTGGGCCTCTCACCGTCGTGGCCTCTCTTGTTGCAGAGCACAGGCTCCAGATGCGCAGGCTCAGTAGTTGTGGCTCACGGGCCTAGCCGCTCCGCGGCATGTGGGATCCTCCCAGACCAGGGCTCGAACCCGTGTCCCCTGCACTGGCAGGCAGATTCTCAACCACTGCGCCACCAGGGAAGCCCCCAGCTCCACATTTTTGAGGAAAAGATATTTCCATGAAAAAGGACCGTTATGGTGACAAAGCTTTCTCCTAAGTGGACTTCAATCCCTCATTGCTAGGTATCTCAGACACACATTTCTGTAGTCAGAGAATAAATAATCACTTTTTTGAAAATTCTCTGCTTGCAACCCTTACCTCATAATTTTTGCGACGCCCCACTTCACTTCTTAAAAACCAGACTGTCAACATTGCAAGGGGCAGTGGATAAAGGGAAATGAGCATTTTTTAAAGCATTTCGGTAGGTGTTCCTTGGAGCATGCTCTGTGATGCCTTTGCACGCATGGCACACAATTAGCAGCTACTGCTCCTGCCCGCACAGGCAGGAGGCACCAGGTAGTGCCCTAGGCACTTGCAAACAACAGCCTCAGAGGAGGCACCACAGGCAAGCTTCCTCCAGGGCTAACTGATAAAAATTAAATCCCATTAATTAAAAAAAGGGAATATTCAGTGCCCACAAAAGCACCAAATGGCAAAATGACAGTGAGCTTTTCATGTATATTAGTGTTGAGAATATAAAGTGTGCAGGGAAGAAAAACGGAGAAAGTCAGTGCCTTCTCCAGGACAACAGAAATCATGTGAAAAGCAGAGAAATATGGACCAGATTGCTCTCCGTCAGCATCCAGGCCAATCTCACGTGTCAGAGACACCATTCAGGTAACAGGAGACCTGGTTTCTCTCCCAGCTCTGCCACCACCTCCCTGGGAAGTGCTCGGATTGAGTAGAGGAAAGGAACCTATGTTCATATGTAAAATCGTAACTCTCCCAAGTCCAGCCCTCACCCTGCTTCAAGGTTTTCATAGCACTGGCCATCATCCGGCATACTACATGTTCACTTGTCACCTGTCTGTCTCTCCTGGTGCACCATTAAACCCCAGGAGAGTAAAAGCTTTTACTGTTCGCTTCAGAATCCCCAACTGCTAGCACACAGTAGGTCATCCATAAACGCATGTTGAATGAATGGACTCATCCCTTCATTCACTGAGTGCTCATCAGGCACGTGGGGATTTTGCTAAGTGATCTGCATACAGCTGATGAATGGATAAACAGAATATGTTATATCCATACGGTAGAATATTTTTCAGCCATAAAAAGGAATGAAGTGCTGACCCATGCTACAACATGGATGAACCTTGAGAGAACATTATGCAAAGTGAAATTAGTCAGATACCAAAGGCCACATATTGTATGATCCATTTAAATGAACTGTCCAGAATAAGCAAATTCATAAAGACAGAAAGTAGACTAGATTAGTGGTTGCCAGGGGCTGGGCAGTCGGGGGCTTCGGAGGATGGGAGGTGACAGGTGAAAGATACAGGTTTCTTTTTTTTTTTTTTAAGTTTATTTATTTATTTATTTAATTAGTTTCTGCTTTATAACAAAGTGAATCAGTCATACATATACATCTGTTCCCACATCCCTTCCCTCATGCATCTCCCTCCCTCCCACCCTCCCCATCCCACCCCTCCAGGCGGTCACAAAGCACCGAGCTGATCTCCCTGTGCTATGTGGCTGCTTCCCACTAGCTATCTACCTTACGTTTGGTAGTGTATATATGTCCATGCCTCTCTTTCGCTTTGTCACAACTTACCCTTCCCCTTCCCCATATCCTCAAGTCCATTCTCAAGTAGGTCTGTGTCTTTATTCCCGTTTTGCCCCTAGGTCCTTCATGACTTTTTTTTTTTTAATTCCGTATATATGTGTTAGCATACGGTATTTGTTTTTCTCTTTCTGACTTACTTCACTCTGTATGACAGACTCTAGGTCTATCCACCTCATTACAAATAGCTCAGTTTCATTTCTTTTTATGGCTGAGTAATATTCCATTGTATATATGTGCCACATCTTCTTTATCCATTCATCCGATGATGGACACTTAGGTTGTTTCCAGCTCCGGGCTATTGTGAATAGAGCTGCAATGAACATTTTGGTACATGTCTCTTTTGGAATTATGGTTTTCTCAGGGTATATGCCCAGTAGTGGGATTGCTGGGTCATATGGTAGTTCTATTTGTAGTTTTTTAAGGAACCTCCATACCGTTCTCCATAGTGGCTGTACCAATTCACATTCCCACCAGCAGTGCAAGAGTGTTCCCTTTTCTCCACACCCTCTCCAGCATTTATTGTTTCTAGATTTCTTGATGATGGCCATTCTGACTGGTGTGAGATGATATCTCATTGTAGTTTTGATTTGCATTTCTCTAATGATTAATGATGTGGAGCATTCTTTCATGTGTTTGCTGGCAGTCTGTATATCTTCTTTGGAGAAATGCCTATTTAAGTCTTCTGCCCATTTTTGGATTGGGTTGTCTGTTTTTTTCCTATTGAGCTGCATGAGCTGTTTATAAATTTTGGAGATTAATCCTTTGTCAGTTGCTTCATTTACAAATACTTTCTCCCATTCTGAGGGTTGTCTTTTGGTCTTGTTTATGGTTTCCTTTGCTGTGCAAAAGCTTTTAAGTTTCATTAGGTCCCATGTGTTTATTTTTGTCTTTATTTCCATTTCTCTAGGAGGTGGGTCAGAAAGGATCTTGATGTGATTTATGTCATAGAGTGTTCTGCCTATGTTTTCCTCTAAGAGTTTGATAGTGTCTGGCCTTACATTTAGGTCTTTAATCCATTCTGAGCTTATTTTTGTGTATGGTGTTAGGGAGTGATCTAATCTCATACTTTTACATGTCCCTGTCCAGTTTTCTCAGCACCACTTATTGAAGAGACTGTCCTTTCTCCACTGTACATTCCTGCCTCCTTTATCAAAGATAAGTTGGCCATATGTGCGTGGGTTTATCTCTGGGCTTTCCATCCTGATCCACTGATCTATCTTTCTGTTTTTATGCCAGTACCAGACTGTCTTAATTACTGTAGCTTTGTAGTATAGTCTGAAGTCAGGGAGCCTGATTCCTCCAGCTCCGCTTTTTGTTCTCAAGATTGCTTTAGCTATTCGGGGCCTTTTGTTTTTCCAAACAAATTTTGAAATTTTTTGTTCTAGTTCTGTGAAAAATGCCATTGGTAGTTTGATAGGGATTGCATTGAATCTGTAGATTGCTTTGGGTAGTAGAGTCATTTTCACAATATTGATTCTTCCAATCCAGGAGCATGGTATATCTCTCCATCTATTTGTATCATCTTTAATTTCTTTCATCAGTGTCTTATAGTTTTCTGCATACAGGTCTTTTGTCTCCTTAGGTAGGTTTATTCCTAGATATTTTATTCTTTTTGTTGCGATGGTAAATGGGAGTGTTTTCTTGATTTCATTTTCAGATTTTTCATCATTAGTGTACAGGAATGCCAGAGATTTCTGTACATTAATTTTATATCCTGCTACTTTACCAAATTCATTGATTAGCTCTAGTAGTTTTTTTTTTGTTTTTTTGTTTTTTTTTTTAATTTTTTAATTAGTTTCTGCTTTATAACAAAGTGAATCAGTCATACATATACATCTGTTCCCACATCCCTTCCCTCATGCATCTCCCTCCCTCCCACCCTCCCCATCCCACCCCTCCAGGCGGTCACAAAGCACCGAGCTGATCTCCCTGTGCTCTGTGGCTGCTTCCCACTATCTATCTACCTTACGTTTGGTAGTGTATATATGTCCATGCCTCTCTTTCGCTTTGTCACACCTTACCCTTCCCCCTCCCCATATCCTCAAGTCCATTCTCAAGTATGTCTGTGTCTTTATTCCCGTTTTGCCCCTAGGTCCTTCATGACTTTTTTTTTTTTTTTAATTCCGTATATATGTGTTAGCATACGGTATTTCTCTTTCTCTTTCTGACTTACTTCACTCTGTATGACAGACTCTAGGTCTATCCACCTCATTACAAATAGCTCAGTTTCGTTTCTTTTTATGGCTGAGTAATATTCCATTGTATATATGTGCCACATCTTCTTTATCCATTCATCCGATGATGGACACTTAGGTTGTTTCCAGCTCCGGGCTATTGTGAATAGAGCTGCAATGAACATTTTGGTACATGTCTCTTTTGGAATTATGGTTTTCTCAGGGTATATGCCTAGTAGTGGGATTGCTGGGTCATATGGTAGTTCTATTTTTAGTTTTTTAAGGAACCTCCATACCGTTCTCCATAGTGGCTGTACCAATTCACATTCCCACCAGCAGTGCAAGAGTGTTCCCTTTTTTCCACACCCTCTCCAGCATTTATTGTTTCTAGATTTCTTGATGATGGCCATTCTGACTGGTGTGAGATGATATCTCATTGTAGTTTTGATTTGCATTTCTCTAATGACTAATGATGTTGAGCATTCTTTCATGTGTTTGTTGGCAGTCTGTAGATCTTCTTTGGAGAAATGCCTATTTAAGTCTTCTGCCCATTTTTGGATTGGGTTGTCTGTTTTTTTGCTATTGAGCTGCATGAGCTGTTTATAAATTTTGGAGATTAATCCTTTGTCAGTTGCTTCATTTGCAAATATTTTCTCCCATTCTGAGGGTTGTCTTTTGGTCTTCTTTATGGTTTCCTTTGCTGTGCAAAAGCTTTGAAGTTTCATTAGGTCCCATTTGTTTATCTTTGTTTTTATTTCCATTTCTCTAGGAGGTGGGTCCAAAAGGATCTTGCTGTGATTTATGTCATAGAGTGTTCTACCTATGTTTTCCTCTAAGAGTTTGATAGTTTCTGGCCTTACATTTAAGTCTTTAATCCATTTTGAGCTTATTTTTGTGTATGGTGCTAGGGAATGATCTAATCTCAAACTTTTACATGTCCCTGTCCAGTTTTCCCAGCACCACTTATTGAAGAGGCTGTCCTTTCTCCACTGTACATTCCTGCCTCCTTTATCAAAGATAAGTTGGCCATATGTGCGTGGGTTTATCTCTGGGCTTTCTATCCTGATCCACTGATCTATCTTTCTGTTTTTATGCCAGTACCACACTGTCTTGATTACTGTAGCTTTGTAGTATAGTCTGAAGTCAGGGAGCCTGATTCCTCCAGCTCCGTTTTTCGTTCTCAAGATTGCTTTGGCTATTCGGGGTCTTTTGTTTTTCCAAACAAATTTTGAAATTTTTTGTTCTAGTTCTGTGAAAAATGCCAGTGGTAGTTTGATAGGGATTGCATTGAATCTGTAGATTGCTTTGGGTAGTAGAGTCATTTTCACAATATTGATTCTTCCAATCCAGGAGCATGGTATATCTCTCCATCTATTTGTATCATCTTTAATTTCTTTCATCAGTGTCTTATAATTTTCTGCATACAGGTCTTTTGTCTCCTTAGGTAGGTTTATTCCTAGATATTTTATTCTTTTTGTTGCAATGGTAAATGGGAGTGTTTTCTTGATTTCATTTTCAGATTTTTCATCGTTAGTGTACAGGAATGCCAGAGATTTCTGTACATTAATTTTGTATCCTGCTACTTTACCAAATTCATTGATTAGTTCTAGTAGTTTTTCGGTAGCATCTTTAGGATTCTCTATGTATAGTATCATGTCATCTGCAAACAGTGACAGCTTTACTTCTTCTTTTCCAATTTGGATTCCTTTTATTTCCTTTTCTTCTCTGATTGCTGTGGCTAAAACTTCCAAAACTATGTTGAATAAGAGTGGTGAGAGTGGGCAGCCTTGTCTTGTTCCTGATCTTAGTGGAAATGGTTTCAGTTTTTCACCATTGAGGACAATGTTGGCTGTGGGTTTGTCATATATGGCCTTTATTATGTTGAGGAAAGATCCCTCTATACCTACTTTCTGCAGGGTTTTTATCATAAATGGGTGTTGAATTTTGTCGAAAGCTTTCTCTGCATCTATTGAGATGATCATATGGTTTTTCTCCTTCAACTTGTTAATATGGTGTATTACATTGATTGATTTGCGTATATTGAAGAATCCTTGCATTCCTGGGATAAACCCCACTTGATCATGGTGTATGATCCTTTTAATGTGCTGTTGGATTCTGTTTGCTAGTATTTTGTTGAGGATTTTTGCATCTATGTTCATCAGTGATATTGGCCTGTAGTTTTCTTTCTTTGTGACATCCTTGCCTGGTTTTGGTATCAAGGTGATGTCGGCCTCGTAGAATGAGTTTGGGAGTGTTCCTCCCTCTGCTATATTTTGGAAGAGTTTGAGAAGGATAGGTATTAGCTCTTCTCTAAATGTTTGATAGAATTCACCTGTGAAGCCATCTGGTCCTGGGCTTTTGTTTGATGGAAGATTTTTAATCACAGTTTCAATTTCAGTGCTTGTGATTGGTCTATTCATATTTTCTATTTCTTCCTGAGTCAGTCTTGGCAGGTTGTGCATAAGGCAAATACTAACAGCCATAAAAGGGGAAATCGACAGTAACACAATCATAGTAGGGGACTTTAACACCCCACTTTCACCAATGGACAGATCATCCAAAATGAAAATAAATAAGGAAACACAAGCTTTAAATGATACATTAAACGAGATGGACTTAGTTGATATTTATAGGACATTCCATCCAAAAACAACAGAATACACATTTTTCTCAAGTGCTCATGGAACATTCTCCAGGATAGATCATATCTTGGGTCACAAATCAAGCCTCGGTAATTTTAAGAAAATTGAAATTGTATCAAGTATCTTCTCCGACCACAATGCTATGAGACTAGACATCAATTACAGGAAAAGATGTGTAAAAAATACAAACACATGGAGGCTAAACAATACACTACTCAATAACGAAGTGATCACTGAAGAAATCAAAGAGGAAATTAAAAAATACCTAGAAACAAATGACAATAGAGACACGACGACCCAAAACCTATGGGACACAGCAAAAGCAGTTCTAAGGGGGAAGTTTATAGCAATACAATCCCACCTTAAGAAACAGGAAGCATTTCGAGTAAACAACCTGACCCTGCACCTAAAGCAATTAGAGAAAGAAGAACAAAAATACCCCAAAGCTAGCAGAAGGAAAGAAATCATAAAGATCAGATCAGAAATAAATGAAAACGAAATGAAGGAAACGATAGCAAAGATCAATAAAACTAAAAGCTGGTTCTTTGAGAAGTTAAACAAAATTGACAAACCATTAGCCAGACTCATCAAGAAAAAAAGGGAGAAGACTCAAATCAATAGAATTAGAAATGAAAAAGGAGAAGTAACAACTGACACTGCAGAAATACAAAAGATTATGAGAGATTACTATAAGCAACTCTATTCCAATAAAATGGACAACCTGGAAGAAAAGGTTTCTTTTTAAGATGATGAAAATGTTCTAAAATCGATTGTGATAATAGTTTCAGACCTCTGTGAACAGACTAAAAACTACTGAATTTACATTTTAATTAGACGAATTGTATAATATGTGAATTATATTATCAGTAAGACTGTTGAAAAATACTAAAGCTGACCTCATCATCACACCAAGATCCATACTCCTGCCTTTCTTTGTACCTCATCTCCCATTAAATTGCCTTTTCCAGAAAAAACATACTAATAGAAATACTAATGACAACGTAGTTCTTCAGTCACCCTCCTGTTTTTCGAAATCAATCCTCATGAAGCATGAGATGGCCCCGTATGCGGCTCATTGCCTCCGGTGAGTCCCTGTGTCCTCACCATCCCTCTTTCCTTGCCTGCAGGACAGAAGCTGGACTAACCTCTCCAACGGAAGGATAGAGTGTTCCCACCTGTCACAGAAGGAAATGCAGAATATAAGACGTAATACTCTTGGAAATCTAGAGTTTCCTAACCAGGGAATACATAATTTTAGCAAGCAGAAAGTTTAATTTGATTTTTAACCCACTTGGCGAGGAAGTGATGAAATGTTGCCAACTGTCATATGGCCAGCTAAGTTTTCAAAAGGAGTAAAATAAAACCACCACGTCTATTATTTCTTAAAATACAGAGTGATTCTTAAACTTAAACCCCTGCTAGACTTTCCTATTCTCTGCCCTCTTCAATCCCTCCATAGCATTTTTAAGTATCTACCCAGGTTCCAAACAATCTAGAATAACAGCTTTTCATCACCCTGTTTCCTTACTCTCCAAGCACTATCTACAGACATGGGTTGACTTTGTATCTCCCTGAGAAGACAGGAAAAGGCCTCATCACAGCCCCAAGCAGTCTCAGAGAGGATCTCTGCGTCAAAACGCAAAGAGCAGCATGTTTGCATCCCAAGAAGCAATAGCTCTGAGAGTCTCCTTGGAACTACAGAGAAAGAAAATGTTGCACAAAGGAAACATAGATTTTATAACGTCATAGTCTTTAGAACCAAAAGAAAAAAAAACGATTTTATTTTGTTTACCCTATTTTTGAAGGGAAAAAAATAACTTATTTCCTTTTTCCAAAGTCACTGAAAGTAATTAACAATGAAAACATTGGGAATACATCAGCTCTGAAAGATTCCCAGCTCACATGGTAGGATCAAAACAACAGATGGGGTCACACCTGAGACTGTGGGATTCCAGAAGGTGGCAGTGGTGTCTTAGTATAAGCATCCTGAGGGCCCACTGTGTGCTCAGCTCTGTGCTAGGCACTGGAGACCCCACATGCTGAGAACTCTGTCCTGCTCCATTCACGTTCACACAAACACGTTAAACTATGGTTTATGATGTATCTAAAACACAGCATGAGGGTAGGGTTTCTCAACCTCGGCACTACTGATACTTTGGGATGGATCATTCTTTGTCATGAGGGGTTGTTCTGTGGATGGGAGGATATTTAGCAGCATCCCTGGCCTCTACCCTCTAGGTGCTAATAGCACCTTCCAGAGGTCAAATGGGGCTAAATAAAAGTTGCTTCTGGCTGATTCAAAGAGAGAACAGCAAAGAAAAGAGTATTACCCTGAAGAGCCAGGGGAATGTAAGGAAATTTTAATAAGCTATTGAGGGTGGCCCAGGCAGGAGAGTCTTATTGTTAAGTCCATCTAAGTAGTGCAAAGTCTGGTTGGCCCAGCTTCCACTTGGTGGGAGTCAGGACAGGAAGGCAGGAACTCCTCCTGTGGGTGGGAGCTTGGGCTAGGAAACTGTTAAGCTCTCTTCCAATTCCAAGTTTGTATAACATGATCCTTTCCACCCCACCCAAACCAAGCTGTCATACTACTGCTGGCTGGGAGGAGCCAGGTTCAAGATGCACGACCACCTCTGCCTGTGTGGAGTCAGAAGTGCTTTCAGAGGTCGGTATATAAGGAGTGGAGAACTTCAAAGAATGCCACCCCACTCCCCATATATGCAGTGCCCAGGGCCTCAGAGCATCTAAGAGCAGCCCAGCTCTCAGATGAAGAAACGTCAAAATGTTACACTCAATTTTACATTCAGTGCCTTGAATCTTCTCTTTAAATGAAATGAACCGAAGGAGGGGGAGGGGTCCATGCATTAACCTTCAACTCACAAAGGAAACACATAAGGAGCGAGGTAAGTGCCTGCTCTCCTCTTCCCAGAACAGCCTCCCAGGGCCAGGGGGAGGGGCTGAACAAACCGTCCATGCACAAAGGCTTGCACTGTATTAGAAGGGCGGTTTATTTCATTCTTAGGAACATGCAAGAGATCTACATCTCTGATGTCCACAGTAGTAAAATGAGGAGGTGAATGATAAAAGCCTAATTTAGCCAGCTCAGTGAATGAATAATCATTGCAAATGAGGCAGTCATACCAGGTAATTAAATTAATTTGTCACACCAGGTAATTAAATTAATTTAATGTTAGACATGATTCACCAACTCTCCACTGACAAGAGCTGCCTTCCTAGATTTGACTTTTATTCCTGGGTCTTCTTTGGATGTTGAAATTACTTCTTATTCTCAGGTAACCAAACTAAATATTTCTCCAATGATTAACATTCAGCAAATATCAGAGCTCCGGGCTTCCCTGGTGGCGCAGTGGTTGAGAGTCTGCCTGCCGATGCAGGGGACACGGGTTCGTGCCCCGGTCTGGGAAGATCCCACATGCCGCAGAGCAACTGGGCCCGTGAGCCAAAATTACTGAGCCTGCGCGTCTGGAGCCTGTGCTCCGCAACAGGAGAGGCCGCGATAGTGAGAGGCCCGCGCACCGCGATGAAGAGTGGCCCCCGCTCGCCACAACTAGAGAAAGCCCTCGCACAGAAACGAAGACCCAACACAGCCAAAAATAAATAAATAAATAAATAAAGCAAACTGTCAACAAGTAAAAATAAACACTATAAATATATATATATATATATATTTAAAAAAAAAAAATATCAGAGCTCCTAAGATGTATTAGGCTTGGAAAAATGATGAAAAAGACCCAGGTCTTTATGCTCATACAGTTGCATGTCTATCAGGAAAGACTGATGTTAAATAACCACCAATGTGCTGGGTGCAGTGATGTAAAGAACAGACTGCTATGGGAACATCCATCACGGAGACTTCATTTAGTCTGCGGAAGTAAGAAAGCTTCCTTAAAGAAGTGAGACCTGAGAATAAGCAGGTGTCAGCTGAGCAAAGGCAGGGGAGAAGCTGATCCAGGTGGAGATGGCAACACGGAGGACGGTGCTAAAGTGGAAGAGAGCACGTCATGGAGGAAGAGATGAGCAAAGTCCATAATGACCAAAGTGATAAGAGCATGGACGGACCTGGGCACGAGATGAGGCCAGAGAAGCGGGCAAAGCCCAGATCACGCTGGGCCTTAATTAGCGTGGGGCCATTGAGGGCACCATCTCTGGCCTCAAGAAGTTCACAAAACAGGGGGAAAGACAGGGCCTCCCTGGTGGCGCAGTGGTTGAGAGTCCGCCTGCCGATGCAGGGGATACGGGTTCGTGCCCCGGTCTGGGAGGATCCCATATGCCGCGGAGCGGCTGGGCCCGTGAGCCATGGCCGCTGGGCCTGCGCATCCGGAGCCTGTGCTCCGCAACGGGAGAGGCCACAACAGTGAGAGGCCCGCATACCGCAAAAAGAAAAAAAAAAAAAAAAAAAAAACAGGGGGAAAGACAAAGAGACTAAGTACTGTGATGCCGTAAGATGAAGGTGTAGTGGGAATACCAAGGAAAGAAGGACAAGTGGGCCTGCTGGGGTCAGAATAATGAGAGGAGGTAACACCTAGGCTGGGTCTTAAAGGATGGACCCAGGTTTCTAGGTGGCTGGGAAAAAGGGAAGGGAAGGGCATTCTAGGCAAGAGGGAAACAGTACAAAGGCATGGAAGACATGCTTGGGCAATGTGAACAGTTAGGTGTGAATAGAAAGCAGATGGTAAAATCGTGTGAAAGAGAATTAGGCTTCGTTTTTTAGTATTTTATGGTCATTATAAAACTGAAAGTATCTGAGTTACGCTGATATCCCTATGTTTTGTGTTTTACTTTCAACATCCCTCAGCAATTTAGATCATGTTTATCAAGAAAAGCTACATTTCTAGCTTTCGAGAGTACAATAGGCTATTCACAAATATCCCTTCCATCACTGTGACTGGCAGCAGAAGAGACATACCCAGTGACAGACTAGACAGCGTGTGCTGGCTCTTACGAGCTGAATGTGCACTTTTCCCAACTCCTCATTCAGTGACATCTCACAGATAGACTGAAATCAGCCTTAGAGGAGTATTTAGATAGACTGAAATCAGCCTTAGAGGAGTATTTACACAATGAAAGTTGGCAGAAGCACTTTCTTTAGAGAGAGCCAGTTGTTTAACATTTATTAGCAAACCACTGGACATACCTCATTAAGATGTTCTCTCTTGAGAACAAAATGAGAATTCAAGGAAGACTCAAATCAAACATGCATAATATCCCCTCTCAAAAGTTGAAGTCAGGATAGAGAAAATTAGAACGCTTTTTGTGGCTTTAGTTCTACTCTACCCCATTTAATAAAGCAGACTTCTTTCTGAAACACACATCCTTCTTCTCTCCTTCCAAAATCCAATGTGAGGAAGTGCTGGGGAGTAGTACTAGAATCATATTCATAGATAGAGCCAGCATATTCTCATTAGAGAAAAGCCTTCTAACCTGTCCCCCCAAAAAAGAGTTCCTCTATAGCCTGAAATCCCCCTACTTGGGTTCACTCTGTGGAGGATAACATCCTTTTCTTTTAAAACACAAATACAGGGCCACACGTTCATTGGTTGGACCTCTGCTGTGAGGGGGTTCAATAGTTCATGATAAATAATCCACTCCAGGGGCTAAAGCAATCTGGAACCCTGAGTTCTTGGGAGTAAGAGGACTTATTTGGAAAGGGTATGAAGAACTACAGACTAAAACTCCGTCCTTCACCCTGTGCTGGCAGTCCCACCAGGTCCAGTGAGTGCAATGTGGAGACCATTTCAGTCCTATTTCTTCACACCTTTCCACTGACTCTTTGCATTTTCGAGTTAAAATTGTAACTGCTTTAAAGTTGAGGAGGGAGAAGGAGGAGAGAAGGATTGGGAAGGAAGGTTGCTTTTATCAATTATAGTTTTAATATTATTACTATACAGCACCTCAAAGATCTAACTTACATGACGATCAGGACAAAATTAAAAGAAAAAAAGACCTCTTTAAATAATTATCTTTTTTTTTTTTTTTTTTTTTAGACCAGAGGCTCAAGAACAACATGATTAGATTTTTCCATGGCCTGGAAAGAAAGGTACTCAGTTAACCACAAAACATGCCTCTCTGAAAAAGTCATTGCTGCTGATTGCCACACCAACAATTACAAGACACAATGTCTTCCAGGGTGTGAGTCCCTGAACATTTGTGTCTGCTCACTGATGCTACTCTTATATCAAAGACCACTTTCACAAGACAAGGCACTCAACACCTTTTATCAAACTAATGATCACTTAGAAGTTATGGTATATTTCTGCAGCTGTGAAGAGCTATTTGGCCTGAAAATTCAGTATTTAAACCATGCTGATCCAGGAAACAGATACTATGAACAGTATACAGTCAGCTAATATGTCCTAAGGTTTCAGGAACAGCTGGTCTAACCTTACTAGTCAACGAGGAGTAACTGACTCACCTTTCTGGGGTACATTAACCCAATTTGGATACCATGGAATGCCTGAAAAATAATTCTCCAGTACATTAAACAGCCTCCTGGATCTACTAAAGTGCACTTATTCAAATTTATTTCACATATATTGCCCATTTTTGTCACTGCAATACGCCAGCCAGATTTTTTTAATGATACTGTGAAAATGGAAAGCATTTTTAAAGGGAAAGATCAAAAATACCTCTCCAATGGGAACTTTCAACTCTTCTCATCACTTTCAATCCAGCTGAAACTCAACTCTGAAACTCAGCTCTTCGAGGATGGCCCCCGAGGCCTCCCAAACTCCACTCCATAAACCCACTGTCTACATCATTCTGCTGAGCTTATCAGCAGCAATTCACACATTCCCCACCGCCACCCCACCCACACCCGGCTCTCACTCCCCCATCCACCCCCAGGGAAATTTCTCCTCCCCTAGCTTTTGAGAGCTTGTTTCCTGCGGCTGGCTCACTTAGCACTCCTTTCGTCCTATTTTTTTTTAACATTTTTATTGGAGTATAATTGCTTTACAGTGGTGTGTTAGTTTCTGCTTTATAACAAAGTGAATCAGCTATACATATCCATACATCCCCATATCGCCTCCCTCCCTCCCACCCTCCTAGCTGGTCACAAAGCACTGAGCTCATCTCCCTGTGCTATGCAGCAGCTTCCCACTCGCTATCTATTTTACATTTGGTAGTGTATATATGTCCATGCCACTCTCTCACTTTGTCCCAGCTTACCTTTCCATGTGACCCAGCAATCCCACTACTGGGCATATACCCTGAGAAAACCATAATTCAAAAAGAGGGCCTCCCTGGTGGCGCAGTGGTTGAGGGTCCGCCTGCCGATGCAGGGGATACGGGTTCGTGCCCCGGTCTGGGAGGATCCCATGTGCCGCGGAGCGGCTGGGCCCGTGAGCCATGGCCGCTGGGCCTGCGCGTCCGGAGCCTGTGCTCCGCAACGGGAGAGGCCACAACAGTGAGAGGCCCGCATACCGCAAAAAGAAAAAAAAAAAAAAAGAGTCATGTACCACAATGTTCACTGCAGCTCTATTTACAATAGCCAGGACATGGAAGCAACCTAAGTGTCCATCGACAGATGAATGTATAAGGAAGATGTGGCACATATATACAATGGAATATTACTCAGCCATAAAAAGAAATGAAATTGAGGTATTTGTAGTGAGGTGGATGGACCTAGAGTCTGTCCTACAGAGTGAAGTAAGTCAGAAAGAGAAAAACAAATACCATATGCTTCCTATTATGAATTCATTTTCCCTGCCCTGCTTTCTGCTTTCTACAGGAAGACATTCCCACAGTGGCTCTGACCATGACCTCTACCATTGTCTCTCTCTACCATTGTTTTTCTGTTCACTCCCTAGTTCACACACACAGCCTCACCTCTTCCCTAGAAACCCAATGACAGCTCTTCTCAATGTCCCTCCAGCCTTTGAACTTCATCTGTGCAAGACCAGCTAATTGCCTTGCCCCCACCCCACCCCGCACAGCACCTCCAGGCTTCCCGGTGTCTGCCTCACCATCCTCCCAGACACAAAGCCCAAGGGCCCACTTGGACTTGGCTTCTCCCTTGAGATCCTTTTCCCAGCACACCTTTCATAGTAGCCCCTCCTTTCTATTTCCACCACCCTTGCGCTAGCTGCTCTAGGCCACTGTGATCCCCAGCCTGGTCTCCTTTTCTTAACTGGTCTTCTTGTTATTCTCTCTAAGCATCTCTGAATGGCTGCACTTAAAAGTAGAAGATTGACCAAAAGGATAAGCCAGGATGGCTGCCAGGGTCGTCTGAGGTTACTCAGGGCTGCAAAATACCCCGTAAACATCCTCCATGAGCCTCCATTACCTACCTACTGAATCAACTCTCCCCGCTCTTCCCCAGAATTCAAGAACCTCCGAAATAAAGACACAATCTACCTTCCCAATCTTATCTCACATTATTCCTCTACTTTAAAATCTGCTCTAGAATATATTATTGATAGAAAACAGAATGTTCAGTCTCTGTTTGCTTTTCCCTTTATGGGCCTCCCTGGGCTTTCCTTTGCACAGGCTCCATCCGGGCTGGGGCCACCCCCCATTATCACCCCCACCTCTTGAAAGTCCACACATCCCTCAAGGCTCAATTCCAAGTGCTCTCGTCCATGAATCCACCCCTAAACCTCCATCACGTTGTGAATGCTGCTTCCCTTAAATCTCATATGCCTTTTCTTTGGACTGAAGAGTCCTGTTTATCTTTTAGTCCCTCCTAGACAATAACCTTCTTGAGTATGTCTTGGTCCTCCCTGTCTCCTGCAGTGCTTTCCTCGGGTTAAGTGTTCAGTAAGCATTGTTCCATGGACATAAGGCCCATTCAGAGGGGTTCTCTTGGACCAAAAATTCATGGAAAGTATCCAAAATGGAGATAAGCCTGTTGAGGGCTATGCAAGCCATGGCCCAGCATGAAGTGGAAGTAACATCTACTTCATACCCTTGTTTTTCTGTCCCCATTAAGGATTCATGATATGCTTTGATCTTTGTCAACACAGAGAATGGTATCTCTACCTCTTAATTCTGAGAGTGGACTCTCTTTTTAACAATTTTTTAAAAGCCTGTTTTACTTGACCACATTTTTCAAGCATTTGTTTTCTTCTGTTCTGAGCAGAGTTTATCATTTATAGGCCACTTTCCCTTTCTCTACTTTTATGATATTCTTTATTAATTTATGAAAATATAATGTGTGTCTTCAAAAGAGAGTGAGAAAGAAGAATCTGAAAGAAAAGCAAGCATAGGAACTCTTCCAGAAGTTATGGACTTTTAGAAGGTGTGACATAAGGTTTCTTTTCAGCAAGGAACACCAAGTCTTACAGATAGAGCAGAAAAGAAAACCTTGATAGGAAACCTTATTATGAGAATAAAGAAAGAATGACAAATATTTCATCTGAATTTCAGTCAATTTCAGACATGGCTACAACTCTTTGTTCATATCTCCTACTCATATTCATATGCCCAAAAGAAGGGTGAGATTGCAGGGAACCGGAAGTCCCTCCCCACCCCCAGCTCAAAAGGACAAAGAGCAAAAGTCCTAGAGGAGGAGGAAGAAAGTTATCAGGACAGGCATCATTCCTCCTGCTCCTCCCAGGCTTGCCTGGGGTCTGACGGGATTAGGGTTTATTTCTTGCACCACTGCTCAGTGCAGCATTTGTCTCTAGGGTCACCACGTCAGTCTACCCCAGATCACACAGACACACAGACACACACACTCTCCTCCTCCAACCCTGGGTATTCCCAGTGCTCATCATGTGTGTATCCCCAAGGAAATCAGGATTAGGGTACAGAGAAGGGATGAAGCCAGCCACAGTTAAGATGAAGATTCTGGTAAAAGAATGACTGCCTGCTTTGGAGTAAAGACCAGTTGGCTTTAACTTGCAAACTGTATCCAGCAGTGGGATTAAACACATGTACACATGCACACACCACCACCACCAGCACCATCTTTCTCACATTCTAGGGCAGAGGCAGCACTCATTTTAAGACAACGGTTTAGGAAAGCTCACTGATGGGTCTTCATCAATGGCAGGGCCTACACTGACATGGAGAAGGGAACCCAAGGAAGAGCTAACTCGGAGGGGTGCGGGGGGCGGGGACAGGGAGCCCAGGGGTGGGAAAGGGAGGAGGTTCTGAAGAACAAACAGGAAGACCCCAGCAGACCTTAGAAACTATGCAGAGGTGCCGGGGTTGGCAGGCTGAGGACAGGGATGCTCACTGTTTTCTTTGTAGTTATTTCTTATTCTGTTTGGGGCTGTCATCCCCCCCATCACCCCAAACCTTCAGGGAGAGTCTGTTAACTCAGCGCAGGGTAGTGGAGCACCGTTCATGCAAGCCCCTGGGTGACAAACCCTGGGAACACCCAGCAGAGAGCAGTGTAAGGGAGAGGAGCTTTCTCAGGGTGAGGGAGCCCCTGCAGGACTCAGGCAGATACCAGCCTTCTCCCAGCCCGCTCCTGCCACATTCCACCACCCCATCCCCTGTCAGCACAGCATGTGCACACGTGGTCCCCCAGCTCTGCTGGGACCCAGCTGTCCAAGTGCCCAGAATTCTGAGAGTCATAGGATAAAACACATCTGGAGCCCCTGCTACTGTACCCCGCATTCTCCAATCACGGCAGGCCTTATCAGCCTCCTGAACCACACACAGTGGAACAAATTCTAAACCATTCTGTTGGCACAGTGGAATTACCTCCTTCCAAAATGAGCTTGTAAAAAATCACTGTAAGTGCTGGAAACCTAACGTACAGCATGGTGACTATAGTTAATAATAAAGTATACTCGAATTTGCTAAGAGAATAGATCTCAAGTGTTCTCACCACGCACAAAAAAACAAAATAACTGTGAGGGATGGACATGTAAACTCACTCTACTGTGATGATCATTTCACAACATATACATCTATCAAACATGTTGCACACCTTAAACACATATGATTTTTACTTGTTAATCATATCTTAATAAAGCTTAAAAAATAACTGAGGCTTTTAGCTACCAAAATCCCGGCTCCCTGTCTTCACCTCCTTGGCCCCCCACCCTCTGGCCAGATTGCTACATCCTCCACAAGGCCACCTCTGAGATCATCCAAGCTTTCGGAGAATGGTTAGTCCGGTCATGACCCCAGGCCACGCTCCAAAGCCAAAGCTACTTCGAGGTCACGCAGATTCCAGCAGCCCCAGGGTCCCAAACTCTTTTCCCAAATAAAGGAAGGAAGGAAAATAGGACAGGAGAGAGGGAAAGGGAGGGGGGAGGGGGAGGGAGGGGGAGAGGGAGAGAGAGGGAGGGAGGGAGAGAGAGGGAGGGAGGGAGGGAGGAAGAAAAAGAGGAAGAAGGAAGGAAAGGAGGAAGAGAGGAATGAAGGAAGGAAGGAAACAGGAACTTCATGGAGCCTGACCCTGCATGACTGATTCCCCGTGCCCACCTGGAGTGTCCAACTCTTTTATTTCTAACGAATTCCTCCTCAGCCTTTAAGACCCAGCTCAAATATGACCTTCTCTGAAGCCTTCCCTGACTGCTTCAGACAGTTCAGTGCTGCCACAGACCCCAAACTTCGCTATTCTGGCACGGACCATTCTCATTCTAGGTCTCTGGGCTAAAAGTCAGAGGACTGGCTAAAAAACCTCTACAGTATTTCTAACTGTCGAATCCTATGAGTATATGAACTACACGACTTCCAAATCACATGAGCCAAAGTCATAAACACTCACGCCTGGCTGTGAGGTCCCCAGCCCTGAACCTGCTACTGTCCTCCGAGATCACAGAGGAACGTAGGAGGCCTGGACCGCCAGGCAAGGCTGGGGGGCCTCTACGTGTTTAGCTTAGTTTCTAATGGGCTCTCCCACCTCCCGGGAGGCACCACCCTGGGCGCTGAGGTGGAGGAGGGAGCCGGGTTTGGGGAGAGCCACTCGGTCCAAGCTCGGTCCAAGCTCAGTCCACTCTAGCGGAGTGTTGTGGTTAGGGTTAGCAGCCAGGGGGCAGAAGACAGAGCAGCAGGCAGAGGCAGGGGGTGCGGGGCCACTGTGCAAATCCATCCGAGGCCCGTTGTCACCCCAGGTCCCTTCTCTGCCCACCCATCAACCAGCCGCCTCTTACGATCGTCCATGTGCCACCTCTGTCGGGACCACCTCTTTCAATGACTCTGCGGGTTTCCCTGGCTGAGCCCCAGCAGGCATCCAGGCCCCCAAATCAGAGGACATTAACGATTGGTTGTTTTCCTGTCTCCATGGAGACTCAACTGGTTTTCTGGAAACAGCCAGAGACTTTATGAATCAATTCTGCGGGTGGTGGGGGAAGGTGTATTTTGCCATGATTCTCTGAGACAAGCACCTGTGTTTGTGTTTCCTCTCAGATGAAAGCAGATGACAGTTGCAGGATGCTCTTCCATTTATTACTTTTTTAAAATATTTATTTGGCTGCACCAGGTCTTAGTTGAGGCATGCATGTGGGATCTAGTTCCCTGACCAGGGATCGAACCCAGGCCCCCTGAATTGGGACTGTGGAGTCTTAATTAACCACTGGACCACTAGGAAGGTCTCCACTTACTAATTTTCACATTTTCTTTCCACAGCCTGTCAACCAACCCCAGACCTACTTGGGTGCCTGTGCCCCTTGCAAGAGCCCTGGGGTCCCGGAGGTGTAGGGGGGATACATCTAAAACAGAGGTTAAGACACCAGGACTGGAGGCACATGTCACCTGCCTTTCCCAGTGTGGTCTCCAGCTTCTCCAAATATAAGGCATTTTTATTTGATAATATTGGTTACTTTTTTAGAATATTCTTTAAAATAGTTATCCGAATTCCTAGATGATAACAAGGTTCTTTTGAGGCTGATGGTAAGAGTTGAGCAAATAAAGCCAATACACAACCAGAGCCACATCTGCTTTTGTGTTTTAAGCATGAAAGTATTTTAATATCTACTCTGAATGAATTATCAACTTAGCAATGGAGAGGAAAATTCCTAGATTCAAAGACTTCCAAAGAGAATACAATCCCATCATATGACCTTAAAAATCGCAAGAAGTTTTTGTTTCACTATTTCAGTTCTTTGAGTTTTATACTTTGGCTCTCAGGCATGGGCTATATCCATAGCAAGAATGAACTGGAAAATTAATTCACAAGTTACCTTTCTCTGTTATGAACAGGTTTTTTTTCTCCTAAAGACATGACACACTAACTCTTCTTTTCAAGCAAATTTAATTGCAACACCTTTAATCAAGTAGTCTATAACTTTGCTGCCCAGAATATAACTGTAAACTTGAAAGGGGCCCCCCAAATGCCCACTGGTAGCTATTGAGCTGAGGACCATTTCAGAGCCTTCGGCAGTGTCTTCTGCCTTCCCAGCAGGCTCCCATCAGTTCATCTGCTAGCCCTTGCTTACATCTAAGTTGGTCATTTTATCTATGTGCATCCCACATGGTACTTGCCAGGGAAATGCAAGAGAAAAAACTTTCCTGCTCCCATCCTCCCTTTCTGGAACTTGGCCCACTTAGAATATTGCTTCCTGATCCTTCCAATAAGCTAAAACCTCAGAGGCACTTAACAATTAAGAGACCAGAGGTATTCGTTTGGAACACGTACATTGTGTGTAAAATCTAATTGTTCTTTTTCATGATCTCCATATTGCTAACACTGCCCAACTAGAAATGGAAACTGCCACATAATTTAATCTGTGCAGGATTCTTTCCTTTATGCAAGTAGAAGAAAATAAATTAAGAAGTTTCTTTTCTTTTTTTTTCCTCCCCTAAAAGAAGTTAAAACTTTAAAGCCGCTAAGAGATTTCAAGTTCACACTGAATTCCTCTGGGCTAAGAGAGAGAGATCATGAGTAGGCACTCACACATCCTTTACAGAGATATTCAGGCAGATCAAATTAGGTTGTTTGGTGTTCATGGCCCCTCAGGGCTTAGTTCTGTTTAGCATCATCAGGCAAGGAAATTATTATAACTCGGCAGGTTCAGTCTATTTCCGAAATATTATTCCCCTAAGGTCTAAATACTGGCCATGCAGCCTCACCATCACATTAGCCAAGTAAAAGGCTGGTTGCCCACCCCACCTCTCTCCCCCAGTATATTCCTTTTAAGAAACCCTAGCCATGTGTACTGGGTAGATATGTACTAGGTGGACACTACTTGAATTGGGCAGGCCTGCACACCCTCTAACTTTGTAGATTAATACCAATAATAAAAGTAAGAATGGCATTCAATAATTACTTGTCATATGTACTTTACAGTTATTCTCTCATTTTTTTTTCCCAACAACCCTACAAGGTTAACACTATTGTTATCCCTATTTCACAGGTGAGGAAATGACGGCCCAGAGAGGTTAAATAAGTTGACACAGTCACACAGCAAGTAAGTAAAGAGCAGATCCGTGGTACCAACTCAGGCCTCTTTGACTCCAAAGCCCTGCACTTGCCTCTACTGTGCCTCTTGTGGTTCCCGATGTGCCCACCAGTGTCCCCCAACTTCATCATTATGTTACCCTATTGAATCCCCCACAATATCCTGAAAAGGTTAAACAGGTTTGTCCCAATCTTAGACACTGAAGCTCAAAAGGATGAAGTCAATTCCACCATAGGTCATGCAGCTTATTTAGTGGTGATTCCTCAATTTTACCCCAGGAGTTGCACTGTTTTCCCCATTACTCCTTGGCACACAGTAGGTCTCCGATAAATAGCTGTTGATGAACTCACAGGGACCCCATTCTCTCCACCATGACTTTTCCATTTGTAGTAATTTTCATTTCAGAAAAGAATTTTAAATTCTCAAAAAATATTTGCTCAACTACGGTAACAAGCACCCTCCAAATTCCAGTGGCTTAAGCCAACAAAAGTTAAGTTCTCACTCATGCCAAGTCCACTGTGGGTCCAGATGACTCCCCAGGAAACTGTCCACCATGTGGTGGCTCAGCACTGACCTCCATCAATGCATTCTTCCACAGATGCCTACATGGGAAGAATTCATGGAGAACAAGCACTAGCAATGAATGCTTCCACCCAGAAGGGACACACTTACTGTCACCCAGAGTCTGCTGGCTACAAGAAGTCACATAGCCATGCCCATCTTCAAGAAGGCAGAGAAATACAACCTTCCTGTTTGTATAAAACGAAGGAAAACCAGCTGTCAAGAAAGCAGTAATAGATACTATAAACATTGAAAAAAGAAAGATTTGAGAGGCAACATGATTTAAGAAGTAACAAGGTCATGCAGCTAAAAACTAGCAGAGTCAGGACCCAAACCCAGGCCATCTATCTCTAAAATCTGAGTCCTTAACTAACACGTAATTCTCAACAGAAGTGTATCCATTTCATATGCCACAATAATTTTGCATGAACAGTAAGCACTTATTGCTTGTTGGCTGACCCCACTCACTTGTCTGAGGCTTGCCCAGCTGACAGCTGATCGAGGCTGACCTCAGTTAGGAGGACTTGGATGACTGGACTCTGCTCCACGTCTGTCAGCCTCCAGCAGCCTGGTGTGGGCATTTCTCATTGCAACGGCAGAGGCTCAAGAACAAGCAGGCCCAAAGCAAGTCATATGGCTGAGTCCAGAGTCAGGAAGCGGGGAAGTGAGGAGGGAGGGCACTGTCATATTATACAGCAAAGGGAATGAAGAATTCGTGGAAGTATACGAAAGCTCTTTCTGTAAAAGGCCATATGGTAAATATTTTTGGCTTCTGGGACCATACTGTTTCTGCTACACTACTCAACTCTGTGACTGTAGCATGAAAGTCATACATCATAAGTAAACTGATGGGTGTGACTATGTTCCAATAAAATTGTATTTAGAAAAAGAGGCAGCAAGCCAGACTTGCTCTGAGGGCTGGAGTTCGCCACCCCCTGAATTAGAGCCACCACTGCAATCTTCCACAGAGGGTTCTAGTCCTAGTTCTGGAACTATCTGGTTGTATGGTTTTGACGGCATCACTTTTTTTTCTCACCTGACCTTAACCTTTCCATCTACAATGTGAGGGAGTTGGAGTAGTTCTTTAGAACGGTAAAACTCTTAGATTCACAGTCCAAATTATATTATCATGTAAACCAGAAGGGATGTTCTGAGGTCTAGCTGAAGAGATTATTCTCAGACTAGTAACAGATTGTATTATTTTTTGTCCTTAGTATTATTGTTCACCTGCAAAAGCTAAAATTCTATGATTTTACTTGTACTAGAGTTGCCATGCAAAAGACACTGATCAATAGCACTACAATCTTTAAAAAAAAAACAAGCAATATAATCTAAGCTCCATCAAAGTCAAATAGATTTTTTTTCCATCCATCCAAGCAGGAAGTCAGCCAGATATATGGAATGAAAAACAAACTGACACTTATAATGACAAGTGGATAGTAAAGCTTTATTGATAACAAGAATAAAAAAAAATACTAGAGAGTCAACTCTGGGTGATATCAGTGAAGGTTAAAGAGAAACATACAATTAACTGATCCAGAAAGATAAGCTATAGTGAGGGACACATGAAACAGGAAGCAGGGAACGCAGCATTTAACTGAAGGTTATTCCGTTTATCATCATCTTTATTGGCACCTCGAAAGCATATAATTCAGTACACTGCAATATCGCAGGAGGATATTTTTGCTTTTTTCCCCTCCATTAATCTTCGCTGCCAGGCTATTGCCAGAATTACAAATAAGAATATTTATGTTAATAGCAGCTGTGAAGAGAAAGCGCATGTGAAATACTCTAACTATCCATAAAATCAGGGCAACATGCAGAGCTTTGCAGACATCTGACCTGACAAAGCTTTATATCAGTGGGTCCCAACCAGGCAGGGGAGAGGGGGAGCAATGCTGGCAACCTTTAGAGATATTTTAATTGTCCCAATTGGGGAAGTGCTGCTGGCATCTAGCCCATACAGGCCAAGGATGATGCTAAATACCCTGCAATACACAAGACAGACACACACAGCAAAAAAAATTATCTGGTCTAATGTGTCAACAGTGTCAAGGTTGAGAAATATCTTCTTCATAGACGAAAAAAGCATCAGCTGAGATTGACAGCGACTTTCCAAATAACTGGGAACTCCAAATCATGATCATACATCCCACAAAAGCAGCATGTATTCTAAACCAGCCCCGAGCAACTTTATTTTGTAGCCTAGCAACATTTCAAGCCAGGTACTCAGTGTCAAAAGATTCCACATAAGTGCTAGAGGAAAGCACCTTTCCAAAAGGCAGGTCACAAATTCCAAAACCTGTCCCAGAAATGATAAATGGTTCAAAATACTGAAAAAACCACTGGGATTAATATATTATTTTTAAGTATAATAAATGCCTTTACTGCTGTGTTATATAAAATAGTCTTTCTTAAATCTACAGTATCAAAAGCACTGTGGATATTTTCTAACCAAAGAACATCATATGTGGCAGGACAGTCTTCATCTCATTTGAATTATGTCTTGACAATCACATGCAACATCAGCTTTTATTGTAACTTGCAATGTATCTCCAACAGGATATAATTTATCAGCGGGTCCAAGAGCTGGAAATTAATATCTGTTCAGCTAAACATGTCACATCTGTTAGCAAACTTGTCCAAATAATTTGGCATCGTTGCTTACAATATTTGTAGACAGAGACCATTTATCATTTGGATTATTTCTAGAACCCACAGGCTTGTTTGCTATGCATTGCATAGAAACATGTGGGCACTTGCACACATGCACACACTTTATATGAACCCTTTAGAATGCTCTGTACAAGCTGGTTGGTTGTTTTTAAGTGAAGGGAGCACAGCATCACTTCTGCGACTTCTCTTTAGTTCTGTTTCTCCATTGCATTGTCCTTCTACCTTGCCAGCCACTGGTGTCATTTCGTCTTCAGTTCACTCCTAAACAACCCCAGGTAACAGGTTTTCAGCAACAGCAGAGGAGACTGTTTAGGATTATGTTCCAGGGACTGATGAAAAGTTCCTGCATGGGGCTTCCCTGGTGGCGCAGTGGTTGAGAGTCCGCCTGTCGATGCAGGGGACATTGGTTCGTGCCCCGGGCCGGGAAGATCCCACATGCCGTGGAGCGGCTGGGCCCATGAGCCATGGCCGCTGAGCCTGCGCGTCCAGAGCCTGTGCTCCGCAATGGGAGAGGCCACAACAGTGAGAGGCCCACGTACCGCAAAAAAAAAAAAAGAAAAAAGTTCGTGCATGTATACCCTAGCCTTTCATTAACTGCAAAAGAGCTCTCTATTCCTCCCTTCAGGGGCCTTCCCAGGGCAAAAGCATGTGTCCTAGTGATGAAGAGCATCAGCTGGGGTGTCAGGTCCACCCCTGTGCAAAACCCACCTTGACCATTTTCTGGCAATGACCTTGGGCAGATAGCATAACCTCCTTGATCCTCAACCCCCTAGATGGAAGTACAGACAAAACTGCCCACCTCCTGGGAATGCTGTGAGGATGAGATGAGGTCATGCTTTGAAAGTACCGAGCTCAGGGTCCAGCACACAGCCCTTCATAAGCTCCAGGTGTCATTAGTAGATCAAAGGAGTCTGCAAGCTATTCCATCAAGTCCATTTTGAGCCTGCAGTTTGGTCCTGACTCTGCTCAGTGCCAAGGACAGTACACATGAGAGAGACACATTCTCCCCTCAGATTGCTCATGGTGTCGCCAAGGAAACACAATGGCACAGGTGAAAGAGCAGGAGAACAGGCAGGGGTGATACGTGTTGTATGGCACAAAGCAAGGATGCTGGAGATGAGAGAGCAGGGAGCTCAGCTGGAAATTTCAGGGAAGTTAACATATCAGAAGCTCTCAGCCCAGCACATGGCCTGGAACAAGTACACAAGGAACGCTGGCCATCATTATGATCACTGTCATCAGCTGCAGAGGGTAATGGGACATGTGCCTCCTCCATCACCAGGATTAACAGTTGCTGCCACAGGGCCACCAAGTCCCACCTCTTACTGAAGGACAGGGGCTCTGCAGGGAACTTCACTTTACTGCTGCCTGCTTGCCTGGGGCCTTTTTCATTATCCCTTGTTTTCTTCTTTGTACTGCTTGCTCTCTCTCTTCCTCGGCTTTTGGTTCAGTGTGGGAGTTATTTGATTTATTATTTGCTCAACAGGCAAACCAATTTTTTCCTTGCTAAATTTCATAATTTTACAAGTGCTGATGAGAGTGTTGTTCACAAATACCACACACCGTCTCCATAAAGTCTTTAAAGCCATTCGGACAGCTTCGGGATTGCGCGTCATCTAGCAAAATACATTGGCTTTATGGTCTTTTATCCTTTTTATTTAAACTTTACTTGTTTCTTATTTGCTTTGTCTTTTTTTTTAACACTGAAGAAATGAAGCTGCCAGCACATAGTTCCCTAGGCATTAGGGCTCCCTTATTAAATTCAGAAAACAGCAATAATCATCCAAGTGATTTAAGTTGCACGAAAAGGCTTCCACAGTTCTCTCTCCCATCATCAATGTTTCCCACTGCCAAGGACCCTAGGTCAGCCTGGGTCCCTTATTTGGTCTGGGCATTCTGGAAGAAATATATTAGAGCTGGAAATAAACATAAAGATGACCTGTTCAAACGCACATTTAACAGAGAGGAAACTGAGGCTATGAAGAAGTGACCTAAACTTGGAAGCAACCAAGATGTCCTTCAGTCAGGCTCCAGATTGCCATGCTGGGCACAGCGTCTCTGCACACGGCCCACCGAGACTGAGGCGTCAGAGCAGCCTTTTCACACTGGGAACCCTGACCTGAAGCGCCCCAGTGCAAGGCCTCTGCATACGGCACCCTATGAGCAAGTGAAACTAGACAAAGCACAAAGGAAAAGAAAAAAAAACAAAACAAAACATCTGGCCCTAGTCCTGCGTCTGATTTAAAGATCTGAGTGGCAGAAGCTAATGTTAAAGGATCAACATTACTACACATCAAAATATGAATGCTGGTTTTAGAGACAAGATAGAGGAGTAGAAAGTGAGCTCACCCTTCTTATGGAAACCTCAGAATCACAACTAACTGCTGAACAACCACCACCAAGATGTCCTTCAGTAGGTGAATGAATAAATAGATTCCCTGTGGTACATTCAGACAATGGAATACTATTCAGCGCTAAAAAGAAATGAGCTATCAAGCCATGATAAGACATGGAGGAAACTTAAGTGCATATTACTAAGTGAAAAAAGCCAACCTGAAAAGCATAATTAATTCTGGAAAAGGCAAAACTATACAGTTAATTAAAAGATCACAGGTTGCCAGGGGTTAGGGGAGAGGGAGGGATGAATAGTCAGAGCACACAGGATTTTTACGGCAGTGAAAATAATACTCTGTATGATATTATAATTACGAGTACATGTTGTACATTTGTCCAAACCCATAGAATGTACACCACCAAGAGTGAACCTTACTGTAAACTGTGGAATTTGGGTGATAATAATGTGTCAATGTAGGGTCGTCAATTATAACAAATTTACAGTCTGAGGGGGGATGTTGATAATGGAGGAGGCTATGTATGTGTGGGGACAGGACACATATGGGAAATCTCTGTACCTTCTGTTCAATTTTGCTATGAATCGAAAACTGATCTAAAAAAAGTCTTTCAAAAAAAACTACATTGTACATTGCTATGCATTGATATATCCACTCACTGATGACCAATACAACACTACTCATTGGTCCCTAGGGGGAAAAAAAAAACAACAACCCTCCTCCAACTAGAGCTTCTATATCTACCGACTTTGCCCTTAATCTATCCCTTCTTCTCGGCTAGCCTATCGGCTCCTTGAATTGAAGGTTCTTTAAAAAAAAAAAAAAAATTCCATGTGGCGAGAGCTTGCTTTTTCCTTCTGACATCCGGGGCCTGGAATGCTGGGTGAGGTCAAGTTAAGAAAGGTTTTTCCAGACTCGCCAAGACCTCCCTTACCTCAACCTTACCCAACATCCCAAGTATCAACCTGTGCTCAGACTTCAGGTGATGCTTAATTCTAGCAAGCATCACCTGATCTCTTGCCTGCAATTGACAAGAGAACGGATACTAGGACTGATTCCACGTACTGGACCCTGTTCGTGCACCACTCCAGACCTTCCCACCCACCTTCCTCTCTCCCCACCCAACCCCTCCCCTCCTGCTCCCCAGAGCCCTCCTAAGGAGGGTTCATGCCACTTTCTTAGCTGTACAGCCCAGCTCTGCTGCCACCACCTTTGCTGCCATCAATTAGGAGCTCCTCCTAATTGACATCAACTGCCAAAGTCTGCTCGGCCCACATGCTGGCCAGACCAGACCACAGAAGCTCCGTCTCTCCCAGCACCTCCCTGGATGCGCCAGGAAACACAGCTCAGACGTGCAGGAATGTTAATGCCTAACAGCCGAGAGAGGAAGGAGCCGGTGGGTAAACTCCTGGCCCTTCTTTCCTGCTTTGGACGGTTCTGAGTTGAAGTGATTCCCACGCCTCAGCTCCAGCGATGTCCTGCACTGCTGTGTTTCTTACAAACTCTGACCCACTCTGTCAAACACCAGCTTGTATTTACTGTCATTGTATGCCTCGCTCAATTCTCTTTTTCTCCTTGGGGTTTCACCATTCTCCACTTCCCCACCAAGCTTTCTCTGTAAGTGGCCAGGTAGTAAACACTTCAGGCTTTACAAGCCATATAGTCTCTGTCACAATGACTCAACTCTGACCTTGTAGCTTGAAAGCAAGTGGCAATGCAATTCGTTAATGACTGGGTGTGACTGTTCAAGAAAACATTATTTATGGATGTTGACATTTAAATTTTGTATAATACTCACATGTCACAAAATATCTTTTCATTTTTTTTCAGCCATTTAAAAATGGAAAAACCATTCTTAGCTCATGAATCATATAAAACAGGCAATGAATGGGCTGAATCTGGCACATAGTTTGCCAACCCCTGCTTTAAATCACTGAGCGGGTGGCTTTCTTAGCTCACAGACTATACAAAAACAGGTGACACAGGCCAAAATTTGTCAGCCCCCACTGCAGCCTGTGAGCTTTGCTTCAGGCCTGTTTTCTAGAGATCCCAGGCTAAGCACACTCCATAGTCATGATCCTTAGGTGAATTCTTTAAATAATAATAAATTTAAAAAAATTTTTTTTCTTAATAATGTTCTGCACTGACCCAGGAGCCTGAGTTACTGGACATGCAGCTCCATCAAGGAAGCCAAATCCTGAAAGACAAATACCATATGATATCACTTATATGTGGAATCTAAAATATGACGCAAATAAACATATCTATGAAACAGAAGCAAACTCACAGACATAGAGAACCGACTTGTGGTTGCCAAGGGAGGGTGAGGGAGGGAAGGATTAGGAGTGTGGGATTAGCAGATGCGAACTAGTTTATAAAGGGGATGGATAAACAACAAGGTCCTATTGTATAGCACAGGGAGCTATACTCAATACCCCTGTGATAAACCAGAATGGAAAAGAATATGAAAAATATATATATGTATAACTGAATCACTTTGTTGTACAGCAGGAATTAACACAACGTTGTTAATCAACTATACTTCAACAAAATTAAAAAAAAAGAAAAAGAAAGAAAGAGAAAGCCAAATCCCCTGCCTCCTTCCAACAGTCGTCCTAATGACTGAAGCTCAGGGATGTGGGAGATAGGCCTCCAGGGCTTCTTTTGTGTCAACTACCTTCCATTCCATTTTTCTTTCCTTGGGCATAGTTCTTCACTCCCCTTTAAGGTCAAGGAACATGGATTAAATTTTTGTATCCTCTACGGGTACCTCCTACACAATGAATATTTATTGCTCACAAAACATGTGTTGATTCTGCATCAGAGTAGGAGCAAGAAGACAGATTTCATGATGGGGTTGGATTTCTTTATCAGAGCTGCCTGAGAGCAGGTTGCCTTCGGGAGAAGTGAGTTGCTCATCGTGTCAGGTAATTAAGAAAAATCTATAAGACCACCTGGCAAGGATGCTAAGGATTCAAGAATTTATACTTCAGGTAGAGGGCTGAAGTTCATTCCAGCCCCGAGAGGCTGTGATTCCCCACGTTAGCAAAGGAGAGCCAACTGTCTGGGATGCAAGAGAGAGACAGAAAAGACTACTGGGACACTTTGCTTTGCAAATGAATAATAATAACAACGACCAACACAGATTGAACCTATAATGTGTTCCAAGTACTGTGCAGTACTAATCCAAGACCACACAGCTAGAAAATCAAACAAGAACTGAACCCCAGTCTGACTGACCCCAAAGGCTATGAAGTATCGCACTTAATCTTTCTCCTTGAGTGAATGGTTGGCTCACACCATGAAGTCCTATCATGTCTTGATGGGACCATATTGGCTGACCACTTAAAAAATGACATTAATGACCATGTCTTTTCTTGACTCAATTAAGGTCCATTATGATGCTTCTACTCTTGAGAAAGAACCTATCAGAGGATCAAACTACTCCTCAACTTAAAAAATAAAACTGCAGAGAATCACGAGCGTTATGGAACATGGACTCTCCCCAGGGAACTGGGAACAGCCGGCAACAACTGCATCACAGCCCACCACTAACTAAGAATGTTTAAATGGCAGCCTGCACCTCAGGGGGCCGCTGCAGGCAGGAACTATGGCATTCCATCAGGCCTGGAAACAAGTACTTTGTCCTGAACCTGAGGTATAATTTATGTGGGCAAAAATGTGTCTCCTCTCCTTCCAAAACAGACAAGCAACGACACGGAGCCCCAGCTGTGCACCTCAGCCACCTCTACAGAGAAATACTATTCCTGTAATGGTCTAATTTTGTTTCAACCTGGAGCACATTTTACAACATTGCCCCTACGTTGGACGAGGGCCGCAGATCTCCTGCCAACGGCGAGCTGATGATGTGCTGCTTGGGGGAGCCGGAGAGAACAGCTATTATTTCCGCAGCCACTCAGCCCACTGCATTCTAACCAGCCGCATTAGCCCAGGGGGCATGAACGAGCACCCTGCCCCACGGCTGGCCAAGGCTCGGGGACACAGAAACAAGCTGAGCCTACCTCACAGGGCATTTGACTTCCTGAGGCCCCAGGACCCTTCCTACACTCACAGACCCCCAGTCTTCTCACCACCTGAGCATCGCTTCCGCTGCTGCTGTCTGGGAGTGACCCGGAAGGGAAGTCCTCCGAGCCTCACTGGCATTCCCCGATCTGCAGCAAGACTGCTCTGGAGGACGCATAACGAGGCAGCTCCTCCTCTGCACTAGCTCAAGTCACTGTGGTGACCCAAGAGCAGCTCTGGCAGCCACGCATCCTGCTACTTCAGCAGAGGCAGTCGCCTGCTCCCCCTCCTCAGGGCTCCTCCACGCCCAGCTCTCACTCTACGGGTGCCTCCCTTCATGCTGCTCTCCATGTCTCACGTTAAAAACTTCCCTGGAGGGCTTCCCTGGTGGCGCAGTGGTTGAGAGTCCGCCTGCCGATGCAGGAGACACGGGTCCGTGCCCCGGTCCGGGAAGATCCCACATGCCGCGGAGCGGCTGGGCCCGTGAGCCATGGCCGCTGAGCCTGCGCGTCCGGAGCCTGTGCTCCGCGACGGGAGAGGCCACAACAGTGAGAGGCCCACGTACCGGTAAAAAATAAATAAATAATAAATAAATAAATAAAAATAAACCTTCCCTGGACAAAGGGTTCGATTTGTCAATTTGTCACTTCCAACACAGAGTGCCCTATTGGCCAAAGTTCTTGAGCCAGGTCCCTTGAAAGGCCACCACTGGCCTATACACTGGTTCTTTTCTTCCTCCTTTATCTCCAGACCACACTCCCATTTCCAGGCTCCCTGCCACCAACAGAGGCAACCACTCTAAACTGCTTAATGTGCATCTTTTGTGTGTGTGTGTTCTTGCAAAATGACTATCATAATTATATGTGCATTTTCATTAAAGTTCATTTGTATCTCTCATTCTGTTTCCTGAAATCCTGGTTATTATCTTTCAGGGTCAAGCCCCACTTGCTTTATGAATGTGATAAAAGTATAGATACTCTTACCAGAAACACATGTGAAGGGAAATAGAAAATTTTGCACACAATTTTAGGTTGCTCACACAGGCTAAGGCCACCTGTGGACCGCTGAGGGTGAGGAACTCAGGTTGGCGTGAAAGCCTAGTCTGACCAATAGTAGCCAGTTCACATGGCACAAAGCAGGAATCTGCATACAGAGAACTTCCCGTGGCCCAGTCTCCTCCAAGAGGGCATGGCCACGGCAGCCACTCTGAGCCCGATGGACTTTCCTTCAGTCTGTTCCCCAAAGGAAGCAGCGCGGCTTACTACCCACACCTAGTCCCATTCTGAAATGCCCTCCCAGCTGCTCCCATTCATACCCAGTACCTCCTTCAAAACTCAGAGACTCCCCCCAAAGGGGCCTCTTCCTCAACTTTACCATGTGTCTTCTCCGTATTTGTGTTGCACATAATTTTGAATTCGCTATCACGATGCTTAGAAAGAACTGTAAACAGCATTCTTACATTAGGTTTGCCCCACAATCAGGCTGTAAACCTGAGGAGACGAACCCGTCTATCATGGATGTGGGAGGAGGCAGAGAATGTTACTCACCTGAATTCCCGGCTGTGGGGGGAAGAGGGGCGTGACAGCTGATTCTCAGGAGAAAGATGAGCAGAGATGAACCCCATTTCCAGGAGGCGGTGGTCAGCAGGAAGGTCCTGTATCAAGAGCTTGGCTATGTAACAAACCACCACAGAATCAAACGGCTTCAAACCACTGTTTGTGGCATTACTTCTCACAGTTCTATGCATTCATTCACCTGACTCCATCCGGCTGCTCTTACTTGGGTGTCTCACACGGTTGCAATCAGATGTTGGCTGGGGTTGGCTGAAGGGTTCACTGGGACAGATGTTCCTGTGACTGGTTCCTGCCCACAGCCGGTGGCTGCCCAGCCGGGCACCTGTCTCTCTACACCCAGCCAGCCTGGACCTCCTCAGGGCATTGTGGTCTCGGACAGCGTGACTGCTTACATGACAGCTGGTGTCCTTAAACCATGCCCCACAGGGTTGAAGAAACGGGTGACTAAGGAGGGCAGATAACGAAGCATCTGGTCCAAAACCCCTCCACTTCTAACAGGACAAAACTGGCAGGAACCACTTGAAGCCAAGATGGCTGGCCCGAGTCTGCGCAGAACAGACTTGCTCGCGGGATGGACGGGCTTCTGACGTCACAGCCCGGATTTCCACCGCGTGTTTCATACCAACACCCCATGAAGAAGCACATGTGTCCCAGAAAGAAACATGACGCCTGCTTGCACCTGAGCGCCAGAAGGCGTCACTACGTTAAACTTTGTAAACAACTGCGTTTTTCCTTGATTCACTGCCCCCAAACCCTGACCCTTGAATATCCACCTCATCTTTCGACCGGGGACACAGATTTGAGCTGGGCCTCCTGTCTCCTTGGTGGTGGACCTCACAAGGAAGCTTCTTCCTTTCTCAAAAGCTGGTGCCCGATGCGCGTTGGGCAGGGAGCCCTTTGCTCGGGGCTGTTTCCCAGGGCTGTCGTAAAAAATTGCCGTAAACGGCGGCGTGGCTTAAACGATTGAATTTCATTGCGGAGGCTCTGAAAGATAAGACCTCCTTGCCTCTTTGTAACTTGTGGTGGCTACAATCCCCAAAGGGTCAGTGACCCCTCACTGGTTCCTTTGCCCAGAGTCGCAAATGTCAGTCCAGCGACACCAGGTTGAGTACAGCACAGCGGAAACTTTATTCACTGATCAAGGAATGGAGAAGGGAGGGCTTCTGCTTTAAAAACACCTTCTCCCAGAAGGGCGGGGAGTAAGGGAATTGTAAGGGGTAGGAGTCAGGCCCGCCTCCAGGGCTCTAGACAAGGGCGGAGACGTCCAGGGGGCTGCCGGGGCATGCGCAGTCCTCCAGGCTTCTTTGCACACCTCCCGAATTGTGCCTAGGAGCTTACAACTCCCCCATCCCGCCCCCCCCCCCGCCACGGTGGAGATCGCAGACGCCTTCAGGCCTCATCTGTGCAGGTGCGTTCCTGTGGTCAAGTCAGCGCCAGCTCCGGTTTGGGGCGGTTGACCACTGCAAAGCTCTCAAAGCGCAGCTGCAAAACATCTCTGTCAAGTACCTGGTACTTCTGAAATAAATACAGAAGTAAATGAAGAAAAGGACCCTTCAACCCTCAGGATCTGTCAGCAATCCTCAGAGTTCCTCAGCGGGCAACGCTCCAATCTCTGCCTCCATCTTCACGTGGCTTTCTTCTCTGTGTGTCTCTCTCTGTGTCCTCTTGTCTTATACGGAGACCAGTGGATTTAGGACCCAAATCTAACTAAATCCAGGATGATGTCATCTAAATAGCCTTAACTAGTTCCATCTGCAAAGACCCTATTTCCAAGTAATTTCTGGGTGGACATGAGTTTTTAAGGGACATTATTTAACCCTCTACAGCTGGTTTCCCTGAGAATAAGATTTTTCATGAAACCAAGGCAGAAGCTGCAAGGCTTTGTCTGACCCAGCCTCAAAAGCAATCAGCAACATTTCTATTGATTATACGTGAGCAACGGGGCGAGCTCTGATTTAAGAAGAAGAGCCCACACCGGGCATAATACCAGAAGCATGGTCCCTTGGGATCATATTTGGAGACCAACCTCTATAAGAAGGACCAGGTAAGAGGGGAAGTGAACAGGAGGGAGGAAACACTGAGGGGAGAGAAGAGATGCTTAGGACTGCCATAGTGGGAAACACTGGGATAAGGGAAGCAGTGCATTGCACTTGACTTCCAGGAAAGGTCTGAGGACATAGAAAGAGGAAGGACAGAGAGGCTTTTCAGGAGCCACCACCTGGTATAAGAGAAAAACTGTGAGTGAAAGAAATATTTAAAAAGGATTTTTAAGAAGTCTCACTGCTCATCAAGACTCTCCTCACCCCTTTGACATTTCTCAAGAGACTGGGTAAAGAATGAATTGCCTTCATTTATGTTTTTCTGCCTGGCTGTTATCTTTCACACATGATTTTCTGCAAGCCAAGATCACAAGATTCCATTGTTTTTATACAACCTATATCTCTCTAACCCTCTTAGTAAAGCTAGTACAGGGCTCTGCCCATGGAATGTAATCAACAAATAATGACCAGTTTTAGATCATTTACAAGTTTAATTTGGAGAGTGTACATTTGAATGCTGAAGCCAGGATTTCTTTTGAATAGGAGTATGTGCATGCCCTTTCAAAAGAATACCAACCAAGTTTTTTAGTTTTTCCTCACTGTCACAAGTTTCAACACGGGTATTGTTGGATTTTTATAGTTTGAGGATCATTAAAGTTGATGTTTGGCTTACTGCCTTTGCAGGAAAGTTTGGCTGGAAGGTTCATTTTATTGAGCAATAGAGCTGACAGTTAGTCTTCAGAAAGCAAAAGACTCAGAAGACGTAGGCAGTGTTCCCACACAGGCTGCAAAAAGTACTCCCCACGGGGGCTTCCCCGGTGGCGCAGTGGTTGAGAGTCCGCCTGCCGATGCAGGGGACACGGGTTCGTGCCCCAGTCCGGGAAGATCCCACATGTCGCGGAGCGGCTGGGCCCGTGAGCCATGGCCGCTGAGCCTGCGCGTCCAGAGCCTGTGCTCCGCAACGGGAGAGGCCACAACAGTGAGAGGCCCGCGTACCGCAAAAAAAAAAAAAAAAAAAAAAAAAAAAGTACTCCCCACGATAAGCCCAATAATTCTTCCAGCTCAAGAAATTTTAGAGGGTGACTAGGACGCCAGGCAGCAAGTGGGGATTTTATGGTTGCAGGCTTTCCAGCTCTGGGGAACTTAGTTAATCAGAGAATTAAGGACTGAAATCACTCAGATGATGTTTAGACCCCAACCAATGAAACAAACCAACCATGGGAAGGAGTCTATGGAAATACTTCCTATTTGAACGTAGTTGATATAATCTGGGTACAAAAGCCTAGGAACTGACCTGAAATGAAATCTCTCTCCTCACAACTGGCACGTCCTATCTGTTTTTTTTTTTTAGCTAATATTTGTTGAAGACTTACTATGTTATGCATTTGATGTGCATAATCTATTTAATCCTTACAACACTCCTATGAAATTGGTACTAATGAAAAGAAAATGTACTGGGCTGGAAATTTGGGTGGGGGTGGGTGGAATAGTCCCTGCTCAAAAAGATTGTCTTGCAGTGAAATGTAAAGAATGGTTTACATATTGTCTGGATGTTTAAAACTATAAGAATAAAATAAATCAAGAATATAGTTTGAGTTTTAATGAATCAAGCCAATGCCTCAAAGAGGGTTTAAACACAAGTTTAAATTTATTTATATGTTAAACTTATAAGTATCCAAATCCACTTATGAATGTATATGTTCTTATCCCTACAATCTTGGTGTAATGGAAAGCCCCTCCATGTATTAATGACATTAAGACAGATGTAAGTGTGTAAATTAAAAACCAATTAAATATGGAGGGAGATACCACTCCATATCCACCGAGACAGCTAAATTCAGAAAGACAGACAATAACAAGTATTGGCGAGAATTGATGAAGTCATATTTAAAATGGTACAGCCACTTTGGAAAATAGTCTGGATGTTCCTCAAAACATTAAATATACAGTTACCATATAACCAACAATTCCACTCTGAGATATCTACTCAGGAGAAACAAAGACATATGTCCACACAAAGAATTGCACATAAATGTTCATAGCAATATTATTCATAATATCCAAAAGGTGAAAACAACCCAAATATCTGCCAACTGATTAATGGATGAACAAAATGTGGTGTATCCAAACAATGGAATCTTATTCAGTAATTTAAAAATATGAAGTACTGATACACGCCACAACATGAAAAGCCTTGAAAACATTATGCTAAGTGAAAGAAGCCAGTCACAAATGACCACATATTATATGATTCCATTTATATGAAATGTCCAAAGTAGGGAAATTCATAAAGAGAGAAATTAGATTAGTGGTTCCCAGGGGAGAGGGAAATGGGCCGTGACTGCTAATGGGTATAGGGTTTCTCTAGTAGGAAGGTAACGAAGGTGTCCTAGAGATTGTCATATGATACTTGCACAATTCTGTGAAAATACCAAAGCCATTGAACTGCATATTTTAAAAGAGTGAACATATAGTATGTGAATTATATCTCAATAAAACTGTTCTTGAAAAAAAGAAGAGAAAAGAAAGGAAAATATAAAGAAGTATGTGGTTTTAAAAGTGCCACTTGGGGGACTTCCCTGGCGGTCCAGTGGTTAAGACTCCACGCTCCCAATGCAGGGGGTATGGGTTTGATCCCTGGTTGGGGAACTAAGATCCCTCATGCCGCACGGCACAGAAGAAAAAAAAAGGCGCCTCTTGGGGGAAAGTCTGAGAACAGGTATGGATTCAGGTTTGTAAGCCTTATATGTATACAATTTGGGGAACCTTCTTCAGGAAAAATAATTTTTTAAATGCCAATACATTGTACAAGATGCATATGGTTAACAATACAGTACTGTACACTTAAAAATTTGTTAAGAGGGTAGAGTTTATGTTATGTGTTTTTTACCACAATTTAAAAATGCAAACACAAAATTCAATACAAAACTGGATATTTAGAATGAGAAAAGAAATGACAGATTATGAATTTTTAAAAGCTGGAAAGCAGCCAGAACCCATTTATAAAACCACATTTTTTATTAGCTAACTGCCTGCTGTTTGTCTACAATCCTCTTTTCCTCCATTGCTGGCTGCATAGTCTTTGTTCACTTTTCCACAAGACAATGATTTCCATCAATTTCTACAGGGAGAATAGGAAGCGTTCAGTCTTTCCTCTAGCATAATTAATACAAATTGCTTTTTATTATACACGTATCCCCATTTCCCCCTCCTAAAGATGTTTCCTGCCTTCCCAGGACACCCTCCCCAGAGATGGAGGACAGTTTTTATCTTCCCTTTGAGCACGACTTCACCCCCTGCACTTGAACTTTCCAACACCAGCCAGGCTAGGCTGGTGAAGGCGTGCTGAAACCAGCACTCCCATCCTGCCCAGAGAAGAATGAACAAATCAGCTGTCCTTGGAAAACGATTTGGCAATAGATATTAGAGATCCCTCTAAATTCTACCTCTGGGAATTCCTCCTAAGGAAATAACTTTAATGCACAAGAACAATCTAAATGTCTGATACAGGCAAATAATAAAAGAAATCATATTTGATCAAGTGTTGGCACCTTTTAAAATGGTCATTAAAATAATGTAAAAACATGGGGGAAATTATAATACATGTGATATTGCATAATTATAATAAGCCATGAGGTGATATAAAATTGTGTACACAGTATGAACTAGATTTGGTGTTTTGTTTTTTTTTTTCCCCTCGGTACGCGAGCCTCTCACTGTTTTGGCCTCTCCCATCACGGAGCACAGGCTCCGGACGCGCAGGCTCAGCGGCCATGGCTCACGGGCCTAGCCACTCCGCGGCATGTGGGATCTTCCCGGCCCGGGGCACGAACCTGTGTCCCCTGCATCGGCAGGCGGACTCTCAACCACTGTGCCACCAGGGAAGCCCTAGATTTGTTTTTGATCCTGTGCATAAAGAAAAGAGATTGGAAGGAAATGCATCAAAATGCTAAAATGATTGTGTTGGGAGAGTCTTATATAAATTTTCCTTATCTCATATAAATTTCATAGTAAAAATAAGGTTGCCTAATAGTCCTGTCTGCTCCCTGCCTCAGCCCGTAGAATTAATGGTCCTAAATATTAGCAAAGCAGCTGGCTCCTTAGAGAGGGGCACTATGATAAATAAATGTAAAGTATCATTATGAGTTTCTTTTTAAAGCTTTTTTAGCAAAATGACTTGTTTACACATAGCAATATTCTGGGGGGAAAAAAATCAATGTAGTTAAATATTTTCACCTCTGAAATTGCCCCACACATAGTATCTAGCTTTGCTCCTATGACTGGAACCTCTGTTCAGTGGCTCCTGAACACATAATTACAGAGTCAGTGTCTCCATGCCATCTGTTGTGTGCTCTGCGGACTTGGAAATCAGAATGATTCAACAAGAAGCACGCAAAGCTGCTAGGAATTGTCAGAGGTGCACGTTATTGTAATAACAATCTGGCGGCAGCAGTGGAGCAGAGGAAACGGGTTTGTTCCTCTCGTCAGGGCGTAGCGGCTGCTGGACCAGAACTGATGGGGGAAAGAAGAAAGGACAGGATGAAAATGCAATCAACAGTCGGCGATGGGCAACTTGCAACTTGGATATTCCTAAGGAAAGCATCTACACTTTAGGTGGTGGTCCAGTCATGTTTTAAACACGTAATGTCACCGTAGAGAGAGAATTCCATGCAAGTCCAGTTCCTGTTGGACTTTACACCGTGGGCTTCCTAGCAGAAACAGACCTGTGATTTGAAGGAGGTGAGAGCCACATGTAGGAAGCTGATTCCACAGGCTCATGGTAGCCTTCCTACAGCAACACATGCAAACCAGAAACAGAGCTAAGCCTTGACTAGGGAGTACGGTGGAAAGAACCCCAGGCTTTGGAATTGGAAAGACTGTGGTTCAAATCCAGACTCAGCCACTTCCTACCTGTGTTTCATTGACAAGATGCTTAACCTCCTCCAGACTCAGTTTTAGCATCAGTAAAATGGGAATAATAATTCCTGCTTTACAGGATTCTTAGGAGAATCATATATGATATTTGTAAACATGAAAGTTACCATATGACTCAGCAATTCCACTCCTAGGTGTCTACCCACACAAAGACTTGTATATGAATGTTTACAGCAGTTTTATTCAAAATAGCCAAAAAAGTAGAAACAACCCAAATCTCCATCACCTGATGAACAGATAAACAAAATGTTGTATATACAAACATTGGGATATTATTCAGCAATGAAAAGCAATGAAGTAGGGACTTCCCTGGTGGCACAGTGGTTAAGAATCCGCCTGCCAATGCGGGGAATGTGGGTTCGAGTCCTGGTCCGGGCAGACTCCACATGCTGCAGAACAACTAAGCCCGTGCACCACAGCTACTGAGCCTGTGCTCTAGAGCCCACGTGCCACAACTACTGAGCCCATGCACCACAACTACTGAAGCCTGTGTGCCTAGAGCCCGTGCTCCACAGCAAGAGAAGCCACTGCAATGAGAAGCCCGCACACTGCAACGAAGAGTAGCCCCCGCTCTCTGCAACTAGAGAAAGCCTGTGAGCAACAACGAAGACCCAACACAGCCCAAAAGGCCATGTATTTTATGATTCCCTTTATATGAAATGTCCAGAATAGGAAGTTCTATGAGACAAAGATTTGTGGTTCTTAGGACCGGGGAGGATGAGAGCTGGAGGGATGAAAGCTAAAATCCACTATGGTGATGGTTGTACATATCTGTGAATATACTAAAAATCATTGAATCTTACACTGTAGATGGATGAATTATACGGTATGTAAATTGTATCTCAGTAAAGCTGTGATTTGAAACAGAAATGATCTGTATAAAATGCCTAGCACAGTTCCAGGTAATCAATAGGTCATGGTTACTATTAGCTCTGTCATTCAATTACAGTTTATCTGGCTTCTCCCCCTTCTAGAAAATGGACAATGAAATTCCCTTAGTACAGTGTGTTTCCTGCTCAGAGGTAATAATAGAAGCAGAACTGCAGTCCTTGAAGCGACTTTGCAGCTCACCATTCCTTTTGACAGATGGGAAAACTAAGACCCAGAAGACTGACGGTTCTTACTTGGGGAACGTGGATTAACCAGTACTTTCCCAGCAAAGCAAGGCAAGCGCAAAGGCAGCAAAGCTCCTGCTCCCAGGGGCACATCTTCATGAATCACTTCTGCCTGAGTCCTTGGCCCAGGACCAAGGTACTTTCTTTCTTCTGAAAGAAAGGCACACCCGTAGGTACAACCAGAATAATCACTGGGCTTGAAGCTGGAGTGTACGGAGGACAGTTGTACTCTCCTGGACATTCTGGTAGTTGACATTTTCTTCCACAGTAAGAATTTGGGGAACACAATCAGACACTTAATTAAATGGGGCTCAGAGCTTCTCCCTACAGTAAACGCTGACACCTGGATCATACACACCCGCTGCCCACACGGGACCCTTGGTGGAAAAAAGGACAAATCCCAACCGAGGCACCAGCTGCTGGTAGGCTGAAATTTGAAAGGCTATTCTGTCCCCAAACACCCCCCCAACCCAAGTCTGAGTCTGCAAATCCCCCATTAGGGACTCATTCCTTTGGGGAGAAGCATTGCCTCTCCAGACCTCCTCTTTTACAAGTTGAAAACAAACACCTAGCTGTTATCAGATATGAACATCTTTGTGGAAATGGATTTTATCAGAAGACTGACATAAAGGTCCTCATGGTAATTGTAACTATAGGATGAAGAAATATTTTTTAAAGGAGGTATTCTGGGGAAAGGGGCAGTGAGAGCCAGGAGAGTGAACAGTAGCAAGGAAGGAAACAGACTGAAGCAGACAAAAAAATTTATAAACAGGAACTGAGGAGGAAAAGGTAACTTATCCTCTTTTGATTTTAAATCATAGAATTTTAAAGCAAGCAGGAAACCTAGATATCATCTAGTACAATGGTTTTCTAAGGTATGTTGGCAACTGACTTTTCACATAAATGTTACTCGAGCCTAGTATTTAAAACAGGTAAAAGAGGAGTTTCTCTAATAACTGCAGAGGGAGGTGCCACACTCTGCCCACGTGCTTCCCCTTGGGCAGCCCCTTGGTGTGTCCAAGAATCCAAGACTCCTCCACACCAACTTGGACACTGCTGCCCGACCCTGTTGTGTGATCAGAAATGGTACCTATTACCATTAATTACTTAGTGTAAGTAACATCTACCAGGTGTTGACAATGAATACCCAGTGAAATCCCAGCAGTGTAAAAAGTAACCACTTTACAAGGATTTTCTCATTTAATTCTCACAATAACCCCCTCTGGGGTTGGTACCATTACTATTCCCATTTTACCAGTTAAGTGGCACACAAGTTAAATAACAGCTAATACGAGTTGGAGGCAGCATTCGAGCGCAGGCCATCTGACTTCATACCAGCCATCATATTTCTCATAATTCATCCTCCCTGTCCTGCAGATGCAGGCTGAGCACAGGAAAGTGGGCTGTGTGCGCTCAAAAGGTTGATGACTGCAGAGCAGGACCCAGGATCGGGGGTGGCGACGCTCAGCTCAGGGTCCTCCTACAGGGTTCCTTCACCTAAAGGATTGAGTAAAAAGTCTTAATGAAGAATCCCCAGTCTTCAGCACGGTTCCCCCAACCCGCCAGGTCCAGATCCCTGCCAGCCCTCCAGTCTCACTTCAGTCCAACCAGTGCAAGTCCCAGTCATGCTCCTGGACCACCATATCCTAAAAATGTCACACTCACATCTTCACTCCCTTTCCTCAAGTTGTCCCCAGAGAAGGGACTCCCAGGGGATGTCCTTCCCCTGCCCTGATTAACTCCTACTGAGCCTTCAAGGTTTTATTATGTCATCTCCCCTGCATGATTCCAGGGGAATCCCTGGACACCCCCTGGACCTCCCCACATATCCTGGCCCACCTGGTTCATCCTTCCTCCTCACTCCCCTCCACATGGAAGCACCTTTACACCTGTGTACATCTGCCTCTCCAACTGAAATCTTAAAAGAGTGAGTCCCACCTGTTACCCACCTTTGTTCCCTGAACCTAGTACAGAGCAGGCACTTAGGTTTGCTCCGTGAAGCAGAAATGAATAAGCAAATGACTGTTGAGGTAACACTCAAAAATAACTGGCTATCAAGTACATTTTGAAACCCCTCCCCAATTTTTTTCTTTAAGTAAAAAGTTCACTCAAAAGTTAAACAATAATTGCTTTCTATAAGAAAAAATATCACCTCAAATGGAATGATTAAATATAAAATCTTGCCCACGGACAGCATACCCCTTTCTGGACATGCAGTTCTGCTCAGTTAACACACACGAGACTTCCCAGAGCTCATCTGATCTTCAGCCTCTCTGGGGACAAGCACAACCACGTGTTCTTGAGCTCCCCACCTGCATCTCTGTCAAGTGGTGCCCAAATCTCTCCTCACACCCACCTGGGACCAAGAAGCCGCAGTCTCTCCAAGGCAGCTCATTCTGCCATAATTACAATGAATCATAACAAATAAGAGAAAAGTATCCTATATCCAACCATAATCTGCTTCTGTGTAATTCTTCCCCAATACTTCTGGTTCATCCTTAGGTCCACTCAGATCCAGCCTAATCCCTTTTCTAGAAAACAGCCCTTCAGAATCCTCTCAAGTCCCATCTGAGTCTTTGGATTAAATATCCCCAGCTCTGCCAACCATCCTGACTGCCTTCTCAGCAACTGTGTGGTTTGTCAACAACTCCCCAAGTGTAATAGACTGTTGCTACTGGTGCACCCAGCTCTTTTGGCAGCTAGTAAAAGAGGTCAACCACCTCCTCTAAGTCTTTTCCATTCTTGTTGCTGCCAAGCCATGTCTGTCCCATTCTAAATGGGGCAGCAGGATTTATGGACCTTAAATATTGGTTTGGCCAAAAAGTTCGTTTGGGTTTTTCTGTAAGATGTTGGGAAAACCACAACGAACTTTTTGGCCAACCCAATATAGCACTGATAGATTTCACTTTGTTTCTGTAATTGCAGGAGAGACTGCTAGCTGTTGGTCAATATCCATTTCCTCTTTTTCCCAGGCACACAGCTAGATTACATTTCCCAGACTCCCTTGCAGCTAGGTGTGGCCACATGACTTAGTCATAGCCAATATATTATAAACACAAGTCAACATATTTAAGAAACAAGTATGACATCAGAATAACCAAATAGCTAATGAGAAATGTTTCTTTTTTTAGAGGAACTCTGGCTAACAAATGAGCAAGAAAAAATAGAATATCACCATGTACAAGCCTTTAAGTGATCATCAATTGTCAAAACACACACCACCATCTACGAAGTAAACTTGCCCCAAAAATCAACGTGAATCTGGACAAGAGAAACGAGAGTGGCCCTAAATCAATCACTGTTGAATCAGAATGATGAGGATTGGGGATGAACTTTAGTATCTCCCTCCTTTTATATATGTTTGAAATATTCCATAGTAAAACATAAAGTTTAAAAAAAACAGCATGCTATTCTCCTTCTGGATGTACATCTAGGGAAAGATGTTAATGAGGCCTTTAGGGATGGAAGGAGCCACAAAATGGAAGGAGCCTGGGTCCTCACCAGTCATCGGTCAACCATGGACATCCACCTCAGACTGGTACGTGAACAAGAAATAAATATCTATTGTGTATGTGCCATTATAACATTCTAGGTTTATTTGTTTCCACAACCTACTCTACATATAAAACATAGCAATAAATACTTTGGTCTTGATTCATAGCTTAATCTATGGGATCTTTCCAAAATCATTCTTTTATTCAAATTATGTTCCCTCCTCCCACAAATAGATTGCTATTTGTGCAGTCTAGCATTTGAGTTTTGGGATGAAAATGCCAAGTACAACATTTCTAAATGTTAGACAATGTCCTGTAGCCGCCATTAGAAACCTTCTACAGGGAGACCAAGGTAATTAATCAATATTCTTTGAGTAGTGATTCTGTTATGAATCCACCTAATTATACTCACCCCTGACACAATATGCTGTTCTGTCCAGAGATTATGTCCCTGTCAGATGCCTTGTTAAACTCTAACTAGGTAATTGATAGTTGGGCCTACTGTTAGAAAAAAAGGAAATAAGATTAGATTTGATTTATTCTTGGGAAATCCACGCTAACTCTATTGATCATTTTTAGTTCTAAGTGGTCACAAGTAATTCCCTTAATAATTTATTCTAGAATCTTGGCTGGTTTCGACTGTCAAGCTCACTATTCTATACTATAATTCGTGGGGAGAAAAGCCATCTTTCCTTTTTCAAAACTCAAAACTATTTGGTAGGTTTCCAACTTCTAACACAGCAATTCCTCAAATCCACTCCCAGTGGTTGGGTGTCCCCACTTTGAGATCCCTTGGAAAATATTTCCTTTGCCTCAAGATACTTGAAATCATTTAGAGAAACTCGGGCTCTTAGATTTGATTCCCTTTTTATCAGTACGTATTCTACCATTGTTTTTGAAAACCTCTTCCTTAAGAGAGAAGAGATGCAAAATAAGAATAGAGCCATTCTACTTCCCCTGTGTTAATTATATTCACCACGTGCATCTCTCAGAGCAGTTAGTTGTTTCTTTTGGAAAGAAATTGCAGGTTCCTGATGCCTTGAGTCTTTCTGAGGCAGGAGGTAGATGGGCCCCAGGCTGAGCAGCTGGATTTTGTCCCCTGTGGAGGGATACTCCAAGATAAAGACAGGAGCGAGGAGGAGCTGAGCCCTGCCGAGACCTTCTCGACTACACATGCACAGAAAGGCTCCTCGGGGCCAAAAAGGGAGGGGGCGCCACCCCATAGGAAGTGATGTCAACTTACCCATAGGTCTACTCTTTGCTAGAATCCATCTTGGCTGAGAGATATGTGCACACACAGGGGAGGACGCTGAGATAAACCAAATATGGACTCAGAGCCAGGCAAAGCAAGATGATTGGCCAGAGGAAACCCAGAAGAAATGCTCCATGTAAGTGATTTAAACTACCACGAGCACGCGATTCTCTCTCTTTGAGCCCACCCGTGTGTATCTATTCACACGTACTCTTTCTCCTCCTAATAAACACTTCACTTGTTTCACTACTTTCCGTCTCTTTGTGGAAATTCATTTCTACAAAGCCAACGGACCAGGGCCTTGTCACTGGCCACTGTCCCTGGTGGCCTAGTGGCTAGGATTCAGCCCTCACTGCTGCAGCCTGACTTCAACCTCTGGGAACGGGGAACCAAACCCTGCTTCAAGCTACTGCAGGCAGAGGCCACCCAAGATCACTTCCAGCTCCCTTCTGTGTCCCAGCTCACCTCCAGCTTCTTGGGGAATGTGTACAAGAGACACACTGACAATTTCACACTCTTTATCACTGACTAGGGCTGCAGCACCACGTTCATATCTGACCTCCTTCCCCAGGTCCTGGGTGAGCAATGCACCAACATCAGAGCAATGCCTTCGATGTCAGGCTAAGGCTAGCAGAGACCATGGATGTCCTATGCTTTTTCTCTCAATCCTCAAGGCCTACTAACCCAGAAGCATTAGATCAAAGAGAGTAAAGGAAGAATGAACAGGGAGAAATGCTACCAAGTTCAAACTCTGCTCGCAGCGCAATAGGCCAATAAACCGGAGATGAGGTGTTGAGACAAGGAATACAACTTTATTCAGAAAGCCAGCAGACCGAAAAGACGGCAGACTACAGTCTCAAAATAACCATCTTATCAGGGTTTGGATGCCAGTTTCTTTTACAGCACAGAGAGGGGGAGGAGATGAGGAAGTAAAGTTAAAAGGCCGTTAAGTTTTGCAAATGTCCCCTGGAATAGCCAGCCTCGGGGAGGGGATGTGTCAATTTCTTCTTTCTTGCAGCCATCCACAGGTGGAGAGGGTCCGGATGTTTCCCTGAACAAAGGCACTTTGGTGTAACTTTCAGGCAGAGGGGCAGGGTTCCCTGAGGCAGGCCATTATGTAGAGACAGTATCCTTTTAGTGAACAAAAGCAGCGGAAGGCAAAGGTTAAAGTAAAAGACACAGAACCAACATATAGTTGGATTTGGCTCTTACCTGTTACAGAATGACTCACAAAGGAGAAAAGTGATTTGTCAGAATCCATTTTACATGAAATTCTTTTACCCCTCCCAAATCAATCTCTTCTTCTTAGAATAAAGGCGCTGTTGTGCCCGCCTGAGGGTTCCCCTTCAGTTCAGGCTCACACCAAAAAGCTGTACCTGGAGCAGGGATAGTCCTTGAGCGCCCCCTAGGGCATAATGTATGACTAACACTACCCTTGAACCCAAGCTGTCTTTGTCCTTGCACTGCTGTCAGTAGAAAGCCCTTGGCATTTTTGTTTCAAAACAAAACAAAAATGTCCTTTTGTCCTTGGCATTTTTGCTTCAAATCTCAAATCACTCTCAGATTTGACCTTTCTGACATTATCTTTAGAGTGTCATAATCGATTGTGTGCCTTGCCTTTCCTCCTTTATGGATGGTCATCCATTCAAATGCTATGTCAGCAAAAAACAACCTCTCTGGGATCCCTTAGATGCTTCCGTTTCCTTCCTCCCTACAATGACTAGGGATCTTCTTCTGGTGACCATGAAATTGTGTTTATTCTTTCTCTAAAATTTGTGAAATTACCTACTTCAAGTCTACAGTATGCACCTTATGCCCTGTCTTTCTCTGATATCAGTAGGATAGAGGTGGTGACCAAATAGACAAAGCCAGGCAGAGATCATTTTAAAATCTGCAAGAGCTGGATTTTAAGAATTATATGAAAAAATGCAATATTCCGCCAAGGTCCAAGGTCTTTAGAGTTAAATGGGAAAGACATTTATATAAAAGTCAATGATATGCAAAATCCAATCAGGCCATCAAATTGGGTAGGACTGTATAGAGACAGAAAAATGAAAAAACGCACAATGCACAACCTGAATTCAGGACAAGGGCTAGGTGACCACATCCCTTTTGACACTGTGGAGTTTTTGACAACACATCCCAATAAACATAGTGTTCAGTGGGTCCTGACAAACAGAGTCCAGACTTAGGTCTGCTCACTGAGCCAGCTCAAAGAAGCTGAGAAGGCAGTTCTCCAAAATTGTGTGAGGTGACATACTGGTTTCCTTAGTGGGTACATATCTTTCAATCTTAGGAATGGTTAGAATTAAGTATGCAATTATTAGAAATTTCTAGACTTGAAAAAAGTAAGATGTGTGAACTGAACTGAAAAGGTTGAGGAAGAGCTACTTATTTTTCCGTATTCAAAAACCACCCTCAAGTGGGAGGGAGGGAGACGCAAGAGGGAAGGGATATGGGAACAGATGTATATGTATAACTGATTCACTTTGTTATAAAGCAGAAACTAACACACTATTGTGAAGCAATTATACTCCAATGAAGTTGTAAAAAAAAAAAACACCCTCAAGGGCACCAAAGACTAACATCTTTTTCTCCAGGTTGCCACCACTGTCACTTTACCATCCAATCTCTCCTAGGCATTAGGATGAAAATAACAATCCATTGTGTTTCTTTCTCTGGCCTTGGTGAGGACAACGTCCAGCTAGACCAGTAAAGGACCTGTTAGATATTCTGCTTCCAGCTGAGCCCCGCAGCAGGTAGTTAAGTCAAATGGTTAAACGCTGAATCATGACCAGTGTGTCTCTGGGCCACCTGGAGAATTTGCATCCATTTGTTCCATCTGGCCATGCAGAATCCTTACCTGAAAACACCTTGACTCCTCAAGTATTTTATCCTCACTTGCATGGTCCTAAATGGCTTTTCCCACCAGCCCTGCAGATTTTTGAGAAGGGTTATATTTTATTTGTATTTACACTAGCCCTAGCTTCACTCTTTTTTTTTTTTTTTTTTTTTTTTTGTAAAGAACAGATTTATTTCTCACAGTTTGGAGGCTGGGAAGACCAAGATCAAGGTGCCAGCTTTCTGTTTTGCAGACAGTGCCCTCTAGCTGTAACTTCCTGTGCTGGGGAGGAGCGGGGGTGGGGAGGAGGGAGGAAATTTTATCGGGTCTCTTTCCCAGCTTCACTCTTTTTTTTTTTTTTTTTTTTTCCCGCGGTACGCGGGCCTCTCACTGCTGTGGCCTCCCCTGTTGCGGAGCACAGGCTCCGGACACGCAGGCTCAGTGGCCATGGCTCACGGGCCCAGCCGCTCCGCAGCATGTGGGATTCTCCCCGGACCGGGGCACGAACCCGCGTCTCCTGCATCGGCAGGTGGACTCTCAACCACTGCGCCACCAGGGAAGCCCCCCAGCTTCACTCTTAACAAGTCTATTTCCCTTAAATAAGAGCTGGCACCCCTTTTATAGCCATAGTTTCTAACATTCCAGAATGAAATGCTATTGTTCACTCATGAGCTTGTACAATGAGATAATTCAATAGATGATAAGACCGTGGATAAAATCCACTTATTTGTCCAGCAAGGCATTTGAGCATGCCATATGTGAAATCAGACTTCCTAGGCTTCCTAGGCCTAAAGTCTGACCCAGCTACTTCTGAGCTGTGTAACTTTGCTCAACCACTCTGACCCTCAGTTTCCCAATCTGTAAAGTGTCCAAAAATTGTACTTCCCATCTAAAGCTGTTGTGGAATTAAATGATATAACCCACGAAAGCACTTAGCACAAAGTCTAGCACATAAGAGCTTGGTGAATGGTACCATCATTATGGATTCAAGGGCATTTGAAGACTGTCCACTGGCTCGCAGGAGATTCAGATCCTGACTTCATTGGAATGGTCCACTTCAGTCTTAAATTTAGAATAAATGACTTAACAGACTTTGCCGCCCCTCATTATTTCCCGCATTCAGCCAAACCTAGCTCTGAACTAAAAGTAACCATGATCTGAAGCAAGTAAATGGTACTTTAAGGAAAAACCAAGCAAATTCAATGAGCCCTTGGAAAATAAGTCTGGGTCTGTCATTTGCATTCTCTCTACTTATCTGGTAAACTCCTGGAAATTGGAGACTCACAACTTTTTTTTTTTTTTTTTGGCTACATTGGGTCTTCGTTGCTGCACGCGGGCTTCTCATTGCAGTGGCTTCTCCTGTTGCAGAGCACGGGCTCTAGGCATGTGGGCTTCAGTAGCTGTGGCTCGCGGGCCCTAGAGTGCACACTCAGTAGTTGTTGTGCACAGGTTTCGCTGCTCTGCGGCATGTGGAATCTTCCTGTACCAGGGATCAAACCCATGTCCCCTGCACTGGCAGGCGGATTCTTAACCACTGCGCCACCAGGGAAGTCTCACAAGGAGAATTTAAATGCCCCTAATTACAAAGGAATTTGAATTTGCTGCACCTAAGAATTTGGAGAGGAAACTCTTGGTTAAAATCATTACAGAGATAAGATTTGTGAATTTAACCATAATTACTTTCATTCCTTTCTAAAGAAGTGCTAATTATAAAGGTAGTTTTTGTAAAGAAATCATTATATGTGGGGAAAAAAGGTTTAATCACTGTGCATTTGGAGACCGAGGATTCATTTGCTGGCCGATAATACAGGTGCCGGAACTGAGTTTCTAGGGAACAACATAATTCTACTTTTTAAAAAATATATCATGGCAGTTTTGTGGAAATGTTTACACTTTTCCAGTGCCCAGACACTTGGAATTAAAAGTAAAAGAAAAGGTACTTTTTCAAAGGATATAAGTTGGAGGTGACAATGCCGAGCCTTGTGTGATCCCTGTGCTCCCAGAAAGCAGTGGTGGTTGAGAAACACCCCCTACCACCACCATGTTCTGGGAAAGGCCTAACTACAAAGAACCACCATTCTCTAGCATATTCCAAGATACCACCCACCTCCACCCTTCCTCGATGACTCCCTTATTTTATAAAACCCCAATTTTTCTCCCTCTTCTTAGAGATGTTCCCTCATTAATGAACATTCTCCCTATTGCAATATCCTGAATGAAACCATGTCAATGGTCCATGGAACTTTGTCCTTGAGAGAAAAGGAGAAAAAGAATCTCTCTCAACCCCATGTTTTCTCCCAACTGAAAATCACTTAAAGTTGTTAAGTCTGTATTTACCAGGCACCAGGTACAAAGCCAAAGGTTATATTCAGTGAATCATCTCAACAGTGTATCTACACCTAACTCTGAACCAACATATTTGCTATCACTTTCCACCTAGATGTTTGGCTGTGGGTACTGCTGATTAGAAAGCTCAGCTCTTGGTTCTTCTAAGACTGGAGTGGAGCTAAGACTGCCTGGTCTTGTTAGAATAACCACAGACAAAAGTTCTTCCAGTTAATGCCCATCTCTGGTCTGGATGCCTGCCACCTCCTGGCCAGCTTCCTCATCGCAAATCACACCTGCTCAGGTTTGCTCCGTGTGATGTGTTGCCGAGGCTCACTGGTGACCCTGTGACCATCTGACCTCTCCCTGCCAGGCCCTGCTGATGTTTGTTTAGAGTGAAAGACAGAATTCCCAGAACAATTAAGGTGATTTTATTCAAGCTATTGTTCTAAGGAAGATGTTCACTAATGAGGAACATTTCAAAGGAAAGGAAGGAGGGCTCGATCTCGGAGAGGCAGCAGTGAGTGGCGGCGTGAAGCAAGATCTTAATTCCCGGCCCAGGGATTGAACCTGGGGAGCCTGGATGAAAACCAGGAATGCTAGCCACCACACCCCCTGGCTCTTGCCCCCAGTGAAAAACGCATTTCTCACGGAGGCAAAAACTGTAAAAACAGGCACAAAGTTTATTATTAGAGACATAGCAGAACAACAAGTGGGAGAGCACACAAACTGTTAAGAGAGAAGCAGGGCAGAGATGCACACCCGGAGAGCAAGGGTGTGGGCGTCCCCCTAATGAGGAGGAACGCAGTGAAGAGGCGGGTAAGTCACTTATGTAAGGCAGTTCTTCCGGGTCTCTGTTTACCTCTGGCCAATTATCTGGTTTCTTTTTCCGCACCTGCCCTGCCCTAGGACCCTCCCCAACACGCGTGCGCAACATTTTTTCCAAGATGGATTACAGCCCAGAGGGCTATGGGACGGCCTTAGCATCACATATTATGGGGTGGCGCCCCCTCCTTTTTGACCCCCAAGGAGCCTTTCTGCACATGTGCAGTGTCTCCCTTGCCCCAAGGATGGGAAATGTATGACCTCTTGATCTTTTAACAGGGTTAGTCCCACTCTGTCCCTCCCATAAAAATGACCAATGCTTGGTTATGGGCTGGTAATGAATGTCCAGCCTGGAGCCCATCTTCTTCTCACCCCAGGAGGTGTGAACGGGAGGCCAGTTGTAAGTACCTAGCCTGGAGCCCATCTATCTCCTGCCTCAGGCTGGGGTTTTCTAGAGGCAAGTAGGCAAGGGAATCATCCCCCACTCTCATGGGAGTCATGAGGAAGGGTGGAGGTGGCTCTTACCTTGGAATATGCTGGAATATGCAAGAACAGAGTGTTCATTTACAGTTACTCCTTTCTCAGAACACAAAAGGCTGGGAGATTTCTCGATCAGCACGGCTTTCTGGAAGCCCAGGGCTCAGACAAAATTCAACATCGTCACTAGTGTCTGAGTCCCCATCATCTCACCAAAAACTAAGCCCCGGCTCTGTCAAGCCCCTTGCAGGCCGCCATTGCTAAAGCAAAAACAATTATTTTAAAAACAAAAACTGCCAACCTTCAGACAGCAATGCTTTGTTTTTGTCACCAAGCAAAGGGCTCACTGCCCGATGCAGGTAAAAGCCAATACTATGGCACCGGCTTTTGAGAAAAGAAAAAGCTTTATTGCAAGGTGGACCAGCAAGGAGACAGGAGGCACGGCTCAAGTCTGTCTCCTCCATCTGAGGTTCAGTCAAACTTCTGTGAGTTAGGGAGGGAGGTTGGTCTGCAGAAGCGCTGGTGGCCAGGTTACAACACGAGGATTTTGGAGCTTGGCCATCTATAATAGGTGTGGGAAAGGGGCTTCAGCACCAGATCTTCTTGGACAATGGGCCCTTCACTTCTGAAAGGGATCTGTGTTCAGATTCTGGTAAAGTCCCGGGTCTTTGGTTCCTTTGGGGGTAGAAACTTGGTTCTGGGTATTAATTGAGGGCAAAATTTTCTCCTCTGCACCTGCTTTGGCTGCTTGACTTACAGTTTTGTTGTTGTCTCTGAAAAACAACTCAATATCTTGTTAAAAACGGGATAGAGCCTGTTTGGGCTGGTTCTGCAGGTACATTTTCTTGGGGCCACTGGCCTTTGGCTAATTAATTGGCCACCCTGAGAGTGGTTTTTCTGCAAAGTGGCCTTCAGAAAGTTGGGCCTCTTCCACACAAAGGTCCTTAAGATCAGAGACACTGGTGTTTTTGTCTCTCTTCTGAAGCAAACGCTGAGGTTCTTGTGGGTCCTGACCAGCCTTTGCGAGCCCCAAATCCACCACTCTTACCCTGGAGCCACAGAGCCCTCAATAAATTCCAGCTGACTTAAAACATTATTTGACATAACTCCACCATTTACTCATCAAGCCGAATCATTTTCAAATAGTTTCCATCTCTGAACATCTCAAATCCATCAATGTATTCAAACCTTACATCCTGGGAGAAAACACTATCCAGAGGGCTGTTGATGCTCCCAGGTTTCCCCGGCTCCCCACACCTGGTCCTGAGCTGGTCCAGTACACTGGGTGTCAGAGCAGTGCTGGGGAGACTCACTTATATCACAGCAAGGGCAGAAAGTAGAAGAAAAACAAAATCCACAACAAAAGTACGAATAGAGGCCCTACAACATTCAGTGTGGTGTGATTGATCAGCAAAGCCCCGTGTGTAAAACCCAGAGTTTAGGCATCCATGTTCCCTTAGGATAGGAAGAGAACCTCCCAAGGGGTCCTAACATTGCCTCCAAATACCATATCTAGGAAAATATGGCTGCCACGTGCCACTTGGAAAGAATAAGGCTGCCAGTAGCCACAATGGGCTTAGATGGGAGAGGCAGAGAGCTCCAGCATCACACAGTCGTGGAGAAGATTCTCTTATAGAAGAGACTGGAAGGAAGCCAAGCCTGCCACAGAAAGCATCTAATACAAGCACGGCCCTTCAAGCCACCCACAGTAACCAGGACCCAGAGGCAAGCATAGCAAATACCATAAGAGAGGACCACGTGGAACAAGAGACTCCGAGTTAGACCCAAATTATTTGTTTAACCACACACACTATAAGGATTATTGTCTTTACTCCTCATTATGGAGCACTCCTAATATACCATCAGATCCTACTGTATAATGTTTGCGAGACAGAATACACAGATGAGGGCTGGACCATATTTGATACTAAAACTCTGACCCACATCCTCTGCAGTAACCTGCCCAGGTCGGTCAGTACTTGATCAGCGACCACCAGCTTCCAAGTCAGGACCAAACAGAGAAAGCTGTAGGCGATCAGAATCCACCACCCTGAAATACATCACTTTGACATAACAATTATTTTGAGTTGGAGGTAAATGGGAATCAACAGATTCAGAAAAAAGCCTTCTCAGAGCTTCCGTTATCTGACAAAAAGCAGAAACTTTTGAGAAATTGAGGATGCTGTAAATCCCCTCTGTCAAAGAAGTCTTATGGCCACGAAGAAGATGGAAATTTGATGCCAAGATTTCTCTGCACATATAACCCTTTATCTTCCATTAGTTTCCCATATATTTACCTTCCCACAGCTTGATGCCCTTAGAAGCCTAAAACCCTTCTCCTTTGTTTCTTCTCTCCTCTTGTTTCTTCTCTACAGATTTATTGTTGCTTTGTGAAGATGCTAGATAAGCCCAAGTTCTAACCACTCTGAGTTACTCATCACTGAAGATTCTCCCACATATGTGCTGCATGCATTAATAACCTGTTTGTTTTTCTCTTTTTTTAAATTAATTTATTTATTTATTTTTGGCTGCATTGGGTCTTTGTTGCTGCGCAGGGGCTTTCTCTAGTTGCGGCAAGTGGGGGCTACTCTTTGTTGCGGTGCACAGGCTTCTCATTGCGGCGGCTTCTCTTGTTGCAGAGCACGGGGCTCTAGGCACGCGGGCTTCAGTAGTTGTGGCACACGGGCTTACGGAGCAACTAAGCCCGTGGCATGTGGGATCTTCCCGGACCAGAACTCGAACCTGTGTCCCCTGCATTGGCAGGCAGATTCTTAACCACTGCGCCACCAGAGAAGCCCCTGCTTTTCTCTTGTTAATTTGTCTTTTGTTGGTCTCATTTACAGGACCCCAGTCAGAGAATCTAAGTTGGATCAGAGGAAAAATATTTTTCCCCTCCCCTCAAAGCTTCTCAAACCAATTACTTAAGATGTATACTTCTAGTTAGCCCCACCTCCAGCTTCCCCCAAGCCAACAGCCTCCAGCCAGAGCACACCTAAAGCTTTCTCCTTCTTTTCACTGTATAACTTTCCCATTCCCCTGCCTGCCTTGGAGTCTCAGCCGGACGCAAGTGATGGAGGTTGACTCCCTGCTTTCTACAAGCTTTGAAGAAGTAGACTTTGCTTGTTCTCATTTAGATGGTCTTCATTTATTTCCACATGTTAGAGTTCATTAGAAAGTAGAACTTTGATGTGGGCTAAGAGACCTCTCTCCCTCTAGCCCTTTACAAATACCCAACTATGCAAAGGCCATGTTTTCTTGAGTTACTTTCACACCAGCACTGGCAGCTGATTGTGAAATTAAGTTTTCATTGCTTTACCTAAGTTAAAATGAGTAGAAAGGGAAAAGCAGAACTGGGCTCACCAATTAAGGGCCAGGAACTGAACATGACTCAAAGACATACCTCAATGTACTTGTCTATTTGAGTTCTATTAATACAGAACCTATTTTGTAGGGTCATTGTGAGGACTAAGTGAGTTTATACAGGTCGAGAGCTTAGGTCAGTGCCTAGCACATACCAGTGCTCTGTTAAGATTGCTATTTCAGTGTATGTGCTTATTAGCCTTAAGTTAGACTTTAGTCATTGTCATAAAGACCTCAGCCAAGGCATTCCTATGAATTCTGCAGATTTGCACACCTGGACTAGGTGGGCCCTACTGGACAGGTCGAATTCTCTCAGGGGAATCTTTCTCTGGTTTTGCCCAGTATGAACAAAGGTCTCTTGAATTCATCTCAGTTTGACTTAATTCTTTTTAGGTGTGCTCCATGTCACGCAACTAGAAAGGGAAAGCACTAATGGTCTATCACTGGGTGGCTGAGTCAAATGTGGGACCTGCCGTTAGACACAGGGGATGAGAAAAGAATTCTGTCCAGAGTGAGAAAAGAAAGTACTCTGTTGTGTGTTTTGGAGTGGCGTGTTCTTATCTTAACACTTGTTGTTATGGGCTGAATTGTGTCCTCACTCCAAATATTCAAAAGCTGAAGTCCTAACCCCCAGTACCTCAGAATGTAATCTTATTAGGAAACAGGGTCTTTGCAGATGAACTTAGTTAAAATGAGGTCATACTGGAGCAGGGTAGGCCCCTAATCCCATACAACAGGTGTCCTTATAAAAAGGGGAAATCTGGACATGGGTATGCAGGATAGGGAGGATGCCCTATGAAGACTGGGGTTATGCTGCCACAAGCCAAGGAACTACCAGAAGGTCGGAGAGTGGCCTGGAACAGATCCTTCCCCAAAACCTGCAGAGGTGGCATGGCCCTGCCATCATTTTGATTTCAGACTTTCAGTCTCCAGAACTGCCAGACAATTAATTTCTGTTGTTCTGAGCCAAAGTTTACAGTACTTTGTTATGGCAGCCCTAGGAAACGAACACGTTTGTAGAAAAGCTAGGTTACTGCAAAAAGAATCTGCCCACAGTGTAATAATATACTGTCTGAGAGCCTGTTCCAAAGGGAGAAAATTCATAAAAATATGAAATAAAACTTGCCACCAGCCTTTAATAACCACTGTATAAAGCTGGACTTCCTGCTCCTATAAATTGTCGAGGGGAGTGTGCGCTGATACAGGCTTCCTGAAGGGCAGATTGACAGTATCTATCAATAACATACACATCCCTTTGACACACAGATTTCATTCATAGCACTCAATCCTACACACATACTTGCATTAATTGCACAAAGATATTAAATGCAGCATTTGTTGATAATAGCCAGAACATGAAAAAAAAACCAAAAACATGTAATACATGTAGTTTAGTAATTATGACCCACCCACACAGAATAATATGAATGGATAGGCATTCCCAGAACAATTTCTATGTTAATGTGGAAAACTCTCCAGGCCTAGTTGTTAAGAGGGGAAAACAAAGAAAATTGTAGATCAATAGGTATAGCATGTAACAATTCATGTTTTTAAAAAACAGTAACAAGGGGTTAAAGATGGTGGTGGATGGGAAGGGCAGAGGTGTGACTATAAAAGTGCAGCACAAGGGACATCTTTGTGGTGATGGAGCAGTTCTGCATCTTGACTGAGGTGGTGGTCACGCAAACCTACACATGTGATCAAACGGCATAGAACTAAGTTGTACAAATGTCATTTGCCTGATACTGGGGGTGTAGGGTGGAAAAGTTTTCCCTTTTTCCCTTCTAGGCTCTTTGACTGGTCTAATAATTGAATGTATATAAGACAGATTAACAGGAGAAAAACAAATTTAATTTTGTATATATGGGAGCCCCATAAAAATACGAGACTCAAAGAAGTGGCCAAAGCAGGAAACCTTTATATCTTTTAGACAAAGAAACAATAAATTTGCAAAGAATTGACAGGACAAAGGGGTTTGGGCTTGAAATAGTAAATTAATGAAGAAGTAACAAGGTTTGGTTTTCTGGGTTTTTTTTTTTTGCAGCACGCGGGTCCTCTCACTGTTGTGGCCTCTCCCATTGCGGAGCACAGGCTCCGGACATGCAGGCTCAGTGGCCATGGCTCACGGGCCCAGCCTCTCTGCGGCATGTGGGATCTTCCCGGACCAGGGCACGAACCCGTGTCCCGTGCATCGGCAGGCGGACTCTCAACCACTGCGCCACCAGGGAAGCCCCAAGGTTTGTTTTTATACAGCTTTCTCGGACCTAAATTCCAGTCTCTGTTGATAAGGATGCCTTCCACCCTCCTGGTACAGGATCGGTACCTTTCACAGGGGAGATATATTTCCTGTTTTCAGGGGGACAAAGGAGGTCAGAGTGTCCTTCTTGCATCAGCTGTTTCCTAAGTTACTTTAATTCAGAATAATCAATATGCCACAGTGGCATATTTTGGGGACTTCCCTGGTGGTCCAGTGGGTAAGACTCCACGCTCCCAATGCAGGAGCCCGAGTTTGATCCCTCGTCAGGGAACTAGATCCCACGTGCATGCCGCAACTAACAGTCCGCATGCTGCAACAAATAGCCCGCGTGGTGCAACTAAGACCCAGCACAGCCTAAATAAATAAATAAATAAATAATAAACAAACATCAAAGTGGCATATTTTGGGGTGGTATATTCTATTCCCCTTCAGGGGAAGGTGGGTTAGGGTACAGGGGATCTCTCTGCACTGACTCTGCAACTTCCTATGGATCTGTAATTATTTCAAAATTTTTAAAATTTGTAAATCAAATAAACACAAAATAATTTTTTAAATCATGTAGAACAATAGAAAAATAATAAAACTATATACACGTGTATGTATACACATATGGATATGAGTATCTGTAAATGCACAGGAAACTGAAAGCATAGCCACCTCTTGTTGGCATTCCTTAATCCTGGGAGAGGAATGGAGAGGCATTTTACTCTATAGTTCTAGTCTATCACCTTTAGTATTGATAGAATATTTCACAACAAAGCATGTATCACTTACGTAATATTTAAAGTTACCTTTTCCCAAAATGTACGTCTTCCAAAGAGCCCCCTATCTGTCCATCTTTGAAGAGCACTAACTTTTGTTTTCCATTCTAGAATTTAAAATAAAGCAAATTAAGAAAAGGGGGGAACATTTGAAATTGAAGACCATCACTTCACACACCACCTCTTCAGGGTTAAGTGAATGATGGGGCTTTTATCAGTTCCATAGAGAGGAGATTCAACACAAAAGAGATGACACTAGCCAGAGGCCCAGCCCAGCCCAACAAAAGCACACAGGCCTCTCCCTGGGCATCTGTGATCATGAACTGCTCCCAGCTAAAACTTCCCTGTATATTAAACTAATTGAGAAGAAAGTGTTTGCTAAACAGAACTATGCTATGAACAAGAAAGCAGAGAACTTGTTTTAATCTACTTCAAAGAAATTGTTTGTAGAGACTCCTGAAACCAACTGCACACAAAGAGTAGGGTTCCCTTTGTAAGGTAGTCTATAGTGCCAGCTTCGGGTTATGACAACTCAATGCTATATCGTTTACCTTATCAGGACCTCAACAATTGGTATTGGTAAGAATTTCCCTTTAGAAAAGTAGATCTTTTCCAGAAGAATGATACAGGAGTAAGTTCTCCCCCAACACCACCTTTTTTTTTTCTTTCACTTGTTCCCTAATGACTTGATACCTTACGGAAGACTGAAAATCCTCAGAACAACTCTGACTACCTAACCGAAAGATAGCATTCCCTGCACGAACAGGGAATTCCTGTCACAAATAAGAAGGGGTCAAAATAAACAAGTGACCACGCTAGACAAGGACTATCCAAAGGACTAAACATCAACCCTCCCAAAGTTAACCTTTTTTTTTCTCATCAAATCATCAAAATCATTTATTGAGCACCAACTGGATATATGACACATTGGTCACCAAGATGTGACCTTGCCCTCACAATTTCTTTTAATTGAGATATAATTCACACAGCATAAAATTCACTGTGCTGCCCCTCAATTTTAACTATAACTGTTATACTAACCAACTTGGACAGTGAATTTACTCATTGAGTTCCCTAAGGACATACTTGGCAACTAAGTCATTTCAAAGAAGATACAAACAAGATACAGTGCTTAAAGTTGTAGACAACCAAAACCGTCTTGTGTCCTGCCAAGGTCTCCTCCGCCAGGCCTCCACTGCCTCTCAGCCTCATCTCACGCCTCCCCACACAGGTCTGCCCTCAGTGCCTTCACCATCGAGCCCTTCCTGGCTCCGTCCGTGCTCTTGTCATTGCTTCTTCCTGAAGGCTCTTTTCCCAGACCTTTGCAAGGTCAGTGTCTTGTCCAGTGCACAACCTAAGCGTTCCCTCCTCAGAAGGGCCTTCTCACCTCATCTTATCTTCCTCCGTCCAAGCCCTTAGCACAGCTTGTAATTATCATTTTATTTATTCATTCATTTATGTCAATGCTCTCCATCTTCCATCCACCAGAAAGCAAGCTCCATGAAGGTAAGGAGTTTGCCTTTATCATTAACACTTAGCACAGCATAGGACCTCAAAAATGCACACAGTGCATAGATCTGCTTTAAAGGCTTTCCTAGCTAAGACTAACATAAAATTTTGCGCCTTTACTCACCCATTATCCAGGTGTTAGAACACATCCTGAATTGTTTTCTAAGGAAAAATTTGGCCCTGCTGACAGGTACTTCTGCGACCCACCTCCGTGGGCAGGTGGACCAGCCCCAACTCAGGCACATGTCCTGGTCAGACTCTCAGTTTTCTTAAGAGGATGCCCACCCCATCTCCAGTCCAGGAAACTGCCCTTGAAGGATGACTTGGTTGATGCTATGTCACTACTTGTCAGAGGACAGACCAGCAAACTCACTGCTAGCCTATACTTAGCAACTCTAACTTAATTGCAAGAAATAATATTGATGAAGGACTGCTTAGAGAACACACTGTCCACTCGTTCCTTTAATTTTAAATGCAACCTTTTGAGTCAGCCAGACCCTTAGAAAGAATAATTGAACCATTTTTGCTTCCCATATACAAGTTTTTACTAAACTATACTTTTCCACTATATTTGACTGACGTTGAAAGATACCGTGAGAAACAACCCTGGGAAGCGTATTATTATATATTATTATATATTCTATCTGAATGTTTTTGAGGATATTATCTGCTACATCACACTGGGCCTCCTACTGAAGACCCATAGGAGAAATGTCTCAGCTCTTGGTAACAAAAATAGCTGCACTTCTCTGAACCACTGGTTTGTTTTTAATCTTTTACATGCCATGAATCTTGTTTATTCCTGAGCTTTGGAGGCTAAGAAGTACAGCCACACACTTGGGATCATAACAAAGGGCACTTTATGTGCTAACCTCACCTTGGGCTTCATCATATCTTTCATACCCTTATTTTCCTTTGACCTCAATTTCTTTACTCATCTTTTTTTTTACATCTTGTTAAACTAAATGTATTATTATAAAGGTTCTAGTATCTCTTCTGGAATAAGGCAGGGAGTCTACACTTTAAAAGTTAAGATTTTGGCAGTTTGCTACCATGTTATACAAAAACAGTGATACGGGGGCACATTTGGGTGGCCTGACTTAAAATAGCATTCGTAGCATTCCTAGGGTTTGGTTATGAGGTTCCTAGGGTCACCCCCCAAGACTACTGAGACTCAACCCCAGCGAGAAGTCCATGGGGTGATCTGTTGTAAAAGATGTTCCCTGAGGACTCCCCTGGTGGTCCAGTGGTTAAGACTCCACATTTCCACTGCAGGGGGTACGGGTTCAATCCCTGGTCAGGGAACTAAGATCCCACATGCCACGTGGCTCGGCCAAAAAAAAAAAAGATATTCCATGATGCCAGGAACACAAAAAACACACAGTGGCTTCTAACATGAGGACCAAGTCAAACTTATTAGGTTGGATGCTATAAGTTGCAGCTGTCACTTTGTAAAAGGGCTGCTTCTTACATGGGCAACTCTGTGTTTAGCAGGCTCCATGTAAGTTTCTACATTCTGCTCCATGCACCCCCCTCAGCTCTCCATCCCTCTCCTGACTGCCCTCCAGAACCGTTCTTCTCACGTCCATCATCAACACACCCCTAAATCCCTCAGCCTCTTCTCGGAACTTTTCCTTCTTGTTCCTCGGGGAATCTGATGGCCTCTCATCATACCCCTTCCCTGAAGCCAAACCCACCATTTGGGAAAGTTCAGAGGGTGCCATTCATAGAGACGACAGTGTGGTACGATGATCATTCTACGTGACCCTAAGGAGGTGGCCCTGTCTGCAACCCTCTCAAGTGGAGGCCGCTTTTCCTCTGCACTTCACATCCCACAAAGCCTGGAGGTCCTGAAGCTCTTGGGAATAGAGCATCCATTCTCAGACTTTACCATTCCTTATGGTTTTCACCTACCAACCTCCGGGTCGACCCTCCCCATTCTCTGATGACTTGGGCATTTGCCTCACGCCCTTTCTCCTCCTCCTACTGTTACAATTATTCTCAGTGACTTCAACAGCTATCTGGATGACCCACCCCACACTCTGACAACCCAGTTTCTTTCTTTTAATCTTAGTTTCAATCATCTTTTCCTCTACTGCATTGCAGCCTCACAACTGGAATCATCACCAGTAATGGTGCCCCCACCAAAATCTCAATGTAACATCCAAACTCTTTGACCACCCCCTCTTATCCTTCCCCTCACCTTCTCTAGCGCTCCCTCTTTAGCAAAGACCTCGGGCAGTCCATTAAGCTGACCATTTTTTTCCCTATCCAGAACCCTCATCCTAACCTCACTTCCTTGGCCGGGCTAAATTCCACAGTCCAGCAGTAGAAACACTTCCTTGCAAATACTCTTAACTCCCTGGTTGCTCTTTCCTTCCATTGTACTCCTCCCACAAAACCCCAACCCTGTTTAACCCAAGTATATAGTGGGACATTTCTGGAGAGACTCACATGGCTGGGATGACCCGACTCACTCCAAATTTTTATGACCGCAAGTATCAAATGTGCCGTCAACAGTGACAGGCACTCATCTACACTTCTCAAGTAAATGTGCTTTCCCACCCTCTGTGGTTACGTAAACTAGGACAATTCAGGCTATAACTAAGCATCACTTCCCAGGCTGCCCAGGCTCTGGCTGGCCACCAGTGGGGTCCAATTACAATATTCACTCAGATTTTGCAGGCTAGCGTGGGACCTCAGACTCTTCTGCATTTCTGGGGCTCCCTAGGGGTACCTCACGTGTGCTCTTGTATAGTCCTTGTAACATCATCTTCTTCATCCTCCTGTCATTGATATCTGCTATCCAAAAAGCCCCTTGAGGTAGCCCCTCCCTTGGGCAGGCCATTGATAGGATGTTCTTCAGGATAATGCTGTAGTGGAAATGTGTGTCTTGTCTGCTCAGGGCCCTTCCCCCATTCCCTATCGTGCTGGTAGAATTTCAATCACAGCCACAAGATGGGGCACCCTCCCTGGACTCAGCCAACCACAGATCCCATTCCCCAGCAACAATGATTGGTCCGAAAGTAGGTACAGCTCCAACCTGGCCACTCAGAGTTCTTCTCCACAAATAACGGGGGAGAAAAGGTATCTTTCCACTGAGTTTTTTACCCTGGAAGGATGTTCACCTGAGCACAGCATGTTTCCTTAAAGGTGGATAAAGCCTTTATTAACGAGGCCAATCCTCAGAGAGATGGAGAGCCCAAGGGTCATCATTTGAACTTCTTCATCCATCCAGGCCCAAAGATCTCTCCTGGACTGGACAGATGCAGGCACCGGTTAGTCCCCTTTTGTGCTGGAGCCAGTCTGATGGGGTCTCTTCCGTTTGTAACCAAATCCAACTAATGGAGTTAGTTGTCAATGCCAAGAGTGCCATCACCTGGTGCTCTCAGTCCTGTGTCCCTGGAGGAGTCAAATCTGCTTGAAGGTCCTTGGGGTCTTCACCACATCCACGCCACACTGTTTCATGCAGGAGAGGGAAGTGTATCATATATTGAAGTGCACCTTGCACCCCAGGGCCTCACTAGTTCCTACAGCTTCTGCCGGCAGCCACATTCTCTACGGGGCTGAGACTAAGTTCTTGATTCTGAACTGGAGGCAAATCTGCAAGGTGTGAGCCTTGCTGTCCTCCTCAACCCAAGCTCTCTCTTTGCTCCAATGCAAAAATCTCTCCTCCCCCCACTTCCAGTCTATAGCCCTCTGCCCACCCATTATCACACATGCTCAGATATGTCTGAACACCAGGTTCAGCTCAGTCTGCAAACACACACACACACACACACACACATACACACACACACACACACACAAATGCATGTACTTCTAAATTTAAAGTAATGAGAAAAAACCAAGGGAAAGGATTGTAGAATTTTTTGACTGGAAGGGTCAAGGGAAAGGAGATCCATGCAAAGAAAATAAAGAGAAGAATAAATATCAATATAATAACTTGAATGACTTTTACAAGACTCAGTAGGACAGCAAGTTCTTCTTTTCAAATGCCAACGACAATGACAACAAAATTCCAGCCTCTATTTAAAAACATAGCCAAACTGTACTTTTGTGTGGTCAAATTCATTGGTTTCTGCCTGGTGCCATTCTTGAGGGATTGTCCCCTCCTCTCTATCCATAGGCTTGCAGTGGGAATGGTCATGTTGACACAGAATGACCTCTCTCCTATCCCCCAACCACAGACCAAAAGCCTCCACCCCAGGGATTGGGATGAAGACCAAGAGAGGCCGCTCAGCCTTACTAGGGTGGGCGTGGGGAGTTATAAATTGCAGATGTTGGCTGCAACCTGGCTCTAGTCTCTGCTGAGACCCCGTCATGTCCCTGTTCTTGGGTTGGTTCTGCCACAGGCCCCAATGCCCTTCCAAAGAATTCTGCCTGCTGAAACCAGTTCAAATGATTTTTGTTACTTGCAGCCAAAAGAGTGTTAATTAGAAGACATCTAATGAGCCAAAGATGATTATGAGAAGGCCATGAAAGGAAAAGAGCAAAGGTTCCTAAATAAATAAATGATAGATAGATAGATGATAGATAGATAGATAGATAAACCAAATCTGTGTCTAGAAGGAAGCAGAGATGCTGGAGGACCATGGGCACAGAATTCTCCCCAAAAGCTAGAAATGTCAAGATGACAGAAAGGAGCAGTTACCGTAAGAAAGGAAACCAGCACTTGACAAGTGTCCTGGGAACATGCAGAAAGGGGCCAATTTTTAAACCTGAGGCTTGGGAAGGAATTAATAACTTCCTTATAGTAAGTGACCTGCTTCTAGGAGAGCAAAGAGTCAAATGAATGACATTTGATCTTGTGCCTACACACCCGCCATGGGTCACATAAATCCAGTCAACGGCACTGTCCCAGGGGTGGCCTCCCTTACTTACACCTCAAAAGCTCATTCCCAAATCTCTCAGCTAACAGCACTGTTCCTGGGAGGAGCCCATGACGCAGCAGATGGGAAGTTGCTTTGCAAAGCTGCGATCACTCATGCAGTGCAAGGGAGAGAAATCAACAGTTAATTTTCATCACCCATTTTCTTACTGAACATGTAGAAGGACAAAGAGAGAGAGGGAAACTGATGAAAGAGAAGCAATTTTCTAAAATTGAAGCAAAAAATTAACAGCGTCCAGAAATCTGACCCCATTGTTCCTGTGCGTAAAGCTTTTCTATGATTTCCTGTCACCTATGGATAGAGTTCAGGATTTGAACGTGTGGTCCCTGCCACTTGGCCCACTTCCACTGTCACGACCCCAGCCTACCCGCCCTGTGCACCAGCAACGCCAAACGTACGAGGTTCACCTACTCACCACGATGGTCTTCGCCTCTGTTCCCAGTGGTCAGCCTCCAGCACATCTCCCTCCTTGGTGAAGCAGATTTGGTTTTCTTGTTCTCTTTTTTTTTGTTTTTGAGCACTTTGTTCTTTTCAATTCAAGGTCCTCGAACAATCAATTTTTCCTCTTTAGATGTCTCTTCTAATTAATACTCTTTTGGCTGCAACTAACAAAAATTGCTGAGCTCCCTTCAGCAGACAATCCACTGGAAGGACCCTGCCTCTCCAACCCCCCGGCTTATCTACCGGCTTCTTTTCTTCAACCTTCAGCTCACTGGTACTGTTGGAGCCCAGAGCAGACTGTCCCAAAATGTGCCTCGTGACATATTGATTATTTTGAATGAAAGTGACTTAAGAAACAGCCAATGCAAGAGGGACACACTGACCCTCCTCTCTGTCTCCCTGAAAGGAGGAAATAAATCTCTCATGTGAAAGGGACACTCGCTGCATCTGGAAGTAGAAGGACACTCTTATTGCCAGAGATAGGGAATTCGGGCTGAGAAGCCTATATAAACAAATAAACAAACCTTGTTATTTCTTTTCATTTACTACCTCAAGACCAAATTCTGTTTAAATTCATCACTAATTGAGCACCCAAAACCTAAGTTTTTGTGTCCTGTCAATTCCTCTCAAATGTACTGTTTCTTTGTCTAAAAAACATAAAAGCTGCCTGCTTTGTCCACTTCTTTGGTCCTATTTCTATAAAACCTCCATGCTCATGAATGAAAAAGGTTCTTTTTCTCCTGTTAATCTGTCTGGTGTCAATTTTATTATTAGTGCAGCTATAAGAACTCAACAGGGGTAGAGGGAAATCTCCCCCTTCCCTATGGTACCCTGCCTCAGGTAGCCATCAGGGCCCTGCAGGGTTATGTGTACCACCGCTGTACTCCAAACGTGTTCTGCACAAAGACAGGTCACGAGCTCCTTGAGGACAGGGACTCTGCTCCCAGTGTCAGTACTTTGCATGGCTGGTCTTGGAAGTTCAATAAATGTCTGTTGGACACATATATGAATTATCAAGAAGGTAAATTCCTGCTGGTAACCTATGGAATGGCTATTGATCATTGTCAACCATATATTTTTTTAATTCCTGAGCAGTTGTTCTTGCCCATGGAATCCTATTTCTCAGCAGTCAATTTCACATACATTCATCTTGCTTAGAATCTCTGGCACCCTCTCCTCCAGCAAAGCAGATTTTCCATTTGAATTTGGGATTGCTCCATTTATCAACATTATGTTGCTCTGGAATATAAAGCTACGCTCATCGTCACGGTCTTGATGTTCCTGGTAACACGAACACTTAATTATACAGCATCTCATATGTTTCAGATGGATGTTTTTCTCAAAGAACTGAAGTTGAGTAACATGTTTGGCATTTACTTGAATAACAATAATATGGACCTTTTACTGTACCTTGTGTAAGTAGCTAGGACAGGGCTAAGCATTTTACATATAGGATCTCACTTAATCCTCACAATAACCCCTAGGAATTATTGCCACTTTATAGATGAGGAGGTTGCTATTTCGAGCGGTTAAGTAACTTGCTCAATGTGACGCAGATGGTAAGTGGTAGAGCTCGGAACCAAGGACAACAGATTCAAAATCACCCACAGTCCCTATCAATGGGCGTCTAAGAAAAAGATGGACTGAGAATGGGTGTGATGAGGACCCAAAAGGATGGTGAGAAAACTGACTAAAAACAAGTGACTACATTTCATTTTGTTCCCATGCACATTTTTAATCGCTCTAAGAATATCTGTTTCTTTCGTTATTTTCTTGTTACCTGTCATAAAACTGGAAACTGGAACCCGAGGCTAGGAGCGACTGGGAGAGCATTATTCCTCGTTTCTCCAGTGGAATTTGACATGAGACCATACATCTAAGACCACATTAGGAATCTCTTGAAAGCAATAACTTTGCAAACTAGATTACCAGCAACAAAGCAAACCACTTTGGGGTTCATGAGATCTGTGTTCTCTGAGACTAGAATGCAAACTATAAATCACCAAGACTTAGGAAGATAAAGAAGACTCCTTGGGGGCTCCCTCTGGAGCCATAGACAGAAACACTGTTCTATGCAACCCCACCTGGGATTCCTATGGACACATCCCTAAAAATTACAGTAAAAATTACATCTCTAAAAATTATGCTGTAACAAATGGCCAGTGAAGATTTCCTTCAGATTAACTGACAAAGATTGGTAAAAAAGCAAAAACAAAAACAAAGAACACCACGTCTGGGTCTGACCATGCAATCTGCTTGACTGCTTCTTATTGAGGTGGATTTCTCCATTGGGTCAGAAAAGGAAATTTTCTAAAAGCACTGAGTCCACGTATTTTAAATGAATCAAAAGAGTGTATCAAAATTTGACAGCAGAAAATAGGCCAGCTCCTGTATTTTTTTTTCAAGGAAAAGTTCTCAGTGGTAAGGTCTTGAAATATGCCACACACTGAAAAACCTTGCCGTTAGAGGAATTAAAACTGAAGCCTAAGTGTTCCTCCATCTTCAACTTTCTGTCTCCATAAGTGACAGGAAATGTGGTTTATTTGTAGAATTTCACCATGGATTGTTTGAGGAAAGTTGACTTGAAAAAAATCCTGAAATAAAGACAAATGTTTTGTGGCAGGCAAATATACAAATGAAAAGAAATGTTTAAGTTCTACTGAACTATGGATGATTTTTTAAAATGGTAACTGTGAAGCAAGGCAGGGTTGGAAATATTGCTAATTAGTGTATATTATGCCTTGTCTAATCAATCTTGAGAACCAAGGTAAATCAGGGATGATAAAGCAGAGCCATTCCAGTCTTCATCATGGACTAGCCAATTACTGGGAACTTTTTTCTCTTTCTGTCTCCTACAGAGTTATCATTTCTCCCTTGCTATGTGTGCCATGGAGTGACTCTTCCATCAAAGAATCTTGCCATCATATGAGTTGTCACTTAGTGTCCTATGCTCTGGTGTCTAATTCCAAAACAAAGCATTCAACCAAAGGTGGGAACAGCCCAAATGTCCATGAACAGATGAATGGATAAACCAAATGTGGCAGATCCACACAATGGAATATTATTCAGCCATAAAAAGGAATGGAGTTCTGATACATGCCACAATGTGGATAAGCCTTAAAAATATTATTCTAAGTGAAGGAAGCAACCTAAAAGGCCACATATTATATGAAATATCAGAATAGATAAATCCATAGAGACAGAATGCAGATTGCTGGCTGCCAGGATTCTAGGTAGAGGGGGGAATAGAAAGCAACTGCTTAATGGGTCCAGTGTTTCCTTATGGGGTAATGAAAATGTTTGGAACCAGACAGAGGTGGTGATTGTGCAACACTGTGAATACACTAAATCCACTGAATTTTTCACTTTGAAATGGTTAATTTTATGTCCTGTGATTTTCACTTCAATAAAAAAATTGCAATAAGACAAAGCTTTTACTCTATGTCTTTTAGAATTGCCATGTGGAAATTTTAATACAAAAGTAAGAGTTACAACAGTGTGATAAAAGCTTCTAATAAAAACAAAATTATGAGAGCAGGCCTCCTGTCCTCCCCAGCACTCAAAAGTGAAGCATAAAGCCTTCTGGATGGGTCATAATCTTCTGAGGAGATATGGATTTAATCAAAGAACTATGGCTTTAGCTGAGCAGGAAAACTCCCAGCCACAATATTCTATCCACCACCTACTATGCAAAAAAAATAAAATAAAATAAATTGCAAATGGCAACACTTCTGAGAAAGTTCTTTCTTTGCTGTGTCTGTCTCTTGTTGAGCCAGTTGAGGGTGGGAGATCAAAGCTGTCCCCTCGCCCCAGTTGGCTCTTCTGGTTCTTGGAAGCACTGGGTACCATAGCACTCACAAATTCATCTTAAGGCATAAACCTGCCTCTGTACTCAGGGTCCAACTTCCCCACAGAGAGAAATCTGACCTTTAACAAATCAGGGAATCTGAGAACCCTGGAAAGTTCACTTTGTGCTGTTTCAGGCTTCATAAGATTTGCTTTATAGCATGCCTGCACAAAATCCTACTCTAAGGAAAGGGTCTATACAAGAGAGGTGCATCGATTATGAATCCCAAGCTACTACTCCCCTCTCTTCTCTCCCCACAAAGTAATACCCTGCAGTGTGAAACTGCTTGACTTGTAAATTGATTTATCAGGACTTTAATATAACTGCTGACCATGATCAGAATAGCAACAAATTGGCTTAAGCAGGTTCAAAGCTGAATCAGTGGAAGAAACAGTGGGGGTGTTTTCTAGTGGAATTCTTCCCACATGGAATGATCTGGGAGTGTTATCCAAACATGTGGCCATTCCTTATACACACACTCTTTTCAAGTCGAATATTTGCATGGGACAGTGGCTGGCAAATAGACATATCTGAGAATACATACAAAGTAATCCCTAAGTAATTATACAAAGTTGAAAGCAGGAATGCAAACCTGAAAGCTACATTTGTGCAGCATCTTCACTTAGAAATTCTAAGATATTACAGGGGACAAAAATCTAATTTATTGGCTTTGATGGGAAAATACATGTGATTGTTCTAAAGACTCCTTTACCCTGGGGCCCATTTTCAGCAGATGCAGGCACAGAATTCACTATAATACACACACACAGAGCTGTTTGGGTTTTCTGACCAAATCTCCTACTGTTACCTTCCTTGAGAAGCAGTAAGGAAATAAACCAAAAAAAAAAAAAAACACATTTGTACATCAAATTGATAACTAGAAAGTCAGTAACCAAAACAGGTCCTAAAGATTGGATACCATTATATTTGTCTTCCTCTCCTCACCCTAGAATTTTCTGCACATATTTGCGGGGGGAAGGGAGAAGGAATCCATCAAAATAATAAGATATTGACAGTCCATCTCTACTTGCCTCCAGCCATGAACACAGCATCCCTCTCTTCAAGTATCTCCATTCATATCAAGAAACATGAGAAAGACAGAAGTTTGCACTTAGATTCTTTTTCTTTTAAATTTATTTATTTATTTTTTTTGGCTGCGTTGGGTCTTTGCTGCTGTGCGTGCGCGGGCTTTCTCTAGTTGCGGCGAGCAGGCTTCTCACTGCGATGGCTTCTCTTGTTGTGGAGCACAGGCTCTAGGCATGCCGGCTTCAGTAGTTGTGGTACATGGGCTCGGTAGTTGTGGCTCGCGGGCTCTAGAGCGCAGGCTCAGTAGTTGTGGCGCACGGGCTTAGCTGCTCCGCGGCATGTGGGATCTTCCCGGACCAGGGCTTGAACCCGTGTCCCCCGCATTGGCAGGCAGATTCTTAACCACTGTGCCACCAGGGAAGCCCGTGCACTTAGATTCTTAAGCAGAGATGGACCATCTGAGTTTATAAACTCTCTGGAAATTTTTTACAAACTGTCGTGTTTAACTGCAACATTTAAAAAGAGGGTCAGGGCTTCCCTGGTGGCACAGTGGTTAAGAATCTGCCTGCCAAGGCAGGGGACATGGGTTCAAGCCCTTGTCTGGGAAGATCCCACATGCTGTGGAGCAACTAAGCCCATGTGCCACAACTCCTGAGCCTGCCCTCTAGAGCCCATGAGCCACAACTACCGAGCCCTTGTGCCACAACTACTGAAGCCTGCATGCCTAGAGCCCATGCTCGGCGACAAGAGAAGCCACCGCAATGAGAAGCTCGCACACAGCAATGAAGACCCAACGCAGCCAAAAAATAAATAAATAAAAGATTTTTTTAAATAATAAATAAATAAATAAAAAGAGGGTCAAAAATTTCATTGGGCCCTTAGAGAGATCCCTAATTCAGAAAAGCTCTAGACTTTTTGTTTTTAAGGTCTCCCACAAGAAACTGAAGAAGCAGAATCTAATTTTTATTTGGTCCTGGAGTTGCCGCCATCTTCACCATTTTTAGAATTTCATTCCATTGGTTTGTTCAACCACTTTTTGTTATGCCTACTATGTGCCAGAATGGAGGGTAGGGCAGAGAACCAGGTCCCAGAAAAATAGGCAAACATTGTATAAAAGAACTCACAGTGAGAAACCAAACCAGGACTGTTTTACAAACAACAACAGAGCAACTAAGCCCATGCGCCACAACTACCGAACCTGGGCTCTAGAGCCTGCAAGCCACAACTACTGAAGCCCGTGTGCCTAGAGCCCGTGCTCCGCAACAAGAGAAGCCACTGCAGTGAGAAGCCCTTGCACCGCAACGAAGAGTAGCCCCTGCTCGCTGCAACTAGCGAAAGTTAGCACAAAGCAACGAAGACCCAACGCAGCCAAAAATAAATAAATAAAAATTTTTTTAAAAGCAAAAAACTTTCCTTTTTGTACAACCTTCTCCGAGTGTCCTTCTAGCTGGTAGAATGGATGCCGCCCGACTCATCAGTCACTTAATAAACTCAATTAGATCTTCAAATTTACTCGAATTTTGTTTTTTAACACTTCACAGATAGATATAGCATTGTGAGAAGGTTAGAATTTAAAGTTACATCACATGTATGCAGATATTCACAAAACTAAATTCAGTCATTTACATATGGTGGTTTCCCAAGACTCTAGTCCTACATACAGTTTTTTGACAAGCTACTGTTGATTTGTCTCACATGATTCCAAGCAGAACCAGTTCTGTTCTCTAGAATCTGCTCTGGCTAGTTTCTGTTTTATCCACACAAACCCAGAAAGCATGAGTCAGATCTACATGGGCATACTTTATAAAATCATGTTCCAGCATGGAGAATTCAGGTCTCGGTCCTCAGCATGTAGGCCCCATAGAGATCTCTCCACATCCCCCAACCCCAATGTGTTTCTCTCATTCGCTGCTGAGAGATTGTCTAGGCTTAGAGATGCTCAAGTTCACACAGAAAGCATCAGAGCTGGACGGGAACGCCAGCAGTGCTGCAGCTGCAAAACCCACATTCCTAGCCCTATGCCATCCTGGAAAGCTGCCGTCCCATTTTACAGTTAGGAAAACAGAGGTACATATTTGTCCATAAAATGACTTAGCCACTCACAGGCCAGTTCTTCCCATTCCTCCATAACTATTAGCCATAATAATGAGTCAACCCCAAGGCAAAATTTCCAGCTAAGCCCCAGGCAAGACGGTGAGCCTGGCCACCTTTGGCTTTTCTCCCCCTCACCCCGTCCAGTCTCTCCCCTTTCTTCTTCTTCCCAACTCCCCCTTAACCAGTCACCAGAAGCCCATTCTTTAAGCAGATCCTTGGGCTCTGAAAACTGCCCCAGCCCCTGGTGTGTCCTGACTAGGGTTCCTTGGGGCATATTCTCTGTCCTTCATGGGAAGCAGAGATGTCCTCCACAACTGGCCCTTTTCCCTCTCTCTCCCCAAGGAAAATGTGTGCATCTTCACCATGACCTTGGAGACCAAGCCACTCCTGAAGGCACTACTGGTGCTGCCAGGCTGGGCGTCAGGGCACTGACGCCAGCAGAGCAGGACGGCAAATCCCTTCCATGCATCTAAGCCACTGGTTCCAATCTCGCTCCTACCATCCTCCCCTCTGCCAAGTTCCACACTAGGTATTAGCTTCTTTCCTCTGCCTTAAACCCCGAGGGAACGGTTAATGAACGGAGAACTGCCCAGACAGCATCAGCCACAGGCCAGGGAGAGACAGAGGAGCTGGAGGACTTCCAAAGGGAACAGGCTCCACCGGGCACCTCAAGAGGTGACACTTCCAGGGCCATTGTGGGGCAGGGCCAACTGCCTGATGGCCTGAGGCTGTGGCACTGTTGGCAGGCACATGACTGAGTTTTGCATCTTACCAAGACAGTTTCTTGGCCAGAAATGTAAGTGGTAAAAATTAACTATAATCCATGTACGTTTCCACTCCCAACACCATGCTCTTCAAAGGCTCCCTGAAAGGTAGCTGTACTCCCATAGGGGCTGTGTATTCCCCCAGAGGCTCTAGGCAATGGCCAGGATTAGAGTGAGGTGTTCAAGCCGAGTCCCCCTAAAGCCGCGTTTATGATGAACCTCTCTATCTAAAACTTTATTCCCTTTCTTGTCCCCTCTGACCTCAACCCTGGGCTAACTGAACACTAATCCACAAGTCAGATGACTAAAACTGCTTCTGTCGATAGCGTCATTTTTTTTTTTTTTTTTTTTTTTGGTGCGGTACGCAGGCCTCTCACTGTTGTGGCCTCTCCCGTTGCGGAGCACAGGCTCCGGACGCGCAGGCTCAGTGGCCATGGCTCACGGGCCCAGCTGCTCCGCGGCATGTGGGGTCCTCCCGGACCGGAGCACGAACCTGTGTCCCCTGCATCGGCAGGCGGACTCTCAACCACTGCGCCACCAGGGAAGCCCGATAGCGTCATTACTGTACGAAAACTGCTGTTGTCAGTAACATCGTTAATGTGCTAAAATTTCTGTTGTAGATATCACCCTTAACTACAAATTCAGGTTGTTTCTCCAGGGCAAGATGAACTAACAGACACCCAAGCCATGGACCACCCCACCAGAGAATCGTAAACCACAGACATCCTGACTCTGAAACCTCAATTAAGGAATGTCAAAGAAATGTCAAAAGACATGATTAATCCCAGCCTCTTTGTTCTTTCCCTTTAAAAAAAAAAAAAAACCCTAACTCTAAGAACAAGTTGGAGTGGATCTGAGGCTTCTCTCCCACTCCCTTGCTCGGCGCCCTGCAATAAACCCTTACTTTGCTGCAGACTTACTTTGTAGCTGCCACGGGCACACAGGCTCTAGCCTGGTTACAGCGTCAGAATCACCCCGTGCCTTCCCAGGTGGGAATGAGGCTGCCTGGATTCAAATCCAGCTCTGGCGCCATCTGCTGGCCGCTCTGTGTGCATGGTCTCTGTACCTGTAAATGGGATGATTGTTAACAGCAGCCCTCTGGTGGGGTTGGGGCGGTTGGATGAGTCCAGTGCTTAGCGCAGCGTCTGTCTGAGCAAGCAGTAGAGAAAAAGTTTGCCATTTCTATCGTTTCCGGTTTCTTCTAACAAACGTTGTCTCAGCTGTGTCCATCCGGTCACAAGACGGCACTACATTTTACTTAAAGTCACACAGCTAAAAATGAGGTGCAGACAATTCACTGATTCCAAAGAGAAAATATGGTTTATTCACAGAGACACAAGGTCGAGATGGAATAGCACGATTTATGTGATCACTAAGATTCTTAGCCTCAGTTGTCATATTCAGACAAAACCCAAAATTCTTATAAGGTTTGTTAAGGTGAGGAACATTTCCTTGGTCCTCCTCAAGGAAAGTTCCGTCCATACTTCAAAGAAATCTCTGTAAGTTTCAACCTCTTCTAACATAAATGGAGAAAGAGCAACAGAATTGAGAACAAAGGAAAGTAACTATACCACTTGGTAACCCTTGCTATAGGTTGAATTACATCCCGACCCCCAAATTCATATGTTCAAGTTCTAACCCCAGTACTTCAGAATGTGACCTTACTTAGACTCATTGCAGATGTAATTAGTTAAAAAGAAGTCAGGTGTCAAGCAAGGAGAACAGGCAGCTTGTGCTCAAAAGACCCAAACTCCCAATGGCTTTCAGGGAAGGGTTTTTAAAGGCAACATTTGGGGTGAGAGTTGCAGGGTACATGACTTTCTTCGAATTGGTTGTAACAGGGTGGTGTTTCAGGAATCTTAATCATCAGTTTCTGGTTCCAGCCAGTCTGCGGTCTGCATGCTTGTGGTCAGCATGTAGTCACCATCCTCCACCTGGGTGGGTGTCTTAGTTTCTGCAGAACAACTCAAAGATATGCATCAGATTGTTATGTATATCCCTTGAGGGGGAGCTAGGATTCTGTTTCATTATTTGAACTATTTTATTTTATTTTTATTTTTTAAGTTTTTAATTTTTTCATTTAATTTATTTTATTTTATGTTTTATTTATCTGAACTATTGTTTAAGCTATCATTACTTTTATTGCTTGAATGCTTTCCCTTTCTGTATTCCCTCACTTCGCTAATTACTTAACTGTTTGAGGCTGCTCTCTGAAACCCAGGGAAAGCCTAGGAGACTAAAGCCTTTTTTTTTACAAACAAGAAACAGGCAACACAGAAGGGCTTTTGTACCCGGAAAACCCCTACAGGGTCCTGCTCAGTTTCATGGCCTCCAGAACTGAGAGACAGTTTCTGTTATTTAAGCCACCCAGTTTGTGCTACTTTGTTATAGCAGTCCTCAAAAACTAATACACCCTTCCACAGCAAGAAAGTGTAGAAGGTTATATGGAGGGTAATATATAACACTCGGTAGTTGATGGATATACATGGATTTGTTCCACAAAAATTTGGGGGTAGCTTTCCTGGGTAGGTGCAGTGCTGTGTCCTGGAGTTACAATGGCCCCATCACACAGGCACTCAAGCCTCGGCACTGAATTCACTACCACCAGGGCGAGTGCTTGGAAAGGGTGGAGGGAGCTGTGAAGAGCTTGGACATGGCCCAGGAGGGATCTGCATGTAGCCAGTAGCAGCTGCACATAACTGAGAAAGCCAGAGGTGGCCAAGGCAACACATGCAACATCATCAGGAGTCTGGCAGTGACAGAAGAGGCTCCTGCCAGCTTCACATGCCCACGACAATGTTGCTGGTGCAAAAATATGGAGGGAAAACAATCTCGTAGCAATTGGCATGACATCTTCTCTTGTGGAAAAAATGTTTTGCTAAGAATTTGGCATGGACCAGTATGGTAAAGGCCCAAAAGTTATGCTCTAGTAAAAGGATAGGGTTGCTAAACTGATTTCAGGTGAGGACAGGGTCTATTAACCACAGGTTTTTACGTGGTTGAGCCAGTTAGGCTGAGCTCTGCCCAAGGAGGGAGAAACCCCTACTGGCAAGAGAGGAGAGATTTGGGGGACAGAACAGAAATGTCTAATCAGGTTGTTTAAGTTGTTTATGGGGTGAGGGAGGTACTTAGAGTCCTCTCCCAGTCTCCCCTGGGCATTTTCCAGTGACTGCCCCACTATTGCTTGGTACTTTGAGGAGGGTCTTAGAGGGGGCAACCCAGCAAAAAGGAAAAAATGAATGGCCAACAGCTGGGTTAACCCAGAAATTATTTTATGATACTTTTCTTATCACTCTGAGTGCAACCCCTGAACACAAGGAAGAACACAGTCTGACTCCACTTGAAAACTATTCCCTGGAATAACACATCCCCCAAACGGCAAAGATGTTTGCTATATTCTGAAATCCACCCTTCTTTGGCAGGGAAGCTTATCTTACTTAAGGCTCACAAACACCATTTAAGGTGTGTAGCATCCTGCCCATTTTAAAGAAGAGGAAAGGGGGCCCAGGAGAGCCCAAGTCACTTGCCAAAGAGTGCAATGATGAACCTGTGACCTGCATTCTCACACCCCCCACCTCCCATCCTCCCCCCCAAGCCAGGTCCCCTTTGTTCTGGAAGGTGCCTGGCCAGCCCCTTCCTGCCCCACATTCAGTCTACCAAACTGGTAGTCACAAACGGTATTGTTTAAAACAAACATCCCAACAAATTTCCTGGGGGGGGTGGGGGGCGGGTAGTTGGAGTGACTATAGATTTTTCTAGAATGAAAGCACCTCGGGTTCATGGACTTTGTAGTCACGTTCTCTCTGTTGGGTCACATCCCCAGAAGCACTGCTGAACATATTCTCCTCACTTTTGGACCCGTATACAGAAAGATGACCTTTAAAAGTTGCTTTTGTCACATTCGCCCAAATCTCCATTCACAGGGTGATGATTTTACAGCCCAGAGGATCCCAAATTTTTCCTCAGGTGGTGGAAATCTACTGAATTGTCCAGTTTTGTTTTTGTTTTCATTTTTGTTTTTGTTTTTTTGCGGTACGCGGGCCTCTCACTGTTGTGGCCTCTCCCGTTGCGGAGCACAGACTCTGGACGTGCAGGCTCACCGGCCATGGCTCACGGGCCCAGCCGCTCTGCGGCATGTGGGATCTTCCCGGACCGGGGCACAAACCCGTGTCCCCTGCATCGGCAGGCGGACTCTCAACCACTGAGCCACCAGGGAAGCCCTGTTTTGTTTTTTTTTAAGTAATTCAATGAGGAAGGCAGAATAATTCTTTATTTTATTTATTTATTTTTGCTGTGTTGGGTCTTCATTTCTGTGCGAGGGCTTTCTCCAGTTGTGGCAAGCGGGGGCCACTCTTCATCGCGGTGCACGGGCCTCTCACTATCACGGCCTCTCTTGTTGCGGAGCACGGGCTCCAGACGTGCAGGCTCAGTAGTTGTGGCTCATGGGCCTAGCTGCTCCGCGGCATGTGGGATCTTCCCAGACCAGGGCTCGAACCCGTGTCCCCTGCATTGGTAGGCAGATTCTCAACCACTGCGCCATGAGGGAAGCCCAGAATGTCCAGTTTTTTATGTTATATGGTTTTCATTCCATCCAACTCAATAATAATTCTGTATGTATTAAGAGTTGCCCTCAGTCTTCAGGCTGCTGAACTATATTTTCTTAACAAAATTCATGAATTATGGTTTATATACAATGGATTTCTATGTAGCTATTAGAGTGCAGTAGATCTGTGCATATTGAAGAGAAAATATGTCTATAGTAAGTATGTCAAATGGAACTAAGTAAGGATGAGAACAGTATATATAACATGTGCCTGTTTTTATTTACAAGACTTTCACACACAGCACAAAGCTAAAACTCGGGAAAGGAGCCCCAAAGGACAGAGGAGTTCGGTGGTCAGCTTTCAATAGAGCATCAAGGGAACATCCTGAGAAACTGCTACTTAGCCAATGGGCCAGCCAAACTGGCATCGTCAGTCTTCTGTTCACTAAGAATTTTTTTACCATGAACAGAAGTTTCATCAAATGCTTTTTTTGGCATGTGTTGAGATCATCCTAAAACGATTCTCCTTTAATCTGTTAATATGATAATTTATATTAATTTATTTTATAATGTTAAGTCAAACCCAACTTGTTCGTGATTTACACATTTAACTGATGAAGGATTTTGCTAATATTTTCTCTGGGATTTTTGTAACTATGTTTATGAATGATTTTCCTTTCCCATTCAGTCCTTATCCAAAGTTATCCAACTTTCAAAATGAGTTGAGGATTGTTCCCACTTTTTCGATATCTGGAATAATTTGTATAAAACTAGATTTATTTGTTTCTTGAATATCTGATAGAGCTTGCTAGTAAAAACCATCTGGAATATCCTTTTGGGGAAGATTTTTAACAAATGGTTCAGTTTCCTTAGATCATAAGCCTATTCAGTACACATTTTTTCTTGAATCAATTTTGGTTAGCTCTATCTTTCTACAAATTTTCCATTTCATCTAAACTTTCATTTTTATAGACTTAAAGTGGTTTATATTATTTTATTACATTTTAATGTCTGCATTTATAACCTTTCATTTCTGATACTATTTGTGTTCCTCTTGTTTTTTTCTAGATCATGCTTACAAAAAGCTTGAAAATTTTTTAGCCTTTTCAGAGAAACAAATTGACTTTGTTGATCCTCTCTATAAAAATGTTCTCCTATTCTTATTGTTATTCTAATGTTTTCTACGTTGTTAATATTTGTTCTTATGCTATTACTTCCATCATTGTGGTTCTTCCTATGAGTTTATTCTACTTTTCTTCTATTAAGTTCAATGGTTAGTTCACTCATTTTGAGCTCTCTTTTTTGTATATTAAATATTAATACATTAAATATATGATATATCACATATTATAGAAATATATCATATAAATAAACTATATTAATATATTATATTAAATATAGTATATTAAATATTAACACTATCAACTTCCTTCTAAGAAACACTAAGTCAGTTTTAATATTTTACCAGTTCCTCATGCACCACTTACCCCAAGTTGTTCTGGGGCAGCCTGCTGGGTAAGACTGACATCAGGGCATTTGGAGTGTCCATCAATGGCCTCCAAGCGCTTTGGCAGATCCTGATGCTTTCCCCCGCCCCTTCCTTGCTAATAGACCCCCAGCTTTGTTCAGGTATTGAGTGTCCTGGGCTTCACAAGCCATTCCCCAGCCCCAAGGGGTGAATGCTGATTCGTAAACCATAGTGGGAAACCAATTCCCTCTGCAGCAATTGGTACAACCCTGAATATGAGACTCCATCATGGTTGTTAGGAATGGAGGAAAGTCCAGGGTTGGAATGGGGGGATTCACAGAAAGTTTTCCTTCCCAATAAAAAGACATGCAAGGGAGAAAATGTTGCTCCCCTTTTCTGAATGTTGTTGCATTCAGAACCCAGACCTCCCAAGGTTAACTTGCAACCATGGGGAGAAATATTACCAACAAGCTGAGAATGGCAGAGCTGAAAGGTAGGAAGCAACAGAGACTTGATGACTTCACTGAAGCCCTATGTCTGCATTTCTTCTTATGTAAGATAAGAAGCTCCTTATTATTTAAGTTATTATTTGCAGCCAAAAGTGTCCTGCAGGTGCCACATGAGGCCAGCCTCCTGCCCGCTGAATGTCACTTGATGGCAGAGAGTTTTTCAGTGATACTGCAATGTGACCTTTGTATGCTTGCAATGGATCAGGCAACTGGACAAGACACTCATGTGTTATTACAGCACTCCTTCTGTCATCCTGGGAAAAGCACATCATTCTACATTTTTCCTTTGTTCTTAGGAAATCAAGAAAATTTTCTTTCATAAATTCATATTAAAATGATAGAGGGTCAGATTAAGCCTGTGAGAAGAAAAGAAAAATAAATGAAATGAGGCCAGAGCTTGTGCTTGCTACTGGGGCGATCCAGAGCAAGTGGGCATCTCCACGTGGCCTGGAAGGTGGGAGCTGGCCCTTCACGCACACGTCACTACCTGCCAAGTAAACACAGGCACGTTGGAGTGAACTTGGCTAAGTCGCTTTCTGGGAGATAGCGTTTCCATTTTAGGGTCCTTCCTCACAAAATCTTAGAACATCTTTAAATTGTATTATTTAGGGCCCTTTGGTTGAGAATGACTGAAAAATTATCTCACACTTTAAAAAATAAATTTATTTATTATTTTTGTCTGTGTTGGGTCTTTGTTGCTGTGCGCGGGTTTTCTCTAGTTGCGGCAAGTGGGGGCTACTCCTCGTTGCAATGCACAGGCTTTTCATTGCGGTGGCTTCTCTTGTTGCAGAGCACGGGCTTCAGTGGTCGTGGCTCACGGGCTCAGTAGTTGTGGCTCGCAGGATCTAGAGCCCAGGCTCAGTAGCTGAGGCACATGGGCTTAGTTGCTCCACGGCAGGTGGGATCTTCCCAGACCAGAGCTTGAACCCGTGTCCCCTGCATTGGCAGGAGGATTCTTAACAACTGAGCCACCAGGGAAGTCCTCAAACATGTTTAATGGCTCATGTGAGCAAACCAAGGAAAGGTGAGTCTGGATGTAATGATCTGAACATCGTCAAGACTGTCTCCTCCTCTCTCTGCTTTTCTCTGCTCCTGGGCTCCATTCTCTCAGACAAGTTTCTCCCCAGGCTGGAATCATGATGGCCAGCAGCATCATCATGATTCTCTCAAGCAAAAAGCAAGAATGTCCCCCAAAGCTCCGATTAGAACCTTCAAGGGGGCGACTCCAACTGGCCCAGTTTGGGTACCATGATTATCATTGGACCAATCACTATGGGAAAAAAGGTGTGGTGGGTTGAATTGTGTCCCCCAAAAGACATGTTCAAGTCCTAATTCCTGGTATCATGTGAATCTGACCTTGTTTAGAAACAGATGTAATCAAGTTAAGATGAGGTCATACTGGATTCGAATGGGACCTAATCCAATGACTGGTGTCCTTATAAGATGAGGGAAATTTGGACACAGATGTACACACACAGGGAGAACACCATGTGATGACAGAGGCAGAGATTAGAGTAATGAATCTACAAACCAAGGAATGCCAAGGATTGCCAGCAACTACTGGAAGCTACATGAAAGGCGTGGAGCAGATTCTCCCTCAGTGCCTCCAGAAGGTGCCAACCTTGCCAACATCTTGATTTCCGACTTCTAACGGTGAGAGAGTAAGTTTCTGTTATGGTAAGCCACCTGGTTTGTGATATTTTGTTACAGCAGCCCTGGGAAACTCATACAGAGATGCAGGGCCCAGGTTGATCAGGTGCCCACTGCAGTGGTCAGGAAGGTAGAGTACTATGAAGGGCAGCCCCCAGTATTACGGTTGCAGGGGAGAAAGGGCTGTACCCCAAGGAAGGGGGAGGTGGTCCATTAACAGAGGAAAAGGTAAAGGGGGCCGGGCAGGCAAATACAGCGGCCACTACATTAACATACACTGTCATCATTTTGGCTGGATTTCTTATAGGTGAAGAGAATGGAATATGGTCTTGCATTGCCGAAAATGTTTATTCCCTCTTCCAAAGACAGTACAGATTCCTTCCTCCGAAGTCATGAATTTACAAGCCACTGCAATTTGAACAGTTTTATTCCTTAGATAAGGATTGAAGTAGTTTGATTTGCTTTGACACTCAGGGAGCTCATGAAATTGTGCAGTCGTGCAATTCTGCTGTAAGACATGTTTTATTAATTACACCAAGGTATATAAAAAATTAAAAGTTAAGTTCCTGTGAAGCACATATTCTATTTCAATTACCTATCAGATTTCTTAAAATTTATTTATTTTATTTATTTATTTTTGGCTACATTGGGTCTTTATTGCTGCACGCGGGCTTTCTCTAGTTGCGGTGAGCGGAGCGGGGGCTACTCTTCATTGAGCTGCGCAGGCTTCTCATTGCAGTGGCTTCTCTTGTTGCAGAGCACGGGCTCTAGGCTTGTGGGCTTCAGTAGTTGTCGCACACGGGCTTCGCTGCTCCGCAGCATGTGGGATCTTCCCGGACCAGAGCTCAAATCTGTGTCCCCTGCATTGTCAGGCGGATTCTTAACCACTGCGCCACCAGGGAAGCCCTAACTATCAGATTTAAGCATTTATTTTGGCCATAAAATTCAAATTATGTATCAAATAAAATAAAGATCCATTTCAATGAATTAAAATTAGTTGTCCTTTTAACATGCTTTTAAACTATTTTTAATTGATAACATACTTACATTAAATGGTCAGTTCAAAGATGGAAAAACATTACTTATATAGAGTAATCTTCAAGCAGACGCTATGAGTCAGCCTTGTGCTTAAAGATTCTATTTCAAGGTAAGCCCCACTTAAGTTAGAATTCTAATGAGCCAGACACAATTCTTTTTTTTTCCCACTTGTTTTCTTTTTCTTTTTTTCTTTTAATGTCTTTATTGGAGTATAATTGCTTTACAATGGTGTGTTAGTTTCTGCTTGATAACAAAGTGAATCAGCTATACATATACATATATCCCCATATTCTTTAACAGTCTGGAAAGCAAAGAGTGTTCTCCACAGCCAGGCTCACTTTTAAAATGAAAAGCTTGCAAGAGAAAGTTAAAGCGTATGGGAATTAGCCATCTGAATATGCATTCAAATCAGTCAACATAGAATCTACTGAGACCTCACTCATAGCTGCTGATGTGCCATGTGTCGGGTGCTGCTGTATGTGATCTATGGGTATCGATTAATTCTCATGACACCCTTAGGGGTGGGCACTATTATCCTCCATTTTACAGAAGTAAACTGAGATCCAGAGAGGTTATGAGACTTGCCCAGATCACCTCACTAATAAAGTGCACAGCACCAGGGTTCCAACCCAGACGGGCTCCGGAGTCCATGATACTCACCTGCCCAGAACACGGTGGCCTGACATCCTGCTTCAAGGGTCTTACAAGATCTCTGATGAGATAAAACCCGTCCACATGAAGTCATAGACAACAGTACTAGATGGCATAGGGTGAAATGATTTGTACAGAAATCGGTACTGCCGATCAGTGAGGTTTCTGGAAACCACTATACTGGTCAGGGAGGGTGGGAAAGGAGGTGACTGGGCCTGAAAGGACAGACAGGACTGGTTTTAGGGGAGCAGGATTTGGGTGCTCACAACCCAAAGAGAGTCACAGTTTGTCTCTTCTTTGCCATAGAACAGAGTCATCTGTTTCCTTTCATGTAGCATGGGCCAGAAGCCACATGTCACCAAGAAACATATGACAAAACCATTCAGGTGAAAAGCTCCAACCCTTGCAGTAGGGTCATCAAGTCATGATGGTTTTTCTGGACTTCCCCAGTTTTAGCATAAAATACTGAGTCCCAAAGACCCTGTGAGTCCCGGGCAAATAAGGATGGTAAGCCAAACTCTAATAGGAGAAAGATAGCTTTTTGAAAAGAAACAGTTTGAAACAAAGCCTATGCCATGCACATTTTACACAAGGTGAGGCAACCCCTAAAAAGACTAAAACCATGGAACTGAGCATCTCTGGCCGCTGCCACGTAGAGGCTGTGGGACCTTAGGACAGTCACTTCATCACTCTGGACCATTTCCCTACCTATAAAATTAAAGGTTTGATGTTAGGTGAACTTCAAGGTCAATTTCAGTGCTAATAACCAGCCTAATATTCTTGAGGTAACATCAGTGTTGGGGAGAGCCCCCTGACCGTAAACACACACACACACACACACACTCACACACACACCCTATACAAACACACACCTATGCACATCCATACGAAGTTTTTTATTTTAGGGGAAAACCTCATGCTACACATTATTTTTCATTTGAGATATAAATTCATTGGAAGTATACTCTAAGATAAATTTACTACTTGGGGGTTCTTTTTCCACCATGATTCGTTCAGAGTTTTAACGTTTCCTAATTTTACTTAGCCAGTCTTAATCAATTTCACAAAAAAATGGGTGGTGGAAATGCTTTCAGAATAAACTGATTGATAACAATCAAAAGATAGTTTTCAGGAATGGTAACCCTCATCTCCCAGACATGTGCCTAGGGAAGGCTAGATAAGATAGGACAGGACACAAGCGAAAATGGGACTCTCTGCTCTAAAGAACAAAGCCCCTGTTAACTGTGCTACCACGTTGCCACTTGAAGACGGGGGTAGAATTTTGTGTAATGGATTGATTGGTGAAGGAATGCAGTGCAGGACAATTCAAGTCAACAAAAATCTATTAGCACGCTTCAGTAAGTGGAACAAAATGGTTGTGAATGCTCCATTTTCCATGTTGATGTTGGGGAAGGGAACAGCTGAGGCTCAGATAACTTGCTAAGTAGTATATCATGTGACCCACCCACCTTTTCTGTGTGCCCTGCCGTGACACTCTTGCTCTGTGTTTTCCGAAGGAACCAGGGGCCAGGTTGGTTAATCATGTCTTTGTCTCCTGAAATAGACCATGTGCTCCGGGGAAACGGATTCAGACTATGAACACTGATGCCCTTCTGACCTGATTCAGCTTTGTACTCAGCTCCTGAGTTCAACCTGCTTCTATGGAAGGCAGGTGGCAAATAAATACACAATTATGTTGTCCTATCCACTGAAACTGGGATGCATCACAGGTAAGGGTCACACTGTCAATCAAAGACCGTAGAATTGGATCTTAGACATCTGGTAAACAGAGCAATAAATATTTTACTTTTCATATCAGCAAGAGGGATACCTACCCCATCTTTCTTTACCTGATAAGAAGGAGTCCGGAGACAAGGAAGATGGCGGAAGAGTAAGACGCGGAGATCACCTTCCTCCCCACAGATACATCAGAAATTCATCTACACGTGGAACAACTCCTACAGAACACCTACTGAACGCTGACAGAAGACCTCAGACCCCCCAAAAGGCAAGAAACTCCCCACATACCTGGGTAGGGCAAAAGAAAAAAAGAATAAACAGAGACAATAGGATAGGGACGGGACCTGCACCAGTGGGAGGGAGCCGTGAAGGAGGGAAGGTTTCCACACACTACAAGCCCCTTCGCGGGCGGAGACTGCAGGTGGCGGAGGGGGAAAGCTTCGGAGTAGCGGAGGAGAGCACAGCAACAGGGGTGAGGAGGGCAAAGCGGAGAGATTCCGGCACAGAGGACCGGTGCCCTCAGGCACACACCAGCCCGAGAGGCTTGTCTGCTCGGCCGCCGGGGCGGGCGGGGCTGGGAGCTGAGGCTCGGGTATCGGCTTTCAGTCGGAGCGCAGGGAGAGGACTGGGGCTGGCGGCAGGAAGAGAGCCTGAAGGGGTTAGTGCACCACGGCTAGCCCGGAGGGAGTCCGGGGAAAGGGTCTGGAGCTGCCGAAGAGGCAAGAGACTTTTTTCCCTTTTGTTTCCTGGTGCGCGAGGAGAGGGCATTAAGAGGGCTGCTTGGGGAAACGCCGGAGACAGGCACGAGCCGCGGGTAAGGCACGGACCTCGGAGACGGGCGTGGGACGCTGGGGCCGCCGCCGCCGCCGCCGCCGCCGCCGCCGCCGCCGCCGGGCCTGTGTGCGAGCGCGGGTCATTGTCCGCCCCGCCTTCCGGGGGCCCTGTGCACCCCACCACTGCCGGGGTTCCGGGACCCGGGGACGGCTGTCCCGGGAAAGCGCACAGATCGCCTCGGGCTGCTGCAACGTCACGCTGGCCTCTGCCGCCGCAGGCCCGCCCCACACTGCGCGCCCCTCCCTCCCCTCTGCCTGAGTGAGCCAGAGCCCCCGAATCAGCGGCTCCTTTAACCCTGTCCTGTCTGAGCGAAGAACGGACGCCCTCCGGCGACCTACGCGCAGAGGCGGGGCCAGGTCCAAGGCGGAGACCCGGGAGCTGTGAGAGCAGAGACAGGGAAATCTCTCTGTGCAGCCTCGGAGGCAGTGGATTAAAGCTCCACGGTCCATTTGATGTGCCCTGCGTCTGTGGAGTGCATGAATGGACAGAGAATCATCCCAAACTGAGGAAGTGGACTTTGAGGACAAGATTTAAGGCTTTCCCCCCTTTTCCTCTTTTTACAACGAATTATCCCAAATTAAGGAGGTGGACTTAGAGAGCAAGATTTCAGACTTCTCGCCCTTTTCCTCTTTTTACAACGAATTATCCCAAATTGAGGAGGTGGACTTGCAGAGCAAGATTTTTGATTTTTCCCCCTGCTCTCTTTTTGTGAATGTGTATGTGTAATCTTCTGTGTAAGATTCTCTCTGTATAGCTTTGCTTCCACCATATGTCCCAGGGTTCTATCGGTCCGTTTTTTTTTTCAATAATTACTTTTTAATTTTAATAACGCTACTATATTTCATACTTTATTCTATTTTACTTTACCTGCTCTTTCTTTTTTTCCTACCTTCCCTTCCTCCCTCCCTCCTTCCGCTCCTCCTTTCCTTCTTTCTTTTTCTTTCCTCCCTCCCTCCCTCCCACCCTTCTTCTTTCCACTTTCTTTTTCTTTCTTTCCTCCCTCCCTCCCTCCTGTCTTTCTTTCTTTCCTTCCTCCCTCCCTCCCTCCCTTCTTCCATTCACTCTTCCTTTTGCTTTCATTCCTCCCTCCCTCCCTCCTTTCTTTCCTTCTTTCTTTCCATCCTTCCTCCCTCCCTCCCTCCTTTCTTTCTTTCTTCCGTCCTTCCTTCCTTTCTTCCCTTCTTCCTTTCTTTCCCTATCTCTTTCTTTCTTCTACTAATTCTTTCTTTCTACTTTTTCTCCCTGTTATTCTGAGCTGGGTGGATGAAAGGCTCTTGGTGCTGCAGCCAGGAGTCAGTGCTGTGCCTATGAAGTGGGAGAGCCAACTTCAGGACACGGGTCCACAAGAGACCTCCCAGCTCCACATAATATCAAGCAGCAAAAATCTCCCAGAGATCTCCATCTCAGCACCAGCACCCAGCTTCAGTCAATGACCAGCAAGCTACAGTGCTGGTCACCCTATGCCAAGCAACTAGCAAGGCAGGAACACAACCCCACCCATTAGCAGAGAGGCTACCTAAAAACATAATAAGGCCATAGGCACCCCAAAACACACCACCAGACGTGGACCTGTCCACCAGAAAGACAAGATCGAGCCTCAACCACCAGAACACAGGCATTAGTCCCCCCAACCAGGAAGCCTACACAACCTACTGAACCAACCTTAGCCACTGGGGACAGACACCAAAAACAACGGGAACTACGAACCGGCAGCCTGCAAAAAGGAGACCCCAAACACAGTAACATAAGCAAAATGAGAAGACAGAAAAACACACAGCAGGTGAAGGAGCAAGATAAAAACCTACCAGACCTAACAAATGAAGAGGTAATAGGCAGTCTACCTGAAAAAGAATTCAGAATAATGATGGTAAAGATGATCCAAGATTCTATTTCCAAGATCCATAATCTTGGAAATAGAATAGACAAAATGCAAGAAACAGTTAACAAGGAACTAGAAGAACTAAAGATGAATCAAGCATCGATTAAAAACACAATAAATGAAATGAAAAATACTCTAGATGGGATCAATAGCAGAATAACTGAGGCAGAAGAACGGATAAGTGAGGTGGAAGATAAAATAGTGGAAATAACTGATGCAGAGCAAAATAAAGAAAAAAGAATGAAAAGAAGAGAGGACAGTCTCAGAGACCTCTGGGACAACATTAAACGCACCAACATTCGAATTATAGGGGTTCCAGAAGAAGAAGAGAAAAAGAAAGGGACTGAGAAAATATTTGAAGAGATTATAGTTGAAAACTTCCCTAATATGGGAAAGGAAATAGTTAATCAAGTCCAGGAGGCACAGAGAGTCCCATACAGAATAAATCCAAGGAGAAATATGCCAAGACACATATTAATCAAACTGTCAAAAATTAAACACAAAGAAATCATATTAAAAGCAGCAAGGGAAAAACAACAAATAACACACAAGGGAACCCCCATCAGGATAACAGCTGATCTCTCAGCAGAAACTCTACAGGCCAGAAGGGAGTGGCAGGACATAATTAAAGTGATGAAGGAGAGAAACCTGCAACCAAGATTACTCTACCCAGCAAGGATCTCATTCAGATTTGATGGGGAAATTAAAACATTTACAGACAAGCAAAAGCTGAGAGAGTTCAGCACCACCAAACCAGCTTTACAACAAATGCTAAAGGAACTTCTCTAGGCAAGAAACACAACAGAAGGAATATACCTACAATAACGAACCCAAAGCAATTAAGGAAATGGGAATAGGAACATACATATCAATAATTACCTTAAATGTAAATGGACTAAATGCTCCCACCAAAAGACACAGATTGGCTGAATGGATACAAAAACAAGACCCATATATATGCTGTCTACAAGAGACCCACTTCAGACCTAGAGACACATACAGATTGAAAGTAAAGGGATGGAAAAAGATATTCCATGCAAATGGAAATCAAAAGAAAGCTGGAGTAGCAATTCTCATATCAGACAAAATAGACTTTAAAATAAAGACTATTAGAAGAGACAAAGAAGGACACTACATAATGATCAAGGGATCGATCCAAGAAGAAGATATAACAATTGTAAATATTTATGCACCCAACATAGGAGCACCTCAATACATAAGGCAAATACTAACAGCCATAAAAGGGGAAATCGACAGTAAAACACTCATAGTAGGGGACTTTAACACCCCACTTTCACCAATGGACAGATCATCCAAAATGAAAATAAATAAGGAAACACAAGCTTTAAATGATACATTAAACAAGATGGACTTAATTGATATTTATAGGACATTCCATCCAAAAATAACAGAATACACATTTTTCTCAAGTGCTCATGGAACATTCTCCAGGATAGATCATATCTTGGGTCACAAATCAAGCCTTGGTAAATTTAAGAAAATTGAAATTGTATCAAGTATCTTTTCCGACCACAATGCTATGAGACTAGACATCAATTACAGGAAAAGATCTGTAAAAAATACAAACACATGGAGGCTAAACAATACGCTACTCAATAACGAAGTGATCACTGAATAAATCAAAGAGGAAACTTAAAAATACCTAGAAACAAATGACAATGGAGACACGACGACCCAAAACCTATGGGACGCAGCAAAAGCAGTTCTAAGGGGGAAGTTTATAGCAATACAATCCCACCTTAAGAAACAGGAAACATTTCGAGTAAACAACCTGACCCTGCACCTAAAGCAATTAGAGAAAGAAGAACAAAAAACCCCCAAAGTTAGCAGAAGGAAAGAAATCATAAAGATAAGATCAGAAATAAGTGAAAAAGAAATGAAGGAAATGATAGCAAAGATCAATAAAACTAAAAGCTGGTTCTTTGAGAAGATAAACAAAATTGATAAACCATTAGCCAGACTCATCAAGAAAAGAAGGGAGAAGACTCAAATCAATAGAATTAGAAATGAAAAAGGAGAAGTAACAAGTGACACTGCAGAAATACAAAAGATCATGAGAGATTACTATAAGCAACTCTATGCCAATAAAATGGACAACCTGGAAGAAATGGACAAATTCTTAGAAATGCACAACCTGCCAAGACTGACTCAGGAAGAAATAGAAAATATGAATAGACCAATCACAAGCACTGAAATTGAAACTGTGATTAAAAATCTTCCATCAAACAAAAGCCCAGGACCAGATGGCTTCACAGGTGAATTCTATCAAACATTTAGAGAAGAGCTAACACCCATCCTTCTCAAACTCTTCCAAAATATAGCAGAGGAAGGAACACTCCCAAACTCATTCTACGAGGCCACCATCACCTTGAAACCAAAACCAGTCAAGGATGTCACAAAGAAAGAAAACTACAGGCCAATATCACTGATGAACATAGATGCAAAAATCCTCAACAAAATACTAGCAAACAGAATCCAACAGCACATTAAAAGGATCATACACCATGATCAAGTGGGGTTTATTCCAGGAATGCAAGGATTCTTCAATATACGCAAATCAATCAATGTGATACACCATATTAACAAATTGAAGGAGAAAAACCATATGATCATCTCAATAGATGCAGAGAAAGCTTTTGACAAAATTCAACACCCATTTATGATAAAAACCCTGCAGAAAGTAGGCATAGAGGGAACTTTCCTCAACATAATAAAGGCCATATATGACAAACCCACAGCCAGCATCATCCTCAATGGTGAAAAACTGAAACCATTTCCACTAAGATCAGGAACAAGACAAGGCTGCCCACTCTCACCACTCTTATTCAACATAGTTTTGGAAGTTTTAGCCACAGCAATCAGAGAAGAAAAGGAAATAAAAGGAATCCCAATTGGAAAAGAAGAAGTAAAGCTGTCACTGTTTGCAGATGACATGATACTATACATAGAGAATCCTAAAGATGCTACCGAAAAACTACTAGAGCTAATCAATGAATTTGGTAAAGTAGCAGGATACAAAATTAATGTACAGAAACCTCTGGCATTCCTGTACACTAATGATGAAAAATCTGAAAATGAAATCAAGAAAACACTCCCATTTACCATTGCAACAAAAAGAATAAAATATCTAGGAATAAACCTACCTAAGGAGACAAAAGACCTGTATGCAGAAAATTATAAGACACTGATGAAAGAAATTAAAGATGATACAAATAGATGGAGAGATATACCATGCTCCTGGATTGGAAGAATCAATATTGTGAAAATGACTCTACTACCCAAAGCAATCTACAGATTCAGTGCAATCCCTATCAAACTACCACTGGCATTTTTCACAGAACTAGAACAAAAAATTTCAAAATTTGTTTGGAAAAACAAAAGACCCCGAATAGCCAAAGGAATCTTGAGAACGAAAAACGGAGCTGGAGGAATCAGGCTCCCTGACTTCAGACTATACTACAAAGCTACAGTAATTAAGACAGTGTGGTACTGGCATAAAAACAGAAAGATAGATCAGTGGATCAGGATAGAAAGCCCAGAGATAAACCCACGTACATATGGCCAACTTATCTTTGATAAATGAGGCAGGAATGCACAGTTGAGAAAGGACAGCCTCTTCAATAAGTGGTGCTGGGAAAACTGGACAGGGACATGTAAAAGTTTGAGATTAGATCATTCCCTAACACCATACACAAAAATAAGCTCAAAATGGATTAAAGACTTAAATGTCAGGCCAGAAACTATCAAACTCTTAGAGGAAAACATAGGCAGAACACTCTATGACATAAATCACAGCAAGATCCTTTTGGACCCACCTCCTAGAGAAATGGAAATAAAAACAAAGATAAACAAATGGGACCTAGTGAAACTTCAAAGCTTTTGCACAGCAAAGGAAACCATAAACAAGACCAAAAGACAACCCTCAGAATGGGAGAAAATATTTGCAAATGAAGCAACTGACAAAGGATTAATCTCCAAAATTTATAAACAGCTCATGCAGCTCAATAGCAAAAAAACAAACAACCCAATCCAAAAATGGGCAGAAGACTTAAATAGGCATTTCTCCAAAGAAGATCTACAGACTGCCAACAAACACATGAAAGAATGCTCAACATCATTAATCATTAGAGAAATGCAAATCAAAACTACAATGAGATATCATCTCACACCAGTCAGAATGGCCATCATCAAAAAATCTAGAAACAATAAATGCTGGAGAGGGTGTGGAGAAAAGGGAACCCTCTTGCACTGCTGGTGGGAATGTGAATTGGTACAGCCACTATGGAGAACAGTATGGAGGTTCCTTAAAAAACTACAAATAGAACTACCATATGACCCAGCAATCCCACTACTAGCCATATACCCTGAGAAAACCATAATTCAAAAAGAGACATGTACCAAAATGTTCATTGCAGCTCTATTCACAATAGCCCGGAGCTGGAAACAACCTAAGTGTCCATCATCGGATGAATGGATAAAGAAGATGTGGCACATATATACAATGGAATATTACTCAGCCATAAAAAGAAACGAAACTGAGCTATTTGTAATGAGGTGGATAGACCTAGAGTCTGTAATACAGAGTGAAGTAAGTCAGAAAGAGAAAGACAAATACCATATGCTAACACATATATACGGAATTAAAAAAAAAATGTCATGAAGAACCTAGGGGTAAAATGGGAATAAAGACACAGACCTACTTGAGAATGGACTTGAGGATATGGGGAGGAAGAAGGGTAAGCTGTGACAAAGCGAAAGAGAGGCATGGACATATATACACTACCAAACGTAAGGTAGATAGATAGTGGGAAGCAGCCGCAGAGCTCAGGGAGATCAGCTCCGTGCTTTGTGACCTCCTGGAGGGGTGGGATGGGGAGGGTGGGAGGGAGGGAGATGCATGAGGGAAGGGATGTGGGAACAGATGTATATGTATGACTGATTCACTTTGTTATAAAGCAGAAACTAATAAAAAAAAAAAAAGGAGTCCTGCAGAGAGGTTGAAATTTAACCCCTAACATGTCACCTCTGATGGGCAGCAAGCACTAACTTCCTGCCATTTCATATCTCCAAGCTCAGTGTCATTGTCTAAGGTTTGATTTATTTTAGGTGTTCCTAAATACACAGCTACCCCTGAGTTTGGATGTCACAGAGTCCCCTTATAGAAAAACTTACCTGAAGGTTTAATCCCAGACTAGAAATTCTCTTCACTGCAAATGAGATCATCAGTGTGATTTGGGATGCCCTGAAGTACACACCGGCCACTTGTCATTCATTCATTAGAGTTTTATTTCTGAGGTCCCTGAGGCTTTTTATTCTCCTGTTTAGTATCTTCCCAAACTTCAGTCATTTAAGATAGAGTAGCATTTACAAAAGGATAAACATAGATATCAATGAAATAAAATACTGTTCAGAATTAGACATATACATATATGATCAGTTGGGTTTTAACAAAGTTGCCAAGGCAATTCAATGGGTAAAAAGAACAATCTTTTCAGAAATGATCCTGGAGCAATTGGTCATCCATATGCAAAGAAAAAAAAAAAACGCACACTTCAAACTTTACCTCAGACCACACAGAATAAAATAACTCAAAACATATCATAGACCTAAATATGAAGTCTAATGCTATAAAACTTATAAAAGAAAACACAGAAGAAAATTTTAGGGTTTAAATTAGGCCAAGATTTCTTAAGACACAAAAAGCAGGAACTGTTTTTTAAATTTTTAAAAATCAAGGGATTTCCCTGGTGGTTCAATGGTAAAGAATTCTCCTTACAATGTAGGAAACTTGGGTTTGATCCCTGGTCAGGGAAATAAGATCCCACATGCCGCGGGGCAACTAAGCCCACATGCCACAACTACTGAGCTCCATGCCACAACTACTGAGCTCTGAGCCTCAACTAGAGCCCATGTGCCACAAACTACAGAGTGAATGCACTCTGGCACCCGCACTCCACAACTAGAGAAGAGAAAACCCGCACACCACAACTAGAGAGAAGACTGCGCACCACAACGAAAGATCCCGCATGTCTCAACAAAGATCCCGCGTGCTGCAACTAAGACCCGACACAGCCAAAAATAAATAAAATAAAATAAATAATAAATACATCTTTTAAAAAAATACAGCAAACCATTTTTTAAAAATCGATAAAGGGGACTGCATCAAAATTTAAATATTTTGCTTCAAAAAACACTTTAAGACAATAAAAGGACAAGCCACAGGCTGCAAGAAAATATTTACAAAACTTATATCTCCCCAAAATATATAAAAGAGCCCTTACAACTCAATAAGAAGAAGACAAATGGTCAAAAGGTTTGAATAGACACTTCACCAAAGAGGATATATGAGTGGCAGATAAGCACATTAATCATCAGGGAAATATAAATTAAAATCACAGTGAGATATGACTACACACCCACTAAATGGCTAAAATTTAAAAAGATTGACAGTAACAAATGTTGACAAAGATGTGGAGCAACTTAACACTTACACATTGCTGATGAGAGTGTAAAATGATATAAGACAGTTTCTTATTAAGTTAATATACCAGATACTATAAGAACCAGCAATTCCAATCCTAGTTACTTACCCAAAAGAAATGAATGCATATGTTCACACAAAACTTGCATGCAGATGTTCAAAGTAGCTTTACTCACAAGAGCTCAAAACTCATAATATCCAAATAGCCATCAATAGGTGAACAGATCAACAAATTTTGGTATACCCATGCAAAAGACTACTACTCTGCAATAAAAATGAGCAAACTTGGGAGTCTGGTTGCCTAGTGGTTAGGATTCCGGGCTTTCATTTCCGTGGCCCAGTTTCAATCCCTGGTCAGGGAACTGAAATCTGAAATCCTGCAAGCTGTGTGGTGTGGCCAAAAAAAAAAAAAAAAAAAAAAAAAATTAGCAAACTACTGATACACACAGCATAGATGAATCTCAAAAATATTATGCAGGAAGAAAGAAGCCAGGCACAAAATACATATATCCTGCATGATTCCATATAATGTTAAATTCTAGAAAATGTAATCAAATCTATAGTGATGGAAACAGATCAGTTATTGCCTGGGGCTTGAGGTAGAGAGAGGAATTGACAATTAAGGGCACAAGGAAGTTGGACGTGATGGAAACATTCTGTCTTGACCTTGGTGGTGGTTATTTGTATACATTCATAAAATTCACCGCAATTAAAATTGCTGCACTTTATTTTATGTAAATTTTTCTCAATAAAATTGATTTAATTAAAAGAAAACATTAAAATTTGAAAACTAAAATTATTTTTATGGTTTCAAAATAGGGTTTTTTAATAAAAACATTCCAAAGTGGTGGGGGAGTAGGGTATATACAGACAAAATAAAACTTTTAACTAATGAAGATAAAATTTTTAAGTCAAAAGTTCTTAAAACTAGTCATTTAATTTTTTGAAAATGTAATCAAAACATATTAAATATATTTTATAGAAGTAAAACTATTCATAATTCTAGCATTCAATTTCCATCTAGTTGCCTATATAAAAAATAGACATCATGCTTCATGATGTTATATCTAGACTGCCATATATACAAATTTAAGAATATATACATTGTTTTAATATTGCAGAATATTCCTCAGCTGCCGTGTATAACTACTGCAAATACTGCGCTAATTTGTGAGTACCTCTGGAAGCAAGAATTGGAACACAAAGAGAAGCAAGAAAACAAATGTTGGCACTACTGGGAAACAATAACTCTTTATGCAAGAATCCATTATGTTAATTAAAGATAAATTAATTAAATTGTCTCTTCTTTACCTTACTGCTCTGCTGCTCAAATCATCCTTACGCAACAAAGCAGCTCCCACACAGGCAACAGCACAAGCCTCACCCTTCCTGGCATTTGGGGGAAGTTGCCTTTGTTCAAGGGCAAGAGGCATGGAGAAGCATTTCCCTGGGGCCTGAATGGAGCTAGTCACAAAAGCAGGTGTTTGGGTTTTTAATTAGCATTAAATCATACCATACCCATGTTGGGTACCAGTTCCTAAGTGACAGAACTGCCCATGTGTTCTCTGAGATGCAGGACTCTCTAGAACACGGGGCTCAGGGCAGGATCCCCTCTGCCCAGGTCCAATGGCAGCCCTGCTTGTGATATATCTCTTAAATTTTTATTCAGTATATCTGCTTTTATTTTAAGATCTATTAAATTCCTTTTTAATTCTATGAGTAATTTGTGAACATATTTCCTTATTGCAAAAGTATTGAAACATTAAAGGTCAGGCTACAGTCCAATCCATCCATCTACCCCACCCCACTGTTACAAGTTTGGCTACAAGTTCAGTACAAGTCATTCTAAATGCATTACATCATAGTAATAGCTAACACTTGTGACATATTTACACTGTGCTAGGCATTGTTCTAGGAATTTTATACCCATCATCTTTTTTTAATCCTCATAACAACCTCATGAGACAGCTGCTTTGCATACATATATTCAAGTATTTACTTATAGAGGATCTATAGCAGTGTGTGTGTGTATCATACTTAAGGCTTAGTCCTGAAACTTATTTTGTTGACAATATATCTTGGAGATCTACTTATGTTAGGACATTTAGATCATACTTTCTTTCATAACAGAAAAAGGTAAATGTAAGCAAAATTTGCCTAGGGAGGGAAACAAAAGTTTCCTAAAGACTTTCAGAATGTCCCATTTACTGAGATTTCTAATTAGCTTCAGCTTCTGAGATCCACAGGCAATTAGCCACCAGGTGAAAAGTTAATGGCACAGCTGGCCAGGGCAAAAGCTCCCCTGTGCAAACCTCTAATTTGCTGTGCATCATTTTTTCCCCCACCAGACAGCTCTTTAAATGAAAGGACAAAAGTCTCACCAGGCTATTTCAGGAGGATTTTCTAATAAACACACAGGATTACTATACATAGGATCTAATAAATACAAAGGAGCAGAAATTATAATGTCCATACAATTATTTCTTAATTAAAGAAGTGCCTCTTACTCTGGACTAAATCACCAGCCTCCTCATCCCCCTCCCAGCGCCAGCATACCAGCACCACCAGCAATTCTCTGGTGCATTCTGAACTGCCAAAAGCTCCCCTATGAGCCACAACGACCTCTTCCCCACTCACAAATAGATAAATCTCTTCCTAAGTGTAGCTTTCAACTTGGTGTTGGAAGAAAAATAATCTAAGTATTTCACACTAATATATGAGTGCCTGGTACTTCCCTTTTCAGAACTGTCTCAAGGATGGCTTGGTTTTCTTGGTTTTTGTTTTTAGTTTTTTATTTTTATTGGAGTATAGTTGATTTACAATGTTGTGTTAGTTGCAGGTGTACAGCAAATTGAATCAGTTATATATATATATATATATATGTCCATTTTTTTTGGATCCTTTTCCCATATAGGTAAGGACGGCTTGTTTTAATCCAAAGCCTCTATTTGGTGAATTGAGACTCATTTGGGGAGACATTTAGAGACAGAGAGAAGACCCAAATACTTCCTCCTCTTCATTGTTTTCAGTAGGAAAGATTAGCTCATTAATATTTATGATGCATCAAACAAGTTGGGCCCAGAGAGAGGTACAGAGTGGAGCTCAAGATAAATAAAGAAAGTGAGCATCAGGAAGTAATCAAGGCTGCTGGGACCATAAACCTGCAGGCAAGAGAGGAAGAGAGAAATGGGGCACAATATGCAGAGATTTATTCAAAATGGATATTTTTATCCTTTCTTCTTTGCAATAGCAAAGTAGAATTCAACCCCTTTATAAATCAGGGGTTTGGTTTTTAGCATGCTAGAACCTTTCTGTTTCTTCATGAAAAGAAGTACCAGGATAATTTTTTTAACACTTATTTGCCCCCAGATTCTCACTGGGGGCGTTTTCCACCCTCACCCAGAGTCAGTTAGGAAAAGAAAATTCCTGAACACCTCAGCCATCTAGGTCCTGTGTCTAGGTAATTCTCCATGGTTTTAAGGCTCTCTCACCTTTATGCATTGTTGGGGAGGGAAATTTCCCCCTCTACCCTTCTTGAGTCCTTGTGGCTGCACTAATAATAAAATTGACACAAGACAGATTAACAGGAGAAAAAGAAACTAATTTTAATTTGTGCACACCAAGGTCTTATAGAAATGGGACCTAAGAAGTGGACAGAGCAGGCAGCTTTTATACTTTTTAGACGAAGAAACAATAAATTTGTGAGGAATTGACAGGACAAAGAAACTTAGGCTTTGGATGCTTAATGAGTGAAGAATCTAAACAGAATTGGGCATGGGGTACTAAATTAAAAGAATTATTCAATTCTACCAAGCTGGGCAATTTGGACAAGTTGGTGAACTTCTGTACGGCTCTGTGAGAGACAGAAAGAACAAGAAGGAGAAGATAACTCAACCATACCTCAGGCTGCTTCCAACTCTAAAAACTCTACAATTCTCCATGTAGCCCTAGCTAAACAGCTACGATCAAAAAACTCTTCCAAGTTTGGGGTTGATATGCACACACTACTGTACTTAAAATGGACAACCAACAAGGACCTACTGTACAGCACAGGGAACTCTGCTCAATAGTATGTAACAACCTAAATGGGAAAAGAATTTGAAAAACAATAGATACATGTACGTGTAAACTGAATCACTTTGCTGTACACCTGAAACGAGCACAACGTTGTTAACCAACTACACTCCAATGTAAAATAAAAAGTTAAAAAAAGGATTAAGCATAAAGTCAAGCAAGTAATAAACAGATTTTTTAAAAATACTCTCCCAGGTAAGAATATATAACATACTTAATTGCAAAAAATTTGATATCTGGGCCTCCCTGGTGGCGCAGTGGTTGAGAGTCCGCCTGCCGATGCAGGGGATACGGGTTTGTGCCCTGGTCCGGGAGGATCCCATATGCCGCGGAGCGGCTGGGCCCGTGAGCCATGGCCGCTGAGCCTGCACGTCTGGAGCCTGTGCTCCGCAACGGGAGAGGCCACAGCAGTGAGAGGCCCGCATACCGCAAAAAAAAAAAAAAATTTGATATCTTACAAACATTTTTAAGAATGAAATTGCATCCTATTGAGGTGGTGCTAAAGAGAATGGAAACCAAAACCTCATTTTCAAGTGCCCTAACCTAGAGTTCCTCTAAAAGATTCCCAGGAGAAATGTAGTTCTTTTTCTCGATATACAGACCATCATCCTAAAGTATTACACATACTGTTTGAAATATTTGCCTTCAAGAATCCTGAGCTAATTTACATCACCATGTGAAGTAACCTTCTTTGTGCCAAGTCATAGTGAGAACCAGTGAAAAGAAATGCCTGTCAAATCTTATAGGACTTAAATGTTTCCAAGAACAGCCTCACCCAGAGATGGAAACAACCTAAGTGTCCATCATCAGATGAATGGATAAAGAAGATGTGGCACATATATACAATGCAATATTACTCAGCCATAAAAAGAAATGAAATTGAGCTATTTGTAATGAGGTGGATGGACCTAGAATCTGTCATACAGAGTGAAGTAAGTCAGAAAGAGAAAGACAAACACCGCATGCTAACACATATATATGGAATTTAAGAAAAAAAATGTCATGAAGAAAACAGCAATAAAGACACAGGCCTACTAGAGAATGGACTTGAGGATATGGGGAGGGGGAAGGGTAAGCTGTGACAAAGTGAGAGAGTGGCATGGACATATATACACTACCAAACGTAAAATAGATAACTAGTGGGAAGCAGCCGCATAGCACAGGGTGATCAGCTCGGTGCTTTGTGACCACCTAGAGGGATGGGATAAGGAGGGTGGGAGGGAGGGAGACGCAAGAGGGAAGAGATATGGGAACATATGTATATGTATAACTGATTCACTTTGTTATAAAGCAGAAACTAACACATCACTGTAAAGCAATTATACTCCAATAAAGATGTAAAAAAAAAAAAAAAAGAACAGCCTCACATTCAACCCATTCCATCCAAAAATACAGATCTTAAAAAGCAGTACATTTCACAGTAATTCTTTGCTTCACAATGGGGCTCAACAAGCGTTTCTTTTCTTTTTTATACATTTATTTATTTATTTATTTGGCTGCGTTGGGTCTTCGTTGCTATGTGCAGGCTTTCTCTAGTTGTGGCGAGCAGGGACTACTCTTCGTTGTGGTGCACGAGCTTCTCATTGTGGTGGCTTCTCTTGCTGTGGAGCAAAGGCTCTAGGCACGAGGGCTTCAGTAGCTGTGGCACGCAGGCTCAGTAGTTGTGGCCCACAGGTTTAGTTGCTCCATGGCACATGGGATCTTCCCGGACCAGAGATCAAACCCATGTCCCCTGCATTGGCAGGTGAATTCTTAACCACTGTGCCACCAGGGAAGTCCCTAAATAGACTCTTCTGTGGCATGATAAATGAAATTTTTGGTGTAAACCACTATATTTACACAACCTTTCAGAAACGTAAACTAATAATAGCTAATATTTATTCAGTGCTTCATGAGGTAACAGCCTAAATCCTTAATGTGTTTTCATTTATTTAGTCTTTAGAAGGACCTCCCAAGCCTGGTACTATTTCTTCCCCATTTTACAGGTGAGAAAAATAGATTCATAGCAGTTGAATAAATTTGAGTTCACACAAAAATTAAGTGGTAGAGTCAGGAGTCCAGGGTGTACACTATTATATAACATAAGGTGCCTACAACAATAGAACCTAAGATACAAGATGGTAAAATAGGAAGCTAAGCTCAACAACTGACTTATTCTTTTCAGGCTCCATGTTAAATCATTAGGATTATCTATGTTAACCTTTGAGGTCCATCTAATCCTAATTTGATTGAAATTTTAAAGTTAAAAGATAGTATCATGCTGACAGACCAAGTGAGACTTCACTAATTCAGTTTCTCATGCTTCAATCATTTCCGAACCATCCATATGATTTTTTTTTTTTTTTTTTTTTAGGCTGCATTGGGTCTTCCTTGCTGCACACAGGCTTTCTCTAGTTGCAGTGAGCAGGGGCTACTCTTCACTGTGGTGCACGGGCTTCTCATTGCAGTGGCTTCTCATATTGTGGAGCACGGGTTCTAGGGCGTGTGGGCTTCAGTAGTTGTGGCACACGGGCTCAGTAGTGGCTCGCAGTCTCTAGAGCGCAGGCTCAGTAGTTGTGGCACATGGGCTTAGTTGCTCTGTGGCATGTGGGATCTTCCCACATGACCAGGGCTCAAACCCATGTCCCCTGCATTGGCAGGCGGATTCTTAACCACTGCACCACCAGGGAAGCCCCATCCATATGATTTTTGCTGTATTCGTATATCACCCAAACCATTATTTACTTAATAATTTCATTTAAATCATCTACTTTATGTCAAAAGAATGATATAAGATCTGAATTCACTGGTTTGGTGTGCTAGTTGTATTTTTTTCAACTACCTTAAAATAAATATATAGCCACTTAAATTTAAAAAAGCATTCATATATCTCCTAAGATTATTTCTTGTTATATTACTGGTAATATATATCACAGTAGGAACACACTGCAGTTGAAAACCTGTGACTTCTAGAACTATGATAGAGTTAAAAGAGCAACAACAAAGTCTATTGGACGCTGATAGGAACCTTGTATTTAGAGAATGTCTTTACCAGTAGAGACAAGTGCAAGCACAAGTTCAGCCCAACCATCTGTGACTTTTAAGCCACAACTGATTGTCATGAAGAACTGTGAAAAAATAAATATGGTTCCAAGGAACAGGTTTTGTGACCCTCTGATGTATGGTTTGTCCTTACATTAAATGTAATACGGCATATCATTCGGAATTAGATATTATTAAGCTCTACCTCCCCAAATTAGAATTTTTTTCTAATTGTCAGATATTCGAGTTGACTTTGGAAGGGAAACTTCCCGTTGTTCAATAGAGGGGCACAGATTCAAGGTCTCCACTGATCTGGGAACTGAGTTACTGACACATGGAGCCTCCAGACTCCTGTAAAAAGAAATTCCCATAAAAGAAATGGATTTTATCATAGTGTGTCACCCCAGTGACAAGAACGTAAAGCAGTGAAGCCAGCAACTATCGCCAAATGCCATTCACTCATTTTTCTTATCATCCTACAGAATCAGCCTTCTTCTTAGTTCTTAGAGTCCTGAGAGGTGATTAATCCCTCCGAAGAAAAAGGCGATGAGCCAGAAAATAGATGAATCAGTAGTTAGTACTGACAGCTTGGAGACCACAATATATTTCCTGTGGACCCTGCAGGCAGTTTAGAACATACTGAGGGGGACTTCCCTGGTGGTCCAGTGGGTAAGACTCCGTGCTCCCAATGCAGGGGCCCCAGGTTCGATCCCTGGTCAGGGAACTAGATCCCGCATGCTGCAACTAAAGAGTCCTCACGCCGCAACTAAGAATTCTGTATGCCACAACTAAAAGATTCCACATGCCGCAACAAAGATCTCACGTGCCGCAACTAAGAGAAAGATATGGGGGGTGGGGAGCAGGTAATAGGGAAAGCATCTGATGTTTTTCTGTATAATTGACATCTTTGCTCCACATAGAAAAAGGAGCTTTAGACTCTAATAATGGAGAAAAGAACTGAACAACCTTTTAATTTTGTCATGTATACTACCATTTTACTCTGTTCAAAGAGATAAATAGCATCATAACACTCGTAAATCAAGGTAGGCTTGAATTTATATTATAGGAAGGTAAACATGCTCACTGATATTTCTATAATAAGTTTAATTTCCATTTAGCCTCTCTTTACAAAACCACAGAATTTGTTCCTTAAACCAAAATCCCTTTAGCATACATGAAAAGTATATCCAAAACAGCCACCTTTTAAGTGTTTTAAAGTCAGCACCTTAATCCTCTTAAAGAGTAAGCTAAAGGGTGTTTAATGTAACTACTTAGCTGACTGGACTATAAATCACATGAGATAGGCAAGATAAGGACTTTGGGATTTCAGAGATAGATTTTTTTTGAAATTATGAAAAGACAATGTAACTTGATGGGTAGGGTGGAATTTAGCCCTACCGTGCCACAGATGCCAAATGTAGCCCACAGATGTGGGTTTTTTCCACCCCCATGGAGTTTTGGAAAATTAAGTTAATGACTTGCATTTAAAACTTGGGAGAGCATACAGAAAAATGTGGATTTCCAACTACACTAACCTCCAGCGTGCCAGAGAGAGGCAGGGAGGGGAAGCAGGGAGGGGCGGGGGGCAGTGAGAGAGAGAGAGAAAGTCACCAGCTGGTGACAGAATTAAGAGAGCGCTGGGAATCACCCGTTCTTCTGTGAGTGGCCAAGCCAGCGTTAACACTTGCCACCATCCTTCTTAGGAGGTGGGTAATGTTTGTAAACAATGTGTTGCCAGGAGACATTAGACTGTCCAACTTGCCCATGCTTCCAGACACCACCAATACTTTTCAGACACGTTAGACGTCAACTCAGAAGCTATCTTTCCAGAGTTTCTGAGAAGCTGTACAAGTGTGGAATACATACGAATGTGCAACTACAAACGTTGAGACATAACATATCTTTCATTTCTTTAAATCAACTTAACTGCAGGTAGCCTCTGCTAAGCAAGCCACAATCACCACCCAGAGGACCGCTGTGACAGGGTGGGAATTACTGAGCACGATGGCAGTGCACAGGGATGACGGGGGTGGGGGAACCTACCTGGCTCCTGGGGTCCTCTACAGACATCCCCGTGAGAAGTTCTTTCTCCCAGAAAGGAAAGTGGACTTTTGCCCTCATCTCGTGCCCTGGAAACCATCCCATCCATGTTCAGTGGCCAGGCCAGTGGGAGTGCCCTTATGGACTATGATTCCAAAGGGCACTAGCTGGGTATGGAACCAGTGGCCTCGTCTGCTCAGCATGGTAAGCTCATTAACTGAGCCAGTCAGGCACCAGCACAGGGAACTGGAAGAAGATACTGGAAATCTACGGCCAGGTGGCTGTGAGAAAGAATAGATAAGTGAATAAAATACTTTGCAGAGAGTACATGTGTGGACAAAATCTCTGGAAGGATTCACACCAAATGTTGACGCTGACCCTCCAGGAGGTGGTAGGGGAGACTGCTAGCTTACACGGTCTGCTCTGCTTGAGTTTTCTACAGCAAGCATGCATTGCTTTCATAATTATAAAATTTTTCTACATAAAATATTTATAAAATATTAAGTATAAGATATTCTTATATAATATAATATATGCTACATGTAGGAATATGTGCATAGATAAAAGCTTATCTCTGGGTGGTGGAATGGTGGGTAATTGTTTTCTTCTTTATAATTAGCTGTATCCTCCAAATTTTCTACTTTTATTATCTGGGGAAGATAATAAACATTAACAGTAAAATTTAAGGTACATTTTGTACCTTAAATCATCTCTCAGCTTCATCCTCTCACTGCTAAAAATCTTCATTAAAACGGAAAGCACCCATTGGCCTCCCCTCGTCCCATGCCAGTGATTTTCAAATCCTGTGTCCCCCTACAAGAGGTCATCATGCGCAGCTATCCGTCTCGTGACAACCTCTGTCGACGTGGCCAGCAAGTGACAACTTTCAAACAGAATCTCAGCGTTAAGACGGGCTCAGAAGTAAAGCTTTAGAGGCAACTGGCTCAGGAACGTAGGGCTCATCAGGCTCTGTTCCTTGTCCCAAATGTCCACAGCCACTGTGTTCAGATCTGCAACTCAAAGCATATACTGAAGATGACTACAGACCATCAGTAAAGAGAAAATCCCCCCAGAGCAGTCCTATTTTGTGATATCCCCCAGTCAGGGGCTGTTGGAGTTTCACATGGCTTTATCTAGAGTAGATTCTGGATAAAAAGTGTATGGTAAACTTGCACTAGATAATACGGCTGAACGATGCACTACCCTCACTCATGAAACCTGTTGCTGGGACTTGTCCTACATCCTATAAAGCTCTGATGAATGTTTTTGGTATGAAGGATGGCCTATGGGTTCTTGGGAAAATGCCTCCAAAACTCTTTAACACGGAAAAACTCCTACGTGCTACGTGCTAATGGTTACAAAGTAAGAGAAACATATAGCCACACTAGTTTCTGTACAAAGCTGTGGGACTCAGTGGAACTTGTCTCATCATTTTAAGGATCCGTGAGGCAAAGGAAGAATTGAAACACACACACACACACTCCAAGCAAAGATATGCAGCAGGATGATCTTGTGAGATAGGAATCGAGCCCTTTGGCCCCATGCTCCCTCTATAACAGTCTCTTTGGATCATGAAAAGTGGCCCATGTTCATGTCCCAGGGGCTGTGACCAGGTCATGTCCAGAGAATGGAGACAACAAATTATTTGCTTCTAAGTGCACATGGCACAGTCCGAGTAAAAGAAAAAAAACATCTGAAGAGAGGTGCCATCTGGCGGAAGCGGTTCCCCATCCCATGCCCTCCCCAGCCCTCACGCATTCTCTTACCCTGGAGCTAGAAAAGGAGGGTGGCAGAGAGCCGGAGAGGAAGGAAGGGAACCGAAACAGTCTGGCTTTGGGCTTTGCTCCCAGAAGACAAGGTGTTGAAATCTGCTGGCAGAGACCCAGATGGATTAGAAATCCCAGAGTGGAGAGAACGAGCGTCACCTGTCCCACCTGGAGCCCTGGGCACCTTCTACCTTGTCCCTTGTGCCATAAAAGCCAGGACACAACAGCACAGGGAGGGCAGAGAGAATGCTTAGGAACTGAGAGGTTCCTCACAGTCGGTCACAACCCTCCCAGAGACCCAGAAAGGCAAGAGAAAGAGAAGCATGCTTTCAAAGAGCTCCCGAAATGTGTGGTCAGCTCAGAGCCCTCTTCCCTAGATTGCAATGCTCCCAGTGACACCACGAGGCTGTGTGTGCCCCATGCTGGGAGACACCACAGTAAGAGTTCTCCCGCTCTAGCTGAGGAGGGAAAGGGGGTGTTTATCCCTAAATGACTTAGAGATGACCAGGGCCTGGAAGATCCAGGGGAATAGCCCCCAAGGGCTCATCACAGGGTCTGGGATTATTTCGCTTGGGCACCTTCTGGGACAGTCGAAGGCCGTCAGAGGGGCAGGGGGGCTGCTGACACCCACAGGTGGGCAGGGACCTCCAGGTGAGGCAAGCTCACCGTCCACCATTCCTGCCTGGCTCCTTGGCCCTGCTACTGGCACTGCAGCCAGAACGAGACTGAACGGGAACGCAGAGGGTGTGGACAGTAAGTTCCAGGCCAGCTGGCTTACCTTCTCTGAACCTCACTTTTCTTGACCGTCAGAAGGGACACAGTCACCTCCCAGGGCTTTGGTGAACCACAGAGAAGGCCTCAATAAAAGGCAGCTACTCCTATTTCCCTCCCCTGACACCAAGTGAAATTCTCTGTACCTTTGCCGCAAAATCCTTACAAAGATCGCCAGTGCAGCAGAGTGTTTAGCCAAACACTTACTATTTCACTTGTGCCCATGGCTTCCTCCCTCCCTCAAGTCTGCATTTAACAAAACTGCGTGTGACTCCTTATTTGCCTTAGAAATACATAGGAAATGTATGGGGAAATATTGTTTGGAGACTAACTTCAAAAAGGGCTTAATAACGTGTTGATCCTACTGTTAAAACCTGGCATTTTGCGAAATGATAGACATAATCTTATGACCCTAATCTTATGACAAGAAGATTAGTATTATCACCTTTGTTTTACACACACATAAAACTGAGGCCATTAAATCACAAGAAGTTATGTCATTAAAAACAACAGTCATAGGTAATATTCATTAAGTATTTACTATATACTATATACTATCTATATTTACTATATATTTATATATTTACTATATATATTTACTATATACCAGACACTATTCTCTTTATATACATTAAATAAATATATAAATATATTTGTGTGCCTGGCACATACTAAACATTAAATATGTGTTAAAGACAATATTATTGGACTTCCTGGTGGCGCAGTGGTTAAGAATCCACCTGCCAATGCAGGGGACACGGGTTCGAGCCAATGCAGGGGACATGGGTTCGAGCCCTGGTCCGGGAAGATCCCACATGCCACAGAGCAAGTAAGTGCATGCACCACAACTACTGAGCCTGCACTGTTAGCCCATGAGCCACAGCTACTGAGCCTGCATACCACACCTGCTGAAGCCCGTGCGCCTAGAGCCCGTGCTCTGCAACAAGAGAAGCCACCACAATGAGAACCCCATGCATGCAACGCAGAGTAGCCCCCGCTGGACATAAATAGAGAAAGCCCACACACAGCAACAAAAACCCAATACAGCTAAAAATAAATTAATTAATTGATTAATTTTTTTTAAAAGACAATATCATCAGGAGTTCTCACTTAATCTCCTCAACACTCCTCAACCAGTCCTAAGAACTGGGTACTTTTATCCCACAGGAAATCAGGTCACAGAGAGGTTAAACAAATTGCTGTAGTCACATAGGTCCTAAGTGGTGGAACAGAGATTTGAACCCAAAGAGCCAGATCTCAGCTCCTACAGTCTTTTGCTCACAGCTGGGAAGTAGTATAGGCAGAATCTAAACCCCAACATTTGTCTGACCCCAAACCTCCTGACCACCTCGATAATTTGTGAGGGCTGTAATTCATCTACCTAGAGAAAGCTCAGTCAGCCTCTTTGTCCTTGTGCAGGCTGAGTGCACACTGACACCCCCCACCCCACCCCAGACCCTCAGGAATATCTGTCTGCTTTTCCCAAGTCTGAAGGTGGCAACTCCGTGCCAGACAGACAAGGCAAGCCAGGCAGTTAGGGTACCATGAATAAGAATATCCATGGCCATCAGATACTACAGTAATGCTGCTCTCAAAATTCAGATATCCTAGTATTTAAAGCACACCTGACTTGCTATCCTGATGGATGTGGACCCTCCCTCCTCCAAACCCTCAGAGCATTTACTGAACTCTCTCATGGAATTTCTCACATCCTGGCTTGTATTATGGTTATTTGAGAACTTCTAACCCCTTCTAGAATTAAGTGCCTTGAGAACTGTATGGTTAAAAGACAGATCTGGCTGCTGCGTAAGAAACACCTCCAAATAACAATGGCTTTAAAAAGATGGGAGTTCATTTCTCTCTCACATAATGGTACAGATGCATTGTGTGGGGCTGGAGAGCAGAGATCCAAGCACCTGCCACCTGTGACTCTGCCATCCTCAGAGCATGGCCTTTATCTGTCTATAATGGCTCTACACCTTGTCTACATTCCAGCCAGTAAGAAGGGGGAATGGTGGCAAGGAGAGGGAAAGTCCCTTCCTTCTAAAGGCAGAGCAAAGGTAAAAGTTCTTTCACTATCAAAGAAAGGGAGAACATGTAGTGAAAGAAAATGAGCATCTCGTGCCATGGCTTAGGAAATACATTCAAAACGATGTTGTGTGCATGCAGACAATATTTTTTCATCCAAAAAATATGTATCCAATGCCACCATATGTCAGACACTGAGCTAATCACTGGGAATCCAATGTAAAGCGTTTACAGACAATGGGTGAATAAATGAATGAGACCTTTTATGGAAGAGCAATCTGAAAGTAAGGCTATGAAAATTTCATGAGGGCAAATAATTTAAAATACAGGCACATGTAATTTCTTCCCATAGAAGGTCATAGATAAAAACAGACATATTTAAAGATGAATTTTTGTGGCTTGCTGAAAAATATGGAAAATCAATTATAAAGAAACTAAACAAATAGACCTGATTTATTGGGCTATGCTGCTACTAGCAAAATATATTACAGAGTCCCAATCCTGAATTTTTACTTTAATGACTTTTCCTGTATTTTGCTCTGAAGCACATTTTTACTTTTTCCCTACACACACACACACACACAAAACAGACAAAAAGTGGTCACTCACTGCATTTAGATAAATATACAAGTCTAAAATTGAATTCTTTGTGTGTCTTCTATCAGATAAACATTAAACACTCAAGGGATTTAATCTGGGAGAGGAGCCAAAAGTTCAACTCCAATTTATTATTATTTCTGAATTATATATAAAGCACCACGTAAAGCTTTTCATAATAATGTCAGTTGAGCTGCCACTGGAAAGCATTATTGTTTTCCGCCGTAGACATCACCAGCTCAGCTTTTCTTATTTCCCAATTCCATTAAGATGGAACTTCCCAGATGGTGCCATCAACCCTCCACTTCTCCCCATCATAAAAAAGTCCAACAAATGATATGCACTTATCATTTTAACTAAAATGCGAATAGTAATATGAATAGTAATACTAAAGAGTGAAATCTTAAAATTCAAATGTTAAGAGTTGGATGAAAGTTTTGCAGTGAATTAAAATGAAGTTGCATTTAATTAGAATAAAGTTTTCTGAACTTAGGCTTTAGGTTTCAAAGTAGCAGAGGTGAGTCCTAGGAATTTGTATTTTCTTCCCTTGTGCCATTAACTTGTGATGTTTTTCTCTGCATACATTGCTCCTGAGAAACTGACAATTTCTCCTTCTACTCTATGGCACCCAGACACACCATACTTACTCAGTGTGCTCTTTCTAGGAGAGCAGCCGCTGTGCCCATTCGGACATCTTTCTTCTCTTCAACTGCATTAGGCTTGACTGAAAGGAACAATTCATAGGCATTAAATAAGAGTGTCTCATCTGGAAGAGGCAGAATATTGTCTTAGAATTTTGCAATTCTCATTTTATGTAACTTAATTTGTATGCTTATGTATTCAGCTAAGGTAGGTAAAGCATTTGGCAGTGGGTATGGCAAACAGTTATTATTTGTTTAGGACTTACTATAATTAAGGCACAATTCTAAGTCCTCTGAGGACTACTGAGACTCATTCATTCGTTAAAAATGCTTATGATGCGGGCTTCCCTGGTGGCGCAGTGGTTGAGAGTCCGCCTGCCAATGCAGGGGATACGGGTTTGTGCCCCGGTCTGGGAAGATCCCACATGCCGCAGAGAGGCTAGGCCCATGAGCCATGGCCGTTGAGCCTGCATGTCCAGAGCCTGGGCTCCGCAACGGGAGAGGCCACAACAGTGAGAGGCCCGCGTACCGCAAAAAAAAAAAAAAAAAAAAAAAAAGATGCTTATGATGAGATTTCCCTGGTAGTCCAGTGGTTAAGGCGTGGGTTTGATCCCTGGTTGGGGAACTAAGATCCCAAATGCTGTGTGGCCAAAAAAAAAAAAAAACTTAAGGATCATTAACTCTGGATGTGTGTCAATATGTATAAGTGAACGTATTCATTCAACATATATTTATGGAGCAACTACTATGTGCCAGACATCCTGTTGAGTTTACAAAAGCAAACATAGACCCTACCATCATGGATTTTACAGGTTACTGGGGAAGGCAGACAACCAAAGAATTGCACAAGTAAATATAAAACTAATTATCAAATGGGATAAGTGTTGTAATTCTTATAAAGCTTGGGTTCCTGTTGTTCATTTTCCTAGCAGTGTCACAAAGAAACACAACCCAACAAATGAAAGTAATTTCAATATAGCTCAGATCTCTGTCAAGGTGATGAAAAATAAGGAAAGATTGGGAAACTACATCTGGAGGCTGCGGGGATATGATAACTAAGTGCAATATGGTGTCCTGGATTTGGATCCTGGAACAGAAAGAGGATATTAATGGAAAAACTGGCAAATCTAAATAAAGTCTGGAGTTTGGTTAATGACAACGTACCCAAGTCAGTTTCTTAGTTTTGGCAAATGTACTGTGGCGATGTAAGATGTTAACAACAGTGGAAACTGGGTGAGAGGTATATGGAAACCTTCCCTGTCTTTGCAACTTCTTCATAGATCTAAAATTTTTCCAAAATAAAAAACTTAGTTAAAAAAATAGTTCATCTCTTTACTTGAATTCTCAAAAAATTCATGATGGTATCTAAATACAGGGATAGTTAACATTTATAAAAGTCTCCATTTGTAATTTACCTTTTATATTAGTTGCCTGTTGCTGTATAACAAATCAACCCAAAACTTAGCAGCTTAAAATAGCAAATAATTATTACCTCACACAGATTCTGAGGATGAGGAATCTGAGAGTGGCTTGGCTGAGTGAATCTGTCTCAGTGTCTCTCATAAGGTTGCAGTCAAGCTGTGCAGTCAAGCTGTACACTCATCTCAAGCCTCAGCTGGGACTGGAGAATCAAATTCCAAGCTCATGTAATCGTTTTTAAGTTTCAGTTTCTTGCAGCTGTTGGCTGGAGGCATTAGCTCTTCACCACGCCAGCCTCTCCATAGGGATGCTCACAAAAATGGCAGCTGACTTCCCCCAAAGCACGTCATCCAAGAAAGCAAGAACACATATCCAAGACAGAAGCTACAGTCTTTTTATAACCTAATCTCGGAAGTGACATCTCATCACTTCTGCCATGTTCTGTTTATTAGAGGCAAAATACTGAGTCCAGACTACACACGAGGAGAGAGGCATTCGGTTCCAACTCCTGAAGGGAACAGTATCAAAGAATTTGTAGACATGTTTTTAAAACTACTATGTATCTACTCCCTCCTGGTATCCTCACTAAAATTATAGAAAAGGATCCAAAAAAAAAATCAAAACAGTATAAATCCAAAAGGACAAGGAAAACAGAAGAGACAACAGCAACAAAAATTCAGAACCAGGAAATCAAATCAAACAGCAGATAAAAGGAAGCTGAATCCTAAGTCAACAATGGGAAAAACAATGATGCCAGATAATTTGAGGTTTCAGAACCTCAAAAAGCCTCATGAATTGGCAGCACCAGGTACTTGTGGAAGGGGAGTAGAGGTTGAAAGTCTGTTTAAGAACTAGTTAGGGTAGCTCCCACTCCATAGGCCTGGGCTAGGCACGGTGCCTCCCTTCCCAAGTGCACAGTATGGAAATGGGGTGGGGCCAGCAGAAGCGTCACTTTACAATGAAGAAAGCTAATAGGGACTAGCTCATCCATGGGATCACGGGCAGCAACAAGAGTGACAAATCATGTTAATAGTACGTACGCTTGATATGATGCAACGAAAATGGCACGTTACCTGTGGTCTTCCTCCCAATAGCCAGTAACCCCAGCCTTATCATGAGAAAAACATCAAATTTCAATAGTGGGGCATCCTACACAACACCTTATCAGTAGTGTTTATGCGAGGTCATCAGAAACCAGGAAAGTCTGAGAAACTTCCATAGCCAAGCAGAGCCTAAAGAGATATGACAGGTAGGGCTTCCCTGGTGGCGCAGTGGTTGAGAGTCCGCCTGCCGATGCAGGGGACGAGGGTTCGTGCCCCGGTTCGGGAAGATCCCACATGCCGCGGAGCGGCTGGGCCCGTGAGCCATGGCTGCTGAGCCTGCGCGTCCGTAGCCTGTGCCCCGCAATGGGAGAGGCCACGACAGTGAGAGGCCCGCGTACCGCAAAAAAAAAAAAAAAAAAAAAAGAGAGATATGACAACTAAATGTAACATGGTATTTTAAATAGGATCCTAGAATGGAAAAAGACATTAAAAAAAAAAAACTAAAGGAATCTAAACTATGGACTTTAGTTAATAATAATGTACCAGTATCAGTTTATTAACTGTAACAAATGTTCCTACCAATGTAAGATGCTAATAGTGGAAACTGAGTGCTGGGTTTATGGAAACATTATACCACCATCTCAGTTTTGTTCAGATCCCCTAGATGCTCTCCCCGACTTGATGTATTTCAGCAGCTGCTCCTGCTCCACCCTGGCAGAAAGTGAGACGTTTATTCACTGGAGTGGGTAAAAAAGATGGAAGCACCAACCATAGTTGAGGGACAGAGTAAGATACTGAAAATAAGATTAAGTAAGAATTTACATATTAATGTTGAAACATTCGGCTCCCCTCCCTGACTCAGAACCCAGAGGAAACAAGGCTTCTACACCCCAAGAAGGAGATTTGAAAATTCTTCTCTGGCCAACTCAAGAGAAAAGACACCAAGATAGTTAGGAGAATAGGAGAAATTCCCCGATGAAATAGACCCTCCACCCACGGTGAGGCTCTCAATCAACAAGCCCAATCTCACTGGGGTTCTTAGTGTCTCAATCTTCAAAATAATTACCAGATATTTGAGGAAAATCCTTAACATGAAAGACACCAAAAACAGTAAAAAGCAACTGAGAAGAAATAGACACCACAAGAACAAAAGCTTCAAAGCCATATTTAATATTCTCAGAGCAATAAGAGAATAGTTTGTCTCCATGAAATTAGAACAGGATGCTATAAAAATGAGCACAAAGAAGAAAGAAGGGGAGGTGCTCTTGGAAATTAAATTTTTAGCAGCCAAAATGAAAAACTCAGATGACAAAAAGCCAAAGGGATGAAAAAATATTAGAGAAATAGGAAGAATAGTCCAGGAGGTTCAACACCCAAATGAGAGGGGTGCCCTCAGAAGGAGAGTACAGAAAAACCAAAGGGAAGAAAATGAATTTACTTATGTTTCAAGAACATTTTCCATAATTTAAAGAATGAGTCTGCAGGTTGAAAGGATCAACTGACAATGAATACAAATAGACCCACACCCAGACACAGGCTCATGACATTCTGAAACATGAGAGACATGGTCTAGCCAAACATATTAATTCCATTCCTCTCCTTGCCAATGACTGGCTCAGGACTGGGTGTACAGTGCAATTCTAGCCACTGAGACATGAAGGGAAGTGTGCATTAGCTTTCTGGGAAACGTCTCTTTATAACTCCCATAGATGCAGGAAGAAAGACTCCCTTTTGCTGCTTCTGGATATTCGGAACTGCCTTAGCCATCTTCGAACCACAGAACACACAGCCCAAGAGGACACATTTGATAAGTGGAAGAGCTAGGTCTCAAGTCTACCTCCAAATCCCATGTTTTTTTTCCCCCAAGGGGAAAAAAAAGGGGGAGCCTCCCCTTTTTTTTCTTCTTTGTGCTCATAGTTATAGCATCCTGTTCTAATTTCATGGAGATAAACTATTCTCTTATTGCTCTGAGAATATTAAATACAGCTTTGAAGCTTTTGTTCTTGTAGTGTCTCTTTCTTCTAAATTGCTTTTTTTCCAAGCAGCATGTGGGAATCTTAGGTCCCTTACCAGGGATCAAACCCATGCCGCCTGCAGTGGAAGCGCAGAGTTTTAACCACTGGACCACCAGGGAAGTCCCAAATCCCATGTTCTTTATTTAGCTCATAGTCTACACTGAAAGACTATCCACAGAAAACAGCCTGAGGGAAAAATCATACCTGTGGCTCCTATTATGTCACAATAGTTTATACACCAAGTGCCTCTAATTAGCTGTTGGCACTTTTCTGGAACCTCTGCAACTTGAATTTGTATACTTATTAGTACTAGAAAGTAACCCTAGATCATAAATCTTTGAATATCAATAGCCTGGAAGTTTTAGCAACAGCAATTATCAGTTTAACCTACAACTCATTCAAAATGTCATCTAATAAACAAGTACATTAAGAAGGCTCTTTCACTTTCAAGTTCACTTATTTTCATGCCAGATACTGTATTCAGATATGAAGTCTCTGGCTTATTAAAGCAATAGTAGTAAAGAGGCCAAAGTCATGAATTTGAATCTCCAGGTAAACTGGTTTAATTATCTCCACCACTAAGTTCAATCAGTAATATTTCAAAGAAATGAAGTTTGTTTGAAACAAGAGGCAAGTTTTATCATGTTACCAAAAAAAAAAAAAAATAAGGAGATGGTCAGATTGGGGGTGGAGGATCGTCGTATTCCAGCAAAAAAAAAAAAAAAAAAAATGTACTCATGCCAGTAATCAGAAAGCACCTTTATGGACAAAGGGAGCTATTGTGTTTTACGGTTCAGGTTACAGTCTCACTGAATCAATGGTGTTTACCACTTCCTATGGAGTGATGACACCCGTAACCAACACCTCTGTCCGGATCACCCTTCTAGATGCCAAGCCTTCATAGCCAACTGCAGCTGTACCTCTCCTCCTGAAGTTCCTATGGCTGTCTGAGCCTCAACAGTCAACCCTGATCTAGACTTTCTCCTTTCTCGATGCATGGCACCACCATGAAACAAGTTGCCCAAGACAAATCTTAGAAGCCATTCACAACCACTCCCTGCCACCCAACAAAGGTCTGTATATCCTTCCTTCTCTCTCAGTGTTTCTTCGCTTTGACCCCTCCTCTGTATCCCAATTCAGGCATCTCTTTCCTGGTCTATTTCAATGGTCTTCTAAGTAGTCATTCTTTTTCTAGTATCTTCTCTCTCCAATCTCCATAGTTATTAGAGTTATACTAAAATGCAAATCTGATGGGAGGAAGCAAAGGAGAAGAGTGGAGAGGTGGGTGTGTGGTCCATCACACAGGAAACATGGGTGTGTGCTTTATCTCCTAAATAGGGAACCTCTGAAAGCTTTTACACAGGGTAGTGACGTAAGCATAAAGATTTTGTTTGTTTGTTTGTTTGTTTGGGGCTTTTTTTGCTATCAGGTGGACATAGGATCCCATTACTATTTAAATTTGCGTTTTTCTGACTGATATTGAGCATCTCTTTGGATACTTATCATTCATTCAGGCTTCCCCTTCTGTAACTTGCCTATTCATATAATTCCCTTTTGAATTTTTTCCCCTAATATATTTCCCTTTTTTCCATACCGATTTTTAGATGTCTTTCTCCACACTCTAGAAGCTAAAGCTAATTTTTTTTCAGTCATAGATGTTGCACATACATTACCAGCTGTCACCTATTCATTTACTTTGATGATGGCATTTACCTGTTAACAGCAGCCAAAAAAACGCCTATTTTTAATGTATTCAAATCTATTGTTTTCTTTATTGCATACACTTTGAGCGTCTATTAAGAAATCACCCCCACCCAGGATCGCAAAGAATTATCTACATTTTTTCTATAATGTTGCACTTTTATCTTTAAATTTAGGTCTTTAATCCACCAGAAGTTTATTTCTGGAAATGGTAGAGATGAGGACCCAACTTTATTTTTCTCCAGATAACAACCCAATTTTTCCAAGATTATTTACCAAATAATCCATCTCTTCCTTAGCTCTATAAAATACCAAATCTTCATTTATACAGGGTCAATTTCTGGATGCTTTTTGTTCCATTGAGCCTGGTTTTATGCCTGGTTCTATATTAATATCTGGTAGTGCAAGTCCCCTTTCTTTGCTCTTTTTTTCCCCAAAAATGTCTTAGTTATTCTTGAAGTTTTATTCATCTATCTAATTTTCAGAATCAGTTTATTAAGTCCCCTTAGAATACTCTTGGAATTTTAATTGGAGTTGCATTGAATTTATAGATTAAGTGGAAATCAATAGTTTTATAATGTTGTCTTCCCATCCACAGCTTTTCATTTATTTACATTTTATTTTATATCCTCTAATAGAGTTTCAGACTCTTCTTCATAAAGGTCTTGAGAATTTTTATTAAGTTAATTCTTAGAAAATTTATAGGTTTGTGGAGTTTGAAGTTTTTTTCTGTATCTTAATTGGTTCTTTTTTCATTTTATAATGAGTTATTTCTAGAGTAAGGGAGATGCTATTAATATTGATTTTGTACCCTATTTCTTTCAGATTCACTGAGGCTTTCTTTGTGGTATGATACATAAATCTCTTTGTGCCTGCTCTGTGTGTGCTCAAAAGAATGTATATTCTGTGTTGCTTAAATTTATCTCTGCTAATCTGGGTTAAGTAATCATGTTATTAAACTCTTCTGTACCCTTGGTTATTTTTTCTGCTTAATTTATCAGCTTTTGAGTGTATGTTAAAATCTCCAACTATAATTCTTGATTTATCTATCTCTCATCTTAAATCTACCATATGTTGCTTTATATGTTCCAAAGGTATAATATTAAGGGCATATGTCTATGATCATTAGATCTTCTTGGTCTATTGTGCCTTTTATCAGCATGCAACACCCTGCTTTGTCTTTGATTTTTTTTCCATAAGTTTGTTTTGTCTGACACTAAAATTGTTCCTTGAGCTTTATTTGCCTGGTGTATCTATTTTCACCTCTTTATTTTCGGTTTTCCTGTGTCCTTTTGTTTCAAGTGCAACTTGGTAGATAAAATGTCACTGGATCTCAGGATTCTCTCATTCAGCCCATCCCAGAGTCTCTGACTTTGGCAGTCATCCTTCTTTCACAGGGCTCCTGATCCTCAGATGTCAGTTAATTGTTCTTCTGAGTTCACCATTATTCCCTTAAGACTATTCATTGGCCAGTGATGGCTCTCTGGTAGTGAGAAGAGGCCCTACCTTGAGCTTCTCCAGGTGAGTTGGAGGTACAGATACAGAACGCCCCAACTTGGGCTTTCCAAGCTCAAGCAATTCCTAGCTGGGCACCCTGTGGTGTGATAGAAGCTCTGGACACATGGAGGTGGGAACTCAATCAATTAGTGTGTTCATCTGCCTGCTAGTTTATGAGCTGCTTTAGATTTTAGGGTTTCAAGCACCCAAAGTTCTGGTCCAGCCATACAATCAAAGGTTTGCTATTGCCCTGGTTTGGTGATGTAAGAGTGAGAAAAAGCCCAAGTATAACTAGTCCCAGTCCAACACTGGCTTTGGTTTCCTGCCCTGGACCCAACTTTCCCCTTTCTCCTGAGAGTTTAGGATCAGTTGTAAAGTGAGGTTTTGAGCACCATTCCCTCCCTATCTCCTCTAGGCATCTCCAGTGTCGGAATCAGAAGTTGTTGGTTTCCCTAACCAGAAGATAAATTCTGAATAGCCTGTAACAAACATTTGTTTTTCTTGCAAGATATTGTGCAACTGTTTGTTGCCTATAAATCAACTTAATTTAGACTTTGAGCCTTTCCCATGGTCAAGCTGGTGGAAAAATACAAGCCCTTTCTCTCTTGATTTTCAAAAGGTGATCTATTCACACGGCTCAGGAATATCTAAAAAGTGACACTGTGAAAACCTCCTTCCCACCCCCAAATCTAACCACCGATATTGGTTTATTATGCATATTCCAGAGTTTCACTATATATATACAAGAAGCATAAGAATGTATTATATGTACATGCATGCACTGTCTTATTTGCTCCCTTTTTCTGTGAAGGACAGCATACTATACAACCTACTCAGCATTTTGCCTTTGTTATTTCACTTAGCTTTCTGGTAGATCTTTCTCTACCGAAAGGTTGAGCATCCTTTTTATAGCTCTACAGTCTCCCACAGCATGGAGGACTGTGATTTATCTAACCTTCTACCCCTGACAGACACCAAGGTTGTTTACGGTCTCCGCTATTACAAACAATGCTGCGTTGAATAAAATAGAGCATTTAAACAAAGGGGGGAAACAAAAAAACAACCAAGGCATTTCATTTTGTGAGTGTTTCCCAGTAACTTATTTCTCCTGCTGCTGTTTCTTCCTGCTGCATTTTTATTTTCCTGGAAGCCTCATGTTGATGCTTGATTGCAGTTTCCACATCGTACAGGGTCATTTTAGCAGCTGGAATTACACAGTAAAATAGAAAAATGTGCATTTGTGGGTAGCAACAAGAGCAGCAAATCTTGCATTTGTCCAATGCCTTCTGCAGCCCCAAGTGCTGAGACGGCAGGCTGGTGGAGACTTCAAAAGCTCAACACACAGTGACAATCAGCTGAAGACACCTCCTTTCTGCCACAGCAGCCTAAGATGCCCAGGGTGTGCTGGTCAGGCCATTCTTCCAAAGGCTATGGAAACCACAGAAGGCACACAGGAATTTTTTTCCTCAGTGCTTTCAAAAATCCATTGGCATATATACTGAAAAGAATTGAAAGCAGGAGGACTTCCCTGGTGGTCCAGTGGGTAAGACTCCACATTCCCAATGTAGGGGGCCTGCGTTCAATCCCTGGTCAGGGTACTAGATCCCACATGCCGCAACTAAGAGTTTGCATGCCGCAACTAAAGATCCTGCATGTGGCAACGAAGATCCCGTGTGCCGCAGCTAAGATCTGGTGCAGCCAAATGAGTAAATAAGTATATTTTAAAAAAAGAATTGAAAGCAGGGACTCAAAGTGATATTTATACACCCACGTTTGAAGCAGCTCTATTCACAACATCCAAAGGGTGGGAGCAACCCCAGTGTCCACTGACAGATGCATGGATAAACCAAATGTAGTATATACTTAAAATGGAATGTTATTCGGCTTTAAAAAGGCAGAATATTCTGGCAAGTACTACAGTATGGATGAAGCTTGAGAACATTACGTTCAGTGAAATAAGCCAGACACAAAAGGACAAATACTATATGTTTCTGCTTACTTGAGGTACATACAGTCATCAAATACGTAGACACAGAAAGTAGAACAGTGGCTGCCAGGGGCTGGAGGAAAGAAAGGAGTAGGAGGTTATTGTTGATGGGTACTGAGTTTCAGTTTTGCATGATGAAAAGAGTTCTGGAGATGGGTGGTGGTGATGGTTGCACAATAATGTGAATGTACTTCATGAGACAATATTGTACTTAAAAATGGTGAAGATGGTAAGTTTTTTTGTTTTGTTTTTTGGTGGGGTCTTAGTTCCCCGGCCAGGGATTGAACCCATATCCCCTGCAGTGGAAGCGCAGAGTCTTAACCACTGGTCCACCAGGTAAGTCCCTAAGATGGTGAGTTTTATGTTATGTGAATTTTACCACAATTTTTAAAAAATTTAAAGAGTAAAAAAGATGAACTATTGGCAGCCCCTTGACTGATGTCAGTCTCTCTGTATCAGCAGCTGTAAGCAGAGCCTTTTCTGATCAAATCATTTCTCCATGGTCCATTTCTCCACAATCAGTGGAGTCGCACAGAAAAAGATCTTATCCTGAGGACGATAGTAGTGAGACCGCAAGTTAATATTAATCAAGCCCCCACTAAGCTCGGCTCCTTTATCTCATTTAACCCTTATTAAAGCTCTGCAAGGTCAACACTATCTGCATTTTGCAAATGAGAAAACCGATGTTCGGTAAATCCAAAAGATAAACACTATTAGCACTCATTAGAGTGAGGAGTTAGACAAGGGACATGAGATAAATGAAAAATAATCAATACTTTCCCATGTACCAAACATTTCCACTCGAAATTGTTTTTAAAAAATCATCCCATTGGGCTTCCCTGGTGGCGCAGTGGTTGAGAGTCCACCTGCCGATGTAGGGGACATGGGTTCGTGCCCCGGTCCGGGAAGATCCCACATGCCACAGAGCGGCTGGGCCCGTGAGCCATGGCCGCTAAGCCTGTGCGTCTGGAGCCTGTGCTCCGCAACGGGAGAGGCCACAACAGTGAGAGGCTCGCGTACCGAAAAAAAAAAAAAAAAAATCATTCATCCCACCCACAGCATCGACAAAACCTTCAAAATACTAGGGAAACATTGCAAAAAATCTACTGAAGAAATATAAATAAGAGAGGGATTGGGACAAGGGGACAGAGTGAAAAATTCACTTTTTACCTGGTGCAATGGACTGAACATAAATGTTCCCCCCAAATCCATATGTTGAAATCATAACCCCCAATGTGATGGTATTAGGATGTGGAGCCTTTGGAAGGTGATTAGGTTACGAGGGTGGAGCCCTCATGAAAGGGAATAGTGCCCTCATAAAAGAGACCCCAGGGAGCTCCCTCACCCCTTCTCACATGTGAGGATACAGTGAGAAGAGAGCCATCTATAAATCAGGAAGCAGGCTCTCACCAGACACTGAATCTACTGACAGCTTGATCTTGGACTTCCCAGCCTCCAGAAATGTGAGAGATAAATTTCTGCTGTTTATGATTCATCTAGTCTGTGGTAGTTTGCATAGGAGCCCCAACAGACTAAAACACCCAGTACTACCTCTGTATAATTTTATATTCATGGGGACTTCCCTGGTGGTCCAGTGGTTAGGACTCTGTGCTTCCACTGAAGGGAGCATGGGTTCAATCCCTGACTGGGGAACTAAGGTCCCGCATGCCATGTGGTGCAGCCAGTAATAATAATTTTATATTCATATTAAAATGAAATTTCTGCCTAGTGAAAAAAGTAAATGATGCCCTGGGCCTAAAGTAAAAACCTCTCCAAGTTGCTGTGAGGACCAGATTTCCAATCTTCTTCAATGTAGTTAAAATTACATTTTGATTTGTATAAATATGTATTTACCTAAGGAGAAGGAACACAATGAGAGTAAAATACATTGCAGTAAAATAACTAGTGTGTGTATAGTAAAAAATTATAGGAAATATGTATGAATTCATATGGATATATTTAAAATGCATTAACCAAGAACTTAACAGTAGTCAGAAGGCAGTTGAATCGGGAATACAGGAGTTAATTAATACAATTGTTAATAAAGAATTTTATGATAGAGAAAATGGTGCATTTTATGCATTGATTTTTTTTTTAAGGCAGAAATAGTAACCAAATTTAAATTGGGTCAGGATAGTGAGAGTGGCAATCTACTCTAAGGGAAAAAAAAAAAAAAAAGCCTTTAACCCATCCAGGTGTTTTATTTGATCCAATCAGGGTCTGATTTCTCTGGTTCTTCAGAAACTTTTCTAACTTTAATGTTTACTTCTTCCTTTGAAAGGCGAAGTCCACCAACTCTTGTACACACTTAAGGAGATTAATCTTTAAGCTCTCTCCTCTGATATAAAATGTACATCACCTCCTCTCCTTTCATGTTAGTTCCCACTGGGGCGAGCCAGGCACAAAAATTTGAAGAAGCCTCAGCTATTATTAAGGAGAAGGAATACATGGCTACCAATCAGGCTGAAGACATGGGTCAAGGAGATTTAAAAAGAAATTCATTCATTAATTCCATTAATTCCTGTACGTTAAACACTTTACATCCATGAGGTCATCTAATTCTCATAACAACCCTAAAAAGTGCAAGTAACTATTATAATCCTTATTGTACATTTTAGAGCTGTAAAGCTTCAAGAAGTGAGATTACATGATGAGTAAGTGGTGGAACAAACAAAGGCACTCTCTTTCCAGAGCCTGTGCTCTTAGCCATTACCTTATACCCCATCCAGCCCCTCAGTGGGAGACCTGCCAGGGCACACTAGGCACTGAGTGTTTTTCCCCTAGGATTATAGACAAAAGTGCAGCAAGAGGAGAACTCCAGCTCTGGGTGCACAGAGACCTTACTAAGGGCAAAAACTGGTCCTTGGAAAATGTTCCCCCAAAGAGAGATGTGTCTGGTAAGAAATTAAAGGCAAAGCTATGTAAGCAATTGTGGAAATTCATAGCCATGGTGCTGCCCATTGAGGTGAAGACATTCCTGTCAAGTAGTGACTTAAGCAGTGATTTTAAGCCACCCAGCATTTTACCACAATGTGCCTTAGTGTGTGGTTTTCTTTGTATTTATCCAGCCAAGGGTTTATAGTGCTTATTGAAACCATTCATCACTTTTGGAAAATCCTCATTATCTCTTAAAATATTGCTTCTGCCCTATTCTCTGTCCTCCTTGCCTTCAAGGACTCCAATTACACATATTTATATCTTCCATCATATTCCATATATCTCTTACACTCTTTCCTGTGTTTTCTATCCTTTGCTTCTGTGAGCATAAGTCTATCTCTTTCTGACCTACCTTCCAATCCACTATTCCTCTCTTCAACTATGTCTTATCTGGTGTGAAACACACTGATGAATTCTTATCTTCCATTGCTATATTTTTCAGTTCTAGAATTTCCATTCAGTTTCTTGTATATCTCCAGTTCTGCAAAATAAGTCTCCAAATTGTCATCTAATTTCTTGACAATATTAATCACCGTTATTTTAAGTCTGTGTCTAATAACTCCAATGTCTGAATCTACTATACATCTGTCTTTGCCATTTTTTTTGTCTGTTTGGTTTTGGTTTTCAGTCATATAGATTGGTCATTAGGTATGAAAAATTATACAGAAAATTTGAAGCTCTGGGTGATGTTATCTTCCTCTCCCCCAAAATGTATTTTTCTTCTTGCAGGTAGTTTGGAGAGAGGTAGATCACCTTACAACCAAGGATGAAGCTGATTTAAACCTGGGCTTTAGTCTTTGTGAGGGCTGCTCTACCTCTGGTCCATCCCTATCTGATGGAATAGACTGTTAGAAGTCCCAGCTGAAATCCTGGGGGTATTTATAAGAATCCCTCATCCTTGGTGTGCCTTAAGCTTTAATTGTTGTCTCCTCAGTCATAAGAATGCCAGAAGAGCTCAGCTTAGTAGCATCTCAGTTGGCACTTTCTGCATTGGCAATTACCTCGAAGGGAGAAGTGGCACCAAATGTCAGCCTTGCCTTCTCTCTGGGATCTTGATCTCTCAAGTCCTTGCTTCTGCTACCTTCAAACATTTTTCCCATCTATTATATTTTCTAGTTGTTTTTGGTGGAAGGGCTGGTGTACAATAAACTAGTCCACCATTACTGAAAGTAGAAATCTCCCTCATGGCATTGCAACTGAAAAATGTGATGAGTTGGGTACTAAAAAACTGGGTGGGAAAAAAAGCCAAAAAGTAACAAGAATATTCTGGAAGGTAAGATTTCTTGTCAAGAGGCAACATTGGATGGGCTGCTCTGTTCCCCCTCTTCCCCTCTCATGCACATAATTTGGATTTAAAAGATTTTGGAAGGTAAATAGAGAGTCTGAACAGGTTTGTGAGGAAACAATACCTAAAGCCAATTATTACATTTCTTGAAATTAAAGTTTTATGTCCAAAGGCAAATTTCATTTTTAAATAAGTGTAATGCCACAGGTACTACAAAAGGAATTTAAAATATTGCTAATGGGGCTTCCCTGGTGGTGCAGTGGTTGAGAGTCCGCCTGCCGATGTAGGGGACACGGGTTCGTGCCCCGGTCCGGGAAGATCCCACATGCCGCGGAGCGGCTAGGCCCGTGAGCCATGGCCGCTGAGTCTGCGCGTCCGGAGCCTGTGCTCCGCAACGGGAAAGGCCACAGCAGTGAGAGGCCCACATATCGCAAAAAATAAAAATAAAATAAAAAAATAAAATATTGCTAATGCTAACACTGGCTACATAAGTCAGACCAAGTTCTAAAGTAAGATATATACCCTGAATGAAAACAAATGAATGCAATACAAATCATATACACAGCATAAACAAGATAACTCAAAACTTCCTGAACTAGGGAGCCTTTCCAGAAGATTCAGAAAGGTTCAGAAACTGGATCATTAGGTTTACATGGCATCCACTGATCAAACCAGTTTGTGGTTTAGACACAAAATACCACCTTTTGGTTAAAAAAAAAAAAAAGCCAATGTGTTCTAACAGAGGAATGCCTTCTAGAATTCACATTTCCTATAACTGTTTCATTTTTTTTTAATTCAGCTTTTTAGCAGGATTAATTTTTGGCTGAAAAATAGAAAAACCACTTTACTAGATAGCTCAGTGACTGAGAGTTAAATCTACTTGAAGTGTAAGTTTGGGGGGGATACCAACACTACCATTTAGGGAACAGAATCTTGAGGGTGATTTTGAGCCTGCAAAGAGGTTGTACAAAGACTCAAATAAAATCAAGTGAAGGAAAAAAAAAAATCAAGTGAAGAAAGTCTGATTTTCTTAGCAACTTCCTATTTCATTTGACCTCAGAGAAATCTTATATCTGTTCAGTGATTGAATTTAAAACCTAATTCAAATGTTCACAAAGCTTTCTCTGAAAGGAGGTTCATCAAAAGGTTGATCTATCTGATGTATCTTTCTATCATACACACACACACTTATATATACATACATATTTGGAAAATTGGAAACAATAAAAAGATAGGTGTCTAAGTAAAAATTGATTTGATTTTATAGAAGATTGTTTTCATAACATAGAAAAAACTCAAGAAATAGTAAATGAAAAAAGCAAGTTCCAAATATTATAATGTGATCTCATTTTTATAAAGGAAAAGTGCAAAATGGTGAGGGTGGAATACGTGTGATTGTTATTTTCTCATTTATGCTTCTTTGCATTTTCCAAATTTTCAAATCCAACATAATGCCAAGAGCTATTTCATATTTATACTTTTTAAGGCCTGTCAGAGTTACCCATATTGATAAATAATGTACTTCCACACAGAAAAAAATGGTGCCACAGAAAGAGGACTGCACTTGGAGAAGAGTTGAGTTCAAGTCCCAGCTTCACTGCTCACTCCTCTGACTCACTTTGGACAAGTCATAGCACCTCTGGGAATCTCAGTTCTCTCATCTATAAAGATGGAGGGACTTCCCTGGTGATGCAGTGGTTAAGAATCTGCCTGCCAATGCAAGGGACACGGGTTTGAGCCCTAGTCTGGGAAGATCCCACATGCCGCGCAGCAACTAAGCCCGTGAGCCACAACTACTGAACCCATGTGCCACAACTACTGAAGCCCATGTGCCTAGAGCCCATGCTCCTCAACAAGAGAGGCCGCTGCGATGAGAGGCCCGCACACCACAACGAGGAGTGGCCCCCGCTTACTGCAACTAGAGGGAGCCTGCGTGCAGCAACGAAGGTCCAACGCAGCCAAAAATAAATAAATAAATAAATAAATTTTTTAAAAAAAAGATGGAGATGCTTATCCCTGTCCCGCCTTCCTCCCTTAATTAGTGCGAAGGTCAAACACAAAAAGTTCATGAAAGCCTTCTGCCAAGAGAAAAGTGAGGTTCAATAAAAGGAATAATCAGGGCTTCCCTGGTGGCACAGTTGTTGAGAGTCCGCCTGCAGATGCAGGGGACACGGGTTCGTGCCCCGGTCCGGGAAGATTCCACATGCCGCGGAGTAGCTGGGCCCGTGAGCCGTGACTGCTGAGCCTGCGCGTCAGGAGCCTGTGCTCCGCAACGGGAGAGGCCACAACAGTGAGAGGCCCGCGTACCGCAAAAAAAAAAAAAAAAAAAAGGAATAACCAGTAACTACTAAAGATGCTCTTAAAGTTCTTGTGGATCTGACTCAAGCTTATAAAGTTAAAGGCTCTGTATTTTGTCTCAGAAAAAATATCCATCATTGCCACGCACCTGTTCCCTCAGGTGGGACAAACGTGGGACCCTGACAAAGCACCAAAGCAGGAGTTTTGGACAGGTAGGTAGTATCAGCCCATAGAGAGAAAAAACAAGATGTTTCCACAAACCACTGGAGTGAAGAAACAGCTGTCCCAGGTCCCTGGTGGTACCTTGTCAACAGTTACATGAAGCAGAAGAAGACAAGGTAAGGATGTAGTGGGAGGGACATCCACGTATGAAGAATAGGGTAATTTTTTTAGATGATAACACACTCCTCTGCCTTCCAAATCCACTAAAGAAAATAATAATAATCTTGGGACTTCCCTGGTGGTCCAGTGGTTAAAACTCCACGCTTCCACTGCAGGGGCACGGGTTTGATCCCTGGTCAGGGAAGTTCTGCATGCTGTGCAGTGTGGCCAAAAAACAAAAAAGAAAGAATCTTGATCAACAGGCTGAAAGAGTTTGTCCAAACATTGGAGGAAAAGTAAAAGCTTGAATTTTCATCTTATTTTTAAAATTTTGCTTTCTGTACTCTGACCACAATTCCACCAGTTACTTATTATGTGATCCTGGACAACTCACTCCATGTTTCTAACCTCTGTTTCCTTATCTATAAAATGGGCCTGTGCCATTCCTATGCCACAAATGTCAGAGTGACCTATGAAGCTGTTATTCCACTTGGGATTCAAGGTGGACACAAATGAACTTGGGCACAGGAGACCAGGACTCCAACGCTGGCTTTGTCATTATCTGCAACGGTGACCAAGGCCCTTTCTCTTTAATCCTCAGATTGTTGGGAAGAGTTAGAAGGATTCCTGAGCTCCCAACCCAGCCACAGTTCAAGCTACGCACATCTGCTGTTCTCCCAGACTGGGCTGTTTATATACAAGTGGCCACCATCCCCCTGCAGTGGCATCTGTGCTAGGACACCACCTCTGTCTGACAAGTTGAACTTGTATAGATAGTGCTGCCAGCCTGCCACTGACAGCGATGCAACTGGGCTGTTTTTATAGTTACAGAAATACGTAGATTTACATCGACCTGTCCACGGGCCCTTAGTGTCCGATAAGACTCCTTGTGGCCAAGACTAGAAATCTGTGAAATTCCAAGTCTTCCTCCCTTTTCTCCTCCAACTTCTTCCCAAACTGACCGTCTAATTTTAACAACACTGAACATTTGTTTCCAGATTTTCACTCTTTACCTCTCCCATGATGAACAATCCAGTGTATATAAATCTTTGTCTATTTTTTTAAGACTATTTCTCAAAGTGAAATTACTGGGTGAAAAGACACAGACCATTTTAAGGCTCTTGATACATACTACAACAAATTGTCTTCTGGAAGAGAACAAGCAATTGATATTCCTGCTAGCAATGTATGAAGCTGTGGGCCCATCCTTTTGTTTTGTTTTGTTTTGTTCATTTGCCAGTATGAGCAGTTAAAAAAAAAAGTCCCCCCTTTTACATTTTAATTTGTATTTTTCAGATAAGTCACAAGGATGAACATTTTATTTCAAGTGTACTGGCTTGTTTTGTTCTGTTTCAGTAAATTATCTGTTTGTGTCCTTTTCATATTTTTTAAGTTCATCAGAGAAAATCTGTGAAGCAATTCCTTCCATAGCTAAACAGGGTGGGAGATTTAACTCTAAACACAAAAATAAAAATGTGAAATTGATTAATGTGAAATGAAAACTTTAGCTAAATATCCTGTTAACACACACATTGGTTACAGAAATTAAAGCATACACACTTCCATTTTTGTAAAATATTTTTTACCTTAAAGCAATTTTATGAAAAATTGATCTTTTTCTCTACTTTGCCATTCTAAATCCACCTTATGAAAAACTGTGACTTTTCTTTAGATGTGACACTTTTAGTCAAAATGAAACAATATAAAATAAAATTCAAAAGCAAAGTAAAATAAGAAAAAAAGTAACCACTTTAAAGTTGGCTGGGATCTGAACTATACAAAACTAAACAACATCCATAAAATGAAAACTTCTTTAAATATTCATTTCCCTTTGGGGCCTGGCAAATGGGAATTTAGTTCCAGTTTACTGCACACGATCACTCTTGCAATTCAAGAAAGTTCTTTCCGGAATTTTAAGATATGCCAAGAGTAGACGTGATGTTCCTCTTTTGAAAAAAAAAAAAAACAGTTTTCACATTTTTTCATTTAAATTTTATTTATTTACTTATTTATTTACTTATCCATTGCAGTGGCTTCTCTTGTTGCGGAGGACGGGCTCTAGGTGCACAGGCTTCACTAGTTGTAGTGCATGGGCTCAGTAGTTGTGGCACACGGGCTCAGTAGCTGTGGCTCACGGGCTCTAGAGCGCAGACTCAGCAGCTGAGGCGCATGGGCTTCGTTGCTCCATGGCATGTGGGATCTTTCCAGACCAGGGCTCAAACCCGTGTCTGCTGCATTGGCAGTAGGATTCTTAACCACTGCACCACCAGGGAAGTCCCTTGATGTTCCTCTTTCAGTTCCAAAGAAAGTGGTGACAGACATGACTCTACAGTCCAGCCAGCGGAGTGGATTTAATTCTCTGCAGGCCAGCAGCACGTGTAGGACTGGAGACACCAAGGATTCAGAAACCTTCACCTTTACGCATTTCTTCTGGAGGAGACTGAGGCTCAAATTCATCAACTCAGAACTCATCAGATTTGACAACAGTTGAGGTAAACTATAATTTTCAGTTGGCAAAATATTGTCATTTTATAGAGAATAAAAATCCACAGGCCCCAGGCAATAAGAAGTCATGAAAGAGGGAGAGAATCATATACAGTCATCCGAAGACCTCGGCCCTACTAGAGATTCAGGGGTTGACAAAACTGATTTGGGAAAGAGGAAAAAATGTGGAGACGGCGAGGGTTTGATTCTGAAATTTGTTGGAAAATGAAAAATGGCATCAGAAAATGAATTTTGAAAGAAGTTAAATGAAAAGTATTTGAGCTAAAAGATATGAGGTATAGTCTCAAAAAAAAAAGTAACTTCCTATTACAACTGTATGTTTCCAATATAAGACTGAAGAGTTTGCCTACCCAAATGCTGAATAACAAAATCTCTCCCTTTCACACACATGACCCAAACATGACCTAAAGAAGTTCTAATGAGAACTTCTAATGACAGAAAAGCTACTTCAAAACTGGCAAATTAAGAATTTCTGGAAGCGTGTCTAGTAAAAGCTATCATGGGTATTATTTGAAGAAACTAAGTATTTTGACACAAGATAAGGGGGTGGGGGATGGATTTTATATGTATCTTTCCACAGGGAAAGCTTTGTTCTTTTTTTTTTTCAGAGGAACAAAAAACATTAAATACAGATCCTTAAGGTGAAAGTGAACTTCCAGCCAAAAAAGGACACCTCGCCAGGTAACTGCACGTTTAGAAATGGGCATCTCCCTCCGTCGCCAGCCGCTTGCTGAAATCTACTCATGCAGGTGCCTTCCTCTTACCTAATGGACGTCCACGAGGGTCCAGGTGTAACTATGAGAAACTCTCTCACGTCCCCACTGTGTTTGGGGAGGGGTGCAGGTTGGGGACACCGTGGCAGAGGCTGTAGGTGTCAGGGAAGAGGATGGAAATGGGGTTCTTATTCGCGTTTCTGTGCCCTCGGGGTTTGCCTCCCTTTGAGGGCAGAGAATGGAATCCCGTGTTAGTCATTTTCCCCTGTTGAACTGTGCTTTTTGAGTTAAGACACCTGAGACCAAACCAGGGTAAAACAAATGTCAATTAAACATCACTGAGCAGCACTGGTACAGGGGAAGCAGGCCCACTCAGGGTTTCTGGAGGGTGGAGGCTTTGCGGAAAAGGTGGGAGCGCGAGGTTCTGGTCTGCTGCAGCATCTGGAAAGGATGATAATGGAAGAGCAGATTTGGGAGGATGAATGGCCAGCTTGGTTCATACAGAGGGAGCAGCAGGCAAGGCCGGAGAGAGGCTGAGGAAGCAGGGCAGGGAGGACAGGAAATTCTGAGCCAGGGAAAGCCACCCAGAGGTAGAGGGGAGCTGGAGATGGCTTCTGAGGACATGCTGGGAGGGCAGAGGATTCAGGATGGACCGCAGAGTTAGGACGGTGTCTCGGCCGCCTAGGCTTAAGGAAAGCCGGGGTGATGGCAGTGAGAATGGAGAATCAACCCCAGAGAAACAATAAAACCTGGGGGTGGTCACTGAGACACTCAGGAGGGCACACAAGCTAGGACACTTCTACAAACACTCTTTTGTAAGGACAAAAGACCATTTTTGCGTTTATCCCTTTCTTTTCAGTTCAAAGGGTAGCAAACATCTAGGTCCTGTTTAGACCAATATTTGGGAATCTTCATTAACACGAGGTTTTACGCCCCACATAAAAAAAAAAAGCACTTCAGGCAAAAATTTGCAAGCATCTTTCTACAGTAGAGGTTTCCCTTTAGTTTTGAGGCTGAAGCGCACTTTATTCTCCCCTGCCATTAACTGAGTGGCCCTGGCAAGATGGCTAGCTTCTATGAGCTTCAGTTCTCTCATCTGTAAAATGGGGAGAATAAACCTACCTCCATGGGGCTTCTGTAAAGATTACATGAAAGAGCTTGCACAGTGCCCGAAACACAGCTGACACCCCAAAAACAAGAGTTCCCCTCCCCAGTTCTATTCCAGGGAGTAACATTCAGAGAACTACCACAGCCTTGTTCACCTGAAGTTTCTTCAGGAGTCAGAAGTGCTGTTCAAAACACCTCTTCACCTCCTGGGAAAGAGAAGCAAACGAGTCTCAGAGATACAGCTGAGCACAGGCTTTGAGGGGCACAGGAAAGGAACGCCTCTTAATTGGTAGTAAGCGCTTCCCAATATTCCAAACCATGCTCCTTTCAACAAGAGAGAATGCTATTAAGTGACTTACAGAAAGAAAAGGCACCACAAGAAATGTTGTCTTTAAAACAACTTTAATGAAAACCATTCTCAACACATTCAAACAGCTCTTTTTGTGTTTCACGAACAACTTAATCTCGTCCAGTTGCCCCAACAGGTGATGCTGTTTCCCACCTCAGGTCTTTCCACCTCTTGAATGCACTTTCTTTCCCACCTTGTCCCTGGTTGCCCCTGCTTATCTGTCTTTTAAGTTACAGAGAGGCCAACCCTGGCACCCCTACTGAGGCTAGGGGAGGGGTACAGACAGGCGGATTCACTACCCATTCTCCACACTTCTGAGTATTTGAAAATTTCCACAATAAAACCTTTCAAAGTCGCTCTTTAATGTAAGAAATGAAAGAAAAACATGGTGGGTCATCCCAGGTACACCAATTCCACCTGTCCACGAACCTGAACTGCAGCTCACCCCCTAGCAAATACGGAGCACTGCCTACTTTCTCACGGATGCGTCCTTGCTAATCCCTGGTCTATTTTACAGGTCGCTCTAAGTTTCTTATATTGGACACATATTGTGATAGTTTACTGTCATATTAAGTGTGAATACTGCCCAAACGTGTTTCACGTGCTCTGAGACTGAAAAAAGGAAGCACTAAATGTAGAGGCTGCACTATCTCACGAGCGCCCACTAGTGTCAACAACAACATAAAGTCATTCTCAGAGTTCTGTAGGGCTGACGGGTTTGGGGAAATCTGCAATAGCATTGATGTTTAAAGCAGGAAAATAAATATCAGGGAGAAACGAAGGCAGAATTTAGGAAGACAAACATGTTTTCTGGATCCTTACCCCAAAAGGAACTTAGAGAATCAAGGCATGTAGAAGTTACTCGAAGTTGCTCTCCAAGAGACCCACTGATCTGTGTGAAGACAGCCACATGAGCACTACCATCCCCCGCGCCCGCCCCGCCTGGCTCCACAGCTCCTGTCCTCCCTTCCGGTCACCTGCAGACACCTGGGCCTCTGTGAAGGATGCTCAGCCCTCTCTGGCAGCTCTCAGGGACAAGAGACCCGGCCAACTGCAACCCAGGGAGGACTGGAAGTGGCAGTGACCCAGCAAAAAAGACGTGGGTCTTGCCTGAACCTGAGTGTTCGTGATAAAAAGAGTAGCAGTAGTGACACTTAGCTAATGTTCTGAGTGCTTGCTATGTACCCAGCATCGCTCTATGATCTTTACTCATATTTTCATTTAAGCCTCACAATAACTCTATGAGGTTGAGGAATTTCACGAAAAGGGAAACTGACCAAAAATCAGAAACACTTTGCCGAGAGGTCAGAGGAAAACGATCTTGCACGGGACCCACAGCTAAGAGGTAGAGTGCTTGGACACAAAGGCAGGTGGGCACCAGGGCTCTTCCACGTGCTGTTACGTTTTTGGTAAGCTCACTTTCGGGGTGAAATACCAGGACAAGACCGACAACCTGCTGCAAGTCTTATACAAATATCAAGGAGACAAGTCAACTGACAGTCCATCCAGCGCTTTACAGGGAGACAGACAACAGCAGGAATGCCGTGTCAGCGCCTCAGCTGTAAAGAAATGAATTCTATCAACTCACCTTACAGGACCCGCCCTGGGGAACTAACTCATACTGACTGGTAATTATTGCTACAATGAGAACCATTAACTTCGAGGAAAACCAGAACATTCAGTGTCTACAGCTCAATTCACCCTGTTCCCAGATGGCAAAATCTACATGGGAAACACGTCACCACCAGAACGTTGCTCGGTAAACACTAAGGCTCAGCACTAATGTATGACACCTCGAGTCATAAACATCTGAAACAACGGTAATATACCAAGATCAGCCACTCTGGAATTTCCGGGACAGTCCTGATCTCCAGCACTCTATTTATAATATTGTGATTTGCTATTTTGCATATACGATCCTCCCTGCCGGAGTAGTGGTATCTATGCTCTAATATCCTCGTTTTCAAGGGTCTATGTAGAGCACACCTTTCCAATAACATACTTACGTCAAAAATCAATATAATCTGTTAAGTCCTTCTACTATAATCACACTCTGGTTTTGAGAAAAATCCTTATCTGGTGGATTCATGAACCACACAGGCCCATCAGACTTGGAAAGGAGCTTCCTCTCGTTATGGCCACGTTAACAAACCAGGCCTAGCCTGACCTCATTGATTTTACGACGACTCTTTGACCTTCAGTTTCAGACACTGACGCTTTTTAACTTTAGTCCCAAACTCTGCACAGGAAACAATTTCAGAATAACCAGCGACTTGACTTTCCTCATCTGAGGAAGATGAGGATATTAATCCAGGTTAGGGCTGGGCAGGAGGGTCCCAGGAGGGGACGAGCTACTGGGAAAAAGGAGGAGGTCAAGCTTTTCTCAGCGGCTATGCTCTCATCTAGTTTATATACTGAAATTTGAAAAGGGTTCAGCTCCTTTTTAAACGTTTGCAAACCACTGACCTGAATGGCCATTCTAAGGTCTTAAGTATTTAATTCTATTTCTGATTTTTAAAATTGTTTTATTCAACAAATATTTGGAAAGTGCCTTACTTTGTGACAAGTCTGTGGTAGGCATGGTGGTTACAACAGTGAACAGTACGCTAATAAATACAGACTCTGCCCTCAGACCTATTACTGTTTGGGCTTTGGTTTTGTTTTTTTTTAAGAAATTGAAGAGTGATATAAACTCTGTCCACAGCAGAGTTACCCTCTAAAATTCTATTTTATATTTTCCCAGGTGTTAAAATCACAAGATTCCTAAAACTGAGCTGGTACACGTTTCTACTATGGACACTGGTTCAAGTGTTTCTTCCCCTCTGCCCAATATTCAGAAGATACAGGCTGAATAATACAGACAAAACCAGTTGTAAGTTGAAAAATCAAACTGGATTTTATTAAAATATACATAAATAACCCTTATTTTTCTTTATTTCATCAGTTTGGGGAAGTTAAGAGGAAATTGAGAGGTAATAGCAGTGGTGTAGAGAAATGAAGGCCAAAAGGGAGTCAGTGAAACTGTGTTCCAGCCCAGATCTGCCACCCAGCAGCCTGAGAAAGGCATTTAGTGTCCTTGGCTGCATAATGAGGTGGTTGGGATATATGCTGTCTGGGGTCACCTGCACCTCAGAAACTCTACTGTCCTAATCCTGTCCTAATGATTAGGAGCAAAGGCTATGGTTATGTATTAACTACAGAGCAGGTGTTCACAAGGAAAAGTAAATGACCACTGAACTCATAGGAATACTTTTAAGGAAGACAAGAAGAATACAGAAGTTTTCTGCTTTAAAAAAATGCATTGATGTTACTGTTTTATTCACACTAACTAGAATATATACACAAAAAATGTGTATCATATGTGGCTTTCAAAAAATTCTATGTTCCATGAGAACTATGTAAACAGTGTAAAATGTTCCTACTGCATAACAAAAGAAAATCAGCATTTCCACGTAGTATTAGGAAAATATTTAGATAATTTGAAGTTACAGTAAAACAAAATATCACAGAACAGTCTTTTCATGAAATAGAGTTGTAGTCTAAACGCCAATACAGTTCATACTTTCAAATACTTTGGTAGAAGTGAAATTAATACAAAGCAAAAAAACCAAAATCCAAAAAACTTCTCCTGTGGTTCTCACACTGATTGGAACTTTAGCAATGAGGCGACTGTACAGCTACCTTAGGTGACAAACGGAAACACTTCTCGTTTGCTCCCCACTGCTGGTGGCAATGATGCTGGGGGAGCACCTCACAAGTCTTCTGTGAAGTGCGGAGCATCTCACTTCCTTCCACAGCTCTGCTCTCAGCAACAGCCTGGAAGGCTTCTTAAAGACAGCAGTTCAGCTTGGAACAGAAGTGATCTTGGTTTACTTCCGCTAACAGATACAAATGACCCCGCATTAAAGCAGCTCAGAACTATAATTCACATTTAAAGTAGAACATACATTTTTTTAAAACTGTATTATTATAGTTTCTCAAGAAGTCCATAGAACATACTACATTAATTTTTTAAAAAATGCAAGTTGAATAGCCCACTGACAATAGTTTTTTAAGAAAGAAACAACCGTCTGCATGCTACAAATATTTCTTCACTGATATCACATATTACTTGGACAACTGTACAACTAAACTGATCTGAGGAGTTTTTAACTGCATCATTTTAATACTTTCTTCTTCTCATCTACACAGTCCAAATGTGGTCCTGATTTATTTCACTGTCTTCTTGTTCTGTATGTTTTCTTTTCAATGAAGCCCTGCATCGGAGAGTTACAGCAGAGTAACCGTCGGTGAACCACATTCCTGTCATCCATCACAGGAGCAGGCCGGGGATGTCCTCTGAGGACTTTCTCAGCAATGTAATTTATACTCTGCAACTTTCTGTAAAGACAAGAATGTCTTTAAAAGAAGGAAAAGAATCCTCGGTCAGCTTTACAAACTTATAGTAATAACACAACAACGCACTGTCGTTCCTTTCTGAAGTAAAAGAACAAACACACTGTCAAGTGCCAAACAAACATTGCAAACTGCCTCTGAAGAACAGCCTGCGAGCACAAGTCCTCAGACAGGCCTTCTGGAGGGATGAAAGGGCATCAGGGAGTGTTTGGTGAGATGAACTAGCCTGATAACCTTCATAACAAAATGAGTATAGAAAATAAAAGACAAAATATAAAGTGAATTATCTGTTGGGTTAATCTGAGGCTTTTTAAAGAACAATCTTAAAAAGGGTTAAAGGGCAGAAAAAAATTATTCAGCAAAATTGTCTATGCTTCAATGAACCAAGTATAGAAGGATTGTTAATATTTTAAATTAATTATTTTATAGTACCAGCGTAACATTGGGCACTAACTTCTTGCCTAAATTTTATAACCACGTATAAGAAGTAAAACAATTACAGTGAACAAATCATGTGTGAAATAAAAGGTTCTTAATTTTTCATATCAGATGTATCACAATCCCAGGACTACTACTGTTTGGACTTTGTTTTGCTTGTTTTGTGCAGAGAGAATGTCAGGGGAACTTAAATCATTTCAAAATTCATTTGGAATAATAGCCAAGAACATAGTATACCAAGAACTTGCACTGCCAGGTATTAAAAACTTACACTGATTCTAAGACAGCATCAATTGTAAGATGCAATATTGTTTTATGTACCATGCAAAGAAAAGATGTCCAGGGTATGGAATCTAAAAGGAGACAGAGACCCTCACAAAAAGTGGGGATACCAAATGGCAACAGCCTCAATGAGGGGTTAAAAAAAATAATAATAACAACGCTTCCTCCAGAAGAGAAGGCAAGGAAGCCTGCATACCACTTCCCTGACAACAGGAAGAGGGGGAAATAATTCCTTGATATTTGCACTGGTACCTCCACCCCAACCTACCTACAAATTCTGTGCTCTGAGTTCACACTACCAGCAAAGGCCAAGAAAATCTCAAGCAGAGATATTAGCTTCAACAGACTCAGACCGGTAGTGCCCCCAAGTGACTAGCAGAAGAAAACTCAAACCCTCTCAGGGAGAACTCAACTTCCATTAAGGCAACAGCTGATTTTTAAGATGCACTCCATATTTAAAGATGCTAAAATGTGGAAAATACATAATATGAAATCAGATAAATCAGTTATTTCTCTGGTAGGCAGATAAATAACTCAATAGAAGAGATGTCAGAAAGCCAAGAAAACAAATATTGGGCATATGATCAAAAAAAGGTCAAACAATAGCACATGATAAAAACATCAAGCCAACGACAAAAGGGTACACTGTTCAATATATGGCACAGGCAAAAAAGATTAACTATTTAAGAAAAAAGTTCAATCCCTCTCTATACCATATCCTTCTAACCTATAAAGTTAGATGAAAAAGCAAAACCATATAAGAACTAAAAGAGAATATATAATTATCTAAATAATAATTAATCTTAAAAGACTGACCTACATATTTTTAAAACATGCTCCCCACCCCACCCCTCAAAAATCCAAAGCATAAAAATAAAAGGCAAATGTCAAACTGGAAAAAAAATTTGCAATGACCAAAGGTTAATACCCTTAACTGTCGTAATTATAAATCAACCAGAAACAGAAATACCCCACCCCACACCGCCAGAAAAATGCACAAAGGTCAAAAACTGGCAACTGATAAAAGTAGAAATGGCCAATTAAATACATTAAACATGCTCAATTTCACTAGTAATAGAAATGCAAAATAAAACAATGATATAATAATTTCTAGCTATCAAATTAGCAAAACTTTAAAAAAAAAAACAGTAATACCTAGTGTGGGCAAAAGGGTGCAGCACTTATATGGATGGCACATATATGGATGGCCGCTATGAAACTTCAGCAACCTTCCTGAAATGCAACTTTACAACAAATACAGATCAAAAGCTTTTTTAAAATGTGACTATCCTTAGATCTAACAATGCTACGTCTAGGAATTTATGCCAAGCAGTCAGAGATGTGCAGAAAGTATGTACAACTACATGTCAGAATTATTTATAACAGTGAAAAGTTGGAAAATCACCTAAGTGTGCAACAGTGGTAGATAAATTAAGGATTTTAATAAATAGAACTATAAAATGAAATATAATGCAACTATTAAATATCCATGTATCTCTGAAGCACTGTTCATACTAGTAAAAGATTAGATAACCTATAGGCCCATCAGTAAGGTACGGTTAAACAAATTATGGTGTAACAGTCAATGGAGTACTATACAATCAATGAAAGGAATAAGGCGGCTCTTTTGTTCTGATATATATCCTTTCTGCCTGAGATGATCTTCCTCCCCCAGATATCCACCTGGCTCACTTGCTCAAATGACATTCTATCAGTGAGGATGTCCCTTGCCATTTTATACACAACAGCAACTTGTTCCCAACCCAAATGCACTCCCTCTCGCCCTTTTCCTTCTGCTCTATTTTTAACCATCCGGCACACTTCCATTGTTTATTTACAGTCTGCCCTCCCCCAGAGGAAAGAAGATCCTTGAGGGCAGAGACTGTTTGGTCCACTGCTGTGAACCCCGGGGTCTAGACACTAGTACCTGGCACTTAGTAAGTAAGGTGCTCAGCAAATGATGCATGGATGATGGGTGGATGGATGGATGAGTGGATGGATATGGGAAAATCTCAAAGATACAAACATGAGAAGCGTGTCTTATTTTGCTAGTATTTGTCTTTTAAAAAGGAAAAAAATCATGTATGTGCTAGCAGGTGTCTGGAAGGATACACAAAACTTGGAACGCTGGTTGCCTCCAGGCAGGGACACTGGGGAAGAAGTGTAAGAGGAAGAGCCCTCTCTTCTGTCACTTCTAAAAGGTGAAACAGGGACCTGGTGTTCCAGTGGGTAAGACTGGAGTTCCAATGGGTAAGACTCCACGCTCCCAATGCAGGGGGCACAGGTTCGATCCCTGGTGGGGGAACTAGATCCTGCCTGCATGCTGCAGCTAAGAGTCCGCATGCTGCAACTAAGACTCAGCACAGCCTAAATAAATAAATAAATAAATATTTAAATTTTTTTTTAAAAAAGGAAGAGCCTCTTCCTAAAAAATAAATAAATAAAAGCTGAACCAACTGTATGCATAACCCACTCAGAAAAACAAAAATGGTAAATACACACACACCCAATGTTGTAGGCTAAGGTGGAAAAACTATACAATATACTCGCAAGTGGAAAAAAACAGGCTACAAAATAGCAAATAATATGAAATACACTGATGAGGTGGATGGACCTAGAGACTGTCATACAGAGTGAAGTTAAGTCAGAAAGAGAAAAACAAATACCATATGCTAACACATATATATGGAATCTAAAAAAAGAAAAATGGTTCTGAAGAACCTAGGGGCAGGACAGGAATAGAGAATGGACTTGAGGATATGGGGATGGGGAAGGGTAAGCTGGGACAAAGTGAGAGAGTGGCATGGACATATATACACTACCAAACGTAAGGTAGATAGCTAGTGGGAAGCAGCCGCATAGCACAGGGAGATCAGCTCGGTGGTTTGTGACCACCTAGAGGGGTGGGATAGGGAGGGTGGGAGGGAGACGCAGGAGGGAGGAGATATGGGAACGCGTGTATATGTGTAACTGATTCACTTTGTTATAAAGCAGAAACTAACACACCATTGTAAAGCAATTATACTCCAATAAAGATGTTAAAAAAATATATAGGAAATACACCAAGACTTAGAAAAAGCTTAGAAGGATTAACTTCTAACACTTTTAGTTAGCAAGATTATAGGTGATTTCTGCTGCTTCTTTTCTACATTTTTCTAAAGTTTCTGTATGAGGCACTATCGTTTTATAATTTTTTAATGGTTTTTGAAGCACACAGAGCACTTGTTTAGCAGAGGGTCGCAGCACCCAGATCCCAGGGCACAGTGACTCCCTCCCAGCGCTGCCTCAGTGATCCTCATGGCGTCTCCCATCCCAACCTCTGGGTCACCACCCACTGGGAACCTCCTCACTCCTGTGATTCTCCGACCTCATCCTGCACTGACCTCTCGCTCTTTTCAGTCTCTATCACCTCCCTTAGCTCCCTTGTCTTTCTCCTCCTGTCTTAAGTCACCTGGCAAAACCCTAATCCTAGTAAACCCAATTATCTCTTACTGTGCACCTCAACCAAGTAGCAGCACATGGCCGGAGAAAAGTCAGGCGGTCGTGCCAACTGTACTCACTTCAAAGTTATGACCAAAATATCGAATGGGCACTCAAGCCTGCAATACACTCCTGCCACCCTTTGCTGGTAAATTCCTTCCCCCACACTCTGAGGGGAGCGTTCTTCTGCTCCCCTCTCTCCTCACGTCTCCCACAGCCCTTGACCATGACCTTACTGTCACACACTTAGGACAGGAGGCCAGAGAACCCCGGTCTACCCACCGCCGCCGTTACCCCCTACCCATACTGTGCCCTCACTCTCGGCCTTCCTCCGGTCCCATGGAAGAGGCAGCCCTGCTCTTTTTCTGAGACAAAACCCTTCGATGTGCCCTGGCCCTACCCCCCACTGACTTCTCAAGTCTTTCCTCCAATAATATCCCCTTTAGCTCTTGCATTATCAACTTCTCCCTCAATACTGGATCACGGTCGTTAGCAAACAAACGCACCTTGATATCATAAAATGTCTCCGTCTTACCTCTGCTACCCCTCACAGCGCAACTCGTTCCTCTGATCCCTCGCCTCCCCTCGGCCCACTGAACCTCTGCCGTGATATGAAAACAGCTTTGCTCACGGTCACCAATGACGTCCTGTGTCCTCTTCAAGCCAGTGGCCAATTCTTGGTCCTCCTCTTACTCGACCTCTCAGTGGCATTTCACATGGCCAACTGCTCTCTCCTTGAAACAATCTCTCAGCTTCCCTGAGACCACAAGCCCCTGGCTTTTCTTTCACTTCCCAGACTTCTCTCTTGTCCACGGACACACTCCTAAGTGACCTCATCCAGTTTCTGGCTTCAGATGGCAAGTATGTGCTGGTGATTCTAAGGTCATTATTATCTTCAGACTAACATCATCCACTACCGACTCTCCATCCCCACAACCCCCAAAACCCTGCTCCCCCAACAAGCCTTCCCAGGAAAAGGTACCAGCAACCACTCAGCTGCTCACATCAAAATCCTAAGGGCCGTCCTTAACTCTTCTTCCCCACACTGCCCACACTGAACTCATCCGTAAGTCCTGGACATCGCTACCCCCGCACTAGCCCTGAGTTCAATCATCTTTCACCATCCCTATCACTACACCCCTAGTTGGAGTCACCGCCAGCCTCTGACCTGCTGTCCCTCCATCCGTGCCCAACAGTCCACCCTCCACCCAGCACCCAAAGCAATCTTTCTAAAGTATAAACCAAATGATGTCACTCCTCTTCTTAAAAACGCCCAGTGTTTCCATTACGCTTAGAACAAAACGCAAACGTCCTGCCAGATCCCTCGCAGTCAGGCCCACCTATCTCTGTCCTCTTCTCCCCTCTGGCTACGCGGGTCTGCTCTCTGTCCCTCAAACACAACACATCGGCTCCCATCTCACGGCCCTGGCAATTGCCCTTCTCTCTGCCTGGATTCTTCTCCCCGTATCTCCAGGTGTCCACCTCCTTCCCACCGTTCAAATTTCAACTCATATATCATCAGCTTGGCAAGGCCTTCCCTGGAAGCACCCCCAGTCACTCTCAACCTCTTCCTATTTTGTCTTTTCCACAGAACCTATCAAAAGCTGACATTTACTTGTGAATTAGAGTACAGGCTTACTGTAATCTCCTCCCAGCAGAAGGCAATTTCCTTCAAGGTGAGAATGCAACCTCATCTACCACTTATCCCCAGGATGAAAACTGGCGTCTGGCACACAGTCGGTGCTGAATAAACATCTGTCAACCAACTGAATGACTATTTCATAATTGAAAACCTGGACTGAGGTAACTCTTGACATTACATTTAGTTTATTTTAATATTATAATATCAGAAATGCTGAGAACTGATAAAACTGTATCAAAAGTCTGATTACAAAATGGCCTTTTATACCTCTTACCTACTCTGTTAAGGTTTTCTAATACACATTAGGAAATGACCTAAATGTCCAGGAACAGGAAGCTGGCTAAATATGATGGGGCACAGCCATACAATGGATTCCTATGTAGCCATTAAAGAGAATGAAAAAGATCTACACAAGTTACTATGCAAGCTGTACGGCTGATCGACAACATCAAGCTGCAGAACAATACAGTCAATGAGATCCTTCTGTTTTGACATGAACACGTATTTGATTGGACACATGCACAGGAAAACTTCTCTAAGAAAATCCTACTAAAAGTGGTTACCTCTCCAAAACAGAAGGTGAAGACTGCACTTATCATTTATGATTAAAAAACCAAAAAGTGCCAGGAACTACTTTTGATTTCAGCAATCTAGAGCTCACCACTTTGCATTTCACTCTATCAAAGGCTATAAAAGTTCTAACTTTTTAAAAAACACATTATCTATTTTTTGAAGTGATGTATAATCTAGTGAGGAAAAACTGGCATCCGTTGTCTCAGGAGAACAGTCAGGTTACAGAGTGTGGCCAACTTGCAGGTTGGTTTATGCATTATAGGTTTAACCCCCTTCTCTATTCCTTCCCTCGATAATGACTGGGAATGCTTAAAATAAAACCTTTACAATCTTTCAAGCAGTTTGGGGTTGAGGGGGGACATGGGACATGTGACACAGGCTTAGTCAACAGGCGTGAGTAAATTTTTGGAGATGCTTCTGTTTTCCTAATTAAGATAGATATATATAACCAATACCACCCTTTCTCACCTTCTTCATGCCCCGAACGCAGATGTGATATCTAGAACTACAGGAGCTACCTAATAACCACAAGGCAACAAGAGCCAACAGGCAGGTGAAAAGATGCAAATGATCTAGTGACATCATTCAATAGATGAACCCTTCCTGTTATGTATGAAAAATAAACCTCTGTTTTTTTAAGGTATTGTGAGTTTGGTTCCTTAATGTCTCTATTCTGAATTAAAAAAAAAAAAAAGAAAGAAAGAAAAACACTCAGAGGAAACAGAAAAAAGAAAAAATTATAGTCAACATCAAATCCATAAAAGAGGCTTCAGAATGAAACATTCAGAATTTATACACACAATAAAGATAAACTCACACAGTGAAGCTGAAGTCCAATCAATGCTGGGGCTGTTCTGGACTAATGCTCATTGTTCGATAAATTTCTTTAAGTAATAACAGGGCAGTATCTTCAGATTCCCTATTACAAAGAAAAGCACATTTACTTAAGAGATAATTAGAAATTAACCTCTAGGACTTCCCTGGTGGCGCAGTGGTTAAGAATCCGCCTGCCAATTCAGGGGACATGGGTTCGAGCCCTGGTCCGGGAAGATCCCACATGCTGTGGAGCAACTCAGCCTGTGTACCACAACTACTGAGCCTGTGCTCTAGAGCCCGCGAGCCACAACTACTGGGCCCGCGTGCCACAATTACTGAAGCCCGCATGCCTAGAGCCTGTGTTCCGCAACAAGAGAAGCCACCACAATGAGAAGCCCACGCACACCAACGAAGAGTAGCCCCCACTCTCCGCAACTAGAGAAAGCCCACAGGCAGCAATGAAGATGCAGCCAAAAATTAATTAATTAATTAATTATTTTAAAAAAGAAAGAATTTAACCTCTATGCATAAAGACGGAGAATGCAGCTTTGTTTCTATTCAATTCTACCTAAGAAGGGCAAATGAAAATAAAGTAGTGTAATCTCAGAGCTGTCCTTAAAAACTGGATGAATACCAATCAGCTCCAAAATAGCTGTGCCGCAGTTCTCCTTGGTGACGGAGGATACACAAAAGGATGGCTTTCAAAGTCCCTACCATTCCCATTCTGTGAAAGGCATCCCTGCCAAAACGGTGTGCAAGTGCCAAAGGCCTCTGGTCAAAGGCAGATGACATGCTGCCATCTTGTGGATAACTAAACTCAAGGGGGAAAATACTGATTTTGAATATATGGGCATTCAAATTGCAAATGGTAAATCAGCAAGAACCTCACTAAAACTGCTGTATGTGCTGCAACGTGAAGCCCACATGAATGTTATCCAAGATGAAAATACTTACCAATAGCATAAGTGACTCTGAAGAGCGAAAAGATATTCATTAAAACTCTCTATTGGCTTTTCTTGAAGAACATAGTCAATTCGGCGGCCTCCGTTTAACATTCCAACCTTTCCTAAGTAGTCCTCATCCTTGGAAAAATCTGGACTTTCAACAGTCTTTTCTGCTAGAATTTAAACCATTTCAATATCAAAGTCAATCACTTAATCATTATCCTCTGACTTTAGCTGACCTTCTGGGCTCAAGAGAATATTGCTTGACACACGTAGCAACCTGGGGAACTACCAGGCTCACTTCCCATTCCTCCAAAGAGCCAGGGGAAGAGGGGCTGGTTCCCCGAGAGAGAGGAGAAAGAGCCAACGAGCCGACAGAAGTTTTGAAGAAAAGGGGTGAGAGGAGAGCGTTTGTAGCAAGAAAGGACATAGAATTAGAATCTGAAAGAATCACAAACATCGTGGCACAACGACCTGACATTACGTGTGCAGTCTACAACGACACAGTACAGTCAGACATAGTACCGGGAGAACATTTCTCACAGGGGGTCATTCAGATGCCTGAATGCTAACTTAGTTCTCAACTCCGACATTCCACTCTGGCCTTATGAATCTCAACAAAATTTTAAGCCTGCAAGAGTAAACAGTTCAGCAACTATGAGCCCAAAACCTAGTAAAAAAAAAAAAAGAATGACATGCATTTTGAAGTACAGTTTATCCTAACTGATTTTCCTTTATAGGAAGAGCCTCTACATTTCAGCAAAAAAGACTACAATGGAAAACCAGCATCAAATAATTAATGTGTGCTGCGTTCACAGATATTTGTACTGGAAAATGCCTCAAATGTCAAATTTACCTTCAACTACTTGCTTTTCTTCTTCTTCTTTGATTTGATTGGCTACCTTCTCCAATTCTTCTTGCAGCTGAGTTGAAGAGGTATGAGCACGGGCAAACTCATTTAATGTCTGCCAAGCACTTTTCAGAGAGCTAATGAAACCCTGCTTCAAATCAGATCCCATACGAGACAGACTTTCTTTCAACTCTAAAGAGATTAAGATGACATATCAAGTTATTAGTTACTGGGTTAAATTCTGCACCACAAAACTTAAAACAAAAGTTATACTATTCTCAGACAGGATAAGACCTCTTACTCTTCTCTTAAATGTCAAATATATGGAATTTCTCAGCCAAGAACTTCCAACGTATTAAAATGTTTTGAGGAGTCTTATTCTGTCATTTTTTTTTAACAACTAAACTTGATCCAGCCTAAACCTACACATTTCCTCTCTCCAAAAAAAAAGGAGTTCAAATACCATAAAAATGTAATAAGTACATTTATGTGCTTTTTTTTTTTACTGTAAGTTAAAAAATGGGCCCACAAGGTTAAAAAGATGATTGTTTTTCTAATACGTATTGGTGAAATGGTTTTGAGACTTTGAGATTCTGATATAACCACAATTTAAACTTCTAATTTAAAAATGAAGAAACTCCTGCCCCTTCAGCTTTTCTGTTTTTGTCTAATAAAAAATATATGAATTCATAGCCTTAGCGTATCAAATTTCTCATTTAACTTCAAAAGAGTTAATTGTGTTTATAAAGCATGGTGCAACGTTAGAAAAAAAAGAAAGGTATTTAAAATAAGAGGGCATGATCACTGTTCCTTCTTTTAAACCTGTGGATAAGAAGTACTATACACCATTAATAGGCATAAAGAAACCTAAACCCTACTTGGAATTATTATCAATCCATTTTGTTTAATGAATTTTTTTAATAGGAAAAGTTTGTTTAGTTAGCAAGGAAAAAACAGCTTGCTTAACTTATCATCAAATTTTTATTTCTTGATGGTTTGGTCATTAGTTCAAAAGTTACTTTGCTTCCCAATTCCAAAAACTATAACCAAATTCTATCAAAATCTATGCACTCATCACTTTATTACCACCTTTCTCCATTCCTTATTATGTCAACAATTAGAATGTTATCAAGGAGAAATCATTAAGGAGAAGGAACTCATTCATAACTTTACAGCTCCTGCAAATAATTAGTAAACATGTTCTGAACAATGGAGGCATTTAAATAAATAAGAACTTAGTGTTAAAATTTTCATAACTCATTACCAATGACAGGAAGGACACAATTCATTACAAATGACAGATTACAAAATGACAGGAAGGAAACAAGTTTTTATAGTATTTGCTTTTTACCTAAATGAAGTCTTTTTCTGCCTTTGTGATGTGGAATGAGAACTGCTTTTAGGTCCAAATCTGGTACAATCATAGGTTCTAATCTATATGCCACCGGATCAAGCTATAAATAGAAGAATTAGAAATCGATGAAAAGCTGTTTTGAGTTATATATCTTAGTTGAGTGAGAAAACAGGTATCTGGCAAACCAGAGATTTTGATTTTCTTTTCACACCTTATTCAAATACTGGTAATTATAAGAAGACTTTCAAGTCTGCACGTAAAATTACTTGGCAAGCAAAGCAAGAAAATTATTTCCTTGAACAAAGGCTTTTTGGTAGAAAAGTTTATCGGAAAGTATCAGACTGTATTTTTTAGGTCAGAGAGCTGAGTTGTACAAAAGCAAAATCAGTATTAATTCCTAAGAAATAAGAATCTGAGAATCTATTAGGATAGAGAGGACGGGTGCTTCGTCTTCTTCAAAATAGAAGTAAACGCAGTTCACTCACTGGATGATAAATATTGAAGAACCCTTTGCAGGTCGGAAGCCTGTAGTTCTCATCTATACTATCCACTCCTCGAATAGTGAGAAACATACCAATTGGAGATCCCAAGGCAAAGAAAATCTCTGGTTCAAAGTCTAAGGAGCTGTAAACAACAGAAACCTAGAAAGGATCAGAAAACAATGAAAGATGGTCATTCCAATGTCATGTAATACAAAATTCAGAAGTTCAAACTGGAACTGCACTTAATTACAAGCGTCCCAAAATAGATGATGCCCCTCAAGGTGTGGCTTACAGTGCTGATAACTGGTCACGGACAGCTGCTGCTAGCTGCAAAGGACCAAAAAATTTCCTTTTGAAATCTTTACATACTAATACATCCTCTGACTATACTTTTACTTACTGTATAAAGAAGAAGTAAGTAAAAAGCATAAAATATATAGTGTACAGAAGTATTATATTTATTTTAGTTATAAATGTGGTCAAAACTACAGACTCTAGAATCAAACTGCCTGGGTTTGAATCCTGACTCCACTCCTCACTGTGTGACTGACCCTGGCCAAGTTTCTTAACCTCTCTTGCCTCCACCTCAGTTTCCTCATCTATAAAATGGGGATCATAACAACGCCAAACTCATAATGTGGTTGAAAAATAAATAACCTAATCCACATAAAGTGCTTAGCATATTTTAAGCATCCAATGACTGTTACTTCTATTATAACTATCACCCTCATTCATTAGGCATGTTTCTTTCCATTAGAAATGTGAGGGTAAGCTGTGACAAAGTGAGAGAGTGGCATGGACACATATACCCTACCAAACGTAAAATAGATAGCTAGTGGGAAGCAGCCACATAGCACAGGGAGATCAGCTCGGTGCTTTGTGACCACCTAGAGGGGTGGGATAGGGAGGGTGGGAGGGAGGGAGATGCAAGAGGTAAGAGATATGGGAACATATGTGTATATATAACTGATTCACTTTGTTATAAAGCAGAAACTAACACACCATTGTAAAGCAATTATACTCCAATAAAGATGTTAAAAAAGAAAAAAGAAATGTGATTTATCCCAAAAGAGCTCTTCTTTGGGGGAAACCTTCTCAGTTCACTGAGAACTGCCTAGAGTGAGAGAAAGCACCCACATTCGGACAGCACTCTATAATTTACAAAGCTCTTTTGTTTGTCGCTCAGTGACAGAATATGAGTCTTCATCATTTTACTATCCTGAGAATGAAGAACAATGAATGGCATAATCCAAGTGCATGACAGAGGTCCACTGAGAGCGAACAGCATGGCAGGAACCCTCGTGCCCGCTTATCAGACGAAGACAGTGAAGCCCAAATAGGTGATGTCACTTACCCAGGAGCACACGTGAGTGGCAGAATGAGGATTTCTAACTCCAAAACCAATGCTCTTTCTACTAACTAGGCTGCCCTTCTAACAAAGTCTAGACTTCACATCCCTTTGTTTGCCCTTATAATTGCAAATTCAATAGTTTCTGCTACTGATGAGGGCCACAAAATACTCTCAAGATTATGTATCTTCCTCCAGTTCCAGAAAAAAAAAAAAGAAGAAAAAACAAAGTGAAAAAAAATTATAAACTGGAAAAAAAATTTACATCAAGGGGCCAATATCCTTAATATATAAATTCTTAACTATCAGTAAGAGAAAAGCAACCCAATACAAAAATAGGTAAACCAGCACCTCACACACACAAAAAAGCCTAAAAAATAGGTGATAAAACATCCAACCTCTCTAGTGCTCAAAGAAATACAGTGAGATACAGTTATCAAAGATATAAATGAAATACTAAAAAAAAAAAATTAAAATCTATTTTCATGTAAAAAATTATTTCTTTAGAAGTTACACAAGTAAGAATACTACATATTTTTAAAGGAGAAAGATAATATCAGTACTAGTGAGGGAGAGGAGAGAGAGGCAATCTTATAAACTGCCAGCTGGAGTACAAACTGGCACAACCTTTCCAGGGGCAAGCAGCAATAACGGTTAACATTCTCATGTGCACGTCCTTGGACCCAGCTATAAATACTTCCAGTTATTTAACTGAAAGAAAGAATAAAAAATGTACACAGAAAATTGGTTTAAAACTGTTTATCACTGGATTGCTTAGAAGAATGAAAAACTGCCTACATGTCCAACGTTACGGGTTGAATGTGTTCCCTCCCAAAGAGAAATGTATCAGTACCTCAGACCTTACTTGGAAATAGGGTCTTTACAGCATTACAGGGGGCCCTAAATCCAATACGACTGATGTTATTATAAAAAGGAGAAATTTGGACACAGAGACGGGCATGCACAGGAAAGATGACGTGGAGGCAACGGGAGTCTGCCATGTGAAGATGGAGGATTGGAGTGATGCACACAGAAGCCAAAGGACGCTAACAACTGCCGGCAAACCAACAGAAGCTAGAAAGAGGCAAGGAAGGATGCCTCTGTAGGTTTCAGAGGAAGAAGGCCCTGCTGACACCTCAGTCGCGGAACTGTGAGACAGTAAGTTTCTGGCGCTTAAGACCACCCAGTTTGTGATACTTCGTTATGGCAGCCTATTATAAAATAGGCTTTGTATTAGATGATTTTGCCCAACTATAGCCTAATGTTAAGTGTTCTGAGCACGTTTAAGGTAGGGGAGGTTAAGCTATGACGTTGGGTAGGTTAGGTATATTAAATGCATTTTTCACTTTGGATATTTTCAATTGACAGTAGGTTTATCAGGACGTAACCCCATCGTAAGTCAAGGAAGATATGTATGGTGTTCTAGTATTTTCCATTTTTGTTAAAATATATATGTAAATATATGCTCAAATAAAAGTCTAGAAGGCCTTGTTCAAACTGCTAATGGTGATTAGTCCTGGTTAAGAGAATTTTTTTCCCCTCTTCTTTCGCCTAAATCAGTATTTCTTGGCTTTCTGGCAATGAATGATGCACACTGTGGATTACCACAACAACACTTTGGGTAACAAAGGAGATGGAATATGACCTAGGCTGGGTCAATCAAACCATGCCCCACTCCCCAGGCAACAAGAATTGGTCCAGAATGGACTTGAGACTCAAGGAGAGGTCAAATAAAATCCCTCCCTAAAAGTTTCCTAACTGGACCTATCAGGGTACATTCCTTTACCTCTTATGGTAATAAAGCTATAAGGAGATGAGCCCAGAGCCACTGACACCCACCATTCCAGGTTCACTGGAAGAGAAGGCCAACTCCCAGGGAGAGGCAGGCGGTCAGAATGTCCTCATGGCGCGGAGCCCCTGGTTCCACAACTCTGACACTCCAACCTTCACAGGTAGGTGAAGAAATACCTGCCTTTAATTTGCTAGAATCTGTTCAGGTTTGCTCATGTTTAAAAAAAGACATTTTTAAAATGCAAATTTTGGGCTTCCCTCGTGGTGCAGTGGTTAAGAATCCGCCTGCCAATGCAGGGGACACAGGTTCGAGCCCTGGTCCGGGAAGATCCCACGTGCTGTGGAGAGACTAAGCCTGTGCACCACAACTACTGAGTCTGTGCTCAAGGGCCCGTGTGCCTACAGCCCGTGCTCCACAACAACAGAAGCCACCACAATGAGAGACCTGCACACCGCAACGAAGAGTAACTCCCGCTCGCCACAACTAGAGAAAACCCATGCGCAGCAACGAAGACCCAACGCAGCCTAAATAAATAAATAAATAGATAGACAGACAGATAGATAAATAAATAAAATGCAAATTTTATGAATGAGTTAGGCTTAAAAGCTTGAACAGGCTATAGCAAACATCCAATAACATTTCCTGCCTTCTTTAAATCAGTCACGAACTCACTTAAGAGAATGGAACCATAAAAACAACTATAAATATACTGAAAGTAATATTGTCTAAAAAGATTTTAATACTTTTAGCCATTGAGAAACAATATATCATTAAATGCAGCATTATCAACTACTTGGTAGGTTTTTACAGGAATATTTCCCCCAGGGGAGAATTATGAGTAATAAAAAACGTAAGTTGAAGGAATGCAGCAAGCATCTCTCACAGAAGTTTAATTATATCCTGAAAATAATTTTCTAACTATCACCACTTCCATTGCTAGTGGCTAAGACACTAATGTTATAAAATTATGAGGGGTGAAAAATATTGAATAAGGACAATTTCAAAAGCTAGGTGATATGTTCAGTACACATTCAGTCCCTCATTTCGAACATTATGAAAGAAGCATACAATTTTTATTAAGAGAAATTCAGTTTTCTCCCCCCCCACCAAAAAAGACTGTTGAATAAATATTTAAAGAATCTAAAGCTAACCCAAAAAATACAGATATGTGATTCCAACATAAAATACATGGCCCAAGTCAACATGTAAACTTACCTGTCCAGTGCCAACTTCAAAAGACTCATAATCAACGTGCACAGAAGAAACGCAAACTCCGAGTGGGAGTTTCCTCTTGGACTCATTAGATTCTGAGGGAGGAGAAGCCATTTCTTTAGCTTTCTGAGCACTTCCCTCTTGTCCTTTTGTCGAAGCAGCCATCACTGCCTTCTTTTCTGATGCTTTCTTCTGTTCCTGTGAAATACCAAATTTTCATAATAGAACTGAGGGGAAAAAAGTTATCAGCTATCACTATGAAATATCTATATCAATATGAAGGAATGATTAGTAATTTCTTAGGCATAATAATGGTATTGTGATTATGAGGGAAATGTCCTTTTAGACATACATACTAAATATTTAAGGAAAAAAATACCATGATGCCTATAATCTACTTTAAAATTCTTAAGAAAAAGAAAATTAAGAACAAAAGCAAAATGTGGCAAAACAGCTACAGTTAAATCTAAATATTTGCTATTAGTATATTCTTTGCTCTCCACTTTTCTATGTAATTTAAAATTTTACTAAAGTTTTTAAAAATGCCAACTTCTTCCTTTGTGATCTCAACTTTAGCCAAATAATTTAGAAGTACTTTATATAACTGTAAAATATATACTTCCTATAAAGACGTGTAACTTAAGAGAAATTTATTCATTCAACATCTTTACACCATTATGTCTACACGGAGCCACTGACAAATTTTCCTCAAAAGCATTCTGGGAAGAACAGATAAACACATTGTGGTACATTCATACAATGGAATAACTATTTAGAAGTAAAAAGGAGTAAACTGCAAATAAAACAACAATCATATGAATTTCAAAAACACTATTTTGAATAAAAGAAGCTAGATACAAAGGAGTGTACAGTGTTGGTTCCATTTATATAAACTTCTAGAACAGGCAAAACTATCCTATAGTGATCAAATTCAGAATAGTAGTTGTATGGGAGGGGGAGTGGACCAGAAAGAAGCATGAGAGAACTATCTGAGTGACAGAAATGCTCTAGTTCTTGTTTTAGCTGGTGATTACACAGGCGCAAAAATTGTCAAAACTTACTGTAGTGAATACTCAAGATCTATGCATTTCATAAATAAGTAAAGAAAACCTTTGGGAGCATCTACAGAACAGGCATACCTCTGTAGTAATGAGATAAAATCTGCTCGGGTGGGTTTATGATCACACCCTGATACAGCAGCAACAATGTCAGGGGAATGTGAACAACCATCATGGTGGATTCACGGGTTTCACTGGCCCTCATTCCCCAAGCTGTGAATGACTGTGTTAAGTCTCTGTTTAAATAGCTATTGACAGGAAATTCCCTGGTGGTCCAGTGGTTAGGGCTTGGCGCTTTCACTGCCGTGGTCCTGAGTTCAATCCCTGGTTGGGGAACTAAGATCCCACAAGCCTCGTGGCGCAGCCAAAAATTAAATAATTAATTTTTTAAAAAAAGAACAGCTACTGACAGTGCCTAAACAAAACAGCTGGCCAAACTGGTCTTGTCTATTAATAAGTTCCAAACACCAGGAAACCTGGAAACAAGTCCAACTGGTTAATTCAAAGGCAATACAGAATAAAGAAAACTCTCCACCAGCCAGCTGGGAACCGATTCCACCGTTAAAGTCTTGGAAGGCTTCGTTATCTCTGCCCTTTGGAGGAACCACAAGATTAAACCTAAAACCCAAAATGAAGAACATGTTCAAGGTTCTTCAGTTTAAATTTGCTTTCTCACTTGGAAGTACCTCCCATTATACTCATAGAACTTAACAATCTAAATTGCTAAGAGAGCTAGCTGTCTAAACAGATCCTAAACTGTCCTACTGCAAACTGCTGTTCTGTTTCCCCTCCTAGACACATGCAATAACTTTAAAACAAAGTGAGCCAAAATACACATACTCGAGTATCAATATTCCCAGCACTAAAAATTATTCCTTTTCAAAGGAAAATGAATAAGATGGTTTTCAAAGGGGAAAGAAAAGCTCAGGTCACAAATATTTGACCTCTTTATTAAAATAACAGGCTAACTAACTTTGGTTCCATTATTTCGGTTACACTAAATCAATAGGACGCACCATTTTATCTTATTATGGATCGGGCAGCACCTTGTTAACTAGGAATAACAGAGCAATCAATGGCAACACGGCTGAGAAAGTTTCATGGTTCATCCAGAGGCAATTATTTTTGAGTTTAAAAAATAAGATGACTTTATAGTTTTACTCCTTTCAAAACATTCTTAAAATGCCATTACTTATATATCCAAGCTACTACAGGAGCCAAACCAGGCTCCTTCTAGAGATTTTTCAAGAACTATAGAACACTTTTCTACTTTTTTTCCTTTTATTTACAAAATAAAATCAGGGACAGATGTAGGACCTGGAAACATAGCTTCTCATTTGTTCTTTTTGTGTTTTTACAGGCCTGTGCTTCACTGATGTGCACATGGAGATGTACATGTTCACACTTGGAGAACACAGCCTGGTGGAAAGGAACAACACTAGCACGCTTGTGTCCTGGTTTTGGTGTGACCACTGTGCTCACCAGAGATGTTGCTTCTCAACTCAATCTTCATTGTTGCCTTCCATCAACCATCAAAAACACTATTCTGTGTCTAAAATGTGTTTTTTGAGTTGCACCTTTCTTTTCCATTTCCTATTACAACCCTATCATCTCTCAATCAGTCACTGCATAATTTCAGTGACTAGGCCCGGAGATTCCTAACAGCCTCTAGCTTCAGCCCCTTCCAACTCCATCCCTGCACTGTAACCAAGTGAACTCCCTAAAACACCAGCCCAGTCATGGAACTGCCCTCATTGCTCCACTGACCTACAGCAGTGGTTCTCACACCATGTCCCCTTAGAACTGAACCAGTGGCTTACACTGCTGCTAAAAACGTGGCCCAGTTCACACACACACACACAAAATTAACATAAAATTCAAGTTGATAATAGAATTGTCTCAACTTTAAGATTTGCTCCAATTGTTTTTTCCTTTAGTACTCCGTTATCAGCCAGTAGGCCCTAGCCAACAGCAAAAGACAGCAAATATTAATGGAAAAACCAGGAAGGAATCACTATGTGTAAAAAATCATTATAAGCACATTTGCTCATGGTTGAAATTTTATAATGTGGCTTACAGCACATAGTTTTAAATTTTAACATTTCTGAGGTAAAAATTAAACTTTAGACTAAACAGATGATTTGGTGCTAAATCGTAATTTGTGATAAAAATTAGTAAGTAAGTAAGCATTTCACGATGTTACTTTAAAAGCACCATGACTTTCACAGCCATGAAAACGTGTTTGAGGACCACTCCCTCGTAACTGAAATCTGCCACATCTGCCATTCGGGCCCTCGGGACCCTGTGCTCTACCTTATTCTCAGCTCAACTGCTGTTTCCGCTGCAGAAAGACACTTGCCCACTCCCGGAAGCCCATTTCCCCTGGCCCTACCCTTCCTTCAAGCTCAAGTACCAACACCTTGGAGAAGTCTTCTCTCACCAACCCCAGCCCCTTCTCTCCCGGACAGGCCTCACCTGGCTCTGGTAGCACAAGCAGCACTGATGCATCATCTGTGGTCAAATCTCTCCCCCTAACTAGACAGCATACCCTCAGTTCATCTCCAAATCCCAAGAACTCAGCACATGCCTGATCCAAAAGATACATTCATAAAATGCACAACTCAATTGCTTAAGCTAATCATAACAAATCAGTCCTATGACTTTACGGTCATATTACATATAAAGAAGTGGCATATGTTAAGTTCCAAAGAAGTAACACAAATTAAAGAACCACCGAAGTTCAAAAGATGGAAGGATCAACGAAGACCATGTTAATACAATAAAAATAAAACAGCCACCCTAAGTGCTACCTAATCTTTCTAAGTATACAGAAAATCTCTGTAAAGTTAACTTAATGAAAATTAAACGAGTTATTCCCAATAGTTTTATTCTTTTGAAATGTTTTCTAGTTGCCGCTATTATTGCTCTGATTTGGATTGCTGACTTTTGCTTTTTGGTTATTAATTAATGAAATGTATCCGTGTTCCTTCTTATCTCTAGACGGTGAGAAGGACTGGGAAGACAGAAAATGCGCTAACATTTATTGGATGATAAGCTACACATGCATTACTTCATCCTCACTGCAATCCTATAAGGAAGGCATTATCACTCCCATTTTATAAATGAAGGAAACCATGGGCCAAAAAAGTTAAGCAAATTGCTCATGAATATGTAATTAATAAGTGGTTGAACTGGGAATCAGGGTGACCAAGTCATCTTTTTGTCCAGGACTTACCCAGTTGTTGCACTGGGAAATTCCCAAATACCAATTCTAAGGCTGAAAGTCCTTCATCCCGGAATTTGCTCAGCCCCAGGAAAACCAGGAATTGGCATTTAATTGGAATTTGAATCCAGTTCTGGCTGACTCCCAAGTCAGGCCTTCCATCAACTCCATTACTGTGCCCTTGGGCAGGGAGCACAGTAGCTGACCTAACCATGATGGTATTAACAAAAACTTCCAAAATATAAACAAGCTAGTCACAGATGAGTTTTTTCTTTTAGGTGCAGAGATGAACTTTACCAGTTTGACTGCTTTATGTTTTACGAAGTTAGCTATCTTCTTCCTGGGTCCAAGGGGTATCCCCATTTCCTTCAGGTCATCCACTGTACACATAAGCTTTAAAAGAAAACAAACAAGCACATTAATTAGTCAATCTAATGATACATGAACTGAAATTAAAAAAAAGGAAATTATGAAAAGAAACCGTATCATCTAAGGCAACTGAATATCCAATTTTTTTTTTTTTTTTTTTGCGGTACATGGGCCTCTCACTGTTGTGGCCTCTCCCGTTGCGGAGCACAGGCTCCAGACGCGCAGGCTCAGAGACCATGGCTCATGGGCCCAGCCGCTCCGCGGCATGTGGGATCTTCCTGGACCGGGGCACAAACCCGTGTCCCCTGCATCAGCAGGCGGACTCTCAACCACTGCGCCACCAGGGAAGCCCCATTCTTTTAATTTTTAACAGAAAATACATGCGTGTTGTACAGAATTCTTTCCTCATACACAGGAAAAACAATTTTAGATAAAAATGAATCAAACTATCATCAGTATCTATTTCCCCTCATCCTGACCACATAATATGTTAATATCAAACCCTTAATATTCTTGCCAAACTAATAGGTTAAAAAAACCTCACCGCACTTTTTTGTTTTAATTATTTATTTATTTATTTTGGGCTGCATTGGGTCTTTGTTTCTGCGCGCGGGCTTTCTCTAGTTGCGGCGAGCGGGGGCTGCTCTTCGTTGTGGTGTGCGGGCTTTTCATTGCGGTGGCTCCTCTTGCTGCGGAGCACGGGCTCTAGGCACGAGGGCCTCAGTAGCCGCGGTGCACGGGCCCAGCAGTTGTGGCTCGCGGGCTCCAGAGAGCAGGCTCAGCAGTTGCGGTGCATGGGCCCAGCCACTACACGGCATGCAGGATCCTCCCAGACTAGGGCTCAAACCCGTGTCCCCTGCATTGGCAGGCTGATTCTTAACCACTGCGCCACCAGGGAAGTCCCTCACTGCACTTTTAATTTATATTTCTCTTAAGAGTTTTCATATGATAAGAAGTCATTTGCTATTTTCTTTTCTGAAAATCATCTGTTCATATTCTTTGCCTATTTTCCTATTGTGTTGATGGTCTTTGTGTAACTAACTTATAGAAACTTTGAATAATAAGAAAATAAGCCCTTTGTTTATAATGTGTCTTGCAAACAGTCTTAACCTATTTTTGGCCTTTAGATATTGTTTATGCCATCCCCTGCTATGCAATTCTTTTTCCTTTATGGCTTCTGGGTTTTATGTCATACTTAGAAAAGCCTTCCCAGATTATTAAAAAAAGTTCTCCTGTTTTTTTTCAATTTTTTAAAAATGTTTTAAGCCTCTGCCTTATCTGAATGCATTGTGATGTAAAAGTGTTTAAATCTTATTAATTTTCAATCTCATACACAGGAAAAACAATTTTAGACAAAAATGAATCAAACTATCATCAGTACCAGAGATTCCATATCAATCTCTTCCTTTTCAAAAGTGCTAATGTATTCAGAGAGGCTAAGTGCTTCCAGAGTTTCTTGCAAAGTCAAGACTTCTTCATTTTCAACATCAAGGTCACAAGACTCATCCAACATCAGCTTTGGCTCTTCAGGTATCTTTTAAAAAAAAGTTGGGAGAACATTACAGAGTTCCCATAAAATGTCTTCTGATCTATGGAAAAATCTTAATTCTGTCCTATACACAAATCATAATTTTTGGCAGTTTGCTATCCAAAGTTTGAATATTCTGAAAAAGTATATAAACTTAGTAAATCACGCATGCTCCCATTTCCTACAATAATTTACTTTACTTCACATTTTTTAAAGAAACCATAAACTGTCTCTCACATTTAAATTTATAATACATAAGGAAGACGAGTGAGAAACTCAAATAATGAGCTCTATGATTCCACTGCACTCCTAAAGCTCAGGGTATTTTGTTACATAGAATCAGTTCAGATTGTGGAAAACTCTTCAGCTCCAACTCTTAATCTAGAGGTCAATTGGGCCATACCTGCTTTTCCTGAAAATGTGGCTGCTTCACAACTCCATTAGCAACAGCTAAAGGCTCAGGAGACTTTGATAAATTCAAATCTTTTTGATTAGACAGGATGTCAAACAATATCAAAGAACCTTAAAAAAAAAAAAAGAACGATTTTGCTTTATAATGTACTAGGTGCTTTTATAACACTAAATAAATTCTCCTCCTTTTTTTTGTTCAAAGTCCCAAGCAGAAGTCACATAAAGTTAGATGTTAATCAAGATCTGATAATCAATATTCTTGTTTTACCAAGTAGTAGAATAAATTAAAATATAAAGCATTCCTAGGTAACATGAAAGGCACATAAGGCAGAATGTAAACTCAAAGCATTTATTTCTACCCTTTATAAAACTTAAAATCTATAATTCTAAATCTTGAACTAACAATGTCACCCACATTGAAAGCAGTGATGACTCAACAAAAATTGTATTTAAAATGTGGATATTTGGAAGTTTTACCTAAACTGTGACCAGCAACAGAGACCCCTCCTTTGAAGTCTGGATTCCGACTCATGAAGAGTGCATACAGACGGTTTATCTCCAACCCCACTTTCTCCACAATCCTCTGACAGTAGATGGGGCTATTGTAAAATAAAATGTCTAGCAAAGTTTCGTTAGTAAAGTGACGAAACCGACCAATACTTGGTAAAGTGATTTTCTTAATATTCCTGTTTAGAAAGAAAAAGAAGTATGTTTAGTCAGTAAGCACCTTAAATTTATCGGTTTTTAAAAGTTTCAATTTTGAATCCTGAAAATACACTAAGTAAAAAAAGATCCCACAGACTAATTATGAGTTGATTTTATAGACAGTTACTGTAAACAAATCAAGATAAACCAAAAACGTTCTCATTTGTGCCTATAACTATACTATGAACTTGGGGATTCTCTGAAGTTATCATATAAAATAAGGCCAAAGCGAAGATTTTTAATTCATTTTTAAAGAGGAACGCCTACTCTTCCATTTTTCTTCCAGTTTACTGGAAATCAGGATACCTGACAAAAATTGTGGGTGTCCAGGACAATAGAGAATGTAGCAAGAAGTAAAAAAGGAGCTTAATGGAATGAAAATCCTGATTTGAGAATGGCCATACTTCAGGAATACCCAGACAGAGAAAACACCCCCATAACAGGGCCTCACATGGAGGGAATAGAACGTTTGTAGGGTTAGTTTTATTAAAGCATGTGCCCTGAAACATCATGACGTTCACTAAAATCCAAGTATGTCATTAGCCCTGTGTCCCCAGGATAAATATTTTCTAAATCTGTGCTTCCCAACTGGAAGCATTCCAAACTGAGTGGAGGCATTTTTAGTTGTCACAGTGCCTGGTAAGTGCTGCTGGCATTTAGACTAAGGATATTAAATGGCCTACAATACACACAACAGTCTTACATGACACAGAATTGTCCTGCCAGAAGAGTCTCCACTGAGAAACAATAATCTACATCAGTGGTTCTCAACCAGGGGCGATTTTATCCCCAGGGGACATCTGGCAATGACTAGATACATTTTTGGTTGTTAAATTAAGGGTAAGGTCGCGCCATTCTTATCTAGAGGGTAGAAGCCAAGGATGCTGCTAAACATCCTATAGTGTACAGGACAGCCCCATGTGTGAACCACTATAGATTAGTATTTTAAAACCAGCTTAAGTTTCTTAGATTCTCTTAAATATTTACAATAGGAATACACACATACATATGTACATATATATGTGCATGTGCACACACACACAAAGTAGCACATAAACTTAACAGTGTTTAATCATATGTCAGAGCAAGTATATAAAGCCTTTAAGTGTATTTGTTGAAGTCATAATAAACTACTTTATATTATAGTTTAAGATTTGAATCTAAGTTTGACTAATCTGAAAACCAAGCTATCAAAATCCACAAACCTGTCAACACCTGTGGCATCCCCACCCAAGGAACTATGCCAATGAACCGGAAGGAATTCCACTCTGCTTACTTTCCGATCATCTAAAGATTTCTTGAAATGTGTCTGCAGCAATTTGAGAGAAACCACCCTAAAATCATCCACTTAAAAAAAAAAAAATCAGGGAAGACAAATTAGCTTGATTAAATTTTACTAGCTTGATTAAGTAGTTAGCAATTACCTCATTTATGCCAGTATTTTTTATAATACAAACTTTTCAAGAAAAAAAAAAATTGACAAAATTAGTCCAAAAAAGAAAAAAACCCAACCTTTCGGAAGTTCTTGTTCATGTTTCATTATTTTACAGGAATATATAAATGACTGAAAAACATTAGCTCAACTACCACTACTGGGAGGCAGAGATACACTGTGGGTAGACTCTGGAATCAAATTACCTGCTCCAGAACCTACAGACTATGACACAGGAGAGGTTAACTCATCCTCTGGGCCTCAGTTCCTCACCTAATAGTAAAGATTAACAGTAACAGCACCTATACCCCAAGGGGTTATTGTGAGGGTTAAATGATACAACTCATGCAAGATACTTGGTACATACCAAGTATTCAATAAATATGAACTATTACTACAAACATAAAAATAAAACTTCCAAAATTTAAGTAAACCAGGCAGAGTCACGGTTCCTTTAAACAACTTCTCACAACTAATTCACCGTAAATCAGTTCAACGCACAGGTGTTCCTAGTGGGTGGAAGTGCTCAGGCAGAGGCTGTCAAAAAGGCTAAATTATTTCCAAGATCCCTTCTAATTCTTCACAATCTAGGATTTTATGAGTTATAAATGTCATAAGAGCAAATCAAGTACAAAGTAGTATTGCCCAATGATCATTTAAATCTCCTCTCACAGTTCCTCAGCCAACAGTATACAGCTGGAAACCATCTTAAAAATGAAGGTTTAAAAGTTCTAGTAGTTCTCCAATCATTTCATGAAATAAAGTGATTAATGCTTACCACATTCAATAATGCTTCTAAAGCGCAAGTCACACACAGGTCCAATGCCATGCACTATGAACACCAAATGGTCAACCGGAGGCATTTCCCCTGCAAAAGAAAGAAAGAAAGACATTCATCCATGCATATATACATACATACATAGACACACACAAGCTGGGGACTGTTTAGGTTTTCTTAATTGAATAGCAATATTCAATCCCCCTGTTGTCATCATAAACTTGCCAAAATCAGATGAACGCAGTTCAAAGTCCACCTTGGCAAATAACAGTGAACTAGACCAAGGAGTGGAGGAAGCAGGCCATTTCTGATCCCAGAAGCTATGAGCCAATGACGATCATCAGTTTTGTACCTGTAGAGGCTCCATAACCTTGTAATTTCTTCAGAACTCCCCAGGGCACTAAGCCCCACATGGAGATTCAAATTCAATAAAACTTCAAAATCTTTTCCCAAAATCCTTCTCTTTGTTAGATTCATACATACCATACATGAACATTTCCAAGTTAAATCTACTACTTTACTCTGGTTATTTCATACAGATTAATAATATGAGTACATTTATTTCCAAATCCTGCTCACTGCCTGTTTTTATAAATAAAGTTTTATTGCAACACAGCTAGGCCCATTTGTTTGCATACAAATGCTTCCACACTACAATGGCAGAGTTGAGCAGAGATACAGCAGAGTCTGCATGGCTTGCAAAGCCTAAACTATTTACTACTTTGCCCTTTGCAGAAAAAATTCACCACTCCTGCACTAAAGTAATACAAACTAGTTGAGGCATGACAAAACAAGCCCAAAAATATTGTCAAAAGCCTAGTTTCAACAAGCAAAGTGCTTCTTCACAATATATATTTTAGAATCTATATTACATGGTTTGTGCACCTTCACCAGAATTCTAAATTAAAGAACAAACAGATATAAAAGTAATAAAAAGGAAAGATCTGTGCCAACCTGGCTGATTTCTGCATGTTATGGCAGGTAATCCTAATAACTGTTTCCTTTTTTCATCTTTCTAAAATAGAGAAGTCTAAAAATGACCTTAGTCCTAAACAAACTGTACGAACCATCAGGAATTTCATCAAGGTTATCATCAACTCCACGCTTTACAACCCTGGGCCTTGTCTGTCCATCTTGTGTGGTCCCCCATTCATCTGGTACTGATGAGGGCTGGAACTGAACAATAACCTTCAAGATACAAGAGAAGGATTATGACAGAGCTCACTACCAAATTCATTCCCACTATTAGCTAAATAATTTATCTCAATACATAATAAACTACTTCATAGTATAGTTTATAAATCAGATACTTGTACTGTTCCTCCAAAATCAATTTTGTAACAGTACTGCTACTGTTCAGTAACCATTAAAACTAAGTAAATCAATACCATTATTTCCAATGCTTATGTTGGAAAATAATACAACTAAATCAGAGGTAGTATGCCTTGATTTAAAAATATAACAAACAGGGCTTCCCTGGTGGCGCAGTGGTTGAGAATCTGCCTGCCGATGCAGGGGACATGGGCTCGTGCCCCGGTCCGGGAAGATCCCACATGCCGCGGAGCGGCTGGGCCCGTGAGCCATGGCCGCTGAGCCTGCGCGTCCGGAGCCTGTGCTCCGCAATGGGAGAGGCCACAGCAGTGAGAGGCCCGCGTACCGCAAAAAAAAAAAAAAAAAACACAAACATTCAGGTTTACACATAAGAAATAAAAGAAGTAGAGGAATCCTTGTTTTATAAATACATATAAGGCAAAATCCTCTAAATAACAATGTGCAAATTCAATGTCCAAAACGGATTTACCTACCACTTTTCAGGAAGACATATACTATTCTGTTAAATCAACTGTATTAAATTTAGTCCAGTGTTATATGGAAAAATCTCAAATAAACAACCTAACCTACCATCTAAAGGAATCAGACAAAGAAGAGCAAACAAAGCCCAAAGTCAGCACAAGGAAGGAATTAATAAAGATCAGAGAGCAAATAAATAAAATTTAGACCAAAAAAAAAAAAAAAAAAAACACAACAGGAAAGATCAATGAAACCAAGAGCTGGTCTTTTGATAAAAATTAACAATATTGATAAACCTTTGGCCAGGCTTACCAAGGAGAAAAGAGAGGACCCAAATAAACAAAATAAGAAATGAAAGAGGAGAAATAGCAACTGATACCACAGAGATACAAAAAAAATCATAAGAGAATACTATGAACAGTTATATGCCAACAAATTGGACATATTAGAAGAAACAAATTTCTAGAACCGTACAACCTGCCAAGACTGAATCAAGAAGAAACAGACAATTTGAACAGACCAATCACTAGCAGTGAAAATGTATTTCTAATAAAAAGAACTCCCAGCAAACTAAAATCCAGGACCAGACAGCTTCACATGGGAATTCTATCAAACATATAAAGAAGAGCTGAGAAGCTGATACCTATCCTTCTCAAACTATTCCAAAAATTGAAGAGGAGGGAACACTTCCAAATTCATTCTATGAGGCCATCATTACCCTGATACCAAAACCAAATACACTACAAAAAAAGAAAATTACAGGCCAATATCTTTAATGAATATATATGCAAAAACTGTCAACAAAATATTAGCAAGCCGAATCCAACAATATATAAAAAGGACCATACACCATGATCAAGTGGGATTTATTCCAAAGATGCAAGGATGGTTCAACATTTGCAAATCAATTAATGTGATACACACATTAACAAAAGGAAGGATTAAAAATCACGATTATCTCAACAGATTCAGAAAAGCATTTGACAAAATTCAACATCTATTCATGGAAAAAAAAAAAAACTCTCATCAAAGTTGGTACAGAGGGAACATATCTCAACATAGTAAAGGCCATTTATGAAAAAACCCACAGCTAACAGCACACTCAGTGATGGAAAGCTGATCATATTTCCTTCAAATTCAGAAACAAGACAAGGATGCCCACTCCTGCCACCTCTATTTAACATAGTACTGGAAGTCCTAGCCACAGCAGTCAGAGAAAAAGAAATAAAAGGTATCCAAACTGGAAGGGAAGAAGTAAAACTGTCACTATTTGCAGATGACATGACACTATATATAGAAAACCTTAAAGTCTCCACCAAAAAACTGTTAGAACTGATAAATGAATTCAGTAAAGTTGCAGGGTACAAGATTAATATACAGAAATCTGTTGCTTTTCTATGCACTAATAATGAACTATCAGAAAGAGAAAGCAAAAAAAGACAATCCTGCTTAAAATCTCATCATGAAGAATAAAATACCTAGGGGGAATTCCCTGGTGGTCCAGCGGTTAGGATTCTGGGCTTGCACTGCTGGGGGCCCAGGTTCGATCCCTGGTTGGGGAACTAAGATCCCACAAGCTGTGCAACACGGCCAAAAAAAAAAAAAAAAAAGAATAAAATACCTGCGAATAAACCCCAATGTTCATAGCACCACAGTTTACAGCAGCCAAGATATGGAAGCAACCCAAGTGTCCATCAACAGACAAACGGATAAAGAAGATGTGGCACACATACATACATTCATACACACACACGATGGAATATTACTCAGCCATAAAAAAGAATGAAATTCTGCCATCTGCAGCAACCTGGATGGACCTAGAAAAAGTGTGTAGTGAAATAAGTCAGAGAAAGGCAAATACTGTATTTCACTTTATTTGTGGAATCTAAAAAATAAAACGAATGTATCAATAGATAGCAAAATAGAAACAGACTCACAGATTAAAAAAAAAAAAAAAAAAGTAGTGGTTCCAATAGGGACAGGGAAAGGGGTAGGGCAAGGTAGGGGTATGGAATTAAGAGACACAAACTACTACATATAAAACAGGTTAGCAACAATGATATATTGTACAGCACAGGGAATTATAGCCATTATTTTGTAATAACTTTTAATGGAGTATAATCTGTAAAACTACTGAATCACAATGCTGCATACCTGAAACAAATATAATATTGTAAATCAACTATACTTCAATTTAAAAAATGAAATAAATTAATAGTTTAACATTAACCTTCCACCCCCCCCAAAAAAACGAATGCATGCAAGATGGTATGTAAAATTTTGTGTGCTTATATAAAAAACAAAAGTTAAAAAAAACAATTAAAAACAAAAGGATAAGTGTGGTTACCATTAAGAGGCGAAACTAAGGGAATGCAGAGGTAAGAGGCTTTTGTTTTTCATGATACCCTTTTATACTGTTTAAACTTTGATGACATATGAATGTTTTTATTTTTACTTATTTTAACATCAGTAAGGACTATAGAGGTGGTTAGAATATAGGTTGTTTTTGTTTTTCTTTTACACTTTTCTGTAATAAATAGCCTATGTTCTAGAAACTACCATATTACTAGCATTATGCTAGATGCTTTTGCATAAATTACCTCACTTCATCAAAAATATGACCTTGGGAGGTAAATCTTACTTATTGCACGTGAGGAACCTGGAGCTTAGAGAGATTAAGAATGGTAAATGGAAGACTCTAAACACCACACCCAGTATCTTTAAAAAAACAAGAAAGGTTTCCAGAGATGATACAAATAAAAAGGAAGAACTTATTTTTACTTTAAAGGTTGAAACAAACCATCATCAAGGGCAAGGTAGGCAAACTATTGCCTGCAGGTCAAACCTGGCCCACCACTTGTTTTTATAAACAACATTTTATTGAAAATAGCCAGGCCCATTGGCTTACATACTGCCTGTGGCTGCTTTCAGAGACTACATGGCCTACAAAGCCTTCAATATTTACTCTCTGGCCCTTCACAGAAAAGTGTGCTGAGCCTGGATCAAGTACAGAAATTTATCAAGCTTAACTTCAATGATGCATACTAAGCTTCAGCTAATGTGTTACCATAAACAGAAACTTCAGGAGACAAATTTAAATTTCATTTTAGTTTCTATCATCGATATGAACTGTAGTAAACTTAAAAGCAATGCACTTGTTATAAATATATCCCTACTGCAGAATAAAAATGAACATTTATCAAACATTCAGTAAAATAACTATTTTTAAAAACCCAAACACTTTAATATCTTAAACAACATCACTACCTTTGGATTGTGCATAACAATTGTCTCCCCACTCGGAAACTCTAATCTGCGGTGCCACTGATTCGTGGTTACAGCTTTTTTATATTCAGCCTACAAGGGAAACAACATACAATCCAGTAAGACAAATCTACTAAGAAAAAGTGTGGAAGAAAATTATAACTATGATAGTAATAAAACTAATAGTAATAGCAGCTCTCCTATACTAACTGCCTACCATACTTATTATCATTTTACATACAGTACCTCACTTAACTGCTCTCAATCAGCCCTAAATGATATTATCCCCATTACATAGAGGTGAAAACCAAGGTTTAAACAGTCTATTAATTTCCTAGGGCTGCCATAACAAAGTACCACAAACTGAGTGGCTTATAAAAACAGAAACTTATTGCCTCACAGTTCTAGAGGCTAGAAGTCTGAAATCAAGGTGTCATGTCAGCAGGGCCACATTCCCTCTGAAGCTCATAGGGAACTCCTTCCTCGCCTCTTCCTAGCTCCTGGTGGTCTGTCAGCAATCTGTAGTATTCCTTGGCTTACAGATGCATCACTCCAATCCTCTACTTTCACATGGCCTTCTTCCTCTATGTTTGTCTTAACATGACTGTCTTCTTACAAGGACACCAATCCTACTGAATTAGGGGCCCACCCTACTCCAGTATGATCTCATCTTAACTAATTATATCTGCAACAACCCTATTTCCAAATAAAGTCACCTTCTGAAGTACTAGAAGTTAAGACCTCAACCTATCTTTTTTTTTTTTTTGGTGGGTGGGGGAGGCAGACACAATTCTAATGCTAGCAGGCATCTTTAGTTCACAGTTGCACAAGACCACACAGTGATCACAAAGGTAAGGAGCAAAAGCAGAACTGTGGTTCACTCCCACCCACGACCTTCTGACTCCAAAGACTTGACTGTCCCACCACTTTCTTACTCTCCCTCCAGAGACACTATTCTGCTCTCTATAAAACAAAAGTCTGGGGGTCTCTTGGAGAGAGATTCAAAACCAGGTAAGGGGGAACCTCTGGTACACCCACTATCCAAAGTCTTTTTTTAAATGAGTAACAGTGGGACTTCCTTGGTGGCACAGTGGTGAAGACTGCGTTCCCAATGCGGGAGGCCCGGGTTCAGTCCCTGGTCAGGGAACTAGATCCCACATGCATGCCACAACTAAGAGTTCGCATGCCACAACTAAGGAGCCGGTGCAACCAAATAAATAAATATTTTTTAAAATGAGTAACAGTGATTATTTGACAATCATGTCAAAATAGAAGTGTTTCTTTTTGTCTCCTGGGCAGTCATTCAGTAACAATTCCTCTCCATCAGCTTCTATCCAGCTGACCCTCTTCCTCACTACTTTAAAAAAAATTTTTAATATATTTGTTTACATTTTTTTAAAAGATCACAAAGAAAAATGTTTAATGATTCACCACCTTAAGAATTATTTTCATTTCTTTGTATTCCCTTTCAATCCACAGCTTTATAATAAATCTTGTCTGGTAGAGTATGTTTCCACTTATCATTCTTCAAAATGGTCTTGATTATTCTTGGTACTTTGATCTTCCGTATAAAATTTAGGAGCAGTCTGCAAATTTTACTTAAAAAACCCTGATGTGACTTTGATTGGGATTACATACAATTTATAAAATAATTTGGGAAGAACTGACATCTTTATTATGTTGAGACTGTGCATCCATGAATGTAATATTTTGGTCTATTTCTTGGACGTCAACTTTTACATCCTTCAATTCTGCTTCATAGATTATTCTCCATGAAGTTCATATATACCTTTTGTTGGACGATTTTTCTACTTAGCCTGTAGTTTTGTTAGTGTTATAGTCTTCTTTTATTATTATGGTTTCTAATCGGTTATTTCTATTGTGTAGGAATGTTATTAATTTTTTGGTTTTTTTTTTTGCGGTACGTGGGCCTCTCACTGCTGTGGTCTCCCCCCCTTGCGGAGCACAGGCTCCGGACGCGCAGGCTCAGCCGCCATGGCTCACGGGCCTAGCCGCTCCGCGGCATGTGGGATCTTCCCGGACCGGGGCACGAACCCGTGTCCCCTGCATCAGCAGGCGGACTCTCAACCACTGCGCCACCAGGGAAGCCCTGTTATTAATTTTTATATGCTGATTTTATATCCACAGACTTGCTGAACTCTTACACTGGTACTCACGGAATTTCTAGAGGTTCTCCGGGTTTTCTATGCAGACGTTGGTGTAATTATCAAATTAAGGTGTTTTTTGTTTCCAACTCTTCTATTGATTTGTTTTAGTGCTCTGATAGGATAGGCTCATCTACAACACTAGCAATATGGATCACTTGATTCTCCTTTTCTCACTGGCTTTTTCATTTCCTAACCTCCTCTGCCTCTTCCCTGATCTGGCTTGAGTTTCCTGGGTAGAGGCTGAACAGGAACTAAGGTCTCCTGAAGTTAAGAACAGCTATGTGCTATTGAGACGGTCAATACATGAATTCCATCCTCGAAGCCTGTGTCACCCATTTATAATCAAATATAGTATACACTTTCAAATACTGCTTAGACTTGAAAATATATACTTTAGCTTCAAAAGAATAGGACTAAACATTCAACCTTGGGATTTTATACCTTCAGTAGGGTCTTGTCAAGGGTATCAAAAATTACAGTACACGTTTGTTTGTGTATTTATTTAGGTCTAAAATTAAGCCAAAGGTATCAGCATTCCTTTACATATTTTATTACTTATTCAAATGATTAAAATTGTTTTAGGAGACTGGTGCCTCCTGATATTTGTTTTTTCCAGGAACAAAATTAATTTTATGCCTTCTTTTCAGTTTTTGCCCTTCTTACCTGGGTTCTGACTCGGCTCTAAATCAGTGTTTTTCAAACTGTGGGTCATGACCAGTAACAAACTGTAAAATTAGTATTTTCAATGACATAGAAAATATCTAACTGAATGACACCTAGTGAGGTAAGTGTTGTTCCATGAACCTTTGTTTCTAATGGTGCGTTAGAGCTCACTCATACCAGCTCACAAGAGCTGACCACACATACCGCTTCCCAACTCTGTGCCTAGTTACATCATGTTGCTAGCTTACTATTGGCCATGGTGGGAGTATTTACACCATGGAAATCAGCAAAACACTATAAATCAGGGGCTTTTTTCCCTGGAGAGCCAGTTTACCAAACACCACTGCCTCTGATAAACAAACACACATACTCATATGTGTGTGTGTGTGTGTGTGTGTGTGTATAAAATGTGTGTACTAAATCTCAATCTAAAATGTATTCTTACTATGTGTTGAAATGAAAAACAGTTGAAGCCTCTGTTCTCAATAAGCTTCTTTTCCAATTTACTTAACCCCAACTAACATCTGTCTTAACTTCAGGCCAATATTCACCTTTTTGTACTGATTTGGTTATAGAACAGTATTTCATAGCCACTATTATAGAGATTAATATTTCGAGGGCAGGCACAATTGATAATGACTATGACTAAGGATTACATTTACAAATTTTCCTTTGAAAAAGCAAAATACTCCACAAAAAATCCGTATTATTATAGCTATAAGAAAAACATGAAAAAAAAAAAGAAAAGCACGTATATGAATAAAGAACAGTTTAAAAAAATATTTTTAAATGTACCATTTTATTCAAAAGGATGACAAGATTGTGATTCAATTTTTTTCTTATTTCTATTAATCATATTATTATGTTCTTCAAGGACAAACAATCCAGTAATTAATAGTCAGTTGCTAAACTTGACTGTCAGGTCCTAAACAGAAGATAAAGCCCCGTCCTTGCCTGAAGCTTTCAAAATATGAATCTAGGGAAGATTAACATTTTGGAGGTCCCTTTTAATGTCAACATTAGTATTGTTTTAATGTTTAACATTAGTGTGGGTTACATAAGTTTTAGTTAATACATGAAGAAATAGTAACTAAAATGTTCCATACTCCATTTCCCATGTATGCAGATGAATTCATTTTAATTTATTCCAAATATTTAAGTACTCAATTATTAAGCAGAATTATAACAAGAAATCAACACAATTATGTAAAACAACATGAACCACCAATTTTAAGATGGCTAAAAAGTCTCACAATATTTGTTCCTATTCTTATATTTGTTTTCATAAACCAGAGGTGAATTTCAAGCCTTTTACTGAATATTAATTTGAAAAGCATCCATCTGCTTGGCATGTGTTGTCAGCAGTGTATCATAGCAGCCTAAGCTCTTCTGAAGATTTGATATAAGTACCTTATTATATTAGATCTGTGACGTTCCCCTGAAAAACATTCTATCTTTTGACATGAGGCCACAATTAGCACCTCATAAAAGATGACACCAATTAAAAGGCAAGCTTCTTTGTGCACAGGATCAAGATAGGCTGTCTTGTAAATAAAGTCTGTTCCACTGTGAGTGGTGTTACATGAGGCTCCAACGTATACAGAGTCTATGTGTTTTAAAGAAAAGCATAAAGGAATAAAGCCCACGTACCTCCAGTTTTTCACTGAACTCCTCTGTATAGGGAATAAATCTGCTGTCTGTGTCCCCTTTGTAAAACCAAGTACAGCGTCTCACTTCAGCTGGCTCCTCTTCCCAGTACACTGCTTTCCTCATCCGGTCATAGAGGTAAACGTCGTAGCGCCCTCCATCCGTGCCTAGAACCACACTCTCAGGGTCTGGCTGGACTGGAGCACAAAGACCACATTTTAACTCGACAGTTACAAGGTACATTTAAAAGTAATAAATAATGAATATGGTGACTCGTCTATCCTTAAAGACAAAGAACTAAGCTCATTTTTTTTAAAAAACAGAAGTTTAAGATTAATCTGTGCTGCTCAAAATGATGATTCTTTTAAGTGGAGAAGAAATAACGAGGGTAAAATATAAAAGCATGATCAAGAAATAATTCAAATAATTGGTAGGTTGTTTTTGTTTTTTTTTTAATCAAAGCAGCAATGCTCCATGAAGCATACTTCTAAAGAATAGGTGATTTTTAAGTCCCAAGATGAAATATCATCAGGATAAACAAAGAAAACTTATTTCTATAGTGAAGACTTCTCAGGGTCTTAACACACTCTTGTGCACTATCTCAAGAGATGGATGTAGTTACAGCACTTCCAAAACTCATCTGACCATGGAACACTTTTTTCACAGCATCTTCAGGAACACGAATTCCATAGAAAATGCTTTATAAATGCCCTATAGCTACAAACAAATAAGGGAAATAAGAAAACTGACACCTGGGTTATATGAACGACTCTATTTCTTGGATTTAAACAAAAAAAGAAAATTACTAAAACATTTCTTCAAATACCTTGCTCAAATAACTCAGAACTTATATTAATATTATCATCTTAAGGTACAGAGGCTGGCAGGCTCTACAAGGATTAAAGAATTTGACATTCATAAAAAGTAGGCCATGGATAAATACTCTTCATTCCTCTCTTCCTAAAATCAGATACAAATGATGCAGGATCTGTGCTTACCTGAGTTATAGATTTCTTCAAGATTCAAAGAGTCAAACACACTGAAAGGCATCCATAGTTGTCTGTATTCTATCTCCTTGCAGTAAAACCAGTGGGGTTGGACAGGTTCATATTGGTTTTGAAGTAGAAAAAGAGATGACGCTTGCACAGAGGGACCCGCAGGTCTAGCAGGTGCCTGCTGCTGGGTTGGAGGGGACAGCCCTGGCTGCACTGAAGGAGGAATCTGGGGGGACAAAAGTTAGGACCATCACGTCTGTCCAAAGGAACAATTCTGTATATGTTTCAGACCCAAACTAACATAGTAATGATTATCCTAAATATTTCTCTAGACAACTATTTAATAACCAGGCTCCAAAGCAAGTAAAATTTTTAAAAATCTAACAAACCCCAAAATCAGTTGCAAAGTGAACAGGACTTTCTCACACTGATGGCAAAGTAAACTAATACCTTTACAGAAATCAACCTAGCAGTATGTCTCTTGTGACTTATTTAATCTTTAAAATATGCATATTCCTTGGGAATTCTCTGTAGGCCCAGAGGTTAGGACTTGGCGCTTTCGCTGCTGTGGCCCAGGTTCAATCCCTGATCAGGGAACTAAGATCCCACAAGCCCCATGGCCAAAAATAAATAAATAAATAAAAATAAAAATAAAATGTGCATATTCCTTGACCTAGACATTCCATTTCTAAGATATCCTAAAGATATAATGGTAAAAATGTTCCCATAATATCAAAAAGTTATTTAAAATAGACAATCAGTGGATACAATCTAAATGTCTAATAGAAACCTGATTAAATAAATCATCTTTTACTCATATGCTGGAATTCTCTAGAACCATTAAAAAGGTTTTAGAAAAAATCTTAATAACACCTAAAATATGTTCACAAAAAACATACATAATGCTTGCTTGCTTGTTCACAAAAAACATACATAATGCTTGTGTTGGGACTTCCCTGGGGGCACAGTGGTTAGGCATCCGCCTGCCAGTGCAGGGGATACGGGTTCGAGCCCTGGTCCGGGAAGATCCCACATGCCGTGGAGCAACTAAGCTCGTGCACCACAACTACTGAAGCCTGCGCACCTAGAGCCCGTGCTCTGCAACAAGAGAAGCCACCGCAATGAGAAGCGCGTGCACCACAACGAAGAGTAGCCCCTGCTCAGGCGCAACTAGAGAAAGCTCACGCGCAGCAACAAAGACCCAATGCAGCCAAAAATTAATTAATTAATTAAAAAAGAAAAAAAAAACCCAAAACACTATGCTTTTATCTAGAAAAAAGGATAAGAAAGACATAAAACAAAATAAAAACAGGGTTTTCTAGTGGCAATTTTTATTTATTTGGCTATATGGCGTTTTTCAAATTTTCAGCACTGAAAATACTTTTAAAATCAGAATACAATTTTTTTTTTAATTTTTATTAAAAATCACTTTAGGGCTTCCCTGGTGGCGCAGTGGTTGAGAGTCCGCCTGCCGATGCGGGGGACGCGGGTTCGTGCCCCGGTTGGGGAAGATCCCACATGCCGTGGAGCAGCTGGGCCCGTGAGCCATGGCCGCTGAGCCTGCGCGTCCGGAGCCTGTGCTCCGCAACGGGAGAGGCCCCAACAGTGAGAGGCCCGCATACCGCAAAAAAAAAAAATCATTTTAGAATATTCTATCAATGCAAATTTACTGAGGTTGATAACTGTACTGTGGTTATGTAAAAGAATATCCTTATTCTCAGGAAATACACACTGAAGTATCTAGGAGTAAAGAATCATAATGTATTTAACTGATCTTCAAATGTTTCCCCCCAAAACTGCATATATACAGAGTGAGAAAGGAAGGGAGGGAGGGGAGAAAGGATACTCCAACACATGTCAGTGTGCACATTCACCAATGACAGAACAAATGTTCATGACAGGTAAATCTGGCTTAGGGTATTGGGGTGTTCTCTGTCCTATTTTTATTTTGCAACCTTTTTTTATATTTAAAATTGTCATTTTAAAAATTCTTAATTAGGAATCTTTACAAAATTTCATCAGCAAACAAAGTATACTAACTTACATTACATGCTACAAATCTGGTTACTTTCCAATATGCTGAAATTCAACATTACCAAGAGTTTGTGTATTGGTAAGATTTAAATTAGATGGTAAAATGGAACCCATTCTCTATCCCCAAGAGAGAAGTCAGGTTATACACTCTGATTGCAATACTATTATCTCTGCCACACTGGGCTGGGTTCTTAATTCTTCCTTTCAGTCATTTCCCTTTTTTTTTTAATTCAGTTCACTTCCCTTTGGAAGTCAGTTGAATAATTAGTGGGGAAAAAAGGCATAAAGGAATTTCATAAAATTTACCCAATGCAAAATTTACCCCTGAGACAGAGTTTGACTATCTAGATCCAAACTCCATAAATGTAAATAAAATAAATTATTGGAGTAATCAATTTTAGTCCCACTAATTGAGTGTTTTGCGGTACGCGGGCCTCTGTCTGTTGTGGCCTCTCCCGTTGCAGAGCACAGGCTCCAGACGCGCAGGCTCAGTGGCCATGGCTCACGGGCCCAGCCACTCCACAGCATGTGGGATCTTCCCAGACCGGGGCACGAACCCGTGTCCCCTGCATCGGCAGGCGGACTCTCAACCACTGTGCCACCAGGGAAGCCCTAATTGAGTGTTTTGGTTGAGTAGTATGATTAAAAAATGAGAAGCTGGCAGTCTGTTAATAATTGCTCTGACTCTCACATGTCCCTAGATGACATTTGTTATTGGTATCTTACATTAAATCTGGAAATATTGACATATGGTTAACTCATTAAAATCAATTACTACTTCCATAAATAAATATAAACTAAAATATGAACCATTCAATGAGCTATCTTTAAAAGATTGTTTACTTGAAAGCATGTAGCTTACAAAAACATTCCCTCTGAAAATAATGTCATCATATTATTAAAAGCACAGTGTTTTCAAAAACATAGGTTAAGATGAGAGAGATTAAAAATTACAGTGAATAATTAGGATATAAAAACACATTTCCATACCGATGGCAAAGATCCTGGAGGCATCTGGTACATCTGAACAGGGGGTCCAGAGGGCGGGGGATGGGTAGGATGGGCCGGTGTTTGGCACTGCTGCAGCTGTGGTGGTGCAATATAAGGATTAGCCCTGCTGCTTACAGCTGTGTGGCGATATGGATTGTACCCTTGTTGGGGCGTTCCTTGGGGTGGGCTCCCAAAATCTGAAGGAGGGAGACTACTAGGCTGAGAAGGCAGATAAGTATTTATTCCCATTTGTGAAGCAGGTGGAGCACCATACTGAGCCTTCGAAATGGATGGTGAAAATGCATTCGACATATCTTGGGATCCGGTTGTAAAAGGGAGAGCAGCTGGGGGCTTGGAGAATGCTGATTGTCCAGCCGATGTTGCTACAGTTGTTAACGGTGACTGTCCAATATTCCCAAAAGGATCACTACTGCTTGATACCTGAGAGAAGTAACTAAATGTCTGTGGGGTAGACGTGTGAGCAGAAGTCTGACCAAGGAAGCTGTCCTCCTCACCCACATCTGTGGAATCCTCTGAAAGGAAACAGAAGGGTACATGGTTTAAAGGTACGCCATCACTCTGTAGATAAGACTCTATACCCCAGATCTAGCAATTGTACCTCTTATTTTGTTGTTCAAACTTACATTTCTGCAGTAAAGACAATAATGAAAAACTTCTTTTTCTTTGAAATAAATAACTAGAAAACATGAATAAGAAACAAGAGGGAAAAATACTAACTCATTCATAAGCTCACCTCCCAGAGACAATCACTGTTAACACGGTTAATATTTTGATACATACCTTTCCACACTTTTAAAATAAATATAAATAGTTATATATTTATTTTAGACATGTATAAATTATGTAGACATATATGTATATAGGAGAAGGTTTAAAAAATGGAAACAAAATCTATACTCCTAGTTTTACATGTTATTTTGAATACTGGTTTTTCCTGGTAAGAAACAATTCAAATACTGTTCTGCTACCCAAACACACAAAACTTTTTCTACAGTAAGGACAAGAAACTAAAGTACAGATATTAACTCTGTTGACAACAAGGGGTGTGTCAGGCTCTTACCTACAAAGCACTCATTATATAAGTGAACATGTGGTATTTGTATTCCTGAGGCAAAGTAGGTCAACCATTAATTGCCATCCCTAAAACCACACAGTATCACAACCAGATAGTCACTAGGGAATGCCAAATCACTGGAAAAGGCATTTTCTAACTAAGGGAAGTTCTCCTCACTTCCCTTTGCCCAACTTGATCTTCACTGTGGGTACTATTAGCACCAAACTATTTATCCTCTCTTCTGCTACCAAGTCGTAAAATAGTGATAAAAACATTTTCCTTAGACATGGCCTCAAAAGTTCAGTCTGGGCTTCCCTAGTGGTGCAGTGGTTAAGAATCCGTCCGCCAATGCAGGGGACATGGGTTCGAGCCCTGGTCCGGGAAGATCCCACAGGCCGCGGAGCAACTAAGCCCGTGCACCACAACTACTGAACCTGCGCTCTAGAGCCCACGAGCCCCAACTACTGAAGCCCACGTGCCTAGTGCCGGTGCTCCGCAACAAGAGAAGCCACCGCAATGAGAAGCCCGCGCACTGCAACAAGTAGCCCGCACTCACCACAACTAGAGAAAGCCCGCGTGCAACAACAAAGACCTGACTCAGCCATACATACATACATAAACAGAAATAAAAAAAGCCCAGTCTACCTTTCCTCAGGAAACTTTTAGGAGGCCTTAGCTTCTAACATCATCTTCCTCTTCCTAATCTTTTCCTTCTCCCATCTCATTCCCGCTCATCTCCAATTCCCTCTTATCTCCCACTGCTGGAGGCATAGAGCAGATCAGAAGGGTGGACCCGCTCCCAGCACACAGGCACACTGGTCCCTGCCCTTGAGACCTGCCAAAGGGTGGCCTTTCAAGCTCTGAGCTCCTTCTTGACCTTTGCTGAATGAGGCCTTCAGCTCTTAGGCTGCTCTTATTATATTTCACACACATCAATCTAACTGAGATACTCCACTATTCGAAATACTCCTCTGAGTTGTTTCTTTGTAACTAAAAATATCTTCCTGCACAAGACCCCCTGTCTGCTTATATCGGTCTACTTTTCTGATACATTTCCGATTCCTACCCTCTCTTTTCAGTCACATGAACCTCACTTGGACTCAGACTTCTTAGTTGATGGCTTAACATCTAAAAGCAGAGGAAAAAAACACTGTGGTATCTTTCATCCTTTAAGACAACTTGGGATCAACCTGATCCAAGAGACTTTTTTCTGATTAGCATTCATTACAAACAAAATACTGATCTCAACAAGCGGCCAGCCTCACCTCAAGGGCACTTTCTAATTCCATGTAGACACATCTGGCATCAAGACCCGTAACTTTAATGTATACTTGTGACACTCCCAACTCTGTCTCAAACTGAGACTGATCTTCTGTGTCCCAGAACCTATTTTCCAACTGCCTCCTCAATACTTTTTGGCAGGTTCAGCCACATATACCTCAGACTTAGTAAGCCTGAATGCAATTTGTCATCTTAACTGTCCCCCTTCATGTCCCCCCTTTTACACATCTCACTAACCTCAACAGATGTCTGCCAACATCCATCCAGACACTCAGACCGGAAACCTCCTCTCTCAGACTGCTCCCTCTCCCTCACATCCTTCATTTAATCATTCAGATCCTCATTAAAGAAATATGTACACAGTATCCATTATATGCCAGGTGGTGCTATGTCTTAGGGCTGAAACTGAACAAAGAGAAGGGGACTCTGCACGGCACAGCCTGGACCCCCGTGAGTCACTAAGCCCCAACAATTTGACAGTGTAGAAATCTCTCATATCTGTTCCCTGCTCTTCACACCCAGTGTGGCTGACCAGGGCTAGAGTGCCACCGGCTCCTGCCTGACTCCCAGTGGCTTCCAGATTGGCCGCTCTTGCTACTGTCAGCTTCACTCTGGTGCAATCTCAGGAAACTCCAGTCTTTCTGAAACACACCTCTAATCCCACCGTCTTGTTCAGAACCCTCCAAGGGCACCCCCGACACCCCACAGGGTAAACTACAAACTCCTCAGTGTGGTGTCTGAGGCCCTTCGTGATCTGGGCCCCGCTGACCACTTGAAGCACCCCCTGGCATTCACTCTAGTCACATGGAGGGGTGCAGGTGGTGGAGGGATGGGGCGAGAGGGAAAAAGCAGGGGAGGGAGAGAGGATGTGAGCACCTACCACCAAATCAGCAGGTTCCTCTCACACCTCCAGACTCTCACATGTCTGTCTCCCCAGACTCCCTAATTTCTATGTATCCTTCAATATTCAGCTCAAGAACTGCCTCCTCTGTGAGGTCCTGAAGGCCCGAGGGATGTCCTCTCCCTGGTCAGCCAGCCTGACAGCCACAGCTCTCACAGCAGCCTATCAATCCCTCTTTCTAGCCATCATAAACCCGTATCACAATTACTTACACAGCTGGGTACATTGCGTCTGTATATACTGTGCAGTCGTTGAGGGCAATGCTATCTGCTGCTCTGTGTCTCCCAGACCTCGGGAACAGGGCCTGGCAAACGGAAGCTGCTCAATCCAGGTTTGTGGAATGAAATTGCTTCCTATGTGTCTCTTTCACTGACTTGATTAACTGTTGCTTCCAATGTGACAGGTTCTCCTTTTGTCTCTGGAAATGATCTGAATGGGTTTCTAATGATCAAATCTTTTTTAAAGGTAGAAAAATATGTGTTACAGGATTTTAGTTCTAAAAAGTATTAGTTTTCTTATTAAAAAATAAACCATCTCCAAGAAACAATGGTTTTCAAGACAGGTAAGTTATCCTGTACATGGCAGTGAAGATGTTTAGCATTTACTGACAGTAACAGACACAAGCAAATTACATAGCAAGGAAGATGGGCATGAACCAAACATCTGTGAAGCAGAGGATGACACGAAAACCCCACGTACAGCCCTATTTATTCCTGCAACCTACCAAAGCATTCTGCTCCAGCCATGCTAGTCCTCCACCAAAAATGGCAATGCTGAACCTTTCAGCCACACCATCAAAACAAGACATACATATTCCTGACTGCCACCCTTTCATTCATTCAACGAGTTTCTATTGAAAAATAGGTCTACAGCGTACCAGACACTGTTCTAGGCATAAGTTCCTGCTCTCATGGAGCTTACACGCTAGTGGGATGAGATAAACAAATATGAGACTTCCCTGGTGGCGCAGTGGTTAAGAATCCACTTGCCAATGCAGGGGACAAGGGTTCGATCCCTGGTCTGGGAAGATCTCACATGCCACAGAGCAACTAAGCCCGTGTGCCACAACTACTGAAGCCTGTGCGCCTAGAGCCCATGCTCCACGACAAGAGAAGCCACAACAGTGAGAAGCCCGTGCACCACAACCAAGAGTAGCCCCCACTCACCATAACTAGAGAAAGCCCGCGCGCAGCAACGAAGACCCAATGCAGCCAAAAATAAAAAGTAAAATAAATTTAAAAAAATTTTAAAGATAAACAAATATTTGTACACATCAGGTGGTGATAAGTACCAAGAAGAAACATTACACAAGGGAAGAGGAACCATCATGTATTGTCCGATCTGCCCCTCTTCACTTCTCCATGAAACTTTCCTCAGTCTTCCAAACAAGAATAAATTATTCAACAGGAAAATATTCAACATTTACTGAGGACCTATGTGCTAGGCACTAAACAAGATCCTAGAAATAAAAAGGTAAATAAGTTATAGCTGCAAACTTCAAGAAGCCCACAGTCCAAATAGAGAGGCAGACATGTTTATTTCACAAACATTTATATAACACTATGTGCCAGGCACTATATTCAGTGCTTTACAAAAATCAGTTCACTTCTCATCACAGCCCATATGGAAAATGAAGAACAGAGAGGTAAAGTAACATGCCTGAGGTCACACAGCAAGTTATTGGCAGGGCTAGGGCTGGAATACAGTCTGTGCTCCTAAACACCACCTCTGGGTTATGCCACGTAATCGTTAAAAAGCAATCTCCCTAGACAATAATAAAGATATGTACAAAGTGCTAAGGTGCTCACAGGAGTAGGGACTTGAGAACAAGCAAGGGCTCCTTAGAGAAAATGATGCACCGCCTTGAAAGATGACTGCGTTCTGTACCTCTACTTTGCAAATATTACGTGTCTATCCTAAGAGATATCCTACAGTATCCTAGGAGAGAGAAGGCACTGTCTAATTTTTTTGCATTCCCTGCAAGCACCTGGCACACCAGGAGGTGTTCAACAAAAATCTGTGGAATGCCAGTTCAGGAGTGTCCAGCACTGGGAACAGTTCCTTCCACGAAGAGCTTGGCCCCTGCCCCCAACATCCCAAAGTCCTCAGGCCACTCAAACCTGGCCACTGATGGCCCTGGCAAGGTACCAGAGGGTCGGGTCTAGGCACAAGGAAAACCTCCCGTCCGACCCTCGCCACCGCCCGCCGCCCGCCCACCTCCCCGCACACACTTGCCCCACCGGATCCTCATCTCCTTACTACCTCCGGGCAAGAGCAGGGAGGCCGAGGCAGCGGCAGCCTGGGTGACTGGGATAAAGGGCACGTTGAAGCTGAACTCCGTGGCCGAGGAGGAGAAAAGTAAGTTAGTGCCCGACGAGGAGGTGGAAGCGGCGCCTCCGCCGCCGTTAGGTTTCCTCTCAGCCATGGCTGCGGCCCACCTTCCCTTACACGTCTACTGGGGGCCGGTGCGGAACCACCAGCCGGAAACCCGTCACGGTCGGGGCCAACACACTTCCGCACTTGCGCACAAGGGCCGGAACTCCGAACGGCTGGTCAGCCTCCCTCTGCCTTCTCCTACGGGGCCGCCAGGAATCAACATGGCGGCGCAGGCTTCACGCCCGGGTCCTAGCACGTGACACCCTCGGTCACTGCCGGGGCCGGAAGGGAGGCAGAGGTGGAGGCCGCGGCTGGGGTTGGAGCGTGGGAGAGGGAACGCTGGTGGTTGTGAATCAAAGTACAAATCGGCACTGAAAATCTCGGGTTGCGGGGGGCTCTCTAGGCTTCCTAAAAGTACCCACAAAAGCGTCTAACTAGATAAAATTTTGGAGGAACAGCGAAAGCCCGCAGGCGCACGTAGCAGAGTGCTAGCTGCAGACAGCGGGAGGAAAAGGTGTGTGGGCCATTTGCAGCTAAAGTCTAGGCAAACTCACCAATTGTAACCAAACACCCGCATCTAACCCGCCCACGTCGTTTTGGACTGAATTGAACTCTTGTCATTCGCCCAGAAATAGAAATGGTAGAACTTTTGAAGTTGTTAAGCCAAAGGGAAGAAAAAAAAGTTTAAAAGAGAAACCAGGGAATTGACATTTAAAATAGGTGTGTGACTTTTTTAATAGTTTTCTACACCTGTCTAAAATAATCTGACTAGTTTAATCCTAAAATGCACTATGGATAATTTGGATATAATTGTCATCTTTCACATAGTTAGAGATTATGAAAGAAAAAACAGATAATCAACTTCTTGGAGGGTGGGAGAGGGATAGAAGAAACCCAAAAGAAGCTTTCAAATAATGAAACTACCCTCTCCCCCAGCTGTTCACACCTATATAGTATCTGTTTATTAATTCAACAACTAGTATGCTTACTGTCAAAACAAAACAAAAGCAAAGCCAGATACTAGTTTAAAGCAATAAGGATAGATTTTTATTGCGTTAAGGAAGTGGGTTCGTCGTGAACTGAACTGAACTTCCCCAAAACAAAAGGCTGGAGACTTTAGACTGGCGTGTGCTAAGGCAAAGGCATTGAAGGGTGCCAAGGGGTGTTGGTCCATGTGACTGGGTTTGTTACTTGGCACTTATATGGAGCAGAAATTAACTTCTCATATCTTTATGACATGCAGTGGTACAAGCTAGAGCAAGGTACCTACCAGGCTGGGAGGAGACAGCTCTCAGGTCCTTGAGAAGGCAGTTCTGGGTGACAAAAGATTTATATCCCAAAGGGGTGGAGAAAGGATTTATAATCGCAAGCTTTCTAAAGTAACTGCTTTAAGGGAGGTTCAGGGCCTATATGCCTATCACCTGGTATGGGTTGGAAGAAAAAATAAATTCTCCTGGCAGTGTCGAGCTTTCTCAGTCAGGCATTTTAAGGGGGACAGGGTTCATCCTGGGGACATGGCCTTAAGCTGTTGGTAGGCATTCTAGAGTTTGGTCAAGGGGGTCTTTGTCATTACTATGGGTGGTCGAAGTAGTATACTAAACACTGGGGGTACCATGGTATACAAGATAGACACAGGACCTTTCCTTCTTGGAGCTTACAGTCTGGTCAGGAAGACAGACAACTAAACACATAATAACAATAAAGTAAAGTGTGATGAAAATAATGTAGAATTTCTCAAAGTGTGTTGTGTGGAATATTGACACCATCAGGAGAGGGAGGTGTAACCCTTTTAGGGGAGGGATAGCAAGTATTTAGAACAATCAGACCATCAACAAAGGACCTACTTTGTCTGGAGTGACATGAAAGGCTTTCCTGAAGAAGAGATATTAAAGTTGACACCTGAAAGCCAATGAGTAGAAGTTAACCGAAAAAGCTTGGAGGAGAGGGACGGGAAGAAGTGGTGAGAGACAATTACAGATAAAGTTACAGTATGTAAGGTTACCTTAAGATGCCATATTTAAATGTTAAAAGAAACATGGGTTACAGCATGGCTGGAGCCTAGTGAGCAACTAGGAGAAAGCTGGGAGATAAGAATGAAAAGTAGACCAAGGCCAGATGATACAGGGTCCTTACAAGTTAAGAGCAAAAGGGACTGAAAGAAGGGTTTAAAGGAAGGTGGAGAAATAACATTTGCTCTGTAGAAAGTTCACTCTGTCTTCAGTGTAATAAAATAGATAAGGAAAGAGCAAGCCTCGGGAGCAGAAAGAACAGTTGGCAGACTGCTGCAGTGGACCAGCTGAACAATGACGGTGGCTCAAATTAGAGCGATTGGAGTAGGAATGAACAGAAATAGGAGTAATTTCCGGGGAAAGGTGTCAGATTGAACAGCATATCTTCATTTTCTTCTTCCTGAAGCTCTGTTGAAAACACAGATGGATTTGCTTGGTTTTTTTAGGCATAAACCCATAAGGATGAGGAAAATGGGAGAAGATTTGGCAGCAACAAGATTTTGGAAGGCACCAAAAAAAATAGGCAAGTAGTAGATGATTTAGCAAACCAGTAATGGGGAAAGCTCAAAGGCAACATTATTTCCACCACAGGATCACCAAAAGATTTAGGACCTGATAACCTCAGGCACCTCTGGAAGTGGCAGTCCAGTGGAAGAGAGAGGTCCTATAATTAGGAGGATTGGTTAAAACTGTTTAAGAAACAGAACCCCTCCCCAACTCTCAGTAACTGGACTATTGACCATCCCCCTTAAAGGAAAAAGTCTGGGGCTTCCCTGGTGGCGCAGTGGTTGAGAGTCCGCCTGCCGATGCAGGGGACACGGGTTCGTGCCCCGGTCCAGGAAGATCCCATGTGCCGTGGAGCGGCTGGGCCCGTGAGCCATGGCCGCTGAGCCTGCGCATCCGGAGCCTGTGCTCCGCAACGGGAGAGGCCACAACAGTGAGAGGCCCGCGTGCCGCAAAAAAAAAAAAAAAAGAAGAAAAAAGAAAAAGGCTGAGTTTTCCCCTTCTGGAGAGGGTAAAACAGAAGGAAGATTAAGCAAATACGTACATACTGAGTAATAAAACACCCTGTTCCACAAACCCGGCCCAATTTCTTCACTCAGCTCCAAAAACACTAGCTGCTGGGTCTTCAACCTCTAGGCAGGAGATTAGAAGCATCTTGTTGGGGTCAGGGAACAAAAGATCTGGAGAGAATTAAATCCAGGTTTCCCAATGAGACAGCCCAGAGCAGAATCACCCCATAATTAAGCTCACAATCAACAAGCCCCAGGAACACACCCTCCACTAACCCAGGAACCTCTTCTTTGTCACTGATTTGGACCTCTGGCCTCAGCTCGGCTCACAATGGACCCTAAGTGCTCCTGAGCCACTGGTGGTTCCTGCGCCTATTGTAGCTCCTGCAAATGCACCTCCTGCAAGAGCTGCTGCCCCTGCTGCCCCGTGAGCTGTGCCAAGTGTGCCCAGGGCTGCGTCTGCAAAGGGGCCTCGGACGAGGGCAGCTGCTGCGCCCAAGGTTGCGAAAGCCTGCTCCCAGGCGTAAATAGAGCAACATGCGTGAACCTGCACTTAAAATTTGTTTCCTACTACCCTGACCGGCTTGCTACATTCCTATTTCCATGAAATACTTGTATGAAAATAAACTCATCCAGACAAAAAACCAACAACACCCATGTATATGCTCTGAGCTCCCAATCACCTTTTTAGTCCCCACACTTTTTGTTTTGTTCAGATATTCATTCAGCAAATATTATTATGTGAACCTGCTCCTATGCCAGTCACGGGGGACACAAGAGTGGACAAACGGGCCTAGCCGTGACAGTTCACACTCTAGGGGACAGCCACCCTTTCTTGTCTTCCATACTCACCTCCACCTGGCAAGGCAGGTGAATGAGGAGGATGAGACACAGGTGACTGAAGGGAAAGTGTGCTAATTTCTGATTCAGGGAACACAGTGGAACAGGAGGACAAACTGGAACCTAAAAATGGAGATGCCTGGCCGTTAGATTTCTGGCTCTGAAACTGAAGAAAGAAGTCCAGGTTTAACATGAGATGTAGGAGGCATCAGCTCACGTGTAGGTGATTCAGAAATTGTGGGAAAAGAGCCTCGTGTTCTGTCACTGTCAGAAATGGCCATTATTTTGGAGGAAGGTTTGTGTTGCTTTCTGTACAAGGTGATGTGCTGGGCATCAAGTCAGGTTGACAGGTGTGATCAGAAAAAGCACAGGTGGGAGGTAGTCCCCACACTTCAAATACGATTACCACATACTCAAGAAGATTCTTTAACCTGGAAGATAGTGATTCAAACAAAACCCACAAAAGGAACAGGAAATGGCAATTTAGAAGAAATTACCGACACAGGAAGGCAAGAACTTTCAAAAATCTATCAATAATATCTTCAGGGCTTCCCTGGTGGTGCAGTGGTTGAGAGTCCACCTGCCGATGCAGGGGACACGGGTTCGTGCCCCAGTCCGGGAAGATCCCACATGCTGCGGAGTGGCTGGACCCGTGAGCCATGGCCGCTGAGCCTGCGCGTCCGGAGCCTGTGCTCCGCAACGGGAGAGGCCACAACAGTGAGAGGCCCGCGTACCTCAAAAAAAAAAATAACAATAATAATATCTTCAGAGGGATCTGCAACCAAGAAACAAGATCAGGGTGATGTTTAAGAAAGAAAAGAAAAGAAATATTTAGGGAACGAAAAAGAAAGTCAGTAGAAGGAAAATAAGTATGAGGAAATTTCTCAAAAAGTAAAGCAAAAAGACAAACAAATGGAAGCTAGGAGAGAAACCTAAGAAAATTAGATTGCCATGCAAGAAAATCCAATATCTGAATTTTAAGAGCTCTGCTAAGAGAGACAGAAAGTACAGGGGAGGGAATTATCAAGGAAAAAAAATTTTTTTTTAATTCCCAGAAATGAAGTATACAACTTTCTAATTGGTACCCAACACAATAGTTGAAAACATACATACTGGAGCATTGGAGACAAAGATCCCTGAAGGTTCCAGAAGGATAAAAACAGGTCAAATGCAAAGAAATTCAGCTCCCAAAATATTTACCTCTCAAGCACACTTTCTAAGAAAATATGAAGGACTTGCTCCACCAAAAGTAAAAGAATAAGGCTAAGAAAGTCTTCCTATGGGGGATGCAGGTAACATGATATTCAACACAGGTGTACAAGGGAATTCAAGCAAATTCCCAAACAAACAGACCCGAAAATGCAAGGACTCAAACAAATGTTCTTGTCTCACTCACACAAAAGTACATGTTGGTGACCAGCTTTTGTCTTAAACATGGGGCTTCTGAGGCTGCTCAGGTTGTTGCCACCCAACAAAGTCCGAAGGGGTCAGGGCAGTTCAGGAACAAATGTCCCATCTTAACAAGTGAGACAGAAGTTGCACACATCACTTTTGTTCACATTCCACTATTGGGAACTTCGACAAAATGCACTCCTTCTGGGTGCAAGAAGAGCTGGAAAATACACTCCCCACCTGGGTACCCACATTATAACTACAATTCTGTAACTATCGAGGAAGAAGATTTTGGTGGGCAAATGGCAATTGCCATGGCAATCTGTCCCTCTGGCCATCATGTACCCACCCTTATTCCCAAATAGAACATACTCATGCCCCAAGGGTGGTAACCAGCTGCATCCAGCTTAAAAGTCCAGGATCTCTAGGCAGCTCAGCCCTTTCCAACGAGTCTGGATGTGGTTCCTCAGGAGCTACAACTATAAGACACCAAATAGACAGTTGTGGAGCAAAAACAGGGTAACTGCAATGGAGACTCCCATGGAAAACACAGTAATCATGGTTCCATAGAAATGATTGAATCCTGCTAGGCATAAATTGAAAATACTCCTTGCCCTGACAGTGGAGAATGTTTGTGGTTAGTCCTGACTGTCTTTGGTTTGGTCCTCTGTAAATAACTCACCAATCCGCAGTTCTTCCTGGCCCTGGCTTTGCCCTCTGGGGGTTTCTCCTTGACCATGGTCATCCAAGGCCATATGTGAAGTAGCACTGGGAAGCATGTCCTCTTTGGGGGCTGTACAGCTTTGGCAATTTACTTCCTGCTGGTATGAGTTTAGCGCCTGAGACTTGCTTTCAGGCTTGAACAGTTGCAGACTTTTTCAGGCCAGGCTCCTGTTTTTTGTTTTTGTTTTTGTTTTTGTTTTTCGGTTCACGGGCCTCTCACTGTTGTGGCCTCTCCCGTTGCAGAGCACAGGCTCCAGACACGCAGGCTCAGCGGCCATGGCTCACGGGCCCAGCCGCTCCGCGGCATGTGGGATCTTCCCGGACTGGGGCACGAACCCATGTCCCCTGCATCGGCAGGTGGACTCTCAACCACTGTGCCACCAGGGAAGCCCCTCTCCTGGTTTTTTATTTCCAATAACTTCCATGTCTGACCTGAGCTCTTTTTTCTCTCAGCCTAATGTTGGTTAACTTGAGGTCATCTGAAACCAGGCTACAACCTTGATCTGATCTTTGCCACAGGGCTAGATTCTCTAGTTTACCTGAGAAGTCTTAAAGGACCCTTGAAAATACCTTTGAGTGAATCCTCCTAGGGTTTGAACACCGAATTGATTGGTTTTTCCAATCCTGGAAGGCCTCAGTTTCTCCTATGCTGCCTAATCTGGTCGCAGTGGCCACCTCTGGCTATTAATCATTAGAAATGTGGCTGTCTGAATTGAGATGTGCTGTAAGTGTAAAATACACTCCGGATTTTGAAGAATTAATTTGAAAAAAAGATCAATAGTCTTCATACCGATTATTTGTTCAAATTATAATATTTTTATATGTTGGGTTAAATATTTTATTAAAATTAGTGTTACCTGTTTTTTACTTTTTGTTTGTTTGTTTGTTTTGCAGTACGCGAGCCTCTCACTGCCGTGGCCTCTCCCGTTGCAGAGCACAGGCTCCGGACGCGCAGGCTCAGCGGCCATGGCTCACGGGTCCAGCCACTCCGCGGCATGTAGGATCTTCCCGGACCGGGGCACGAACCCACGTCCCCTGCATCGGCAGGCGGACTCTCAACCACTGCGCCACCAGGGAAGCCCTGTTTGTTTTTGTTTGTTTGTTTGTTTAACTTTTAAATTACATACGTGACTTGCAAGGTATATCTGAGAGACTGAATACACAAACAATGGTCAGACCATATTTAACAATAGAACCTGTATCCTCTGACAGTAGAGCAATTGGTTCACAAAGGTCAGGACTTGGTTGATGAGTGCCAACTTTCCTATTTGTTTCCTTCACTCCCCAGAAAACAGGAATCGTTAAGATATTCCTCCTTGGGAATTCCCTGGCAGTTCGGTGGTTAGGACTTGGCGCTTTCACTGCAGGGGCCCATCATGCTCGATCCCTGGTCTGGGAACTAAGATCCTGCAAGTCATGGGGGCAAGGCAAAACAAAACAAACAAAAAAAAATTCCTGCTCCCTTTTGTATCCTAAGAAAGGGCTAACTGTAAAGGACCACCTTGCTCTTGCACATTCCAAAATAAGACTCACCCCTACCCATCCTCAATGACTCTCTTGTTTTATAAAACCTCAAATTTTACCCCTCTTCTTTAAAAATGTCCTGAATGCGTGTTCTCCCTATTGCAACAGGCTGAATAAAATCATCTCCTTCATTGCCTGAGGCAGTTTGTCTTTCACCTATTGTCATCCACTATCCAACCACTAAACGAGAGCCACATTATTTTCTATCTGTTACGACAGCACCCCCCTTCTGATAATACTTTTTGTATTATTTAGAGTAATGCTAGCAGCTGTTAAGAAAGAGATCTCGGAATGCAATGTTCCTATAAAAATCCAGGCTAACTTTAGGTCATTCTAGTCATCACCATCTTATCCATCAGGAAGGAGCAAAGAACATATCCAGGGCCAAATGTTTAAGAAATTGAAGTGGAAGTTCCAGATGTCACATTCCCTCATGTTTCTTTGGTAAACCTAATCACACAGCCCTACCTAGCATCAAAGAAGGCTGGGAAATGTAGTCCCTAGCCAGGCAACCAACCTCAGCTACACTTCTGTAGCTAGGAAGTGCAGTTCTTCCCTGGGAAAATTTTATATAGCCCTGGAAGGAGAGAACAGACTTTTTTTCGAAGTCTCAATGAACAGATGAATCCTAAAGAAGAGTTAGGATAATGGTGGTAGAAGATCCTAAGAAGTAGAAGGCAACAAAGGCCAGATTGGAATAGGAAAAAGGGCTTTGGGAAAGATGTCCAAGAAAATAAAGTATATAAAATAGCTGATGTCTCTAAATATCTAGAGAGGAGATTGGGGCAGTTGATGGAAAGTGTGCATTATCTATTCAGCAAATATTTATTGAGCATCTGTGATGTCAGACACGGTTCTAGGTGCCGGGGAACAAGGCAGCATACAAATACCAAAATCATTGCTTTAAGGATCTGGTGGAAATTTTAGTGCAGCTGAGGCTGAATTTGTGATAAGTATATAGAAAACAAGCAAATGTTTAAAAGAAACTTTTACCCCATCCTGAGGCAACTACATTCAATTCTTTCTGCTGATTCTTTCTGTATTTCTATATTTTTTAATTAACATGATTACATGTCACTTCTGTTGCTTTTTTTCTCCTTTGCATTATGTGTTGACTTCTCAGATGAAAGATGAGGATTTTGCTCTTTTTGGTCTTCTTTGTCCTTATCACATATATGAATCCTATATATCCTCATCCCTCTAGCCTCCTAAAGTTAAATTATACGGACTGCCCTGGTGGTGCAGTGGATAAGAAGACTCTGCACTCCCAATGCAGGGGGCCCAGGTTCGATCCCTGGTCAGGGAACTAGATCCCACATGCGTGCCACAACTAAGAGTTTGCATGCCACAACTAAGAAGCCTGCCTGCCACAACTAAGACCCGGCGCAACCAAATAAATAAATTAAAAAATATTTTTAAAAATTATAATGTTGGTTAGATTACTATTCAAATTGTAACATTATTATGCTATTTAAACACTATTGATAGCCATGTCATGCAATAAATTGTGATTCTTTTAATTTTCTATTCAAGTTTTTGTTTTCCTCCCTTTAAGGCTTGGAACACTTTTCCCTCATACTTTTCACCTAGCTAACTCTTGTTTATCTTTCAAGTCCTAGTGTAAATGTCACATGTTCAAGAAATCCCTGAAGGATCCTTTCCCCACAAGACTCCCTCACTAGAATAGATAGTGCTGTTCATTCCTCTTATAGAACTTCACTTTTTCTTGCCTGGCACCTATCATGGTTGTAAATGAATAGTTATTTATTAATAAGTCTCTCACTGAACCGTACATACCATGAAGGCAGGGATGGTATCTCCCTTTTTTCACCCCAGTATTTCCAATGCCTTCGGTAATTACTTGTAGACAGGGTTACGTAACGTCCTCCTTAAAAATATGGACTTGCAGTGGGGGCAGAAGTGTGATTACCAGTGGTGGGAAGAGAAAACTTGCCATAGAGAAGTACTCTCATGGACCTGCCCTTGGCCTTTCACATTTTCATAACTACTTATCAGCAGTGTCAAAACATCTTGCCACAGGAAAATGAGAGGGTGAAATAATTCACATTATAAAGTAATTACATTTCAGTAGAATCACAGTGTCTCTTTAAGTAAAATCTGAGCAATTGTTTGCTTACAAATTACTGAATACAGAGGTAGAAACCAAAAGCTTAAGTGTTCCTAGCCACTGCTGAACTGGTATTCAGCTGCAATTTCACATAAAGTAAATCTGAAATGATCACAATTTAAAAGCAGATGTCCGGGATGTTCCCTGGTGGTCTAGTGGTTAAAAGTCTGTGCTTCCCATGCAGGGGGCAGGGGTTCGATCCCTGGTGGGGGAACTAAGGTCCCACATGCCCTGCCGTGCAGCCAAAGTTAAATGAATTAATAAATAAACAAAAGCAGATGTTCATGACATATATTTAATTTGTGTATTACTGGCCACAAAGCTAGAGAGGGGGTTTCTCCATTCAATACCAGGGACTTGGCAACCCCCTCTGTTCAATGAATGAATGAATGAAGTGGTGGTCATGCTAAAAATTTGAAACAGCTCCCCCAAACTCACCAGAGCCAGATGTATGATATAGTACGCCAGTCATAGTTATCCCTGGGTATTAGTTGCAAGAAGTTGGTTCCAGGACCCCACGGATATCTGCGGATGCTCAAGTCCCTTATGTAAAATGGCATAGAACAGTGGCCCTGGGTGAGTGGCGCTCTATACCTGCAGTTTCTACATCTGTGGATTCAAACAACCTTGACCCCTGGATACCGGGTGCAGAATGTAATCAGTTCACGGTGCCAAATGCAAAATAACCCCTTTTGCCCTAAGGAGGGCTTGAGACCTGAGTTCAGGTTCTTCATCTCCCCACTCTCTAGACTCCATTCAGATCCTTCCATTAATACGCCATATTTCAGCTGATGAGACTGGGATTTTCTCCGATATATTCCAGGCCTAGGGGCTGTTTCATTACAGAACTTGCATATTTCCCAAATTTCCTCATTCAAAGGTAACTGTTGACTTGATCTTTTGTGTGTGCTGATGCCACCGTCTTCATTCTGAGGGTGTCCTGACACACACGTCCTGTAGGAACCTCGCCAAAGCTCCTCGGCTGTTTCCAGCTTCTAGGCAGACACAGGCCAGGGTATGTTTTCACAGTTATGAACTTGCCTCTCAATTAGGAACTACTCCCTCTGCAGTGCCTGGGATAACAGAAAGGGAGCTTGGGGTTTTTCAAAGTCCCCCTTATCTAAATGTACACCTTCCTCACTGGGGTAAGACTTGATCCAGCTGACGGAAAGTCACTACATAGGGTTTCGGGCAGGGAATCAGAAAAAAGAGTTGCCATCAGCAAAAAAAAAAAAAAAAAAAAAAAAAAAGGCACCAAGAGGACGCCATGAGGTGGGCCGACACCAAAGGCTGCTTTACATTCTAATTTTGCCCAGCGATAACTTTGAGGTCTCTTTGGGTTTGTGCTTTTGGGCTGTTGCAAAGCCTGTGCAAGGGCTCGCACTATAAATGTATAAACCGGACCTCGGGAGTTTCCCCGCTCGATCCTGCAGAGGGACACCCAGCAAAACACCTCCCTCGGCCCACGACGCCGGGCTCCGGATCCTGAGGCCGCGCCTGCCCTTCCTTTCGCCCGTTTCTAAGATGGCGGCCGCCCTGCCGCCGCGGCCCCGCCCCTCCCCGGCCCGCCCCCTCCCTCCAGCAGGCCCGCCCCGCCTCCCCGCCGCGGGACCGCGCAGCGCGCTTCCGCCGCCCCTCCCCACACGAGCTCCACCCAGGTCGCAGGCTACGCGGTCGGTGGCGCCTATTTCCCGCCATTGTGCAAAGTGGCGGGTGGGAGCCCGCACGCGCCGCCTGCCCCTCTCCGGCAGCGCCTCGCTGCTGCCGTCACAACCGCTGTTTCTCTGAGGCGCGGGGAGGCCGGGCGGCCCGCGCCGCGAGGCTCACCCTGCGTGGGAGGGCGCGGGCGAGAAGCGGCCGAGCTAGCGAAGAGGAGCAGCGGCTCGGGACGCCGGGCCGCGCCGGCTCCGGCCCGTCTGCGAGATGCCCTGTGGGGAGGATTGGCTCAGCCACCCGCTGGGGATCGTGCAGGGCTTCTTTGGTGAGTGGCGGCGCCGGGGGAGGGCCGGGGGGGCCGCCGAGTTGACGGAGCCCCGGGCCCGGCCCCGCTGCGCGGCCCCACGCGGGGCTACCTCGAGGGCTCCCGCGGCCGAGACGGCCAGCCGGGCCTGCGCCGGCCGGCGCTCCACACCGCGGACTTCGGGATGCGGCTTCCCGGGCCCGGCCGCAGGTGCCTCCCACCTGCCCGATTCGCGATTAGCAAGCGGCCGAGGTTACGCCGCGAGGAGCGGGCGGGCGGGCGGCCGTGATTGACGGCCTCGCTTCCCTTCTTGGCCCTGCTGGCGGCCCGAGCCCCGCGTGCGGCAGAGCTCGGAGGGGCCCTTGAACCTTCGCGAGGGCCGGCGGAGATGGGGTGAAGGAAAAGCACTTTGCCTGGGGGAAGCCTGCAGGATATTTCAAAACTTCCGGTGTGTCGGGGGAGTACTCGCTCCCTCGCAGCAGAAGTTGGCTCTAACTCCTGTATTACACGCATCCTCTCTTTTCGAGATAAGATTTAGTGTTAACAGCTTAATTTTTCTTTAAGGATGCCTTTAAAACCAGCGGGGTCTCCATCTCCTCTTGTGCCAGAGGTAGCAAGAAATGTTGAACTACTCAAACGCGCTCCTACATAGAAAGAGCTTAGAATGTGGCAGGCAAGCTTAGTAAATTTTAGCTGCAATTATTGTTAATGCCACTTTTCTGCTACGGAAAATTTAGGTTTGTTTGCAGTTAACTGGGCATTTTGGTCCCATCCCCCATGTCTTTTGCGCTTAGGAGTGGTGGACGCAAACCTGACCAGAAATCAGTGTGTTAGATCAGAACACCTGACGTGTCAGGAGGTAACTTAAACTTGTAGAGTGGCCTTCCTCACTTAAGTCGTTGTGGGATATTAGTGAGAACGCCTATTAAGAAGCTCAATAGTCCCCAGCAGCCAAAACCGATGGCAGAAAATGTGTGTACTTCTTGCAGGAAAGGCTCACTCAGCAAATCTTCATTCATTTTCCTTATAATTTGAACTAGTTTAGTTAGCTGGTTTCCCAGGCTGCAACTAGAAGCTGCAAATTAGAAGAAGGCCTGGATAGGCAACCGGACTGTAGCCAGTGAACACCGACAACCTGATGAAGAAGAAATTTAAAACTATGCATATGTTAAAAAAATTTTTTTTTTTGAATCACTGTATATCCATCAAGGGTGCTTTTGAGGAAGGGGCATATATCTCTCCACTGAATCCTAGTGATTGATGTTCGTAATGAATACTGGAACTAATAATTGATTTCCAAAGTAATGGCCCCAAAATGTGGAGTGAAGATTAAGTTGCACAGTAGGTTTAAGAGGGTGCAGGGGCATAAATACTTTTTAGGAAAAATCTTTCAAAAGTAAGTTTTGGTGCTTAAAGGGTGAAGTTCCCGTTATTGATGTTTAGAAAATTTATTTATGAGAAATACCCCTATCCTAGTCTTGCTGGATCAATGAGATGATTTTATATTTGGTATATATTTGAATGTATTTGTGTCAGATTTTGTCTCCTGCATGTATGATCCTAAGAGGCAGACGACTCATTATAGTACAAAAGGTGTAATTTGGATATAAAATATTGGCTTCACAGTATTTTGTAAAGTTTGTGTAGTGTTGTGGGAACCTGGACCTTGTGGATGTGTTTCCCTCCAGAATGTCTTATTCTCATACAGGTTGTGTCTTACAGAGAAAACAACTAATACTTACAGTCATGATGTTTTTGTAGAAGCTGTTCTGATGTATAGTATATATTTTTGCTATATTTTCCTATCACTGTGAATATATTGAATAACTTTATCATAACAGCATTTACAGGTATGTTTGTGTGAGAAGTAAGTGAGGTGTTAAACTTGTAGACTCTTTTTGGTTTAGTAGGAAATTGTTTTGAATCCATCTTTCCCCCAGATAGAAAAGGAATGCCCATCTGTTGTGGTTTATGAAGCCTTCTGGACCCCGCCCCTGCCCAGCTCTCAGACCTCATCACTATATTCCCCCTCATATTGAACCTTCTTTCAGTTCTTTGATTTTGAACCTTGCCTCTAGGCTTTCTGCATAGGCTGTTTCCTTTGCCTGGTCCCCACTTCCTCTCCCAGGGCCACTTTCCTGGCTAAATCTTACTCTTCCTTTGGGAACCTCAGTTAGGTACCTCCTGCTGCATGTAATTATGGGATCCTGTGTGGCCTGGAAATTAGCTTGTAAAGCATGTTATTGAAATCACTTGTTCCTTGGGTTCCTCGGCCGTATTTTAACCCTAGGAATTCAGGGCGTGTAGGTGCTTTATTCACCTAGAATATACCTGTACATCAGAAGGGCTCCGTGAACATTTGCTGAGGAGAGGCAGTGGAAAGACTGATTAATCAATCAGAAATGGTATAAACTGTGGTGGTTACTGTGACCACAAATCTAAACTAAGGACAGTCCTGGTGGACATTGTATTGGTTCAGAGAATGCGATGTGATCGTACCAGGTATGAGTTACTCTCACATGCAAATCCTAATTCTTTTTCCTTGGTTTGGATAAGAAACTTTGAAATTCTCTTAGAGGCCAATCATAACTGTATGAATCATAATTCATCTTTGTGAACCAATCCATATTTTGAATTTGTATCTGCCATATTACAATTGTTCGTATGTAAATTTTTTCCTATAAGCCTTCATAAAATGCCTTTTATGTTTCTGTACCAGTTTCTAAAAGATTTTATATGTAGAATCTTGAGGTCCAAAGGCTTAAGATTTAGGAATACTTTATTGGGCTCTGTTATGTGCATAATGCTGATGGTTCAGTCCCCACAGTGATTGTTCATTTACTGACCCATATTAAATTGCTTCCCTTAAACAAAAGCAGGAATCTTAGATGAGAAAAAGTTTTGTATACTTCTTTTTCTTTTAATCATTTTTTATTTTAAAGAAGGAGTTTTTTTCACTTGAATTAATAACTGCTGTTAATTTCAGAAAAGTAGGAATGCTTATCAACTGATTCTTTATGTACTCTTCAAATTGCTGGTTGGGTCAAGATCATTAGTTTTGATTATATTCAAGGCACTTTGGTCATATCTAACAGAGCTAGAACTAGACTAGCTCATGAAAAAAAGGACATTGGTGTGTGGAGGAGGGAAAGGAGTAGCATTTTATCACTAGCATTTTAGAGAATTTAAAGCAATAATAAAATCATCTAAAAGTCTGTCTGCTTTTTTATTGTCACCATGACTCTGTACTGACAGTTCACCCCCTTTTGTCTGTACCCACCTTCGATCTCTCCTACCACCTGGCCCTTGTTAGACCACTGAAAAAAAGTGATTTGTTATAAGGCTATAAAACCCAAAGGCAGGGAGGGTGGCTTGGTATCCCAAGAGACTACTGAATGGAATTGGAAAACTAGCAGGAATCCAACCAAGCAGCGCTTCGCAGTTTTTCTCCCTTAGGCTATATTCATCTCTGCACGTAAACTTTATCTTTCTCTATTCCACAGCTCCCAATTTCACCTGTCAGTTCCAACCCACTTGAGCTAGCATCTTTATCTTAATCCCAGATTCCAGGGTTAGAGAATTTGATTGGCCCACCATGGAGTCAGGGGTCCACTAGTCAGCTATGGCCAGAGCAGTGTTATGTAGGATAGTCGTAACTATTGAGACCCATACCTCAGCAGTGGGGGAAGTTCTCAGAGAAGAAGAATGGATTGGGCAGCTGTGGCAAAAGCATAAATACATATATATCCATACATGTGCATATATGGAGATATATATACATGTACATATATGAATTTTAAAATTATTGAATAATAACTTGAATGTGGTTTAAAAAAGCCGGCATGATAGTATTAAATGAAGAGTAGAAGTATACTGCTCTTCTCCCACTGAGGTCACCAGTTTTAACTGTTTCCGATTATAGTTCTTTTTTCTTCATTGAGATATAACATAAAATTCACTGTTTTAAAATGTACAGTTCAGTGGCTTTTATTATGTTCACTATGAGTGCAATTATCACCACATCATTTCCATCAGCCCAGAAAGAAGCCCCATATCTGTTAGCAGCCACTCCCAGTTGCCCCCTCCTCCCTCCTCTTGCAACCACTAATTTACTTCTGTCTATGGTTTACCTAATCTGGACATTTCATATAAATGGACTCATAACTTGTGGCCTTTTGTGTCTGGTTTCTTTAACCTAGCATAATGTTATCGAGGTTCATCTATGTTGTAGCATGTATCAGTACTGTGTTCCTTTTTATGACCAAAACTAATATTCCATAGTATGGATATACCATATTTTGTTTATTCATTTATCCATAGGTGAACACTTGGCTATTGTGAATAGTGCTGCTATAAACATTCATGTACAAGTTTTTGTGTGAATATATGTTTTCATTTCTCTTGGGAATATGCCTCAGAGTGGGATTGCTGGGCCATCTGGTAATTTTATGCTGGAACTTTTTCCCAAAGTGTGTGCACCATTGTACACTTCCACCAGCAATGTTTGAGGGTCCCAATTTCTCCAGTCCACTTCCAACACTTGTTATGATCTGTTTTATTAGTAATAGCCATCCTAACGGGGGTGAACTGGTATCTCATTGTGATTTTGATTTATATTACTGTAATAATAATAGTATAATAGTGTCTTTTCATATACATATAGGCCATTTATATATCTCATTTGGAGAATTGTCTCTTCAAGTTCTTTGCAGGTTTTTATTGATATTTTTATTTTTCTTGGCCATGCCACGCAGCTTGCAGGATCTTAGTTTCCCGACCAGGGATTGAGCCTGTGCCCTCGGCAGTGAAAGCACAGAGTCCTAACCACTGGACTGCCAGGGAATTCCCCTTTGCAGATTTTAAATTGGGGTTTTGTCTTTTACTGTTGAGTTATAAGAGTTCTTTATATATTCTGAATATTAGACCCTTATCAGATATATGATTTGGAAATATTTTCTACCATTCTATAAATTGTCTTTTCACTTTCTTGATAGTGTCTTCTGATGCAAATTTTTAATTTTGATGATGTCCAATTTATCTCTTTTTCCTTTAGTTGCTTATGCTTTTGGTGTCATATTTAGGAAACCATTGTCTGATGCAAGGTCACAAAGATAAACACCTATGTTCTTTCTAAGAATTTTTAAGTTTTAGCTCCTTACATTGAGGCCTTGGATCCATTTTTTTTTTTTTTTGTGGTACACGGGCCTCTCACTGTTTGTTGTGGCCTCTTCCATTGTGGAGCACAGCCTCCGGAAGCGCAGGCTCAGCGGCCATGGCTCACAGGCCCAGCCGCTCCGCGGCATGTGGGATCCTCCTGGATTGGGGCACGAACTCGTGTCCCCTGCATCGGCAGGTGGACTCTCAACCACTGCGCCACCAGGGAAGCCCTTGGATCCATTTTGAATTAATTTTTGTATATGGTATGAGGTAGGGATCCGAATTCATTCTTTAGCATGTGGATATCTAGTTGTCCCAGCACCTTGTGTGTGTGTGTGTGTGTGTTTTAACATTTACCAGTTTATTTTGAAGGATATCATAAAGGATGCAGATGAAGAGGTACATAGGGCAAGGTGTGGAAGGGTCCCTTGTGGAAGAGCTTCTGTCTCCATGGAACTTGGGTGCGCTACCCTTTCAGTATGTGGTTGTGTTCACCAATCTGGAAGCCCCACAGCACTGTTTGTTGAAAAGACTATTCTTCCCCTACTGAATGGGTTTGGCAACTTTGTTTAAAAAATGTGTATGTGTATGTATCAGTTGACCATAGATGTATAGCTTTATTTCTGAACTCTCAATTTCATTCCATTGATCTATATGTTTACCCTTCTGCCAGTACTATGTTATCTTGATTACTGTAGGTTTGTAGTAAATTTTTTTTTTTTTTTGCAGAATAATTCTTTATTTTATTTTATTTTAATTTTTGGCTGTGTTGGGTCTTCGTTTTTTTGTGAGGGCTTTCTCCAGTTGCGGCGAGCGGGGGCCACTCTTCATCGCGGTGCGCCGACTTCCTCACTGTCGCAGCCTCTCTTGTTGGCGGAGCACAGGCTCCAGATGGCGCAGGCTCAGTAGATGTGGCTCACGGGCCTAGTTGCTCCACGGCATGTGGGATCTTCCCAAACCAGGGCTCGAACCCGTGTCCCCTGCATTGGCAGGCAGATTCTCAACCACCGCGCCACCAGGGAAGCCCTGTAGTAAGTTTTGAAGTGATGTGTGAGTCCTCCAAATTTGTTCCTTTTTTTTTTTTTTTTAAAGATTATCTTGGCTCTTCAGAATCCCTTGTTTTTCCATATGAATTTAGGATCAGTCTGTCATTGCTGCAAAAAAAAGCAGTTGGCATTTTGATAGCGATTGCATTGAATCTGTAGTGTGTTTAGTTCTTTTGGTAATAGAGAATAGTAAAGATTACAGATTCTATGGAATAGGGAGGGTGGGAGGGAGACGCAAGAGGGAGGAGATATGGGGATATATGTATATGTATAGCTGATTCACTTTGTTATAAAGCAGAAACTAACACACCATTGTAAAGCAGTTATACTCTAATAAAGATGTTAAAACAAAAAACAAACAAAAAAAAGATTACAGATTCTAGAGCCAGACTGCTTCTTAACTACAGGGCCATACCCAGGATATGTGTCTATAATCATTTTTTAATACCTCCCTTCTTTATACTACAGAATTATTTTCAGTAATAATCATGAAATAAAGCTGTATGCAGTGCTTAAGGTAATTACATATTTTCAAAATAGATCCAGACATTGCTTCTATCAACTTCTCCCTGCCCATTTTAGAATTTTTTCTTGTTGTTGAGTTCTGTTATGTTGATGTTGTTTCATGTTGGTATGGGTACCACACTTTAGATTTGAATAAGTTTGTATTAATTGTATGATTAATGAACTCTTTGTATTAAGAATAACTTATCAAGTTTCTGCAGACAAAACTCAACTGTTTACTTGGTAGTATTTATACCTACCTAATAGTTTGAATTTTGGTCTTTTAGTTATAATAGTTTGATATAATAATATTTTATATAAGTTTGATATAATAGTTTGATATAATAGTTTGATATAAATATATATATATTGATATAATATTTTGATATATATTTGATATATATTTGATATATATTTGATATAATAATATTTTATATAAAGAATTGTCCGATGACTAATAAGTGAATTTTAATAAAACTGAAACATCTGCAAAAGACACAAATTAGAGAGATACCAAATCTTTCCACTGATGTTACTAACATATTTTCATAATTCATTCTTTAGCTTTAAAACAAATAGACATTTAAGAAAAATACATTTCAATTTTAAGATATGATTCAGATTCAGTAAAATTTTCACGTATGAGTAAAATTTGCGCCTACTGCACCTCTCACTTCTCACTGTTTCACTGATTTATTAAACACAAATAACAATTCCATCAAGTTGTCCCATGGAAGATAGAATTGAAGTAACTCAAGTTCTCCTTCTTCATCTTTACAATCACTGGGTTATTGTTTGTTTATTTAAAATCTTTTGTATACATGTAGGACTCTAGAGTACCACAGGGCTTGGGGGAGACTAACTGCTCTAACCAAGTTTGGACTGTTGTGTACCACTTAGAAGTTTACTATCCAAACGTATTCATGTAGCTGTGTCTGTGTTGGGAGCCAAGTGTGTAACTGAGGATTCTTCAAATTAACTTCTATGTAGAATGCAATATTCATTAAAGGTTAAGTAGTAAAAATGTGCTAATTTTACACTACCACATATATTACTAAAACTCAGCAGTAGTTTTAGTTGCGTTCCCACAATTGTTTGGGATTAATACCAACAAAAGATTTTCCAAGGAAGAATATTTTATCACTGACATTGTTTAGAATTGCCAATTCAGAGTGATGGTAGAAGCAGAATGAATTTTAGTTGGTTTTATTATTTTGAAATTCTCTGCAGGAAATGTATCTCTTATTGCTAGCACTTAGGGTAGACTACTCCTACCACTTCTGTAGTAGGTCACTGCTTGGCTCCTCTTACTTCCTAACTTTGAGTGTGAACATGTCAAATTAATGAACCTTTCTTTACCTCAATTTTATCATCTGTAAAATGGGACTAATAAGAGAATCCATTTCTTAAGCCTGTTAAAAGGATTAAATGAGATAATGCATATACAGTGCTTAGAATAGTGCCTGGCACAGTCTTTTAAGTGTTCACTAAACATTAGCTACTATACTTTGGTAAAACTTATAATTTACAACCATTATTCTAAACAATATATGTTTTACTTCCATTTGAGTCTCAATGTGTACTTTTCCCCCCATCCTCGTTTTTGAAGACTTCTTTAGAGCTGTTTTAAGTTCACCACAAAATTGAGCAGAAGACAGAGATTTCCCAAATACCTCCTGCCCCACACATGCATAGCCCCCTCCCTGTTATCAACATCTACTACCAGGGTGGTACATTTGTTATAATTGGTGAACCTACACTGACACATCGTTATCACCCAAAGTCCATAGTTTACATTATGGTTCATTCTTGGTGGTGTATATTCTGTCGCTTTGGACAAATGTATAATAATATGTACATACATGCATTCATCATAGTAGCATACAGGATAGTTTCCGTGCCCTAAAAATCCTCTGCGCTCTGCCTGTTAATCGTCCTCTCCCCTCTAACCCCTGGCAACCACTGATCTGTTTTTTTACTGTCTCCATAGCTTTTTTTTTGCCTTTTCCAGAATGTTATATAGTTGGAATCATATACTATGTAGCTTTTTCAGATCGGCTCCATTCACTTGTGATATGCATTTAAGTTTCCTCCATGTGTTTTCCTAGCTTGATAAGTACATTTCTTTTTGGCAGTACATTCCATTGTCTGGGTATACCACAATTTACTTATCCATTCACCTAGTGGAGGACATCTTACTTGCTTCTAAGTTTTGGCAGTTACAAGTAAAAACTGCTATAAACGTTTGTGTATAGGTTTTTTGTGGACATAAGTTTTCAACTCCTTTGGATAAGTACCACAGAGTGCCATTGGTATGGGTAGAGTATGTTTAGTTTTATATGAAACTGCCAAACTGTCTTCCAGAGTTGCTGTACTATTTTGCATTCCCTCCAGCAAAGAATGAGAGTTCCTCTTGTTCCACATCCTCTCCAGCATTTGTTAGTATCCTGGATTTTGGAGTGTAGAGGTAGCTCATTGTTGCTTTATTTTGCGTTACCCTAATGGCATACAGTGTGGTGTATCTTTTGCTTATTTGCCACCTGTATATATTCTTTTTTTTTAATATCTTTATTGGAGTATAATTGCTTGACAATGGTGTGTTAGTTTCTGCTTTATAACAAAATGGATCAGCTATACATGTACATATATCCCCATATCTCCTCCCTAGTGCGTCTCCCTCCCACCCTCCCTATTCTACCCCTCTAGGTGGTCACAATGTATACATTCTTTGGTGCAGTGTCTGTTCAGGTCTTTGGCACATTTCTTAATTGGGTTGTTCATTTTCTTATTGAGTTTTAAGGGTTCTTTGTTCTCCAACTTTGTTCTTTGTTCTTCTTCACTATTGCTGGCCATTCTGGGTCTCTTGCCTCTCTATAACTTTAGATTCAGTTTGTCAGTATGCACAAAATAACTTGTTGGGATTTGATTGGAATTGCATTGAATGTATAGATCAAGTTGGGAAAAACCAACATCTTGAAAATATTGAGTCTTCCTCTCCATGAACATGGACTGTCTCTCCATTTATTGAGTTCTTCTTTGATTTCTTTTGAGTTTTGTAGCTTTCCTCCTATAGATCTTATACATATTTTGTTAAATTTATACCCAAGAACTTAATTTTGGGGAATGCTACTACAAATGATACTATGTTTTTAATTCAAATTCTACTTGTTCACTGGGAATACATAGGAAAAGTGATTGACTTTTGTATGTTAGCCTTGCATTCTGTAACCTTGTTTTAATAGCTTATTAGTGCCAGGAGGGTTTTTGTGTTGATTCTTTTGAGCATTCTACATGGAAAATCATGTCATCTGCAAACAGAGTTTTATTATTTTCTTTTCCTATCCATATACCTTTATTTCCCTTCCTTGTCTTAGTGCATTAGCTAGGACTCCAGTAACATGTTGAAAAGGAGTGGTGAGAGAGGGGGCATCCTTACCTTGTTCCCGTTCTTAGTGGAAAAGCTTCTGGTTCCTTCTCACTTATACTATTTTTAATTCTTCTGTTGCTTTCCTTTTAGATTTACAGGCATGTTCTTTTTTCCTCCAACAATTTTAGATACTAATTCAAGTCTTTCACTGAGGAAATTAGTGTCTCTTTACTGCCCTCCATTGCTTCTGCCCAATTTGTGTCAGTCATTGTATATTACCAAAGTTTATAATATTTATATTCTATATGTGACTATAATTTGTGCTTTGTCTGATCATGTTAGAAAGGTTAAAAATCAGAGTAAATGAACTACTGAATAAAACCAAAAAGAAATACATGGATATAGAGAGCAAACTAGTGGTTACCAGTGGGGAGGAGGAAGGAAGGAGCGGCAAAATGGGGGTAGGAGATTAAGAGGTACAAACTACCATGTATAAATAAGTAAGCTGAAGTACAATCTTATCATTAAATTATTTTGGTTTAAGAATAGTCTTTTAAGAACAAGGTCAAATCATTTAAACCCCAAGGTTTAGTATCAAGTGATAATTTACAGTTTTTCATAATAAAATAGATCTTGGACTTCATCAGATGCTTGGTTCTGTATCCCCCGAGAAGGTCATTTTTTTTCCTTTAATCTTTTAGTGTGGCAGATTACACTAATAGATTTTCTAATAACAAACTGTTTTGCATTATTGGGATAAAAGTACTGCTTGAACATGATTTTTTAAATATATATTCCATTGGATTCAGAAGTTAATAGTTTATATAGGAGTTTTGCTTCTTTATCTTTTGTGAAGTTGTCCTGAAACTGCAGAGTTTTCTGGACTTGGGACTTCATGGGATTGGGAGGAAGGATTAGCTACTGTTTTTTTTTGTTTCTCTCATTGATATCGGACCTACAATTTTTTTTTGACCAAATTGTGATAAAAATAAGAACTCAGTCTTCTAATCTGGTGCCAATTTTGGCAACTTGTATTTTTTCAGAAATCTATCCATTTTATCTGAACTTTCAAAATTATTAGTTCATACTTCATGATATTGTATATAGTTTTTAGTATTTATAGCATTTCTCCTTTTAAAGTTTTGTTATTTTTTCCTTATAGTTTTGTGTCTTATTTGTATTCTGTTGTTTTTATTTATTTGTATATTTTATTTTTCTTTTTATCTTTTTCTCCTGTACAGGCATGCCAGAAAATTTGTCTGTCTTAATATTAATCATTTGTATTGGTGTTTTTGTTCTCCATTCCATTGATGTCTGCCCTTAGCTTTATTTCCTTTTTTACTCTTTGGTTTGTTCTATTGCTCTTTTTTTTAATTAAAAATTTTTTTCTTTTAAATTAATTTATTTTTTGGCTGCATTGGGTCTTTGTTGCTGCGTGCGGGCTTTCTCTAGTTGTGGTGAGCAGGGGCTGCTCTTTGTTGCGGTGCACAGGCTTCTCATTGTGGTGGCTTCTCTTGTCATGGAGCGGGGGCTCTAGGCGCACGGGCTTCAGTAATTGTGGCAAGTGGGCTCAGTAGTTGTGGCTCACAGGCTCTAGAGCGCAGACTCAGTAGTTGTGGTGCACGGGCTTAGTTGCTCTGCGGCATGTTGGATCTTCCCGGACCAGGGCTCAAACCTGTGTCCCCTGAATTGGCAGGCGGATTCTTAACCACTGCGCCACCAGGGAAGTCCCTATTGCTCTTTTTTTAGTTTCTTAACTTGAATGCTAATAAACTCATCTATTTCCATTCTCTCTTGGTATTTGATTAATGTGTTAAAATCTGTAACTTTCTTCCTAAACACCACTTAGTAGCCCACAGATATTAACCTGTACAGCTTTCTCTTTCCAGGAGTATTTGATAATTATCACTCCATATTCCTTTCTAAACTGAGGATTTTTTAATAGTATAAGTTTATTTGTTTTTTCTTAAATCATCAAGGACATGAGGATGCAGTTGTTTTAAGCTTTCCTTTTGTTATTGAGTTCTTACCTTGTAACATTTTGGTCAGAAAACATATTGTATGTTTCATATCTATTGAGGTTTCCTTTGTGGCTAGTACATAGAACTTTTTGTGAATGTCCTGTGTACTTAAAAAATACACTCTCTGTTTGGATATTTATATATTTATTAGAGAACTTATTACTTATCTTATTCATATTTGCTATATTATTTGTTTTTGTGTTTTATGCTTAATTTATGTTTCTGAGAGAGCTGTGGAAAAGTCTAATTGTGATTGCTGTTTTATTTTTTTTCTCTTTAGTTTTGAAAGTTGTTGCTTTATGTGTTTTTGAGGCTATGTTGTCAGGTATGTATGTATCTTATTTTCTTAAGCAGTAGTGTGTTAAAATTTAATTTACTTATATTTGTATTATTGCATTTTCTCCCCATTGAAGAGAATTTTGACATCATTTTCATTAAGTTCTCCCAGCATTTTATTCACATCATTTTTTTACTCCAGACTGTTATCTTTTCGTGGATGTTCTTTAATGAGCCTGTTGAATCACTCCTTTAATTTGTGTCAGTTGCTTTTTAGGTTTGTTGCTTAGTTTTCATACTGGGATTTTTTTTTTCCATTGCGTTCATGAATTCTGTTGTTTCTTGGATCCTGTGTCTACCTCTTTATTAAATTTTAAATTATTTTTAGGAAAGTTTGTGTGAGAAGAGAATAAGAGGCGCATTACATAATGATAAAATAGTCCATTCACCAAGAAGACCTAAATGTAAATACACTTAGCAAGAGTTTCAAAATACAAGCAGAAACTGACAGAACTAGAAGGAGAAATAGACAAGTCTGCAATTATAGTCAGACATGCTACTACTCTTCTCAGAACTGTACCAGAACTAGTGGAGAGAAAAGCAGCAAGGATATAGAACACCATCAGTCAAATAGATCTCACTATTGTAGAACCCTCTACTTAACAACAGCAGAATACACATTCCTTTCAAGTGCACATGGGACATTCATTCACCAAGGTAAACCACATCCTAAGTCATAAAACAAATATTTAACAAACCTAAGAGAATTGGAATCATCAAAGTATGTTCTCTGACCATAATGTAATTAGAATAGAAATCAGTAACGGATAACAAGAAATTCAGACTTGTGAAAATAACATTCTGAACAATTTGTGGATCAAAAAGAAGTCACAAGGGAAATTTTAAAATATTTTGAACTAAAGGAAAATGACAACACAACATATCAAAATTTGTGAGATAAGCCAAAGATGTACTGAGAGACTTTAAGGGCATTTATTAGAAGAGAAGAAAGGTCTCAAACCAATGATTTAAGCTTATACTTCATGAAACTAGAAAAGAAGAGCAAAATAAACCCAAATCATACAGAACAAAGGAAATAATATAGAGCAGAAATGAATGAAGTTGAAAACAGAAGAAAAAGAAAATCAATGAAACCCAAAGCTCGTTGGGTGTTTTGTTGTTTTTTTACCCAAAAAGATCAATAAAATTCATATGCACCTTCAGACTGGCAAAGAAAAAAAAAAGGAAGACAAAGATTACTGACATCAGGAACGAAATGGGAGATACCATTAGAGACATGTGAAAGAATAGTATAGACACGAAAAGAATAATACAAACAGCTCTATGGATATAAATTGAACGACTTGGATGAAATCTACCAATTCCTTAAAAAACACCCTATTAATTTCCTATTTCTTTTGTAACAAACTACCACAAATTTAGTTGTTTAAAACAACATAAATTTATTTTTTTATTACAGTAGAGTTGATTTACAATGTTGTGTTAATTTCTGCTGTATAGCAAAGTGATTCAGATATAGATATAGATACATATACATTCTTTTTTATATTCTTTTCTGTTATGGTTTACAAAAGATATTGAATATAGTTCCCTGCGCTATACAGTAGGACCTTGTTGTTTATCTATTCTATGTATACTGTTTCGCATCTGCTAATCCCAAACTCCCAATCCATCCCTCCTCCACCCGCCTCCACCTTGGCAACCACAAGTCTGTTCTCTATGAGTCTGTTTCTGTTTTGTAGGTAAGTTCATTTGTGTCATATTTTAGATTCCACATATAAGTGATGTCATATGGTAGTTGTCTTTCTCTGTCTTACTTCACTTAGTATGATAATCTCTAGGTTCATCCATGTTGCTGCAAATGGCATTACTTCATTCTTTTTTATAGTCAAGTAGTTTTCATTGTATATATGTACCACATCTTCTTTATCCATTCATCTGTCGATGGATATTTAGGTTGATTCCATTTCTTGGCTATTGTGAATAGTGCTGCTGTGAATATAGGGGTTCATGTATCTTTTTGAATTATAGTTTTGTCCATATATATGCCCAGGACTGGGGTTGCTGGGTCATATGGTAACTCTATTTTTAGTTTTTTGAGGAACCTCCATACTGTTTTCCATAGTGGCTGCACCAACTTTCATTCTCACCAGCAGTGTAGGAGGGTTTCCTTTTCTCCACACCCTCTCCAGCATTTGTTACATAAATTTATTATCTTACAGTTCTGGAGGCCAGAAGTCTGATTTGGGTCTCACTGGGATAAGATCAAGTTGTCAGCAGGACTGCATTCCTTTCTGGAGGCTCTAGGGTAGAATCTACTTCCTTGTCTTTTTCCCAGCTTCTAGAGTTTGCCAACATTTCTTGGGTTGTGGCCCCCCTCCATCTTCAAAGCCAACAACAGCTGGTCAAGGTTTTCTCACATCATCTTACTCAGGCTTCCTCTTCTGCCTCCTACCACTTTTAAGGACCCTTGTAATACCTTGGATCCCCCCAGATAATCTCCCTGTTTTAAGGTCAGCTCCACCTAAATTCCCTTTTGCCATGTAACAATATATTCACGGGTTCTGGGGATTAGAATGTGGACATCTTTGTGTGTGGGGGGTGCATTATTCTGTCTACAGCCACCTACTATCTAGACGCACTCAAGATAAAATGGAGTTCCCTCCTCTCAGGTCCACTCTCCCCTCCATTGCCCACCTGGAACCTCAGTTTTACTTTTTGTCTCTATGCATTTGCTTATTCTAGGTACTTCATATAAGTGGACACAGTATTTGTCTTTTTTGTCTGTATTATTCCACTTAGCATGTTTTTAAGGCACATTATTGTTGCCCTAATTGTCTTTTGACAAATATACAAAAGGCAATTCAATGGAAAAATAAGATTATTTTTAACTAAGATATTGGAACAATTAGACATTTAAATGCAGAAATATTACTTGCAACCTAAATCTCATGCCTTATACAAAAACAAACTCAAAATGGGTCATAGATCTAAGTGTAAAACCTTAAACTGTTAAACTTTTAGAAATAAAGAGAACATCTTCATGACCCAGGGTTTGGCTATGAGTTCTTAGACATAATTCCAAAGACACAATGCATAAAAACAAAAATTTGATAAATTGGGCTTCATCAAAATTAAAAACTTTTGTTTTGCAAAAGCATTTTTAGGCAAATGAAAGGCTGAGAGAATATACCTGAAAATCATATATCAGATAAAGGACATATCTAGAATATATAAGGAAAATGTAATGATTATTAAGCCAGTTTAAAAAGGGGCAAAAGGGCTTCCCTGGTGGCGCAGTGGTTGAGAGTCCGCCTGCCGATGCAGGGGACACGGGTTCGTGCCCCGGTCTGGGAAGATCCCACATGCCGCAGAGCGGCTAGGCCCGTGAGCCATGGCTACTGAGCCTGCGCATCCGGAGCCTGTGCTCTGCAAGGGGAGAGGCCACAACAGTGAGAGGCCCGCCTACCGCAAAAAAAAAAAAAAAAAAAAAAAAAAAAAGGGGCAAAAGATTTAAGTAGATTTGAATGGACACTTCACCAGAGAGGATATAAAGATGGCAAATAGCCACATGAAAAGAATTCAGTATCATTAGTCACTAGGGAAATGCAAATTTAAAGCATAATGGGATATCACAACTACTGGTAGAGCTAAAAATTTTTTTTAAATTTTGACAATACCAGGTAGTGGTAAGGATGCAAACAGCTGAATCTCTTATACCTTGCTGGTGGGAATGCAAAATGGTACAGCCACTCTGGGAAATAAGCAGAATCTTAAAATGTTAGTCGTATATAATATATATATATATGTATGTGTGTACACATACACACATACATATATATATATATACCTAGCTGTGGCATTCTTAGGTTTTTCCCCTAGAGAAATGAAAGCTTATGTTCACACAAAAACTTGCATACAAGTGTTTATAATGGTTTTATTTATAGTCATCAAAAGTTGGAGACAATCTAAATGTCCTTCAATGGGTGAATGGAGAAACAAATTGTAGTTCAGCTGAACAGTGGAATATTACTCAGCAATAAAAAGAAATGAACTATTGATACACTTATGTGTTGGGGGTTCCAAAACCACCCCTATGTTTGGAGATTCACTAAAGTGACATATATGACTCAGTATGTAGTACTCCTGGCTAAGATTTATTAAAGCAACATGGTAAGGATACACATCTGGATCATAAGGGGAAAAGACAGATGGAGTCTCTTGGAATTTATGCATAGGTTTCCTTATGGTCTCTCCCATGGGAGAGTTCATAGCTTGGAAGACTCGATATTGTTAAGATGTCAGTTCTCCTCAAATCTATACTATGCAATATAAACCTAATCAGAATTTCAGCAGGCTTTACATAAAAGTCGACAAGTTGTTCCTCAAAATTATTTAGAAAACTTGAGGATCTAGAATAATCAAGACAGACTTGAAGACAAAGATGAAGAACATATCTACCTGATTTTAAGACTAACTATCAAGCTATAGTGATTAAAGCAATATGGTATTGGCATAAGGATAGACAACTAGATCAGTGTAACATAACAGAAAATCTAGAAGTACATTAATGTAAATACAATGAGCTTAGATTGACAGTAGTGCCAAAGCAATTTATTTATTTGTTTATTTATTTAAAAAATATCATTTATTGCTGCTGAGGACCAACCAGGAGAGTTTCCCCCAGCCACAACATCTATTTCTCATCACTGATGGACTTGGAACTATGATAGTTTGCTAATTCTATAGCAGGAAAGAATGGCAGTGTATGAGTGAAGTTCCTGTCTTTGACCATGGGTTTGTGGCATATGTTTAGTGAGTGGTTATTTTTTGCATATTTTCTCTTTGGTAGATGTGTGGCAGTTAATTGTTACTCTGTTTGCCAAAGCAATTTATGGCTAGAAAGTTGTTTAATTAAATAATGCTGGAACAAATGGATATCTTTTTGGAAAAAAATGAGCCTTGATGTCTATGTCACACTATAATCAAAAACATTAATTTGATATGGATTACAGACTTAAATGTGAAAAGTGAAAAACAGGAGAATATCTTCATGACCTTGGGGTCAGTAAACATAAAAGAAAAAATGGAAAAGTTGGACTTACGTCAAAATTGAAAACTTCTCATCAAAAGACACCATTAAGAATGTCAGGGCTTCCCTGGTGGCGCAGTGGTTGAGAGTCCGCCTGCGGATGCAGGGGACATGGGTTCGTGCCCCGGTCCGGGAAGATCCCACATGTCGCGGAGCGGCTGGGCCCGTGAGCCATGGCTGCTGAGCCTGCACGTCCGAGAGCCTGTGCTCCACAATGGGAGAGGCCACAGCAGTGAGAGGCCCGCGTACCGCAAAAAAAAAAAAAGAAAAAAAAGAATGTCAAAAAGCAAACTACAGATTAGGAGAAAATACTTGCCCTACATATATCTGACAAAAGACTTGCATCCAGAATACACAAAATTTGTACAAATCATTGATGCCACAACAAAATCTTTTTTTTTTTTTTAGGGGGCTGTGCTGCATGGATTGTGGGATTTTAGTTCCCCAACCAGGGAGTGAACCCTGGCCATTGGCAGTGAGAGTGTGGGGTCCCAACCCCTGGACTGCCAGGGAATTCCCAACAAAATCATTTTTTTAAAAGATGGGCAAAATTAATAAGTAGGCACCTCACAAAAGGATTTATTAGAATGGTCAATAAACATATGAAAAGGTGTACATCACTAGTCCTTAGGGAAATGCATATTCAAACCCCAGTGAAATATTACTGCATACCCAGCACAATGACTAGGATTAAAAAGATTGACAAGGGCTTCCCTGGTGGCGCAGTGGTTGAGAGTCCGCCTGCCGATGCAGGGGACACGGGTTCGTGCCCCGGTCCGGGAAGATCCCACATGCCGTGGAGCAGCTGGGCCTGTGAGCCATGGCCGCTGAGCCTGCGCGTCCGGAGCCTGTGCTCCACAACAGGGGAGGCCACAGCGGTGAGAGGCCCGCGTACCACAAAAAAAAAAAAAAAAAAAAAAAAAAGATTGACAAGACCAAGTGTTGGTGAGGTTATATAGAACCCTCATAGCTGTTGGTGAGAGTGTGAAAGCGTATATATTTTTTGTTCCTCAGTTCCCTTGACCGCTTAAACTATGGCAGGATTGAGTGCACTGGTGCCCACATTCAGATGGCCAGGAATTCTTGGGAAATAGAATAGAGTGATATGTGTGTGCTCAGCAGGTCTCTTGGTTGCAAATGGCCCAACTCGATGCTACTTAAACCAGAGACGATGAATACGTTGTCTCAGGTAACAGTTCCTGAGAGGGTTAATGTCAGGCTCAATTACAGCCAAATACTTCAGACTGTGTCTACAGAAATCAGCCTTTTTACTCCACTGTCCTCTGGGATGGCTTAGTTTTCAGACAGACCTTGGTCACTGTGGCCACATGCAGCTGCGGGATTATAACCTATAATGTTGAACCCAGCTACTAAGCCTTATTCCCAGGATTGTCTTTGATTGATGCATCCCTAAACTGATCATCAGAACCACTGTGAGGTCTAGGTCAGGTCCACCCTTGGGCTGGGAGTGACGGTGCTGTGGTTCCTCCCTCAAATAGAGGCACTGTCACTAGAAAAAGGGGAAATGGATGCTAGTCTTGCGAAACAACCTATTTTCTCTACATTGTACTTATTTAATGTTTATTTCTCTAACTCTGATAGCTATGTCCCAGGCCCTTGCTAGACCCTGGAAATGTAAAGGTGAATTGTTTGTGAATAGAGAGCAGATCTGTAGCCTGGCATTGAAAACTCTGGGATGTGTTTTGGCCTCCTCTTCCTTTTGTTCAGTAGCTTTATTCTTTTCCAGGCACTTTGTGCTCCATGTATTTGAATTTCTGGTAGTGTCCATCCTTGTCCTTGGTTTACCCCCAGCGTGCTCTACGTCTGGAATGTGCCCATCCCTCCTACCTCAACATGTTTCAGTTCTACCCTTCTTCCCAGGCCTGGCTGAAACACCTCCTTCGGAAGCCCTCACTGAGATTTTTTTTGACCTATGTTAGTTTCTCTTCTTTGCTTTTGCCTGTTATTCTATCCATAGCTTATCTTAGCTCTACGTTCCTTCAATTCTAAGTATCCTGATAGCACCTGGCGGAGTGCTGGGCACACAGTAGGCTTAATAAATAATGGATAGTTATTGTACTCTTCTTTTTTCTTTTTAAAGAAGATGTTGGGGGTGGGAGTTTATTAATTAATTTATTTTGGCTGTGTTGGGTCTTCGTTTCTGTGCGAGGGCTTTCTCTAGTGTGGCAAGCAGGGGCCACTCTTCATCGTGGTGCGCGGGCCTGTCACTATCGCGGCCTTTCTTGTTGCGGAGCACAAGCTCCAGACGTGCAGGCTCAGTAGTTGTGGCTCACAGGCCTAGTTGCTCCACGGCATGTGGGATCCTCTCAGACCAGGGCTCGAACCCATGTCCCCTGCATTAGCAGGCAGATTCTCAACCACTGCGCTACCAGGGAAGCCCAGTTATTGTACTCTTGATAATTTTGGAATTATCTATTGCAGTCCTTTAACTGTCCAGCAGTACCAGATATTTGTAAGCTGGCCTTTACTTAAGAACATTTTGTATACATGTAAGTTACTTAGAAGTAACTTACTGCTTTCCAATCACTCTTTGATGTAGCTTCATCACCTGTGATGTGGTCTATTCAAGTTTCTTACACAAATGCAGTCAGCATAGTGGTGTTCGCAGTCATGGCCACATGTAGGTCTTTTCTTTAAACATCCATTTGGACTAGAAGCAAAAATACCCATTCTGGTCCCCTCCCCCCACTGTCCAATTCAATAATCATTTATTGGCATGTATCTAGTAGAGTAGTGGTTCTCAGATGTCAGTGTGCATCAGAATCACCTCGAAGGTATTTTAAAGCATGAATCACTAGGCTTCACCTCCAGAGTTTCTGATTCAGTAGGTCTGGGATGGGCTGAAGAATTTGCCTTTCTAACAACCACTCAGGTGGTGCTAATACTGCTAATCTGGGAACCAAGCTTTGAGGACTAGTTTACTAGTAGTAGATTTAACCCTCATTGCACATCAGAATCACTTCCTCGTTTTCCACCTCCATGAGTTCTTTTTAAGAACTGTCCTTTGCTCAGTTAAGTGAAAACATTTGGAATCTCTGCTGCAGCATGGTGTTAGCAGGATTTTATGAGTATTTCTAACGGAACCAGCTCCACAACAAATATAGACAAAATTCCTTTACGCCACATCTCCATAGCACCTGTGTGATGAGTATGGTACCTGTGTGATGGTGGAAGTACTGACCAGCTATGGTTAGGTAGTTCTAGTTCATGAAAACATATATTCCTAATTCTGTTGATGATTCCATCTTTGGTCTTGACCAATTCCCATAATTTTTCAAAGTCTGGTTTTCTTTAACATGACATTAAAAACACCTTTCTCTGATTTTGCAATCATCATTGCAAGAAGCATAAAATGGATGCTGATTCTTGGGAGCGGTGCACGTTTCATGAAAATTATCTGAGGTATCTCCTGTAGATTGTTTATTCGTTGTAAGGGGAAGAAAGTAACTACAGTGGAGAAATTGGCTGTCACTGTGGGTGATGAAAATTAACGTCATCGATGAGGGAAAATGGACATCTTGTCTCTAAATGATGTACCTACAAGGGCACAGCATCCTTATGTAGCACTCTGACTGGTAACACGTAACTGCAATCTACTCATAAGGAAACGTCAGACAGATCCAGTGAGGAGATTTCTATTTTTTTATAAAGGGTTTGTATTCTGCAGTGTCAGTGTCATAAAAGGTAAAGATTGAGGAACTGTTCCAGAATAAAGGAGATTAAAAAAACACGATAGCTAAAAGCAGTATGTGATTCTAGACTGGGTCCTGTACTGAAGTGGAAAAAGTGCAATAAAGGATAGTGTTGGGTCAAATGACAAGTTGGAATATGGATGGTAGATTAGATAAAAAGTATTGTATCAATTTTGAATTTCCTGAGATTGATAACAAGTACTGTGGTTATATAAGATAATCTCCTTATTCTTAGGAAACACATTGAACTACTTAAAGATAAAAAAATAAATGATGTGTTTAATGTAATCTCAGGTGAGTCAGAAAAATATGTGGGAGAGAGAGCAAGCAAATAAAGTAAACGGGGCAAGGTTACAGGTGTTCTTTGTAATTATCATTGTGACATATTTTTCACTGTGACTTTATGAAAGTTTGAAATTATTCCCAAATAAAAACTTAAAAAAAAAACACACCACCACTCTCTGCTCTTCACTTCAGGGTAATTGCAAAAAATTTTTTAAATCTGTATAAAAATGTTTTCAAAGATCAGTCTGCTTTTCAAATGATGGTTCCTGTTTTGCTTTGTCTAGGGAGCCTCGTATCTCATTCTGTGGGTGTTCTCAGGAGATTTTTAGCTCCTGAGAGCCTGCAGGGGGTCAGCCTCGCCCTGATTGTAATATCCAACTCTCCAACAGGGCAGCTTCTGGTGTCTTGTTCAGTGCTTCCAATAAGGTGCACACTAAACTAATGTGTGAACGTTGTCTATTATTATAGATTGTACCTTCAGCTTTGAACAGTATATTTTTCTTTCAGCTCAAAATGGAGTTAATCCTGGCTGGGAGAAGAAAGTAATTGAGTATTTTAAGGAAAAGCTGAAGGAAAATAATGCTCCTAAATGGGTGAGCTCATTGCTATTGGGGGGGGGCAGGGGGTGGCGAGGGTTGGGCAGACTTGCAGTTTTTCACAGTAGAGCCGTAATCCACATACCGTTTAAATGTATATATAAATTACTGTTCACTGCCCTCTGCTTTAAGTGCACATGTATTAAAAGGTTTCGGTCTCTTCTGCAACTTAAACTTAAATACAAGCAAATAAGTGCTTCTATATTGGCGCCTCTAGGTGGCAGTAATTGACCATGAAAAAAATGGGTAGTTGTGAGAGCTTGGATTATCTTTTGTTTTATTACCTTCATTTTAAAAGAGTTGACATGTACGAGTTTTAAGAGAAGAGCTCAACAAAGCAAATGCCTTTCTGCTAATTGGAAAGTGTTATGAAGGAAAGCATCCTTTTACATTATAGTCAAATGTCATCATACAAACTTGCAAGAACACAGGAAGTACTTTTGTTTAGCAATTGTGTTGTATTAACCATTGAGATCATTTGGCTCCCTTGATTTTGTGTGTGTGTGTGTGGGAATTGCGGTTTGAGTCTGGATATATATGTCTATGTATATGTACTTAATGTTTTATACACAGAATATTTTGACTTGATTGATTGTTTTCGTTAAAGGTACCATCATTGAATGAAGTTCCCCTTCATTATTTGAAACCTAACAGTTTTGTGAAGTTCCGCTGCATGATTCAGGATATGTTTGACCCTGAATTTTACATGGGAGTTTATGAAACTGTTAACCGAAACACAAAAGCACGTGTATGTATTGCTTTTTTCATGAAACTTACTGTTTACAATTAGTAGTGTTAATTTTGTCCTTGTGTTGTTTATGGTGATTTTGATTCTGATAGATTGATATAATACTGTTATTTTTTTGCTTTGGGTTATAGGTTCTTCATTTTGGAAAATATAGAGATGTAGCAGAGTGTGGGGTATGTATACGTAAAATATATTCTCTGATATGATTTTTATTTGATCTAAAAATCTCTTAGAAGGTGGAATATTGTAAATGATAAAATTAATTCCTTTCTTTTCCTAATATCTATGTACTTGCTTTTTAAAATTACAGCTTATGATAAGTTCTTTTAAAATGAAAAGTAGAAGAAAAATGAAAGAAGATTAATTTAGGGCTTTACACGTGCTTAATTAAATTTGATTAAATCCTGCCCTCTTTTCCTGGGAGGAAAAAAGTAAACTTAAGCTTTCTTTGATAAAAGGAAGTAATAGAAACTCTCTTACATATCAGTAATGGGAAAGGGAAGAAGACAGAATCCTGGATATAATTATAGTTGTAAAGTGGGTAGTTTTGAGATAGAAACTTACTAGAAAAGCAATTAGAGGAACCACAGTATATCTGCATTTTCTTTGGTATTGCTTTTCTGATAGTAGAACAACATGCAGAATTAAACTTAATTTCATTCAGACACCTGTTCAACATGCCTGGCATTGTAACTGGGGAAAGTTTAAAACTTATTTCTGGTTTAATAGTAGAAGAAGATTACCAGCATGTCAAAATATATTAACTAAAAATATCTCTCATATTTTGCTTTTTGTGTTTTTCATGTGGTACTATTGAAACACAGGTGGTAATTTTCAATTGTTAGAAAGAAAACAAGTATCACAGGTGGGGATTGACCAGGCAGGTGCTGAGGCATGACCCCAGTAGAAAGGTGAGCCTCAGTAGTTACCTCCATTCTGGATTTATTAGATTTCTGCTTTGCAGTCCAGAATCTTAGTTTAATCAGGTTATTTAGGGCTTTTTACATTCTGGGAGTCTGACTCCTGCTTACCCAAACCTCAAGAGGTTGATTTATAAACCCTAATCCCAGCCTGTTAATTCACAGTAGAAATTGTTTCTGTTGAATAAGTGTTTTAGCCCAGCGGGCTGATCTGTATGGAAGAAAAGCCCTAATTTGGAAGGTTGCTATAAAGAAAAAACGATAACTTCCTATACTTATTTAGAGTAACGGACTCACGAATGATGGATTCGTTTAATCTTACACATGATGGCCTCCAGCTCTCCCATGTCTTTTTCCTTTAGGGTGCCCAATAGCATGCACCATTATGCAAGTCTAATGAATCAACTTTAGGTTTCCTGCATCCCTTGTTTGAGGGTCCCTAAGCCATATTAGGCTAATAAACTAATACACATTTTTTTCCCTAGTACACAATAATACAGTGTCTCTATAGCTCAATAATCTCAGCCTCTGGAAATGGGAAAATGAAATAGGTGAGACTGTCTATCTGTGACACTCCCAAAGGCAAAGAGCTTTTATTTTGTACTATGTTGCTAAAGAGTCATAAGCAAAAGCACCGTACCAGGAAAAGGGAGCTTTGGCCCTGGAAAGAAAGACACAGAAAAAACTTAGCTTATATATGTTATCTCAGGCTCAGTTGATATCTCTGGGATTCTTTCTTTGTTTCTTTTCTTTCTTTCTTTTTCTCTTAAAAAACAGAATATAGATTTTATTTACTTTTAAGGGATTTTTTTGGTACTCTAAAAGTAGTATGTGTTTGTTGAAATAATTTTTTCAATATTACATCTTGGGTCCTCTCTGCCTCTTATCTCTAAGTATATTTGAAATAGAGAATATGCCTTTTCTAAGGAATAATATCTGACTTTTAAATCTCATCTCAGAGCTACCTCGTAATGAATATTTCACTAAATTCCTATTTAATGGGCTAATTCTGATAGCTTTCTATGAGAGAGACAGTGGGATTACCATGAGCGCTGTCTTTGAAAAAATTTAATAAAATAACATGTTTATTTAAAGGGAGTTAATTTTTTTTCATTTTTTCTTTAACATCTTTATTGGAGTATAATTGCTTTACAATGTTGTGTTAGTTTCTGCTGTATAAAAAAGTGAATCAGCTATATGCATACGTATATCCCCATATCTCCTCCCTCTTGAGCCTCCCTCCCACCCTCCTTATCCCACCCCTCTAGGTGGTGGCAAAGCACCGAGCTGATTGCCCTGTGCTATGCAGCTGCTTCCCACTAGCTATCTGTTTTACATTTGGTAGTGTATATATGTCAATGTTACTCTCTCACTTCGTCCCAGCTTACCCTTTTCCCTCCCCGTGTCTTCAAGTTCATTCTCTACTTCTGTGTCTTTATTCCTGTCCTGCACCTAGGTTCATCAGAAACTTTTTTTTTTTTTTAGATTTCATATATATGTGTTAGCATACAGTATTTGTTTTTCTCTTTCTGACTTACTTCACTCTGTATGACAGACTCTAGGTCCATCCACCTCACTACAAGTAACTCAGTTTTGTTTCTTTTTATGGCTGAGTAATATTCCATTGTATATATGTGCCACATTTTCTTTATCCATTCATCTGTCGATGGACATTTAGGTTGCTTCCATGTCCTGGCTATTGTAAATAGAGCTGCAATGAACATTGTGGTACATGACTCTTTTTGAATTATGGTTTTCTCAGGGTATATGCCCAATAGTGGGATTGCTGGGTCACATGGTAGTTCTATTTTTAGTTTTCTAAGGACCCTCCCTACTGTTCTCCATAGTGGCTGTATCAATTTACATTCCCACCAACAGTGCAAGGAGGGCTCTCTTTTCTCCACAGCCTCTCCAGCATTTATTGTTTGTAGATTTTTTGATGATGGCCATTCTGATGGGTGTGAGGTGATACCTCATTGTAGTTTTGATTTGCATATCTCTAATGATTAGTGACGTTGAGCATCCTTTCACGTGTTTGTTGGTAATCTGTATGTCTTCTTTGGAGAAATGTCTATTTAGGTCTTCTGCCCATTTTTGGATTGGGTTGTTTGTTTTTTTGATATTGAGCTGTATGAGATGCTTGTAAATTTTGGAGATTAATCGTTTGTCAGTTGCTTCGTTTGCAAATATTTTCTCCCCTTCTGAGGGTTGTCTTTTCATCTTGTTCGTGGTTTCCTTTGCTGTGCAAAAGCTTTTAAGTTTCATTAGGTCCCATTTGTTTACTTTTGGTTTTATTTCCATTTTTCTAGGAGGTGGGCCGAAAAGGATCTTGCTGTGATTTATGTCATAGTGTGTTCTGCCTATGTTTTCCTCTAAGAGTTTTATAGTGTCTGGCCTTAACATTTAGGTCTTTAATCCATTTTGAGTTTATTTTTTTGTATAGTGTTAGGGAGTGCTCTAATTTCATTTTTCCTTTTTTTTTTTTTTTTTTTTTGAGGTATGCGGGCCTCTCACTGTTGTGGCCTCTCCCGTTGCAGAGCACAGGTTCTGGACGCACAGGCTCAGTGGCCATGGCTCACGGGCCTAGCCGCTCCGCGGCATGTGGGATCTTCCCAGACTGGGGCCCGAACCCATGTCCCCTGTATCGGCAGGTGGACTCTCAACCACTGCGCCACCAGGGAAGCCCCTAATTTCATTCTTTTACATGTAGCTGTCCAGTTTTCCCAGCACCACTTATTGAAGAGGCTGTCTTTTCTCCACTGTATATTCTTGCCTCCTTTATCAAAAATAAGGTGACAGTATGTGTGTGGGTTTCTCTATCTCTGGGCTTTCTATCCTGTTCCTTGGGTTTGTTTTTGCATGTCTTTTCTTTCTTGTGTTTCCTGCCTGGAGAAGTTCCTTTAGCATTTGTTGTAAAGCTGCTTTGGTGGTGCTGAATTCTCTTAACGTTTGCTTATCTGTAAAGGTTTTCATTTCTCCATCGAATCTGAATGAGATCCTTGCCGGGTTGAGTATTCTTGATCGTAGGTTTTTCCCTTTAATCACTTTAAATGTGTCCTGTCGCTCCCTTCTGGTCTGCAGAGTTTCTGCTGAAAAATCAGCTGTTAACTTTATGGGGATTCCCTTGTATGTTATTTGTTGCTTTTCCTTTGCTGATCTTAATATTTTTTCTTTGTATTTAATTTTTGATAGTTTCATTAATATGTGCCTCGGTGTGTCTCTTTGGGTTTATCCTGTATGGTACTCTCTGTGCCTTCTGGACTTGATTGACTATTTCCTTTCCCATGTTAGGGAAGTTGTCGACTGTAATCTCTTCAAATATTTTCTCAGTCCCTTTCTTTTTCTCTTCTTCTGGGACCCCTATAATTCGAATGTTGGTGTGTTTAATGTTGTCCCAGAGGTCGCTGAGATTTTCATCTATTCTTTTTTTTTTTTTTTTTTTTTTTTGTGGTACACTGGCCTCTCACTGTTGTGGCCTCTCCCGTTGCAGAGCACAGGCTCTGGATGCGCGGGACCAGCAGCCATGGCCCACGGTTCCAGCCGCTCCGTGGCATGTGGGATCCTCCTGGACCAGGGCACGAACCCGCGTCCCCTGCATTGGCAGGCGGACTCTCAAGCACTGCGCCACCAGGGAAGCCCTGTCCTCAATTCTTTTCATTCTTTTTTCTTTGTTCTGCTCCCTGGCAGTTATTTCCACCATTTTTTCTTCTAGCTCACTTATTCGTTCTTCTCCCTCAGTTATTCTGCTATTGATTCCTTGTAGAGTATTTTTAATTTCAGTAATTATGTTGTTCATCACTGTTTGTTTGCTCTTCATTTCTTCTAGATCCTTGTTAAATGTTTCTTGTATTTTCTCCATTCTGTTTCCGAGATTTTGGATAATCTTTACTATCATAGTTCTGAATTCTTTTTCAGGTAGGTTGCCTATTTCGTCTTCATTTATTTGGTCTTTAGGTTTTTACCTTGCTCCTTTGTCTTTAACATATTTTTTTGTTGTTTCTTTCTTTTTTTTCTCTTTTTGATGGGTGGTGCTGTATTCTTGTCTTACTGGTTGTTTGGCCTGAGACATCCAGCACTGGAGTTTGCAGACAGTTGGATAGAGCCGGTGTTGGTGCTGAAATGAGGACCTCTGGGAGGCCTCACTCTGGTTAATATTCAAAGGGATTTAATTTTGTAACGTAGGGTGCTGTATATTTGGATTTGAAGGAAGGTACTATATTGATTATTGCATTTGAAATGTTGTATGTCTGTTTTCAAAAATGATAGTTTGGATTTAGTAGTTGCTTGTTAATTAACTCTTAATATGAAAGTATTTACTGTGATTTTATAAATAACATGGAGATATGGTTGCTAATTTTTAAAGTTTTTGTAATAAATTTTTTTAATAAGATAAAATTTTGTGTACATCACAGCCTCAGCAAGAAGTTGATTTAAACTCTCCACGAACTACCACTTTGGAAAGACAGACTTTCTATTGTGTTCCAGTGCCTGGAGAATCCACGTGGGTAAAAGAAATATCCTTTATCTGAACCTTCTTATGTGTTGAATGGTTACTGATTATTTTCTTAATTGAAGAGACCACAATTCATATTTTGATTTTTTCTTTTAAACTTAGTCTTTTTACCTCAGTGAAGGTAGCTGGAAAAGAAAATTATTCTTCATTTATAGTGCTTGGCTTTATTTTTAGAAAATGTGTTTCCTTTGTCCTAAACAAGAAAATCTATAAAACAAGCTTCAGTATTCATCACTGAGAAATGATAAAATTATGGTGCATTCTGCTAGTGAAAAACTGTTTAAAAGATTGAGGTGGATTTAAAGGGACTGAAAAAGAGAGTTGCACAATCATTAAGTAAAAAAACTGGTTTTAAATTAGAACTCATTCTAATTTTATTAAGAGAAAACAACGTTTGTTCTTTTGAGAGATTGTGGAGACATCTCATTCTCATTTTAATTTTTTTTAGTTACTAATTTCTTTAGGCATAGTTCACATACTGAAATGCACGGATTTTAAAGGTATACTTAAGTGGTTTGGATAAATGCATACACCTGTAATTTGCACACCCATCGAAGTAAAGAACTTTGTGCCTTTTTCCCATCACCACCTCCTCCCCACGACTGCTCTGATTTCTTTCACTATAGCTTAATTTTACCTATTGTTGAATGTCATACAAATGGAATCATATAACATATAGTCTTTTGTGTCTGATATGTTTTATTCAGCATAATGCATTTGAGATTCATCCATGTGTATCCATAGTTCATTCCATTTTATTGCTGATGGTATTTGTTTATATAATAGTCAATTGATGAACATTTGGGTTGTTTCCAGTTTGAGGCCAGGCATTTTTTGGTGAGATTTTAACTTACTAAATCAGTTTTTTAACAGATACTTTGTGTCGGTTGTGATAAATTTGTGTATCTCTCAAGGAATGTTTCCCAATCATTGAATCACAGTTCTTGAATTTATTGACATAAAACTTTCATAGTATTTCCTTATTTTCCTTTTAATGTCTAAGGGATATCTAACAATGATCTCCTTTCATTTCCAAAATGTTAATTTATTTTTCTCTTATCCTTGATTAGTATTGCTAGGGGTTTGTCAGAGGATCAACTTTTTACTTTAATTTTTTGTTTTCTATTTCATTGATGTTTGCTCTTATTTCCTTCATTTTTAGTAATGGTTTTAATTTTTTTTAAAACCTTAAGGTTAGTGTGCAGATCATTTCATATCTTCCTTTTCTAATATTAACATTTAAGGCCATAAAATTCGCTCTAATCACTGCTTTAGTTGGATCCCACAAATTTTGACTTGTTTTTACTCTCATTCAGTTCAAAATATTTTCTAATTTCCTTTGTGATTTCTTCTTTGATCCTTGAGCCTCACTACAATATACTTCTATTGATCTTTTAAACAGTTGTCTCCTACATAAATTTAGAAATAAGGGGGAAGATTACATCTTTTATGTTGCAAAAATATTTATCATTTCTATCTCTTTTTGTCTTTGTTCTTGTCTGGAATCATATCACTGAGCCTTTTTTTTAAAGTACTGATCCGTTGGTGATAAATTTTCTCAGCTTTTTTTCAACTGAAAATGTCTTTATTTCACCCTTTGTGTGTGTGTGTGTGTGTGTGTGTGTGTGTGTGGTGGTGGTGGTGGTGTGCTGCATTGTGCAGCATGCCGGATCTTAGTTCCCTGACCAGAGATCTACGTGCCCCCTGCATTGGGAGCACGGAGTCTTAACCACTGGACTGCTAAGGAGGTCCCTCACCTTTATTTTTGAAGGATATTTTCAGTGGTTGTAGAACCCTTTTTTTTTCTCCCAGTGGTTATAGAATGCTTGATTGACAGGTATCTCCCATCTTCAACACTTTAATGATATTGTTCCATTGTCTTCTGGCCTCGATTGTTTTTTGATAAAAGGATAGCTGTCATTTTTATCATTGTCACCTGTATGTAATGGGTCTTAATTTTCCTCTGGCTGCTTCTAATATTCTCTGTGGTTTTCAGCAGCTTGACTATGATGTGCCCATGTCTGGGTTTTTTGTGTTTATCTTGCTTGGGTTTTATTGAGCTTTTAGATCTGTGGGTTGATATTTTTCAGAAGATTTCAGCCATTATTTCTTCAAATATTTTTCTGTCCCAGTCTCATCTTTTTCTCATTTTCTGGGGCTCAAATCACATGATTGTAGACTAATTATTATTGTTCTCAGGTGATTGAGGGTTTTTTTTCCATTTTATTTTTTAGTTCTAGATTTTTTCATTTGTTTCTTTTTCTTTGTTTCCATTTTTCTGATGATAGTCCTCATCTTTTCTTTTAAAATTGTAAATTTGGGAATTGCTTTTTAGCCCTTGTCTGCTAATTCCAATATCCAGGTTGTCTCTGGGTTGTTGTTTTTTTTCTATTGATACTGTTTTTAATCCTGCTTATAGGCCATGCTTTCCTCCTTCTTCACATAATTAGTCATGTGTTATGATTAGTTATGCTGACATACAACACTGTTGAAAGTGTACTTTTGTCTTCAAAAATGTTGAATTTTGTTCTGGCAGGCAGGTAATTTAAGTGGATCACTTTGATCTTGTCAAGGCTTGGTTTTGGGATTTGTTAAGGTAGGTATGAGTGGCACTTACAGTGTAGGATGTAGTTCTTACTTGCGAGATGTGCTATTTCCGGGTCTCACCTAAGTGCTCGTGATTCTCAGCAGGGTCCAGTTCTAGTATTGTACAACTTCCAGAATCTCTGCTAAGCTCCCAACCAAGCAGCAGCTGTTCTCTCCTAGGGCTCTATCTGAAGCTACTTCCTCTCTAACTGTTCTGCAAATTCCAGTTGCTTCCGTAGCCCTGAGCTGTGTGCTCTGTTTTCTCTACCAGCAAGAGCAGAACCTCCACTTCTCTTTGCTGCAATTTGGATAATGCCCCTGAGAGAGCTGGGGAGAATGTGGAGTTTACCTGTGGTGTTTCTTCTCATTCAAGGATCATAACCTTATGTTCTTTGTTGTCCAAAGAATGAAAACAGTTGCTTCATGCCTTTTGTCCAGTTTCACAGGTTTTTTGTTTTTTTAATTGAAGTATAGTTGATTTACAATATTGTGTTAGTTTCAGGTATACAACAAAGTGATTCAGTTATACATATGTATATCTGTATTCTTTTTTAAGGATTCTTTTCCATTATAGTTTATTTCAAGACATTGAATATATTTCCCTGTGCTAAGCAGTAAATTCTTGTCGTTTATCTATTTTATATATGGTAAGTGTGCATCTGTCAGTCCCATACTCCCAATTTATCCTTCCCCATCCAGCCCCTACCCTTTGCCTTTGGTAACCATGAGTTTGTTTTCTATGTCTGTGAGTCTGTTTCTATTTTATAAATAAGTTCATTTGTACTACTCTTTTATATCTCACATATAAGTGATATCATATATTTGTCTTTCTCTGTCCGACTTACTTCACTTAATATGATAATCTCTGTGTCCATCCATGTTGCTGCAGATGGCATTATTTCATTCTTTTTTATGGCTGAGTAATATCCCAGTGTGTGTGTTTGTGTGTGTGTGTATGTATGTGTATACACACCACATCTTTATCCATTCATCTGTTGATGGACATTTAGGTTGCTTCCATGTCTTGTTTATTGTAACTAGTGCTGCTTTGAACATTGGGATGCATGTATCTTTTCAAATTAGAGCTTTTATCTTTTCTGTATATATGCCCAGGAGTGAGATTGCTGGATCATAATGGTAACTCTATTTTTAGTTTTTTAAGGAGCCTTCATTCTGTTTTCCATAGGGGCTGCACCAGTTTACATTCCCACCAACAGCGTAGGAGGGTTCCCTTTACTCCACACTCCAGCATTTATTATTTGTAGACTTTTTTTAGTATATGTGCTGCCGAAGCAAGCACTATTTGTAGACTTTTTGATGATGGCCATTCTGACCAGTGTGAAGTGATTATACCTCATTGTAGTTTTGATTTGCATTTCTCTAATAATTAGCGATGTTGGGCATCTTCTCATGTGCCTGTTGGCCTTCTTAATTCTGTCTTTGGAGAAGTGTTTGTTTAGATCTTCTGCCCATTTTTTGATTGGGTTGTTTTTTTCTTATTGAGTTGTATGAGCTGTTTGTATATTTTGGAAATTAAGCCCTTGTAGGTCTCATCTTTTGCAAATATTTTCTCCCAGTCCGTAGGTTGTCTTTTCGTTTTATTTATAGTTCCTTTTCTGTGTGAAAGCTTTAAGTTTGATTAGGTCCCATATGTTTATTTTTGCTTTTATTTCTGTTGCCTTGGGAGATCAGTTTTACAGTTCTTTACAGCAAGGTAGGGGGCATAAGTTTGAGCAGTTAATTCTTATGACCCGAACTGGAAGGTCAGCCTTCTTTTATTGAAAAGAAATTTTTGTTATTCTGGGTTTTTTTTTTTTTTAATTGGGTGCGGTCTCAGTTATCCTTTATTTGTAGTTTACCTTGAATTACTCTGGTAACCTATTGAGGTTTTTTTTTTTTTTTTTTAATGGCTGTGTTGGGTCTTCGTTTCTGTGCGAGGGCTTTCTCTAGTTGGCGGCAAGTGGGGGCCACTCCTCATCGCGGTGCGCGGGCCTCTCACTATCACGGCCTCTCTTGTTGCGGAGCACAGGCTCCAGACGTGCAGGCTCAGTAATTGTGGCTCACGGGGCCAGCTGCTCCGTGACATGTGGGATCTTCCCAGACCAGGGCTCAAACCCGTGTATCCTGCATTGGCAGGCGGACTCTCACCGACTGCGCCACCAGGGAAGCCCCTATTCCGGGGTTTTTTAAAAAATTGAGATGTGGTTGATTTACAATAGTGTTTTAATTTCAGGTGTACAACATAATGATTCAAAATTTTGATAGATTATACTCTGTATTTATTATAAAATATTGGCTATATTCCCTGTGTTATACAACAGGGGTCCCCAACCCCTGGGCCGTGGCCTGTTAGGAACTGGGCTGCACAGCAGGAGGTGAGTGGCAGACGAGTGAGGGAAGCTTCATTTTGCCGCTCCCCATCGCTCTCATTACCGCCTGAACCATCCCCCCCCCATACACACACACACACACCCGTCCGGGAAAAGTTGTCTTCCATGAAGCTGGTCCCTGGTGCCAAAAAGGTTGGGGACCGCTGCTATACAATATATCCTTATAGCTTATTTATTGTATACATCAACCTTTTTTTTTTTGGCGATACGCGGGCCTCTCACTGCCGCGGCCTCTCCCGTTGTGGAGCACAGGCTCCAGACGCACAGGCTCAGCGGCCATGGCTCACGGGCCCAGCTGCTCCGCGGCACGTGGGATCTTCCCGGACCGGGGCACGAACCCGTGTCCCCTGCATTGGCAGGCGGACTCTCAACCACTGCGCCACCAGGGAAGCCCACATCAACTTTCTTTTAAAAATACATTTTTATTTTAACCAAACTGCCAAAGTAATAGTCTTTTATTAGTCACCTAGGTAGGGTAACTTAACGATATTCCCCAGTTCATGAAAATCTTTCCTTAACCTTTCATTTAACGCCTATGTTAATACAAACCAAGCTCGAGTCAGCCCTTCAACATCCTACACTCCCAGTCGTCACAAGAGGAGTTATGAAGATGATGAAGATATGGACCTACAGCCGAATAAACAGAAAGAGCAGCATGCAGGTGCCAGGCAAGCAGGTAGTGTGTGGCATTGGGCTTTCGGTAGACTTCTGGTCTCTTGCAGTAGATTCGTATTCACAATTAATTGTTGTATAACATAGCTCTAGATTTAGGAGCTGGCAGTGATTTGACAACTTTGCTTTGAGGTTTATCAGTTATAGTCAGTTTTGAGAGTTTGAACAGTTACTCTTTGGTCAGACTGTGCTTCATAATTGAGCAGTTAGGCATCACTTAGTGAGAAGTGGCTACTCTACTGTCAGTTGTTAAGGGTCTCAATTTGGGTAGCTGGAAAAGGTCTTTGATCTTTCTTCATATTTTTTTTTAATCTCAGCTTTTAAGAAATATGAAGTACTCTACCCTAAAAGTGATTTATTTATATCTGAAACATCTTTTCTTATTTTCTTTTTGGAATAGTGATGCTTTATTTAGTAAGACTGAAAACATTGGAGGAAAAATGTGAAATTGTGGTGTACTGGATTACTTACTCCTAAACTTTAAAGCAAATAACCCTTAGAATAGTCACAGTTCTGTTTGTTCTATTTATGTAAGTTTGTAGTGGTTTATGTATTAAAATTAATTAAAATGCAATTCTGATTAAAACAAGGAGACCAAAAGTTGAAATTTTCTAAGAGAATGAGATAATTTCAAAATTGGTATATATCATTATTAATTTCTCCAGTCACAGTTATTAGGTGCACTGAATTCCTTCATACGGCAGGTAGATAAGTTTGTCTTTATTTCTCCTTTTGTGTCCAGTCATTTTTCTTTAGCATCTTTAATCCAAGGACAAGTTAAAGGCAGAGGAGGTAAAAACAAATTAGTCTAGTTAATTTGAATGTGAAGGATGGGTTGAGAGGGCAAATATAACACTCAGTGGTAAACAAAGATATACTACTGAATTTCATTTAATCATATATTATTCTACTTTGTAAGTTCATATTACTGTATTTCTTTAATGCTAAGGCATATTTTAATGTTTTTAAAATTAGAATGTTTTACAGTAAATGTATACAAATGTGATAGTATTCTTTTTCTCCACTCATCCCAAATGTTTATTAAAATTAACGGTGTATCATAACAAATAACATATTAGAATCCAAGACATATGGTGATTCTCTTATCATTTAAGCTATTGATGCTTCTTTCTATTTCTTGCCCCTTTTGTTTGAATATCATACTTTTCAGGGTTTTTGAATACATTTGAGTGCATTATTTATGTAAAGTTTACCTTGTTTGTTGGTTTCTAGGCAATCTTTCAGGCTGTATATATATTTTAAGCTGTTTTGGAGATAAGTGTAGATTCACATGCAGTTGTAAAACATAAGAGAGATCCTGTATATACTTGATCCAGTTTCATCTGGGTCAACATCTTGCATAATTAATAGTAGAATATCATAACCAGGAAATGGATATTGATATAGTCCATAGACCTTATTCGGAATTCACATTTTTACATGCAGTTATTTTTGTGCATGTGTATGTATTTAGTTCTGTGCAGTTTCATCACATGTGTAGATTCATGTGACCACTACCACAGTCAGGATACAGAAGAGTTCATTACCTAGATCTCTCATGTTGCCCTTTTATAATCATACCCACCTCTCCTGCCTCTCTACCTCCCCCTGGCAGCCACTAATTTGTTCTTCATCCCTATAATTTTGTCATTTTAAGAATGTTACATAAATGGAATCATGTAGTATATAGACTTTATAGATTGGCTTTTTTCATTCAGCAAAATTCCCTTGAGATCCATTCAAGTTGTTGCTTATATCAATAGTTTATTCCTTTTTATTGCTGAGCAATATTGTGTGGTATGGGAAGCTATATTTTAATTCTAACTAGTTATCAGCCCTAAACTGTGACTACTTTAGGGGTAGAGGTTATCTTTATTTTTTAATTTTAATTAATTAATTAATTTTAGTTTTGGCTGTGTTGGGTCTTCGTTTCTGTGCAAGGGCTTTCTCTAGCTGCGGCGAGTGGGGGCCACTCTTAATCACGGTGCGCGGGCCTCTCACTATCGCGGCCTCTCTTGTTGCGGAGCACAGGCTCCAAACGCACAGGCTCAGTAATTGTGGCTCACGGGCCCAGTTGCTCCGCGGCATGTGGGATCCTCCCAGACCAGGGCTCGAACCCGTGTCTCCTGCATTGGCAGGCGGACTCTCAACCACTGCGCCACCAGGGAAGCCCCCGAGGCTATCTTTAAATGATCTTTTGTATCCCCAGCAGCTAGTCTGATTCCTGGTACATAGTGGACATTAATAGATGTTTGGTAAATGAATTTATTGCTGTATGGTTTTATTCTACTTAATAAGTAGCAAGAAGTATGTTCTACAAAGGTGTTTTTGTTGTCAGTAGACCCGTGTACTCCTTGGGTCAAAGATGTCAAGTAACGATGTTAAATAGTAACTTTTAAAGTTACTTACATGAAATTTGACTGGGGGGGATTCGTTGCCATTTTATTGCGGGGGAAAGTGATTACACTTTCAGATCTTCATAATAATCTTTGTTCTCTTGATAGGTCAAAGGGCTTCTAGTAGGTGTTATTTCCTTAAAAACTGTAACAACCTGAAGTCTGCAAGCTCAGAAGCATCATTTCTATCAAATTCAAAAGGCTGTTTAGGAATGTTCTTTATCTCCAGGAAGCCTTAGCAATGACGATGTGCAATGCTGTCCCTTTGAATTTAGGGAGTGTTGGTGGTCTTCAGTGGTGTGGAGAACCAAAACGTTTAGAAACGGAAGCTTCTTCTGGACAGCAGCTGAACTTGCTAAACCTCTCTTCTCCTTTTGATCTGAATTTTCCACTGCCAGGAGAGAAGGGTCCTGCATGCCTCGTGAAGGTAATAAAATCTTTCATAGACCTGATGCTGACAAAGATGTGTTAAGTGTCTCAGAAATTAAAACAGAAAACTCTTAGCATTTGTATTAGCAAGTTTTCTCTTGCTGCTATAACAAACCACCACAAACTTAGTGGCTTAAAACAACAAACTTTATCATTTTGCAGGCTTTAGGCCAGAAGTCCAACATGGATCTCACTGGGGGTAAACTTCAGGTGACAGCAGGACTGGCTCCTCTCTGGAGGCTTTGGGGGGGGAATGTGTTTTCTTGCCTTTTCCAGCGTTTGGAGGCTGCCATTATTCCTTGGCTCGTGGCCCCTTCCTCCATCTTCCAAGTCAGCAGTAATGCAGCCCTCTGACCATTTCTTCATAGTCACATCTCCCTCTGACCTTAGGTAGGAGAGATTCTCCAATTTTCAGGACATGTATGATTACATTGAGCCCACCCATGCAATCCAGAATAATCTCCCCACCTTAGGGTCCTTATTTTATACAAGTTCCTTTTACATGTAAGGTAACAACATACTCAAGGATTCCAGCGATTAAGAAGTGGATATTGGTCGGAGTGGTGGGGGGACGTTATTTTGTCTACCACAGCATTGTTTACAAAAAATGGATATTTCAGATAGATGTAGGACAACTTTTAAATTAATATCTATTTCCTTCCTATATCATTTCTAACTTACTAATATCTGCTTTATTTTTTAATATTTATTTACTTATTTATTGGCCACGTCGGGTCTTAGTTGCGTGGCATCTTTGTCGCGGTGCGCTGGCCTCTCTCTAGTTGAGACACGCAGGCTGTGTAGTTGCAGCGCGGGCGTAGTTGCCCCACCACATGTGGGATCTTAGTTCCCGCACCAGGGATCGAACCTGCGTACCCTGCACTGGAAGGTGGATTCTTAACCAGTGGACCACCAGGGAAGTCCCTATCTGCTTTACTTTCATCATTCTTCCTTTTCTTATCAGAAGCCATTTCTCACTTAGATTTAAAATAAGGTAGAAGGGAAAAAATCTGTTAATAGTTTGTTCCCCTATTCTGCTTATTCTGATTTTTGAATCATGAGAGGTGAACAAGTGATACAAGTTTCAGAAATGATCATTGAGAATTTCTGTTCTTAGTTGTTGTGGCTTTAACTTAAATGGCACTTTAGTTATGTAGCACAGGAGCAAGAATTAGCACGTTTTTCCTTCCATGCTTCTCTTAGGTCTCACCAGTAGGAGGCTTTGACAGTTTCTAATATCCATCATGATAGACAGCTTTGAAAGTTTGGCTCTTTACCGTGAGAAATCTCATGGCCATTCTAAGTTTGTGTTAATCCTGCTAACACTACATAGCTTGTGAATAAGTCCAGAGTTAATAATCGTGGGTTTTTCCCTTCTCTTGATGTATTTAATAGATTTTGAGATACTGCATGTTTCTAGTTTTAGTTGACCATCATCCTTGGGGGAAAGCCTTTTCTCTGAATGTAGTAGGGAAACAGACATTGGCCAGGAGTCAGGAGGTCCCATGTTTTAGTTAACGTATTTGCTCATTGCAGAATGACTTCAGGTAAGTGCTTTACCTCTCTTGATCTCAATTTATCAAATAAAGGAGTTGCTTTGAGGTTCATTTTCTGATTTAAAATGCTAAGATATTATTATTACTTTAACTTTAAGACTAATATCGTATGCTCTTTTGGTGTTATTTAGTCCTAACAATGTGATTTTGTGTGGCCTCTTGTTAGGTCTATGAAGACTGGGATTGTTTTAAAGTAAATGATGTTCTTGAGTTATATGGCATACTGTCTGTGGATCCCGTGCTAAGTATACTGAATAATGATGAAAGGTGAGTCTATTTTGACATAATTACCCTCCAACTTTTCTGAAAGTTTGAAATTATAAAGAACTCCCTATCTCCCTTCACCCGAATTTACAAGTTGTTAACGCTTACGCTCCATTTGCTTATTTTTATATACACGCATTTTTATATATACGTACACTTTTTGGAAACACTTGAGAGTAAGTTACGTATGTCATATCCTAAATGCTGTTGCATTTATATTTCCTAAGAACAAAGACCTCCTTGTATATAATCAGAGTATAGCTACAAAGTTTGGAAATTTGCTGTGAATACACAATACACTAACCACAGACCACACTAAATTTCACTAATTGTCTCATTGCTGTTCTTTCTGACAGTCATTTTCTTGGTCCAGGATCCTCAGGATCACTCGTTGCATTAACCTGGAGCAGTCTCCAGCTCTTTGTTGTCCTTCAAGGCCTTGACAATTTTTTCTGTTCTTTCAGCTTATACAACAAACAATTCATTTCTCACAGTTACGGAAGCTGGGAAATCCAAGGTTAAGACGCCAGTGTCTAGTGAGGGCCTTTTTCCTGGTTTGCAGATGGTTGTCTTCTTGCTGTGTCCTCACATGGCAGAGCAGAACCTTGACACTTGAAGAGTAGAAGCCAGTTATTTTGTAGGATGTCTCTCAGTTTAGGTTTGTCTGATGTTTTTGTGTGATTAGATTCTGGTTATACGTTTTGGGCAGGAAACTACAAAGTGATATATCTTTCTCAGTGTTATCACACCAGCAGGTACAATATCCCCTTCCTCGTGAAGTTCTTTTTGACCACTTGGTTACTTGTGGTACACACGTACATCAGTCTTTATATTATTTACAAGTCAGTATATCAGAAACCATGAGCTCACACTGTCTTCCTGGTTCCAGTTCAGTTCAGCTCCACAACTCGGTGTCATTCTAGTCTTCCTCCTTTCCGTATTTGTAATCCCCTTTTCTAACAGAAAGAAACTTGACTCCCAGTATCCTCAATATATTCTTTTGCTCAGGTTAAGGTGGTGTCTAACAGGTTTCTCTACTGTAAAGGTACTATTTTTTACTTTGTAGTTAACAGGTAATTTAGAGAGAGATACTTCAAGACCATATCATTTCAGTTTCATTTAATTTTCACCCACTTATTTTAGCATTCATTGATTATTCTTGTTAGACTCAATTGTTACTCTGATGGTGATTTTCTGTTCAGTCATTCCTTCTACATTTATTCATTGTCATTCTACTGTAAGATTTCTCTCTTTATTCATTCAAGTAATTTTTGTTTATGTTTGTGTGGATGTTGATCTGTTATTTATTTTGAGCCTCAAATTTTCCCATATTTGGCTACTGGGAGCCACTATAAGCAGGCTCTGGGTTCTTTTTTTAAAATTATTATTATTATTTAAGACCTTATAACTGGTGCTTGCAGTTTGTTGACTTTTTTGAAAAAATCAAGCGGTAAACTTTTATTGCAAATTAAAAATGAGATTTTTAAAAAATCTCAACTTGACCAGATAAGAAACAATTTAAAAACCTTTAAAGGTGTATTGAGAAAAAACAAGCTTTTTCTTTTTTTTTTTTTAAACACGTTTGTCATTACCAAAAAGAGACGTCTTTAGGTAAAAATAATAAAAACCCCTTGCTGCTTAGATAATGCAGATAGTTCTAGTTATGTGGTCAGCAGCCAAAAAGCAAGCACTTAAGGTCTTCATCTCCAATCTTTTGTTCATTTCTTATTGCTGGAATTTCATATTCATTTCTTCTTGTTGGATGACTAAACTGGGTGATGGTAGAGATGGTAAGCCGGCATTTTCTCAGCCCTGCCCTGCTCAGCCTCGGGAGCGGATGAATTCTCAGCTGGTGGATTGGCTGCTTTTGTCTCTTTGCCATCTTGCGGTTCAGGGTTTTCTGGGCGTCTGCGTTGGTAGTTGAAGTTGCCGCGGTACCGATGTCGAGGTGGCTGCTGACGCTGGGTCTCATCTTCTTGATTTTCCTTCTCTTCTTCATTGCCGTCCTCTCTGGGCATCTTTGGCGAGGAGGGCGTATTCTGTCTCACTCCTCTACCTTGTTCTCCTTGCACCCTGGTGGTCAGCACCCTCTATCACTTCTCTCTGCACAGGAGGGTTGGAGTGCCGTGGTCGACTCCCATTGGGTCTCCACATGCAGTAAGGTGGGCACCTTCGCCTGTGGTAGGGCCGGCGCTGTTGGGCCAGCCCTTTGGGAGCACTCTCCGATCCCTCATTCTTTTCCCCACTCTCACTGTTCTGGTAATTCTGCGGGTGATTGCGTGGAGGACCCCTGCGACGTGGATAGTGTCTATGATGGTTACGGTCTGCTGCATATTTACTGCCTTGCGCTGGAACTCCACCAGGGCCTGTAACATTTGCTGCCTGCGCACCCTTTTCTCCTTCAGCAACATCGAACTCCACAGTCTCTCCATCTGCTACACTGCGAAGGTACTTCCTGGGGTTCTTCTTTATGGCAGTCTGGTGTACAAATACATGTTCCTTGGTGTCATTCCTGTTGATGAAACCATATCTGTTTCTTACATTGAACCATTTTACTGTTCCCAGAACCTTCACTGTAATGACTTTTTTGTCCCTGCCGGCAGGCGCCGCTGGTATGAGGCCTCCGGGGCCACTGCTGCCTGTGCCGCTGCCAGTCCTGCGCATGCCCGTCTTACCGGGCTTGGCGGTGGCAGCAGTGAGGGCGGGGGGTTGGGCGGCAGGTGGCTGCTGGGTCTCGGCCTCGCTGCTTGTGGTTGTGGTGATGGTGAGTGGGGCCGGCGGCGGCAGTGGGGCTGCTCCAGGCTCTCCGGGGTCCGCTCCTGCTACTGATCGATCGAACTCTGGGTTCTTTTTGACATGACCTTATCTTACCATTTTTGAACATATATTTTCTGATGCATTAAGCTGTTTCAGCCTCATCTTGTACTTCCCATGCTTCAGCCTCAGTTTCAGCCCTTTTTCCAAAGAGCACCTGTTTCTTTTAGTGAGGAATTTTATTTAAAAAATCAAGATTTGAGTACTGGTGTGCTCATTGGTACTGAGCTGGCATTGCTTCTATGCCGTTTCAGCAGAGCTAGGAAATGTATACATACTCACACACACACACGTTTATATACACACATCTACATATATTTTTATATTATTTACAATATCAGAAACCATGAGCTCACACTGTCTTCCTGGTTCCAGTTCAGTTCAGCTCCACAACTCGGTGTCATTCTAGTCTTCCTCCTTTCCGTATTTGTAATTCCCTTTTCTAACAGAAAGAAACTTGACTCCCAGTATCCTCAATATATTCCTTTGCTCAATTCTATGATGTAGTAGGGTCCCCCTTACTTTGGTTTTGCTTTCCATGGTTTCAGTTACCTACAGTCAACCGCTGTCTAAAAATAATAACTGGGAAATTCCAGAAATAAACAATAAGTTTTTTTTTTTTTTTTTTTTTTTTTTTTTTCTGCGGTATGTGGGCCTCTCACTGTTGTGGCCTCTCCCGTTGCAGAGCACAGGCTCCGGATGCGCAGGCTCAGCGGCCATGGCTCACGGGCCCAGCCGCTCCGCGGCATATGGGATCCTCCCGGACCGGGGCACGAACCCGTATCCCCTGCATCGGCAGGCGGACTCTCAACCACTGCGCCACCAGGGAGGCCCAACAATAAGTTTTAAATTGCATACCTTTCTTAGTAGCGTGATGAAGTCTCGAGTTGCCCCACTCCGTCCTGCCCAGGACGTGAATCATCCCTTTGTCCAGGGTATGCCATCCGTTAGTCACTTAGTAGCCATCTCAGTTATCAGATCGACTTTCCAGGTATCACAGTGCCTGTATTCAAGTAACCCTTATTTTACTTAATAATGGCTCCAAAGCACAAGAGTAGTGATCCTGGCAATTTGGGTATGCCAAAGAAAAGCTGTAAAATGCTTTTTTTAAAGTGAAAAGGTAAAATTTTTTGACTTATACGGAAAGAAAAAGAATCGTATGCTGAGGTTGTTAAGATCTACAGTAAGAACAGAAGATTCTGAGAAATTGTTGAGATGGAAAAAGACATTAGTGCTAGTTTTGCTTTTGCATCTCAACATGCAAAAGTTACAGTCACGGTATGTGATAAGTGCTTAGTTAAGATGGAGAAGGCATTAAATTTGTACAATAAGATATTTTGAGAGAGAAACCACATTCACATAACTTTTATTGTAGTATATCATTGTACTTGTTCATTTTTATTATTAGTTATCATGGTTAATCTCTTACTGTGCCTAATTTGTAAATTAAACTTTATCATAGGAATGTATATATAGGAAAAAACATATTATATATGGGGCTCAGTACTATCCACAGTTTCAGGCATCCACTAGGGGTTTTTGAATGTATTCCCTGCTGGTAAGAGGAGACTGCTATGCAGAGAAGGTAATTTCGGAACTGATAACCCATACCACTGCAAAAAACAAACCTAGTAACTTGAGTTCATTATTTATTTCCAATTTTTATTTTAGAATGAGAGTGTATTTATAGTCAGTGGTGTTCCAGAGTTACCTGGGTGACTTCCTCCCACTTCAGTGCTCTGCTGGTTGTTAGTCATTATACATAGTTAGGTTCATTTGTTTCCACTGTGTTTCACTGCAGAGTTTTCCCTCCGTCCTTATTGGTTTCTGTACTTAAAGGTAAGTATAGAAAACATGGAAATTGTTGCCCAAATCAAAACTGTATAAAAAGGACGTAGGCATGTCATTCCCCACTACCCTCATCTCTTCTACCCTGCTGCCAGCCATGCTCTGTAGGGCAGGAGAGCGAGGCTTCATCTGCTGCTCCCCTTGCTCGCGTTACCACCTGGACCATCCCCCCAACCCCTGCACCCCCCACTCCCCTGCCCATCCGTGGGAAAATTGTCTTCCATGAAACTGGCCCCTGGTGCCAAAAAGGCTGAGGACTGCTGCTGTAGGGAACCAGCCTCAGCTCTGCTTTTATCGTTCCTGTATCTCTTTTTTGCAAAAACAGATACATATGTATTTTTTTCCTCACTTAGCCTTATATAAAAGGGGGCATGGTATCTGTGCTCTTTTACATATTTTTTCCCCTCACTTAACCTAATATATTCTGAAAATCCAGACCACCTTCATTCTTTTTTATTTTGTCCTGAGGTTGGCAAAAGAAAGGAATTATATTCTGCCCCTGCAGTCGAGTTTTTTGTTAAATATTGGACATTCATCTTGGTTTTCCGTAGGAAGAACTTATTTTTTCACACTTAAAAAATGATGCAAAACAGACATTTTAAACAACTTTAAATAAACAGTTCCATAATAATGGCATACAAAATTGCTTGTCTTGGCTGTTTCTGGTTATGGTGAATTTCCTGCTTGAGTTACTTCATTTATGGAGGCATTTTAGGACACAGACTGAGCCAGAGGGCCTGGGTTGGGATCCTGGTTTGGCCACTTACTGGCTTTGTGACCTTACACTTAACATCTGCAGTGGCTTGGTTTCCTCATTATACATGAGGGTGGTTGTGAGGTTTTAATGAATTTGCGTGTGCAAAGTGAAGAACATTGCCCGGCACAAGGTACACACTATGTAAAGGTTGTTGGTATCATTCTTGTATTTAAGGAAGATGGTGGTACGAATTGATGACTCTCTAGAGTCAGTCTGTAAAGTCTAAAAACATTGTAGTCATTTGTTTCAATCATCTCACAATAAATCTGTCATCTGCTAGTTTATTTAGCAAATCTGAAAAACTCACACTTCCTTTTCACTGCTTGTCTATTCACTATTCAAGAGAGGTATCATGTAAGAATAAAATTTAGGAAAAGAAATTAGCAAGAGAGATGAATGAATTCTTCACACTGAATAGCAGACACCTGATGGCTTTTAAGGAAGAGACCCCCATTTTTGAGACATGCGATGAAGTATTTGATGTCCCAGGTAGTAGCTTAAGAAAGGGTGTCTGCATTTTGAAGTACCTTGATGAGTGATATGCTGTATCCCATTTGTTGCAGTTACAGCACACTCAGTAAAAATGTTATAGATTTTGAAGAATAGAAGAAATACATTATCTCATAATATGACCAAAGTAGACTGAAATCTGTGATGTAACTGCTCACCAGGAAGAGGAGCGTTTTCTGCTCTTTAAGGGGACGTGCAGGTGAAATTGTTCTTGGCTTGAGTTCTCATTTGATGTTCAGAGATGTGTGTTATTTTTACATCTGTGCAGCCGCCGCCTCTGTGAACTGAAGCTCTGTCATCTCTCCGCAGGGATGCCTCTTCGCCGCTAGATCCAATGGAATGCACGGACACAGCCGAAGAACAGAGAGTGCACAGCCCTCCTGCCTCCTTAGTGCCAAGAATCCATGTGGTTTTAGCCCAGAAGTTGCAGCACATCAACCCTTTACTGCCTGCTTGCCTTAACAAGGAGGAGAGCAAAACCTGTAAGTGTAAGTGCTGAAGCCTCGTGGCCCAGAGACTTACCCAGCATGTGAGAGCTGCGTGGTGGAGCTGTCAGTCAGGTTCTTGGTCGTCAGAATAAATTTCTCCAGTGGTCACCGTTTCTTTGCCCCATTTTCCTTTGTGTTAATTCTCTTCATTAAAATGAGGCCCCCCAAAAGGTATACACGGTGTCTTATTTTGACAACTGGCATCACTTACTGACCAGTATTTTAAGTCCATACTAGTCATCTACTGACATGCAGTGCTTTGTTCCAGTTACTTTTTAACCTAAGAGACACGAGAGGACCTGGTTTGTGTTCTGAATCTGGTCTCCCTTCTCTCTGCAGTTGTTTCCAGTTTCATGTCTGAATTGTCTCCAGTCAGAGCAGAACTGCTTGGGTTCCTCACTCACGCCCTTCTGGGAGACAGTTTGGCAGCTGAATATCTTATATTACATCTCATTTCTACAGTGTAAGTGCTCTTTTCCCGGTGGGAATTAAGAGAGTTTGGTGTTCTGTTGAGAGGGGGAAAGAACAGAAAGGGTTCTGTTTTTGTTTATTAGGCTTCATCACCAGATGGTTATTTGTTCAGGGTAGCAGGTGTTATACCAAATCACAGAAATTCCTTTTTCAACTTTTCTCAGTGTCACATGTAGCATTTTGATTGTATCTCCTTAAATTTAAGAGCAAAAGTCAGATAAAGAACCTGGCCAATGAGTAAAAATGAGCTGTTTTATCCTTTTGGCATTCTGAATTCTCTGTTTATACATCCCAAGGCTCTGTGAGGTCCATTGGGTATATATCTCACTTGTATGTGGACATGTGTCCCTCTCCCTTTCCCTTCACTACAGCTCTTTATTTTCTGATTTCAAAATAACATGGGTGCCTTCAACAAGTTCCAAGAGCATAAAGAAGAAAATTGAAATTGTCTGTAGTCTCACCACTTAAAGATGATCTCAGTTAACAGATCTTGGTACCTGTTCATATCATCTTTGTTTGTTTACAGATGTATCCATCCCTACTTAGATCTCAATTATACTCTAAACAGATCATTATCTTGCTTTTGTCATTTCTGTTCAGCGTTTCCTATCATCCTTCTTCTTGAACCTCTTAATGGCTATGCAGTATTTCCTTACAGACAGTTGTGTTTTTTCCCTCAGTGTTAGGCTTTCCTACTTTTCCTGTTTCAGTAACCCTCCGGTAAACATCTTTGTACTATACATCTTTCCTCAGGTAGGATTTGGGACAGTGGGACATGATGGTTGAGAGCACAGACTCTGGAACCAAACTGCCTGGGTTCAGCTCTGTCACTTCCTGGCTATGTGAACGTGGGCGTGTCTCTTAAAATCTCTGGGTCTCAGGGTTCTCATCTGTAAAAGGAAAAGAATAATACCTACCTCAGAGTGTTTGGGAATTAAATGAGAAAACATTTAAGTACTTAGAACGGTACCTGGCACGTGCCCAGCACTTAAGTAGTGGCTATTATTTTTATTGTTGTTTCTGCTTAAAGAAACAACTGATCAGTGATCTGCTTTAATTTTAATGACAGTATTAAGCTAATTTTTATTCGTTTGCTTTTTGATGGAGATCAGGAAATCACCTGAGTATCTTATTGGATAATATCTTTTTTTTTTTTCTAGATACACAAGAAGAGATGTTCTTCCACTAGGAAAATTTACAGTTAACTTGAGTGGGTGTCCACGGAATAGTACCTTCACAGAACACTTATATCGAATTATTCAACATCTAGTTCCAGCAGTAAGATCAATATAAATATGTATTATAAGCTTAAGTATACTTTAAAAGTCCATCTGATTGTCTTTCATGCAACCCAAATATTTAACTTTGAGATGTTAACAGACCTCATTAAGGGGAAACAAAGCCTGCCTAGTTTCGTAATTTAAAATGGACTAACTCCTAAACATTTCACGTTTCCTTTATTGCCTTAGCACAGGTTTCTTTAAGTAACAACACAACTGTAGTAACTCCCTTAACATTGTACTCTCCGTTGATGCCAGTTTGTTTGTACAATTTGGTGTCCTTTGTGTGCTTTAAAATCGTAAATCTAAGTAAACTCTAAATTATAGGAGCATAATTCTTTTAGTTGAGGTAATAACTTTATCTCCACTGCCCCAGTTTTAATTCCTGTTTGGAAAGTCAAGCTACCTTTATTTGCCAGGACATCTGGAACGCAGTGTTTGTGTGGTAGTAAGATCTTGGGGACAGGGGAATAGCTTCTGATTAGTTGTGTGACTGGCAATGCCGATCACTTCTTACTTTGGAAATTTAAGAGGTTGAAACAGATCATTCATTTAACCAGTGTTTATTGAGTGTCTTCTGGGCTCTTAAGAAACAGCAGTGGACTAAATAGACCAATATTTCTCACTCTCCTTGACTCACTTTACACTGTTAAAAAATTATTGAGAACTTAAAGAGATGTTGTTTGGGTTTTTATTATCAGTTTACCATATTAGAAGTTAAAACTAAAAACATTAAAATATTCATTGAAAATAAATCAGTTACATATGAGCAGAAGTAAAATATTTTTGTAAAAAATAGCTATTTTTCCAAACAAAAAAAATTAGTGATAAAAGTGACATTGTTTTAAATTTTTGCCAGTCTCTGTAATGTCTGGATTAATAGAAGACAGCTGGATTGTCATATCTGTTCCTGCATTCAGTCTATTGTAACATGATGTTTTGACTGAAGTATATGAAGGAATGCTGGCCTTACACAGATGAAAAAGTAGTTGGCAAAGGAAGGACTTTTTTTTTTTTTTTTTTTGCTGTACACGGGCCTCTCACTGTTGTGGCCTCTCCCACTGCGGAGCACAGGCTCCGGACACACAGGCTCAGCGACCGTGGCTCACGGGCCCAGCCGCTCCGCGGCATGTGGGATCCTCCCGGACCAGGGCACGAACCCCTGTCTCTTGCACCGGCAGGCGGACGGACTCTCAACCACTGCGCCACCAGGGAAGCCCAGGAAGGACTTTTAATGGCATTTTCAGATAACTGTAGATATTCTTCTGATACTATACCAAAACTGTCCACCTGGCATTTTCTTCAAGGATAGTTGTGTGAAAATCTGTAATCTCATCAATGAACTTTTTATACTCTGCTATCGTAAATTCATTGTTCTGTCTTGCACATTGAATGGATTTTTTATCCATGTGTGATTTTGACCTCATGAACCCCATAAAAGGGTTTCAGCAACTCCCTGGGAGCGTCCTGGACCACATTTTGTTGGTGGTGGAAGACCAACAAATAATAAATAACATATATAGTGTGTCACTGAAGTGCCATGGAGAGCAGTAAAGGCCCAGGGGAAGGGGATAGGGAGTGCTTGGGGGTAGGCCAGGGTGGAGTTGCTGATGACATCTACAGCATGTCGGGGAAGCCCTCTCCAGGGTGGAGTTCAGGGAGAGACTTGATGCAAACCCAGGATCAAGACACAGGGCCATGTTGGGGAAAGTGTCTGTCCTGTGCAGAGAACAAGTTCAGGGTCTGAGCGCAGCGTGCTGGGCATGTTGAGGAACGCCAGCCCGAGGGGCCAGTGTGCTGCCATGGAATGAGTGCTGGGGAGGAGCGTAGGACGTGAGGTCTGAGTGGCAGCGTAGGGCCACTCAAAGCTTGAGGCCAAGATTTAAGTAGCACATACTTGGGACATGAATTACATTTTTAAGTATGAAAGTGATATGAGGAAAGTACTCAAGGTTCTTGCATGGTAAGGTATTTCCTTTTTCTTTTTATTCTACATCACTTTGTAGTGGTTTGTTTTACTGTTTCATTTTTACCATATCCCACTTCCTTATATTACTCTTGTTTGTTTCTAGCTAGCACTGAACTTTTTCTAAACACTTGCCTTTTTAATAATCTTATTTAGTTTTCACAGCAGTAAGTGTGAGTGACCTGCTTTTGCTTATATGGAGCTGCACCCTGCTCTATGCCACCTTTTGTTTCGACAGACTCTGTTTCTTTCGGGGTCATTTCCTTGTATCTATAATATGACACACACACACACACACACACACACCCCGCTTTCTTTGAATTACTGAGCCAAAGTACAAAAATCCTCTGCATTTTGAAAATACGTCTTCTCTCTTCCATGATATCCTTCCCCACCCCAGTCTCCACCCGTACCACACATACTTCTTTATGGTCCAGAGTGATCGTAGATTGGAGTACAACGCAGGGTGCAGAGGGCACACTGGGTGTGGTGGGCTCAGGAAGACGGAGGGAGGTGCAGGTGGGCTTAACTGATTTTCTACTGCTGAGACTGGGTGAGGAGGCAGCATGTCCCAGGTGGAGCAGGTTCCGAGACCCACAGCGCTGATGACAGTGTGGAGTCCTCCACACCTCAGGCCTCCTTGGAGCAATTTGTTTAGAGGTCTGCAGCTGTCTATGCTGAATGAATATGGTTTTATTTTATTTTCAAAATTTATTAAAATTTTTTAAATGGAAGTATAGTTGATATATAATATTATATAAGTTACAGGTATACAATATAGTGATTCACAAATTTTTTAAAAATTGAAGTACAGTTGATTTACAGTGTTGTGTTAGTTTCAGGTGTACAGCAGAGTGATTCAGTTACACATACATATATATCTATTTTTTTCTCAGATTCTTTTCCCTTACAGGTTATTACAAAATATTGAGTATACTTCCCTGTGCTATACAGTAGGTCCCTGTTGGTTATCTGTTTTATATGCAGTAGTGTATTATGTTAATCCCAAACTCCTAATTTATCCCCCCACCCCCCAACCCTTTCCCCTTTGGTAACCATAAGTTTGTTTTCTGTGTCTGTGGGTCTATTTCTGTTTTGTATATAAGTTCATTTGTATCTTTTTTTTTTTTTTTTAAGATTCCACATGTAAGTGATATCATATGATACTTGTCTTTCTCTGGCTTACTTTACTTAGTATGATCATCTCTAGATCCATCCATGTTGCTGCAACTGCCATTATTCCATTGTTTTTTATGGCTAAGTATTCCATTGTATATATGTACCACATCTTCTTTATCCATTCATCTGTTGATGGACATTTAGGTGTTTCCATGTCTTGGCTATTGTGAATAGCGCTGCTGTGAACAAAGGGGTGCGTGTATCTTTTTGGTTTAGAGTTTCGTTTGTATGCCCAGGAGTGGGATTGCTGGATCCTTTGGTAATTCTATTTTTAGTTTTCTGAGGAAACTCCATACTGTTTTCCATAGAGGCTGTACCACTTTACATTCCCACCAACAGTGTAGGAGGGTTCCCTTTTCTCCACACCCTCTCCAGCATTTATTATTTGTAGACATTTTGATGATGGCCATTCTGACCAGTGTAAAGTGATATCTCATTGTAGTTTTGATCTGCATTTCTCTAATAACAATGTTGAGCATCTTTTCACGTGCCTTTTGGCCATGTGTGTGTCGTCTCTGGAGAAATGCCTACTTAGGTCTATGCCCACTTTTTGATTGGGTTTGTTATTTTGATACTGAGCTGTATGAGCTGTTTGTATATTTTGGAAATTAAGCCCTTGTCAGTTGCATCATTTGCAAATATTTTCTCCCATTCTGTAGGTTGTCTTTTCATTTTGTTTATGGTCTCCTTTGCTGTGCAAAAGCTTTTAAGTTTAATTAGGTCCCATTTGTTTATTTTTGTTTTTATTTCCATTACTCTAGGAGATAGATCCAAAAAGATATTGCTGCCATTTATGTCAGAGTGTTCTGCCTATGTTTTCCTCGAGGAGTTTTATGGTATCCAGTCTTACATTTAGGTATTTAATCCATTCTGAGTTTATTTTTTTATATGGTGTTAGAGAATGTTCTAATTCATTCTTTTACATGTGGCTGTCCAGTTTTCCCAGCAACACTTATTGAAGAGACTGTCATTTCTTCATGGTATATTCTTGCCTCTGTTGTTGTAGATTAATTGACCATATGTGTGTGGGTTTATTTCTGGGCTTTCTGTTCTGTTCCATTGATCTGTATTTTTGTTTTGTGCTAGTACCATACTGTTTTGATGACTGTAGCTTTGTAGTATAGTCCGAAGTCAGGGAGCCTGATTCCTCCAGCTCCATTTTTCTTTCTCAAGATTGCTTTGGCTATTTGGGGTCTTTTGTGTTTCCATACAAATTAAAAAAATTTTTTTCTAGTTCTATAAAAAACGCCATTGGGGGCTTCCCTGGTGGCACAGTGGTTGAGAGTCCGCCTGCCGATGCAGGGGACATGGGTCCGGGTTGTGCCCTGGTCCGGTAAGATCCCACATGCCGTGGAGTGGCTAGGCCCGTGAGCCATGGCCGCTGAGCCTGCGCGTCCGGAGCCTGTGCTCTGCAACGGGAGAGGCCACAACAGTGAGAGGCCCGTGTACCACCGGAAAAAAAAAAAAAAAAAAGGAAAACCGCCCTTGGTTATTTGATAGGGATTTCATTGAATTTGTAGATCACCTTGGGCAATATAGTTTGGTGTTTGTCCTCTCCTCTCACGATTACTGATTTAGATATCGTATTTGTGTATGGATGATTTCCTACTTTTACTGTATGTTTGCCTTTACTGGTGAATGTGATTTTAATTCAGGGAGTACAGAGGAAAATTAAGCTTTTCTCTCTCCGTCTTGATGTGTAAATAAACATTTTATTTTCTGTTTTGTTAGCCTGTGGTCGGTTAAAGAAGTTAATAAGCCTCTGAATATTTGATATATGTATCAGTTGTCTATCATTTGTTTCTGGTTCACTGGTAAAATAAAAAATATTCTTTAAGAATACTGAACAAGACAGCTGAGAATAAAGCAGCTCATAGAATCAGAAATTCTTATGATGGAGAAATTTTTGTTTCTAAGAGCTCAAGAAACCATGAGACTGCTTACTCCCTTAGAAATAATAAGCTCTTTCTTTCCATTATAAAATGTAGTGTTTAATTCCAAATATATATTTTCTTAAAAGAGGGAAACTTAGTTCCTTGATCATTAAAAAAATTTCTCTTTGCAGTCTTTTCATCTGCAGATGACTATAGCGAACATGAACCACTTGAAATTCATTCCCCACAAAGACTACACAGCCAATCGCTTGGTCAGCGGGCTCCTCCAGCTGCCCAGCAATACTTCTCTTGTAATTGATGAAACTCTCCTGGACCAGGGGCAGCTGGACACGCCAGGTGTGTGCACGGACGTTGTCCTTCCATTTCTAACTCCCAGCAAAGCCAGGCGTGGTAATGATTTTCTAAGGAATAACTGAACAAAGACAAATTCACACTTCACAAGTATTTAAGACAAAGGCTTGCTCTGTGTATTTGTTTAAAGCATATATCATTAACAAATAAATTGTGTACATCAACTATGTTTTGTGATAGTTTGAAAATAGTATGATAATACACCAAGTAAGTAGCAGGTAGCGTTTTAAAGGCTGAAAAGGGAGGAGGTTTTGCCTTTAGTCCTATATTACCTCAAAAGAAAAGTTGTAGAAAAGATCTAATAAAACATTTTTTACCAGCCAGTGTGATCTCAAAAATTTTTTTCGAAGAATCTCTGAAAAACTATTGAGTAGATCAGATGGCTTGCATTAACCTCAGTTATGGAACATGTTATAAAATTACAAGAAAGCAGATTGCTTTATCTATGCTCAAATGAGAATTAAGAAGACACTTTGCTGGTGGTAAGTTCAAGAGGTAAAAATTGAAAAAATAGTGTAGACTGGGTAGAATTAAGGCAAAGGTGAGTATAAATTCAGTAAAATTCAGTAACCTTATCTCTGTATAAAAATAGTTTTGGTTCTACCAGATTATTTTAGCCCTGTGAAGATGCCACATACAAAATAATCATACTTTTATTGGGAACTATTTTATATCTAATTGCACACCAGATGCTTGGTATTAGATTTGGGGTGGGTGGGGGAGGAATCTTGGCTCCAGAAATATGTTTGTCTAGCTTGACAGATATTATCTTGTGAAGCCTATTAATTAATGACCATTTAGAAGATTGAACAGTGCCTCATATACTTTTTTTAAAGCAGTAGAAATCTCATGTCTTATTATCAATGTCAGCAAAACTAATTTGGTTAGGTGATTAAAGTCAAGTTACTGAAAAATTATTCCCTTGTTTTTGTAGGTGTTCATAATGTGACTGCCCTGAGCAACCTAATAACTTGGCAGAAGGTGGATTATGACTTCAGCTACCACCAGATGGAATTCCCCTGCAATATTAATGTTTTTATTACTTCGGAGGGGAGATCACTCCTGCCGGTAATGAAGGGTCATTTTAAAATGGACGGAGGTTATATTGGAAAGATATCTGTATATTTGCTTTGTTTCTTGGTACTGATTATTATTAATAAGTTAAACTTGTTCAGGGTTGTGGCTGCTGATTATTAATGAGGGAACTGATTATTTTGTCCTCTGGGATGAAAACTTTGTAAAGAAAATCACAAGAGAAGCAAAGAAAACTCTTGGCAGCAGAAACTCCCACATGTAGGGAGAGAAAGTAGAAACTGTCTGTAAATTGCCTGATTAACATCCAGACTTTTGTTCTTGCTGCTTCTGTTCCATTGTTTTCTGCCAGTCCTACGTGAGAAATATTTTAGAGTTTCTTTTAAAATGTTCCTAATCGTCTGGTAATTATTTCTATGCTTTGGTGAAATGCTCTGGTGAATCATCAGTGACTAATGAAGAGAGCTTTTACATCTGAGTCATTAATGATGAGAAGTATGCCCAGTTGTTGAAAAGGCATATAGTTGCTCTGTATAATGATGTTCACCCTTGATATATGAGGAACTGCCTGTGAATAAGAATGAAATGGCTCAATGGTAAATTTCTGTGGGAAAGTGTGATCTGCTCTATGTGGTTTCTAGAAATGCAGTTCAGTAAGAAATAGAGTACATGTTCCGTGATTAAGGAAACGTCTAAAACATTTTAATTAGCTGCTTTTTAGAGATTCACTATCTTTTTATATGTTTACTGATACCATTGAGGAAACATAAGTAACCAAGAAAAGGCTAACTTCTGTAGTTATTGCTGAGATAGTTATAGTGCATATAAATTAATATTAAAAACTGACCTCCCCCTAATAATGAATTGTATTTAACTCCCTTAGGGGCTGATAGAGATGATGCATCCCCCTGAAATTCTAGGTTGATTTAGGAACTTGGAAAATAATGTGTACTGTTTCTCATTTTAGGCAGACTGCCAGATCCACTTACAGCCACAGCTAATTCCACCAAACATGGAGGAGTACATGAACAGCCTTCTCTCCGCGGTGCTGCCTTCTGTGCTGAATAAATTCCGCATTTATCTGACCCTTTTGAGGTTCCTGGATTATAGCATATCTGATGAAATAACAAAGGTGTGTTTGGGTTAAAACAAAGGATTTCCCTATGTTGAATTGGGATATTTAATCAATTTACATTTACTGTAATTACTGATAAGGTAATCTTGCTATTTGTTTTCTGTGTCATGTCTTTTTTGTTCCTCTATTCCTCCATTATTGTCTTCTTTTGTTTGAAATAGATATTTCTAGTGTACAATTTTAATTTCCATGTCTTTTCTTTCTTTTTTTTTTTTTTTTAAAGCAGAGGATGCTCTTTTATTTTATTTATTTATTTATGACTGCTGGGTCTTCATTTCTGTGCAAGGGCTTTCTCTAGTTGTGGCAAGTGGGGGCCACTCTTCATCATCGCGGTGCGCGGGCCTCTCATTGTCGCGGCCTCTCTTGTTGCGGAGCACAGGCTCCAGACGCGCAGGCTCAGTAATTGTGGCTCACGGGCCCAGTCGCTCTGCGGCATGTGGGATCTTCCCAGACCAGGGCTCGAACCCGTGTCCCCTGCACTGGCAGGCAGATTCTCAACCACTGCGCCACCAGGGAAGCCCCCATGTCTTTTCTTTTATGACATATTTTTTTTCTTTAGTAGTTGCCCTGGGAGCTACATTAACATCTTAACTATGATAATCTGGGATTACTTTAGGATTATGCCAGTTTAATCACAATAGTATGCAAAAGCTTTACTCCTTTATACTTCCATTCCTTCTCCGCTCCTTTGTGCTTTATTATCATTCACATTACATCTTTATACACTGATACGTTTGTCAACACATTTATAATTATTGCTTTATGCAGTTGTCTTTAAAGACATTTATACTACCTTTTATATTTACCTGTGTAGTTTACCTTTACCAGTGATCTTCACGTGGATCCGAGTTACTTTCACTTTAGCCTGGAGAAGTCTCTTTCGTATTTCTCAGTATTTTTTATGGGGGAGCTCTGCTTGTGACACATTCTCAGTTTTTGCTTACCTGGGAATATCTTCATTTCTCCTTAATTTTTGGAGACTAATTTTGCTGGACGTAGAATTCTTGATTCATAAGCTTGTTGTTTCAGCACTTTTAAGTCCTCCAACTGCCTTCTGGATTTTCTGAGGAGAAGTCAGTTTCCAGTGAGGGTTCTTTGTACACAATGAGTCATTTTTCTCTTGTCCTTTCAAGATTCTCTCTTTGGCTTTTGACAGTTTAGCTGTAATGTGTCTACGTATGGACCTCTTTGAGTTTATCCTACTTGCAATTTATTGAGCTTCTTGGATGTGCAGATTAATGCACATTTGGGGGGAGTTTTCAAGACATTTGGTAAGTTTTTGACCATTATTTCTTTAAGTTTTTTTTTCTGCCCCTTTCTCCTCTGTGGCACTCCCATGTATGTATGTGGTACACTTGATGGTGTCCCACAGGTCTTTGAGGCTCTGTTCAGTTTTCCTCATTCTTTTTGCTTTCTGTTCCACAGACCAGATAATTTTGGTCAGCCTATCTACAGATTTGCTGAATCTTTCTTCTGCCTTTCAAGTGAATTTTTAATTTAAGTTGTATTTTTCAACTTCAGAATTTCTGTTTGCTTTTTAAATAATTTCTTTCGCTTTACTGGTATTTTCTATTTGGTGAGACATCATTCTCATACTTAAAGTTCTTTATTCATGGTTTCCTTTAGTTCTTTGAATATATTTAAAATAGCTGATTTAAAGTCTTTGTGTAGTCATTCCAATATTTAAGTTTCCTCAAGGACTTCTTATTTTCCAATGAAGGGGGCTACACATTCTTGTCTCTTTGTATTTCTTTTCTACTTTTTGTATTGAAAACCAGGTGTTTTATGGATGATTTTTTTTTAATCTAGTTACTTTATTTATCTTTGGCTGCGTTGGGTCTTTATTGCTGCATGCGGGCTTTTCTCTAGTTGCAGTGAGTGGGGGCTACTCTTCGTTGTGGTGCACAAGCTTCTCATTGGGTGGGTTCTCTTGTTGCAGAGCACGGGCTCTAGGTGTGCGGGCTTCAGTAGTTGTGGCTCGTGGGCTCTAGAGCACAGGCTCAGTAGTTGTGGCGCACGGGCTTAGTTGCTCTGCGGCATGGGGGAATCTTCCTGGACCAGGGCTCGAACCTGTGTTCCCTGCATTGGCAGGCGGATTCTTAACCACTGTACCACCAGGGAAGCCCAAAGCCAGGTGTTTTAAATAATATAATTTGGCAACTCTGCTCTGGCAGATTCTGCCCCCTCCCCGCCTGCCCCCCAGGGTTTGTTGTTGTTGCCCTTTGTTGTTTAGCCACTTTTCTGAACTGATTTTTAAAAGTCTGTATTCTTCGTTGTATGTGAGCACTGAAGTCTTGGCTCGGTTAGCTCAGTGGGCAGTGATTGGATAGAAATTTTATTTCCTTAGATGCCTGGAAGCAGTCTCCCAGTCTAAGCTGAGGGACTCTGTATCCATGTTGGGGCAATCCTTTAACACTCAGCCATGCAGTTTACAGCTGCCGCCTAGCCTTTGCCTTCTGCTTGCACAGAGCCTCAAGGTTGTTCAGTGGTGAGAGCTTATGGCCTGCCTGCTCAGGCTCATATCTTCTGAGCATGTGCCCAGCCCTGTGCATGCTTGTGACCTGCTAAATTCCTGGTGGTTGGGGATAGATATACACACCCACACACACATATATGTGTGTGTCACTGTGTATATGTATATGTGTATAGATGTATATATACGTGTGTATATATGTATATATACATATATATGCATATGTGTGTATATATATACATATGTGTGTGTTCCTCCCCCTCCAGATATCTCATTCCCCAGATTTTCTCTTTTTTTCTTTTTTCTTTCTTTTTTTTTTTTTGGTTTGGTTTGGTTGTTGTTGTTGTTTTCCACAGTGACTTTTTAATTTTATTTTTTTATACAGCAGGTTCTTATTAGTTATCCATTTTATATATATTAGTGTATATATGTCAATCCCAATCTCCCAATTCATCACACCACCACCCTGCCACTTTCCCCCCTTGGTGTCCATACGTTTGTTCTCTACTTCTGTGTCTCAAATTCTGCCCTGCAAACCGGTTCATCTGTACCATTTTCTAGGTTCCACATATATGCGTTAATGTACAATATTTGTCTTTCTCTTTCTGACTTACTTCACTCTGTGTGACAGTCTCTAGATGCATCCACGTCTCTACAAATGCCCCAATTTCGTTCCTTTTTATGGCTGAGTAATATTCCATTGTATATATGTACCGCATCTTTATCCATTCATCTGTGGATTGGCATTTAGGTTGCTTCCATGTCCTGGCTATTGTAAATAGTGCTGCAGTCAACACTGGGGTGCATTTGTCTTTTTGAATTATGGTGTTCTCTGGGTATATGCCCAGTAGTGGGATTGCTGGGTCATATGGTAATTCTGTTTTTAGTGTTTTAAGGAACCTCCATACTGTTCTCCATAGTGGCTGTACCAGTTTGCATTCCCACCAACAGTGGAAGATGGTTCCCTTTTCTCCACACCCTCTCCAGCATTTTTCTTTGTAGATTTTCTGATGATGCCCATTCTAACTGGTGTGAGGTGATACCTCATTGTAGTTTTGATTTGCATTTCCCTAATAATTAGTGATGTTGAGCAGCTTTTCATGTGCTTCTTGGCCATCTGTATGTCTTCTTTGGAGAAATGTCTATTTAGGTCTTCTGCCCATTTCTGGATTGGGTTGTTTGTTTTTTTAATATTGAGCTGCATGAGGTGTTTATATATTTTGGAGATTAATCCTTTGTCTGGTGATTTGTTTGCAAATATTTTCTCCCATTCTGAGGGTTGTCTTTTCATCTTGTTTGTAGTTTCCTTTGCTGTGCAAAAGCTTTTAAGTTTCATTAGGTCCCATTTGTTTACTTTTGGTTTTTACTTCCATTACTCTAGGAGGTGGATGAGAAAAGATCTTGCTGTGATTTATGTCAAAGCGTGTTCTTCCTGTGTTTTCCTCTAAGATTTTTATGTTGTCCAGTCTTAGATTTAGGTCTTTAATCCATTTTGAGTTTATTTTTGTGTATGGTGTTAGGGAGGGTTCTAATTTCATTCTTTTACATGTACCTGTCCAGTTTTCCCAGCACCATGTATTGAAGAGACTGTCTTTTCTCCATTGTATCTCCTTGCCTCCTTTATCATAGATTAGTTGACCATAGGTGTGTGGGTTTGTCTCTGGGCTTTCTATCCTGTTCCATTGATCTATATTTCTGTTTTTGTGCCAGTACTGTATTGTCTTGATTACTGTAGCTTTGTAGTATAGTCTGAAGTCAGGGAGTCTGACTCCTCCAGCTCCGCTTTTTTCCCTCAAGACTGCTTTGGCTATTCGGGGTCTTTTGTGTCTCCATGCAGATTTTAAGATTTTTTGCTCTAGTTCTGTAAAAAATGTCATTGGTAATTTGATAGGGATTGTACTGAATCTGTAGATGGCTTTGGGTAGTATAGTCGTTTTCACAATATTTATTCTTCCAATCCAAGAACATGGTATATCTCTCCATCTGTTGGTATCATCTTTAATTTCTTTCAACAGTGTCTTATAGTTTCCTGCATACAGGTCTTTTGTCTCCTTAGGTAGGTTTATTCCTAGGTATTTTATTCTTTTTGTTGCAGTGGTAAATAGGAGTGTTCCCTTAATTTCTCTTTCAGATTTTTCATCATTAGTGTATAGGAATGCAAGAGATTTCTGTGCATTAATTTTGTATCCTGCAACTTTACCAAATTCACTGATTAGCTCTAGTAGTTTTCTAGTTTTCTGGTGGCATCTTTAGGATTCTCCATGTCATCTGCAAACAGTGACACTTTTACTTCTTCTTTACCAATTTGTATTTCTTTTTCTTCTCTGATTGTCGTGGCTAGGACTTCCAAAACTATGTTGAATAATAGTGGTGAGAGTGGACATCCTTGTCTTGTTCCTGATCTCAGAGGAAATGCTTTCAGTTTTTCACCATTGAGAATGATGTTTGCTGTGGGTTTGTCATATATGGCCTTTATTATATTGAGGTAGATTCCCTCTGTGCCCACTTTCTGGCGAGTTTTTATCATAAATGGGTGTTGAATCTTGTCAAAAGCTGGTTTGGTGGTGCTGAATTCTCTTAGCTTCTGCTTGTCTGTAAAGCTTTAGATTTCTCCATTGAATCTGAATGAGATCCTTGCCAGGTAGAGTAATCTTGGTTGTAGGTTCTTCCCTTTCATCACTTTAAGTATATCATGCCACTCCCTTCTGGCTTGTAGAGTTTCTGCTGACAAATCAGCTGTTAACCTTATGAGAGTTCCCTTGTATGTTATGTGTCATTTTTCCCTTGCTGCTATCAATAATTTTTCTTTCTCTTTAATTTTTGCCAGTTTGATTACTATGCGTCTCGGCGTGTTTCTCCTTGGGTTTATCCTGCCTGGGACTCTGTGCTTTCTGGACTTGGGTGGCTATTTCCTTTCCCACGTTAGGGAAGTTTACAACTATAATCTCTTCAAGTATTTTCTCTGGTCCTTTCTCACTCTCTTCTCCTTCTGGGACCCCTATAATGCGAGTGTTGTTGCGTTTAATGTTGTCCCAGAGGTCTCTTAGGCTGTCTTCATTTCTTTTCATTCTTTTTTCTTTATTCTGTTCCGCAGTAGTGAATTCCACCATTCTGTCTTCCAGGTCACTTATCCGGTCTTCTGCCTCAGTTATTCTGCTATTGATTCCTTCTAGTGTAGTTTTCATTTCAGTTATTGTATTGTTCATCTCTGTTTGTTTGTTCTTTAATTCTGCTAGGTCTTTGTTAAACATTTCTTGCATCTTCTCGATGTTTCCTCCATTCTTTTTCTGAGGTCCTTGATCATCTTTACTGTCATTATTCTGAATTCTTTTTCTGCAGCGTTGCCTGTCTCCACTTCATTTAGTTGTTTTTCTGCGGTTTTATCTTTTTCCTTCATCTGGTACATAGCCCTCTGCCTTTTCATCTTTTCTGTCTTTCTGTGAATGTGGTTTTTGTTCCACAGGCTGCAGGATTGTAGTTCGTCTTGCATCTGCTGTCTGCCCTCTGGTGGATGAGGCTATCTAAGAGGCTTGTGCAAGTTTCCTGATGGGAGGGAGTGGGGGTGGGTAGAGCTGGCTGTTGCTCTGGTGGGCAGAGCTCAGTAAAACTTTAATCCACTTGTCTGTTGATGGGTGTGGCTGGGTTCCCTCCCTGTTGGTTGTTTGGCCTGAGGCAACCCAGCACTGGAGCCTACCAGGGCTCTTTGGTAGGGCTAATGGCAGACTCTGGGAGGGCTCACGCCAAGGAGTACTTACCAGAACTTCTGCTGCCAGTGTCCTTGTCCTCACGGTGAGCCACAGCCGCCCCCCCCCCCACCTCTGCACAAGACCCACCAACACTAGCAGGTAGGTCTGGTTCAGTCTCCCCTGGGGTCACTGCTCCTTCCCCTGGGTCCCGATGCACACACTACTTTGTGTGTGCCCTCCAAGAGTGGAGTCTGTTTCCCCTATTCCTGTCGAAGTCCTGCAATCAAATCCCACTAACCTTCAAAGTCTGATTCTCTGGGAATTCCTCCTCCCGTTCCCGAACCCCCAGGTTGGGAAGCCTGACATGGGGCTCAGAACCTTTACTCCAGTGGGTGGACTTCTGTGGTATAATTGTTCTCCAGTTTGTGAGTCACCCATCCAGTGGTTACGGGATTTGATTTTATTGGGATTGTGCCCCTCCTACCGTCTCACTGTGGCTTCTCCTTTGTCTTTGGATGTGGGGTATCGTTTTTGGTGAGTGCCGGTGTCTTCCTGTCGATGATTGTTCAGCAGTTAGTTGTGATTCCGGTGTTCTCGCAAGAGGGAGTGAGTGCATGTCCATCTACTCGGCCGTCTTGAGCCGATCTCTGTCATTCCCTAGATTTTCAATGGTTTTGGTTAGCCTGCTGTTTGCTCCAGCTGTTACCCAATGTCTGGGATGGCTAAGATGATCAGTAGTTGCTTCTGATTGCTTTTGATAAACTCTCTGGGGGAATAGGCTATTCACAGTGGGCAAGTGCCAAGTCAGGTTAAATAAAGACAGGCTTGCAAATGGATTCCTCCTGGGAACCACCAGACAGTCAAATAAGAACAGTTTTCTGGGAATGGTGATTTGACAGAGCTCCAGCCCCATGGCCCTCTCCAGTGGTTGCCAGGCTGTCTGTTTTCAGGGCTGCTTGGAGGTGGGTAGAGGAATAGGGCAAATTTAAATACCTCAATGCTCACTGTTCTTCTTATCTTTCTTGAAAAAATGCTCCCCGAATTGTTTCAAGCATCTGGTTAATGTTTAGAGTTTTGAAGAAGCTGATTTTGATCATTTTGCCAGTGTTCTTGTTCCCTTTAATGGTGGTGAGGATTTTCAGAGGTCCTTACTTGGCGGTTTTTGCTGACGTCTCTCTTCCCTGTGTTTAAAGGCATCATGTTTGCTATGCAAGTTGCTGGCTTTTATCTGTTTGCCTGGTGTTCTCAAATGAATCTTGAGTTTTGTTAACTTTGTTTAGAGTACTTTCCTCAGTGGTATAACTTATGTGTAAAGTTTGGTTTTCAGGCCTTTTACCCATATTACCTCATTTGTCTAAGATGCAGGGTGACTTCCTCATTTTCACATCAGGCAAGGCACCACGTTACCTTCCTTTTCCCTACAAAATGCAAATGTCGTTTCCTCATACGGACTAATTTTAAAGTTCATTTACTGTTTTGATAAAGGCAGTTGAAGATGATTTTGTGGAGATGCGCAAGAACGATCCTCAGAGCATCACTGCCGACGATCTGCACCAGTTGCTCATTGTAGCTCGGTGAGTGTACATGTCCACGATTGCCTTTTCAGTGAGCTGTAGATAAATCTGCTTATTTAGGATAACTGAGGCAGACTTATAAAAATGGAAATGAACTTTTTCCTTCTAAAAATCCCTTGTGAAATGACTCACTGAGGGGGAATCAGTGGCCAGGGATCACCTCCGTGGACCAGGCACGCTCCCTGTTCTCCACACACTTCAAAGAGGGAATCACTCTCCAAATATGACTCTTCAAGTGTTCCTTTGTAGAAGTCTAACTTGGTTGTTGAGTTCTGTAGTTACCAGATGGTCTTGTCTTCCACAACAGTATTAAAAAAAAAACTTAAAAACCAGTAGGTTTTTTTTTTTTAAAAAAAGTCATTATTCTAAATCTAGACTTAAATTTGTTTCTGTATTTCAAACCAGGTTTCTGTCTCTCAGTGCTGGTCAGACAACACTGTCAAGAGAACGATGGCTAAGAGCAAAGCAGCTGGAGTCTCTAAGGAGAACCAGGCTTCAGCAGCAGAAATGTGTGAATGGAAATGAACTGTGAAGGTACTGACATCTATGAAAGAGTAATGGGCAAATTGTAGCCACATTATTGTAAAATTCAAATATCATTTATACCACACTGTTTTGTAGATAATTTGTATCAAAAAAAAACCAATGTCTTTTCCTGAAATCACACCCGGTAACATCTAAAGTTTATATGATATTCAGTAAGGGCTTTTTCCTTACTGATTTTATGGAGCTTTTGAAGTTTGTTTTATAATTATATAAATTAGTAATGTACAAAAATGTATTTGATATTAAAAGTTTAATATTGATAATGTTGCTGATTATACCATTTCCTTAGTTTCCTTAGCTTCAGCTAAGTCATAGGCCAGACTCTGTTGAAATGCTAACATCAACATCATTTGAAGAAAATTGTTGCAATTCCAAAGTCAGAGGAATTGTTCACTTCAGATTTTTATGTCTTTCCAATGCACAGTGGCTGTGAGTGTGTACAGTGGTCCAGGTTTGGGGAATGGAGCATACTTGCCATAATTCACATGATCCTGTGAAATTCTGTAATATCATTTCCCAGACATCTAACCACAGCTTTCTTCCATTTAACAGTTGTTAACAACATGCAAAACAAGTCTTTAAATGGCAGTGGTTCCCAGACTTTTTGGGTTTCATGGACCAGTAATACTTCCAAAAATTGTGGGGATTGACAGAGTTGCCAATTTATTTTGCCAAGTAATCTGAAAGAAGTCACTGTATTCTCACTCTTTTTTTTTTTTTCATAAAAGGACAATCTTAGAACAAGAGATGGTCCTTTAAATGGAATAAATGTAGCTTTTTGAAAAAACACTACATTGTCCTTATTTTTCTCATTTCACTCCAGTGCATCTGGGAACCACTGTTTTATGGACTCGCTTAAGGGAATGCTGTCTGCCCTGTGAAGTTGTTTTGCCCAAATAGGAAGAGGACAAAATTTATTTAACTTTTTAAAAAATGCCTTCTTTAGAAAAAAATGGTTTTTAATTCTTTTCCTTAATAAATATCATTTAGTTGCTGTGATTACATTGGATTTTGCACTTTTTATATAAATTTATCAGTTAGTTCCAGATGTATTAGATGAACTCATATTATCTGCTAGTCCAGGAATGCCCTGATACAACTGTATGTAGGTAGGTTTTCCCCAAATTACAGTTTTAATACAGATTTTCAAAGGAATAAAAATACTATCCATAGCTAGAAAGTGAATTGATACAGTATAGTAGTATAAGTGGCATCAAGAATCTTTGGAAAGGTTAGAACATTACTTTTAAGCTATCACTGGTTATATATAAAGATTAGTTTCTTTTAGTTAGTAACTTACTTAGTCGGAAACATTAGAGATCAGTTAAATGATGACTTAAATTCTGCACCCCCCCTGGCCCCCCAAGGCCTAAAGTGATATTGCTAACCAAGAAAACAGGGTCAGCCTTGAAAATGGAATTTATTATGCCTCATGAACTGAAGTGAACATTACTAGTTGTTTAACTTTTCCTAAAACTCAAATCTATTTTTATAAACTAATGTAAATAATCTGTTTATATTTAGAATTCTAACTGGTTTTCATTTTTATAACTGGTAGACTAGACCTTCCTTAAACTTTTAGAAATAAAACGAAGGCTCAACTGGATTTGTGGGAATAAAATTCAAGAGTAGCTGAGTTCCTGTGTGTTTACTGTGCCAGTGTGAATCGTACTTTACCAAAGAGAAGTACGTCATTTGCTTGGTCTTACAGAGAAGTCCCCCTGAAAGGAAAACCCCCTTTCAGATAAATAAAACTTCCTAAATTACTAGTACTTTGGGCTGTTTTTCATGAATTATGAGACTCACCCCATGTGATCTCCTGTGTGGAAAACCATTACCAGAGGTAAACTTCAGTATGAGAGCTGGTGCAGCATGGCGTCCTCCCTCTGAAGTCCCACTCAGGTAAGAGATTAGTACTCTGGGCTTCAGAAATCCTTTTCTCCTTGGACAGTGAAGTTTGTTGTTCCAATGCAATGTTAATCCTATTTGAAGCACCGGGAAACTGAACAGACATCTATATATTATCACCTTGATTGAAATTAAATTTTAGTTTTAATTTTAAAATTATCTTTAATTAATTTAGTTTTAATTTTAATTCCTTAATTTTAGTTTTCAAAAATCTCTTTGGAACTACTTTCTTTGGAGCTTAAAACACATACTTTTTATCACCTGACCTTGACTATTTTTCTCTCATGTTGTAGGACATCTAATAGTTTCAAGAAAAGGTGGTAAGAGAAAAAAGCATTCAGTTTCGATGTTTGGTTTTTAAAATTTGATGGTTTGTGATCCATTTCATCATTTTTAAAGTCATGAAAACACTTCAAATGAGTAAAGCATTATTAGGAAAGGCTGGGACCAAGTGTTGAGTTGTGGCAAACTTACCTTGCTTCCAAATTCTTTAGTCTGACATAAAATACCAAACCTTTATCTTCAAAATATTATTCAAGGAATTCTCATAGACATTGTCACTTTAAATTATGATGATATTTTATTTTAAATAGTCACAACATCTGACACTTCAAAAAAGATACCACTGATAAATAACAAAAGTGGAAATATCAAAGATACAACAGACATAATGTTTAGCTGAGAATCATTTCAACAGAGTAAGGCTCTAAAGATATCAGACAAACCAGTACTTGTTTGGAATAAGGTGTGCCACTTTCTTACTGTATAGGCTTACAGACAAGGCCCTGGTTCCATGTGGTCAAGGTTACAGTCATAAAACCTAAAGTTTTAGCACAGTTGTGCTTCAGACTAAACTTTCAATAGTTGTGCTCGTCTACACAGGATGTTATGGACTGCCCCCTGCAAAAAATTACAACTTGAAAGACTTCTTTCAAACATTACCAGTATCCAATATGTATACAAATTAATAGGTGCTGGTGCTCACATCTGACAGCTCAGGTTTTATGACTGACAAGTCTTAATGCTCCTAGATTTTGGGGTGTACAAGGTAGCAGTATTTTAAATTTAAGTACAATGTGGGGAAAATTAGGATCAAATGGGCATTTATTTCTTGACTGTAGCGCCATTAGCCCTCAATTAACTCTTTATAGGGAATGGTTAAGCCATCAAAAACTTAAACCAACAGTTTTTCTATTAAAATGCTTCGCCATACTAGTAACACTTTGAAGTCACTAAAAACTAAGTCTTTACCTTGTAGAGGAAACACACAGAAATGAACTGACAAACAGAAAAACAAGTTATGAAAAATGCTAACCACCTAAATGGATCCATGTCCACCGTTTGTGTCTACTTCATAAATTCTACCCACCCACCCCACTCCAAAAAAGGTTCAGGTTGTAACGTCCCAAAGTAATCTATTCCTGAATTACTTTTAAAGAGACAAACTGCTCTGTAGTGTATAAGCTACTTAGGTCTACACATTCTAGGATGATGCACTTCCACTGTCCTAGCTCTCAAATTTGGTTCAGTCTCCTTTTAAAACCTTTCCAACATAAGCATGATTAGAATCTGTGATCCCTAGATTCAAAGACAGTACAGGTTATATGACACCTTCTTTTGGGATTAAATAAAAGCCACAGGATTCTGTGTGGCTAAAAACTAAATCTGAATTATTCGTGTCTGGCATTGAGTAAACATATTTTTAAGTTCATTCTGCTGGACTTCATTAATGCCTTCAGGTTCTGCAGGGCTCTTCTGAACCTTTGCCACTGCAAAGCTTATCCCCTGGGTTAATCCAGCTTGGGTAATATTAGCAACCTGGACCATGGAACTTCGAATCTTTGCAAAGGGAGAGACCGCTCTGCTGCTACAGCTCTCTGAAGGAGAAGGAGTTACGTGAAGCCCTCTCTCAAGTTCAAGTGTGCCAGATTCGGAGCCGGGGGTCTTTTGAGATACGACTGAATGCACTGGTTCAACTGACAAAAGCTGTGGGCCTGCTGCAGAAAAAGACACATCTAACTGAGATGGTCGAGAAGGTATCTGTTCCGCTGATTCAAATTGAGTTTCTTCGTTAGAAACTTGATTGGTCATTTGATTTCCTTCCTCACTAGCCTGCTGAGAAACAGACCTGATTTCTGATAGCTGGGTCATTTTGTTTTGTGCATCTTGAACAAATCTGTGGCAATAAATATCCACGGGCTTGGCAAAGCCAGTCAACGTGTGTATGTTGTCAGCAGAAGGACTTTTCTTCAAAGACGACTCACAGCCTTTTCCAAGCCCACTTTCATGAGCAAGAGTAACCTCTGCAGGAACATGAATGCTAATATCAGTGCTGCTAATAGACTGGGATCGACTGCCTAATTGAGGTATTGAAGCAATAATACCACAACTAGGGAGAACATAGTCCACTGGCCCTACATTCTCTAAAGAGTTAGCTAGCTGCCTGTCTTCATCAGACTTGGAATTTGTAAGGAATTCATCAGAGTGGTATGAGTTATTATCTGAAGACATTTCCCCATCTGACTCTGCCTGGGCTTTATTATCCATCACACTAGTGTTTTCCATGGTTTCAAGACTACTATCTGATTTCCAAAGATTTACTTTTAAGTTTGGTTTTAGAAAGTTAACTTTCATTTCAGGTTTTGTAAAGTTTCCTAGCTTTCGTAGATTGCCAATATTTACATTGGATTTGGTCTGTTTCACTTTTTGATTTAGAGATGAAAATTTGCTCATTAAAAATTTTTTTCCCTGGGCCAAAGAGCCTTGATTTTGAGATCTGATGCCAATGATGTCTTCATGAGGTTTGCTGCTCTTCCTACAAATTAGAAAAGAAAAAAGTTAATTTCCCATGGAATCCAATTATTAATGTAAGTGAAAACTCTTATTTAAATTGGCCCCAATTTCTTAAAAACCGTACACTGCTAAATGATAAACCCAGATAACCCCTTGGACTTGACGCAAGAACATTCATGTCCAGTACAAATATGTGAGCTATATACAATTTTACATACAAAATATTGTCATTTCAACATATAATCAGTATTAAGAGATGATTAATCAGATATCTTAATCTTTCTTAAACTAAGTCTTTGGAACAGCCAATGCATAGTATTTTATATTTTACAACAGGGCAGAAGCCTTTGTAAGTGACACTGACGAGTCACCCCCAGGCACCGAATGGAATGGGTGGCCTGGCTGTGTGACTTGAACCCCAAGTTCAGCAAGCAGGCCACAGACATCTCCCGCACATGCTGTCATCTTTCTCAAGCAGGCCACCTGGTGCACTGAAGAACCACCCTGTGGAAACACTACATCTGCAATACTTTAATCCTACTTAATGAAGCGCTTCACAGTAATTAGATGAATTATGTTGAGTTCTTTGGCATTCAGCGAGGAGAGGGAGGTAATGGAGGAGGGGAGGGAGGCTTCCTAACAGTAGCCTCAACCTCTGCTTTTGCATTATTCTGAGAATAAATGTTTCCAGGAAAACCCCACACCCAAAATTTAGACTAGTCCCATTTCAAAGGCTCCACAGCCATATGTGGTGACTGACTACAATTTGGGGCAGCACAGACAGACCACAACAACAATCTAAACCACCAGCAAAGGCAACACTAACTATAGACAGGTATCTACAGCATCTTAACTAAAGTGTCTACACAGTCCAATTTTGCTGAATTCAGGTAGAGCGGGGAGGGGAAAGAATGCCGTTTCCTTATGTTTCCTGTGGGCTACCTGGATTTAGTTTAGAAGACTTGGGACATTTAACATAACTGCACTTAGTGTTTTCTTCTCTGGCATCCCTCATGGCTGCTATAAATAAGAAAAAAGTCAGTGCTATTTACCACACGTCTTAGTACACTGGTTCCACACTTGGTCATGCAAGATCGCTGGTCGTGAGAATATTTCATAAAAATTATGATGTTAAAGAGCTACTTACTAATAGTAGCTCTTTATAGATTCTATAAAATTTAAATAATCTCATTCAATTAAAAAAAAGAGCTACTGAAATAATTATTTCTAACAGAAGACAATTTTCCTCTAGATGACCAAATGACTCTCTTTTCTAGTGGAATGTGGACTTTAAAACCTGCTCATTAGATGGAAACCCCACAGATTTTAAATGTAAAATAATCTGTTTACGGGCATTCTTTTCCAAAATTCAAAAACCTAGTGTTCAAAACATACTGGCTGGTTATTTTCTCTAAAAAGTTATTTAAATTTGAATGTTCCCTCTCTTAAGGGTATATTTAAGCGTTTCAGAATATATCACTTGTGGCCATAATTTATTTCATTTATTATTATTATTACTATTTTGGCCACACTGAGCGGCATCCAGGATCTTAGATCCCTGACCAGGGATCGAACCAGCAGCCCCTTGCAGTGGAGGCACGGAGTTCTTCTTAACCACTGGATCGCCAGGGAAGTCCCATGGCCATAATTTAAACAAAATTATTACTTTCTGATCCACGAAGATATGATACTTCTCCCTCTAAATACCGGCACAGTATCATAATGTGATTTCTCTCCCTTTTGCAAATACTTTAAAAGAAGTAAAACTTTAATTTTCTCTGAAGAATAAAGACATTACTATCCAAAATAGTACACTTACCTCTCAAGCTTTTTCTCTATTATAGGCACGTCTGATCCCATGGCTTGCTTGGTGATCTGCAGCATCTCTGCAATGCACTGAAGGGTATCTGAAACCCAAATACAGTTGCTTGCCAGTGTCTCCAAAAACATATTTAAAAAGTAGCAGTTCTCAGAACTCCAAATGAAATTTGTAATCTTGTAATTAGATACAAATTTGTTATAATTTACAGAAAAATGCTACTTGTTCATCACTCCCCTAATTCAAAATGTTCTAAAATTTTAACAGAAGACTAAAGAACAAAAGAACCAAATCAGTTGCAATTAAAAGTTTATTCTGAAACCCTCATCTATCCAAATACTGCTAGATGCTGAGGCAACAGCCGTGAACAAGACAGGTGTTGTCTCTGACTACTATCCATGAGAGGCGTATGTGGTAGGAAAAGCCATGACACCCATAAGGCCAAACACACTGAGAATTCCCATAATAAGATTCCCTTGCCCCAGACTACATCATCAGTTCAAATAATGTCCCTGCATTGCTGGGAACAAAGCTGCTATTTCACGATCTCAAATCACAAAGCTGTTTTCCTGGATCATTCAGTTGGTACTGGGTATGTACAGTCCCCGAGTCCACTTGGGCTTATAAGAGCAGAGAAAAAGTTATCACTGAATACTTTCATCTCTCCGTTACCTTTTCCATCCTCTTCTGGGTTGCGCATTACAGCCCTCAAGGTGTGGAAATAGCCACTTGCTTCTTTATATCTGTAGTGCAGTCGCATGCAGGAGAACTTTGCCTTACCAAAAAGAGTGGGTTCAGGACCTAAAGACCCAAATGAATACATGTAAATCTTTCACGTAACATTCACTTTCTTCTGTATCTTCAAAAGACTGACAAACATTCATCAATTATTTAGCACTTTTTTCTTCATAATCTAAATGAGAGCGCATGCTTATGATTTGGTTTCATGACATTATAAATAAAAATTCTTCAGTCTCAAATATTTAAACTGTCTCTATCCCAGGGTTAATCTTCACAAGGCAAGTAATGAAAGAAATATAGTTATTATTAGACTATATCCATCACTAATCTCTCAAAATCAGAAGGGAATCCTAAGAAGTGGACTACTTAGACTATCCCCTTCTGATTCTAATAAGATGTTATACCACGTGCTTAAATAATGACCCACTCTTAGAAGAAACAGTATTTGCTTTCTATGACTTGGTTAGTATGTTAAAATTTACCTATTTCAATTTTTTCCAGGTCTTCTAGACTTAGTCGTTGATACTGGTTTACTTTGTCAACTTCATCATCATAACTAGACAAAGGGAAAGAGAGTAAAAAGAGGATTAAAATCAAAAGCATATTTGGCTTGTCAGCTGAGGTATAATAGCAGCAACTACTATGCAGTTAAAATCTTCCACAGTACAATACATTCTGGGGTAAAGAGTTAAACAAAAATATTTTAAAAACTAGATGAGATGAATACTGTGTGTATATATATATACACACACACACACACACATAAATATATAGTTCAACACCTAAAGGAAAATCAGTTTATACATCTTACACTAAAAGAAATCAAAACAACAAACCTAAAAGGAGAGAAAAACACATACATATACTGAAGCTATGTATTCCTGATACAGCAGATAAATCTGATATCCAAAATCAAGAATAAGAAATCCATATGATCAGTGCCAATAGGCATCTGGGCCAATGACTGAAAAATGACAGTTCACACAAGGCCAAAAAGAAAGTGAATATGTATTTGAAAAAAATAAACCTCAATTCTGGTAAGGCTGTGAGGAAGTACTTGTATTTCTGCTAGTGCCATTGTTAACTGGTAGTCTTTCTGGAGATCAATCTTGCAATAAGGCACAAAAGTCATATAATTCATCATACCCTTATAATCAGAAGTGCATGTGCACACACAATTATCTGCACATAGACAGCTGTATTATTCATAATAGCAAAAAAGATGGGAGTATTTTAATGCCTAACAGTGGGGAAACGTTTAACTAAGGTATAGTAATAAAAAACAATGCTATATGGTCATTCACAATAAAAATATGTGGAATACATCAAAACTTGAGATCTATAGGAAATAATACTAAAAGAACACTTATATAACACTGATTATAAAGCACATTTTCAAACTGAAGTCAGTGATGTAACAATTATGTAAGGTAAAGGGGTTCAGTGAAATTTCTTAATATAATATTAACAAAACTAGATTCTTTTTTTGTTACAGATTCTCAAAAGGAAATTTACTCGCATTAAAAAAAAAAGTAAAAGCTTTAAATCAATAAGCAACTTACTAGGCCACGTAGTAGGCGGAGTTAGAAAGCAGTAACAGCACATCCACATCTCTGTGAGTAGCATCAATGAGGCTAAACAAACATGACACAGGGAATTAAATATTTTTGCTTTCATTTACCTTTTTTTTCTACAGCAGATGCACTTATGATAAAAGATTGGAGGGGCTGGGGTGGGGGAAAAAAATCAAGTAATCAATGAGTCCTACTTCCTCAGTTAAATATATACAATCTATCCATCTGGAAATTTTAAACCGAAAAACCAGGAACCCAGTTGAGGAAGGTGGGGTAGGTGAAGGAAAGGACTGGAGCTGAGAAGAGGTCCCTTCTCAGAGAGGCAGCCAAGGAGGAGAGAGCGCTCAGGGGAAATGGGATAATGGGGGCGGGGGATTGGATGATGGTAGAGGGGGTAAGGGTTGGAAAGAAAGGAAAATGTGAGGCTGAGAAAAGAGAAATGGTCCAGGTCATCTCACATGACCTAACCTTCAAAATGACACTGCACATTTAGGGTATTTTTACACTCATGTAGAATGCATCCGTTGAAAGAACTTTACGTAAACGTAATGTTTATGTGCAAAAATGGAACCCAGCCCAAACTACTTTGCATTTTTCTTACTACAGATTTACTCAGCTTTTAAGGAATAAGTAAACATTTCTTTATTCTAAGTCCATTTTGCCATATTTTATTTCCACTCTAAAATCAAGTATCAGAATAAGGGATTAACCATTAAACCAAATACTAATTTTTTTAAAAAGGTCAACACAGAAAATCTACATAGTCAACAGATAACACGGGCAGAATCCAAACTCAAACTTTCATCTACTATTAAAACAGCTTTTCCAATCAAAACGTGAAATTAATCCACACCTCTTATACTGTTTCTCAAAATTCCACTGTTGGAGTGGATATTTCTGCCTTAGAATTTCATAGCTATTTGCAAAGACTTACCAAATGCTACTGAAAAACAAATGGAAAACAGGAGGGAGAAAAAATCACTTCTAGATGGAATTTAAGTCACGTACATAATCTGCGTAAGAATGAGGTCACTGTTTAACGTACTGCAGAGACGACTTCACCAAGATCTTCAAGTGCAGGATTTTACCTCGGCAGCACGTTGCTGCAGCGTTAACTCTAACAGTCTTAATCTAAAATAACAAACGGACCTCAATTTTCACCAAAAATGTGCCCCCAAAATACAACTAATTAGGTCAGAAGCCAGAACCCAGTGAATACACAGTTCCAAAATATGAGCAATAACCAACCAACCAACCAACGGTAAAGAAAAAACCATAAATTCTATGATTTGGGCAGGCTCACTGAGAAGAACACAGACTAATGACGGAAAACGTAATTGAGTTGTGCGCGTTGCTACTTACGTGCACTCTTAAAATTGTCGCTTGAGCCAAGCTATAAAAATTACGTCACGACACGTACTGTAATATGAAATAAATTCTAACCCTACTAATTAGTGTTACTTAATCTTAGCTTCTATTTTGACACTAATATTTACATCGGTCAAACATGATCTCGGTCAAAAGCATCCTGTCCGGACGAAAAGCACTTGGCACGTGACAGGCAGTCGAGAAAAATGTCAGCCCCCCCCCCGCATTTTTATCGACGTATAAGCTGCAGTAAATACTTAATTTCCCTCCCCGCCACCCTCCGCCCCACTTAAACAGGAAAAAAACTCAGAAAACAGAAAACCCACACTTTTTTTTTTTTTTTTTAAACACTGACAAGAAAAACAAGAAACCCCGTTTCAGGGCTCCCCGCCCCCGCGCCTGCAGCTGGGAAGCGGGCGCTGTGCTACTCGCTTTTCTCTTCCCACCAGTCAGGCATCCCCTCCTTCCACACGATGAACACGAACACCGCCAGCACCACATGCAGCCCCACCACCGCGACAATGGTCGCGTAAAAGCCACTGTCATCAGGTGACATTAACAGGAGGCTTTGAAAAAGCAGTAATTTACAGGAAAAATACAACCCCACGGGAACTTTAACCATAAGTCCTGCAAAAAGGAGAAAAATCTTGAAAGTCGTCGCCAGGCTGCCGCCTTCGGGCTTGGGCTCGGCGGCGTTGCCGGCGGCACTGCCCGTGGCATTCGCCTGCCGCTGGGTGGTCGGAGGAGGCCGGTGGGAGCGCGGCATCCCGTCAGTCTGTCCGTCCGTCCGTCCACGAGTCGAAGCTGTCAGAGCCGCTGGCAGCAGAGATAACACCTGCAGCGACTGCGCTGACTGCGGCAACCGCAGCGCGGCCGTGCCGGGTCACGCCCAGAATCTCAGCCCACTTCCGCCGCCCGCCTCCGCCGCGGCGCGCGCCCAGTGCGCAGGCGCGGCCGGTCCGGCACCGCCCTCGCCGCGAGGAGGGTGGGTTCCCGGGCCGCCGGAGAGGGGCGCCGAGGTGGCCGCGGGCTCTGGTCCCCCAGCCTGGCTCCCGTGAGAGCGCACGCACGCCTTTGCAAAGGGCCATCCCTGCTGGCCGGAGGGCTGCTAGTGGGCGGGCTGCAGCGCGCCTCACTAGCCCACTAACGCGGGTACAAGTGGTCATGTGCTCTCGGTGAAAGAAAAAGTGAGTCCAAGTGGGACAAAATAAAGAGTTGGCTTTGTGCTGATGCTGAAGGGCACCTGGACAGTACCGCCGATTTCCCGTCACATTAAGGATTCCTCCCCCGGCCGCAGCGCGCCAGCCGGCGTTTATCGGCTGTCATTCAAGTCAGCTTTCCTTGCAGCCGCTTGGAAGGGAAAGGACACAGAACAGCCCGAGAGGTCTGATCTGTATGCGCCAGGGGCTGTCCGCGGGGAACAAACTGAGCAGTGCTCCGTGTTTAACAGAAAAAGGCTCGGGGCCGGGGGTGGGCACCGGGTAAGCACGAAGGAGGGCAGAAACCAAGCAAACGGCACAAAGCTGTGCTGGACAGTTCCAGCTGGGGTGCTGGGAGGTAAAGAAAAAGGGAACAGCAGCCATTCTTGCTGAGCGGCGCAGGACGGAGCATTTGTAACTTTTTCTGCCAGGTATTTAAACAGGGCGGTGACTGCAGTGAAGTGAGTGAGGCACTGGTCCCTGGCGCAAAATTTAAGGGGATGCCAAAAAAACTCAGCCATCAAGGTAAGTTTTTAGTGCAATATTTTTTAAAAATCAAAATTAATGCAAACATATCATGATAAACAAAACATCAACATTTCAAATAAAGATAGGATCTGACCCTGCAACCTGTACAACCCTGTCTCACTTGCCTCACCCTAATCCCAGCCCTGGTTCCTGCAAAACTTTACAAAAACATGTAGCCCAATTCACCAAGAAGACACACAGCCCAATTTTTTAAATGAGCAAAGGATTTGAATAGACATTTTTCTAAGGAAGACATACAAATGCCCACCAAGCACAAGAAAAAAAAAATGCTCAACATCATGTGTCACTAGGGAAATACAAATCAAAACCACAGTGTGATACTACTTCACACCCCCTAGGATGACTACAGTAAAAAACCATGGAAAAAGTGTTGGTGAGGACATGGAAAAACTGGAACCCTCCTACATTACTGGTAGGAATGTAAAATGGTGCAGCCACTGTGGAAAATAGTTTGGTGGTTTCTCAAAAGTTACGCATTGAATTATATGTGGCCTGGCAATTTCCCCTCCTAGGTATACACTCAAAAGAAAAACAGGTGCGCAAACAAAAACTTGTACGTGAGTATTCACAGCATCACTATTTACAACAGAATAGCCAGACGGTGGAAACATAAATGCCCAAAGGAAGAGTGAATAAACAAAATGCAGTCTATCCATACAATGAAATACTATTCAGCGATGAAAAGTAATGAAGTTCTGGTACATGCCACAACGCCCATAAGCCATGAAAACATGCTAAGTGAATGAAGCCAAGTCACAAAGGCCACATATTACATGATTACATTTATATAAAGTGTCCAGAATACACGAGTCCAGAGAGATAGAAGTATCAATAGATTAGTGGTTGCTTAGGGGGTAAGGGTGGGGATAGAGTATGCGGATTCTCTTTGTGGTGATAAAAATGTTCTAAAACTGACCAAAGTGATGGTTGCACAACTCTGTGAATATTCTAAAAGCCACTGAATTGTACGCTTTAAATGGGCGAATTGTATGCTATATGAATAACATCTTGATAAAGGTGTTTTTAAAAACCACACACACAGCCTGAGGCAGACAGGTGCTGACTGCTGAAGCCTCCAAGCCCAAGGGGCTGAACTCACCGCTGGCTGTCTGGGGACCTGAGCCCCCAAAGCCATTCCCAGAGCTACCTCTTGCTGTCCTCCACCAGGGGCTGCCTGTTCTGGGTCCACATCTCTGCCTCAGTAGACAGACTGTACAAAGGCTCTATAGCAAACTCAGAGAGCCAAAGAGCAGGTTTCCAAACATCTCCCTTCAAGATAAAGGGAAAACTATCCACCATCTGGAAAATCTTTAAGCCTTGCAAATGAAGATAAATACCAGTAGCAAATGTAAAGAAATCTTAGCAGTGTTAGAAAGGATGATAACCACAAAGTATCTCTAATAAGAAGGACAGTTCTTGGGACTTCCCTGGTGACTCAGTGGTTAAGAATCCGCCTGCCAATGCAGGGGACACGGGTTTGAGCCCTGGTCCGGGAAGATCCCACATGCCCCAAAGCAACTAAGTCCGTGCGCCACAACTACTGAGCCTGCGCTCTAGAGCCCGTGAGGCACAACTACTGAAGCCCGCGTGCCTAGAGCCTGCGCTCTGCAACAAGAGAAGGCACCCAATGAGAAGCCTGCACACTGCAATGAAGAGTAGCGCCCGCTTGCTGCAACTAGAGAAAAGCCTGCAGGCAGCAACAAAGACCAAACGCAGCCAAAAATAAAAATAATATTTTAAAAAACCCACTTGATCTAAGGAAAACGATATTGACAATCACGACACCTTCAAAAAAGTGAAGTGCAAAGTTAAAACTCAAGCAAAATGCAGATGTGATACCTGCAGTTATTTCTGAATGGGAATTAAAAGTACTACCTTTTGGGAGTTTTTGTTTGTTTCATGCTGCATTAAGTTGGACTGCTATTTTAAAAACAACAAGTAACGTACATGAATAAAAATTTTTTACCAAATGGCTTATAGGAGCACAGAAATTTTCTGCTAAGTTGTGTGTGAGGAAAACCTCATCTTTTAAGAGTCCAAAAATTGCATCCATACATATAATACTAACTATCAAAGCGAAATAATCCGTGGAATTAAAGTCATGGAAGGTTTCCCTATGAACCTACAGTCAATGTTGCCTTTCGCTCATTTTAATATATGTATACTACCTTGCGTCCTACTGTTCTTTCAAGCTTATTTTATGCCCCTTTTATTAAAAACATATGAAATATAAAATAAAATCTAAATAGAGCCTTTTATTCTCAGAGCTTGGTCTAGAATTTTCTGAAGTGTTTCTGATTCGTAATATTGAAAATTGTAATTTTAGATTTTAGCCTGAAAGCAAGCATTCAATCTGGTGGATAAATTTGGATCCTGCCGTTCAGTTGATTATTTTAAAGAACCACTTGAAACTGGATGGTTTTTGTTTAAAAAAGAACGTTAAGTATTAGTTGCCCTATTTATTTTATGAAAGACCAGGACCACTTTACAACCCAAAGTAACTAGCATCATTAAACCTCTTGGTACACTCAGTTTTGTGCATTAATTCAATAAACCTAGATTCTGGGGCATGGAGTGGGGTTGGGGGCAGGGGAGAACTCACGAAACAAGCTTTGAACTGTAGTTTCACAATTTGGGTTTTTAAAAAATCAAATATTGCTAGTGCCCCCTTAATTTTACGGCCAAGGTGAGTGCCTTAGCTTGCCTTGCCAGCCGTGTGTTTGAGAACTGCCATGAACTATACGCATCCATGCTCACAGCTCTACAGGCAATTGCTAGCAATAATTAGGACAACTTAACAACATCAGAAAGCACGTTAGGGCTTCCCTGGTGGTGCAGTGGTTGAGAGTCCGCCTGCCGATGCAGGGGACACGGGTTCGTGCCCCGGTCCGGGAAGATCCCACATGCCGCGGAGTGGCTGGGCCCGTGAGCCATGGCCGCTGAGCCTGTGCGTCCGGAGCCTGTGCTCCGCAACGGGAGAAGCCACAACAGTGAGAGGCCCGCATACCGCAAAAAAAAAAAAAAAAAAAAAAGGTTTAAAAGAAAGCACGTTAGTTACCAGGACACCACTCCAACTCACCTGGGGTCACAGTCAATGAGGGCCCAGCCCCCATGGAACTTTTCATTATCAGGCAGCAGTAACTTCATGTAACTTTGTAAGAGTTGACTAATTAGTTCCTGGTGGCTTCTCTGATTTTCCTTATGCAAAGCTTCATGCTCTTTCTCCTTGGTAAATATGGAATAAAGATCTTCTGTCACTGGAATGCCTTGCATCAAATCTAGAGTAGAAAGTGTTAATATCTATCATCTTCTTAGTTTACTAATGCATTTTTAAAAAGCAAAAGAGAATATAAGACCTAAAATAATAAGACTCATTAAAAAACATAGGCATAAATCTTTGTGACCCTGGACTAGGCATGGTTTTTTTAGATATGAAACTAAAATCACAAGCCACAAAAGAAAAAACATAGTCAAACTGGACACCATCAAAATTAAAAACTTTTGTGTCTCAAAGGACAATGTCATGAAAATTAAAAGGCAGCCCACAGAATAGGAGCGAATATTTAAAAATCATCTGATCAGGGACCTGTATCCAAGACTATATAAAGAATTCCAACAACTCAATAATAAAAAGACAAATAAGCCAGTTTTAAAATGGGCAAAGGAACTGAACAGACAAGCTAACTTCTTCCTGGTACAGCACGCAGCTCAAGGCTTAACAAAATCATCGTAATCCCATTCCCTGTGCTTGTTTGGGACTGTAAGACTGGAGGAGGCTTCTGGGAGAGATCTGCCAATCACTGACCCTTTACAGGGAAGCAGTAAGCCCAGACTGCTACTGGCCCCTCTCTCTTAAACTTGAAAAGATCCAGCTTCAGGGTTAGGATGAAGCTGATGCGACTGATCGTCAAAATGAGAGAGGAACAGAACATGCCTCCTCAAAAACATAACTGAGGCGCTAAATCAAGCAACAGAAAGAAAGGTATCTTATTTTTCCTGAATAAACTGCTAAAATCCAATTTTCCTATCAGCATGCACCCTATGTGTGGCAAATTAACCAAACTTAATTACACCAGACTTATCAAATTCCTAAATTGCCTATGCATAGGCCCTACTATTTCATGTATAATAAATAATCAGGTTAAAAAAATAGGATTTAAAAAATATTCTTAGAGACCATATGACAAGCTGTTACATTTGATTCTAATCCAGAATACTGTACATTTACTTTAATCCTAAAAGGTGATACTTTCATGAAAATTAAAGTTAAAATATGCCAATGCATGAATTCCACTGGGCAATCTACCCTCCATTTCTTTTCTTAAATAGTGATAGGAATTGGTTAGAATAATCTCTAAATCTGATACCCTAATACCCTGTTAAATCATGCTTATAAGAAAGGATGCTATATTTGTCCATAGCAAAAACACATGATAAACATTATACGAAGAAAGAAAATCATCTCGTTTTTCTCTCTCAGCCTTGAGTAATGGAAAAACAAATAGAATATGGAGTTCTTAGTTGATGAGGTTTTAGGGCACCTTATTCCATACTCCAGGAGCCTCAACCCTGCCTTCTGTTACATGAATAACAAATTGACAAATACGTATGGAAATGAGCAGTTTCTTTTGCTGCTCCAGCCTAAAAAATTTGTCAAATTCTAATCTTGTAGGGACTTCCCTGGTGGTCCAGTGGTTAAGAATCCGCCTTCCAGGGACTTCCCTGGTGGCGCAGTGGATAACACTACATATTCCCAATGCAGGGGGCCTGGGTTCGATCCCTGTCAGGGAACTAGATCCCATATGCATGCCACAACTAAGAGTTCGCATTCCACAACTAAGGAGCCTGCATGCTGCAACTAAGGAGCCAGAGAGCCACAACTAAGGAGCCCACCTGCTGCAACTAAGGAGCCTGCAAGCCACAACTAAGGAGCCCACCTGCCACAACTAAGACCCAGTGCAACCAAAACAAACAAACAAATAAATATTTAAAAAAAAAAGAATCCGCCTCCCACTGCAGGGGATGTGGGTTCAATCACTGGTGGGGGAACTAAGATCCCACATGCCATGGGGCAACTAAGCCTGCACGCCACAACTACTTAGCCCGCACACTGCAACTAGAGAGAAGCCTGTGTGCCGCAACTAGAGAAGCCCGTGCACCGCAACGAAAGATCCTGCATGCCGCAACGAAGGTCCCACATGCTGCAACTAAGACCCAATGCAGCCAAATAAATAAATAAAATATCTTTTTAAAATTCTAATCTTGTAAAAATTTGATTTATTGGATAAGATGTTCAACACAGAGACACAAATATATTATACAACATATGAACTATGTTAATGAAGTTGGTTACTGTAAAAGGTTAGTCACAGAAAGAAGAACAAATTTGAGAGAGGAGAAAGGCATTTATGTTCCTTACCTATAACGGCTTGCCTATAAGCATCCTTAAATCGATTCAGGTAATACCTATTTGCCGAGTTAACACCATCTTTCATAACTCCTGCTAACTTCCTTTCTCCTGTCCTTGTAAAGTCACCCTGTCAAGGAAAAAGTCACTTTAACAATTTATTCAAGAACAAAAATGTTCCTGAAGTCAATATGGGCTTTTGATTCAAGACTGGAATTCTATAGGGCTTTATAATTTCCAAATAATGTAATTAAAATATCTACTAGTATTTGACGCAGATCCAAGCATGTCAAACAATTAAACATGCTATTGGTGGCATAAAGTCTCCACAGTTAGATTGTGCCTTAAGGTAAAGCCATTCTTGGCAATCTGTAGAATATCTAAAATTTACAGATCAAAACGTATTATATAATAAACAAAACAACAAAAAGATTTTTAAACCTCCAACTGGTATGCTATTCAAAACACATAAATTTCTGATGTGGGAAAATGTAGACAGTTCCCTAGAGCTTATTATAATGGAATTTAACCTGCATGTGTGGTTGTGTGTACATATAGAGAGAGCAGAGGTTTCCATACCTTGCTGCACATTACAATCCCTGTAGAATGATCCAATGAAGATTTAATTGTTTTGTTTCTCTTGGTTTTCACAACAAAGGTGTCAGAGCAAGTCCCTAGAGAGGTAGTGACTTAAACTTAAGGCAAGGAAAGCATAGTCTCTTTCTCCCCCATCCCAACCCCACTATTTCTATCCAAGGCAATCTTGGAAACAAGCCTGGTCCTAAAATTGACAATTTAGGAAGAACACGTTGCCAATTAGGTCATTCACAGGAAATATTAATTTAGCAACATGAATCTATTATAGAAGAGAGAGGCGTGAATGCTGCATCCGAAGAATTTTAATATCAAAGGAAAAAAGTGTTCCTCTTTTTTTTCCAGCTTTGTATAATTGACAAGTACCATTGTATAAGTTTAAGGTGTACAATGTGATGATTGGATATATGTGTGTGTATATATATATAGTACTGTTAACTATAGTCACCATGCTGTACGTTAGATCCCCAGAACTTATAACCGAAAGTTTGTACTCTTTGACCAATATCTCCCCATTTTCCCCATCCTCTGGTAAGCACCAATCTACTCAATGTTTCTATGCGTTTGACTTTTTAAAATTCCAGGTATAAGTGAGATCATGCAGTATTTGTCTTTCTCTGTTTGCCTTATTTCACTTAACATAATGTCCTCAAGGTTCATCCATGTTGCTGCAAATGTCAGGATTTTCTTCTTTTTTATGGCTGAATATTCCATTATATATATAACACACACACATTTTCTTTAGCCATTCATCCACCGTCAGATACTTAGGTTGTTTCCAGGTCTTGACTATTATGAAGAGTGCTACAATGAACACAGGAGTTACAGGTATTTCTGTGACATACTGATTTCATTTTCTTTGGATATATACTCATAAAATAAGATTGCTGGGTCATATGGTCACTCCATTTTTAATTTTTTGAGGAACTTCCTTACCATTTTCCATAGTGGCTATGCCGATTTACATTCGCACCAACAATGTACAAGGGTTACCTTTTCTCCCGTGTTATCTCCTGTCTTTTAGATAACTCCCATTCCAACAGGTAGGAGGTGATCGCTCACTGTGGTTTTGATTTGCACTTCCCTGATGATTACTGATGCTGAGCACCTTTTTATGCACCTGTTGGCCAATTGTATATCTTCTTTGGAAAAATGGCTGTTCAGGTCCTCTGCCTGTTGTAAAACCAGATTATGTGTTGTTTGCTATTGAGTTGCATTACTTCGTTACATATTTTGGATATTAACCCTTTCTCAGACATATGGTTGGCAAATATTTTCTCCCATTCCATGGGTTGTCTTTTCATTTTGTTGATTATTTTACTATGCAAAAGCTTCTTTTTTTGGGGATGTAATCCCACTTGTTTATGTTTACTTTTCTTCTTGTGCTTTTGATGTCATGTCCAAAAAATCATTGCTAAGATCAATGTCATGGAACTTTCCCTATGTTTTCTTGTAGGAGTAAACTAAAGTTTCAGGTTTTACAGTCTTTAATCCATTTCGAGTTAATTTTTGTGAATGGTGTAAGATAGGGGTCCAGTTTAATTATTTTGCATATGAATATCCAGTTTCCCAACAGTATTAGTGAAGAGACTATCATTTCCCCATTGAGCATTCTTAGCTCCCTTGTCAAATTATTAGTTGACTGATAGCGTGAGTTTTTTTCTGGGCTCCCGGTTCTATTCCATGAGTCTATGTGCCTGTTTTTATGCCAGTACTATGTTTTGATTACTACAGCTTTGTGATATAGTTTGAAATCAGGAAGTGGGATATCTCCAGTTTTCTTCTTTCTCAGGATTGCTTTGGCTATTAGGGGTCTCTTGTGGTTCCACATGAATTTTAGGATTTTTTTTTTTTATAGAAAATGCCAATTTTCTATCAAAATGGAATTTTGATAGAGATTATATTGAATCTGGAGATGGCTTTGAGTAATTTTTTTTTTGCGGTACGCGGGCCTCTCACTGTTGTGGCCTCTCCCGTTGCAGAGCACAGGCTCCGGACACGCAGGCTCAGCAGCCATGGCTCACGGGCCCAGCCGTTCCGCGGCATGTGGGATCTTCCTGGACTGGAGCACGAACCCATGTCCCTGCATCGGCAGGCGGACTCTCAACCACTGCGCCACCAGGGAAGCCCTGGATAATATTTTAATGTTAATGTTTCCAAGCCATGAACCTAGGCTATCTTCCATTTATTTGTGCCTTCAATTTCTTTCATCAACGTCTTACAGTTTTTAGTGTACAGATCTTTCACCTTCTTGATTAAATTTATTCCTTACTATTTTATTGTTTTTGATGCTACTGTAAATGGGATTGTTTTATTTCTTTTTTTAGATAATCTCAATTAGTGTATAGAAACGACAGATTTTGGTAGGTTGATTTTGTATCCTGCAACTTTACTGAATTCATTTATTAGTTCTAATAGTTTTCTGGTGGAGTCTTTAGGATTTTCTATATAAGGTTGACCCTTTAACAATGTGGAGGTTAATCTTTGTATAACTTATAGTCGGTTTTCTGTATCCACATTTCCTCCACATCCAGGGATTCAACCAACCAGACTGTGTAGTATTGTAGTATTTACAACTGAAATATATCCACATATAAAGTGGACCCGTGTAATTCAAACCCATGTTGTTCCAAGTCAACTGCATAAGAACACATCACCTGCAAATCACGACAATGTTACTTCTTCCCTACCAATTTGGATGCTTTTTCTTTCTTTCTCTTGCCTGATTGCTCTGGCTAGGACTTCCAGCACTATGATGAATAGGAGTGGTGAAAGTGAGCACCTTTGTCTTGTTCCTGATCTGAGAGGAAAGCTTTCAGTTTTCACCACTGGGTGAAAGGATGTTGAATTTTGTCAAATGCTTTTTTTTTGCATCTATTGAGATGATCCTATAATTTTTATCTTTCATTCTATTGATGTGGTGTAACACATTTATTGATTTTCAAATTCTGAACCAGGGGTAAGTCCCTCTTCCTCATGGAATATGATCCCTTTAATGAGCTGCTGTATTTGGTTTGTTAGTATTTTGTTGAGAATTTTCGTATCTATAATAATCAGGGACATGGGCTCAGAGTTTTCTTGTTGTGTCTTTGTCTAGTTTATGTATCAGGGCCTCATAGAAACAGTTTGGAAGTGTTCCCTCTTCTATTTTTTGAGAAGAGTTTGAAAAGGACTGGTATTAATTCTTCTTTAAATGTTTGTAGAATTCACCAGTGAAACCATCTAGTCCTGGGCTTTTCTTAGTTGGGAGCTTTTTGATTACTGATTCAATCTCCTTACTCATTGGCCTATTCAGATTTTCTGTTGCTTCGTGATTCAGTCTGGTAGGCTGTATGTTTCTAGGAATTAATCCATTTCCTCTAAATTGTTCAATTTGTTGGCATACGCCTGTTCATAGTAGTCTCATAATCCTATATATTTCTGTGGTATCAGTTGTAATATCTCTTTCATTTATAATTTTGAGTTCTTTTTTCCTTGGTTAGCCTAAGAGTTTGTCAATTTTGTTTACCTCTTCAAAACAGCCAATTCTTAACTTTGTTGATCTTTTCTATTGTTTTTCTATTTCACTTATTTCTGTTCTAATCTTTATTACTTCCTTCCTCTTGCCAACTTTAGGCTTAGTTTCTTCTTTTTCTAGTTCCTTGAGGTTTAATTGTTAGGTTGAGATCTTCCTTTTTTCTTAATATAGGCATTTATAGCTATAAAGTTTCCTCTTAGAACTGCTTTCGCTGTATCCCATAAATTTTGGTATGTTGTGTTTCCGGTTTAATTTGTTTCAAGATATTTTTTGATTTCCCTTTTGATTTCTTCTTTGATCCATCTGTTGTTCAAGAGTATGTTACTTGCCACATATTTGTGAATTTTCCAATTTTCCTCCTGTTACTGATTTCTAGTTTCATATCACTGTGCTCAGAAAAGATACCTGATATAATTTCTATCTTCTTGAAGTTGCTGAGACTTGTTTTGTGGCCTAACATAATCTATCCTGGAGAATGTTTCATTTGTGCTTCTGAAAAATGTGTATTCTACTGTTGGTGGATGGAGTGTTCTGTATATGTCTGTTAGGTCCATAGGCTCTATAGTGTTGTTCAAATTCGTTGTTTCTTTATTGATTTTCTGCCTGGATAATCTATCCATTGTTGAGAGTGGGCTGTTAAAGTCCCCTACTATTATTGTAATGCTGTTCATTTCTCATTTTAGTTTTATTAGTATTTGCATTATATATTTAGGTGCTCTGATGTTGAGTGCATAAGTAGTACTTCTCTTTAAACAATAACTTGCACAAGGATTTCTAAAGTTCAGTTTCCTTAATTAACAAAAAGCTTTTTGACATTCATCACCCAACGAAAAGATGGATAATCTGATGCTTGTTGAGCTCTCGATGGTACAATTTGTTGTAATAAATATCCTGGGGTGAACTATTACCTTGAAGGAAAGTTAACATAAACCTAATTTAAGCTAATTCAACCACTTCCTATTGCCCACAGAGGGAGTATTTAGTGACCAGTGACTACAGTTTACATTTACATTAAATTCTGTGAAGATCAGCTTGGTGGGATCCGCAAAAGACTTTATGTATAACAATCACAAAAGATAATAAAACTTTTCTTCAACATTTACTATGTGTCAGGGAATGGTCTAAGCTCTAACATGTTATTAACTCATATAATCCCATGCCAAATTTTTGAAGTGGGCCTAGTATTATTCCTGTTTTACAAATGAAGAGACAGACACAGAGAAGTTACGTGACTTGCCCATAGTCACAGAGCTAGTAAGAGGCAGGGCTGGGACTCAAGTTCAGAGGAGGCAAATTATACCAGGGACCCAAATCCCACCAACAGAGACATGTTTTATTTTGTCTGTATAAAGTTTTAACCGTTATACATAAAATTCCAACTTTCCAAACTCCCTTGAAAACTGGGAGATCTAGCAACACTGGGCCTCCATCCCCATTAGGAAGTAGCAGGACAGCACCTTCCTAAGACAACATATGCTCTTCCTCAGGTCCACACAGCCCATCTCTCCCTTTAATCTAATGGGTCACATTACCTGGCATCTGTAGAATTTGAATGTGTGACCCCTGCCTTACCCAAACATTCCAGAAAGGAGTCAACTACATACACCTACCACCTGAAACCCATGTACTTTTCTCTCAAAAACCAAGTTGGTTTTAAACTATACCCTGTGTCCCACATAATGACCCACAGATGCTGGCTGCAGGTACCTACCTTCAGGGCAGCTGTCCCAGCATACTGTCTGCTAATGGAGTCACCGTTGTTGGCCCACATTATCTGATAAATTCGATTGCATTTCACCGGTAGTGGCTGCTCTGGGGGCATCACACCTAATTTTTTCAGCTAAAATTAATACATTGGTAGATTAACTGCATATAAGCCAGGACACTATAGCATAAAATGTATACTGCAGAGAAAGGAAGCATATGCATGTACAATTTAGGACCCTTAAATATAAAAAAATGATGTTTTCAGACTTTTTCAAAATTAAGCACCACCTGAAAGATAGCTTTATGAATTGCTACATCTGAATAAATAGAATAAAAAAATTATACTGTTTTGCTGTAATTTTTAATGTGTAGACTCATACTATTATATTTTGTCTTTCTTTTAAATTTGGCTATGAAGTGAAACTAACCATCAAAAAATCATATAGAAACAACAATAATATTAATAGTAGCAGAGCAGTAAGTGCCCAATAAATGTTAAGTCTGGTGCCACATTCTAAGAGCTTTTTTTTTTTACAAATTTATTTTATTTTTGGCTGCATTAGGTCTTCGTTGCTGAGCGTGGGCTTTCTCTATTTGTGGTGAGCAGGGGCTACTCTTCGTTGTGGTGCGCAGGCTTCTCACTGCAGTGGCTTCTCTTGTTGCAGAGCACAGGCTCTAGGCATGTGGGCTTCAGTAGTTGTGGCACGTGGGCTCTAGAGCGCAGGCTCAATAGTTGTGGCACACGGGCTTAGTTGCTCTGCGGCATGTGGGATCTTCCCGGACCAGGGCTCGAACCCGTGTCTCCTGCAGTGGCAGGTGGATTCTTAACCACGGCGCCACCAGGGGAGTCCAAGCTTTTAAAAATAAATTATCTCATTTACTCCTCATAACCATACTATGCAATCAATACTCTTATTACCCCCATTTATAGATGAGGAGATAGAAGTTTGGAGAGGTTGAATTCTTTGCATGGGGTCAACACCTTGTACGTGCTAGGGCCAGGGCTTGATCTCCAAAGCCTGGCTGCTTCAGTGTGACAGTAGAAGACACCCCCAAAGGATAGTCACAAGGTTCTATCAGGAGAAAAAAACATGCTAGGAATGTCAACCTTGGGAATTCATTACCCAGGTGTTACAGGGCTGAAAGATCTAAAAGGGGACACTGAGATAAGAGATATAATGACTCCAGGAAACAGCAGGGTTGGGGCACAAAGGGAAGAGGCTGGTTCTGTGGTGCCAAAGGAACCAAAGCCACAGAGAGGGTGCTGATGATGGGAATACATAACATGGGTGAAGGGACTTGTCCCCTTGTCCTCCTCCAGCCTCATGGTCTTCCTTTAATGCCCTCTATTGGCAGAGCCTGACATGGAACCAGCTGGTTGAGCAGAAAGGTGGTGTGCAGACCCCATGCCCCAATACAGAAGCGAGTGTTTGGAGCTGAGAGAAAAAGGTAAATGACTACACAGTGCCACCCAGTACAATTTTAAATGCTGGGCCTCACATTTTTGAAATGAGTACTTAAGAAAACGCCACTTGATTCAACTGATTTCTAGGAAAGGCTGTACTTTCCAGGTTTTAAAGCAACAAGGATGTTTGCATGCTGTAAATGTTCTGTGGAACAAAGATTTTAGTTACTGGTTTACATGTGAAAAAAAATTAAAAATGAATATTTACAATCCAGGGGACTCCAAATTACCTGCTGTTCCATGACCACTCGTGCAATGGCAGCTTGGACCACATTGGTGCGATCCAGGCAGTCCATGCAATTAACTCGAAAAATCCCTTCTTGTTTACATATTACTCCAGCTTGATCAACCCTTTTCAAAAACAGTATGGAATTACTTTACAATATGAAATACCTTAAAGTTTTCAAAACCCACAATTCTTCAAAGTGTAATAATAACAACAGCAACATTGGTTATCAATTTGCTTAGAATATTATTATGTGGCAGGCATTACTGAGACCTTTGAGACATTATTGTTAATTTACACAATAACTCAACAAGGAAGATATTATCCCCATTTTGGGGAAAAAAAAAAACAGGTACACAAAGAGTGACTTGCCTGAGTCACACAACTACTAGGCAGAGCTGACACAACCCCTAGTCATGCTTTTCTACACATTTAAAACCAGAAGGCACTTTAAAACACCTTCCTGTTCCTCCTTTTTGACTTCAAGTAGAAATGCATGTAAATTAGCTTGAACAGACTAATTCACTCTATCACCCAGTGAGAAGTCATGCAGCATGCCTCACTCATCTAACTTCTCTAGCCACCTGTGGCCTTAAAAACTAATCAAATGTTCTCTCCTGTCCTTTAAGCCAACTTCTTCCTACATCTCCCCTGAAGAATCAACTTCCTTCTCTGATAATTTTTAAATGTCTCAAAACTGGGACCAAATACCTCTAAACCTTCCTTCCCGTGTTAGGGACCAAGAAGAGTAGATCATGAAGCGTTAGAAGGAATTAAAGAATAGTCACAGAGCACTTCACTCCATTTTGCTGACCACCTGACACCTTTTCCCTGTCCAAAGCTAACAATGCCTAATGACTCACACTCTTTTGAAAAGGAGAATAGGAATTGGGAAGCAAAGCAAGAAAAACAAAAATCCTTTCTCAGCCTGCTATTATTTTAACACTTAGTGATACTAGACAAATACATATGATTTCACAGACCAAGAGTCTGTCAAACTGATTTCTTACGAAATACCTACCAACACCACTTCATGTCAAGAATAATGTCATAAATGGCATCTGTTAGTGTTTGAACATTCTCAAACTTCATTCCTCGGCTAAAATACATGCCAAAAGGAAAAAAAAAACTTTAATAATTTTTTTAAGCTGAAGATATGATATCTAAGGTTACTTGGAAAAATGAAAGAACATTATTACTATAAATATGACAATAACACTACTTTAAATAAGCAATTATATAAATATTTATAACTAATCTTCATTATTAAAGAAAATATGCTTAAGAATACACTGAAACATATCACAGCCATCAGAAGCTTCTTTCCCCACCAAAATTTTCAATACCTAGGTCAATGAACCCACATTAGAGTCAGGATTATGACAGAAGAAACTTGCTTTCAGAATACACACAAGTTAAAATTACCATCAAAATGATTGTTGTTTTTCCAGAGCAAACTCCAGTGGAGTTATCCCAAGGGAGAGCAGTATTACTAACAGTATAAAGATGAGCCAGCAGGATGAGTTTTAAGTAAGGGAACACTATTATCCTGCCAGGCTCAAACTCAAGCAGAAAGGGAAAGTTCCAGAAATTCTTTAACTGAAGGATAAAAGGAAAAAAGGAACTCTAAGTCCCCAGGTCATTTCGGAACAAAAAGACTGTAAATATTTCAGGAAGAATTAACTTAAATTTTTAGGCAAAATAAAACCCGTATGAAAATGAAACTAAGTAAACAAATGATAGTCCTTTCCTTTCTAACAATGAGGAGAACAAGATTTTCTTCCCAATAAAGAGAAGAGAAACTAAGGTCCCTGTGGCAGTGTCTACCACAAACACTGGAACTGATCAAACCTCACCTCAGGAAGCCATCTTACCAGTGCTCATGGAAGTCAAATGAAACGTAAGTGAGGTGTGAGCTGTTAAAGAGCAGCACTTGTTTCAGGTAAGCGTCACCAATTATTTTCTCTCTTCCTGCCTGGTCTACCAAGTTAATAATAACCTGTGAGAGTAAAGAAAAGGAAAAAATTTAGCTTAATCAGACTTGAGACTCATGATTTTTACTGAATTTATTTAGAATTATGTTTTAGAAATAATTTATAGCCAGGCTCAGAAATTAATCTACTCAAGCATCAATTTTTTTCCCTATAAAATAAGATTTTCATTTGTTACATTTAGGTTTATGAGAATTTACATCAATGGTATGAATAGCTTTTTTACACATTATACATTTGCAATAACCTCTTAGAATATATAATGAAAACAAATTCCTTTATAATAGCAGGTATTTTAGATCTCTAGAATAATTTTTAAAGAAATATACAAGACCTACATACTGGACACTATGAAACTTTGCTGAAACATGTAAAAGAAAACCTGAATAAATGGAGAGACACACCATGGTGCCAGATGGCAAGATTCAATATTGTAAAGATGTCAAGTCTCCCTAGGTTAACCTATATACTCAACAATCCCAATCAAAATTCAATCAGGATCTTTTTATGGACTTGGAAAGTTAATTCTAAAGTTTATCTTGAAGAGTGAATAATACAGGAAAATATTTGAATAATAATAAAGGACTTGTCCCATTGGAGAGCAAAACATACTTTAAATGTATAGTGATTAAAACTGTGGTACGAGTGCAGAAAAATGAATGACTCAGCAGAACACGACAGATGGCCTAGAGACAGACATATGTACATTGAGGAATCTAAGCTATGGTTACATCATTCTGAGAGAAATATGGACTATACTATATGTGGACTACGTATGGACTATACTATAGTGGTATCCTACAAATGGTATTGGGATAACTGTCTGTTTACATGGGGGGGACTCAAGTTAGCCCTCTACACTTCATTATAGACAAAATAGATTCTAGATGCATTAATGATCTAAATATTTTTTCTTCAAGTTATAAAAAAGCTAGACGAAATGTTGGGATGATTTTTTCCTAATTGAAGGATGGCACTGACCTTCTAAGCATAACAAAAACCAGAGAGCGTAAAGAAAAGATGGACAGATGTGACGACATAAAAATATAAAACCTCTGTGTACTAAATGACAGTATAAGCAAAGGTTAAAAAAAAAAAAAGGACTACCTAGGGGAATATACCTGCAACATAAAAACCATTAATATATAAAGAGTGCTATAAATTCAGTAAGGAAAAAAATGGGTAAAGGATACAGAGGATATTCACAAGAGAAGATAAACAAATAGCCAATAAACATGAGACTACAACTTTAAAGAAATGTAAATTTTAAAACAGGAAACCAGTTTTCACCTATAGACAGGCAAAAGCTGAACACTAAATGTAGACAGCATTAGTGAGTATAGGGGTAATGGGCACTGGCTCCCATTGATACTGAGAGTGTACACTGGTGTGATCTTTTTGGAAGCAACTGAGTGGTAGGTATCAACCTAAAAGAAATGTAATGTTTGATCCAGCCATTTCACCTCTAGAACTTTATAAAGCACGCAAGTGTTCCAAAATATATAAAGGATGTTTTCTGGAGAATTTTAGAATAGCAAAAACTATATCCTAAAGGTCCACCAATGGAGAAATGGTTACATAATAGCCATGAGCTATTAAGTGAAAACAGTTGCACAATAGTGTATATCCCAGAGCTTATAGCGCTCTTTTGACTTAAATTTTGAATGGGTATATATATGCATGTGTCAAGATGTTTTTTGCTGCAAATGACAAATTACTGACTCAAATCTCAGAACGGAAATCTGTTCTAAACCTCAGAAGTCGAGGCTGCACGGTTCCAGAACTGCTTCATTCAATGGTGACCAAAACCAGATCTATCTTTTTGTTCCGTCACCCTCGGCATATTAGTCAATCCTCAGGCTAATGACCTAGGCTTGACACAGCTGCAGCAGTACCAATCAAATCCAGACACAACCACCACAGGGGGACTGACTGTGGGTTCCTGTGTCTCTTTTTATTAGAGTAGGAAATCTTGCCCAGAGCCTCCCAGCAGACTTCCCTTCACATCAGACCTCATTGGCCAAAGTGCCAAGAACATACACAGGCCCACACCTGTACCAAATACAGGCAAGAGCAACAGTAGTGACACCAAGACTGAGTCAGACCGACTGTAGGCCCACCTCCCAGAGAGCAATTGCCCAGCAGATGAGGGTGGATAAAAGAACACTCTTGGGGTACTGTTAGAAAGGAACAAGTGTCTGCTCAACACATACGCCTATAAAGTTGATGTGCATGATGTGTACAAACAGACTGTGAAAGTCAACAGGGAGCAGGAATGAGGGTGGAGAGGAGGTTATTTCTTCTACTTCCTTTACATACCTCACTATTCAATTTTTACAGTGATTATGTGTTACATTTAAATTATGGTTTATTCTCTTCAATGCTACTTATAATTACACATATTGCGAATACATGAAATTTATTTACATTGTAAAAAATTCAAACGTGGATAAAGGTCACACCCCTCCTGACCACAACCTAAGTCCACAGCCTTCCCTGAAGGTAACTCCCACTACAAGTTTGACGTGTACCCTTTCAGGCCATCTAAGTGCGTTCCTATATAAATGTGCATGCCATATGTAGGTGAGAATACACATATATATGAAAGAGAATTACATATGACACAGTTTTGTTTTGTGGGAGTTTTTAAATGGTAATGTGCCATATGCTGTTACGCAGTTTTTCTCACTCCACTATATAAGATCTTTTCACATTAGTACACACAGATGTACCTCATCTTTTTTTTTAAGAAAATGTTGGGGGTAGGAGTTTTTATTAATTTATTTATTTATTTTTGCTGTGTTGGGTCTTCGTTTCTGTGCGAGGGCTTTCTCTAGTTCTGGCAAGCAGGGGCCACTCTTCATCGCGGTGCACGGGCCTCTCACTATCGCGGCCTCTCTTGTTGCGGAGCACAGGCTCCAGACGTGCATGCTCAGTAGCTGTGGCTCATGGGCGTAGTTGCTCCGCGGCATGTGGGATCCTCCCAGACCAGGGCTTGAACCCGTGTCCCCTGCATTAGCAGGCAGATTCTCAACCACTGCGCCACCAGGGAAGACCCCTCATCATTTTTAAGCATTTGTATTCAGCACTTTAGATATGCTGTACTTTATTTATCCACTGACCTCCTGATGAACAATTAGGGTTTTTTTATGCTGCAATAAAGGACGCTTATACATGCCTCCTTGATTGAACACGTTTCTCTCAGGGAGATTTAAAGTTTTTTGTCTTGTATTAGAGTTCCAGTTGCTCCACATCTTTCACAAAACTTGTACTTCCCGCCATTTTTAGTCATTCTGGTTTTGTGAATGGTGGTTTTAGTTTGCATTTCCCTGATGATTAATGACGTGGAACACCTTTTCATGTTTATCGGCCTTTGGACATCCTTTTTCGTGAAGAATCTGCTCAAGTCTTTTGTCCAATTTTCTTTTGGGCTGTACACCTTTTTTATGGATTTATAGGAGTTTTTAATGTACTCTAGATAAAAGTCCTTTGTCTTATATATGTCTTCTCCTGCTTTGTGAATTGCCTTTCCATTCTCTTAATGGTGCCTTTTAATAATCACAAGTTCTTTTATTTTAGTGAAGTCAAATTTATCAATTTTTTCATTATGGTTGGTGCTTAAGTCCTATTTAATTTTAATAAATAATATTTATAACATATAGTAGTATTTTAATATTCAAAATATTTGATCATTCAATAAAGTTTCAGTAAATAAAGTTTTAATAAAAATTAAACATTTAGGGCTTCCCTGGTGGCGCAGTGGTTGAGAGTCCGCCTGCCGATGCAGGGGACACGGGTTCGTGCCCCGGTCCGGGAAGATCCCACATGCCGCGGAGCGGCTGGGCCTGTGAGCCATGGCCGCTAAGCCTGCGCGTCCGGAGCCTGTGCTCCCCAACGGGAGAGGCCACAACAGTGAGAGGCCTGTGTACGGCAAAAAAAAAAAAAAATTAAACATTTAGTAAAGTCATTTTTTTTTCATTATGGGTAGTGCTTTTAAAGCCCTGTTTAAGACCCAAGGTCAAAAGATGCTCTATATTTTCCTTTAAAAGGCTTATTGTTTAACCTTTCACATTTAGATCCACATCCATCTGGAACTGATTTCTATATATGGTATGTAAGATATCAATAGACAAGTTACTGGATTAACAGTATAAGCATATTTTACTTTATTTATTTATTTTTTTGTGGTACGTGGGCCTCTCACTGTTGCAGCCTCTCCCGTTGCAGAGCACAGGCTCTGGACGCGCAGGCTCAGCGGCCATGGCTCACGGGCCCAGCCGCTCCACGGCACGTGGGATCTTCCCGGACCGGGGCACGAACCCGTGTCCCCTGCATCGGCAGGCGGACTCTCAACCACCGCGCCACCAGGGAAGCCCAAGCATATTTTATTTTGATTGATAATACCATTCAAAATGGCTATAGCGACTTATGCTCCTCCCAGCAATGTGTGAGCATTCTCATCTCCCCAGTTACCTGCCTTTATCTCTTACTACAAAATTTACATTTTTTTTCAATATGAGGGTTTGCTTTTTATTTCCCTGCTGGGACTTTCTTTGAGATTGCACAAAATTTATATATTAACAACTGAAATCTATTCAATATTGAGTCTTTCCTTCCAGGAACACGGTATTTTCTCTCCGTTTATTCAAGTCTTCTTTTACGTTCTTCAGTAATCCTCCCCTCCCAATACCCTTGCCCCCATATACATGCTATCTTTTTTGTATGTTCAGTATATTTCAGGTTATTTCTTCCTATTTTTGTTACTGTTAGAAAAATGCATCCCATGGCATTACACCTTCAGACTGGTCATTGCTAATGGATAAGAGAGTTACTGATTAGTCTATATTAATCTGTATGAAATCTGGTCATCTTATTGAACTTGTATTTCACCTAAGAGTTCTCAAATGATTTTGGTTTATATGTTCACATACCTACATATGAGTGTATGAATAAATAAGAACGGTGGGCCGAGAAAAAAGATATTGAAGGATACATACCAAATTGTTATCTCAAAGAGATGGACCTATAGGTGGTACTGAGAGATGCCTTTCCTATCCTACTCCAGATACTTCTCAGATTGTAGCAACTGACAGTAGATTAATCTCATCTAAAAACAGTCTAAAGTAGCTGACTCAATGATAATTCTTAAAGAATATTAAGAACACTCTTAGCTATGTGTTAACTTCACAAGAAATGCCATTTTGCTTAATTATGAATCATATATTATTTTCATGAAATTTAAAGAAACAGATGCATAACCATTTCTAAAAATATGAAGGAACACTTATTACTACAGATCAAATCCCACCTGTTTTTTGTAAATTTTCAGTTGTTCTTCAAAATGGGCACAGAAATAGGTGACAGTGTCCTTTTCACCTACAAAGAAGTGATACAAAATATTTTTTTCCTTCCCATGTGTAACACAGAAATTAGTGCCTATTCCACCTTTACGTTTACTTTTACATAATTTATTGACAGCCCAAATGTAACTAAGATTGTCTAAAACCAATATTTTAAAATGAAATGCTAAGCAGAAGATCTCTGATTTTTTTCCCCCAATTAGACTAAACTGAAATACCGAAGGTGGCAACTATGAAATGACATTTATTATTTATATAACCAGCCAACTTGTCAGAAAAGGTTTCATGTAGTTTATAATAAATTAATAAAAACCCCTTTAAAACAAGGATGTTAAAAACTGAAGTTTTACTGAATTCTCACAAATATAAATTGTTTTGAGAGAAAAATATTCTGAAAACAATTTTTAAAATCAGCCTCTTCCAGTAATCTAATTAGATTGATATGACTTAGCTATTCCAGTGCTAAAGTTAAAATACTGGAAGAAATTAAGTCCTTAATATTTAAAACAACAACAAACGTTTCACAGCAAAACATGTGAGTAAAGGCATCCTATCTATTCCCTGTAGATGCTGTCTTATTTAAGATATTTCCTGCTTCTATAAATATGGCCATATTTACACTTTTCCAAAATTAAGCATGTAATAAAGTATTCTTTAAAGAAACAACAAATTAAAATCTGTGAATTAAGGTCTGTTTTGCTCTATTTTGGAATCTTTTTATTGTTAATTACTTAAATTATCAACAACCATTATTACTTTTGTGATTATTATATCACTATTAAATTTTACCATATGAGTTATTATTTTAAATGAAGTATCTGGCAAAACAAATCCAAATCTATGAAGTATCTAATATTTTAAAAAACTCCCTCTGAAATCATCGTCCACAAAGCAAGTAACTGACAGGCTTACTTCTGTCCAGCCGAGGTCTTGGATTATATCGATACCCAACCTGGCTCCAAAACACAGGCACAGAGCCTCGTGTTTGAATAAATGACAAGGTATGATTATGCACATGAATTAACTGCTCAGTCTCCACATAATTTGCAACATTTCCATTTTTATCCACTCCTCTTCGTTTATAACGCATTCCTAAAAGAAAATTAAAACAAAAGAGCAACATTGAAAAAAAAATTAGTCTCACTAGATATGCTTCTTAACCAAATCTGTGTCTTTCAGGACAGCCTTGGGGATCTAATGTGCAACTGCCAGGCAGAACAGTATCAACTTACCCCAGATCATGCCTGTAATTCGTCGTTTTTTAAAAGTTGAAGCTGAGATAGTTCCTGTGAACTGAAAGAGGAGGTTTTTCCCAAAGGTACTAGCACTCGGGAAGGATTTATTACTGTGATACAGGCTGTCAGTAGGAACAATGGTATCTAGAAGCACATCCCAAGTGACTTTCTGCTCTTTTCCACATATATACCTCCTTTTCTTTTCCCTTTTGTTAACTCTCTCCCATTCACTTCTCTCCAAAAACTTGGTCCCCAATTATATCACACTACTGGGAGTCACTGAGCACTTTGAAGCCAACTGTGTTTCCAAATCCATTATTGTCATTACCACTTCAGTACATCTGCAGATGTTCCATTCTCGCCTGGATTTAATTTGTACACTATTACAGCCCTCCACTCACCTGCTCTGTGTCTACTTCGGCGTGAAATGAGAGCCACTAGAAAGCGTGGGTGAATGTCATCCACGCAGGTGGACTCCTGAGGGGGTGTCTCTGGGCTGCTTTTCTCATCGTCAGATGACTCATTATAATTAACCACAAGTTCTTCAATCTGCACAAAACCTTGAATAATGGGGATAATCCAAAAGTCCACATCCGGTGTCTGAAAATAATATGAACATCATGTTGCTCCTATTCTGTACAGCACTGCTACTTTCTTAAACCCAAGCAGTAGTTAGCACATACTTGTTGTTAGTTTATTAGGAGCAGAAACCTTCCATCCTTTAACTATATTTTCTGCTTTTTGGAGAACACTAAGGAATGGAGGGAGGGAGGGGGCGGAGGTGAGAGCCTTTCCTTTTGTTTACAGTGGTCAGCCTGAAAGGGACCACAGCTGCTGGGTACTAATTCAAGCTCCACCACTTAACTCCTGACACAGGTGAACCACTTAACTCCTGACACAGGTGAATCACTTAACCTTGCCGTGCCTTGGCATTCTGCTTTGTGAAATAAGAAAAACGACAACCTCATAAGATTGCTGTGAAGATTAAATGAGTAAAATCTAAAAAGTGTTTGGCACAGTGCCTGCCTAATAGTAAGGATTTAACAAATGTGGCTATTATGGTTATTCCTGCTGGTATAGAAGAAAATAAAGCTTAAAGGTTGATTTTCAACTCCCAATTGTATTAAGCCTTTAATTAAATACAACCAACTCTGATCACTTTATTATGAAACACAGAGGTCTATTCTACTTTCTAGTTTAGAAAAAGTCTTGCTCTGCCAAGCTAAAATCCAAGTAGTCAATGAACCAAAAAAAAGAATCCTTTCCATAAATATCTTATTTTAAAAAGTCATCCAATGTAATTAGGAGAGTATTAATTAAAGTTAGAGAGTTCCTCTTAGTCTTTCAGACTAAGAATACTCAGATTTCTCAACTGACTGTATGCAGGGACAGTAAAGGATGAAAAGCGCTCCAGAGAAGCTGTTCTTAGTCCCTCCTTCCCTCCTATCTCCGTAACTGTATCTAGCCTTAATCTCAGCATCAACTTCAAATCCACCCCTTCTTTCACAGTCTAAAGTAGCTGTGAAATATACTACTTATATACTCCAGGTCCTATCTCACAGTTTTGTTTTATGGAGACTGCAGACAGGATCTTAGGAAGGTGGTTAGAGTTGAAAATAGTGAAGCAAAGGATCTATCTGCATTCATTACTTTTATCACCATTCTCATTATTTATATTTTTGTTTTAGCAATAAATACAAAACTCTCAGCAGGAACAGAGATAGGTATGCTACCAAATACCACCTTTATTGTAAGTCATCAGTTTTAAATGGTAATGCTACGTGTCTGACAAAAACTCTGCAAAACACATTAGAGCTCAATATGTCAGCAAACAGGACAAATACTCATTACAGACACCCTTATTTTTCTCCCCCTATCATTAAGTTTTGGTGGTCATGGTTTGATCAGCATCCTCAAGAGAGGCAAGAACATTTTAGAGAGGTGAGCCATGATAGATACCTAGTTTCAGACATCACCGATAAATAGGTCAAAATCATTTATACTAACCACCACCAATAGGGAGAAACAAAGAAAAAAGGTTTGAACTTTCTGAAAGATTAAGAAAAAGATAATCTGTGACCCTATTCAACTTTTTGCTCAATTTGTGTCCAAAACAGTAACTGGCACATGGCAGGCTTTCCATAAATATTGGTTGATTGACCGAATAAATGAACTGTCTTTGGATAGTCATAATTCTCCAATATACATGACAGAGTAAAGGAAGAAGGTAATCATTAAACCTGAAGGAATCTCATGCAATAATCTCATGATATCCCCTGTCTTCTCTGATTCGAATACTTGTAGTACTGGAACGTTCTTAGAGATTTGTCTACTCCAATTTCCATATGAGGAAACAGGAACATTAAATGACTGGTATCACTAAAGGAAAACCGGGCTTCAACACTTCCAATGGGTACAAACAAAATATCTTTTACAGGAACTCTATGGATATTAGTTCCACAGCCTTAAATTATGACTGTTCTATGGAAACCTGCTGAAAAGATAAGCCTGTGGCTATATAGTCAAATTATGAACTGCCTTAAAGTAGTGCCCTGGTTTTCCCTAGCTAAATGATTCTCTTTCTACAGGGGAAAACATTACGTGAGATTTAAAATTTTAATTTTAGTACAACTTAAAAATATTTGCCTAACAACTATAAACTACCTTAGAATATTTCAGAAACAACTACTCACACCAATCTCAGTAAGGTCTTGTATCATATATTTATTCCAAAAAAATCGGTCATCGACCTGGAAAAGGTAGAAAACAAACAGTTCAGAAACATGTTGTTTGCAAATCAAAACACAATGAGGTATCATCTCACACTGGTCAGATGGCCATCATCAAAAAATCTAGAAACAATAAATGCTGGAGAGGGTGTGGAGAAAAGGGAACACTCTTGCACTGCTGGTGGGAATGTGAATTGGTACAGCCACTATGGAGAACAGTATGGAGGTTCCTTAAAAAACTACAAATAGAACTACCATATGACCCAGCAATCCCACTACTGGGCATATACCCTGAGAAAACCATAATTCAAAAGGAGTCATGTACCAAAATGTTCATTGCAGCTCTATTTACAATAGCCAGGAGATGGAAACAACATAAGTGTTCATCATCGGATGAATGGATAAAGAAGATGTGGCACATATATACAATGGAATATTACTCAGCCATAAAAAGAAACGAAATTGAGTTATTTGTAGTGAGGTGGATGGACCTGGAGTCTGTCATACAGAGTGAAGTAAGTCAGAAAGAGAAAGACAAATACCGTATGCTAACACATATATATGTAATCTAAAAAAAAAAAGGTCATGAAGAACCTAGGGGTAAGATGGGAAGAAAGACACAGACCTACTAGAGAATGGACTTGAGGATATGGGGAGGGGGAAGGGTAAGCTGGGACAAAGTGAGAGAGTGGCATGGACATATATACACTACCAAATGTAAAATAGATAGCGAGTGGGAAGCAGCCGCATAGCACAGGGAGATCAGCTCCGTGCTTTGTGACCACCTAGAGGGGTGGGATAGGGAGGGTGGGAGGGAGGGAGAGGCAAGAAGGAGGAGATGTGGGAACATGTGTATATGTATAACTGATTCACTTTGTTATAAAGCAGAAACTAACACACCATTGTAAAGCAATTATACTCCAATAAAGATGTAAAAAAATAAAATAAAATAAAATAAAAAAGAAACATGTTGTTTCAGTTCTCCTATAGAAGCCAAACGGGTCCATAAATTGTTCTGGTGGCAAACCCTGCTCTGAGCTGTGAGAGGTACCTTTTGCCAGAGAGGACAGGGGTCCCTCTCCCCAGCACTCTGCCTCTGCACTGAATTGGTCAGGTCATAGGTCAAGCTATAGTAAAAGGATTCGGAGTCCATGAACATCTTCAGCAACTCCTCAAGTAATCTTCTCTCCAACTTCTCCTTTTCTTTACTTTCCTTAACCTGTAAGAAATTAATCTACTATTACTGCAGGAATTAAATGTAAAGCATTGTGTGGATACCACACAATTCCCTAGGAGCAAAGTAAAAAATAATCCCAAGGATATGCAGAGATGGTGCTTTAATATGACACCTAGTTTGAAAGTAAGTTTATTAGCAGGAAAGTCACCCCTCAATTTAAAACTAATCAAAGATGAATTCCAAGCCCATATCAATTAAACTCTTACTTTCTTTTTATTAGGAGCAGACACATTGGATTTAATATGCGTAAAGGTCTTCAGTAGAAACTTTGAGTCATCAGGAGATGGTATAATCTTCTCTGGTTTGTTAATTCCAAAATGATGCTTCTTACAGAGCTAAATAATAGGAGGAGAAAGAGAATTCATTATTACTAATATCTGCTTGCTTAGTGTTCAAGTGTGAGTGCAGAAGTGTCACTACTCCTCAAGCATTGTGGTTAAAACCTCAAAAGCAGGTAAAATGACCCAGTAGACAACTGATATTAGAAAACACAGCTGTGGTTTTAAGGATTAGAAAGCTACAGTAGAGGATAAGCAAAGAATACAGGGCAGGATATACTTAGGATTTAGGGGTAGAAAATTCAGGTTAGGATCATAGTAAGTTCTTATGTAATATAACTGAAGAATAAAATGCTCTGGTAGGGATTCATTAACGCTTTAAAAATTGGCATCAAAGATTAAAAATAGTGCAAAATACACATATGCTATGCTCTAGTCACATTTCTTTAGAGCAATATGTGCTAAATATTCATGCTAGTTAACTGAGTGTTTTGGGTGAGAAGTTGCCAAGAGTCTGCTCTATTGGGAATGGTAAAAGCTGGATGTTTCAACCACTCTCTCTCCTCCTGTCCTCACACACACTAATGAAATCAGCATAAAAACATACTCTTTGGGTCCAGAGATTAAGTTTGAAGCAGAAAGTAGGGGCTGCAGGAAATACGCAGTCCAACCAACAAAGGTGATGAAGAGGATTGGAAGGTGTTAAGACAAGAGAAGGGCACAGAGGTTCTACAGAGGACCACCTGGTTAAAGTCAAGCGTTTTACATATAATTTCGTGTGGCTCAACACACAAAGCAAATATTCTGAAAGGGACATAAGGATTCTATTAACCATATGCAGACTAATTCCATTTTTTCAATACACTGGTTTTATTGCTATGCTAAGTGGTAGACCCCTATTAAGAGCTAACACCTACTAAATGGTTATCATTAGTAGTGTCTTACTTACAAAATAACTATTACTAGATTATAAACAGGATCAAAAAACTTAATGAGGAGAAAAAACTAATTCAAGATTGTGGGGTTTTAAAAAATATTTATTTATTTATTTTTTGGCTGCATCGGGGTCTTAGTTGCAGCACACAGTATCTTTTTTATTATGGTGCTCTGGCTCCAGAGAGCACGGGCTCATTAGTTGTGGCAGGCGCATGGGCTGCAGAGCAAGTGGGTTCGGTAGTTGTGGCGCATGGGCTCTCTAGTTGTGGCGCCCGGGCTCAGGTGCCCCGCGGCATGTGGGATCTTAGTTCCCCGACCAGGGATCCAACTGGCGTCCTCTGCATTGCAAGACGGATTCTTAACCACTGGACCACCAGGGAAGTCCCCTGGTTCGAGTTTTGATTATAATTTTTTTTTTAAAAGTTAGGGGGCTGGACTTCGCTGGTGGCACAGTGGTTGGGAATCCTCCTGCCAATGCAGGGGACATGGGTTTGAGCCCTGGTCCCAGAGGATCCCATGTGCTATGGAGCAACTAAACCCGTGCGTCACAACTCCTGAGCCTGCATGCCACAACTACTGAAGCCCATACATCTAGAGCCCATGCTCCGCAACAAGAGAAGCCACCGCAATGAGAAGCCCGCACACCACAATGAAAACCCAATGCAGCCAAAAATAAATAAGTAAATTATTTTTTTTTTAAAAAAAGAAAGGGGGCTGTTCCTGTTTTATCAAATTGGAAGTGGAGACTGAACGAAGAATTCAGATGTACTGCAATCTTACGGGTTTTATGTCTTCTCAAAGCTATGGCTACCAAACACTCTATTCACATGGGTTTCACAACATGATTACAACTTTACACTCCTCCTGGCCTACCCGTGAAGACAAGGGAACCAAAGGTGAAGTAAAAAAAATCTACAGTCATCCTGCCAAAACCAGGTTAACTTAATTTCCCTTCAAGTAAGCAAAACTAACCAGATCTTGAGATAATGGGGAAGGAGCAAGAATCAAGCATATGGACGTTGCTCCAGCAATTCTCTCCTGTCCCCTCTTTCTGCCTGATCGTTCCCACCAGCAGAGAAACACACTGATATTTCTCTCCTCTAACACTCCTCCTGTGCCAGCTAGGGCCCTGCTTCTTTGTACTCCTCACTGCCTCCAATCCCTCTCCTCCCGTCTCTCTCCAGCCCACTCCAACTTGGCTCTGGCCCCCACCACTCCACCTAAACCTTATCTTCAGTGTGACCAATGGTCTCTACTTGGCTAAATGCAGTGGTGGATTCCTGGTCCTTATCTTAACCGCTCAGTAGCATTTGACACAGTTCATCTCTCCCTCATCCTCTCGGATACACTGCCTTACTTGGCTTCCAGTGGTCACTCTTTTCCTCTTTTACTGGTTCTTTCCTGACCATTTGACTTCTTATTGTCTTGGCACCTCAAGGTTCAGTCCTTGACTCCTTTCTCTATCTGCATTAACTCCCTCAGCGATTTCATCCAGTCTCATGGCTTTAAATACCATCTACATGCCAACTCTTCCTGCCCAGTGGTACATTTCCAACCCCGCTCTTTCCCAAAATTCTAGAATCACAAATCCCAACGTTTCCACTTGGATTTCCATCAGGTACCTCACACGCAACATGTTCAAAACTAGGCCCTCATCTTCTCTCCTCTGCCTTCATCTCCTGTGGCTCTCCTCGCCTTGCTTACTCCACTCCACCCATATCAGCCTCCTTGCTCTTCCTCAACAAGCCAGGACTACTTCCACCTCAGGGCCTGTGTTCTGGCTATTCTCTCGGCCCAGACATCCTCTCCTCAGATATCTTACCATAATCTCCACTCCTGTGCACTCCACCCACCACCCTTACTGCACTCAACTTTTATTTCCCGTAGCGTTCACTACTTTCCAACATATGACATAATATAATTATGTTGATGTTTACTGTCTGCCGCACCCCCATCATAATGTAAGTTCCATAATAGCAGAGATCCTTGTTTTACTGACTCATATACCTCCAGGGCCTTAGCAGTACCTGGTACAGGAGGTCTCAAAAAACCTTTGTTTAATGAATGGATGGACTCTGACGCTACAAATGTAAGTGGTAACCTCCAGATTCACACATGGGGCATAAAAGTAGTCCTAGAAAACCATCACTTCCCTTCTTCCATGAATACACCTCATACCCCCTCCAGCCTTGGTTACTATAGAATTATTGGGGCAGCAAAGGAGCTCTCCTGTCGCCCCCTGCTGCTGCTGCGTGCGGCACTGAGCAATTGCTGGCCAGTGATTTTTATGCAGAGTGTTAATAATCATCTAGTCACATTAATAACACCTTCTTTAAAAAATCTGAAAACGTGCCTTAAACCTAGTTATAGATTGCTGCAATTTTAATATTCAAACAGGATATTACGCCTCTGTCAGACACAGTTATTCCTTAAGAGCATTCAAGCCAGCAAGACTCTCCCCCAGGAATATATCAAAGATGATTCTAAATATCTAGCTATTCTAAGGTAATCTTGCAGCAGCACACCTAGTCTGCACCCACTCTCCTCAGTCTCAGAAGGATGGGAGTTGTTTTTCTCTGCAAGGCTAGTTTCCTGCTGTGTCTCCTCTAGGATCAGGACCTTGCCCCGTCATTCACCACCACCCCCAATAGCCCCTTTCCTACCACCTTTTAACATTGTTCACGTTTACCAGAATCTTTTTTCTAAATCCATCCCTCAACCCTGAAATCTCCGTGAGTTAGCAGGGTACAGTGTCACAGTCACTGGACCTGTGAGGACTATAGTCTGACTGGGGTAGGTCAAAGAGTGAGGGCCAATGAAACTGCTCAGGCGGAGTGAAGCAAGGACCCCCTCGCTCTGAAAAGGATGAACCTTATGTCTGTCTAAGAATGTGGCATTAATGATCACTCTGCCATCTCGTCACCCGGCCCATAGGACACCCGTCGCTCTGGGCTCTTCCCCCACCTCCAGCTCTTCCTTCTGTGTCTTCTTTGTGGGCATCTCTATCTCTAAAGATAATGGTAGCTCCCAATGTTCCACCCTTAGTTCTCTTCCCATTCTTCATGCTCTGCCAAGAAAGTTTCATCCTCTTTCCTCATTTTTAACTACCATTACGTTGAACTCCACATTTCTAACTCTACTCTTTTGCTCTGAGCTCATGACCCCAAAATACATCTCCCCACTCATGAGACACTAGTCTCTCAGATTCAGCATCTCCAAACCTGACCAACGTCTGTTTGGCAAATCTTGTTCCTTCGCCGGTATGCCGTATCTCAGGCAATGACTACATCACCCACTGGATTACTTAAGCAAGAAACCTTGGAGTCATCTTCCATTATTCTACCTGCTAAAGGCTCTCCTATCAACCCCAACTACTTCATGTTGATTGTTATTGTGTTAATTCAGATCCTTATCTTTTGCCAAGACCAGTGTTTCTCAAGGGAGGTGCTACTGGCTTAACAGACAAGAGAATTCTTTTCGGCACAATTATCCCACTTAGAACAGATAACCTAACAGCCTCCTTTCATGAACTAGGGGGTCCCACTCCACCAGCACCAGGCTTAAAGTACTGAACATGGCTCCAGACCCCCATCTCCAATATAGCCCTTTTAGTTCCCTTTAATGTGTAGGGGACCAAATCTCCACCCACCACTGCCTGCTTATGGATGCAGAAACTAGAAGGCCTCTGTCTGATCCACTATTCCATTTATGGTCCATGAAGATAAGATGCGGTTTCCCTCTAGGCCTGGCAATGTCTTGTTTTTCTTTTCTTTTCTCTCTCTCTCTTTTTTTAAAAATCTATCCTCTTCCTGGGCTTGGAACAGAGTTGATATAGGCCCAATATCCCTTAACTCCAAAATCCAAAACACTCTGAAACCTGAAAGTTTTTTAAAAGTTTGCTACAAGCTCATCTAATGACAAAATAATCCCTGAACTGATATGAGGCAATTTATAGTCATCATTTACTTTCCTTAGAATGAATATTCATATGATTCTTTAAGAAGTATGAATGTGTAAAATTGTAGGGTCATGTCCCAGACTCAGTGCACATGTATCAAGTACATGGAATAACCTTTTAGAAAGTCCCCAAAACCTGAATTCTAAAACAAATACAGCCTCAAAGATTTCAGATAAGGATTGTGACCTGCATTACAAAGCACAAAGTCACCACACTATCTTATCCAGAAGTCTGTCTCTGTCTCTTAAAACTGACTTTTCTAAATAGAAATTTAAAATACTTTAAACATAAACATTTTCAATGAATATTTAAAAATCTTCCATATATAAAGTTAACTTTAGAAAAGAAAGTATAGACCACTATCTTTTAAAATAGGTTAAATTTAGGCCTACCAAGAAACAGGAATACAGAAAACTACTTCTTGGGATCCCTTTCAGTCTTAAGATGCTTTGTTTACACAGAGCTCTAGGGATTACGACACAAAGCGTAGACAGTGGGATCACCTTCCCTTTTCCAGAGGCCCAGCCAGTCCTGTGTAACATGTGCTTAGGCACTTCTCACAACATCGATACACACCATCTCAAAAAGAAAAGCACCACTGCAAGCGCCACAGTGCTCCCCTAGTTTTTCTACTACTCTAGCAACTTACATTTCACAACCAAGATTAAGGGCTGATGTTGTTGCTGCTGTATAGGAAAAGGAAAATAAATGATTTTACTTTAAAGGTTGGTAGCTATCTATGTCCATCTGGAGCTAAAATTTTAAACAGATGTCTAATGGGAAACCAACTATGGAAAATGATACAGTTATCTATTAAGGCAATGAGATACAGCAAATAAGATATGCAGATATGAACATAAGCCTATAAAACTTTAAAGGATGTTTTTTCAAAAGAAAGAACATCTATGTTCTCATTTATTTGAAACCCACAGATTCTTCACAACCCTGTAAAGATCTTTTTTTTTTTCTTTTTTTTTCGGCCATGCTGCACGGCATATGCGATCTTAGTTCCCCAACCAGGGATCAAACCCGCACCCACTGCAGTGGAAGTGCAGAGCCTTAACCACTGGACTGCCAGGGAAGTCCCTAGATCTTTTTTTTTTTTCTCTTTAATGGCACATTGCTTTGAAAAACAGTCTGGCAGGTCCTCAAGAGGTTAGACACAGTTACTATATGACCCAGCAATTCCACTCCTAGGTATGGAATTTCTCTTTCTCCCAAGAGAAACGAAAACAAATGTCCACCCAAAAACTTATACACAATGTTCACAGCAGTATTACTCATAACAGCCCCAAAGTGAAAACAACCCAAATGTCCATCATCTGATGAATGGATAAATAAAATGTGGTATACAATGGAATAAAAAGGAATTAAGTGTTGACACATGCTACAATAAGCATGAACCTTGAAACATGGTGCTAAATAAAAGAAGCCAGTCACAAAAGGCCACATATTTTATGATTCCATTTATCAGAAATATTCAGAATAGGCAAATTTACAGAGAAAGAAAGTAGATTAATGGTTGCCTAGGATTTGCCTGGGGTTTGGGGGGAAATGAGTGACTACTAATGAGTGCAGGGTTATTTTTAGAGTGATGAAAATGTTCTAACATTAATTGTGGTGACAGTTACAAAACTGTGAATATACTAAAAACCACTGAAATTACGTGCTTTAAATGAGTAAACTGTACACTACGAAACTTATTTTAAAAACTGGCAAACAAGCCATATAACTAAAGCAAAAAGTCAACTGGGGGGCAGGGGGGACCTTCAAGATGGTGGAGGAGTAAGATGTGGAGATCACCTTCCTCCCCACAAATACATCAGAAATACAACTACATGTGGAACAACTCCTATAGAGCACCTACTGAACGCTGGCAGAAGACCTCAGACTTCCCAAAAGAGCCGTGTGGCTGACAGGGTCCTGGTGCTCTGGCCGGGTGTCAGGCCTGTGACTCTGAGATGGGAGAGCTGAGTTCAAGACATTGGTCCACCAGAGACCGCCCGGCTCCATGTAATATCAAACGGTGAAAGCTCTCCCAGAGATCTCCATCTCAATGCTAAGACCCAGCTCCACTCAACGACCAGCAAGCTACAGTACTGGACACCCTATGCCAAACAACTAGCAAGATAGGAACACAACCCCACCCATTAGCAGAGAGGCTGCCTAAAATCATAATAAGGTCACAGACACCCCAAAACACACCACCGGACACGGTCTTGCCCAGCAGAAAGACAAGATCCAGCCTCCTCCACCAGAACACAGGCAATAGGACACTCCACCAGGAAGCCTACAGAGCCCACTGAACCAACCTTAGCCACTGAGGGCAGACACCAAAACAGCGGGAACTATGAGCCTGTGAAAAGGAGACCCCAAACACAGTAAGTTAAGCAAAATGAGAAGACAGAGAAACACACAGCAGATGAAGGAGCAAGGTTAAAGCCCACCAGACCAAACAAAGAGGAAACAGGCACTCTAACTGAAAAAGAGTTCAGAGTAATGATAGTAAAGATGATCCAAAATCTTGGAAACAGAATGGAGAAAATACAAGTAACATTTAACAAGGACCTAGAAGAACTAAAGAGTAAACAAACAATGATGAAAAACACAATAAATGAAATTAAAAATTCACTAGAAGGAAACAATAACAGAATAACTGAGGGAGAAGAATGGATAAGTGACCTGGAAGATAAAATAGTGGAAATAAATACTGCAGAGCAGAATAAAGAAAAAAGAATGAAAAGAATTGAGGACAGTCATAGAGACCTCTGGGACAACACTAAATGAACCAAAATTCGCATTATAGGAGTCCCAGAAGAAGAGGAGAAAAAGAAAGGGACTGAGAAAATATTTGAAGAGATTATAGTTGAAAACTTCCCTGATATGGGAAAGGAAAGAGTCAATGAGGTCCAGCAAGCACAGAGAGTCCCATACAGGATGAATTCAAGGAGAAAAACACCAAGACACATATTAATCAAATATCAAAAATTAAACACAAAGAAAAAATATTAAAAGCAGCACGGGAAAAACAATAAATAACATACAAGGGAATCCCCATCAGGTTAACAGCTGATCTTTCAGCAGAAACCCTGCAAGCCAGAAGGGAGTAGCAGGACATAATTAAAGTGATGAAAGGGAAAAACCTACAACCAAGATTACTCTACGCAGCAAGGATCTCATCCAGATTTGATGGAGAAATTAAAACCTTTACAGATGAGGAAAAGCTAAGAGAATTCAGCAGCACCAAACCAGCTTTACAACAAATGCTAAAGGAACCTCCCTAGGCAGGAAACACAAGGAAAAGACCTACAATAACAAACCCAAAACAATTTTAAAAATGTTAATAGGAACATACATATCGATAATTACCTTAAATGTAAATGGATTAAATGCTCCAACCAAAAGACACAGACTGGCTGAATGGATACAAAAACAAGACCCATCTATATGCTGTCTACAAGAGACCCACTTCAGACCTAGGGACACATACAGACTGAAAATGAGGGGATGGAAAAAGATATTCCATACAAATGGAAATCAAAAGAAAGCTGGAGTAGCAATCCTCATATCACACAAAGTAGACTTTAAAACAAAGACTAGTTCCAGGGAAGATGGCGGAAGAGTAAGACACAGAGATCACCTTCCTCCCCACAGATACACCAGAAATACAGCTACACGTGGAACTCCTACAGAACACCTACTGAACGCTGGCAGAAGACCTCAGACCTCCCAAAAGGCAAGAAACACCCCCACGTACCTGGGTAGGGCAAAGCGGAGAGATTCCCGCACAGAGGATCGGTGCCGACTGGCACTCATCAGCCCGAGAGGCTTGACTGCTCGCCCGCCGGGGCAGGCGGCGCTGGAAGCTGAGGCTCGGGCTTCGGTCAGAGCGCAGGGAGAGGACTGGGGCTGGCGGTGAGAACTCAGCCTGAAGGGGGCTAATGTGCCACAGCTATCCGGGAGGGAGTCCGGGAAAACTCTGGAGCTGCCAAAGAGGCAAGAGACTGTTTCTTCCCTCTTGGTTTCCTGGTGCGCGAGGAGAGGGGATTAAGAGCGCTGCTTAAAGGAGCTCCAGAAACGAGCGCGAGTCGCGGCTGAAAGCGCGGAGCCCAGTGACGGGCGTGGGACGCTGGGGCTGCTGCTGCTGCCGCCGCCAAGAAGCCTGTGTGCGAGCGCAGGTCACTGTCCACACCGCCCTTCCGGGAGCCTGTGCAGCCCGCCAGAGCCGGGGTCCCGGGATCCAGGGACGGCTTCCCTGGGAGAACGCACGGCGCGCCTCGGGCTGGTGCAACGTCACGCTGGCCTCTGCCGCTGCAGGCTCGCCCCGCAATCTGTGCCCCTCCCTCCCGCCCGGCCTGAGTGAGCCAGAGCCCCCGAAGAGGCTGCTCCTTTAACCCTGTCCTGTCTGAGCGAAGAACAGACGCCCTCCGGCGACCTACACGCAGAGGCGGGGCCAAATCCAAAGCTGAGACCGGGAGCTGTGAGAACAAAGAAGAGAAAGGGAAATCTCTTCCAGCAGCCTCAGAAGCAGCGGATTAAAGCTCCACAATCAACTTGATGTACCCTGCATCTGTGGAATACATGAATGGACAACAAATCATCCCAAATTGAGGAGCCAGGAGTCAGTGCTGTGCCTCTGAGGTGGGAGAGCCAACTTCAGGACACTGGTCCACAAGAGACCTCCCAGCTCCACATATCAAACGGCAAAAATCTTCCAGAGATCTCCATCTCAACACCAGCACCCAGCTTCACTCAACGACCAGCAAGCTACAGTGCTGGACACCCTATGCCAAACAACTAGCAAGACAGGAACACAACGCCACCCATTAGCAGAGAGGCTGCCTAAAATCATAAAAAGTCCGCAGACACCCCAAAACACACCACCAGACGTGAACCTGCACACCAGAAAGACAAGATCCAGCCTCATCCACCAGAACACAGGCACTAGTCCCCTCCACCAGGAAGCCTACACAACCCACTAAACCAACCTTAGCCACTGGGGACAGACACCAAAAACAACGGGAACTACGAGCCTGCAGCCTGCAAAAAGGAGACCCCAAACACAGTAACATAAGCAAAATGAGAAGACAGAAAAACACATAGCAGGAGAAGGAGCAAGATAAAAACCCACCAGACCTAACAAATGAAGAGGTAATAGGCAGTCTACCTGAAAAAGAATTCAGAATAATGATAGTAAAGATGATCCAAGATTCTATTTCTAAGATCCAAAATCTTGGAAATAGAATAGACAAAATGCAAGAAACAGTTAACAAGGACCTAGAAGAACTAAAGATGAATCAAGCATCGATTAAAAACACAATAAATGAAATGAAAAATACTCTAGATGGGATCAATAGCAGAATAACTGAGGCAGAAGAATGGATAAGTGAGGTGGAAGATAAAATAGTGGAAATAACTGCTGCAGAGCAAAATAAAGAAAAAAGAATGAAAAGAACAGAGGACAGTCTCAGAGACCTCTGGGACAACATTAAATGCACCAACATTCGAATTATAGGGGTTCCAGAGAAGAAGAGAAAAAGAAAGGGACTGAGAAAATATTTGAAGAGATTATAGTTGAAAACTTCCCTAATATGGGAAAGGAAATAGTTAATCAAGTCCAGGAGGCACAGAGAGTCCCATACAGAATAAATCCAAGGAGAAATAGGCCAAGACACATATTAATCAAACTGTCAAAAATTAAACACAAAGAGATCATATTAAAAGCAGCAAGGGAAAAACAAAAAATAACACACAAGGGAATCCCCATCAGGATAACAGCTGATCTCTCAGCAGAAACTCTACAAGCCAGAAGGGAGTGGCAGGACATAATTAAAGTGATGAAGGAGAAAAACCTGCAACCAAAATTACCCAGCAAGGATCTCATTCAGATTTGATGGAGAAATTAAAACGTTTACAGACAAGCAAAAGCTGAGAGAGTTCAGCACCACCAAACCAGCTTTACAACAAATGCTAAAAGAACTTCTCTAGGCAAGAAACACAACAGAAGGAAAAGACCTACAATAACGAACCCAAAACAATTAAGAAAATGGGAATAGGAACATACATACCGATATTTACCTTAAATGTAAATGGACTAAATGCTCCCACCGAAAGACACAGATTGGCTGAATGGATACAAAAACAAGACCCATATATATGCTGTCTACAAGAGACCCACTTCAGACCTAGAGACACATACAAACTGAAAGTAAGGGCATGGAAAAAGATATTCCATGCAAATGGAAACCAAAAGAAAGCTGGAGTAGCAATTCTCATATCAGACAAAATAGACTTTAAAATAAAGACTACTAGAAGAGACAAAGAAGGACACTACCTAATGATCAAGGGATCGATCCAAGAAGAAGATATAACAATTGTAAATATTTATGCACCCAACATAAGAGCACCTCAATACATAAGGCAAATACTAACAGCCATAAAAAGAGAAATTGACAGTAACACAATCATAGTAGGGGATTTTAACACCCCACTTTCACCAATGGACAGATCATCCAAAATGAAAATAAATAAGGAAACACAAGCTTTAAATGATACATTAAACAAGATGGACTTAATTGATATTTATAGGACATTCCATCCAAAAACAACAGAATACACATTTTTCTCAGGTGCTCATGGAATATTCTCCAGGATAGATCATATCTTGGGTCACAAATCAAGCCTTGGTAAATTTAAGAAAATTGAAATGGTATCAAGTATCTTTTCCGACCACAATGCTATGAGACTAGACATCAATTACAGGAAAAGATCTGTAAAAAATACAAACACATGGAGGCTAAACAATACACTACTCAATAACGAAGTGGTCACTGAAGAAATCAAAGAGGAAATTAAAAAATACCTAGAAACAAATGACAATGGAGACACGATGACCCAAAACCTATGGGACGCAGCAAAAGCAGTTCTAAGAGGGAAGTTTATAGCAATACAATCCTACCTTAAGAAACAGGAAACATCTCAAATAAACAACCTAACCTTGCACCTAAAGCAATTAGAGAAAGAAGAACAAAAACATCCCAAAGTTAGCAGAAGGAAAGAAATCATAAAAATCAGATCGGAAATAAATGAAAAAGAAATGAAAGAAATGATAGCAAAGATCAAAAAAATTAAAAGCTGGTTCTTTGAGAAGATAAACAAAATTGATAAACCATTAGCCAGACTCATCAAGAAAAAAAGGGAGAAGACTCAAATCAATAGAATTAGAAATGAAAAAGGAGAAGTAACAACTGACACTGCAGAAATACAAAAGATCATGAGAGATTACTACAAACAACTCTATGCCAATAAAATGGACAACCTGGAAGAAATGGACAAATTCTTAGAAATGCACAACCTGCCAAGACTGACTCAGGAAGAAATAGAAAATATGAACAGACCAATCACAAGCACTGAAATTGAAACTGTGATAAAAAAATCTTCCAACAAACAAAAGCCCAGGACCAGATGGCTTCACAGGAGAATTCTATCAAGCATTTAGAGAAGAGCTAACACCAACCCTTCTCAAACTCTTCCAAAATATAGCAGAGGGAGGAACACTCCCAAACTCATTCTACGAGGCCACCATCACCTTGATACCAAAACCAGGCAAGGATGTCACAAAGAAAGAAAACTACAGGCCAATATCACTGATGGACATAGATGCAAAAATCCTCAACAAAATACTAGCAAACAGAATCCAACAGCACATTAAAAGGATCATACACCATGATCAAGTGGGGTTTATCCCAGGAATGCAAGGATTCTTCAATATACGCAAATCAATCAATGTGATACACCATATTAGCAAATTGAAGGAGAAAAACCATATGATCATCTCAATAGATGCAGAGAAAGCTTTTGACAAAATTCAACACCCATTTATGATAAAAACCCTGCAGAAAGTAGGCATAGAGGGAACTTTCCTCAACATAATAAAAGCCATATATGACAAACCCACAGCCAGCATCGTCCTCAATGGTGAAAAACTGAAACCATTTCCACTAAGATCAGGAACAAGACAAGGTTGCCCACTCTCACCACTCTTATTCAACATAGTTTTGGAAGTTTTAGCCACAGCAATCAGAGAAGAAAAGGAAATAAAAGGAATCCAAATCGGAAAAGAAGAAGTAAAGCTGTCACTGTTTGCAGAGGACATGATACTATACATAGAGAATCCTAAATATGCTACCAGAAAACTACTAGAGCTAATCAATGAATTTGGTAAAGTAGCAGGATACAAAATTAATGCACAGAAATCTCTGGCATTCCTATATACTAATGATGAAAAATCTGAAAGTGAAATCAAGGAAACACTCCCATTTACCACTGCAACAAAAAGAATAAAATATCTAGGAATAAACCTACCTAAGGAGACAAAAGACCTGTATGCAGAAAATTATAAGACACTGATGAAAGAAATTAAAGATGATACAAATAGATGGAGAGATGTACCATGTTCTTGGATTGGAAGAATCAACATTGTGAAAATGACTCTACTACCCAAAGCAATCTACAGATTCAATGCAATCCCTATCAAACTACCACTGGCATTTTTCACAGAACTAGAACAAAAAATTTCACAATTTGTATGGAAACACAAAAGACCCCGAATAGCCAAAGCAATCTTGAGAACGGAAAATGGAGCTGGAGGAATCAGGCTCCCTGACTTCAGACTATACTACAAAGCTACAGTAATCAAGACAGTATGGTACTGGCACAAAAACAGAAAGATAGATCAATGGAACAGGATAGAAAGCCCAGAGATAAACCCACGCACATATGGTCACGTTATCTTTGATAAAGGAGGCAGGAATGTACAGTGGAGAAAGGACAGTCTCTTCAATAAGTGGTGCTGAGAAAACTGGACAGGGACATGTAAAAGTATGAGATTAGATCACTCCCTAACACCATACACAAAAATAAGCTCAAAATGGATTAAAGACCTAAATGTAAGGCCAGACACTATCAAACTCTTAGAGGAAAACATAGGCAGAACACTCTATGACATAAATCACATCAAGATCCTTTCTGACCCACCTCCTAGAGAAATGGAAATAAAGACAAAAATAAACACATGGGACCTAATGAAACTTAAAAGCTTTTGCACAGCAAAGGAAACCATAAACAAGACCAAAAGACAACCCTCAGAATGGGAGAAAGTATTTGCAAATGAAGCAACTGACAAAGGATTAATCTCCAAAATTTATAAGCAGCTCATGCAGCTCAATAACAAAAAAACAAACAACCCAATCCAAAAATGGGCAGAAGACCTAAACAGACATTTCTCCACAGAAGATATACAGACTGCCAACAAACACATGAAAGGATGCTCAACATCTTTACTCATTAGAGAAATGCAAATCAAAACCACAGTGAGATATCATCTCACACCAGTCAGAATGGCCATCATCAAAAAATCTAGAAACAATAAATGCTGGAGAGGGTGTGGAAAAAAGGGAACACTCTTGCACTGCTGGTGAGAATGTGAATTGGTACAGCCGCTATGGAGAACGGTATGGAGGTTCCTTAAAAAACTACAAATAGAACTACCATATGACCCAGCAATCCCACTACTGGGCATATACCCTGTGAAAACCATAATTCAAAAAGAGTCATGCACCAAAATGTTCATAGCAGCTCTATTTACAATAGCCCGGAGATGGAAACAACCTAGGTGTCCATCATCGGATAAATGGATAAAGAAGATGTGGCACATATATACAATGGAATATTACTCAGCCATAAAAAGAAACGAAATTGAGCTATTTGTAATGAGGTGGATGGACCTAGAGTCTGTCATACAGAGTGAAGTAAGTCAGAAAGAGAAAGACAAATACTGTATGCTGACACATATATATGGAATTTAAGAAAAAAAATGTCATGAAGAACATAGGGGTAAGACAGGGATAAAGACACAGACCTACTAGAGAAAGGACTTGAGGATATGGGGAGGGGGAAGGGTAAGCTGTGACAAAGCGAAAGAGCAGCATGGACATATATACACTACCAAACGTAAGGTAGATAGCTAGTGGGAAGCAGCCGCATAGCACAGGGAGATCAGCTCGGTGCTTTGTGACCGCCTGGAGGGGTGGGATAAGGAGGGTGGGAGGGAGACGCAAAAGGGAGGGGATATGGGAACATATGTATATGTTTAACTGATTAAATTTGTTATAAAGCAGAAAAAAAATCAAGATTAGACCAATAAGAAGTTCAGATCATAAAAATTTTAAACAAAGAAAAAAAAAGACTATTACAAGAGACAAAGAAGGACACTACATAATGACCAAGAGATCAATACAAAAAGAAGATATAACAATTGTAAATATTTATGCACCTAACATAAGAGCACCTCAATACATAAGACAAATGCTAACAGCCATAAGAGGGGAAATCGACAGTAACACAAAAATAGTAGGGGACTTTAACACCCCCACTTTCACCAATGGACAGATCATCCAAAATGAAAATAAATAAGGAAACACAAGCCTTAAATGACACATTAAACAAGATGCACTTAATTGATATTTATAGGACATTCCATCCAAAAACAACAGAATACACTTTCTTCTCAAGTGCTCATGGAACATTCTCCAGGATAGATCATATCTTGGGACACAAATCAAGCCTTGGTAAATTTAAGAAAATTGAAATCGTATCAAGTATCTTTTCTGATCACAACGCTATCACACTAGATATCAATTACAGGAAAAAAATCTGTAAAAAATACAAACACATGTAGGCTAAACAATATGCTACTAAATAACCAAGAGATCACTGAAGAAATCAAAGAGGAAATCAAAAAATACCTAGAAACAAATGACAATGAAAACACGACAATCCAAATCCTATGGGATGCAGCAACAGCAGTTCTAAGAGGGAAGTTTACAGCAATACAATCCTACCTAAAGAAACAAGAACATCTCAAATAAACAACCTAACTTACACCTGAAACAATCAGAGAAAGAAGAACAAAAAACCTCAAAGTTAGCAGAAGGAAAGAAATCATAAAGATCAGATCAGAAATAAATGAAAAAGAAATGAAGGAAACAACAGCAAAGATCAATAAAACAAAAAGCTGGTTCTTTGAGAAGATAAACAAAATTGATAAACCATTAGCCAGACTCATTAAGAAAAAAAGGGAGAAGACTCAAATCACTAGAATTAGAAATGAAAAGGAGAAGTAACAACTGACACTGCAGAAATATAAAGGATCATGAGAGATTACTACAAGGAACTACATGCCAATAAAATGGACAACCTGGAAGAAATGGACAAATTCTTAGAGAAGCACAACCTTCTGAGACTGAACCAGGAAGAAATAGAAAATATAAACAGACCAATCACAAGCACTGAAATTGAGACTGTGATTAAAAATCTTCCAACAAACAAAAGTTCAGGACCAGATGGCTTCACAGGCGAATTCTATCAAACATTTAGAGAAGAGCTAACACCAACCCTTCTCAAACTCTTCCAAAATATAGCAGAGGGAGGAACACTCCCAAACTCATTCTACGAGGCCACCATCACCCTGATACCAAAACCAGACAAAGATGTCACAAAGAAAGAAAACTACAGGCCAATATCACTGATGAACACAGATGCAAAAATCCTCAACAAAATACTAGCAACAGAATCCAAGAGCACATTAAAAGGATCATACACCATGATCAAGTGGGGTTTATCCCAGGAATGCAAGGATTCTTCAGTATATACAACTCAGTCAATGTGATACACCATATTAACAAATTGAAGGAGAAAAACCATATGATCATCTCCATAGATGCAGAAAAAGCTTTTGACAAAATTCAGTACACATTTATGATAAAAAAACCCTCCAGAAAGTAGGCATAGAGGGAACCTACCTCAACGTAATAAAGGCCATATATGACAAACTCACAGCCAACATTGTTCTCAGTGGTGAAAAACTGAAACCATTTCCACTAAGATCAGGAACAAGACAAGGTTGTCCACTCTCACCACTCTTATTCAACATAGTTTTGGAAGTTTTAGCCACAGCAATCAGAGAAGAAAAAGAAATAAAAGGAATCCAAATTGGAAAAGAAGAAGTAATGCTGTCATTGTTTGCAGATGACATGATACTATACATAGAGAATCCTAAAGATGCCACCAGAAAACTACTAGAAGTAATCAATGAATTTGGTAAAGTAGCAGGACACAAAATTAATGCACAGAAATTTGCATTCCTATACACTAATGATGAAAAATCTTAAGAGAAATTAAGGAAACACTCCCATTTACCACTGCAACAAAAAGAATAAAATACCTAGGAATAAACCTACCTAGGGAGACAAAAGACCTGTATGCAGAAAACTATAAGACACTGATGAAAGAAATTAAAGATGACACAAACAGATGGAGAGATATACCACATTCTTGGATTGGAAGAATCAATATTGTGAAAATGACTATATTACCCAAAGCAATCTACAGATTCAATGCAATCCCTATCAAATTACCAATGGCATTTTTTTACAGAAGTAGAACAAAAAAATCTTAAAATTTGTATGGAGACACAAAAGACCCCGAATAGCCAAAGCAGTCTTGAGGGAAAAAAACAGAGCTGGAGGAATCAGATTACCTGACTTCATGCTATACTACAAAGCTACAGTAATCAAGACAATATGGTACTTGCACAAAAACAGAAATATAGATCAATGGAACAGTTTAGAAAGCCCAGAGACAAGCCCACGCACCTATGGTCAACTAATCTATGACAAAGGAGGCAAGGATATACAATGGAGAAAAGATAGTCTCTTCAATAAGTGGTGCTGGGAAAACTGGACAGCTACATGTAAAAGAATGAAATTAGAACACTCCCTAAAACCATACATAAAAATAAACTCAAAATGGATTAGAGACCTAAATGTAAGACCGGACACTATAAAACTCTTAGAAGAAAACATAGGAAGAACACTCTGTGACATAAATCACAGCAAGATCTTTTTTGATCCACCTCCTAGAGTAATGGAAATAAAAACAAAAATAAACAAATGGGACCTAATGAAACTTAAAAGCTTTTGCAAAGCAAAGGAAACTACAAACAAAACGAAAAGACAACCCTCAGAATGGGAGAAAATATTTGCAAACGAATCAACGGACAAAGGATTAATCTCCAAAATATATAAAGTCATGCAGCTCAATATTAAAAAAAACAAACAACCCAATCCAAAAATGGGCAGAAGACCTAAATAGACATTTCTCCAAAGAAGACATACAGATGGCCAAGAACCACATGAAAAGCTACTCAACATCACTAATTATTAGGGAAATGCAAATCAAAACTACAATGAGGTATCACCTCACACCAGTTAGAATGGGCATCATCAGAAAATCTACGAACAATAAATGCTGGAGAGGGTGTGGAGAAAAGGCAACCCTCTTGCACTGTTGGTGGGAATGTTAATTGATACAGCCACTATGTAGAACAGTATGGAGGTTCCTTAAAAAACTAAAAGTAGAACTACCATACGACCCAGCAATCCCACTACTGGGCATATATCCTGAAAAAACCATAATTCAAAAAGACACATGCACCCCAATGTTCAGTGCAGAACTATTTACAATAGCCAGGTCACGGAAGCAACCTAAATGCCCATCGACAGATGAATCGATAAAGAAGATGTGGTACATATATACAATGGAATATTACTCAGCCATAAAACGGAACGAAATTGGGTCATTTGTAGAGACATGGATGAATCTAGAGACTGTCATACAGAGTGAAGTAAGTCAGAAAGAGAAAAACAAATATCGTATATTAATGCATATATGTGGAACCTAGAAAAGTACAGATGAACCGTTTTGCAGGGCAGAAATTGAGACACAGATGTAGAGAACAAACATATGGACACCAAGGGGGGAAAGCAGCAGGGCGGTGGGGCTGGTGGTGTGATGAATTGGGAGACTGGGATTGACATGTACACACCAATGTGTATAAAATTGATGACTAATAAGGACCTGATGTATAAAAAAATAAATAAAAATTTTTAAAAAAGAGTCATGTACCACAACGTTAATTGCAGCTCTATTTACAATAGCCAGGACATGGAAGCAACCTAAGTGTCCATTGACAGGTGAATGGATAAAGAAGATGTGGCACATATATACAATAGAATATTACTCAGCCATAAAAAGAAACGAAACTTAGTTATTTGTAGTAAGGTGAATGGACCTAGAGTCTGTCATACAAAGTGAAGTAAGTAAGAAAGAGAAAAACAAATACTGTATGCTAACACATATATATGGAATCTAAAAACAAAAAAGTGGTTCTGAAGAACCTAGGGGCAGGACAGAAATAAAGACGCAGACAGTAGAGAATGGACTTGAGGACACGGGGAGGGGCAAGGGTAAGTTGGGACAAAGTGAGAGAGTGGCATGGACATATATACACTACCAAACGTAAAATAGATAGCTAGTGGGAAGCAGCCACTTCGCACAGGGAGATCAGCTCAGTGGTTTGTGACCACCTAGAGGGGTGGGATAGGGAGGGTGGGAGGGAGGGAGACGCAAGAGGGAAGAGATATGGGGATATATGTATATGTATAGCTGATTCACTTTGTTATCAAGCAGAAACTAACACACCATTGTAAAGCAATTATACTCCAATAAAGATGTTAAAAAAAAAACCATGCTTCTAAACGCACCTTTTAACTGGAGTTATATGGAAATTGAATTAAAGGTACCAAAGATTTAAATTAATGTGTCAGAAAATAAGCAAACAGTTTGTGATTTTCAACATAGCTGTTCTTTCCCTTCCTCCTATTGTTCACTGTAAAGCTCCATTACCATAAAATAGGATTAAAGGAAAGGGAAAAAAGGCTTAAATGCAAATTTCTAAAATTCTATTCTCTTGAGAGAAAGGCATGACAAACTATCAGTTAAATGGGATCTGGAAATACTTTATCTATAATCATGTTTACCCTTAATTAGCAAGGGTCATTACATATTTCCAACTCTTAATGTGGACGGTACTTTTAGTACCCTGGCAAATGCCATAGCTCAGACTGTTCAACTGTGCTGTAAAAATACTCAGCTATGTGGGGGAATAGCTCATTTTCACCTGTATTTGACGATAATCTCATTCACTTAAGAGTATCAAGAGAGAAAAGGAAAGGTCTTCAGAATAAAGACACTTTAAAAGCTTTCATCATATTCACATTTTTGTGTCTTAAAATTCCATTAAATGTTATTTCCTAAAGATTCCTGCCCCTCCACCCCTGCCATTTACACAACAGTCAGCTACTAATCTCAAATGTTATGGATTGGTGGCCACAAAGGGCATAAGAAAACCTTTCTGAAAAGTCCAGCTCCTGTTCTCCGATGAGGACAGCTCATTTCCCCAGGGATGGCAGTACCAGATGCGCAAACTGATGACTAGCAGGTGACCAAGGTGCTGGATAAGCTGTTTCTTGCTCTAAATCTAACTGCCAGGACCCCCAGGCTTAATGCTCAAACCAGCATGCTTCCCAAGGGGTGCTCGCCCTCAAGGCAAAGGCTGGGGACAAGAAGCCACACTGAACTTTCAATTTGTCAGCAGTCATCCAAAGGACACAAGTTTATTAGCTTAGCAAACCGACACAATTTTTTTAGTCTGGCTGTTCTTCACTAAAATAAAATGCAAACAAAACCTGCCAATACCTGCTTTGAATAGGCCCACCTGCCACCTAAGGTACTTGTCTCAGATCAGCAATAGTAATAGTATTCCACCTCTAGTACCAATTAAAGGAAATAAGAAGTACTCTAATCTCTCTCTTTTTTTTTTTTTTTTTTTTTTTGCGGTACGCAGGCCTCTCACTGTTGTGGCCTCTCCCATTGCGGAGCACAGGCTCCGGACGCGCAGGCTCAGCGGCCATGGCTCACGGGCCCAGCCGCTCCACGGCATGTGGGATCTTCCCGGACCAGGGCACGAACCCGTGTCCCCTGCAACGGCAGGCGGACTCTCAACCACTGTGCCACCAGGGAAGCCCTCTAATCTCTTTTTGATACCTGTAACAAATAGAATATCAATGTCCTCCTAAGTTCATTTTAATGCTGGTTTCTTAAAATTAGATTGTCAAACTTCCAGCATAAAAATAACTATATTGTCACAGGCATACCCATTTTACTGTGCTTCGCAGATACTGCTTTTTCGTTTTGGTTTTTTTTTTAACAAATTAAAGGTTTGTGGCAACCTTGCATCAAACAAGTCTACTGGCGGGATTTCCCAACAGCATTTGCTCACTTCATGTCTCTGTGTCACACTTTGGTAATTTTCATAATTTCAAACTTTCTCATCATTATTATATTTGTTATGGTGATCTGTGATCAGTGATCTTTGATGTTATTGCAAAAAGACTGACTCACTGAAAACTCAGATGGTGGTTAGCATTTTTTAGCAATGGTATTTTAAAATTAAGGTATGTACATTATTTTTTTAGGCATAATGTCCTTGCACACTTAACAGACCATAGTATAAACATAACTTTTATATGCTTGGGAAACAAAAAGATTCATGTGAATCATGTTATTATGATATTTGCTTTATTGCAGTGGTCTGGAATTAAACCCACAATGTCTCTGAGGTATCTCGGTACTTATTTTTTTAAACAATTTAACCCTGTCCCCAAACTTTCTTCCTAAGAACTCACCTTAGGAAAACACGTATTTGAGTTGTGGGGCAGTGGGAACTATGTTACCTGTTACCTGCTGTTCAGGTAACAGGGAGGCAAGCTCAGCAGAGTGATACAGGACCAGACGGCCTGAGTCCAGGTCTGGACACTACCACGTGTCAGCTGTGATTACTTCCTCGGCAAGCCTTCTTTCTTCACCTGTACAACATGGACTGTAACAGTGCCTACTTTATAGGACAGTCCAAAGGATTCAATATGATAATCCATTTAACCCTCAGGGCCTGTCTGGCACATCACACAGTGACCAAAATAGGCTAGGACTATGACAGAGTGATGACATCCCTAGATGCCACATCCCCACACCAACAGCAGGCATGATACAAATGCTTTCATGGGTTACTTCAGCCAGCGGTAGCGAGGCACAGTGTGGAGACAAACACTGGCCCTGGGCAATCTCATTATCTTGGCCCTAAGTCACTCTATTTGAAGGCTTGATTTCCTCTTGGAAATTGAAAAAGTCTTACAAGATCAGTGGTTTTTCTTTCTTTAAAAAAAAAAAAAAAAAGAGTCCCTCCCATCAGGAAACATGCACAAGCCTCTTAGATAGCCTCATCCACCAAAGGGCAGATAGCAGAAGCAAGATGAACTACAGTCCTGCAGCCTGTGGAACAAAACCCACATTCACAGAAAGACAGACAAGATGAAAAGGCAGAGGGCTATGTACCAGATGAAGGAACAAGATGAAACCCCAGAAAAACAACTAAATGAAGTGGAGATAGGCAACCTTCCAGAAAAAGAATTCAGAATTATGATAGTGAAGATGATCCAGGACCTTGGAAAAAGAATGGAGGCAAAGATCGAAAAGATGCAAGAAATGTTTAACAAAGACCTAGAAGAATTAAAGAACAAACAAACGGAGATGAACAATACAATAACTGAAATGAAAACTACACTAGAAGGAGTCAATAGCAGAATAACTGAGGTAGAAGAACGGATAAATGACCTGGAAGACAGAATGGTGGAATTCACTGCTGTGGAACAGAGTAAAGAAAAAAGAATGAAAAGAAATGAAGACAGCCTAAGAGACCTCTGGGACAACATTAAACGCAACAACATTTGCATTATAGGGGTCCCAGGAGAAGAAGAGAGAGAGAAAGGACCTGAGAAAATATTTGAAGAGATTATAGTTGAAAACTTCCCTAACATGGGAAAGGAAATAGCCACCCAAGTCCAGGAAGCGCAGAGAGTCCCATACAGGATAAACTCAAGGAGAAACAGGCCGAGACACATAGTAATCAAACTGGCAAAAATTAAAGCCAAAGAAAAATTATTGAAAGCAGCAAGGGAAAAACAACACATAACATACAAGGGAACTCCCATAAGGTTAACAGCTGATTTCTCAGCAGAAACTCTACAAGCCAGAAGGGAGTGGCATGATATACTTAAAGTGATGAAAGGGAAGAACCTGCAACCAAGATTACTCTACCCAGCAAGGATCTCATTCAGATTCAATGGAGAAATCAAAAGCTTTACAGACAAGCAAAAGCTAAGAGAATTCAGCACCACCAAACCAGCTCTACAACAAGTGCTAAAGGAACTTCTCTAAATGGGAAGCACAAGAGAAGAAAAGGATCTACAAAAATAAACCCAAAACAATTAAGAAAATGGTCATAGGAACATACATATCGATAATTCCTTAAACGTGAATGGATTAAATGCTCCAACCAAAAGACATAGACTGGCTGAATGGATACAAAAACCAAGACCCATCTATATGCTGTCTATAAGAGACCCACTTCAGACCTAGGAACACATACAGACAGTGAGGGGATGGAAAAAGATATTCCATGCAAGTGGAAATCAAAAGAAAGCTGGAGTAGCAATACTCATACCAGATAAAATAGACTTTAAAATAAAGAATGTTACAAGAGACAAGGAAGGACACTACATACTGATCAAGGGATCAATCCAAGAAGAAGATATAACAATTATAAATATATATGCACCCAACATAGGAGCACCTCAATACATAAGGCAGCTATAACAGAGGAAACAGCTATAAAAGAGGAAATCGACAGTAACACAATAATAATGGGGTACTTTAACAACTCATTTACACCACTGGACAGATCATCCAAACAGAAAATTAATATGGAAACACAAGCTTTAAATGACACAATAGAGCAGGTAGATTTAATTGATATTTATAGAACCTTCCATCCAAAAACAGCAGATTACACTTTCTTCTCAACTGCACACGGAACATCCTCCAGGATAGATCACATCTTGGGTCACAAATCAAGCCATGGTAAATTTAAGAAAATTGAAATCATATCAAGCATCTTTTCTAACCACAATGCTATGAGATTAGAAATGAATTACAGGGGGAAAAAAAACATAAAAGACACCGACACATGGATAAATAACCAAGAGATCACTGAAGAAATCAAAGAGGAAATCAAAAAATACCTAGAGACAAATGACAATGAAAACACAACGATCCAAAACCTATGGGATGCAGCAAAAGCAGTTCTAAGAGGGAAGTTTAGAGCTATACAAGCCTACCTCAAGAAACAAGAAGAATCTCAAATAAACAATGTAACCTTACACCTAAAGGAACTAGAGAAAGAAGAACAAACAAAACCAAAAGTCAGCAGAAGGAAAGAAATCATAAAGATCAGAGCAGAAATAAATGAAATAGAAATAAAACAATAGCAAAGACCAATAAAACTAAAAGCTGGTTCTTTGAGAAGATAAACAAAAATGGATAAACCATTAGCCAGACTCATCAAGAAAAAGAGGGAGAGGACTCAAATCAATAAAATTAGAAATGAAAAAGGAAAAAAAAAAACTTTTAAAAAAACTACAAGAGAATTATAGCCTGAGAGAAATTTCAAGAAATATAGATAGAAGATATAATAAAAGTTAAATCTCACCTTCTTGACTTCCCCTACCCCAAACCAATTTTTGAACTGTGCTATGCAGAGTCTTAGGGATTCCTAGAAACAGAAGGTGGCTTTCCAGCAGAAGCCAAGTAGGCAGGGCCCCAAGAAACCCCTCTTCTCCCATCACTACCTCAACAAAAGCAGCCCTGGCTTCTATGCATTTTATATACTGGATTTCACAGATTTTAAAACAAAGGTTCCACTACCAAAGTGAGACTTGAAAATCACAGGATTAAATTACTCTAAAGATATTATCCAGCTCTAAAACTCTATGATTCTGGCCTATTAAACCAAATCCCCATAGTTGCCGTTACATCTGTATCAAGTTTCCATAAACTTTCCTGAGACTTTACCTTACCTCTAGCTCAAGATCCTGAGGTTCCATTTCAGAAAGCGATAGCACAGCAGTTTTGGTAACTTTACAGACCTCGTGGTCTCCTGGAAGTTTGCCCACCAAAGCCTTCTGCCGAATTAAAATAAGCCACCATGGTAGATCTGAAAGAGAAAAGTCATATTTAATGTCTGGCTTCTATAAAGTGGTACTGTCCCAGCAAGCTGAAGGTGAATAATCAAACACAGTGTGCAAAAGATACAACCCTTTAAAGCAGCGGTCCCCAGCCTTTTAGGCATCAGGGACCGGTTTCGTGGAAGACAATTTTTCCACGGCCAAGGCAGGGTGGGGTGTCGTTCAGGTGGTAATGTGAGCGGTGGGGGGGACATTTCAGGTAGCAACGCGAGCAATGGTTCAAGCAGTAATGCAAGCGATGGGGAGCGGCAGATGAAGCTTTACCTGCTCCCCCCTCCTCCCCTCCCCGCTCACCCTGTTGCGTGGCCCGGTTCCTAACAGGCCGTGGACTGGTACCTTTTAGAGCACAACAAAGATATAAAAATGACCCTTAAATGTATGAAAAGATGTTCAATGGAGATGTAAATTAAAATGTTGCAATACCATTCTCACCCATCAGCTTGGGGATAATAAAAAAGTATGAGAGCACATTTGCTGGCCAGGCTGTGGGAACCAGGCACTCTCCTAGTGCTGGTGGGAACACAAACGCACACAACTTTTCTGGAGGGAAATTTTGTGATAACTAATAATAAAACATACACACTTACCTTTTAACCTAGCAATCCCACTCTTGTGAATTTACCCTGAAGACACACCTCAACAACACAAAAGTACACATACTCAAATCTATTCATTGCAGCAGTTTACAACTGTAAAATACTGGAAACAACTAGAATGCCCAGACATAGGAGAATGGTTGAATAAACTATGGCACATCTATGCAGTAGAGTACTATGCAGCTGTAAAAAAAAAAAAGACTTAGAAGCATTCTGTAAACTGATAAGAAATGATTCCTAGATATATTAAGGGGATAAACTGGATATTATTAATATACAATAAGGGTATTACATAATAAGGTATAGTATTAAATCAAAGCACAAAAGAGTATCTAGAGTGTGCCACCCTTTCTGTAAGAAAGATGAGAAAATATGCACATATCTGCTCATTTGTACAAAAAAAAAGAGGAAAGAGAAATTAGAAATTAATGAAATTGGTTACTGAACAAGGAGTAGGTGGAAATGACATGGAAGGAAGAGAAAACAGGAATGGGATAAAAGAGATCAGGGGGATGACATCTCTCCAAGTATACCCTTTCACGTAGTTCTGACTCTTAGAATCATGGTAATGTTTCACATCCCCTCAAAAACAAGTAGTTCAAATTAACCAGAATGTGAAGGGAACCCGAAACAAAATGCAAAGAGTCACCCAACTCTGTTACAAATGGAAAATGTAACCATAATGTAGGAGATAAGGAAGAAATAAACTAATCTAAGTAACTTTGGAAGACAGTATTTTGCAAGGATAAAGACAAAAAGAACTGTATACAATATTGTACTCTGGTTAGTGAATTATTTTTCAGAAGGGTATGAGTTAGCAATTCCAAAACTACTTTATGTGTACACTAGGACTGAGCAAATAAGTAAACATATTAAAGAAAGTGGGGGAGGGGTGTAAAACAAATGAAAGAAATATTTAATAATTACAAGAAAGAAAGGAAAGGAAACACCTAGAGGCCCAATAGTTATCTTTCCAATCCAAATTTCTACTTCTCACAAAAGATTTCTATTTAACTGAGAAATGGTCTATGAGAGACAACATCCAAAAGCAATTTTTCATTTTATGAGGCTACACCCTTTAAAAATACTACCTAATTAGTACCAAAAATAATTGAAAACAGTGTTTCAGGAATTTCTTACTATAGAAAAATAGCATGATGGATATATATTCCCCTTATGAAACAATATTCTTTAAAAGATATATAGTATTTTAATTTCCCCCATTTTTCCCCCAAATATTAGTCAACTCTCATTTTAGGGAAAGTGCTCTGGAGATGTGCTTAAAGCATTTCATAAATGCAAGTATTTGGAAACGTTTCATTATTCTTTATAAAATAGGGTAGAAATCTACTCCAAAGTTTCAAGGCTTTTGCAGGTTATTTCATTAATATCATTAAACTTTAACCAAGAACCTACCATGTGCTGGGAAGTACGTCAGGCATAGATTAAGGTTACCAAGCACCTAACACACAATAAACCTAACACAAAATAAATAAAGCACATAATACATAATAAACTGTTGAATGCTAATACAGTCTGCTGAATAAAAAGAAATTCTTACCACAGGTCTCTTAACCTCACAGGAATAATTTCTATTTTACACTGAACAATTTAGTGTTGGCAGATGATCAGACAAGCCAACATTAGGAAGCCCTCTTCCCAGTTTACGCCTTCTTGCTTTCATATTAACATTAAGAATTGCGATTTTAAGAAATTACAGCAATGACAAAAACACAATGTGCACAATCAAATGTAATAAATGTCTTTCCAATAAGCCATCCAATGGTATAGTACCAAAAATATAAAAATATTAAATTTCAAACACAGAGGTGTTGCTTCACACATAGACTCACTTGGGAAACCAAAGGCGTGCTTTTTTCCACAAAAACATTGGTATTGTCAAACTGAAATTCAACTTACAAACTCAAATACATTTAAAAATAAAATATGCATATTTTTAGAGTTTAGCTAGCTACTCATACACAGAAACTGAAAAACTGAGGTGCTTCTATAAAAAAAAAATGACAGACTTTAGGCCTGAGGGATTATAATGAAGACTAAATCTGAGAAAATACCATGTATATGATCTCAAATAAAAGAGAAAAAATTTTGTAAACAGTAGCTTTCCCTTTTCAAAGAAGCCTCAGTGTTCTGGACTTTGAGGTCAGAACTCAGACTCAAATTTTAGCTGCCTTATTTATTTATCATGTACTTCAGCTTAATACTTAACTGCTCCAATTCTTGGTTTCCTATCTGTAGAATGGGATAAAACCACCCATTTCAGAGAGTATCTATGAGGACTAAATAATTTTTATAAATCCTGTTATTATTACTAAGAGCTAATGTTTACCAGGTAGCAAAACATATGATAAACCTATGGTAAATAAAACAACGTGGTGCCAGTACAAGAATGGACAAATGAATACTAGAAAAGAACAGAGAAGACAGACGCAGACCCATGTAAATATGGGCATCTAGTAAATGATAATAAAGAGGGGGAAAGCATGGTGTGTCAATAATTAGCGTTGAAATACATACTGAAGTATCTGCAGATGCAGAAAAATATCTGGAATCTGCTTTGAAATAATTTAGACGCTGGGAGTGTGGGGACCATGAATAAAAATGTCTTTTTGTAGTTGACTTCCAACCAGCTCTACAAATTGCACTGGGTTAATATCTCATAAGTCTTTTAATATACAGTTTCCTGTCTTACTGTTTTCAGTCTTACACACTGATCAAAAAAAAAAAAAACTAAGAGTAAGATAGATAAGGAAATCGATATTTACTAGTTATAATCTAAGTAAGGTGGGATGATGAAAATGTCCTGGAATTAGATAGTGGTGATGGTTGTACAACCTTATGATGATACTAAACACCACTGAATTGTAATTTAAAAGAGTGAATTTTATGGTGTGTGAACTACGTCTCAATCTTTTTTTTAAAAAAGCTGCTTCTAAAGAATAAAAGAACTTGTTAGGAGTCTTACCTACCAGAGCAGAGAATAAAAAACTAAAAAGTGGGCTTCCCTGGTGGCACAGTGATTAAGAATCTGCCTGCCAATGCAGGGGACACGGGTTCGAGCCCTGGTCCGAGAAGATTCTCATGTGCCATGGAGTAACTGAGCCCATGCACCACAACTACTGAGCCTGCACTCTAGAGCCCGTGAGCCACAACTACTGAGCCCGCGTGCCACAACTACTGAAGCCCATGCACCTAGAACCCATGCTTCGCAACAAGAGAAGCCACCGCAACGAGAAGCCCGCGCACCACAAGGAAGAGTAGCCCCCCGCTCACCGCAACTAGAGAAAGCCCGCACTCAGCAATGAAGACCCAACGCAGCTATAAATAAATAAAACAAACAAACAAATAAATAAGTAAATAAGAAAAAACTTTCCTGCCAAACACAGAGACACAGGTATTTGAAATAGTGTTCAAAGGAACAATTAAAATCATAATGGAAAGAAAGTGAAAAATTTGAATTGGACACTAAGATATTTCTAGGCTGACCCTAGAAAACAAAACAAAACAAAAAACCTCATGAGAAACAGCAATATGTATTCCTGTAATTATTTTGCCTTAGATGAAACAAAACACAATAATAAACACATAGAAGCCTGGATGTTCGGCAAGAATGAGCATGTTAGTTACAGGGTTAAATGATCCAAATATATTTTCTCTAGTTTGTGCTTTAAGCCAAGAAAAATGTAAAAGTATTGATATATAGCATCACTACTGTTTAGCAATCCCAGTATCCAGTCAGGCATAATTTTGTAATAAAGTTTTTAAAAGCACAAATGCAGGTTACTGCATTAATTTATATCACCCACCAGGAAAAGAAACTTGGCTCAATTAAAGCTGCCACACTGAAATCTGGATATGCAGTACAACCATGTGTCAAAGGTAATTTAGTCTAGCAAGGTCTTTCGGCATAAAGATATTTTTTCAACTTTTTAAACATTTTATAATGGGAAAAAAGGTCAATTTTGTAACCCTGGCTCCTTCAGGAAAAGACAGACAGGAAAATCTGACTTCCCCAGCAAGATAAGAAAACTGATTAGGAAGTGATTATCTTGAAAAGCATGACCAGTTAGGGCAAACTAAAACAACAGTCCTGGAAAAGATTCAATTGCTTGCCCTATACAATAACTGACTCAGTTAAAAGAGGATAAGTAATGGCAGGATAAAGATTTTCATTAAAAAAATTTTCTTTCCCTAAAATTGAATGAAACTCTTTTCTCCCTACTCATGACCTCACCTCTAGGAAGTACTGCATCTTTCTCAACATGACTATCCATCCTACTGACATTTAGAAAAGATAAGCATTCGATCCAACAACGAATGTCTAGCAATCCTTTTCATTTTTATTAATGTTAATTCGATAGGAAATAAAGGAATACATTCCATTTGTTTAAAAATGTAAACGTTACATATACAATTAATGTTCCCTTTGACCATTGTTCCCCACTCCATGGCAATTCTTTTTTGTTTGTTTTTGTTTGCTTGTTTGTTTTGCGGTACACGGGCCTCTCACTGCCGTGGCCTCTCCCGTTGCGGAGCACAGGCTCCGGACGCGCAGGCTCAGCGGCCATGGCTCACGGGCCCAGCCGCTCCACGGCACGCGGGATCCTCCCGGCCCGGGGCACAAACCCGCGTCCCCCGCATCGGCAGGCGGACTCTCAACCACTGCGCCACCAAGGAAGCCCCATGGCAATTCTTTAAATCTAATCCAAACCCCACCTAGTGAGTTCTCTCATATAAGGAGAGATGGAGAGCAATTGGCATTAGTCCTTTTAATCTTACTTGAGGGTTTAACAATGAGCTTTTAAACACACATAATTTAGGGAATTCCCTGGAGGTCCAGTGGTTAGGACTCTGCGCTTCCATTACATGGGGCACGGGTTCGATGATCCCTGGTCAGGGAACTAAATTCCCACATTCTTTGAGAATGAGCCCCTAATAAGTATTTGGTGGTGTAATTTACCTTTTTTTTTTTCTTTTGCTGCAACACAGCTTTATCTAGTCTTTCCAAAGCATTCAATTTAGCCTTCATAGAAACAGGAAGTCTTTCTTTTTGTATCAATACTCATAGTTGATGGGCTTATTTAATTATGTAATTACAATATCGAGTAAAACAAGTATGAACAGGAATGGAAATAAACACGATCTACCAGAAGAGAGAGGGCTTCCTACCCAGTCTCCACTGGCCTTCAGAGCATCCAATGCATCTACCAACAGACTCTGCAGAGGCAGTGAGGCATGTTGGTTAATCTGGCAAACAGGTTAAGTGAGATTCAACTAAAAGAGCCCCTAGTGATAGAAATACACAGGCAGTACATATTCTGTGGGCCAGACACTTGAAGTGAATGAAATATTTGCGTGAAAATGATTTTGCTTTTCTGATTTTTTTCTTCTGGCTCACCTTTTCCAAAGACTGGTTCTGATTTGAACTGGTTCAGTGGGATTTTTTTTTTAAGACTTAATTCTTTTAGAGAAAAAAAAACTTATTTACTTTTGTAGCATACAAAGTTTCTGTTTTCAGTGCTCTTTTGGACACTTTCCAGTTTCTCTGTGTCCCTCTATAAACATTCACGTTATGACCAAAGGCAAAAATAAAAAAGAAGGTGGGTCTGATAATGACTCTCATACGTTTTCCTCCTTTAGCTTGCCCCGATCCTGCGGACTATATTCCTGAGGACAAAGCACTTCCTTCACCTCTCCTAGGCCCACGTCACCTGGAGTGTCCAACAGGAGAAGCTGGGAAATGACAAAGCAGAGAGAACCCTGCTGCCTTAACACTCGAAATCAGCACAATAGAATTTATCATTATATCCGCATGCCAATAAATACTAACCCAGGTGGTTACTACATACTCCGAAGTTGTAACATAATATTCAAATAACAAATATTTAAATTCTTGAAGAGCGTCTGTAGATTACGCCTCTAATAAATGCTCGGAGTCTGCATTTGCACCAGATGAATCAGAGAATGGAGATGTGTTGGTAAGAAGGAAAAAAGAGAATTAGGAAAGGGCATTATAGTTGGCTCACCTTTCCTTTCTTCTGTGTCAAGCTGATAATAAGAATACTCATATGTTTCTCTGCCGTTTCAAGTTGACAGTCTAATAAATTTAAGCCAAATGACTCATTGCTCTTTTTATATTTTAAGGCTTAGGTGCGTACAAATTTAAAATTGCTATATCTTTCTGGTGACTTGAACTTTTGCTATTTTTGAAATGTATATCTCTTTATGCTTCTTGCCTTAAAGTCTGTTTTGATATTGGGATAGACACATTATTTTTCAGTAGGTTAGGATATGCTTGGTTTCTTTTTTTCTATCCTTTTACTTTGGACCATTCTATATACATATACATATACCTAAGGTATTTGTCTTAAAAGCAGCTTGTAGATGAATTTTATTGTTTTTGCATTATGAAAAGTTTTGTTTTTTAACTGAGTACTAAGTCCATTTGTATGTAATGTAACTGCTGATAAACTTAAGAATCATTCTACCGTCTTACCATTTGTCCCACCTGTTCTACATGCTTTCTTTTCTTGCCTTCTTTTGGATTATTAAGTGTTAAAAGTATTATTATTCCATTTCCCCCTTTATTCGTTTTTACAATCTTTTATTATGCTATTAGTGGTTATATTGTAGGGTCTGATAATACGAGCCCTAACTTACAAAAGCCTAATGTAAATGAGTATTTTTGCCAGTTCCTGGACAGTGAAAGGACCTTAGAACACCAGCCCTTTCTAGCTCACTACTGTTACTATTATTGTTGTGTGTTTTCATTCTGCGTTAATTTTAAACCTCATGTAAAGCCAACTTTACTTAAATTTACCAACACATTTACCCTTTCCACTGAACTTCACTCCTTCCTACAACTCCACACTCCCATCTGGAATCATGTTCCTTTTACCCGAAGAATTCTTAGTATTTTTTAGTGCAGATACTGCTGATGACAAATTCTTTGTTTGTTTGGCTCAAAATGTCTTTTTTTCCTTAATTTTTGAAGGTATAAAATTCTAGACAGGCACTTTGAAGACAGCATTCCACTGTCTTCCAGCTTCCATTGTTCCTATCAAGGCTGATTGAACGCCCTTGAATTTAATGTGTGGTTTTTCTCTGGCTGCTTTAGGATGTTTTCTTCGTCTTTAGTTTTCATCAGTTTTACTACAAGGTGCCTAAGTGTGGTTTTCTTTGTATATTTTCCCTTGCAGTTCAAAGTATTTCTTGACATTGTGACTTGTATTTATAGCTGGTTTTCGAAAATTCTTGGCTATTATCTCTTCAAGTACTGCTAGACTCTTGGTGTCAGAAACAATCTGTCTAGTTTCTCTTGATCTCATTTTTTAAAATGTACGAAGTATCTTTAAATGATCCGTTATATAATATATTAACACACTATGCATTTTAAGAGACTCTAATAATTGGGTAATGTCTTAACGGCTTATCTCAAGATAAATTATGTTCCAATTTGAAGGATCCTGCTTTTCTTTTTTTTTTTAAACAAATCTTTGGTAGGAATTTAAATTCAGTCCAATGTGTGCATAAAACCTACTTCACTGATACCTACTGCATAAGCTATTAATTGGCCATTTAGTACTTTTAAATGAATAGGAGCATAAGTCTATAGGTTTTATGCAAACTTATGCATGAAATTAAATTTCTACTAAAAGATATGGATTCATGGTATGTTTAATATCATTTTTTGCTTTATATTTAAGGTTATTTCTATTTTTTAAAACTACATTAAGAAAAATGCTTTCTTTACCTAATGGAAATAGAGCACTATACATCTTTGAATATATTTCAGGGAGAAACGTACACCATTATACATCAGGTAAGTAGAAATACAAGCAACAGCACCAGCACACCAGAGCTATTTTTTTCAAAGTACATCATATTGGGCTTCTAATACTCTCAGTGACCAAAGAGCCAATTATTAATTTGTTCATCTTCCAAGCATAGTAGCTACTCAGTGTTTCTTGATGGGTTGCTCTGTTGCCTACTTAAGTTTCCTAAGTCTGGGTATATAGAAAACTGACAATGACTCATAAGGACAGCACCTAGGGCAAGAGGTACACTTATTAGGCTCCATTTCAAAGGTACCAAATGGTGGAATCAGAAGCATCTTCAGCTTAACCTATGAATTTAAATTCATCCTAATAATAAAATCCCTAATAATGACCTGCCATAAAATGAAATAATCTATTATATGCCATAAAAATATAAAGTCTTTTCTATTTATAATAGTCCTAGAAAACGATAAAAGTCTAACTTACAGAGTATCAATGGGCAAAATGAGTTTCTATATAAAAGTACATTTTCCAGGGAGTTCCCTGGCAGTCCTGGTTAGGACTCCACGCTTTCACTGCTGAGGACACGAGTTCAATCCCTGGTCGGGGAACTGAGATCCCACAAGCTTCATGGTGCAGCCAAACAAAAAATAAAAAGTGGGGACTTCCCTGGTGGCACAGTGGTTAAGAATCCTCCTGCCAATGCAGGGGACACGGGTTCGAGCCCTGGTCAGGGAAGATCCCACATGCCGCGGAGCAACTAAGCCCATGTGCCACAACTACTGAGCCTGCGCCCTAGAGCCCGCCAGCCACAACTACTGAAGTTCGCGCGCCTAGAGCCCGTGCTCCACGACAAGACAAGCCACCACAATGAGAAGCCCGCGCACCGCGATGAAGAGTAGCCACCGCTCGCTGCAACTAGAGAAAGCCCATGCACAGCAACGAAGACCCAACGCAGCCAAAAATAAATAAAATAAAATAAAAATTTAAAAAGTCAACATTATAAAAATAAAAATAAAAAGTACATTTTCCAGATAACTATATCTTTATCTTCCTAAAGTGCTAAGATGTTTTCTTACCTGTTTATTTAAAATGTTAATATATTACATACTTTCCTACCTATCAAACCCAGGCATACTAAATATAATTGGGATTTCTATTTATGATGAAGGTTTATCATCATGAAGATAAATTACTGCTTTGGGGAGGTGACATAAGTATGCTTCAAGGTTGGAGGTGATTGACTCCTGTGCATGAAGGGACCCAAGGCTACCGGCTGTAAAAAACCTGATAGCCAAGAACGAAGAATCTTCTTTCTTAAACACAGACCTGATAATAATTTGATTGTAATCACTTCAAAATGTTCAATAAGAATATAAAGGAGGAAATAAATATAGGAAGCACGTTTATAGCTGGCCCATACAGTCAGTCAGTCAATCTTACCTTAACAAGCCTCTTCTCTTTATGGAGCAAAAAAACTTTTAATATCACTGCCATAGGGATCACTGAGGGAAACAACTAGAGTTTAAGAACAAATTCATTTATAACTAGAAAATGGAACGATCGTGAAACAGAAGAGGCAAGTTGGCTTGCCTCTAAAGTTTCTCTCTGCCTGAGGATATAAAAATCTGCCAGTTAGAGGTACGCTCAGGGCTTCCCTGGTGGCGCAGTGGTTGAGAGTCCGCCTGCCGATGCAGGGGACACGGGTTCGTGCCCCGGTCTGGGAAGATCCCACATGCCGCGGAGCGGTTGGGCCCGTGAGCCATGGCCGTTGGGCCTGCGCGTCCGGAGCCTGTGCTCCGCAACGGGAGAGGCCACAACAGTGAGAGGCCCGCATACAGCAAAAAAAAAAAAAAAAAAGAGGTACGCTCAGAACTAAGCAGCATGTTTATCTGATGACCCTTGGGAGAGCTCAGAACTATGGGTCACCTTCATGTGTCTAGTTCAAGTACTGCTCCTACCAGGGAGGTGGAACCATCTGCACCAAGGAGATTGGAGCTCAGATCAGGGACAAGGGAGGTGATGGAAAATTCTGAAGCATAAAGTAATGGAGCAGGCTGAGGGGAGCAAAGAGAGGAGGAAAGGGTCATTCAGCACTGAGGTACCTGGGAAGAAAGTAAAAGGAAGCAAAAAGGAAGCAAAAACCAGAGACAAGAAGATGCCAAAGAAAGGAACCAATTGTACCACTTAGCTGCCTGCTTCCAAGACCCAAAGCTATTAACAGAATAGGTCAGCTAAACTACAATTAAAGAATCTTTTAAGGATTAACCAGGAACCTAGTCACCAATGTAAATCTTACCTCCAAAATAAGTAGTTCTGAGACCCCCATGAATGAAAAAGTGAATATAAAATGACTGTTTTTAAATTACATTTTAGATTATTTGGTAGAAATGTTATGTTACGAATAATACTGTTTCTTTTTTTTTTTTTTTTTTGGCTGAGTTGGGTCTTCGTTGCTGCCCGCGGGCTTTCTCTAGTTGCAGCGAGCAGGGGCTACCCTTCAATGCGGTGCGTGGACTTCTCATTGTGGTGGCTTCTCTTGTTGCAGAGCACAGGCTCTAGGCGTGTGGGCTTCAGTAGTTGTGGCACGTGGGCTTCAGCAGTTGTGGCTCACGGGCTCTAGAGTGCAGACTCAGTAGTTGTGGCACACGGGCTTAGTTGCTCTGCGGCATGTGGGATCTTCCCTGACCAGGGATTGAACCTGTGTCCCCTGCATTGGCAGGTGGATTCTTAACCACTGCGCCACCAAGGAAGTCCCGAATAATACTGTTTCTTTAAAATACTTCCTTCAAATCAACTTTAGTACATGAAAAAAGTCACCTTTGTTACCCAAAGGTAGATTACTTAATTTTTAAATTAAGTTAAAATCAGAAGTAATGACAACAGGATACAACAAAAGCTATTCTCTGACTTAAATATTTTCAATGGCTTTATTGAGATATAATTTACATACCATAAAATTCACTCATTTTAAGTATAACAAGTCAACGATTTTGATGAATTTAGAGTTGTACAACCATCATCGCAATCCTTACATGTTTTTATTATATGAGTTGTCAGTAGATAATAAAACAATCCACTTCTCTCAAGTGCAATTGTACGCAGACAATTAAACTCGTATTTAAAGATATTTTTTTTTTTTAATTTATTTATTTATTTATTTATGGCTGTGTTTGGTCTTCGTTTCTGCGCGAGGGCTCTCTCTAGTTGTGGCAAGCGGGGGCCACTCTTCATCACAGTGCGCACGCGGGCCTCTCACTATCGCGGCCTCCCCCGTTGCAGAGCACAGGCTCCAGACGCGCAGGCTCAGTAATTGTGGCTCACGGGCCCAGTAGCTCCGCGGCACGTGGGATCTTCCCAGACCAGGGCTCGAACCCGTGTCCTCTGCATTGGCAGGCAGACTCTCAACCACTGCGCCACCAGGGAAGCCCTAAACTCGTATTTAAACAGAAGCACTATCTAAAGACCGTGCCTGAGAAGCAGGTCTCCATCAGAGGCTGAGAGCTCTGCAGGGACCCTGTCAGGCTTCCCTTCCTTTTTCTCCAGTGCCCTTGAGCAGTGGGGTTTTCTAATGGCTTTTTAGGAAACTACTAAGGCAATGCTGGTGACACTCCATTCATTCATCACTAAAGTATAAAAATATTTCATGTCGTTGAGTGTCATAGCAAGGTCTCCACTGACAGCCACGGACTAAAATCAAACGTTTTAAATCATACGCATAATACACTTTAGCATTTTAATGATCGTGATATCCTCACCACTTTAAAAGTGAAGAAACGGCAGATGGTGTGTACTGTTTGAATGAATGGGAGGGACCTGAGTGAACTGTCTGTAGCTGCTCAATACTAGGAGTAGTAATTCACTTATTACTACTAACCTAAGAGCCTCTATTGCTAAATTAATCAAGACTCCTGACAATTCTCTCTTCAAACTATTTCTGAATATATCGTGGGAAAAATACGTTTGCATTTTATATTCAGATATTTCTTACCCTAACGAGCTTATCCTTTTCTCAGTCTTCAAAACACGTATCCCCCGGGGATACGTTCCAGGACCCCAAGTGGATGCCTGAAACCACGGATAGAACCGAGCCCTATATATACATTCTTTCTTGAACACTGGGATCATTACTAAGTAAAATAAGCATCACTTGAACACAGCACTGTGATACCTCGACAGTCGATCTGATAACTGAAACGATTACCAAGTGACCAATGGGCTGAGAGCATACAGTGTGGATAAGCTGGACAAAGGGACGACTCACATCCCAGGCAGGAGGAAGCAGGACAGTGAGAGTTCATCACACCGCTCGGGATGGCATGCAATTTAAAACTTATGAATTGTTTGGAATTTTCCATTTAATATTTTCGGACCATGGTTGACCGCAGGTAACTGAAACTTTGGAAAGTGAAACCACGGATAAGGGGGGGACTACTGGAGATTTTAATTTAAAGAGTTTTTGTAATCCATTTAAAGCCTCCAGCCTCAAGCAATCTCTTCCTGGCTCTGGGATGATACAGCTATCTCCTGGATGGAAGGCATCCCTAAGGAAGTGGTGTTTGGGTTGAGGCCTGTAATATTAGTACGATAATCTGGACAGGGCCAAGGCGAGGGGTGGGGAATGAGAGGAGAGTAGTCGTTGGCAGAGTTAGCAGCTGTGCAAAAAGACTCCCGTGATTGAGAAAACACATTTCAGGCCTCAACTCAGACATCACTTCCTCAGGGATGCCTTCCATCCAGGAGCCCCCGCTACCACCAGTCAGGCCCCTCTGCTATGTGCTTCACAACATCCTACGTTTTTCTTCTTCAGAAGCTTATGTTTAATGATAAAATTCCGATGGGGTAATTAATGTCTATCTCTTGGCTTCGATGCTATGTTCCTGGAAGCTTTGAATTTTGTTCATCCTGCAGCCCCCAGCACATAACAGGCACTCCGTAAATATTTATTAAATAACTATTTGCTGAATATTTTTGAATAGCCACTGCACAGGGGGACACAGCAGTGAGCAAAACACACATAGCCCCTGTCTTGGAGCTTATATCCTGGGGAAGGAGGATGGGTGGAAGAGGACAAACGAAAAAGAAAACAAAAAAATAATGTGTGATTACAGCTGTGGTAAGAATGTGACTATCATCCTTACTCCCCCCTGGACACTACAAGGAATAGAAGATAATGATTTTTCATGAAGCTTTACTTTTCCTTCATCTATTTAGCACATTACATGTCCCTTCCACTTTCTGTTCCTCATCTTAATAAATCCCAAGTGATCAAACCAAAGTCAGACACCTTCAGGTTGTCAAAAATAGACTGCATTAGACCCTGGCTGAAAGTCCACCTGCCTGTAGATGTCTGGGGGAAGACACCTTCCAAACTGAAGAAAGGCTAATGGTTCTAAATTGTTGTTTTCTAGGCACCAGGGTTAATAGAACAATCTTGGGGACAGAGCTTGCTAAAAGGAAGGGCAATTATCAGCAAAGGATACCACAACCAAATAATACTTTTAAATTCTTCCACCACACATTTTTCTAAAGGGGCAGATGGGTTATAAAATATAACCTTCACTAGATGTGGCACATATATACAATGGAATATTACTCAGCCATAAAAAGAAATGAAATTGAGCTATTTGTAATGAGGTGGATAGACCTAGAGTCTGTCATACAGAGTGAAGTAAGTCAGAAAGAGAAAGACAAATACTGTATGCTGACACATATATATGGAATTTAAGGAAAAAAAATGTCATGAAGAACATAGGGGTAAGACAGGAATAAAGACACAGACCTACTAGAGAATGGACTTGAGGATATGGGGAGGGGGAAGGGTAAGCTGTGACAAAGCGAAAGAGAGGCATGGACATATATACACTACCAAACGTAAGGTAGATAGATAGTGGGAAGCAGCCGCAGAGCACAGGGAGATCAGCTCGGTGCTTTGTGACCGCCTGGAGGGGTGGGATGGGAAGGGTGGGAGGGAGGGAGATGCATGAGGGAAGGGATGTGGGAACAGATGTATATGTATGACTGATTCACTTTGTTATAAAGCAGAAACTAATTAAAAAAAAAAAAAGAGAAATCTAGAAACAATAAATGCTGGAGAGGGTGTGGAGAAAAGGGAACACTCTTGCACTGCTGGTGGGAATGTGAATTGGTACAGCCACTATGGAGAACGGTATGGAGGTTCCTTAAAAAACTACAAATAGAACTACCATATGACCCAGCAATCCCACTACTGGGCATATACCCTGAGAAAACCATAATTCAAAAAGAGACATGTACCAAAATGTTCATTGCAGCTCTATTCACAATAGCCCGGAGCTGGAAACAACCTAAGTGTCCATCATCGGATGAATGGATAAAGAAGATGTGGCACATATATACAATGGAATATTACTCAGCCATAAAAAGAAACGAAACTGAGCTATTTGTAATGAGGTGGATAGACCTAGAGTCTGTCATACAGAGTGAAGTTAGTCAGAAAGAGAAAGACAAATACCGTATGCTAACACATATATACGGAATTTAAAAAAAAAATGTCATGAAGAACCTAGGGGCAAAACGGGAATGAAGACGCAGACCTACTTGAGAATGGACTTGAGGATATGGGGAGGGGGAAGGGTGGGCTGTGACAAGGCGAAAGAGAGGCATGGACGTGTATACACTACCAAACGTCAGGTAGATAGATAGTGGGAAGCAGCCGCAGAGCACAGGGAGATCAGCTCGGTGCTTTGTGACCGCCTGGAGGGGTGGGATGGGGAGGGTGGGAGGGAGGGAGATGCATGAGGGAAGGGATGTGGGAACAGATGTATATGTATGACTGATTCACTTTGTTATAAAGCAGAAACTAATTAAAAAAATAAATAAATAAACTTAAAAAAAAAAAAAAAAAAAAAAAAAAAAGTGAAGAAACGGCAGATGGTGTGTACTGTTTGAATGAATGGGAGGGACCTGAGTGAACTGTCTGTAGCTGCTCAATACTAGGAGTAGTAATTCACTTATTACTACTAACCTAAGAGCCTCTATTGCTAAATTAATCAAGACTCCTGACAATTCTCTCTTCAAACTATTTCTGAATATATCGTGGGAAAAATACGTTTGCATTTTATATTCAGATATTTCTTACCCTAACGAGCTTATCCTTTTCTCAGTCTTCAAAACACGTATCCCCCGGGGATACGTTCCAGGACCCCAAGTGGATGCCTGAAACCACGGATAGAACCGAGCCCTATATATACATTCTTTCTTGAACACTGGGATCATTACTAAGTAAAATAAGCATCACTTGAACACAGCACTGTGATACCTCGACAGTCGATCTGATAACTGAAACGATTACCAAGTGACCAATGGGCTGAGAGCATACAGTGTGGATAAGCTGGACAAAGGGACGACTCACATCCCAGGCAGGAGGAAGCAGGACAGTGAGAGTTCATCACACCGCTCGGGATGGCATGCAATTTAAAACTTATGAATTGTTTGGAATTTTCCATTTAATATTTTCGGACCATGGTTGACCGCAGGTAACTGAAACTTTGGAAAGTGAAACCACGGATAAGGGGGGGACTACTGGAGATTTTAATTTAAAGAGTTTTTGTAATCCATTTAAAGCCTCCAGCCTCAAGCAATCTCTTCCTGGCTCTGGGATGATACAGCTATCTCCTGGATGGAAGGCATCCCTAAGGAAGTGGTGTTTGGGTTGAGGCCTGTAATATTAGTACGATAATCTGGACAGGGCCAAGGCGAGGGGTGGGGAATGAGAGGAGAGTAGTCGTTGGCAGAGTTAGCAGCTGTGCAAAAAGACTCCCGTGATTGAGAAAACACATTTCAGGCCTCAACTCAGACATCACTTCCTCAGGGATGCCTTCCATCCAGGAGCCCCCGCTACCACCAGTCAGGCCCCTCTGCTATGTGCTTCACAACATCCTACGTTTTTCTTCTTCAGAAGCTTATGTTTAATGATAAAATTCCGATGGGGTAATTAATGTCTATCTCTTGGCTTCGATGCTATGTTCCTGGAAGCTTTGAATTTTGTTCATCCTGCAGCCCCCAGCACATAACAGGCACTCCGTAAATATTTATTAAATAACTATTTGCTGAATATTTTTGAATAGCCACTGCACAGGGGGACACAGCAGTGAGCAAAACACACATAGCCCCTGTCTTGGAGCTTATATCCTGGGGAAGGAGGATGGGTGGAAGAGGACAAACGAAAAAGAAAACAAAAAAATAATGTGTGATTACAGCTGTGGTAAGAATGTGACTATCATCCTTACTCCCCCCTGGACACTACAAGGAATAGAAGATAATGATTTTTCATGAAGCTTTACTTTTCCTTCATCTATTTAGCACATTACATGTCCCTTCCACTTTCTGTTCCTCATCTTAATAAATCCCAAGTGATCAAACCAAAGTCAGACACCTTCAGGTTGTCAAAAATAGACTGCATTAGACCCTGGCTGAAAGTCCACCTGCCTGTAGATGTCTGGGGGAAGACACCTTCCAAACTGAAGAAAGGCTAATGGTTCTAAATTGTTGTTTTCTAGGCACCAGGGTTAATAGAACAATCTTGGGGACAGAGCTTGCTAAAAGGAAGGGCAATTATCAGCAAAGGATACCACAACCAAATAATACTTTTAAATTCTTCCACCACACATTTTTCTAAAGGGGCAGATGGGTTATAAAATATAACCTTCACTAGATGTGGCACATATATACAATGGAATATTACTCAGCCATAAAAAGAAATGAAATTGAGCTATTTGTAATGAGGTGGATAGACCTAGAGTCTGTCATACAGAGTGAAGTAAGTCAGAAAGAGAAAGACAAATACTGTATGCTGACACATATATATGGAATTTAAGGAAAAAAAATGTCATGAAGAACATAGGGGTAAGACAGGAATAAAGACACAGACCTACTAGAGAATGGACTTGAGGATATGGGGAGGGGGAAGGGTAAGCTGTGACAAAGTGAAAGAGCGGCATGGACATATATACACTACCAAACGTAAGGTAGATAGCTAGTGGGAAGCAGCCGCATAGCACAGGGAGATCAGCTCGGTGCTTTGTGAACGCCTGGAGGGGTGGGATAGGGAGGGTGGGAGGGAGACGCAAAAGGGAGGGGATATGGAAACATATGTATATGTATAACTGATTAAATTTGTTATAAAGCAAATATTAAAAAAATAAATAAAAATAAATAAATAAATAAAATTTAAAAAAAAAGAACAGAAAATTAGAGGCTATTTGCAGCACTATCTATTGGTCGTGAAATTTAAAAACTAAATCCCCATTTTGTTAGTGGCATGTTAATTATTCACAAAATTTAAAAATATAATTTATAGATTTCAAAAAATATTTTGTATCTTTGTACTATTTATCACTAACTTTTGCTTTTTGGTTTGTTTTGTTTTTGTTTTGCTTTTCATAAGAGAGTACAGATATCAATTGAATTAAACTTTCTTACATGTTACTTCAAAAAAAAAAATATATAACCTTCACTAATGCTACTAATATTTCACTTCTAAAAACATTACATTTTTTTTTTTTTTTTCTTTTTGCGGTATGCGGGCCTCTCACTGTCGTGGCCTCTCCCGTTGCGGAGCACAGGCTCCGGACGCGCAGGCCCAGCGGCCATGGCTCACGGGCCCAGCCGCTCCGCGGCATATGGGATCCTCCCAGACCGGGGCACGAACCCGTATCCCCTGCATCCGCAGGCGGACTCTCAACCACTGCGCCACCAGGGAGGCCCTAAAAACATTACTTTTTACAATCCCCACCATGTCACCTTGTAGCGACATGTTAGTATCATTGGTTTCAGTAAACATTAATATTATTGGGAAAAAAAAGCCTAAGTTTAAAATTTGTTCAAAATTGTACAGCTAGAACTTAAGTGGTTTTCTAGGGATAAATGTGACACCTCTAAGTTACCTTTAAAACTAAGGGAAAAATAGTAATAGCCAGCATCTATTGAATGCCTACTATTAACAGGAGCTATGCTAAGCACTTCATGTGAGTTTTATTAAATCTTACAATAAACATATCTAGGAGGTGTCATCATCTTTGTCTTATAGTTGGCAACTGAGGCTTGATGAAGTAACCTGATCCAAGGCAACTGTGTGATCTTAAGGTTAGTCCACTGCTGGGGCCAGTGCCTACTCAGTGACATTTGGGGAATGGCCTATTCCACTGTAAAACAAAGGGTCAGAAGCAATGGGGGCAATTCTCTTTGACATGCTTTTGCAGTGAGCTTTCCAGTGGATGTTAGGCTCCTGTTAAGGGCTGAATTATGTTCCCTTAAAATTCATATGTTGGAATCCTAACCCCCAGTGCCTCAGAATGTGACCCTATTCTAAAAAAGTGGGATCTTTAAAGATGTAAGTAAGTTAAATGAGGTCATTAGGGAGGGCTCTAATCCAATATGACTGGTGTCCTTATAAGAGGAAATCTGAAGACAGACACTACACAGAGAGAGGACAATGTGAAGATGATGCGAAGACACAAGGAGATGACAGCCATCTACAAGCCAACGAAAGAGGTCTCAGAGGAAATCAACCCTGATGAAACCTTGATCTTGGACGTCAAGCCTCCAGAGCTGCAAGAAAACAAGTTTCTATTTAAGCCCCCCCAGTCTGTGGAACTTTGCTGCAGCAGCCCTAGCCAACTACTAACGGTTCCTAAGTCACGACTGCTTACATCCCATGAGCTTGATGACAGTCATGGCTCACCCACGCCGTTTTCAGACTGTCAATGACAACTATTCAAGTAAACTTATGTTCCCATCTCACTAGGCAAGAACAAAAATTCGTGCATTAATATGTAGAGGCTAAGTAGGAGGGAAACAGCAGTGAGAAAAAGTTTAATCACAGACATTTTATTCCCCTCGTCTTCTACTCCCGGAAGGTAAGATGCCCCCGTAGGAAAACGCACATGGAGTGATCATCTCGGCTATAACACATACCAGGAACACACTGCCCATGGGCCAAGGTGGTAGTGTGATCAGAGCAAGAGCTTTAATGGGACACAGGGAGGGGAGGAGATGAGGCATGCCCAGGACAGAGGATGAAGAAAGACAAGGTGACAAGAGTAAGATGGATGCTCAGGGGGTGGGAGCTGGGGGTGGAGTGATACACAGGGCGCGGCTGCAGTTCTCTTGTGGGTGAGGGGAAGAAGAACAGCAGGGGGCCCAGAAAAAACTTTCCTTTGCTTCCTCCCCACACCCTTTCTTAACGGCCAAACCTTAGAAGTGATAGGGCAGGAGGAAGGAAAAAAAAAAAAAAAAAAGGGACAGGTTAGGAGAGAGAAAAACGGAGACCTTCCCTGCCCTTCTATATTTCTTTTAGTATTTTTTTCTCTAGTTCACTCTATTCCCCACCTTTCCCTCTTCCAAAATATCCTATATAACAGATATCTACACTGCCTACCAACTTCTTGGTTTTGGTCCAAAGAAAGGCATGTGGTGCAAGGAGAGAAAGTGCACGTAAACAGGGGCTGACCACTGGAAATGCCCATACCTCCGCTACCTCCTAATGACCATACTTTGACTGCATCAAACTCATCAGCCAGTAACATATTTGTACATTGCTTGTAGGAAATGACTTTAGTTGTCTGCCAAGTACAAACCCTCCTGCTTTGCTTGCCCGTCCCGCTTAAAGCAGTGGGCATGTTTGAACTTTGTGACCAGGGAAGGTCCCTGGTCAAGGAAAGCCAAAAAGTCTCTTCCCTAGGGGTCTGAACTAGATAGCTAGTCAGTCTCCAGGGGTTGTAGGGAACATCAGATGTTGGTTGGCTTGAGGGCTGAGGTTGGTTTGAGTACCACATAAATGCATAAATTCTGTCCCATGTAACACAGAAACAGAGACAGCCAAAGGAAGAGAAGACTGTAGGAGCTGTACAGGGGGAAGTGGTGGTCAGATACCACCTGCCACAAAAGTCATCTCAGATCCTGAACAAATCCATTTCTTGGTTTTGTTCCCTTGGATTCCTAATAAAAATTTGTTTGCAAAAACTGATAGGTTTGTATTTGCAACCAAAGATCTGATGAAATAGTGATAATTTACTAAGCACCTTTAGGTATATTATCTTATTTGAGACTCACAATACCCTAAGGAAAAAAAGCGGGCAGTTAGTTTTGCTCTTGTTTTACAGTTTATAAAGCAGGGGCTCTGGGGTGTTGTGGCCCCCAATGAACCAGCCTTCTGGGATGGAAACCCTTGTGAAGCCCCTTCCCACGTTAGTTCTACGTTTGGATGTGTGACCTCCTTAGACCAATGGGATATTAGCAAGCTCAGTGACACAAGCAGAGGCTTGATAAGCCCTTATACATTGGAACTTGTCATCTTAGCACCCTGAAAGGATGCCCAGGTATCCAGGAGAGAGAGAGGCCCCAAGGAGAGGCCTTGTGAGATGAGACACACGGACAGAGATGCCACAGGAAGGAAAACTGAGACGCCCCCAGGCAAACCCCCAGCTGAATGTTGCCACATGGATGACCCCAGCCAACAGAAGAAAAGGGCAGAAGAGCTGTGTGGTTGACCCATAGAATCGTGAGCTATTATACGTTGTTGTTGTTTTAAGGTGTTAACTTTTGGGACAGCTTGTTTGTTACACAGCAACAGATGAAACAGATGTTATGTAACTTCTCCTATATCTCAAAGCTAATAAATACAGCCTGAATTCAGGTCTCTTGACTCATGTCAGTGATTATTCACTGTTTCAAGATGTAACTGAAATTGGAGAAAAATAACTCCGAAGTTTCATAAGCTTCACTTAAACAATAGAAAATGAATTTTAGCTCAGAACATTCAACTGTGAAATTATCCTGTCAGCATATAAATGAATTAAAGATATACATATGTAAATGTGGACAGGTAGGAGAGTGTGACTAAAATACTTAGCATGTTACACAATGTCTAATGCTTTTCTCCTTTGTATTGAAAGAATTTAAAAACTACCAAAGACAGAACGTACAATAATGCTCACAGTGGTATTATTTCTAATGGCAAAAAAACAAACAACAATGACAAAAATTACCCAATGACAGAAAAAAGGATAAATTACGATATATTCATGCAATAGTGAAAATAAGGAACTAAAGTTTCCCATATCAATGTGGATAAATCACAAAGCATCAAGTTGTGGGAGTGGAGGGGAGAAGTGAAAGAACACAAACAGCTTAATATCATTTATATAAAATTCCCCAAACACAAGGCTCAGCAACATACTGTCGAGGGATATATATGTAAGAACAGCAATAATGAAAATCAAGGGACTAATAAGTACAATACTCAAAATCACAGACTCTCTTGAAGGGAAGAAGGCAGGAGAGGATATACTTGGAGAAAGGCAGTGAGGGCTCCAAAGACATTCATCATGTTTCATTCCTTAATCTAGGTGGTAGATAAATGTGTGTTTGTTTTTCAGCAAGCTATACTGCGTATCCGTGATAAATAGCTTTTTGTGTCTATAAAATAGTTAACACATTCTAGAAAATAACCACAAGAATCTAACAAAAGAAAATTAGACTGTCTCTGGCAATTTGTGCTTTATATCATCCAGAAATCAACCTAGCTTCCAAACGCTCAATAATTTTATTTTTAAAGCATTTTTAAAAGCACACTACAGAGGTAGCCACACTCCCAATAACACAGCAATAACAGCAAAGCTTCCTATAGCTCTTAACTCACATTAAAATTGATACCAAAGGAAAAAACAGATATTTAAATTCAGTGCTTAAAATATTTCATTCAGTCCTTTTCATGACTTTTTGGGACCTGCCTACGTAACACCTACCTTCTTACAAACAAAATTCCCTCTGAACTCAGCACAGGTGCCTGTCCTTCAAAGGGAGGGCTTAGTGAATGATGTAGACCTTCCATGAATTTGCCTGCCCTGGATACAGCCCCCGGAAAGGACTGCACTGTGTACTAACAGATCCATACTCCTCCCTGGCCAGAGTTGACTATACTAGGAATGGACAGCTAACCCAAAGCCAACCAGTCCTAGTCTGACACCTGCCTACCTCTCCAGCCTCATTCTTACTGTCCTCTCCTTCAAAATCAGTATCGTTGGTGGATCTTTCTGTCAGAGCACCTAACACAATTAACAAATAATTATACATTTATTTCCATGATTACTCACTAATGTCTAACTTCCCTCTTAAACCATAAGCTCCGCTCATGGTGGGAACAGGTCAGTTATTGCTCATTCTTGTATTCCACTGACTAGCACAGTTCCTGACACAATTCCTAAAAACAGGCATTTAATAGCTTGTGGGGGGTTTTTTTAAGAGGAAGAAAGGATTTTAATATTATGCCCCCCTTTCTCTAAAGTTTTTTGGGCATCCCTTGGAGATACTGTGGGTTCAGTTCCAGACCACTGCAATAAAGCAAATAAAACGAGTCACACAAAATTTTTTGGTCTCCCAGTGTAGAGTTGTTTACGCTAAACTGTAGTCTATTAAGTGGACTGGCATTATGTCTAAAAAATGTACATACCTTAATTAAAAGTACCTTCTTGCTGAATATACAGTGGAGAAAAGACAGTCTCTTCAGCAAGTGGTGTGGGGAAAGGTGAACAGCCCACGTAAATCAATGAAGTTAGAACACTCCCTCACACCATGCACAAAAATAAACTCAAAATGGCTTAAAGACTTAAATATAAGACATGACACCATAAAACTCCTAGAAGAGAACACAGGCAAAACATTCTGACATAAATAGTACCAATGTTTTCTTAGGTCAGTCTCCCAAGGCAATAGAAATAAAAGCAAAAAGAAACAAATGGGACCTAATCCAAACCTGTAAGCTTTTGCACAGCAAAGGAAACTATAAACAAACAAACAGACAATCTACAGACTAGGAGAAAATCTTTGCAAACCATGTGACTGACAATCGTTTAATTTCCAAAATATACAAACAGTTCATACAACTCAATAACAAAAGAACAAACAACCCAATCAAAAAATGGGCAAAACACCTAAGTAGACATTTCTCTAAAGAAGACAAACAGCCGGCCAACAGATACATGAAAAGATGCTCATCATCGCTAATTATGAGAGAATTGAAAATCAAAACTATAATGAGGTACCACCTCACACTGGTCACAATGGCCATCATTAAAAAGTCTACAAATAACAAATGTTGGAGAGGGTGTGGAAAAAAGGGAACCTTCCTATGCTGTTGGTGGGAATGTAAATTGGTGCAGCCATTATGGAAAACAGTATGGAGGTTCCCTAAAAAAAGAGTTGCCACATGATCCAGCAATCCCACTCCTGGGCATATATTTGGAGAAAACTGTAATTCAAAAAGATACATGCGGGCTTCCCTGGTGGCGCAGTGGTTGAGAGTCTGCCTGCCGATGCAGGGGCCGCGGGTTCGTGCCCCGGTCCAGGAAGATCCCACATGCCGCGGAGCGGCTGGGCCCGTGAGCCATGGCCGCTGAGCCTGCGCGTCCGGAGCCTGTGCTCCACAACGGGAGAGGTCACAACAGTGAGAGGCCCGCGTACCGCAAAAAAAAAAAAAAAAAAAAAAAAAAAAAAAAAAAAGATACATGCACCCCAATGTTCACAGCAGCACTATTTACAATAACCAAGACATGGAAACAACCTAAATGTCCATCAACAGATGAATGGATAAAGAAGATGTGATATATATATACATATATGATTATATATATATTTAAAAAATCAATACAGTGAAATATTACTCAGCCGTAAAAAAAGAATGAAATAATGCCATCTGCAGCAACATGGACGGACCTAGAGATTATCATACTAAGTGAAGTAAGTCAGAAAGAGAAAGACAAATGCCATATGATATCACTTATATGTGGAATCTAAAATATGACACAAGGGAATTCCCTGGCAGTCCCATGGTTAGGACTCGGCGCTTTCACTGCCAGGGCCCAGGTTCAATCCCTGGTCAGAGAACTAAGATCCTGCAAGTTGCGTGGCGTAGCCAAAAAAAAAAGAACTTATTTATGAAACAGAAAAAGACTCACAGACACAGAAAACAAACTTATGGTTACCAAAGGGAAAGAGGGGAGGGAAGGGATAAATTAGGAGTTTGGGATTAGCAGATACAAACTACTATATATAAAACAGATAATCAACAAGGTCCTACTGTATAGCACAGAGAACTATATTCAATATCCTATAATAAACCACAATGGAAAAGAATATGAAAAAGAATAAATATATACATGTATAACTGAATCACTCTGCTGTACACCAGAAAGTAACACAACATTGTAAATCAACTATACTTCAATCATTCTTGGGACTTCCCTGGCAGTCCAGTGGTTAAGACTCTATGCTTCCACTGCAGGGGGTGCAGGTTTGATCCCTGGTGGGGGAACTAAGGTACCACATGCCACATGGCACAGCCAAAACAAACAAACAAACAAACAACACCAACAGCAAAATATTTTCTTGCTAAAAAATGTTAACCATCATCTGAGCCTTCAGTGAGCTGTAGTAGTAACAAAGATCACTTATCACAGATCACAATAACAAATATAAAGTTTGAAATATTGCAAGAATTACCTAAATGTGACACAGAGACATGAAGTGAGCAAATGCTGCTGGAAAAACGGCACCAATATATTTGTTTGATGCCAGGTTGCCATAAACCTTCAATTTGTTAAAAAACGCAACATCTGCAAAGGACAATAAAATGAGGTATGCTTGTATTTTTGTTTCACTTATATGGAAATATACCCACTTTGGGCAGACCCAAAATTAAGGTAAAGGAATCAAAGCCATTACAGAATCTACATTTATCCTCAAAGAAGAAAATGTCATAGAATGCCACATTAAATTTGACAAGTTTAAGGAGTTTACAGAAACATACCTGAGTGAAGCTGAATTTTGCCAATAACACCTTCTACCAACCCCAGACAAATGGGATTCCAGGCAAGAAGTAGATCAGTAGCTAAAATAAAATAAGAAGCAATCATGAAAAAATATTCATCAGAAAACATATTAAAACAGTATCTTTATAGAGAACAAACTAGTGGTTACCAGTGGGGAGAGGGAAGGGAGGAGGGGCAATATAAGGGTGAGGGAGTGGGAGGTACAAACTGTTGGGTGTAAGATAGACTCAAGGATGTATTTTACAACACGGTGAATATAGCCAGTATTTTCTAATAACTGTAAATGGAAAGTAACTTTTTTAATTGTATAAAAAATTTAAAAATTTTAAAAAGAAATGTCACAGGAATGTCACAAGACGATTAAAAAAAAAAAACAAACGGCATCTTTAACAGTATATTAAAAAATGATCAGCTTCCCAAAAGAGCAGTTTTCAACACCCAGAACTGAATACATTACTATCGAGCACTTTGTGGACAAGTATTAATTCCGACCTGAATAAGTCTTCTAATATACGGACAGTTATGGGGAGATAACTGAAATTCTAAAACTCTACTCAGATGGGAGGCAGTACTCTGGCGCCCTGCAGTGGAGGAAGGAGGCTGGTGCACTACAAGAGGGCAAACAAGAGGAGTTATCCAAGGTGCTGTCGCCATGGCCAGTCCCAGATCCAAAGACAAGGATCTGAGAAACCACCGCAGAGATGTGCACTTACTGAATCACACTCTGGAAAACACCCTTTCCCAAAGAAGCTAACACCAAGCAAAGAAACCCAGAAAGCAAGTGCTCTTTTATGTGACTTCTATGGAAAAAACAATAGGAATTGCTTCCACTTATATTGAGTGCCTAATATGTGCCAGGCATCCAATCAGGGTTCCTTATCTGAACCACAGAACAAGACAATGATTTGGATGACTGTTTTCTCAGTTCTCCCAAGGATGGTACATAATTTGTATCATTCTAGACACACAGAAGAGAAAGCTAATTCATTACATACAAAGGATGCCTGAGGACATTAGGGCATAATTCTGTTGTGGAACCCAGGCTACAAAAGGCTGTTATATCCATGGAGATAAAGGTAACACTAGTGATGGTTCAATAGCAGCAAAAAATTAGCAAGAATGAAAACAGCATTTCTCTTAGCAGAAAATTAGAATTACATTTTAACTATTACCATTTAAATTCTATTTTAATGAAATGTATAATCAATCTGTAACTCATGTGGGTAATTACAGAAGACCTAATAGTTTAGTCTTCAAATTCATTTGAGTTTTGACTATTGTATCTTGAACATCTTTGTTGTTAATGATACATTCAATGGGAGGCAAAAAAAAGTTAACTTCTGTTTTTATTTCAAGAATTAAAGTAAAATAGGGAATTAATTTTTTTAAAGGCTGTTATACACATTATCATTTCTAACCCTAACAATTCTATGAGTTAGGTATTAGGAGTCCCAATTCACAGATGAGGAAATGGAGCCTTAGAAAAGTAAAGTGGCCATGTCATACAATGGATCAAGGGCAGAGCTGCAATTCAAAGCCAGGTCTGCATGACTCATGGCCTGTGCTCTTAACCATCCAACTACAGTGCCTCCCTCAGAATTTATATATGGAACTAATCAGTAAGACAATATTTACATTTTAAATAATATGCATTCTTATTATAAATACTGTATAAAATTGGAAAAAAATATTTTATCACTTCCATCCCGCCACCCAGAGATAACATTATTTTGCTACATTTCACGACTGTGTGCATATCCAACTGCAATATTGCAAACACAGCGCTATATGTTCATTTTTCTTACACCATTTCGTATCTTCTCACATCTTTAAAATACTCTCCAAAATTATAACTTCATGGCTAATTTTCCACTTAAGGAAGCACTTCCTCACTCTTGGACATTTAAGTGATTTCCAGTTTTTCCCTATTATAAACAATACTGTGATCAATGATAAACATTATGCAAATACTTTATTTTCCTCCCTAATTAATAGCTTTAGAACAGCTCCTAGGAATGAAATTAATAGGTGAAAACATAAAGAAAAAAAATGAAAGCTTTCAAATATTACCAAAGTGCTTTCTGCAAAGGTTATGCACCAAGTTAGATTTCTGCCAGAAGCATATGAAAATGCTTCTTATGCTTGCCATCATTTAGAATTTCTTTTTAAATTTTGCTAATTTGATGGCATCCATTGCCTAAATGATGTTTATTTTCTTTTCATTGCTGGTAAGATTAAACATTTAATTATAAAACTGACTGCTTATGTTTCTTCTTCTATGATTTTCTTATTCATATCCTCTAACAATTTTTCTTTATGTTCCTTATTGATTTATGATTCTTTTTATATTAAGAACATCAACTCTTTGACATGTTTGTAAATATTTTCAGTTTTAACTTTTTATACAAATCTGTTTTTTCATTATTTTTTCGCTTATTATCTAAGTTGTTCCTTACCCATTATCAATTATGTATTTGTTAATTTTACCTCTTTGTTAATTTATAAACATCTAACTCTAACTCTGGAATTCATGTTGGTGTACAAACTAAAAGTACCCTGATTTCTTTTCAAATAACCAGAATCCCTGTCAGGCAGGCCAAATCTCAACATCTGCCAACACAGGTGCCCCTGCTAAGGAAATAGCTCCAGCTACTCATAACCCCACCCTGACTTCAGATGAACCACCACAGTTTTTAAAACTCTATCCCTTGGGTTTCAGATGAGCTCTAGGAATACGGAGGAGGATGAAAAAGTTAGAGCTAAAGCAGTCATGGACAGTTACATAGAGGAAGTGGAACTTCAAGCATAAGGAAATCAGAAAGAAAAATGATGCAGCAGAAAGAAAGTACAAGGTTTGTTTTGGAAACTGTCCCTTCACCGGGGAAACACGTATCAAGCACCTTCCAAGAACCAGGCACTGTTATCATGCTAAGATATAAAAATAAAGGAGCAAACAGTATAGATCAGAAGACCAATGAGTATCGTTAGTATGGTGGAGGTCTTTATTGATAAGACTGGAAAAAGTAAACTGAGGCCAATAAGGAGAGACTTGAATAAAAGACTAATGAGCCTTACTTCCTGGAGGCCTTGGCAGGCAGATAATGACAAAAGTAAAACAAGACTGCAGCCAGGGATTAGGTGACAGCACTGAGAGGGGGTGGAGACTGCGAGTAGGGAAAGGAGCTAGAAGGTTATTTATTACAAGAGTCTTGGCTTGCAAGGATGTGGTAGCTTGGGGAGCAGGGTGGGCAGTAGGTGAAGAATGTACAAAAGGAGATTAACATGAAACACTGCAAAGGAAACTACACAAAGGACAGGAAGAGGGTAAATTTTGAAATGACAATGAAACATCTATCCTCTCTTGAGAGGGATAAGATAAGGACATACATGAGTAAGAAGGAGGAAGGCAGAAAAAGCAGGGTATACCGCAGCAGGAGGAAGGGTGGGCGAGAACCTCTTAACTCAGTAATACCCTTTTGCACCTTTGGCATTTTGAACCATGTGACTATAGCAGCCATTCAAGAAAATTAAAATTTCACTTAAAAAAAAAAAGAAAAAACTATAAAGATGACTAAGTTTTGTGGTCTAACGACTAAAAATAATAGTCACCACCAGGGAAGTCCCTGGTGGTCCAGTGGTTGAGACTCTGCGCTCCCAATGCAGGGGGCCCGGGTTCGACCCCTGATCAGGGAACTAGATCCCGCACGCCACAACTAAAAAAAAAAAGATCCCACGTGCCACAACTAAGACCCGGCGCAGTCAAATAAATAAATAAATAAATAAAAGTAAAAATAATAGTCACTAATAATCTTTGAGGTTATTTGAGAGAGAACTAGTTAGGCCATTAAGACTGAGTTCATGATAGGGTGGTCAAGGAGAAATGTCTAGGCATAAAAACCAGGAGCTATTTAAGGAGGAAAAGAAAACAAAAGAAAATGAAATCAAAAGTACAGGAGTAAAAGTTAACCTTGCAAATGAAAGATATTACTTTCTTCTAAGTCTAGAAGAAAAGATGAAAAGGCTAAATATAGAAATGGAGATGAGAAGCAGATGGATGTATCGTATGGCCTTGACTCAGTAAAAATAGGAGTCAAAGTCATCTTTGCTTTAGCAGGGGGAAGGACAAGAGGCAGAACAAGAGGAGTACCGGATGCTTGGTGTGGTAAGGGGAATCATCCAGAAAGTCAGTTTGTAAATGTTCTGTGTGTACTTGAAAAGCACGTATATTTTCTTAGTGTTTTCAAGAAAAAGGGTGTCAATTCAATCCGTTGGTGGGTCATTATATCAATTTTGTACAACGAGATCAGCACTAACAGCAAAGAAACAGAAAAGAGAAAAACTGTACCATGTAAGGGGAAACACTTCACAAAACTTCTGTTTCTGAAGTTATAGGTATATACATATATATATGTCTGTTCAAGTCATGCTTTTAAAAGTATTTCTTACTTCAAACATTTGAATACACTATTAAACTCTGGGGTGAGGGCTCATTATCAACTTTATTATTTTATTCAACTGCTCTATGTACTTGCTAATTTTTTGACCGCTTAGCCTAATACTTTGACAGGGTTCTTTTTTTTTTTTTTTTTTAATCTCATGCTTTGTGTACTCTTCCTTCTTAATTTCTGCCTCATTTTTGAGACTATGTTGTCAGGCACATACAGATTCAGGATTATTATATCTTCCTGGTGAATTGCTCCATTTATCAGGATGTAATAACTGCCTTTATTTCAAATAATGCTCTTTGTCCTAAAGTCTAGTTTGTCTAACATTGATATTGTAAAAGAAATACGTTAGGCATGAAAAAAATACATATAACATAGAACACTGTTAATCCAGTCATATTTCTTCTCCGACTCCCCAGAGCCTGAGAAACAAAGTCCAAGTTCCTTGGAAAGGCTCTCAAGGCCCAGCGTGGGCTGTTCCTGTCTACCCTCTTCCCGCCTCCCCACCCCAGCATCCTTGCCTTCCTACAGTCATCCAGAAGTGTGCACAGGCTGGGCCTGGAATGCTGCTCCCCACCCACTTGGGCATGCTGTTCATTCCAGACTCAGAACAAGGGTCACTGGTGTTCCCTGACACATTCCCCACTCCACCCACCCAGCAGAACTGATCAGGTTCTCTTTTGTGGTCCCCCTGGATCCTGCTCGTATACGCATCGTGGCATCTCATTTTGGTTTAATGCACCTGATTACTGACTTTCCTGTCTCCCTGACTGAACAGGAAGCTCATCAAGAACAGAAAATTCATTGAGACCTGATCTCATTTAGCTTTATGTCCCAAGTGCATGACATACAGCAGGCTCCAAATGCTGAACAGACAAATGAACGAATGACACAGAATGGAGAAGCAGGTTGGAGTCAGATAATTTGCACTGAATCACGTTAGAAGGGTTCAGTATTTGACGTCACGAAGTTAAGGTCATCTGCTCTATTTCAAATAAAGATATCATGGCTGGCAGAGGTGAAGTGTCCAATACTAACTACACAGCTTGTTCAAATCAAAACCCCATACCCCACTCTCAGTCCAGGGCTCTATCCTACCTCTAACACCACAAGTTTCCCTACCATGTGTAATTACTCAGGTATAATACTCTCATTTTAAGTTCGTATGGGGCTTTCAGCTCACCACCATCATTCCAGCCACACAAGCCAGAACCTGGGAGACATTCAAAATGCTTTCTTCCTGGGAGTTCCCTGGTGGCCTAGTGGTTAGGATTCCGGACGTCCACTGCTGTGGCGTGGGTTCAATCCCTGGTTGGGGAACTGAGATCCCACAAGCTGCACGATGCAGCCAAAAAAAAAAAAAAACAGCTTTCTTCCTCACCAAGTCCTGTTGATTCTACCACCTCATATCTGATGAATGTTTCACTTCTCTCCATCCCCGCGGCCACTATCCTTGTCCAGGGCCAAGACCTCCTCCATCTAGATCATGAGAAAACCCTGGGCAGGCCCACAGGCAGCAGACTGTTTAACACATAACAGGCACTCACATGTTTACTGAATGCAAGGAGGACTCTAAACGGTTTGGTACCGGAAGCCCTTAAGGTAAAAGGCAGGAAGCTGTAAGAATGAGGCTGAAAAACCAAACAGGGACCAACTCAGGAGGACCACAGGCAGTAAATTCAGGAGACATTTCCTCCAGAGAGGGCAGATTTGCATTTGAGATTGAACATTGGGGCTAGTATGCAGAGGATGGATGGGAGAAGGCAAGCCTAAAGCCAGAGATCCAGGTGACAGGAGTGTGCATGAGGGTGACCTGGTTCCAAATCTGCAACTGGAAGGCTGGACAGAGTCAAGAGATCCTGAGTGACATGGGCACAGCCTGCGTTCCATGTCCTGAGGGAAAAGTCCCAGCTCTGCTACAGTCTTGGAACCCCTTTCAACTTCAGGTCCCTCTTTCATAAGCGGGAATTCCATCTAACTTACAGGATTTTTATGAGGATTAAATGGAAGAATTATGTGAAAGTACCTAGCACAATGCCTGGCACATAAATGTTCAATAACTTTTACCTCAAGTTGGGAAAGGTATATGCATTTAAAATTCCAGGTTCCTAGCACTCACTAAATCTCTCTATAGATTTTTATTTCAAGGGTCTACATACGGCTTTTTATTTAAAAAGGAAAGGATAAAAAAGGAAAAACCCAACTTCGATTGTGTTTTACATTAAATCTTAAGGCCATAATCCCTAAAAGCCTTCTGAGAGTAATAAATGTTTTATGAAAATATCTCAATGCTTAAACATGCCCCTAAAATTCTGTTTCTTCAGAATGTGAAACAGATACAGGGCTCTGATGCAGCTCAAAATTAGGCACGCAGAAACAGTCCTAGCAACCCAATTCAAATCCAAATGGCAAATCAAGCATAACTGCCAGCTTCCTCCCCTCCCCTAAAGTCCCCTACACTGGAGAGGGGAAATCTAGAAGCAGTAGAGTCTAAATGAAGGTTAAAATATACTTGGGAAAAAGACACAGACATCAGTAGACTTTAGTTATATACATGAAAATAAGTACTGGGGTCCTAAGTTTTGAGAAATCACAGAAGAACAAAAAACAGAATGGGTAGCTTTTAATCGGCAACAGAAAGACATCTGATAAAAATTCATACCATCCAGAAAATTAAAAAAATTTTAAAGTAAAAATAAAATTCATACCATCCTATGGAACACAGTAAAAGGTGATAGACCAAAAAAACTGAGAAAAGCACAATAAATGGAAAACATGAATAAAAGGTAGAAATAACTCATAATATATTAATAATTATAATAAATGTAAAGTTTCAACTTACCAATTAAAAGACAGACTATTAAGTCTCAACTCTTCTATCCGTTTATTTAATTCTAGGCCTATTTTGTTTACCACTGTATGCCTGCAGCCTAGCACAGTGTCTGGCACACAACAGGGACTCATTCAATAGTTACTGAATCAAATCAATAAATGAGTAGAAGCAAGCATGAAAGAGTAAGTTGGAAAGTTTCTCCTACCAATTGCTTATTCTCTTCAACTTTTAATAAGACTAAGATTGTTTTTAAAGAAAGTCCCAAAACACAAGTCTTTGCTATATAGGCACTTTTAGTAATAAAAGCATTTCCCTTTCAATAAATATAATAAACGATGAGCATGTGATTTCTCACAATGAAAGACAACTAAAAATTCTGGGAAACTTTAAATTATGTTAAAATCTCTAGCAGGTGCCCACAGCTTCTCACACCAATATAGCGACAAGCCAGTGGAGGAAGGCCTGAAATAGGCTATATATAACGGGCACAAGAAGGGAGGCTGAGTGTGTCTTTTTGAGCCGCTATGACTTTATGCCTGGTACAGCTCCTGGCACACAACAGACACTTCAAAATATGTGTGTGTGTATTTTTTAATCTGTTACTCTTCATTAAGGAGATACAAATAAATAAAAACATTAGCAGAGTGTTTGTATAGAGAACATGTATGAACCATACTGGTCTCGGCATATGTAGCAACTATGCTTAGTAATGGACACTCTGTCACCATTATTAATGCCTACTCTGGAGGCAGAAGGCATTGGAATGGCAGGGAAAATGGCCAGTGGGCTTGTCCCTTCCTTCCACAAAGAAGAGCCATGTAACTGATCTCCTCCAACAAACATATTGCTTTCTAATCCTTCCTTCAAAAGGGATATTCCAATGTGGCACACAATTTCAAAAGAGAAACATCTGAAGTTTGCAAATAGGTTTTAAAATTTAGGATTATCAAGGTTATCTAGTAAAGAGTAGAGCTGCTTACAAATTACAAAAGCATAGTATTTTAGAAATAATGCCAAATTTCAATTAGTGAAACCATTAAAGTAACATACACCCAAAGACATAAGTAGTTTGTCATAAGCTCAATTGTTTGACCCATTAGGTCAACATTTCCACTCTTATTTCAGATCCATTTGGCAGTACATGGCTTCTATTTTCATATGCCCTCTTCTTCCTGGTACACAGAAAACAAGTGATTAAGTACTGTGTGCCTGCAGAGAGCATGACTCACTCATTCCAAGAGGCCAGAGTGATGGCGCTCCCTCAGCTCAAGAACAAGTCTGGGTTTTGCACAGCTGCTGAAGTTTACAGGCAGTTTCACTTGTGTCAAAAAAAAAAAAAAGGTGCTAGTGTATGCATACATAATCAGACCCAAGTTTCATTTCCTGCTAAAGACAAAAGGACATTATTGCTCTGAAAAGACAATTACCAACACCAAAGTCAAACAGATGAGGAAAAGGGTTCTACGATGAGGAACTAAAAGTTCCAATGGTTAGCTCATCCATACTTAAATTCTCAAAATTTAATTAGGCCAGAAAAAAAGGTTAAGGAATAATTTGATTCAGATGCCATCTTATAAATGCAAAATTTGATACATGTTTCTCTGAACTCTCTAATAGTAATTATTTTCCAGCATTCAGCAAGCTAAAGAGCTAATCCACTTTAGAAGTTCTAGCAGCTGCTGCTTTCCCACTGTGAACTCCAGCTCAACGGTCCTGGATCCTGGCTGCTCAATATCACCATCTGGAAGCTTTAAAAATACTGATGCCTGGGCCCCACTCCTCGAGAGTCTGACTGTTGGGTTACGGTGGGACCCAGGCACAGGTATTTTGTAAATCTCCCCCAGGTGATTCTAATGTACAGCCAGGTTGAGAATTACAGGTCGAAGTGATTATAGGTTACTAGTTGGAACCTGCATTAGTAGCTTTAGTTTTATCCTACCTGAGTGATTCAAAGATGACACCTGTGCCGTGGACAGCTTGAAACCCTTTCAGGTAATTAAGAACCATAAAGTGAATAAAGAGCTCATAATATATGGTGAATAAGCAAAAAGTTGGTGTAAGCTAGTATAAAAAAAATACGTTTAAAAAAATAACCCTACGGGAAAAAAAAAAACAACCAAAAAACCCTAAGAATAGTTAAAAGATGAGATATACTACCTAGGAAAGGGATCCTAAGAATTTCTAGATTTTTCTATTAAAACTGGGATCTGGGCTTCCCTGGTGGCGCAGTGGTTGAGAGTCCGCCTGCCGATGCAGGGGACACGGGTTCGTGCCCCGGTCTAGGAAGATCCCACATGCCGCAGAGCGTCTAGGTCCATGAGCCATGGCCGCTAAGCCTGCGCGTCCGGAGCCTGTGCTCCGCAACGGGAGAGGCCACAACAGTGAGGGGCCCGCGTACTGCAAAAAAAAAACAAAAACAAAAACAAAAACAACTGGGATCTAATTACAGAGCAGCATGAAGGATATCAGAAATTGTTTTTTGGGCAGAAGACCTAAATAGACATAGCTCCAAAGAAGACATACAGATGGCCAATAGGCACATGAAAAGATGCTCAACATCACTAATTATGAGAGAAATGCAAATCAAAACTACAATGAGGAACCACCTCACACTGGTCAGGATGGCCATCATTAAAAAGTCTACAAATAACAAATGTTGGAGAGGGTGTGGAAAAAAGGGAACCCTCCTACACTGTTGATGGGAATGTAGATTTGTGCAGCCATTATGGAAAACAGTACGGAGGTTCCTCAGAAAACTAAAAATAGAGTTGCCATACGAGCTAGCAATCCACTCCTGGGCATATACCCAGATAAAACTATAATTCAAAAGGATACATACACCCCTATGTTCATAGCAGCACTATTTACAATAGCTAAGACATGGAAACAACCTGAATGTCCATTGACAGATGAATGTATAAAGAAGATGTGGTATATATATACATAACAGAATATTACTCAGCCATAAAAAAGAATGAAATAAAGCCATTTGCAGCAATATGAATGGACTTAGAGATTATCATACTAAGTGAAGTAAGTCAGAAAGAGAAAGACAAATACCATATGATATCACATATATAGAATCTAAAATGCAACACAAATGAACATATCTATGAAACAGAAACAGACAGACATAGAGAACACACTTGTGGTTGCCCAGGGAGAGCGGGTTGGGGAGAAGGAAGGATTGGGAGTGTGCGATTAGCAGATGCAAACTAATATACATAAGATGGGTAAACAACAAGGTCCTACTGTATAGCACAGGGAACTATATTCAATATCCTGTGATAGGACTTCCCTGGTGACGCAGCGGTTAAGAATCCGCCTGCCATGGGCCTCCCTGGTGGCGCAGTGGTTGAGAGTCCGCCTGCCGATGCAGGGGATACGGGTTCGTGCCCCGGTCTGGGAGGATCCCATATGCCGCGGAGCGGCTGGGCCCGTGAGCCATGGCCGCTGGGCCTGCGCGTCCGGAGCCTGTGCTCCGCAACGGGAGAGGCCACAACAGTGAGAGGCCCGCATACCACAAAAAGAAAAAAAAAAAAAAAAAAAAGAATCCGCCTGCCAATGCAGGGGACACAGGTTCAATCCCACATGCCGCGGAGCAACTAAGCCCGTGCGCCACAACTACTGAGCCTGCGCTCTAGAGCCCGTGAGCCACAACTACTGAGGCCGTGTGCCTAGAGCCCGTGCTCACAACAAGAGAAGCCACCGCAATGAGAAGCCCGTGCACAGCAACAGAGTAGCCCCCACTCGCCACAACTAGAGAAAGTCCACACACAGCAACAAAGACCCAACGCAGGGACTTCCCTCGTGGCTCAGTGGTTAAGAATCTGCCTGCCAACACAGGGGACACGGGTTTGATCCCTGGTCCAGGAAGATCCCACATGCCGCGGAGCAACTGAGCCCTAGCGCCACAACTGCCAGGCCTGCACTCTAGAGCCCGCCAGCCACAAGTAGTGAAGCCACGCACCTAGAGTCTGTGCTCCGCAACAAGAGAAGCCACTGCAATGAGTGGCCCGCGCACCACAATGAAGAGTAGCCCCCGCTCAACACAACTAGAGAAAGCCCGCAAAGCAACGAAGACCCAATGCAGCCATAAATTAATTAATTAATTAAAAAAAAAAAGACCCAGGGCTTCCCTGGTGGCGCAGTGGTTGAGAGTCCGCCTGCCGATGCAGGGGACACGGGTTTGTGCCCCGGTCCGGGAAGATCCCACATGCTGCGGAGCAGCTGGGCCCGTGAGCCATGGCCGCTGAGCCTGCGCATCCGGAGCCTGTGCTCCGCGACGGGAGAGGCCACAACAGTGAGAGGCCCACGTACCGCAAAAAATAAAAAAATAAAATAAAATAAAATAAAAGACCCAATGCAGCCAAAATAAATAAATAAATAAATCTTTAGAAAAAGACAAGAGAAAGAAATAGGATTCTGAAAGCTAAATAAGAGCACAGGTGAGCTAACAGTTGGTATTTTCCTTAACTCGTTTTAGAGCCGGTAACTGAGATGCATAAAATTAGCACTTCGAACATAAAATAGATGCAACCTTTGTCTCTGTTGGCGTTTAAATAATTTCCTAGCTTTTCCTGAAACCTCTGTTCAAAACTTACTCTCTTCCAACTAGGTTCGTCTGTATAGTCATTCTGATACCATAGGTCCTTACCAACAAAAAGCTCTACCTTCAAACACACCATCAGGTCTAGGGTCTGCCATTTTAATTGCCCTCAAATGTAGAACTGTTTCTAGATCAAACGAGGGCCACAGCAGAGTGACCTGTGGGGTGGGAGGTACAGGGGAGAACCTGTACTATTTCAGTCTGGCCAGTTAGGCACTATTCATTCTCGTAAACTTTTTTCTTTTTCTTTCTTTCTTTCTTTTTTTTTTTTGAGTACTTAATTAGAAGCAAGGCACTGTGCATACAAAGTTATTTCTGGCAAGGCAAGGCAAAAATATATATATATATATCCATTAAAGTCCACTAGTCACACAGCCAGTTTCTTCCAGGACTTTCCACTCTTAAATAAGACAGAAACAATCACAGACAATTTACAGCTGGAAGGAACTTCAGAGAATCAAATAAAAGAACACCTTTCTTCCCATTTCTTTATTAGGAAGAAAAACAGATTTTCACTATCTTGGGAAAAAACAGAGACTTTGAACTTCAGGACCCAGCTCAAATCTCCCACAGAACTCAGCTCTATCACAGTATCTGTCACTCTAGAATCCTCTGTATGCCTTTCCCTTGTTGGACCACTACCTGGGCTAGAGGGTAGAGACAGTATTTTATCCATCTTTTTACCTTGGCACAATGCCTCACAGACAGATCTTCAATAAATGTTTGTTGAAATAATAAATAAATGACTTCACAGAATTTCAGACTTAATATAATTTGGAAGGAGAAAGGAATAGAATACTAAATTAGTTGTCGGGGCGGAGGGCTGCTTCTTTGAGAAAAGGGAGTATTTGAAAGGTGCAAAGGGGGATAAATGCAATAGCTACTAGAGGTGAATCCTGGAAGTCAAGAAGAACAACTGCCCAGAGGGAGACTAGCAAACTAGAAACTCTGCCAAACTCTTTGGTCTACTCACCACAACTGTCCCCTGGGGGAGGGGAGGGTTATTATGCTGGAAATAGGGAGAAGAATGTTTATTTCTGGCATAAAAGCAATGTATAATGACACCATGAAGCATCATTAATATTATACATGCAAACTACTAAACTTAAGAGCACTGTGGCATGTTTAAAATGTCCCAACATTTCAGTAACATGTTAGGACTATTTCAAATTATATATGTTGACCACTGCAGAAACTGGAATTTGAAGTTTAGTATAAGTAAAAAGAGGTTTCAAAGAATAAGATTCATAAATTTTCATAAAGAAAAATTAATGTACTTTAAATGTATTTTTAAATATCCCACCATGAAGTTAAAGAAATCCAAGGTTAAATGTGAAAGAATCTGCAATTAAAATGAGGTAACTTAAAAAGAAAAAACGGGGCTTCCCTGGTGGCGCGGTGGTTGGGAGTCCGCCTGCCGATGCAGGGGACGCGGGTTCGTGCCCCGGTCCGGGAGGATCCCGCATGCCGCGGTGCGGCTGGGCCTGTGAGCCATGGCCGCTGAGCCTGCGCATCCGGAGCCTGTGCTCCGCAACGGGAGAGGCCGCAGCAGTGAGAGGCCCGCGTACCGCCAAAAAAAAAAAAAAAAAAAGAAAAAACAACAAGGAACACTGACCTAAAATCAACCTGTACTTCCCTCAACAGCCTTACCAAAAAGTTGGCAGGAGTGGATGCTTTTTTGTGAATGAGAGCAGTTCCTTTAAGGGTCTCACAGCAACCAGAAAATGAGTCATCTTAACAGAGCATGGGATTTAATTAAGATACTACCAGTATGTGTTCTGATAGTACTATAATGCTAAATGTGCAGTACTCACCCTCACTTTTTAAATACTACTTAAATATTACTTAATGTATTATCAACAGCTACTGATAATAGAGTAATGTATTATTTCTCTATTTTGGTAAACATACTCTAATTCAAATATTCTTCTCAGCTCATTTATGGTCGTCTGACACATATGAATGATTATGACTTAGCCCAGCTAATGAGTAATTTGTTACAGGTTCTATAAGATTGCTGTTACTTCTCAGGTTTGTGTTTGCAAGACTAGATTTTAAAGGTTTATATTTTAAAACATATTTGAACAGGAATAGAACAGTTTACAAAAAGGTTTACGGAGAGATAGTAATGCAGCTTATAAAGATCTAACACATTTAAATCCCCATAAAACCACATCAAGGTCAGACTATGGCTCTGAGAATGCACTGAATCAATACTATAGCTAAATTAGTTTGATTTTCCAATAGTCTAGTATCTACCTGCAAATATATCAGCTAATTTTGTCATAAATCATAAGAACCAAAATCAGCCAACAACCTTTTTTTTTGGCATAGGGCCAGTTAGAGAAAAATAAAAATGTCTTTGGGTCTCATTTATTTTCATTAAAAAAAGAAAAGATTTATTGAATCCCACAGAATTAAAAGTTAGATTCCCCCGTTTCCTGAATAAAATGACAATGAGAAATTAGCACATTTTTTAAAGTTGATAAGAGATGCAGCTTTTTAGTCTTCTGTTCTTCTGTTCTCCATTTAATCCTCCCAACAACCTCTTTGCTGCTCAAGGTACACAGAGTCAACCAGAAACTCGAATTATTTCAATTCATTCAATACAATTTTTACAGAAGACCTGCAGTGGGCCAGGTGCTAGGGATATAGTAATGAATCTACATCTCCTTCTCCCTGCTTGGGCTGAGTTAGGCTGGGCAGGTGGGATAAGGGAAAGCCGTGCTGCTGGGCATCCTGGAGCAGCACCAAAGTAGCCACGTTCCCAAAAGACCAAGCTGTCAGGGCACCTTGGTTTCTGGCACCTGCATGCTCTATCCTAAAGGCCTGGATACTGCCTCTCCTCTGAAGCCAGCCTTTGGCAAGTCCTGGCCTCTGCTGGCATGGCCAGAACACAAGCATGTAGGAATCAGCGATGCTACAAAGGTCCCTCCCCTCTCCGGAAGTGGCTGCCCTGAAGACTTTTTCTCCTCCATTCCCTCTCTGCTTTACGTGCTCTGAGAGGATGTCTGTGAAACTGGATCTGGAACTCTTGCAAAGTTAGACTGAGAAGGCTTCAGGTTGCTCATCACTGGCTGAAATAGTTCCCATCCAGTACATATCAGTGTTTCTGCTCCAAGATCTTCCCTCTCTCTATTCCCTCCACAACCTGCAAATGTTCTAAAAACTTAAGAAGAGAAACCTTACAAACTGACAGTAGCTGGAAAAACTAGTCAACCTATTATATAACGATATTCCCTGTAACTGTATAACTAGTTTTGCAAGAAAAGAGTGAGGACAGGTGAAAGGTCAAAGAACAAACCAATAGTCCCACCATCAGCCTTTTCATTCTACGTAGATCCTTCCTCAACGTGCATACTTTGACATTTCAGAGGCTATTTTATTCTCTACATAGGCTACACTATAATGACTATGACAGCTAAATACATTTCAGATATTAGCCATAAAAATATAAATCCTACAACTGTGGTCAAGAAGGTAGAAAGGTTTATAAAACATTTTTGTCAATATTGAGAAAAACTTGGCTTTGGAGTCAATATGGGGTTAGAAGTCTGGCTCTCCCTCTTATTCTTTGAACTTGGACAAATTACTTCTCCGTGCCTGTAAAATAATAATAAAACCCCTCCGCCTAAGTTTTATTGTGAGGATGACATGAAACAGTACACATAAAGGGCTTAGAACAGTGTCTGGTTCAGAAAAATGATTAGTAAATAAAAGCTGTTGTTATTACCTACTATTAATCTCAGCTGACAAAGCAGACAATATGCACAAAAACTTCCCTCTAGCTGTAAAACCTGATTCCAAAAATTGTCATCATTCACCCTACAAAGACTATCTTCTTTTTTAAGCCAAAGAAAGGGCGAAATTTTTTGGAAAGATGTGTTTTGTATCTTGCATGCATAACAATAAATGTTCACAAAGTAAGTTTACAGATCTGTTCAATCCAACTGCTAGCCTGTTAGAAATATAAAATATGGGGTAAGAAGTGTTCAAGGTAATAAACTGGTAAGCCATTTAAAAGAAACTGAAAACTAAAGACACTAGGGGACAAAACTGGTTATTCAACAGCAATAAAAATGGTTAAAAAGATTTTTACAATATATTTAATAACTAATTTTTAAATTAAAATGCCCTATTACATTTTGTCATGGTAAGCGGTGAATTTTTAGCAAACATGATTTTTTTAAAAGGTGAAGTTAAAAATTTTTTTCAAAGTAAATACCAAATAACACAAAAGTCTAAACTGGATATAGTTGCATAAAATATGATTCCGCAAAACAGATAAAAGTTCCATTCAGATTTCAATTCTGTAACTAATTTCTCATTCAAAAAAGTTTTCATATGACATATTAAAAATAATTTCATTATCAAAAAATAACTAAGAAAAACAGGAATGCATTTTTATGTTTCTGTACATTCTGATAACTAGCATCCCCCCCAAAAAACTGTTCACTGGTATGTATCATTCAGTGTTTCATCTCTCTCCAAATAGTTTACATGCTTATGAATGTTATGTGTACGACAGATGCTCTACCATCTTTTCATGGTCAGTCTCAGAATAGAATGAAGCAATACGCAGCAGTAATTATATAACACAGACAAAGCTACAAGGACAAGTGGAAGCAGTTTTAAGATTAAAGCGATAAAACCATATCAACCTTGCTCAACAGTGGACTATATTATATTGCTTTTTAAGTCTTTAAATTACAGTCCTTATTCTCAGATAGTGAAACTCCACTCTCAAGAGATTACTGAATGTTTACACAGTGCTTTATCATTTTCCCTGGTTGAAAATAAAACAGTCTAAATATTTTCCTCTGGTGGTCATTACCCTGCAAGAGATATAAGCATCCACCAAAAAAGCAGTTCTAAGTATGAATACAGACTACTCACTAACCTTAAAAAAATGGAAAACCGGAAAAAATACTCAACTACTTAGAAAAAAAAATTTAAACAATGTTAAAGAAGAAAAGACGGAATACCATCACGAAGATTTTTTTTTAAATGACGTTAAATCAGATAGAAAAACAACATAAGTGGAAATGCACCTTTCCTCACATTTATTTCCTTATCCAGCTGGACAGAGATTTTCCACCCCAATTAGATAGAAGACATTTAAAACAGGGCCTAAAATGAGTAATAAGCATAACACAACACCCTATATTTGTGGCAATGACAGTACTGAGAGAAAACCTGGACTTAAATTTAATTTGGCTCAACTCAACCAAAAATGCCTTCTGTGTCCTAAGCACTCTAAAGCTCAGAGATACCAAGATGAGTAGAACGTGGTCCTTGCCTTGAGGAATGTTCTGTCCACTGGGGAAGAAGGAAGCAAACTATTATTATATGATACAGTCAGGGCTATAACTAACGTGTGTACCAAGTGTCTAAAGCACCTGGAAACACAAAAAGGTGACCAGTGATTCTGCCCCAGGAATGCAGGCTATGGTGAGCACAGAGTAGGGGTGGCATCTGAACTGGGTCTTACAAAATAAACTAGGCAGGAAAAGAGACTGACAGTAACAAACATTCCAGACCAAGGAAATGGTCAGTTTAGACTTAAATATCAATACTGATCCTTCTGATGTCACTAGAAGAAAAGTCCTGTTTCAAGTTGCCACAAACATAAAAATCACAAGGCTCACAGGCTTTTTTGGTCTTATGATACTGCCCTTTAGAAAGAAAAGGACTTGGCCAGTAATTTATTCAGTTGAATAACCAGTAAGAAACTATGGAAGATTTTAAATGCTTTCATTACAAACAATAGCAAAACTGGCTGTAAAAGCAGAGGGAAATGATCCAATAAAATGGAGAATTTTAAATAAGTCTACAGAAAAAGGCCTGGAAAACATTTAACAAGTAAATGCCATTATTCCATAGGCATTCTTTAGAAAGGCTCTTGAGTATTGGATAGGATAAACTATTTGGTAAACTCAGGTGTGTGAGATTCTTTATTCACTGGCTATATGTACTTGAACACCTGAAGATCAAAAACAGCCTGTTCTGAAAGATAATGGCCTCTGCCTTCCTCTATATTTTTGGTCTACTTTGGTCTGTGGTAGGCTGTATCCTAAGAAGTGAGATAAACTTAATTGCAAAAGCTACAACCATTTTATTCAGAAAAAAGTTAATTTGCCTTCTGATATGGACTTTGGATCTATAAACAGTAATTCAAACCACATGGCTTAATCCAAAATCTAGGCCCAGGTTTCCCTGTGAATATTCCTTAAAGGCTTAAGCCTGTAGCACGATCATCTGAGCTTCAGCTCAGAAGTACGGGTTTATGTATCCTTCCATTGAAAGGTAAGCTACTAGCCAGCACCCTAGAAGAGTTGATTTACTTCTCTTGAGGGGAGTAACATCCCTAAAGCTGTTAGGACTGGACGGGTTCCTGTGTACAAGAAATGAACACAAACCAAACAGAATGACACATAATTCATTTAAAGCCATCTATTCAGAGGACTCCTGGAACCTTACCTCCTTCCATGTAATTCCACCAGCTTGGTTCATCTCTGTCAATCTTAGAGGCTAAGAGAAAGGAGAGAGTATAGCCCTAGAAATGGAGACAACCACACCCACCTCTATCTACATATGCTTCAATTCACTGTCCCAATACACGGGTGACATAGAGATTTCCTGAGTGTTTTTCATGAAACACATCAATTCTTGTCCTCAAAGAGGTACACTGAACAAACACTTAAATGGGCACTGTTTCAAAAACATTTCATTATGCACAAGGACCAAAAAGTCCAACCCTCATTTTATAGCTGAGGAAATGAAGAATAGAAGAGCGTTCTGTCCAATGAGTTAGAGATGATGTCAAGTTCCACCCAGCTGCCATAGTTAATTTTAAGCTCTTAGAATCCAAAGAGTCGGCTCTTTGACAGCCTGGGGAATTTTGCAATCTACTTTTCTTCAGTCTGCACTTGAAGCCTTATCCAAACATTGTGGGTGGGGCGAGGGGAGAAAGAGCAGGCAAATGATCAAATCAGGAAAAACAGGGAGAAGAGAATGACTGGAGACTGGCCAAAATTAGCCTATCTACAACACCTCCTGTCTCAAGATTATCAAAGAACCTTATCTGGGTGCAGTAGTTTCTCTTCCATTCTGAATAGAGGAAATAAAATGTAATAGCAAGAAAATACATCCAAAACCTAGAAAAAAAATAAGTTCTCCTTCACTGCTCTAGCAAATCAACGAGCAGGCCTTCCTAGGCAAGCAGTGGGGCGGGCCAGAAAGTGTTCTGGGGGCCAATTCTAGTCTCTGTGACCTCGGTCAAGTTACTCAACCTTGCACACCTGTCTCCTCACCTGAGAAAGAGGATATCACCACCTGCTTTGTAAGGTTGTTGTGAGGACTGGGAATAATATATTAAGGGACCAGATCCTTGGAAACCCTCCTATAAATGGTGACCGCTGTGATGTATATGAAAAGGTCGTTTGTGCCTTTCATACTTTCAATTCATACCACGTAAATTCTTTTGTCTAGATTACATACAAGAATTACAAGTAAACTTGAAATGCTCTGGCTATTTCTTTCAAGAACTCTGTTCTCTTACTTCTCCTAAAATGAAACATCTGCAGTGATTAGGAAAAAGGACTGGCAACCTCAGAGGGGGAGGTGCTCCTGGGCCCCCTCAAGGGAAACCGCCGCCCCCGGACTGTCAGCTGTCTGAGGGCAGCGACTGCCCTGTTTAACTCACCACTGTGACCTAGTTTTCCTAATGCAGACTAATCGTTGTAGACTTAGACATCTCATGACAGCTTACATGATACCCAAACATGGACCCACAAGAGTGTATCTCACAATACTGAGTCACACAAAAATATTAAAAGTTGAACATTACAATACAGTATAACTGTAATACTAAAATTTTTTTTAAAAGGCGCTGGAAATCGAGTGCCTATGAGGTAACCAGAATGAAGTCACTCACGCCTTTAATGATAAAGGACCACCAGAAACACATAGATGTCCACAGGCACTGAAGCTTCGGCAGGATGTTCCACTTCACTGGCGCGATCGCCTCTGGCCTGAGATGGGGATTCGAACCCAGAACTTGTCCCGAAGGACGGGCAGAGGCCACTCCAGAGAGGAAGAGGCCTTTAAGGCCAGGCGCACCTCGCTCGAACTTTCTGGTGGGCGCCGGCCCGACCCGACTGTGGGCGGCTCGACTCGCGCGTCCCCTCTCTCGGGCAGCGGAGCAGATCGCGACGCGGAAGCGCGCTCGGAGGGACGAGGGTCGCCAGTCCTTTGTCCCCCGCGGAGGAGCAGGGGCGACGGCAGCGCTCCCTCCGCTCAGGAAATAATGACAGATCGCGCGCCCTCGCTCGAGCCCGCCCCGCCCCGCCCGCCAGGGCCGCAGGAGGCGCCAGATCCGCAGCCCCCGGCCGAGGGGCCCCGGCCGCGCCCCCTCCTCGCCCCCCGCCCGCCCAGGGCGACCCCGTGCCGCCAGCCTCACCCGGTCGGAGATGGAGGCTGCCGTCGCGGCGGCTGCACCACAGCGCGCGTTCGCCCTGCTGCAGGATGTAGTGGTCCTTGGCTTGGAAGAGCTCCATGCCGGCCCCGGACGCCGAGGGAGGCGGCGGCGGCCCGGGCGCGCCAGCGGCTCCGCAGCCCCACGACCCCGCGACCCCAGAGGCGGCGGTTCGCGCGGGGCGTCCTCGTCGGCCGGGGTCGCCAGAGCCCGCGCTTCGGGGAGCGGCGGCTGAGGGAGCGCCCCGGCTGCCAGACCCGCGGGAGGAGAACGCGCCCCGGCGGCGGCGGCGGCGGCGGCGGCGGCGGCCTTGGAGGCCTCTCCCCCAGCTCCGCCCCTTGATCGGCCCGCCCCCGCTCCTCCTCATGGCTCCTCCCCCTGCCCCACCCCTTCCCCTGCTTCTACCCCGACTTCTCCCAGGCTCCACCCCCTCCCCGTCTCCTCCCCGCTTCTTTCTCCTTTCCGTTCCTCTTCCTGCCCATTCCCGCCGCCTTCTTCTCCAGCTTTTCCTGGGTTTCTCCGCCTGGTTCCGCCCCCGAGGCTCTTCCTCCTCCTTCTTCCCTCCCCATCCAAGCCCCCTCCTCCTCCTCCTCCCGCTCTTTCCAGGCCCCGCCCCTGGCGGGCCCGCTTTCCCAGCCCCGGGCGATTGCGGGCAGAACACTGGCCTGGATGAGATAGGCTGGCCGCCTTACTGCCCTGCGGCCTTTGGAGCAGAAGCCCACTTCTGGGGCCTCCCCTCCCATGCCAGCAGGTTATTCGTTACTTTCACCAGCCCTGAGAAAAGCCAGGCCGACTCCCTAAATCCAGCCTGAAACCCCCCCCCTCTTCCCCCGGGCCTGTGCTGCCCACAGAGACCCAGACTAGGAGAGCTGGGAAGTGCGACCTAAGGGGCTGGTTTCAGGGGTCTGTCACCAGCCAGACTCTCCACAGAGCTGGGGCGTCTTCTGTTTTGGAATTTCCTCTTAGAACCTTGCAACATTTGACAACAGCAAACATTCAATAAATGCACATCAACGAGAAGCATGTAACAATAGAAATTAAACAAGTATTACCAGCACGGGGCTCTAAATAACGAGAAGGAAGAGAGCAAAGTCCATAAGCTATCCTGTCCCGAATTAAGCAGGACGCGTGTGAGAAGACAATAAAATGTCAAGGAAGTAAAAGGGGTCTAGTTTGACAAGGATAAGATGGCTGGAGAACCTCTTGTGGAAGGAAGACGCCCTCCCAAGTATCTTCGAGCTATCTTGAAAGGCCAGGTGATATGTTGAACAGAATGGGGCTTGGGAGTCAGGACCCCAGTTCCAGTCCCCACGCCAGGGGTGATCTAGCTGTGTGATCTTGGGAAAGTCTCTTGGTCTCAGACGGCGGCTGAACTAAATGACCTTTAATTACACTCCCAGTTTTATGAGTAAATGAATCTTTCTACCCCTATCTCCTGCCTTTTCTAATGCCTTAGAAGGGAAGAAGGAAAAAACAAACAAACAAACAAAAAATGAGGTAGAAGTCAAGAAAAGCAAGGCAATGCTTCTAACCTTCTGCTAGATAAAAGTGAGAGGGCCCCAAAGCAGGAAGGAGTTCCACATTACTAATTATTCCAGCCCACACTGGTTTCTCAGTTGAATTTCCATAGCACAGGAAGTCCCATGATGACAAACTGTCCTGGAATCTGTGATAAGTACTATGCCTTTTGGACTGTCCAGACAGCTCAACCTAAAGGTCAATAGGAGCAATTACTATGGCAAATGAGGTGAGTTGGACAAAGAAGATAATGGCGATAAGATGGTGGAAAGAAGATTCAGTGGAGCCATCAGTTTTGGATTTATTGTTGAATTCAGCCATATGTTGACTTTCCTTAGCAAAAATGAATAGATAATGAGAAAGTCTTATGAAGACAGGATGTTCTGCAAATTACTTCTTTATTTTTTAATGAATCACATTGCCAGATGTGAAGAAAATAATGCTATTGTAACTTTTGAAACAATTGATTAGTTGATTGAAACTTTCCCTGATGTTTTAAATCAGTGGTTCCAACCGTAGCTACCTATTAGAATCACTTAGGGAGTTTTTCAAACATACCAATACTTGGACCTCAGGCCAATTAAAGCAGAATTTAATTGAGATGGGCTCTGGCATCAGTTTTGTTTGTTTGTTTTTCTAAGCTCCCCAGAGTATTCTGATGTGCAGCCAGGATTAAGCACCACTGTTTTAAATGAAATTAAGTGGAAAAATCTGCCTGACAGCAGCTTAGTAGAAAACACCAGTCGGTCATTAACTCAGACCAGTGTATGCGGTTGATGACCTGTAAATCCAGAGTTAACAAGCAGAGCCCTTAGGAGAGAGAAAACCTGAAGATGTTCCTGGAATCTATCTGACCCAGATGCACAGTGCTCTCTCCCTCTCACTCTGAATGCATGCTAGAGCCCTGGCCTGGCGAAGCAGAATGAGTGAAAAGAGTAAATACTGTGTCCCTAGCAGATATCACATCCTCAGTCTCCTGCCACAGGTGTCTTGCCTTGCTCCTGCTAAGGACTTCCTGAACCTCAAATACGCTTTACCTGCCAGGTGCTCCAGACACTGCAGCTTCTCTACTCCCTGGCTGGCCTCCCCATCCTTGGCCTGTGGCTATCTGCCAGCCTTCATCGCTCTCTTCCAGCTTCCTAATTCAAGGTCCTCCTGCCCTTGAATGGTGTCACCCAGTTTATGGTAGAAAGTTCATGTGATGCTGTTCTATTTTTTAAACATGAATGACCATCATGTGTATTATATATCTTCTTTTACATGTATTGTATATTTATACTGGTTTAAGTATATCCACTAGGAAGTTAGGTTCTAGCCTGTTCTATCTGATCTTAGTCAAGTCACTTAATCTCTTCTAGTGTCAGTTTCCTTATTTATTAAAAGAGATGATCACTAACGTTCTTCCAGCCCTGAAATCAGTGAATGTGAGGAAATGTGTCCACATAGTTAAAACTTAGGCAAATAATGATGGTAAATGACTCAACTCTGATTATCGATTTGGCCTTCAATGTCACGTTTATTATTTGTTTCTGAGATTTGGGGGTTATGATTAGATTCTAGTGTCCTGTGGTGAAATTTGACTTTTAACATCATCTCCCGTCTACTTGTCTACAGTCTTGTATGTTGTTTGTCTATGAGAACTTTCTTCAGTATTGTTTGTATATGAGAAATCTTCCAAAGGAGATATATATATATATATATATATATATATATATATTTTTTTTTTTTTTTTTTTTTTTTTTTTTTTTTTTTTGCGGTACGCGGGCCTCTCACTGCTGTGGCTTCTCCCGTTGCGGAGCACAGGCTCCGGACGCACAGGCTCAGCAGCCATGGCTCATGGGCCCAGCTGCTCTGCGGCATGTGGGATCTTCGCGGACCGGGGCACGAACCCATGTCCCCTGCATCATCAGGCAGACTCTCAACCACTGCGCCACCAGGGAAACCCCAAAGGAGATATATTTTTTTAAATACATGTTCTGCCTGCCAGGAGGCTGCTGATTTCTTCAGTCAGCAGTCAGAGTGGTTAAGAGCCCAAGATAGTCACAAGCCAAATTTTCACATTTGACCAATCAACAGCCGATATCTCCTGGATTTGACTGCCATACCTCCTCCCATAACTTCATGAAGTTACATCTGGAAATTGTAACAACCATTTTAGAGCTTTGACATATGTAAGATTGTTCATTTGAGAAGCACCACAGAACAAAAAGGGAAAAGTCTGTTGCATTGGTCTAAATGAGAGATACTTTTGTTTAATAGACATCATCTCTCCTCCATTGTTATACTTTGGGGGTTAATAAGTACTGGCTTTTTAGTTGTACAGTCTGATAAAATTGTCAAGGACCCAAGTTATTGTTTAAACCAGCTATAATAATTCTTTTGCGTGTGTGTGTGTGTGAGAGAGAGAGAGAGAAAATGAAATGTGTTTTCTGCATCTAATCTTTCTCCTTCCAGAGGAAAGATAATTAGCCTTTTACAGTGATAATTTCATGTTTGTCTAAAGCCAGCTGTCTCTCACTTCCTCTGTGTTATGTATTTACTTTTCAATTTTAAAAATAGCTTAAAAATTAGAGAGTTCTAAATGAGCTAATTTGAAGGAAAAAGTGCAAGGTATACTGTTAAATAGCAGAAGTCCTAGCTGCAGAGTAGTATTTTAATGTATCCCATTTGGGTTTTGAAAGGGGAGAATGGGAGAGATATTATGTTTTTATAAGCGCAGAACATTTCTGAAACAAAACACAGGAAGTGTGGTTACCTCTGAGGAATGGAAATGGGGGTGGGGGGATACTCAGGAATGGCAAGAAGGAGTGTAGAAACTTCCTTTTCACTTTATATTCCTGTGTGCTGTTTTGATTTGTGTGCGTGTGTGCTTTTATTGCTTTAAATTAAAAAAATAGTTAAGTATGTGTGTGTCTAAAGCACATTCTTCCACCGCACACAAAAACATATTTTTAGGTAACTTATTACCTAAGGGTTTAGAACCTTTTGCATTGACAAGCCAGGAGTCCAGGACATAGCTCATTTTATTCTTCACACACTGCTTAGTATTTTTGAGCTTTCCTAAAACCTTAAATGCTGTCAAAGTGAGCTATAGTTAAGTATATAAGCCATTTTTCTGCACTGTATCCTCTTTTACATGGAATATAAGGAAGAGTATTTTTCTTTGACACCTTTTCTAAACCACAGCAGTAGCTGTGGCTTCTCCTTCCTCTGCCAATTGCAACTCTCAGGCTGATGGCCTGTTGGGGCCTGTACCATCAAAAATCAATAACAATTGTCAAAAATGCCTTCTGTTAGATAATCATTTTAGAGATTTTTCAGAGAATGCTTTGTGCTGCACCAGAAAACAATGGCGGGGGTGGGCTGGAATTACTCCTGTAGAAACTTGGTACATCTTTGGAAAAGCTGTCCAGTGGATTTTAAACCCATTGTTTCTTCTCCTGGTTAAAGAAAAATAATAACAGCTCACAGCGTTTCACCATTTCATAAGAGTAGCACTTAGTAACAGGAAATATAGGGTTTTGGTTTCCCTAATTCTACTCCATCGTTTTTCCTCAATTTTACAGCAATTCTTAAATTTACTTATTATTTATTGATTTATTTATTTTTGGCTGCATTGGGTCTTCGCAGCTGTGCGCGGGCTTTCTCTAGTTGCCGCCAGCGGGGGCTACTCTTCGCTGTGGAGCGCCGGCTTCTCACTGCGGTGGCTTCTCTTGCTGTGGAGCACGGGCTCTAGGCACACGGGCTCAGTAGTTGTGGCTCACAGGCTCAGCAGTTGTGGCTCGCGGGCTCTAGAGCGCAGGCTCAGTAGTTGTGGCTCACGGGCTTAGTTGCTCCGTGGCATGTGGGATCTTCCTGGACCAGGGCTCGAACGCGTGTCCTCTGCATTGGCAGGCAGATTCTTAGCCACTGCCCCACCAGGGAAGCCCCTTACAGCAATTCTTCAAAGAGCCTGAGGAAGCACAGTGAAGGGTGTGTGTTGGGGGAAGGGTGCTGGGCTGCTCCTGACCAGGTGAGCATAGGGAGTGGGGGGTACGTAGGTGGGGGAAGCGAGCGATGCAGTGTGATTTGCAAAGTCTCCATGATGAGGCCCATGATGGGTAACCAGAGACCAGCTGCAACTGTGGCAAATACATCTTCAAAATTTGGCCATCACTCTAACAGCTGCTGCTTCTCGAAAATGGTGAGATACTAGCGTTGAGGTTGCCTGTGAGCAGTGGACCACTTCTCACGGTTTTTCACATCGCTCTTCTGTGATTTAATCAAGCAGGGATTCTAGGTTGTAGGGGTGATGCTTATAAAGCCCCAACCCAAGCGGTTCAGTCCAGGGCAGCATCAAAGCTGAAAAAAGATCCATTCCATACAAATCTGAGAAAGCTCCAGTCCTTTGAGTATTTCTCAAATACTATAAAGCCCTCTGTAAGTTTTTGTTTTGTTGTTTATCTTTAATCTTATTTCTTTTCTGCTCATCATAATCCTATGGCACAGATACTCCCATACCTCTCCTCTCCAACCTCCTCTCCAGCTTCCTTTCCCCTTTTCAGCTCTTTGCTGTGAAATCTGACCACTCAGGGTTATTTTCCCTGGAGAGGCCTGGCCCCTCCTTGGAGGATGGGAGAGGGGAAGAAATGGAAGACTACGCCAGAAAGCTCTCCAGCTGTGGGGAAAAGGGGACGGGCTGGGAACACTCAGACACGAACAAGTCTACCCCATCACTTCAGCATGAGCCTATTTCTCCCTTGGGATTTGGTTAAACTATTTTCATTTTTTATTTTATTTATTTATTTTTTTTGCGGTACGCGGGCCTCTCACCGCTGTGGCCTCTCCCGCCGCGGAGCACAGGCTCCGGACGCGCAGGCCCAGTGGCCGTGGCCCACGGGCCCAGCCGCTCCGCGGCATGTGGGATCCTCCCGGACCGGGGCACGAACCCGTGTCCCCCATATCGTCAGGCGGACTCCCAACCACTGCGCCACCAGGGAAGCCCACTATTTTCATTTGGAATTGGAAAAAAATATGGCCTGTAAACAATTTTACTTGGGGCCCTTACATTGAAAAAGCCACAGGTTACTATCTGGACTTTTCTTCCCTTATGATTTCACAATTGGAACCCAAGTGTCTGGCTCAGAGGAAGAGAGCAAGCTTCGGGGAACTGGCGTCTGCCAGCAGAGATGGACAAGCACTGGATCTGAAGGCATTCCCCAACGCAACACCAGTCCCTTGTTTTCTGCTGACCCGGCCTATTTGGAGCAAATTACTTACTGTTTTGCCTGTCGAGCTTGGAGCTGAGAAATCCAGGGGTGGGGGGTGGGGGGGATGAAGACAGACAGGTAGGAAGCCTCAGTGCCAGGAGGCAGGCAGTTTAGATGGACCCTCTCGGCTTATTCTTCCTAGCCCCTCCCCCATTCCCAGCAAGAGGCTGGCGGAGCCCTGGGTCCCCGCCCACTTCCCCTATTTACCTAAGCCTGAGGTACTTGGGCAAATCTCCAACTCTGGAAGGTCAGTTTCCCTTATGTAAAATGGAGATAAAATAGAAAACTTTCTTCACAAGTTTATTATCAGGATTAAATGAACTTGTCTTTGAAAGGGTGTCCCAAACTATGAAGTGTTAGAGAAATGTAATTGTATAACTTTTTTTAAATGTACTTTATGTGTAAAGTTTTCCCCTCTAGATCTCAGCTTATCTGACGGATTGCTAACATATTACATAGATTTTTAACATATATATTACATACCTAATACATATATATTAATATATATTAAAGAAGAAATATGTTAATATGTATGATTCAGATGTTTTACCTCAAATCACGTCATTGGGAAATAAAAGTAATAGATATTAATCATATAACTAGAAGGATGTTAGTCTTGATTCCTTCTGGGCTGCACCCCTCAGGCCTGCAAGCCCTGTAGTGACCCAGCCTTGAGACTGAAGAAAGAACCCAGAGACAGTGACAGAGACATCAACAATTTATTGGATAAGAGATCTCACGCATCCAAAACAAAGATCCTAGAGGGACACCCACACTGTGGGTGGTGAAAGGCAGTAATCTTTGCTACTCAGGGGAGAATAAGGCTACCATTTATAGGGAGATTGATGTCAGGTTGGTTCATCAGTTACCAGGGAAACCAACAGCTGGGGCAGGGGGCAAGCATGTAGACAGTTACTAATTAAGCCCTACAATTAAGTGGATTGGATAATCATGTGAGAGAAGCAGGGCCTGGTCAAACAGGGGATGTACAGGGAGCAAGAGAACAGCCATCTTGAATGACCTAACCACACCATTTCCAACCAGAGACAGAGGATTCGCCCTGAGGCTAATGAAACTTAAGCTTCAGGAGTTTTGTTTGTTTTAATACTCCATTTAAGGTTATTACAAAATAATGGCTATATTTCCCTGTGCCACAAATATATCCTTGTTGCTTATTTATTTTACATTAAGCTTCAGGGCTTTTGGATTTCATCCAAAGCCCTGTACATAATTCTGTATTCATTATTTTGTATTCTTCTTTCTAAAGAGGACCTGCCGTATGTTAAAAAAGCTTCAGGTGCCATAAACCTTGATCCCAACACTAGCATAAAAGAATGTTCTGTGCTCTACATCCCAGGAGAATTTGGGGCCTGCTCTTTGTCTTCTCTTGATTTGTCCTTCCCTCTTCGGTCATCCTCTTGTATCATTTTAGCTCCTCCCTTCTTTCTAAATTCAAATATACTTTCTGTTACCCCTAATTCACTAACACTCACGTAGCTGGGTGAACACACACACACACACGCGCACACACACTGACTTCTATCAAGAGATAAATTTAGAGACTGGAAACAGTGTGTTCAAGGATAGCACCATTCATCCCAAATGACTCAGAGCTATTCCAGTTCATGTGGAGCCCTTATCGTGAAAATAGATCTAGGAAGAATTCTTTCATTCAATAATGCTAAGGTTGTACATGTTCCAAGAGTGGATTCAAAAGTACTATAAATAGGAGGAAAGTGTTTTCATCATGTGATATTAGACTAGGCTGTCTTTGGAAGAAAAGTAGCACTCTATGTACCAGGTGTGCTTAACTTTGAGGGATTCAGAAGGAACCTGGCTACACCACACCTAGTCAAGGAAATCCCTGGAAGCAAGCAAGGCACCACAGTCCTTCCCCCGTTCATAGGAACCCTGGCTCACTCCCCCACCTGCTCCCACACGCAATCCAGAGCCAACAGAGGAACATCCTCAGTCACATCAGGATGAAGCCTGAAGGGACAGGTATTTGGGCAGATAAAGCACAGGTCCTAACCGTTGGAAGGGTTGGAATTTTCAAAATTGGGGTTGGGAGACATCAGACTGCAAGGGGAATTAAAGGAGGGCAGGCGACAGACCCTCAAAAATGGGAGATGGAAAGGAGGAAACAGGTAATAACCATTCAGAATATTCCTTGAAGGCCTAAACTGAGAGGGTGTGCCTCACCCACCCCAACCCTGAGTGGCCGGAGGAAAAGAATAAGTTAGATGAAGGCAAAGCTTCCAGCCCCACTACTGGACGGCTTCAGGTTGCTTATCTGACATTTCCATAAAAGCTCAGTCTAAACCCCTGTAGCCAGCAGAATACAGAGAACAGATATCAGAGCTTAATCCCTGGAACCTGTAAATGTTACCTTATACGGAAAAAGTATCTTTGAAAATATGATGGGATATCTTGAGATGTGATTAAGGCTCTTAACCTGGATTACTCAGGTGGGCCCTAAATGCAGTCACGTGTAACCTTCCAAGAAGGAGGTTGAGGTAGATCTTAAAAATTCTCATCACAAGGAAAAAAAATTTGTAACTGTGTGGTGATGGATGTAAACTAAACTTATGCTAAACATTTCACAATATATACTGATATCAAATCATTACATCATACATCTAAAACTAACACAATGTTATGTCATTTATATCTCAATTTTAAAAAGGGGGATGCTAAGCGAGATTTTACACACACAGAGAAGGTGATATGAAGACAGAGCTGAGAGACACTTGAAGATGTTGGCCTTGAAGATGGAAGAGATATGCCCACAGCCAAGGAATGCCAAGCCACCAGAAGCTAGACAGGCAAGGAGCTGATTCTGCCCCAGAGCCTCCAGGAGGGAGCAGGGTCCGGCTGACAACTTGATTTTGACCCAGTGAGGCTGATTCTGCACTTCTGAGCACCAGAACTATAAGCGAACAAAGTCGTGTTGTTTTAAGTCATAGGAAACTAATACAATCTCCATTAGAATTCTGCAGGTGTTCGGTCTGGCAAAGATTGGCAAAGACAGGCAGCACTGGCTTCTAGTCATCAGATGCAGCAATGATTCCTCATGGGTTACCAGGGAAGGGGACTACTGTGCCAGGACCCCTCCTGACCTGCAGGGGACTGTATTCGTTTCCTAGGGTTGCCATACCAACTACCACAAACTTGGTAGCTTAAAACAACAGAAATTTATTCTGTCACCGTTCTGGAGGCCAGAAGTCCAAAATCAAGGCGTTGGCAGGAGTGTTTCCTTCTAGAGGCTCTGAGGGAGAATCCCTTCCATGTCTCTCTCCTACTTTCTGGTAGATTCCATGATCCTTGGCATTCCTTGGCTTGTAGCTGCAGAACTCCAATCTCTGCCTCTGTCTTCATGTGGATCTTCACATAGCCTTATCCCCTGTGTCTCTGTGTATCTTTTCCTTTTCTGTCTCTTATAAGGATACCCGTCATTGGATTTAAGGACCACCCTAATGCAAGATGATCTCATCCAGAGATCTTTAAATTAATTACATCTGCAGATATCAAAAACAAACTTATGGCTACTAAAAGGGAAAGGTGGGGGGGGATAAATCAGGAGCTTGGGATTAACATACACACACTATATATTAGATAACCAACAAGAACCTACCGTATAGCCCAAGGAACTCTACGAAATATTCTGTGATAACCTCTATGAGAAAAGAATCTGAAAAAGAATGACTATATGTATATGTATAACTGAATCACTCTTCTGTACACCTGAAACTTACACAACACTGTAAATCAACTATACTCTAATAAATTTTTTTTTTTTTTTTTTTTTTTTTTTGCTGTACACGGGCCTCTCACTGTTGTGGCCTCTCCCGTTGCGGAGCACAGGCTCCGGACGCGCAGGCTCAACAGCCATGGCTCACAGGCCCAGCCGCTCCGCGGCATGTGGGATCTTCCCGGACCAGGGCACGAACCCGTGTCCCCTGCATTGGCAGGAGGACTCTCAACCACTGTGCCACCAGGGAAGCCCCAATCAAATTTTTAAAAATAAAATAAAATAAAAATCAACCTAAAAAATTAATTACATCTGCAAAGACCCTATTTCTAAATATGGTCATATTCACAGGTACTGAGTGTTAGGACTTGGACTTATCTTTTTGGGGGGACACTATTCAACCCACTGCAGGAGTCATACCCCTCCCACTCAGTGGGGGAATGACAGAGAACTCTGGCAATCATCTAGCCTAATGAAGGCTCCACAAACTGGAGCAAATTGCCATAGGACCAGGCAGCACATTACTGCCATCAGGCCTCATAGAAACCACCTGTGAGGAATTTCTAATCCAGCATGATTCCCACCACACTGCCTAGCCTCTCTCTAATTCCCTACCTTGGAACGATGCTATTTCATTCCCAATCAGCTACAGATATACACCTCACTCCTCTTCACACAATTGCTTTTGGCAGAAAAGACAAGCATACCATACACTAAACATTAAAACCAGAACTTCATGTTTCAAGTTCACATCTGAAAGATGTAAGAAAACACTGCAGTTCCAATACTTCCCTTTCTGTACCTTTTGCTAAACGATCATTCTTCTCATAAAGGGAAAGATTTCTCTCAAAAGTTAGCTGACTTTATGTCCCAAAGCAGCTATTCTCTATAAGAGTAGAGAAGATTCTTTACACTGGAGCTGCAATAATCACCTCCCAGCTTATGAGGCATTCTGGTTTTAAAGCTCTTTATACGTGTTATCTTTTTTTTTTTTTTTTTTTTTTTGCGGTACGCGGGCCTCTCACTGTTGTGGCCTCTCCCGTTGCGGAGCACAGGCTCTAGACGCGCAGGCCCAGCGGCCATGGCTCACGGGCCCAGCCGCTCCGCAGCATGTGGGATCTTCCCGAACCGGGGCACAAACCCGTGTCCCCTGTATCAGCAGGCGGACTCTCAACCACTGCACCACCAGGGAAGCCCGTGTTATCTTTTTTGAGACAATGGATACCCTCAAGCTATCCTCATGGAACTTCAGTCGGCAGTTTCCATTTACAATACGTGTGTTGAAAGGAAGGGCAGAGCTATTTCTGAGGGTCTCTGCTAGACACTTTCCCACTTATGTAATGCTCACCACAGGTTTGAACTCTCTCACTGGGACCTGTAGCTACACTTACGAGCCATCAAGCACTTGTCAAGCACTGTGCTTGTCCCTGCCCTGCTCACTTTCTGTATCTGTTTCCTGGGGCTGCTGTAACCAGGCCCCACAAACTAGGTGGTTTAAAACAACAGAAATCGCTCTCTCCTGATGCTAGAAGTCCAAAATCAAGGGGCTGGCAGGTCTACACACGTCTGAAGGCTTAGGGGTGGATCCTTCCTTGCCTCTGTGTAGCTTCTGGTGACTTCTGGCAATCCTTGGCATTTCTTGGCTTGCAGCTGCATTACTCCAATCTCTGCCTCCTCTGTCACATGGCCTTTTCCCCCTCTGCTTCTGTGTGTCCCTTTCAGTTCTTCTCTCCTTATAAGGACTGCAGCCATACTGGATTTAGGGCCCACTGTAACTCAGTATGACATCTTCTTAACAGTGAATTATATCCACCAAAACTCTATTTCCAAGTAAGGTCACATTCACAGGTTCCTCATGGATGTGAATTTGCGGGGGCGAGATGGATACTATTCAACCAAGTGTGCTTGCCCAAGGGAGATTTACAGGTGGATGGCTCTTTGGATGGCTTGATTTTCTTTTACTGCCCTTTTTAATACACCAGTTCCTCATGTCACTCAGAAAGAAAAAGCCGTACAGAGTAATAGAAACCTGTACAAATTAATTGTATTGCTTCCTTCTATTTCTAGAAAGTCCAGATTTATTTACTCCTAAGGAAAGTAAAACATCAGTCACCAGGGACTCGAGTATGACAGCAACCAAATTATTAAAGTGTGAATATTTGCAGCCATTCCCCAGCACCCCTCAGATCCAGGAGTGTGTATTTGTATATTGAGTATGGGTTGTTCTTACTTGCACTGCTTCCCCTTCCCTACACTCGAGAAGGGCCCCATTTCTGCAAGCCAGCCTACCTATGATGACATACTTAGAGCTTTCAGAGTTGTACCAAGCAGATCTCCAAATGGACAGCTCTGCCACCCGTCCTTCTCTTTCAAGCCCCTCCCACTGCCCTTCAAGCTGACCTCCGCTAGAGGGAAGGACTTGCAGCTGGTACCAAGCTGTATTAGCAGCTCAGGCTGCCATAACAAAGTACCACAGACTAAGTGGCTTAAACAACAGAAATTTGTTTCCTCACAGCTATGGAGGCTGGAAGTCCAAGATCAAAGTGTCGTCAGGGTTCATTTCTTCTGAGGTCTCTCTCGTTGGTTGGCAATTGGCCACCTTCTTGCTGTGTCCTCACATGATTCTCTCTCTGTTGTGTGCTGTATATGTCTTAATCTCCTCTTCTTATAAGGACACCACCATTCACATGGGATTAGGGCCCACCCAGATGACCTCATTTTTACCTTGGCTACCTCTTCAAAGGCCCTATTTCTTTTTTTTTTTAAGGCCCTATTTCTAAATACAGTCAGTCTGAAGACTTCAACATAAGAATTTGGCAGGAACACAATTCAGGCAAAAACACCAGCCAAAGAGCTCATCATCAGCTTACCTACTCTTCTCTCTTCTTCCCATCACCCCCTACCCATTCTTGGGGTCCATCCATCCAGTCACCCTACAAGATGTGGAATCTTTTCTCTAAGTATAATGTGAAATCTATGAAATAATATAGACACATATAAACCAGATACTTACAATTTACCCATGAGTGATGTGTTCTGTAAAGTTATTGGATAAATGAAAGTACCTATTAAAAATGATGATTATAGAGACATATTACAAGTACTTCATTAACTGAGAAAATGGAAAAAAACAGAGTTGAGAAATTCAGTTCCATTATTAATTAATCTAAAACAACAGGTTTGCTGTATGCTAAAAATAGCACCAAGCGTGTGAAATAGCAAGATGACTGAGAATAATCACTTTTTTTTGAATCATAAAAACCTCAATTATAACCAACCCCTAACGTGAGAAAGTGTCTTCTTCTTTTTTTTTTTTTTTAAAGAAGATGTTGGGGGTAGGAGTTTATTAATTTATTTATTTTTGCTGTGTTGGGTCTTCCTTTCTGTGCGAGGGCTTTCTCTAGTTGTGGCAAGCAGGGGCCACTCTTCATCGTGGTGCGCGGGCCTCTCACTATCGCGGCCTCTCTCGTTGCGGAGCACAGGCTCCAGACGCGCAGGCTCAGTAGCCGTGGCTCACGGGCCCAGCCGCTCCGCGGCACGCGGGATCCTCCCAGACCAGGGCTCGAACCCGTGTCCCCTGCATTAGCAGGCAGACTCCCAACCACTGCGCCACCAGGGAAGCCCAAGTGTCTTCTTCTTAAAGCACACGAAAAAAGGTGAATGATGGGCAAAAGAAAAAGTCTACATTTCAGAGACACAGTGAGAGCCAAAGGATTGTGTTCGGAGAAAAAAATAAAACCAAATAACTATTCATATTTCTCCTTAGGGCTTGAAGAAAAAGAATATTAGTAATACCCTAGAGGAAGATTAACGCTGAAGCCAGAAAGTAAGCACAGAAAAATATTCCCAACACCAGGACAGAGGATTCCTCTTTCAACAGCCAAAACAAAACCTTTTTTGGAGTTAGAAAGTATGAGACCAGAGAGCTTATCACTAATGAAGATGTAATTAAGCAACAGATCCTTTTCCAGTCATCTGCTTAGTGGCAGTTCCAGGTTCTATGTGACTCACTGTAGCAGTGAGAGATGTGAAAAAAAAAAAGCATGACGTCAACAGGGTTTACCTATTAAAACAGGGTTTCACATATAAAAGAAAAAAAAAAACCCACAGTGCTAGGGATGTATTCCATTTAACTCATTTTTACAACCTTACATGTAAGGGAATATATTCAACCAAAATATCCTTCTCAGCTACAAGTCTATGAATGAATGGAAATAAATAGCTGAGTTCCTGATAGAATGGAAAAATAGTACCTTGCTCAGGTGTGGAATCACCAGTGACATCAGAACAAGAATTATTTATCATCAGGTACCAAGGAGAAGATGTCCTGAGGGAAAAGATATAAATAATAAGCTCTGAGGAAGGGAAATCCAGTTTCTAAAAAAAAGGAGGCAAAGGAAGCTACTGCTACCTCTAATTTTCCACAGCAGCCTCTATAGAGCTCAAAATACTTAAAAGACGTATTTTTATTTTGAGGTAGCAGAGAGTAAATATCAGTACACTCACAGATGGTTTCGGTGGGGACTGGTTTCTCCCAACAGGACCTCCTGCCCTCGATGGATCAGCACAGAAGAGGACTTGTAGAGAGAGTGTCTCTCTTTCTCCTAGGAGCTTACCAACTCAGCCATCAGAAAGCTTCCCCAGTCCAAATGTATATTAGTTTAATATAAAATACTGTGTATTGATAATTATCTCCATCAGAAATTTCAAAGCTATTGAGAGCAGAATTAGTTCTATCCTACAGATAAGAGAGGGGACAAAGAGCTGTTATTTGATCAATGCGTTAGTTTCCTGGGGCTGTCATAACAAATTACCATATACTGAGTGGCTTAAAACAACAGAAATTTATCCTCTCACAGTTTTGAAGGCTAGAAGTCCAAAATCAAGGTGTTGGCAGGGCCACGCTCTCTCTGAAAGCTCTACAGGAGAATCTTCCCTTGCCTCTTTCAGCTCTTGGTACTGGCCGGCCATCCTTGGTGCTCCTCAGGTTGTAGATGCATCACGGCAATCTCTGCCTCTGTTGTCACGTGGTGTTCTCCCTATGGGTCTGTATGTCTGTGTGCAAATTTTCCTCTTCTTATGAAGACACCAGCCATTGGATTAGGGCTCCAGTATGACCTCATCTTAACTCAATCACACCTACAAGGACCCTATTTCCAAACAAGGTCACATCCACAGATACCAGGGGTTAGGATATGAACATATCTTTTGGGGGGATACAATTCAATCCACAACGGTCATTTTAAGAACAGGATATTGCTACCTAGGGGTAAATATTCTCAAAACCACCAAAAGCCATGACTCTCCAGGCAAAAAGGGAGATTAGCAACGTGTTTACTGGTGAAATAGCCCAGAATCCCTTTCTGAATAAGCTCTCTAGGAGTTCCTTCCATCTCCGAGATTCATGATTCTGTGACTTAAAACTTATCGTCCCATGGACTCTATCTGTAATATCTTGTGTGACTTTTCCATTACAAAAATTTCACATTCCCATCCCTAAAGCTGGTAACATCATTTTTCAGAGGAAACTTCTTCCAAAATGTGGTCTTCTGCTCTAAACAATTCATCTGCTCTTTGGAAAGGAAAAGGACTGTCCATGGAGGGGAAGCATATGATAAGAACGATGGACATTTTTGAGCTTTCGTTCTGCATGAGACTCTGTAGTAGGCGCCATCCGTCTACTTATCATGATGTACATGATGGTCCCTATTTAGGGAGGAGGAAGACAAGAAGCAGAGCACACAGGAATTTGCCAACATCTCAGAGGCCCTAAGAGGATAAAGGGGACGGACAGATGCACCCTACTTCTGACCACAAGAGCAAGACAACTGGGACTAGCAAGAAGAGAAGAGAGGATGGGAAAAGCCAGGAACAGACGCTTCCTTCCTTCTTTCTGTGCTAAGCCATGGTTTGTTTAGGGGCTGCTGTTTCTCTTTGTGCAGTGTTGCCTCTGACCGGCCAACAGGATCAGAAAAAGCCACTCATACAACACCTTACAACAGGGCCCCATTGTCATGTGAGTCAGGTGGCTGTGAGCTAAGCATTGTTCTCCTCCTCTGTACTGTGCTTTGTTGGAAGGCTGGAGGAAGTCATGAAATGTAACCGTTCTTTCTTAGTCTGGAGGAGAACCAACAAAATTGAATGATTCATTCATGGGTGACCCCACTCTGTCTCACTTTAGCCCACAACATTCTCTGTCTACCTTCCCCTTAAAAAGCATTTATTCACTCAATAATGACAATGCGCTAGTATTAACAAGCTGATAGCTCAAAGTCACTGCTAGATATCAGCTCTTTTTAAAAAAAATAAATTTATTTGTTTAATTTATTTATTATTTTTGGCTGCATTGGGTTTTCGTTGCTGCGTGTGGGCTTTCTCTAGTTGCAGCGAGCAAGGGCTACTCTTTGGTGTTGTGCAGGGGCTTCTCATTGCAGTGGCTTCTCTTGTTGCAGAGCACAGGTTCTAGGCATGCAGGCTTCAGTAGTTGTGGCTCGCGGGCTCTAGAACACAGGCTCAGTAGTTGAGGTGCATGGGCTTAGTTGCTCCGCGGCATGTCGGATCTTCCCAGACCAGGGCTCAAACCCATGTCCCCTGCATTGGCAGGTGGATTCTTAACCACTGCACCACCAGGGAAGTCCAGCGCTTTTTTTTTTTTTTTCTTTAGAATTGCTAAACCCTAGAGAGGCAATTCATAGTAACTTCTGAAGAATTCATCTTAATGGAAGAGAAATATAAATAAACAGATTTCTTCTTCCTCTCTGGCTTAAAACTTCACATGATTTATCTTTTGCAATTCCAAAAAAAATTTAAGCTTCTATTTCCTCTTTTTCACCTTGTTTTACTTTACTCCTTTGCTTTCTGCTGTTCTGAATTATTTTATATTCCTTCTTTGTCCTTGGAATTTTCCCTTCCCCTCATTTTCTTTTTTCGTTCTCCAAACAGTTTCCTAATTGTCCCAGCTGTTTCACTCTCTCTTCCTTATGGTTCTCTCTAGAATCATAAAAGCATAGAAATTTAAGGGGAAAGGGGACTTCTAGTTAGTTTAACAGCTTTATTTTACAGATGAAGGGCCAAAGTCTAGGGAATTTAAGGAATTTGCCCAAAGTGATGCAGTTAATTTGTGGGCAGACCCGGGACTAGAACCCAGGTGTCTTGATCACCTCAACACATCACTGATTCCTTCTTTGTACCTAATTCTACATTCATATAAGAAAATTTCATATCACTGCCATGCTGCCTGATTTCTTACACTGTGCAGTAATGTCAAATCATAGGCTCTGGGTCATCAAGTACAGATTTAGAAAAGTTATTCCATTGTTTAAAATTTTTGAGAAGTCATTCCTGGTTAGATGGCAGAAGATTTCATAAAAGTTTATGAAATGTGGCATTATTATTTAACTTCACAAAAAAAGAGAAATACAAAGAAAAGAAGAAAAGAAAAAAGGGGAAATTTTGATACAGTATTATCAATAGTAAAAGTGTTGAGAAAGAAAAAGGAAGTGAAATTATACGACTCAAAAATATACTCATGGTATACTCATAAATTTCCCTCAAGAGCACAGTCTAATAATAAAACATGTGGGTCATAGGTCAAGCAAGTAATTACAATCAATAGAGGAAAGACAATATTTTCCATTAACCAGAGTAGAGCCAAATTTTATTCGGTGTGGTGTCACCACAGTCCTCATAGTTCTTGATGCATCCATCGTAAGTGCTCAATGCACTTTGTCTAATAAATGCTGGTCGAACGGGTACGTGTCTACAGAAAGTCAAACTAGAAGATCACCTTAACTCTGGACTCAGGGTTCTTTTAACATCAACAACCTATAATTCTGATTTTGAATAGCAGCACAAAAATATTACCAGCAAGTAACAGAGTCCCCAGTTTAATTTTTTTTTTAATTTTTAAAAATTTTACTGAGGTGTAGTTGATTTACAGTGTTGTGTTAATTTCTGCTGAACAGCAAAGTTATTCAGTTATACACACATATATTCTTTTTATTATGGTTTATCATAGGATATTGAATATACAGTTCCCTGTGCTGTACAGTAGGACCTTGTTGTTTACAGAGTCCCCAGTTTTTTGTTTTTTGTGGGGTTTTTTTGCGGTACGCAGGCCTCTCACTGTTGTGGCCTCTCCCGTTGCAGAGCACAGGCTCCGGACGCACAGGCTCAGTGGCCATGGCTCATGGGCCCAGCCACTCCGCGGCATGTGGGATCTTCCCGGACCCGGGCACGAACCCGTGTCCCCTGCATCAGCAGGCGGACTCTCAACCACTGCGCCACCAGGGAAGCCCCAGAGTCCCCAGTTTTGAGCCTCCTCATTCACCAGATATTGAGATGCATGTACAGAATGGGTATGATTTGAATTCCCTGGTTGTAACAGCAACCAACTCAAGCTAGCTTAAGTAAAAAGAGAATTTGTCATGTGACATGGGTGTATGTTGTGGAACCTAGTACTCACCAAATATTGCATGTCCTCCTCTACATTTCCCAGCCTTGCTTGTAGTTCCTCTGGGGTCATGTAACTAAATCTAGCCAATGGACTGCGACATGTGTCACTTTTAGGCTGAGGCAGTTAAGAGTGATGTTTCCTACTCAAAGACATCATGATAAGTGAAATAAGTCAGTCACAAAAGGACAAATATTGTATGATTCCACGTATATGAAATACCTAGAAGAGTCAAATTTAGGGAGACAGGAAATAGAATGGTGGTTGTCAGGGGTTGGGGAGAGGGGGAATGGGGAGTTACTGTTTAATGGATATGGAGTTTCAGTTTGGGAAGATGAAAAAGTTCTGGAGATGGATAGTGGGTGTAGTGGGTGGAAGAGTGTCTCCCCCAAATTCATGTCCACATGGAACCTCAGAATGTGACCTTATTTGTAAATAGGGTCCTTGTGGATGTAATTATGTTGATATTGAGATGAAATCATCCTCAATTTAGGGTGGGCCCTAAATCCAATGACTGGTGTGTTTATAAGAAGAGAAGACAGAGAGACACACAGAGGAGAAGGCTATGTGAACACTGAAGCAGAGATTGGCGGGATGCCGCCACAAGCCAAGGAGCCGCTGAGGCCACCAGAAGGTGGAAGAAACATGGAAGCATTCTTCCCTAGAGGCTTCAGAGGGAGCCTGGCCCTAAAAACACCTTGATTTTGGACTTCTAACCTCCAGAACTGTTAGAGAATAAATTTCTGTTGTTTTAAGCCACACACTTAGTAAGTAATTTGTTATGGCAGCCACAGGAAACAGTGTTTCTCCAGGCACCTGGGACACAGGCTACTTCCAGCTTCCTTTCTCCCATCCTGAGGAGGTGGTCCCATTATCATGGTCCAAGATGGATATCCAGCCTTCATGTCCACTGAGCAATAGGATGGGAAGGAGAATAAAAGGAGCTCATTCCTCCTTTTAAGGGCACATCTATTAGTAGCGCCTGCTCCTTCCACTTACATCCCACAGCCAAGCGTAGCTGCAAAGGAGGTGGGGAAATAGTCTTCAGCTAAAATTTAGGTTTCTATTACCAAAGAGAAGAGGAGAAAAGATACTGGAAGACAATGAACAGTCTCTACTTCTATGATGAAATTATTTCTAAAGTTTTTTTTTCACTTCTTATCATCTTCTTACTTTATATTTTAACAAAAAGATCAAGGACAGACTTCTGGAGATTTCAATGGACATGGATATTGAATAATGAAAGGGGATCAGAGAAAACCAGCAGAAAGGGTGTTCCAGCCCAAGGGGCGGCCTGAGCAAGCACACAGAAATGTAGGCTTAAATCCATCACTTCTTCACAAAAGCCTTCCCTGGCTCCCCAAATTAGATTACGTCTCTCTGTCTCACACCCACTCAGCCCTCAGTTCTCCTTTGCAACCCTCACTGGGCTTGTTCAAGTCTTGACCTGGTACAGGAAAGCCCTCTGAGGGCAGCGACCATGTCTATCTTCATCACCCGCCATGTCCCCAGCACCTGATTCAGTACCCAGCACATAGTAGGTGCTCAATAAATATGTGTGATTGAATGAATGCAGGAACTAGGGAGGAGAGTGCATGTTTCAGCAAGATCAGTAACACATACGGCCAACACAGAGGTGTGGTGGGTTCTGAGCTCCCAAGGAGTCAGCTGAAGTGAAGACTGATGACACTGGGGCTGGATTTTGTGAGGAATGGGGGTTGATTTTTTAAAGCAGAGATTTTCTCCAGGAGAGTTCATATGGTAGTGGTATATGGGATATCTTCTTTTATAAAATGGAAATAATGATACATATTTGATAGAGTCGTTGGCACAATGCAGGGAGATCATGTAAGGGCCTGGCTCCTGGAAGGTACTCAGTAAACGGTAGCTATTACCAGAGGAGGGAAAGGCTGGGTACATAAATCAGTCCCCTCATTTACCTGGCAAACATTTGATGAGAGCACTGCGTGAGAGTCTCTCACCTTCCCCATTCTCCAGGATATACACCAACTAAAGACATGTCCGAGGATCTCCAGCTAAATGGGAAATAGAAAACCAAACTTCATGCCAAGCTCTGATAAAAGCTGACTTGAACATACTTAAACCTAGGCCTAAGGGAGACGTAGTCCTCCCCTCTCTCTGCTGAACTGAGGAGAGCAGGACCCCAGGGCAAGGGTCATGGGATCTATGCATTCAGTCACAGTGGAGATGCTGGAAAAGAGAAAAAGACAGATCCCTGCTTCCCTGGCCCACCCCGAGGAGGGTGGTCCTGTCAAGGGGTGCTAACCACACATATGTGGTCAGCATCATATGTGAACTCAGGAAGTGAAAGAAGGGTGCAGCTTGGGCCCTGCCTTTAAGATCAGTCACCCCACCCACTGTTGAGAGTGGTGCAATCAGACTGTCCACCTCTCCCCTAGGAGAGAGCAAGGGTGATAGGAATGTTTCCTCTGATATTCTCCCAAATGGGAAGAGAAGGAGAAATCTTATTCTCTATGTCTTGGATCTAAAGAGGAGTTAAAATTTTATCTGGTTCTCTTTAAGCTGCCAGACATTTGAAGGTTGGGAAGGGTGTTCCTGGGATGACGAAGAGGACGTACAAAGGCATGGAGCCACAAAAGAGAAGGGCAAGTCCAAAAAATAGTCTGTGGTTCATTTTGTTTATACCCTAGTGAGCGTGCAGAGGAAACCCCAGAGGTGTCTGGACAGCTGGGCGGGAACAAGGTGGTTTGTCAAGCTGGATTAATTTGAAGAAAAGTGTCTGCTATGGTCTGAATATCTGTAACCTCCCCAAATTCATATGTGGAAATCCTAACCTCCAAAGGTGATGACATTAGTAGGTGAGGCCTTTGGGAGGTGCTTAAGTCATGAGGATGGAGTCCTCATGGATGGGATCAGTGCTCTTAGGCTCCAGAGAGGTCTCTAATCCCTTCTGTCACGTAACAATACAGCGAGAGGTCTGTGACCCAGAAGAGAGCCGTCACACCAACATGCTGGCACCCGGCCTCCAGGACTGTGAGAAATAAATATCCGTTGATTATAAGCTACCCAGTCTGTGATACTTTGTTATAGCAACCTGACTCAGCAATCAGAAATGAAAAGAAAACATCATATTATCTGTGAAATACTGGAGACATTCTCATTAAGTCAAGGGACAGGTCAAGGAAGTCTGTTATTCCTGATATTATTCAGCATTTTTCCTGGAAGTTCTAGACACCACAATAACACAGTTTTTAAAAATAAGAGGCATAGGGGTTCCCTGGTGGCGCAGTGGTTGGGAGTCCGCCTACCGATGCGGGGTACATGGGTTCGTGCCCCGGTCCGGGAGGGTCCCGCATGCCGTGGGGTGGCTGGGCCCGTGGACCATGGCCGCTGAGCCTGCTCAACCGGAGCCTGTGCTCCACGGCGGGAGAGGCCGCGGTGGTGAGGGGCCCGCCTACCACAAAAAAATAAAATAAAAATAAGAGGCATAACACTTAGAAAAGGTAAGACAAAATTATCGTTATATACAGATATGATTGCCTACCTCGTGCTCTACCACAACAGCTGGATTGGAGACTGTATTCGTCTGCTAGGGCTGCAATAACAAAATACTATAGACTCGTGGCTTAAACAACAGGAGTTTATTTTTTTACAGTTCTGGAGGCTGGAAGTCCAAGATCAAGGTGTCGGCAGTTTTGGTTTCTCCTGAGACTCTCTTTCCTCATATGGCTTTTGCTCTGTGTGAGCTCATCCCTGGTGTGTCTTCTTCTTCTGATGAGTACAGGGCCCCACCCTTATGACCTCATTTTACCTTGGTTACCTCGTTAAAGGCCCTATGCCCAAAGAAATTCACACGGGGTGTTAGGATTCCAACATTTAAATGGGGGGAAACACAATTCAGTCCGTAACAGAGACTATGGCCATAACTGGGTTTCTTGATATCTTCCCAGCGGAACTGATCTGAGAGAGGGAAGAGAAAGAGAAAGGGAGAGAGACAGAGACACAAGTCAAGCAGGCATGCTAAAAGCTCTCTCCCTAGTTTCTCCACTTCTCCTGGAGGTGGAGAGGGAGTGGGGAAGGGAGGGAGCAGGTGTGTGAGTCTAAGAGTGGATGGAAAGCCTTGCTACTCATTAGAATAACCTGGGGAGCTTTCCAAAATTGTCCATGCCTTGAGGGGGCGTCTGGACTCGTGGATTGCTTCTTTGAGAAATACTTCATATACCATAAAACACACCTTTAAAAGTGTAAAACTCAGTGGTTTTAGTATATTCATGAAGTTGTGCATCTATGATTGCCGTCTAATTCCAGAACATTTTCATCATCCCAGAAAGAAACCTCAGATCCATTAGCAGTCACTGCCCATTCCTCCTTATTTCTATCCCCTGGTAACCACCAATTTACTTTCTCTCTCTATGGATTTGCTTGACATTTCATAAAATGGAATCATACAATATGTGGTCTTTAGTGTCTGGCTTCTTTCATGGGCTAGTGTATTTTTTAAAAATCTCTCTGATTGTGCAGCCAGGGTTAAGAACCAGGTGCTAGCAGAGGTCCCTTCATGGAAACAAGAGAAGTTCCAGAGGGATTTTTCTGAGCCTCACCTAGGGTCAGTGGAGAGCAAAAGAGAGTCCCAGCAGCTCTGGCAGAAAAAGCTGATAAAGGGTTCTGACTGGTCTAGCTTGGGTCACATATTCATTCACCCCTTAGCCAACTGTAGTGGCCAGAGAATAATCACATGATCACTGCTTTGGCCTTTAGCCTGAGGAAAATGGGAGCATTGCTGAAGGATTTTAAGTAGGGGAGGACATAATCAGATTGATTGATTGATTGATTGATTAAAAATATTTATTTATTTATTTTGGCTGTGCTGGGTCTTAGCTGTAGCATGTGGGATCTAGTTGCCTGACCAGGGATTGAACCCAGGCCCCCTGCATTGGGAGTGCAGAGTCTTACCCACTGGACCACCAGATAAGTCCTCATAATCAGATTTAGAAACATCTACTTGTCTAGGAAATTCAAACTATTGGTGCTAAGGAAAACAAATTAACCTTAAGACCCGAATATTAAGAGTCTAATGCAATGATGCTGCTAATAAAAAAAGATACCCTCTGTTATAGACTGAATGTTTGTGCCCCCCTTACCCCCCCTACCCCAAAATGTATATGTTGAAACCCTAACTCCCAATGTGACGGCATTTGGAGGTGGGCCCCTTAAGTTTTAAGTGAGGCCATGAGGGTGGGGTCCCCATGATGGAATTAATATCCTTATAAGAAGAGGATGAGAGATAGAGCTCTCTCTCTACCATGTGAGGACATAGCACAAAGGCAGTTTTCTGCAAGCCAAGAATAGAGCCTTCATAGAACTCAGCAATGCTGGCACCCTAATCCTGGGCTTCCCAGCTTCCAGAACTGTGAGAAATAGATTTCTCTTGTTTAAGCCAACTAACCTATGGTATTTTGTTATGGCAGCCTGACCTGACTAAAATATCTCCCAAGTCCAACTACCAATATATAGCAAATACAGAAGACTGAGGATCTCGTTAAATGACACCATGGGGATGCAAAAGGAATTACACTGTTAATTATTTTAAAACGTGATAATGGTATTTGAAAAGTCTTTACCTTTTAGAAATCCATATTGAAATATTTATGAATGAAATCATAGGACATATGGGATTTGCTTCAAAATATGTGAGTGGGGAGCAGATTGGGATAGGGATGCAGCAGGTCTGGTCTGGGTTGATGGTTTTTAGGGCTGGGGGAATAGGCACACAGGAACATTATAGTATTCCGTCTCCTTTAATGTACATTCAAAATTCTGCAAAAAGGTTAAAAGTAATAAAAATATATATTTATATTAAAGCAGGCCTGACTCCATTTTTCATAGTGGTTTGAGTTTTTGTGTATATATAAAAGCACTAAAACTGTATTTCTTTTAAAAAGGAAAAAGAATACTCTGGCCATAGTGGATTGGAGGGGTTGGAAAACTGGAGGTGGAGAGCCCGGTTTAGAGGCTGTTTGAATGACCCTAAGAGTAATGGTGATGGCAGGAGGGAAAAAGGAAAAAACAAAGAGACACTTAGAAAGTGGAGCGCCAGGTATTTGATATATTAAGGAATTACCGTCAATTCTTATTTGTTTGTTATTTGGTTGGGTGTGGAGAGTGATAGAAAGAGAGGCATGAAGTATGAGGCTCGGCTCTTGGCTTGAGCAAGGGGTTGGTGACATCTTCTGAAGTAGAAAACATCCAGGGAGGGAGTTCCCTGGTGGTCCAGTGGTTAAGACTGTGCTCCCAATGCAGGGGCCCAGGCAGGGAACTAGATCCTGCATGCTGCAGCTAAAGATCCTGAACGCACAACTAAGACCTGGCACAGCCAAATAAAGAGAAAAAAAAGAAAAAGAAAAAAAAAGAAAACATCCAGGGAGGAAAAAGTTTGAGGGAGAAGGTGGTGAGTTCAATGACTCTGAGGTACCTGTGGGGCACCCAGGTGGAGCTGTTCAGTTGGTTAAGAGGTCTGGGAGAAGGTCAGGCAGGTAGAGAAAGCTATTAGTATAGAGCAGGTGATTAAGGCCGTGTGGGTGCCTGTAGAGGGACCAGCAGGAAGAAAGGACTCGAGAAGAAAAGAAATCTGAGCCCAGGAGAAGGCTGACTTCGAAAGGAGAGCTAGGGCTTCCTTGGTGGCACAGTGGTTAAGAATCCGCCTGCCAATGCAGGGACATGGGTTCGAGCCCTGGTCCGGGAAGATCCCACATGCCACGGAGCAACTAAGCCTGTGTGCCACAAGCACGGAGCCTGCACTCTAGAGCCCTTGAGCCACTACTACTGAAGCCTGAGCACCTAGAGCCCGTGCTCCACAACAAGAGCAGCCACCGCAATGAGAAGCCCGCGCACCGCAACGAAGAGTAGCCCCCATTCGCCACAACTAGAGAAAGCCCACATGCAGCAACAAAGACCCAACGCAGCCAAAAATAAATGAATAAAAAGAAAAAAAAATGAAAGGAGAGCTAGAGAAAGAGGAGCCCACAAGACAGGCTGGAAGAAAGCAGCCAGAAAGGTAGGGGGAGAATTAAGGAGTGTAAATGTCATGGAAGTTGTATGCAAAGGAATAGGAAAAGGGTCAACAGTTTTAAAAGCCACGGAATGTTCATAGACAGAAAGAAATGAACACTAGCCATTGGATTCAACCACAAAGACATTGTTTATGACCTTGGTGAGAGCAGCTTCTGGACTGCTGAGCACATAAGCCAATTGCCTTGGGTTGAAGAGTGAATGGGAAGAAAACAAAGATGCTTCTAATGGCCTGCTCTCCCCCTCCGCAGCCCCTTATAAGGGAGGCTGCCCTGTGCATGATCCTTTGGCCCTAAATAGCCACATCTTGTAATATGAGGTCAGAGACCTGACTGTCTCCTCTACTGAGGAAATTATCAGGCTAATTAAGTTCCATCTCTCTTGGGCATCTGTCTGTTGACAGTGGGAGCTGGGTTAAAGATTCTGAGGTTGACTAGAGCTGGAGTGATCATTATGGGATGGTGCAAGGTGAGAAGTAGAGAGAGGGGAGAATGGAAGAGATGGTCAGAGAGAAACAGAGAGAGAGGAGAGGAGGAAAGGGGAAGGGAAAAGAGTGGAGGGGAAGGGAGGAAAGATGAGGAGCATCCGATCCTGATGGGCTTGCAAGTCTTATTTCAAGTTTCTGTGGGACCAGCTTTGTTTCAGTGTCTTATGTCCAGATTTGCACATGGTTTCTAGTGTGTTCCTGCAAGAGGCAGCTCCCTTGTGCCAGCCAGAAGGGTCTCTATTCTAAAGGAACTTGAGCAAAACAGGAAGTGAGGAAGTAGAGGTGGTGAGTGTAGACAACTCCCTCCAGAACCTTGGTTTTGCAAGGGAGGAGAGAGATGGGGCACTAACTGGACAGAGTGATGAATGACTTAAGGATATTTTAATGCTGATGGGAAAATCAAGAGAGAGAGAGAGAAGTTGGACACTCGAGAGAGCTGAGATAATGGATAAAGCAAGATCTCAGAAGAGGTGGGTGGTGAGATCATCCTCAAACAGAGCCCATGAGCCCAGTGTCATTGGCACTGATGCATCTGACCTGCATCTGCTCCCCAGGTCAAAGTGGGTCTCTTCTCAGCTGCCCTGCTGATCATGCTTCCTAGTAAGGGAGGAGCCACAAAGACTTTGTGCTCTGTCTTAATCCACCATATCATTCTATCAGGCCTTTAGCAGCTTGGGTTCGATGTATAATATGTCATGTCAAATGCCTCACAGACTTGCTAAGTCACTGCCTGGTAACATTTGACTGCTGTATGTGATTGCTTCCCGTTGGACTTTATCAGCACCCGGCTCCAGTAAAGAGCTTCAAAGATGAAGTTGGTTGGAATTCTCTGGTGGTCCAATGGGTAGGACTCAGTGCTTTCACTACAGGTGACCTGGGTTCAATCCCTGGTGAGGGAACTAAGATCCCGCAAGCCACGCAGCGCAGCCAAGGGAAAAAAAAATGATGGAGCTGGTTACATTCTGGCTGTTTTGATACAGCTCACTTAAACACTGGTTTTAGCAGATGAGTTGGGGAATAAATAGTAATGTTCAGCTGCATAAATGATATTAAACAAGGAATGAGGAATTACTGCTAAAGAAATTGCTATTTACCTTTATTTATTTATTTATTTGGATTTTTCATAATTTATATTTCCTTATATCACAACATTTTTAATTAGGAAAAGCAAATTAAAACCCACTCAAAAATCAGATAAAAATCATGTTTTCCTTTTAATTGACACTGTTTCCTCTGTCAGGTGCTACTTTGGTAATGATTAGGTCCCCACCTCTCAAGACCATTGCATCTGAACAGGCTGAGACGACAGAGCCAGTGTGAACACAGACCCCAAAGCAGGGCTTTTGGGATAACAAGAAGAGAAAAAAACAGCCTTTCTCTTCACTTACAACGGGGGTCACTCAGAGGGTCCAAAGCTCTGTTTTCCAAACGTAGAAAACCTGGAGCTCAATGCAAACTGGAAACCAGAATATATCAGAAATGAAGCATAGTGCTTCGTCAAATACTCAAGGTCTGATCATCCCACCTCTTCTGTAAGGAATGCCCCCCCTCCAGCATTTTTAAAGGAAGATGTTTGTTTCTATTTCACTTTCCAACTGGGTATAAAATCTACTAAAAGGGATACAATGAATCAGAATAAATCAGCTCACTCACAAGAAACACTCCCAGATAAAGATTATTGGTTGCTGAGATTATTCAGCACATTATTTCAAAATGGCAAAATTCAGGACAATCTGAGAATTCAAAAGTGGCAGCTAGGGCTTCCCTGGTGGCAGTGGTTGAGAGTCCGCCTGCCGATGCAGGGGACACGGGTTCGTGCCCCGGTCCGGGAAGATCCCACATGCCACGGAGCGGCTGGGCCCGTTAGCCATGGCCACTGAGCCTGCACGTCCGGAGCCTGTGCTCCGCAACGGAAGAGGCCACAGCAGTGAGAGGCCCACGTACCGTGAAAAAAAAAGTGGCAGCTACATTCACTGACGGGTTATGTGAGACACACATACATACAACCCATATTTCAGTGTACATGTCAAGGGGCCAAGACCCCTGATCAACTCAATAAGTTATTTTGTACATTACAGTGCACAGAACCACAGAGGGAGAGATACTTTCTTGGAGAGGTTCATCCTCTCTGAAGGAGGCTGGGGCCCAGCGCCCAGGGCCCTCATTAGCTAGACCCCTCCTCTTCTTTGGTTGTGGCGGCTTCAGAGACAGCCATTTCCTCTAATTGATCCGCTGGCTTCTCCTCCTCCTCCTGGGGATAGAGGTCCGGGTACTTCTGCATGCACTCCTGCATGGCTCGGAACTGGTCTATACAGTCTGACCCCTTGACATCCTCTGTGCTGTAGTGGAAGCAGGAAAAGGCCGCCTTGAACTGTTCCCCACACGGGCCGCTGGCCATGCCCCCCAGGCACGGGCAGTTCCAGTTGATGTCTCCGTTGGGCAGGATCAGTCCGTGCTCCTCGTGAGGGTCATTGGGGTCATCGGCCACCAGCTCCGCACTGCTTGGAGTTTCATGGTCTTCTTTGGTCACAAATATGATTCGATCCTTCCCTTCCTGCTGGCAGTAGGCCATGGTGCAGCCCGGCGCTCCGACCTCGCAGCGACTGTGGTGGCGGCCTCACGCCGTGACCTCTCCGCTGCGGGGCTGGCGGCTTGGAGCTATTTACCTTTATTTAGATAACAAAGGAAACCCTTAGGGATTTCCATGGTGGCACAGTGGTTAAGAATCCTCCTGCCATTGCAGGGGACACAGATTCAAGCCCTGGTCCGGGAAGAACCCACATGCCACAGAGCAACTAAGTCCGTGTGCCACAACTACTGAGCCTGTGCTCTGGAGCCCGCACACCACAACTACTGAGCCTGCGTGCCAAAACTACTGAGCCTGTGTGCCACAACTACTGAGCCTGCACTCTAGAGCCCTTGAGCCTCAACTACTGAAGCCCAAGCGCCTACAGCCCATGCTCCACAAGAGAAGCCACCGCAGTGAGAAGCCTGCGCACCGCACCGAAGAGTAGCCCCACTCTCCGCAACTAGAGAAAGCCCACTCGCAGCAACAAAGACCCAACGCAGCCAAAAATAAATAAGTAAATCAATTGTTTTAAAATGCTTTAAAAAAACCCAAAAAACAAAAAAAAGGGAAACCCATAGTTCTTCCAAAAAGTTCAGGGAATATAGTAATGTAGAGCTTACAAAGTAAAAGTTTCCTGTGTTTCAATTCCAGAGAGAATCTATTTATATCAATAATATGACATATATTTCCCAGACCTGAGAGTACCAACATATGATATACACATAAATACAACAAAAATGCTGCCATTCACCTTCTCTTCTACAGCTTGCTTTTTCTTTTTCTTTTTTTTTTAACATCTTTATTGGAGTATAATTGCTTTACAATGGAGTGTTAGTTTCTGCTTTATAACGAAGTGAATCGGCTATACATATACATATATCCCCATATCTCCTCCCTCTTGCGTCTCCCTCCCACCCTCCCTATCCCACCCCTCTAGGTGGTCACAAACCACCGAGCTGATCTCCCTGTGCTATGCGGCTGCTTCCCACTAGCTGTCTATTTTACACGTAGTAGTATATATATGTCCATGCCACTCTCTCACTTCGTCCCAGCTTACCCTTCTCCCTCCCTGTGTCCTCAAGTCCATTCTCTACTGTCTGCGTCTTTATTCCTGTCCTGCCCCTGGGTTCTTCAGAACAATTTTTTTTTTTAGATTCCATATATATATGTTAGCATATGGTATTTGTTTTTCTCTTTCTTACTTACTTCTCTCTGTATGACAGACTCTAGGTCCATCCACCTCACTACAAATAACTCAATTTCATTCCTTTTTATGGCTGAGTAATATTCCATTGTATATATGTGCCACATCTTCTTTATCCATTCATCTGTCGATGGACACTTAGGTTGCTTCCATGTCCTGGCTATTGTAAATAGAGCTGCAATGAACATTGTGGTACATGACTCTTTTTGAATTATGGTTTTCTCAGGGTATATGCCCAGTAGTGGGATTGCTGGGTCGTATGGTAGTTCTATTTTTAGTTTTTTAAGGAACCTCCATACTGTTCTCCATAGTGGTTATATCAATTTACATTCCCACCAACAGTGCAAGAGGGTTCCCTTTTTTCCACACCTCCTCTCCAGCATTTACTGTTTGTAGATTTTTTGATGATGGCCATTCTGACCGGTGTGAGGTGATACCTCACTGTGGTTTTGATTTGCATTTCTCTAATGATTAGTGATGTTGAGCATCCTTTCACGTGTTTGTTGGTCATCTGTATATCTTCTTTGGAGAAATGTCTATTTAGGTCTTCTGCCCATTTTTGGATTAGGTTGTTTGTTTTTCTGATATTGAGCTGCATGAGCTGCTTGTAAATTTTGGAGATTAATCCTTTGTCAATTGCTTCATTTGTAAATATTTTCTTCCATTCTGAGGGTTGTCTTTTCATCTTGTTTATGGTTTCCTTTGCTGTGCAAAAGCTTTTAAGTTTCATTAGGTCCCATTTGTTTATTTTTGCTTTTATTTCCATTTCTCTAAGAGGTGGGTCAAAAAAGGATATTGCTGTGATTTATGTCATAGAGTGTTCTGCCTATGTTTTCCTCTAAGAGTTTTATAGTGTCTGGCCTTATATTTAGGTCTTTAATCCATTTTGAGTTTATTTTTGTATATGGTGTTAGGGAGTGTTCTAAGTTCATTCTTTTTTTTTTTTTTTTTTTTGCGGTACGCGGGCCTCTCACTGTTGTGGCCTCTCCCGTTGCGGAGCACAGGCTCCGGACGCGCAGGCTCAGTGGCCATGGCCACGGGCCTAGCCACTCCGCGGCATGTGCGATCTTCCCAGACTGGGGCACGAACCCGTGTCCCCTGCATCAGCAGGCGGACTCTCAACCACTGCGCCACCAGGGAAGCCCTAAGTTCATTCTTTTACATGTTACAGCTTGCCTTTTCATTTAACAATACTCAAAACTGAATATACAACCTGATAATTTTGTAAATTACACATGTATAGAAAAAATAGTAAAGGGAAATATAACATAATGCCAATAACACTATTCCCTGGGTATTAACATTATGGAAGAGTGTCTTCATTGCATATGTTTTTTGCCTTCTGAATTTTCTTCAATGGAAGTAGTATATTACTTCTAAAATCAGAAAATGTATATATATATATATATATATCACTTACTCATATATGTATAATCTATATATACATACATATATACACACATATTAATATATGTATAATATGTATACCTGCACACACATGCACTCACATATTATACATATAATTTGAAGACAAGAGACAAAAATGATGAATTATCTATATCGGTTAGTTTCTCATTTGAACAAGTTTTCTGTATTTCTGCTAATGTTGATGTTACTACAGAAATGCACTGAGATGAATGAAATGCAGGCTCAAGTCTTTATTTATTTATTTATTTTTTACTTTTTGGCCACGCCATGTGTCACTTGCGGGATCTTAGTTCCCCAACCAGGGATTGAACCCGGGCCCACGACAGTGAAAGCGCTGAGTCCTAACCACTGGACCACCAGGGAACTCCCTAGGCCCAAGTCTTTAGAAACCAAGCCTCCTCTCCGTGTTGCAGGCCCATGGCTAACTGCCTCACTCACTCTTGCTGCCATCACTGTCCTGCTTGGAGAGTCTCCACAGCAGAAGGCAATAATAGATGGGGAAAGAAATTGTGTCACAGACCTAAGTGACCCTGCCGGAGAAACCCAAGGATTAGCATTTGTGGCTCAAAAGGAAAAAGGAACGCAAGTCAGGAATGTATGAGTTCAGACACACTTGCAAGTGAAACACAACACAAAACAAATAAGAAAATGTATTGGTTCACATACTGAAAAGTCCAGGAGTCAATATCCATCAGGCATGGCTGGATCCAGGGGTTCAAACTATGTTATCAGACCTTGGTCTCACTGTCTCCACCTCTCAGCTTTGTTTTCCCCTGATTGATGGTTTTGTGGCATGTTCTCTCTGCATAGTGACCCCTGGAAGCTCCAGGTTCTCCAGAAAAAGATTCTCATAGCTTCAGCAAAAGCCACAGAGCTGATGCTGGGGCTCTGGTGAGCCAAGCCTGAGAAATGGTACAGAAAGGAAAAAGACCCCAGCTGAGCCAGGTGGCCTGAGAGTGGAGGATCAGAGTTTTCCCAAAGTAAGACTGCGGTTCTTCTGTTAGCAGAAGGGGAAACAGTGAGCAGGCAACAACATCAGATGCCCGTATTGGTGATCAGGTTTATTCTGAGATCTGCCTTACCTGTGGGGAAGTCACCCAATCTCTCTGGACACTGATGTCCACATTTGAAAATGAGAGGGCTGTACCAAAAATCTCTAATCTCCTTTCCAGCTATAAGGAGTCAGTGTCAAAAAAATGTTTTTCCAGAAAAAAACTGAGGGTGTCAGCTGCTGAGCCTTCCCCCTCCATCAGGCCAGGCACCTGATCTTCCCAGGCAGTGGGGGTAGGAGGGATACTAACAGGGGACCTCCATGCCCCACAGGCTTGAACTCAGGCCTCAACATGCATCCTGTCAATCACACACATGCTGCTGTTCATTCCACCTGGAGCTCTGATTTGGCCCTGGTGAAGGCAGGCAGCAAGGACAAGGCAGCACCTTGCCTAATGAGTTCACATGTGTAAAACACCAATTCTCTGCTCAGCAGACTTCAGTAGCTCCCTATTATCAATCAAACTTGGCCAAAAAGGTCTCACCCTGAGTTTTAAGGTATAATATGGCCCCTAGGTAACCTGATGGATGTATTTATTTCCCACTACTTCTTTGTATACATTCCATGCTCCAGCTACTCCAGATAGCTCACTGTAGAATTTCTCCCCAGCAAGGCCCAGAAATCACCTGTTTCCTTTTCAAACTTCCCTACTGGATCAGCCCTCAGCAACTTAGGGGGAAGGACTGAGTCTTGCTTGCTGATGTACATCTAGCTCCTGGCATGATGCCTGGTGTAGAGTAGGCGCTCAATAACTATTGAGTAAAAATTTCCCTGAATGAACTTCATACTTTTCCACCTGCATACTTTTGTTCCCTTTATTCCTGCTCCCCAGAAGATGCTTAAACCAGCTTCCCCATATCTACTGTCCTCTCTCTCCACGAACCACTCATGAGTCCCATTACACCTGCATTTTATTAGCATACTATGTCCCGTCACGCAGAGCCTCAGCACACCGTGTTCAAACTGTTGGTTTGCTTGTTTTGCTGCTGCTCACGCCCTCACCTCTGCTAGATTGGGAGGAGCTCCCTGGAGGCAAAGGATAGGTCTCATCCACCTCTGTATCCCAGTCTTATTATACTCTCTGTGTCTTGGCAGCAATTAGAATAACATCTGCCATAGAGCAGGTATCAACAATACCTGCATAACCCAGGTGGAACAGGCCCCTCTTCTGTGTCCTGGAGTGCTTCTTGCTAACATATTGAGGGGAGAGTGGTACCAGGAATCAGATAGTCCTACTATCTCCCAATTTGGAAACAGCTCTCATACAATTGGACTCTAAGTCTGGTGATGTCCAGCGGTACCTCAATGGCAGGGGTCCCAGAGGAGGAGAATTTCGGCTTCTCCTCTGTTGGAGACACACCCCCAGTTGATCAGAAATTGCTTACCACTCCTTTGCCTGCCTTACTAGTCTTTGCTAACACAAACACCACTAAACGTGATGGAGGCCACAGTTGTGGACTGAGATGCCAGGAGATCTCACAGAGCAGCCAGTATAGTTTTTAGAGGAAGGAACAAAAGAAATATCTGCACTTAGGCAGTTCCCTTGTACCACCCACAGTGAAGAGGTCTTATAGCATTAGGCCTTCAGAATAAGGGCATCCACAAAGACACTCCTTTTCTCCCCCTCTCTGTCCATCTCCCCTCATGCCTCCCTCTCCTCCAGCCCCCGCACCCCACCGTTGTGGAACTGGACCTGCTGCCCTATTCTTTCTTTCTAGAAACTCTCCCTTCTTCACAGTTTATTAACCCTCTTGCCCAAATCTTGTTGATTTTTTTTTCCTGCTTATTCCATCAATTCCTGAGAAATGTGTCCTAAAATCTCCCACTATGACTGTGGTTGTGTCTATTTCTTTTTATGTCTGTCAACTTTGTCATCTACTTTAAAGTGATGTTTTTATTAGGTGCTGGATATCAGGTAGGAAAACTTACAGATATAATTTGAGGCTCTGGATGATGGTAAGATTTATTTTTGCTTCTGGCAGGCAGTAGTGTCTGGGCAGATACCCTTACGCTCTGGTTTTAAACCAGAGGTGATTCTGCTCACCAGGGGACACTGGCAATGCCTGGAGATCGCTCTGGTTGTCAGAACTTGGGAGAGGGGGTACTACTGACACCTCTAGTGGGTAGAGGCCAGGGATGCTGCTAAACATCCTACAACACAGGACAGTCCCCTCAGCAGAGAATTAGCTGCCCCCAAATGACAATAGCACTCAGGTTGAGAAACCTTGCAAGAATATAAACTTGCCAATCAAAAATAGAGCTGATTGGAAGCTGAACTTCCATCTTTGTGAGGGTTTCTCTATTTTCACCCCACTCCTTGCTGTAGCCCTTTGGAAGTCTCAGCTGAAAGCCCAAGGTGATTACTTGGGCTCCTCCTTGGGCTCCAATTTTTGTCCCTTTAGCATAAGATGCTGGAAACTTCTCTGCCTCTTAAGAATGGGAAAATATCTCAAAACGAACTTCTCTGTTTAACCCTTTTCTCTAGGATCTTGGCCCTCAAATCCTCACCATCTTGGTAGCTCACCTTCAAACACATGTCTTCGATGTTTTGTTCAGCCTTTCTAGCTGTTCTCGATAGGAGGGTTGATCTGCCGATCTGCCATTATGGAACCACCGCTGTCCACAGAGGGAGGAAGTTGCTTCTGACTCTCTTCTCAAGTCTTTCAAAGGCAGGCTTTAGGCCTAACCGTGATGCTGAGTTTCTTCTCTGCCCATACCTTGCCCATGTTGCCTGGAGAGGGGCATCTCTAGTCCCAGTGGCAGGAATGATGATGGGTGCTCTGATTTCCCATAATTACTGCCACCATGAAGAGCAACGGGAGAGGGCTGTGGGGTGGTGGGGTTTCTTAATAGTCATCTAAGAAGTCAACATGACTCATCATTAATTTTTCCATTCTCAGACAAGGATAAAATAGCTCTGTCTTGTACGAGGAAATTTTATTTTGACCCTGCTCTTTATGAAAGAATAAGCCTGGCATTAAGTGCTAAGACCATTTGCATTTCCCCCCCCCGCAAAGTCAGGCTTACATTGCTAGGAAACCAACCAAGATATGAGTGGGCCATATCATCTCATCTCAATGGGTGTGGTCAGTTTCCATTACTGGAATAGAATTCTAATCAGATTGTGAATTGGATTATTTCTGATTCACAAATCTCCCCAATTTTAGAAAATGGGGGTGTCTCATTTATTCATGGAATGAAAGCATGAATGAATGCATGGCTGTGTTCTAATCTTAGACCAGCACCACATCCTGTACTTGCTTTTTTTACTTGGTTTTCAAGGAAAGCCTTGGTCTCTGTTAGTGTATCACTTGTATTATAAGAAATAAAAAAATAATGAAAGAAGGAATTCATTCTGAAATGCAGCCCACAGTCACAAGAATGACTTCCTGAGAAAGCAGGAAAGGATTTCTTCGGGCTGGGGTAAAAATGGAAAGCACAGTCATGAGTCGCCCCCTACCGCTCAATGGGGTGAAATCTCTGACCTCAGCTTTTAATTATTTGTGGCGTTGAGTCCTCTGTTAGCAATCATGGAACTGAAGCTGTATTTCGTGAGTCCAAGGGGAAGCGGCTTGCTAATACACACAGTGAGTTACTGGGGGTGCTGGGATGAAGAGCCAGGATCTCAGGACCCCAGGGACTAATTTAATAGCCACCCAAGCCAGCAGCTGCCAGCTTTAGTCTGTGCTCATAAATTAACTCCCCTAGAGATTTCCAACTTTCAAATAGCTTTTGGTAAACCCTTAGATCTAAAGAAATATTTCGAGCTTCACATTCCAATGTATCACAAATAAAATCACATTTATAATAAAATAAACCGTCTCAGCCATACCTTTTGTACTAATTGATAATGTTATTCTTGGGACCCCCTCCTTCTCTCCCTCCCTCCCTTCCTCTTTTTCCTCCTCCCTCCTTCCCCCACCTCCTATTTCCTCTTTTCTCTTATCATTCGAAGAATCTTAATCCTTAAAACCTTTCATGAAATGAATGAAATGTTACTTTATTTTTAAACTATGTATTTTATAAAATCTTGATCGTTAGGGTGAACTATAATGAACAAAATGGAAGAGTTACCATATTTTTAGTATTTCTGAACCCTCAGGGTTTAAAAATATATTGGGGATAATGATCATTTTGTCTCTTTTTGTCTGAAAGAACTTTGTGACCCAATAATTCACCAAAATTATCTAAAATTAAAAAAATATATATAACTGGGCACCTATTGGGAGAAATTTATAAATTATGCCATAATTATGATTGTGTGTAGGAGGGCGGGCCCAGAGTCATCTTAGAACTTTCATTATTCAGGCAAGAGTCTCCGTGTAGATTCTTTTAGTTATGAAGATTTTGTGCAAGTAGGCACTCATTGCCATGAGTGGAAGGTGACGTAAACTTTTTTAAAAGGGTTGATGAAGCCCGTTTCTCCCTTAATACCTCTTGATAAGTAAATCCGGTTGCCAGGGAGAAAGAATATAAACTTGCCTAACAGTTAAGGAGCTTTGCAGGGGCAAAACCTCCAGATCCCAGGCCTTTCTCTCTGAGATTCAAAGACAGGAAAACCTGTTGGGATAGATGAAAGGTTGCTGACAGAAAAGCATACCAAAGGCCCCAAGGGAAATTCCGTGAGAGAAATCTGAACTGGAGACCAGGGCTGTGGGGTGTGAAGGTGGGGAGATTGTTGGGGGGCGGCAAGGAGCTTAGCTAAGGTTCACAGGAGGACATACCTGGAGGCCCAAAGGTGGAAGTCCATGGGTAAAAATTGGTTGACTGGGACTTCCCTGGTGGCGCAGTGGTTGAGAGTCTGCCTGCCGATGCAGGGGACGCGGGTTCGTGCCCCGGTCCAGGAGGATACCACATGCCGCAGAGCAGCTGGGCCCGTGAGCCATGGCCGCTGAGCCTGCGCGTCCGGAGACTGTGCTCCGCAACGGGAGAGGCCACAACAGTGAGAGGCCCAAGCAAAAAAAAAAAAAAAAAAAAATTGTTGACTGTTTCAGCTGCGTTCTGTTGAAGTTGGCTAAGACGATTGTTCAGGTGAAGGTGTTCAGAAGAGCCTTGTTATAGTGATAAACACCTGTTCTGCATCACACCTGGGAAGGAAGGTGAACTGTGAACCCCTCTCAGCAGCCATATTCTTTGTGTTAAGTGAACTGTTTAATCTGCTTATGCTAACAGGTGTGTGAGTTTGCGATCCAATGAGCTGGAAAGGTCCGTGTCCATTACTCCTAGGCCTCAAGCTTGCGCTGAATCTTCATGGGGACCACATGCTGGTTCCCGCACAGGGTATGGCTGAGGAGAAAGTTCTGGATCCAAATGTTGGCTGTATCAGTGTGATCCAAGAGAGCCTTGAACTTGGAGCCTGGAATGTGGCCCCAAGGTGGTGGCCTTAGGGATCCAGGCCAGGTCTCTGCAAAAGGAGCAAGTGTCCACCCAACAAGGAAGGGCCTGCTTTCAATGGCAACACCGGGGTGACTTTGAGGCACTAGCTGGTGAAAAAAGCTCACCTCCTGTTCTCTCTCTCTCTTTCTGTACCTGCAGCAGGATGGAGCCCACTGACCTGAGTGCCTCCTGAGGTTCTTGGATAACTCAGGGAGGAAAGGAGAGGCCTTGTGATGAAGACACGGGGCTTTTGCCCATGAGGGCACGCAGGTGCTCCAGCAACTAATTGGAAAAATCAGAGACCTGACTGTATGTGGACCCCAAACCATTGCTTGAAGCAGATAAAACTAGTTACAAGGTCTCCTAATTTGCCTTGTTTAGAGTCCCAAGGAAAGCAATACCATTTTGTTTCTGTAGCCAGCTGCCCTCTGTGTGTGGTCCTGAGATGAAGCTGGTCACATCCTCAAGCACTCTGCCTTTAGGGAATTGCATCATTCAAACGTCTTCTCCTCCCCACAGACGGTGCTAAAGGTATGGGCATTCTGCAGCCTTGCTTTGAACATGTCACACTGCTTCATCACCCTGGCCCTAGCTGAGTTGACCAAGGCTGAATATCCAACCCAAGACAGACAATCTGTGGACTAGTCAGTGAACTATATCTCCTGGTGCTAAGAAATGAGCCGTCAGCCAAATCTATACTCAAACATTTTAACTAAGCTATGTGTGGAGAAATTGGAACCTTCCTACACTGCTGGTGGGAATGTAGAAATAGTGCAGCCACTTTGGAAACCAGTCTGGCAGTTCCTCAAAAAGTTACACATAAGAGTTACCATGTGACCCAGCAAGTATATTCACTTGGGTATATACTCAAGTGAGATGAAAACATATGTCCACACAAAAATTTACACACAAATTTTCATAGCAGCATTATTCATAATAGCCAAAAAGTGGAAACAACCCAAATACTCATAAACTGAGGAATGGATAAATAAAGTGTGGTGTATCCACACAGTAGATGTTTTTCAGCACTAAAAGGAAGTGAAGCCCTGATTCATGCTACAATGTGGATGACCTTGAAAACATTACATTAAGTGAAAGAAGCCAGTCACAAAAGATCAAATATTGAATGCTTCCGTTTATATGAAATTTCCAGAACAGGTAAATCTGTAGAGACAGAAAGTAGATTAATGGTTACCAAGGGCTGGGTGTGGGGAGAGGGTTGCGAGGAAATGGGGAGTAAATGCTAATGGGTGTGGAGTTTTGTTTAGGGAGTGATGAAAATGTTCTAATGTTGTTGTATGTTTTTTTACATTAATTAACTTACTTATTTATTTTTGGCTGCATTGGGTCTTCGTTGCTGCGCACACGCTTTCTGTAGTTGCCATGAGCGGGGCGACTCTTCATTGTGGTGCGCGGGCTTCTCATTGCAGTGGCTTCTCTTATTGTGGAGCACAGGCTCTAGGCGTGCAGGCTCAGTAGTTGTGGCACACAGGCTTAGCTGCTCCACGGCATGTGGGATCTTCCTGGACCAGGGCTTGAACCCGTGTCCCCCGCATTGGCAGGCGGATTCTTAACCACTGCACCACCAGGGAAGTCCCAAATGTTCTAACGTTGACTGTGGTTATGGTTGCACAACTCTGTGAATATACTAAAAAAACTGAATTGTACCTTTTAATGGGTCAATTGTATGGTATATGAATTATATCTCAATAAGGCTGAAGTTAAAAGAAAAAGACATGTAGATAATGAAACAGTGAACAGTGGGAGAGGAAGCTAAACGGTTCAGATATGAAGAAAGACCATGTGGCCATGAGGAGCCTACGTAAACTGAAGTTCTGGGTGTAGAGAAGCTATACCTCCAGGAGGGATGGAAGGAGGAGGAAGGTGATAAAGTCTCCTGAAGCTGTGTGATTTCACTGCTTTTCACATTATTCCCACACTGGCGCGGTCATTTGAAGCTAAGCAGTTCCAAGAATTTATAGGTCATAAAGAGCCACATTGTAGGTATTCCTCCTGGAGCTTGTCCACTGTGAATTTCCATGTGACTGATTCACGACCGAGGCCTTTTTGCTGGAAGTTTGTCTATTCTGTCACACCCTTCCTGTATCAGTGGGAGGATGCTAGGAAGGCACGTGGGCATGGGGGGTTCTGTGAGGCTGGGCATGTATGTCTTTAAGGATCTCGGTCACGAGCTGGCCCTCACACATGCTCTGTCTGGCTCAACACCCCACCATCTAGGATTGACTTTTCTTACATTTTGTTTAGAAATGTATTAAGGGGCATCCTTTTTGTGTCTCAGTTTTGGAATTGGACCGTCCCCTTAAACATTACCCTTCCATATACATAATGTTGAGGGGCCCTGAAGGGTGACTGCCATTGTTAGATAGCAACTGCCAGGGGCATTAAGGGTCAGTGTGCTCTTACAGCCCCCATTTCTATATTCCTGTGTGTAGATTCCAAATCTGTGAGCAGATTCCAGCTCCCAGGAACCACTCTGTTTCCTGGTCTCTTTGCTGAGGTCATTCTTCCCAAAGGTTCCATCTCATGGCAATTGGAATGGCCAGTAGTTGCCAACTTGAGTGCTTCCCTGATGGCATAATGTGCCCTGATTCTTATGTCCTAATCGTTGTTGGGTAGAGAAGAGAAGAGCAATTTCAGGAAGAGCTGGCAGCTTAGTCCAATGGCAGACCTTGGGCCACTCTGGATCCCAGCCTTCCTTCAGCTCCTGATCTTCTCAAGGCCTGGCCTGGGTGTTTCCTGGGTTCTGGGGATCAAAGATCTTTGCAGTAAACCCTGTTGCTTGAGATCTTATGCGGGGAGGGGGTCTCTGTTCCCTGTTCCTTGCAACTGTAAAATCCCTGCCTGGAACGCACTGTAAAATGACATAATCCAGGCCTGAGCAGGGGCTTGCAGAGGTGGATGGTGATAGCAAGGAGAGGAGAAACCGAGGTGTGTGTGATTACGCCTCCCCTGGACTCTGCCCAGATACCATCTTGAGGTTGGAGACCAGAAGGACCTGTGGAACGGTTCCTTGGCCCCTTCTCCTTGCCACTGGGTGGTGTGTAGGGAAGGATGGTGGAAACAATGTTCTCAGTTGGACAAACTGTTGTCCCCAGGATTAGATGTGTTAAGGCATGTAGAGTGAGGTGCTCTTATTGTCACCATTTAACTGAGGGCGAAACCAAGGCTCACAAAGGTTAACGAACCTGTCCTAAGGTCACAGAGCTATTGAGTGATGAGGCTGGGATTGGGACTCAGACTATCTGACGCCAGCGCCGACTCCCAACCGCTGCCCTTAAACCGTGTGTGAAGAGCGCAGGCCAGGAAAAGAGGAGGGACTCGAATGTGCTTGCACGAGGGGGCCAGGAGACAGCCCCTGACTCCTTTGGCACAGAGCGGTTGGGGCTGGAGACCTCGCAGGCAGGCCAGCTCTGAAGCAGACACCACAGGGCACTGCCGGCCGTCTTGAGGGGCAGGATGAAAGCCGTGGATGCGGTGGGGAATAAAGCAGGATTTCAACAAGATGGAGAGAGGGGGAGCAGGGAGCTGAGCAGGGAGCTGTGGTTATGGTTGCACAACTCTGTGAATATACTAAAAAAAACGGAATTGTACATTTTCATGGGTCTGCCACTTCTCCCGGTCACGTGGTCCACCCCAGGCGGGGCACAGTGGTCCGAGAACCTGGGCCACAGGCCTTGCTCTCTCAACTCCCAGGGGCAGAGGGAAGGACGGAGGGACCGAGAGAGAATTACGTATTTATAGCACAGTTGGACTTGAGCCTTGCTAATTGGCAGCAGAAGGCCAAATCTGGCATGCAGATGGGCTTTGTTGGGCCTGCTGGGGGTTTTTAACATTTTAACATATTTAAAAATTGAGAGACTTCACAGAAACAGATTTCTGGCCTTGCTTGGAAATTGGAAAGCTCTCACAACACTGGACTCATGTCCTCACGGGGCAACGAAGGGCTGGGACGGAGGAGGGCGGTGTCTGCCCCCAGCCACGCCCTCTGGGATGGCTGGCTCTGCTGCTCCTCCAGCTGGTGGCCTCCGTGAGCATCTGGGATTGCGCCCCATGGAAGGCTTGTGCTGTAACAGCGCTGATGGTGCCGAAGGGACCCTGGAGTTTAGATTCTAGGTTCCTGGAGGGTGTCAAGTGACTCTGCTCACTTTCCGGTGTGCCCTGAAGGCAACTGTGCATAGACGTCTGGTGCTCAGGAGAAAGTCGGGGCCAGAAACACTGACCCAGAGGTGACTGGTGACCCAGTGAGAATGTAAACAGTACGTGTCATCAGTCAGGGTTCTCCAGAAAAGGGGTGTGTGTGTGTGTGTGTGTGTGTGTGTGCGTTTAAAAGAGATTTTAAGGAATTGGCGATTGTGGGGACAGGCAAGTGGGGAACCTGTGGGTCAGGTCCCCAGGCTGGAGACTCGGGCGGCAGCTGACCCTGCAGTCTTGAGGCAGGATGTCTTCTTTGCCAAGAAATCTGTTAGTGCTCTTAAGGCCTTCGACTGATTTTATGAGGCCCACCCACCTTAATGAGGGTAGTGGTCTCCTTCACTTCTACAGAATACCTGCACAGCAACACCTAGACTAGTGTCTGCTTAACAGCCGGGTACTATCATCACCAAGCCACGCCGACACAGAAAACTAAGTGTCACACACTGATAGGAGCCGTGGGATGAGGATGGGAGCCTGGGAGACCTCACTGTAAGAGTGGGCAGGGGAGGGGGCGAGTCCAGGCCGCTCTGCCAGGACTGCAGCCCAGGCCACAGGTGCGGGCAGGGGGCGGACTGCAGCAGGAAGAGCAGAGCCTGGGAGGCCAGGTGGTGACTTCAGCTGCTCTTTCCAGGTATTTAATAATAAGGGGGGGGGGGTGCTTCCCTGGTGGCGCAGTGGTTGAGAGTCCACCTGCCGATGCAGGGGACACGGGTTCGTGCCCTGGTCCGGGAAGATCCCACATGCCGCGGAGTGGCTGGGCCCGTGAGCCGGGGCCGCTGAGCCTGCGCATCCGGAGCCTGTGCTCCGCAACGGGAGAGGCCACAACAGTGAGAGGCCCGCGTAACGCAAAATAATAATAATAATAATAATAATAAGGGGAGTAAACCGGGGATTGAGGGGGAAATCCCTCTTTTGGGTTTGCACTTTGTAGGCTCAGGAGAAGGAAGGAGCCAGGTGGACAGGAACAGGGAGGGGCTGATGGTGGGATTTCTCTTTGGATCAGAGGAGACCTGCTTCCTCAGCAACAGGGCTGTGGACAACCCAGGGCATCAGGGTGGAGCGCTGGCTAGGGCAGGAAAGGACAGGAAAGGGAGTGTTCTAGAAAAAGGCCCCATCTGCCTGGAATTCTTTTTCCCATGCCTTCCCCACCTCCTTGTACCTCCTTAAGACTGCCTTTTTAGCCACACAAGTTATTGCCATGAAAATAAATTATTATAAAAATTAAAGCAATACAAAAAAAAAAAAAAAGACTGCCTTCCAGAGGCTCCGGGAACTCTGCCCCCCACTGCCCTGGGTGCCCGAGTATGGGGACCTGAGCACACGACCCGTGGCTGCCTTCCCCCACTGCCCACAGAGAGCGGATGGCACCAGCTCTGGCCTCTCCTGCTCTCTCCGCTGCTCCTGGACCCTCCTCGCCCTGCTCAGGACTCTCACCCCGGACTGAAGCAGCCCCTCCTGGTCTCCACTGGTTCCTAGTGGGCAGCGCTGGACAACAGGCAGCTTGAGTATCAGGAAAGTAGGGACACGCCCAACCTCACATACACACAGCTGGAGGAAGTTTTTGATTTTTAAAAAAGCAACAAGAGTATAGACAGGGCAAACTCAGATCATCCTTACTCTTCTTTTGAGGCTTACGGTTGTTTTTCTTTTGAATGACACTGTGGGGAGGCACCACGATTTTTTCCACGCTTAGGGCCTCCAAGGGCTTAATCCAGCCCCGCCTCGCACCCCTCCGCATGCAAACATTTCAGTGCTCAGAGGATGTAGGGACACAGCCGAGAAACAGGGGTGCAGCCCAGGAAGGGCACAAAGACACAAAGGGCATGTGTGCCCTGCTGGGGCTTCTTTTGTGCCACCTGGAAGTTCAAAACATGCTGGAACACAGAAAGAAAGGTATTTGCCTGGGTGACTCAGACATGTTCCAGCATTTTCCCACAGGCTCCTGCACGTCCCAAAATAACTGCAGCCTTGGATCCTGTCCCTTGGCATATGATTACGTTTGTATAACGTTACAGAGTGGCGGCCACACTCACACGGGCACTGCAGGCATGCCCAGCCCACGACGGAGCTCCGTGCTGCATGGCTGGAGAAAAAGGAAGCACAGAGACCACAACAGGAAGAAGTGCCAACTTGCTGGAATCACCCAGACCACCAACCAGGGCCTGGGTCAATGCCTACCTTTCATAGATGGGGAGAAAAAGGCCCAGAGAGGGAATCAGTTTGCCTAAACGTACATTCTGGGGATTACAAGAGAAAGCTGGTGGGAGAGCTGGCTCTAAACTCTCCTCAACTAATATTGATGTTTACTTCTGAGTAAACGTCAATTTAGCCTTGGAATCCTAAGACCTTAAGTCAAAGGAACTTTAAGGGAGCTTGGCCGTCCAGGGTGCCCATGTGCCAGGTCTGGACAACAATGTGGGAATAAGGTGTCAGCAGGGACCTGCCCTCAGGGGACTTACAGTCTTGCTTAGGAAGTGACTAAAGATATGAAAACAGCTGGAAGACAACTGTCCCCTGGCAAACAGACTGAAGGCTGTTGGGAATCTTGGGAAATGGAAGTTTGATAAGAAGGGTACTGTCTGAGCCAGGAAGGTCTCACAGACAGGTAGGCCTCAAGGGTGGGCGCAGACTTGGGTGGGAATGGCTGGAGGGGAGCAGAGGTAAGGTGAGAGGGGGAGGGGAGCTCCAGGAACCTCTGGAAACCAAACCCTGGGGTCTGGGCGCCCAGCGTTGAGTCTGCAGGTGACCCTAGTATAGACGCCATTACTTAATAGTTCCAAGTTGGGAATTCCCTCGCAGGCTCACTGCCGAGGGGGAACTAAGATTTTGTGAGGCGCGTGGCGCAGCCGGAAAAAAAATAGTTCTAAGTGACTTGTTTTATCTGAGAGACAGGAATAACCTCATAGGATTTGGATGCAATGTGTTAAAAAAAAGAACCGATGTTCTGACCAAGGAAGAGGTGAGAGGTTATTCTCAAATCTCTGTGGTACCTCACGTGGAGTCCTTTTCTTCTCGGTGCTAAAGAAGATGGTGAGACCAGCATGCACTTCAATGTCTCCTGGGCCTGGATTCAATCCTGCCCCTGCTCCTGGCTCGGCCAGCCCCAGTCACTTCCTTCGCCCATTACACGAGGACGTTAATTACAGCTAATGTGCCAGCAGGCACTCCTTTCACTGCTTCCCGTGTCTGATTTCACTTAATCATTACCGCTCCCCTGGCCCCATTTTACAATCGGAGAAACCAGGAAAGAAAAGGCTATGTAACTTGCCCACCGTCCCAGAGCTTTTCCGTGAAGCTCTCTCTGATTTGTACCCAGGAGTTCTGAATCAAGCCTGTGTTCTTAAGTATAATGTTCTCTCTTTTTTTAATGTTCTCTTAAAGAGCACTGGGATGACAAAATAAGCCGAACTCCCCTGACACTAGGAGCCACTCAGTGGATATATGTCCCCTGTCTCCTACAGGGGCAGACAGGCACGTTAACAAGAGCCTTGCAGCCAGCACTATGCCCAGCCGGTTGCCGCCATGCAAGGCCCAGGAACCACCAACACAGGTTGGGTAACTCCTGCCTGATATCCACGTACCATCTAATTTGGATGATTGAAAACATTCTAACTCCGTTAAAGGGCTGCCTGTTGATGGTCTTCAGTGATAAAACATCAACCTAATTCAGTAACCACTTAAGAAGCCTTCACGTTGAGATCCGTTGAGAGTAGATGCCCAAGTCACCAAAAAGATGGTCACATTCTTTATCTTTGATTCATCTAAGAAATAGTCCAGTAAGCTTTTTTCCTATTTACAGATTTGCGTTTCTAGAATCGGTGGTGGTGTTAGCAGTCAGCTTTTACTCCTCAAATGAGTTCACCCTGTAAAGATGTTGGCGGATTCCCATGGGAATGACCTCAACCTTTCTCATGAAGCTGAGAGCAGCAAGCACACCGGCGTGTATTTTTGTGCAGCATCATCAGGCACCAATATTAAACTCAATACAGTCATGAGGAATTCAGCTCAGGGGCTCTTAAGCCAGAGGGCTCCCTTGGAGTTCCAAGATCTCAGACCCATCTTCCTCTTCCTTCTCAATTTCAGGTTTATTCGGCAAAGGACTTAAGAAAACAAGATCTTGCATATCTCCACATTCTGGGCGGTGGTCCTTCCCAAGCTCTTAAAAAACCTGAGCCCAGGACAATCTTCTTCCCCCAAGTGGCTTCGCAGTGCATCTGATCCCTAACCCCAGTGACTTCGAGGAACCCAACCTGAGAAGATAAACCTGGTCTCGGACTGGCGTGGTGACTCAGAGGAGTGTCAGATAAAGATGACCCCAAGTCTCTCATAGAACGTGTGCCCAACCCCCAGTGAGCTGGACTCCAGGGAACGCTTGGGCCAGCCTCAGACAATACTGGGAACTATGCACTTTTTTTTTTTTTTTTTTTGCGGTACGCGGGCCTCTCACTGCTGTGGCCTCTCCCGTTGCGGACACAGGCTCCGGACGCGCAGGCTCAGCGGCCACGGCTCACGGGCCCAGCCGCTCCGCGGCATGTGGGATCCTCCCGGACCGGGGCACGAACCCGTGTCCCCTGCATCGGCAGGCGGACTCTCAACCACTGCGCCACCAGGGAAGCCCAGAACTGTGCACTTTTGAACCCACTCAGCCCTTTAGTGAGGCCTGCGGATGGCCTGGGGCCAGGTGGGCAGAGATGCACCTCTGCTGGCGCAATCTGAAGAGGTGTGAGGGGCACGCTCCCATCACCTGCGTTCACAGCTCTGAGTCTTCCCAGGTTGCAGCTGCAACCTGAGAATGAAACATGACCGAGACTCATTTTCTCATGGGTCGGGCCGGGAGAGCTGTCGCAGGTCCCAGAGCAGGCCTGTCAACGTGTCTGTTTATGTTTCCTGAAGCCAGTGAAAGGCCACCTCAGTGCTGTCACTCGTCAAAATCTAGAAACCACGGAAGACATTCTGAGTTACATTACGACTTTATTTTCCTTTGTTTAAATGGAGCATTAAAGTCATCCAACATACACGTATTCCTACGGCTCCTTACACAGTTTATTCTATCTAAAGTTAAGTATTTTAGCTATGAGATGACAAGGATCATCCCATTAAAATGGCAACACTTCTGAAAAATGGGTTTCATGTTTACTGATGAGAAATGGCCTCCCCATCTACCCCGCAAAAACTCCTTCAGTCCAGAGCTGTAGAAAGACAGTTCACATCCATGACGAACATGTGGGACCCATACAGGGAGGGCTCCAAAACAACAAGCTATGGGGTTAAACTTCTGTAACAAGCAACTTCTTTATTTGTACAGAATACGAATACAGAAGAAAAGCATCATTCTCCTTTTAGCCCTTTTATTAGTGTGTTTTGCCTCCACCCAAGTTACTGCGTACCAAGCGGCTATGAAGAGTAAAAACCAACTGATTTTAAGTGCCTGAGATGCATGCAACTTAAAATTCTCTAGAGCACACAATCAGTTCCCAGTCTCCGGGGCTGATTTTTTATTCAGTGGAGACTATGGTGCTGCTGGGTTAGCAGCTGTGTCTGTCGTGCTGCTGGGGTTCGGAGCTGCTGCTTCTTTGGCTTCCGGCTGCTGGGTTTCAGTATTGGGATCTTCTCCATTTCCAGCACTTTTCTTGCTCTTGTCTGCTGTCGCGGCACCCATCTCCATGATTTGCTGAAGTGGCTGATCGGTTTCAAGGGAGCAGGGCTGGAGTTCATAAACCTGGACTTGACCTGGGACATCTATTGCTTTCTGTTCAAGTTTTTCCAGGATGGTCTGAACCTTTCTGACGCCGTCTCTCCTGGCCTGGCGGACATCAGCTCGTCCTTCTGGGTCTACCGAATCCAGGGCCAGTAGCTCTTTGGTCAAATACTCTTCTATCATCAGGTACTTTTTGTCCGTCTTCTTGCCTTCAAAGTTGTCCACAGCCTGCTCCAGCCCTTGCACCTTCTCCAAGATGGCTTCTACTTTCAGCACACCTGGATGTTTTGGGGGTACCTCAGCTTCCTCTGGTTTTGGAGGTGTGGCTTCTGCAGGGGCAGGGCTGGGGGCTGGTCTCTCTTCTGCAGCCACGTTCTTGGGGGGAGAGGGGACGGCAGAAGGGGCCGGGCTGGGAGGACAAGGCACCGGAGCAGAGGGAACCTTTACTTCCACTTTCTCAGACGGAGGCGGGGGCTTCTGCGAAACAGGTTGAGAATCCACCTCTTTGCGGATCACTTGAATCGGGATGTGTCCAGGAGGGAGATCTGGTCCAGCTGGGCCTGGCTTGCTTTCTGCTTTGTTTTCAGGTTGGGGAACAGGCGAAGGTTCTCCATGGGTCATGGGTTGCTGAGAAGAGGCAAGGACACAGAGATAGTTTTAATAACTGGCTGAGAGTCCCAGGCAGTCGTTTGTAGCTAGTACCGACTAGAAGAAAACAGAAATGACTTTTTTGAAGTTTAATAGTATAAGAGGGGTTTTCAACGTCAGCCAAACCTGTTACAGAATTAAAATATGATATTCATCATGTATGTGGCCAAACCACTGTTATGCTCCCATTCGTTAACCTTGGTCTCTTGCTCTGTCATCTCTCACTGAATTTTGCTGGAGGTGGTATTCTTACGGCAATGAAAAGAAAACCAATATAATTTTTTAAAATGAAAACACCATAAACTCATGCTAACAGCTGAGTTACTTTACCTCAAAGCAAAGTCCTGGGTGACTCAGACTTTCAGGTGATGGAGCCAAGGAGTAATAATGGCCACTTGCCCCCCTTCACCACCCTGTGTGACAGTCTCCACTCAGGGTGTGGCCTTCCCATCTCCTGTTTCAGAAAAGTTATAATCATCTTTTTTTAAAAAAAAAAAGACAACCTATGACAGCCTTGTGGTTTCTGCCCAGACTGATGTATTTTTTGAGAATAAGCAAGATGCTGAAAACGGGTAACGCAGTAAGAATTCTGCCTGGACACATTTGTGCCAGAGCTAACATTCAGCAGGGCAGAATCTCTGCACTGACTACATTGGCTACAGAGGCTGAGATCCTCTTTAATATGACTATAAGCTATAGCAATATTTAAAAAAATTAACTATGCTTGAAACAGAAACATCTTGGTTCACCTAGCATCTAAGTGAACATCTAAAACCCCCTTAAAAATCTCACACACTGATCTTATCAACTGGGAAATAGGAGTTGGACTACATTATGTCTAAAGTACTCCATATTAAAAACACTAAATCCCACTATAATGTTCAGTTAGGTCAAATCTCTGCAAGCCTCTAAAACGGGATTTCCAAACAAGGTATAAAAGGGAGGCCACTACAAACAAATAAGATTAAGTGGAAATAGTATTAAATATTGTTTCACCACTTATAGAAAATATTGATAATATGGGAAAGATATGAGAGGAAACGTCTCCCGCTTTGCAAATGGGCACTTCTTTCCCATTTGAAAGGATTACTGAGTCTGAGTAAGGATCTGATGGACGCTTGGCTGTTTGAACACCAGTAGCCTCCTTTTCCATCAAATCTCTTCTGCCAACCAGAAATGCTTAACTTTGGCCCTTAGCACTCATGAACCAGCCACACGCCTCTTCCTGGGTTTTAAAACAATGGCTGAGTAAGCGACTTTGGAAACACTTAAGAGGGGGCGCCCTATGGCTTGTACTCTTCAAAAATGTCAAGGTCATGAAAGCAAAGAAAGACTGAGAAATTGTTTTCCAGATTAAAGGAGACTAAAGGAAAACAACATCTGCATGCAGTGCTCATGATCCTAGATTAGCTCCTGGAACAGGAGGAAATTGCTATAAAGGAGATCTGAAAATGGACTGTGTATGAGACAACAATGTTTTAAGGACGTTACACTTCCTGCATCTGATAATTCTACTGTGGGTATGAATGAGAAGGTCGCTCTCTTAGGAAAATATCTGCTGACATATTTAGGGGTACTGGGCATGATATTTACAATTAAACCTCAAACAAAAAATATAGATAATAATATATGGAGAAATGAAAAAATTATAAAGCAAATGTAGCAAAATGTTAATAGTGAATGTGGGTAAATCTTTGCTTTCATGACCTTCATATATACTGGACTTCTCTTCTGTAAGGTTGAAATCATTTCCAAATAAAAAAGCAAAAAAACAAACAAAAAAAACAATAAAAGGAGGTGTTCTGTTTGAGGGCCCTCAACAGTGTCACCATCTGTAGTAAGAAGATGCCCTGCATTTGTTTACAGGGCACTTTCCTTTTAAAAACTGTGACCACGGGACTTCCCTGGTGGCGTAGTGGTTACGGATCCGCCTGCCAATGCAGAGGACGTGGGTTTGAGCCCTGGTTCGGGAAGATCCCACATGCCACGGAGCAACGAAGCCCGTGAGCTACAACTACTGAGCCTGCAATCTAGAGCCTGCGAGCCACAACTACTGAGCCCACACACCACAGCTACTGAAACCCGTGTGCCTAGAGCCCATGCTCCGCAAAGAGAAGCCACCGCAGTGAGAAGCCCGCACACCGCACGGAAGAGTAGCTCCCACTCGCCGCAACTAGAGAAAGCCCGTGCGCAGCAAGGAAGACCCAACACAGCCAAAAATAAATAAATAAACAAACAAATAAACAAATGCAAAGGCACTTCCACAATGTTGAAAAAATAAATAAATATTTAAAAAACAATGTTGAAAAAATAAATAAATATTTGAAAAACAATAAAAGAAAAAAAAACCGTGGCTGAGAATTCACTCAGCAGCTGAGCGGCCCCGGCTGCCGAGTGTTCTTCAGCTAAAACTAAAAGACTTCCTCCCCCGGGAACCAGTGCCTGCACGTCTCTACTGAAGGATAAGCGGGCCCTGCCTGTAACTTTCACCAGGCAGGAAGGAAGGCTTCCCATCCGCCCAGCCAGCCGGGCATCGGCCAGGGAACGTGGTCCTCTACCGCAAAGGAGGAGAAAGGAGTTAAGACATGCTCCCTGTGGCCAAGGTCAGAGCAGAGCTGAAGGGAGCGGATGAACACTTTTGAAATAAATGCACAGGATAATCAGATGCTGAACTGTAAGGGACTCATACTAGGCACCGTGGGAAAGATGAGGAGGCTTCATGGAAGTGGCAAGACTGGCTTGTGCCTTGGAGGACGGGGACAGCTTGGATTGTGAAGGCATGTCAGGAAGTGGGTCCAGCACAAGCAAAGGCACAAAAGAGGAGACAAGAGAGTGAAGGGCCTGCAGAGTGCAGGAAGGGGTGTGAGTGAGGCCGGAGACGACGCCGAGGGTGGGGTGTGGAGGGGCCGCAGGGCACTGCAAGGGTATGGTGGGCACTGAGACACCTGGGCCCCGCCACACAGGTGTGTGACGCTGTGTTCTGCCCGCTGTTGCCCACGGTGGTGGCTGGAGCTCTGCCCCTGAGGCAGCTGCAGCGAAAGATGAGCAAAAGCCGTAGAAAGCACTGGAGGTTCACAGCCCTCGCCTGCATTTCTGCTGATGACCAGCCGTTTTCAGGATCTTGCTCTCCCCCAGTTATGCGCGTAAAGCAGGAAGGGCTGGTGGGGCGGGGTGGGGGGGACCCAGGGCACCTGCACAGAGCCCCTCAGGCCCTGGAGAGATGCTGCCCCAGCTAGTCTGCCGACACCGACTCCCATACCTGAGGCCTGTCGACCACGGTCTGCACGCGGAGGGACGGCGGGGAGTGCACCGGCGCGCTGCTTCTGGCTGGAGAGCCCTCCCGGCTGGACGCACCCCGGGCGGGTGACCGGAACGGGGATGCTGCCCACATGGTCCGGGGCTCCCAGTCATCTCCCTGGATCTTGTGGTACACAGGCTGGTGGGTCTGGTATTCGCCCTGCTGAGCTGGGTAGTGGGTCTTCTGGGCTTGGTGGAAGGAGGGCTGGGCTGCCGGCCGGGTGACATTCTGCTCATGTATCACAGGGATGGAGATGTAGCCCCGGGGGAGCTGGTGACTGCCCAGGCTGCTCCTGCCAGAGGAGGAGGGCAGGCTGGCCGAGGAGGACGAGGATGAGCAGTCCGAGGCAGCCGGAGACTGGGATCGCTGCAAGATGCAAAGGGTAGATGCACAGCCCCGTGAGCCACCCGCTGTCCAGCCCTCCGACTCTGTCCCCATTATGCGCCTGCTCTGGGCAGCAGGTTTAATATGACCTCCCGTCTGTAAGCCTTTCCATTTTCAAAATGTAGTGTTCAGACTGGGAGCTCAGGAGTCAAGAGGCCTGGGCTCAAATTCGTAACAGCTCAATAGCTTTAGGAGCCCCGTTTAACCCCCAGCCCAGTAACTGGGCTGACTATTCGGTAAAATAATCTGTGCGTGTGTCCCAGCCCCAGTGCCACACACAGGAAGCGCTCGCTACATTTTATTTATTGTCACTTCATTTCCTCTTTCCGTAACTCTTTTCCTGCTTATCCACAGAGAACTCGGCTGGGCACTGGGAACTGTGTCCCCTGTGTGGACCGAGGCAGGCCAGGTCCCTTTCCCTTCCCGACCACCTACTTTCTATTCTAGAAAATCAGAAGGGTGTTTCCCCATCTGGCTTCTAAGGGCCCTGCTAGCTTAAATTTTTTCAGGTTTCTCTGACTGATGTGTCACTTTTGATTTTTACGACAAAAACATTACAAATTCAGGTACCACTTCTCCAAGGAAGGGAAAAGAGCCTCCTGGCGTCCCACATTAACTATGATTTTTCACCCCCGGAGCAAGCATTTGTGCTCAAGAGCAGTGCAGGAGACACGACGGGATGGTGCGCAGACAGGAAAACCAAGAGGGCTTAACGGCTCAGGGTTCCTACTGGGGTCCACTGGCCTTCAAATCTCAGCTAAGAACTGGATTAAGAACTATTCTTTAGACATTAGTGCAGGAAGTGTCGGCTTCAGGCTTAAAACCTGAAAAGCAGCTGCCTTCCTGACTCCTGATTTTACATTTCCTTTTAAACTGTGGACACTGTAAGGGCAGGTATGCGGTCTCATTTTCACGTCAGTACAGCTCCAAGCAGTTAATACTTACCTGTGAACACTGAACTGAATGAAATAACACAGAGTATCTCTGTATTTCTGATATAGAAAGCTCGGTGGGTGTACGGGGCACCACATGAGGAGCCAGAAGGCCAGGCTTCCAGTCCCAGCAATGCCACTTCCAACTTTATGATTTTGGACCAAGCTGTTTACCCTTCTGAGCCCCAATTCCTTAACTACCAAATAAACCATGATCCCTGCCCACCTGAAAAACCAACCTGTGAAACGCTGGGGGGACGCAGGGCTGTCTTGCAAGCGATCTTTGCTGGGTGACCTCTGACGCTGCAGGTCAGGCCCAGATGCCCCGCATCTCACCAGGCGTTGCCCTGGGCACCGCATCAGGGTCTGGGGCAGCCTAGGAAGCACAAAACCCGGCACCCCCGGGTCGCACCCCACAGGCCCGCGAGCCAAGCCTCTCCTTACCTCAGGTCCATGGGAGGTTGGGGGCTGGGCTGCTGCTACCGCTACCGCCTGTCCACACTGTTTATCTGGCTGTGTGGCTTCCGCCACTCCCCGCAGAGGTGACTGGGGCCTCTGTGGGGCCGCCGGGGCTACCTCGGTTTGGAAGCGCTGCGTCCCAGGCTGGGGGTAGGCGAAGACAGGATGTGGCTGCCGGCTCTGGGCACCTTCGTGGAGGACGGGGATGGGAATGTAGCCTGGCCGGAGCCGGGGGTACACAGTGTGGCCTTCTCTCGTGGGCAGCGGCCTGGAGCCCTCCCTCGAAGGCCCGTTTGCAGAGGATGCGATTTCCTAAAATAAAGAGAAACACGGACCTGTTAGAAACTGGGAAGGAGAAGACAGCCCTGAAGAGGAGCAAGCATGGCACCGAGCACTCCGACCTTCCAGAGTGACCCTGGGTCCCACAGTGCCAGCCAGGGCAGCTGAGCACAGAATGTGTGGGCACCTCCCCTGACCCCCCACTTCTTCCAGATGCCCCATCCCCTACTGAAGCCGCTGTATGTGCAGCAGTTTAAGAATCAGAAGCATCCCGAGGAAGCAGGGGAGCTAAGGTATCTGTTGAGCACAAGAGAAGTCCCAGTTTCCCAAAGTGGTAAGACAGGTTTCTTTTCTGGGTGACACGGCAGCAGTGCACGTAGGTAAGTCCCTGACCGCCTCCCAGATCTTCAGACCCAGATCAGAAGGCGTGAGGAGCATTCACTTCCAACTCCCTAAGCCACAGCCAGCTTCTCTGCTTTCTAAACGGTCCTCACGTCTCCTAGCGATACAGACTCGTGCTGGACCCCAACGCAGGCCACAGCTTGGAAATCTGCCGAGAAGGGGCGGCAGCGGGAGGCTGCCTCCTCAGGAATATTTTCAGAACAAGCTGCGAGAAAGGGAGATACACAAGGAATGCAGAAGCAGCACAGGATGAGAGAACAAAACCCGGGGATTAATTGTGCTGGTCTTGTGATGCCAACAAAGCTTGCTTGGCCAGGAGTGGCTGGGTCTCTCTTATGTCCTCTCACGAAGTTCTCCCTTCAGCGGCCTGGCTATTTTGGGACCCTTGAGAAGGCCAAGTTCCAGATGTACCACAGAGAAAGATCTTGTTTCAGACAACAAGGCTGGCCCGTCACTCACGGGGCAATGTCACTTCTCACCAAGCAGAGGCTGGGCAACTGAAACCAGGGACCCCCACGGCTTCCGGTCCTGACGATCTCCTGAGCACTAGAGGGTCCTCTTACGGAGGAGGGGGCTAAGGATTTGTGCCACTGACACACACCGAGTGGGTGAACTATTACGAAGGAAGGTGATCCTTCCTCACGAGGCATCCCTCTGAGCTGCAAACGAACGCCAAGAGCTGAGGCTCTAGGAGCTTCAGGGTGTAATTCCCAGTGGGGCAAAACTGGTCACAAGTAGGGAGAGCGGAGGGCTGACCCTGGAACTTAGCCCTTTCGGACCCGTGAACTGCTTGCCTCCTGCCGAGCCCCCGCCCCGGAGGGCCTCCAGCACGAAGGAGAGGCAAGGGTGTTGCCATGTCCTTGGGGACGCCAGCAGACAGGCACTCTCAGATTAGAATACCCACGTGCTCAGGGCAGCGGCATTATCTTAGCCTGCTTAACTCAGGGCACCCAAGAGCAGGGAGTGGGTCCAGGCCTCACATTCAGAACCAAATTCCTGCCATGAGAGGGACACCAAAAGGAAGGCAGCACCAGGGACCGAAGAAACGCCGTGCTGCTCGGAGCTGACTCACAACAGGCCGTCCGGGCATTTTCTCCACGCACTGGGCACCTTCCTTCCAGCCTGGAGCAGGGGCCTGGACGAGTGCCGGGGCATCGTCTCTGCGGGCTTCCTCCTGGCCACGCACAAAAGCAGAGCTGAGCGGTCAGCAGCCCTCATCCGCTGACTGGCCCCTGGTCAACATCCTCCTCCCGAGTTGCTTGGTACCATGGGATTACCAAACCAGCGAGGCACGATCCCTGCCCACTGGGGGCTGCATGAAACAAACAGGAAGCAAAACTACCTGGAAAGCACAGGAGGCCCTGCGGATGGGGGGCCGCCTGGGCTTTTCGAGTAGGAGGGGGCTTTCCTAGAGAGGATGCAAGTCCATTCTTACCTCTGTTAGTAACAGTTCTTTCATCTGGGGTAGTTCTCTTAACCTCGGTGAGCCTTAATCCCCTTTTCTAGAAAATGGGCTAGCAACGCCCACTTCACAGGACCGTCGTGAGGTTTTATGAGAGCACGTCAAGAGGGACGCCACCCCCCCAAAAAAGAGGGATGCCGGGAAGGCTAAAAGGCATGTGAATCCCCCGCTAAACAGGCCCATGATTATGCTCCTCAGACCCCGAAGTGTCAGAGGAATCAAAGCTGAAGGACGAAGTTAACTGGTGGTGACCGGAGTAGAACGGTGACTGCACCTGGAGAAAACGGAGTCGTCTGGGAAGGACGGGATCTCCCCCCCGCCTTCGGAGGGGATGGAAACGTTCTCCGTCTTTCTCTGGGTGGTGGTAAACGGGTGTACGTCCGTGTCGAAGTCTCTCACACCGTCCACTTCCCTGGGACCCCAACACTGCCCCTCCCTTGCCACATTCCACCCACACTGTCCAGACCGAACAGGTGAGGGCTGCCACCCCCAGCATCGCCACGCAGCCGGCTGCTGGCTGGGCCTCCACCTCAGACCCTCCCGGGGCCTGGGAACCGTACAGAGGCCTGGCTGAGGCTTGACGGCTCCTGGGGGAAGCCCCCGGATCCAGAAGGTACTGGAGCGGGCCTGCCACGAGTTGTGCTTTTTATGCATCTCCCTGAGCATATTTTGTGCCTCAACTGAAAGAGAAAAGGGAAGAAAAAGGAAGGAAGAAGGGAAGGCGGGCAGGAGAGCAGTTCCGCCTGCCCCAGGGGCTGCGACAGTGGAGCCCATACCTGACCTGGTCTTGGGAGCAGTGCCACGTCCGGGTCCGTGGAAGGAGCGTGTGGTCACCGCAGGCAGGGCTGGGGGTGTCAGGGGCCCAAGCTGGAAGGCCGGGTGGCTACGGGAGGCCTGGAGGCCACTTTCCTACAGTCCTGAGGTCTGCACTCCTGGTTCCGTGTGAATTAGCGACCCATTTATGCCATGTGATAAAAACCCACCCATCTCATCTCTCATGATGGCCTCTGAAAGAAGGCGGGCTCCCGTGCCACTCTGGTGGGGGCTTTGTTTAGAAAACACTGCTTTAGGCAAGTTAAAAAGACCACCTCACTTGTACAGAGTAGAAAACTAACACTTCTACGTGAATAATTTAAACCGAAAATGAAACGCCCACCCATAACAAGGTCTGCACCAGATGCTGACACCACCTCTGTTTCTACTCTCCTCCCATCAGAGCCCTGTCAACAGCAAATGCTTCAGTTTTACTAACCAAAAAGCACTGCCCCAAAGAGTTAAACTGCCCTTCCTATCTTCTGTGGTGTTTTCATCACAGTCTAGTAAAAAAAAAAAAAAAAAAAAAGACGTAATTTTTTTCAAAGGAAAAAGTTTGGTTTTTTTTTGTTTTTGGCCACGCCGCGCGGCATGTAGGATCAAACCCGCGCCCCCGGCATTGGAAGGGCGGAGTCTTAACCGCTGGACAGCCAGGGAAGTCCAAGAAAAAAGTTTTTTAAATGTTTAATGTTTATAATTCTCCTAGAATACGACTAGAACATGTCTCCTCAGTCCCATAAGAAGTGTTCTCGAGTTCCAGCCCAAGCCTACTGGTTATACCAACCAGCATCTTTCATAGAAGAAAGGCACTACCTGCCCCACCCTGACTTCACTGGGGACTGGGGACTCCGTCTCCTGGGGGTTGCACTTCTGTGTGACCCCGTGATAGGGACGGGGTGCCATCACGGTCACCAAGTAGATGATGGCCGGCCCTGCCTCCTCATCACCACCTGCCTTAGCTCCCTAAGGAGCAGTGACGGCTCTACAGGAAGCGTTTTCCAATCAGCTCAGCTCATTATCCTTACCTGTGGGCAGAGCCATCAGGAATACATACATATGAAATCCAATGAGGAGACAAGAGCCTGACTTCCACTGCTTATCTCACTGCATTAATTTATAAAATGAACTGGTTCACGCTTCTGCTTTGTGCATTGCATTAAAATCCTCTGCAGGTGCCAAACAACTCCATGAGAAGGCCGGGATAAAAAGGAGGGAAAACTACCTCAGGTGAGCCAAAGTCTGCCCTATCGAGTACAAGGTATATTACTAGACAAGCCTGGGGCCAGGTTCTGAGCTTGGATGAGCCCGTGGCTCACACAGGTCTTGTTTGCTTAAGAGCACAACTTAACTTCACTACAGAGTTTTAGTAACAATGTGGGTGCTGAGGGGACAGCTAGGAGACTTGGAAAGAGGCTGCGCTTGGTCCTAAAGCCGACACTGCCCTGAAATATGTGCGCTACGCAAGCAGCTCACATCCCCTCCCCGGGCCTTAGTTTCCTCAGCTGTGCAATGAAGGGGAGGCCCAGATGTTCTGTAAAGCAGTGGTTCTCAGACTCTAGGGGGCGTCCGGGGCGCCCAGGAAATGCAAAAAAGTGCAGACGCTACGCTCAAACCCCAACAAAGTCTGACTCAGAAGGTGTGTGGGCAAGTCCAGCCCCCATGGCACTGGGAGCACTGACCTAAAGGAGGTTCCTTGCAGCCCTGACGTTCTCCGCGTCCTCTGATTCCAAGATCTCTTCTAGCTCTAAACACCTACATAAAGCTCAAAAACAAGGAAAAGCTGATGTGGCGGAAATCTAAAAATGACCACTCTTGACTGTACCCAGTTAAATCACATTAGAACTCTCTGGAATTCAAGGTGCTCCAAAGTTTCATGAACCAAGTGAAGAGGAGGAAGCTGCTGACCTTGCACCTTAAAAGCAGGGCGGAACCATAAACCCTGAAAACGGCACCCCTGTGAGCCCCGACCCCAGCTCCACGGTACGGTGCTCTTTCAAACGGGGGGCTCAACACCTACAAACCACAGTCTGAATGAAGGGGAACAGCGACAAAGGCAACTCTGAGGGCTGCCCTGCAGCACCTCCGCCTCCACAGCCTGGAGTCCGAAGTAGGACACCGATTCTATCAACTGGGTTTTTAGGCCAGAAGAGTCTCACGCCTGCCAGGCAGTGACTTTTACTAAAGACACTTCAGAACTCATAAAACAGAAAAAAAGATGGCGGGAAATAAGAATCCTGGGACTCCCCATTTAGCGAGGATGTGGATCAAAAGAAAGTGGCTTGGCTTGCCTCTTTCAGGCAGGAAGCAAAACAAAAGAAAAACTTCCTTCTAAAGCGCACAGACCTGCGCTTCAACATTCTACCAAAACTTCGTTTGGTATTACAGGCCACAGACATGAAATAAGGTATCATTGCCAATGTGATATATAAAGACATATCTATATCCCCACAGCCGAACTCAAAGTTCCCACTGGGATGTGGTAAAGGGTCTCTTCTACTGCCCCAGCCCTGTTTGGGGCACGTAATGGACTTCGGGCAAATTCTGCATAATAAGTAAAGTCCACATCCACCAAGGTCTGTTTACAGCACTCCTAGTGAGACAAGAGTCTGAGCTGTAAGCAATCTAGTCCCAGGTGCTTGGAGGTTTTAACTGATATGCCCTGTTATTAAAGTATGTATACTTATCTACAAAGAGTTACAGATGTAGAAAATAAACTTATGGTACCAGGAGGTAAGGGGTGGGGGAGGAATAAATTGGAAGATTGGGATTGACACATACCCACTACTATATATAAAATACACAGCTAATAAGGACCTACTGTATAGCACAGGGAACTCTACTCAATACTCTGTAATGGCCTATTTGGGAAAAGAATCTAAAAAAGAGTGGATATATGTGTATGTATAACAGATTCACGTTGCTGTACACCTGAAACTAACACAACACTGTAAATCAACTATACCCCAATTAAAAAAAAAAAAGTATGTACAGTTGATCCTGGGATTACTGAGATGGGTGTCCCTATGTGCTTCTGCTAGGGAAAAGCACATTTTTAAGATGTGCTTAAAACAAGAGAGATGAGCCCGTTTTCAAGTTGCCATTCGGGACTCCAATCCTGCCCTGCTGCTCGCCAGGTGTGTGCCCTCGGACAGGACTCCTTGGTACTAAGACTCAGTTCCCCCAGCTATAAAAATCCCCATGCGTTCCAGGGCTTTTTGCAAGATTTAAGTGAGATAAGGCACGAGAAAGTCTCTGTAAACTCTGAGCTGTCCCGTGCCCTATACAACTACGTTCCTCCATTCCACAAATAGTTACTGATGGACCCAGCTTTTCCCAAGCAACAGTTGGTTGGGCCTATTTACAGAGTTGTGAATTTGTGTTTAATTCTTCAGTGATCTCACCAAGTTGGTAATGAGCCTGTTAGAGTCCGAAGCCCCTTTATCTGAGAGTCTTAAGAGCACTAATTAGCAGGGATGGCACTTTCTCTGCTAAGAAGTGTATCTAAAGTTTCACAACCTGGAAGCAAACACAGCTAAAAACAACTCTAGGGGCCTGAGCGCTAAACTCCCCTCTCCCTTCAACAGGCCCCAGGCGCTGAAGGGGTCTGCCTTGCAGACAAACTCACCTGAGAATCAACACGCAACCTGCAGTGACTGTGGTTCCTGCACACATGCCCCTGAGACCCAGGGGAAAGAGCCAAGCCAGGCTGGGGCAGGAGGCGTCTGGGAGTAGAACATCTGCTGGTTGTCCCCCTAATACTCTCAGTGTGTCCCCCCAGGGCGTATAAGCAGTCTCCAGGCCACAGCTGGGTATGTCCCCTGCTGGGGAGAGCGCTCGGGGCTCAGAGGCCCCCATGGGCCCCCTGGACCCCTCCTCAAGGATACCATGGAGCAGATGTGGCCCAAGGTCACATGGGAAGTGACTGCAGAACCAGGAAGAGAATCCCGGTCACTGGAGTTCAGCTCCTGAGCTCAATGGCTTCAGGGAAATTAAAGACTAACTACTTCCTCTTCAGGAAAAAAAAAAAAAAAAAAGGGTAGGGATCAATCTAAAGGCATAAATCACAAACGGAAAAGTACCTGAAATTTCCGTATTAGGAAGTGAAATCTTGTCTGAATTTAGATAAAGAGACCTCTTCATCCCCATGGACACATTTCCATGGGTTTCTCAAGGTTCTTTCTCAGACTCATCAGGTAGAACACTGTTCAGTCACCGGGCTCCTCCGTCTGTGAGATGTCAACCATGCAAAGCATCTGTTGGTATCAGGGTGCTGGGCTTCACTGGACATGTATTTTGTACAAAACACAGTTTCGCAAAAGAAAAAAATCTCCGATTCGTCAACCACAGCTCCGGCAAGGGGAGACTCTGACAGATGGTGGTAGTCTCGGGGGGACTGCTGGGAGGACCCCTCCCCCACCCTAAGCAGCTTCTCAAAGCACTCCTTCCCCAGCAACCACCCTCCCCCAAAAGGGTGGTGGCAATTAGAAACCCCCTGCCTCTCTCCTTCCACCCACGGTGACATTTCCCCCGCTTAGGGCAGGGTCCAGTACACCTGTGCAGAGGGCCGGCCCCTCGTTTAACGTGGCTCCGTTTCCCCCCAACACCACTGGGCACGTAGTCGGTCCTCAGGCCTGTGCAGAGACTTGGAGGGAGAGCCCTGCCTCAAGCAGTCGGGATTACGGGTAAACACAGCGCCCCCTGCAGAACACAGGATACACAGTTCCCCTGGCCCATCTTGGGCAGGGTATCTGGGGTGAGTCCACAGACGGATGAAGCTGTGGGCTGCAGGTCTGGCTGAGGCTCCAGAAGGCCAACAGCCTTCATCTGCCCTCACGCTGAGTTACTGCCCAGCACCTACCACACCCACGAGGGACACAGGAACCCCCCGGGAAGGGTGCTGAGGGTGTCTGGACACTGGTGGAAGGAGAGTCAGCTAAAGTGGTCCAGGGGCGATAAGAAGAGGCCTTGCCTTGGGAAACGAGACTTCATACCCATCTAGGAACCAAGAGACCCACGTCCAGCCAGCACTGTCCAATCTGTGGGAAAGCCAAGCGCCTGTGAATCCCCTCCGACTTCTTGGCAAAGACTGGGACTGTCGCCACGGACCGCACATATGCCTCAGGTCAGGCCCTGGCTCATCACTTTCCCGATCCTCATGACCCTGCTGGACAGGTACTGGTGTATGCCCGTTTCTCAGAAGGAGAGACTGAGGCTCGGGGAAGGTGAGTGATTTACCTGAGATCACCAGAACCCAGGTCTGTCAGACACCAAGGCCGGGGATACGTTAACCCCTTTCACCATTCCTGCCACCCCTGTACACTGTGTGATAATGATTGGCTCATGTCTCCAAACCCTTCACCTTCTTGGGGTAAAACGCAGCAGGAGGGAAAGCATTTCATTTCGCCCGGCTGGAGCTGGGCTGAGGCGCAGACCTGGAACATTCAGTTCGAGTGTGGTCTCGGTCAGGGAGCCAGGGCTTGATGCTGAGTCACTGCAGCGACAGCGGGGCTCACCTCTGAGTCACACAGCCCCAAGACTCCACACAAGCCCAGCAGGGGGCCTCTGCAGGGAGAGAACCCAGGTCTAGCCCAGCAGGAGCACTGGTCCCGCTCTGACACTCAGGGTCCATGGAATAATCTGGAAGATTCAAAAGTGATGTGGCTGCCTTCTCCGCCACACACGTCCTCTCCTTTCTTCCTGCCGTTTCCATTTCTCAACTATTCATTCTTTCTTTCTTTCTTTGTCCAAGAAGAATTTTTTAAATAACTGAAAAGAACAACAATTCTACTTTAAGTTAAATTAAATTAAATTTTCAAGAAACTGAGGAAGTTACTTCAAAATAGGAAATGTTTGTTCTTCAAAAGGATGCTAAGGCATTTTCAGGGGAAAGTCTCGCCTCAATCACTAGGGACACAGCTCTGCGCAGGGAGCTCTTGGGAGGCGCACTGTTTACAGGCTCCTAATGTAGGCAGCAGGCAATCTACAATCCCGGGCGCTTCAGAATTGACAGTGAATAAGAGGCTTCGCTCTGCAGCCTCTGATCTTACTGCCAGCCTCATGGACAGAAAAACTGGAGAGAGACTCCTTCCGTGGCGCCGGGGCTGCTCTCTGCCGCTGTGGCTTAGAGGCATCTGGCTGTTGCCAGCAACCGGCCTCCCCGGCAGGCCTGCTCCAAGACGCTGTGTCACTGGCGGGGACAAAAAAGAGCTTCTCCAGAGCCGTAAGGATGAATTTAGGGAATCAATACCAAAGTCCCCGGTGGAGAAAAGGCCATTCAGAAATTCAATAAAAAGAAACCGGCTCCCGGGAGACATCTGGGAGCAGAAGACACCGCCGCTTGGGAACCAACAGAAGGCTTCCCGCGACACGCTCTTCAGGAAGGGATGCTTTCCTTCAACCAGCCTGTCCACTCCGGAGCCCAGGCCCATGTTTTACTCTTCTCCACGCAGAATCCTTCACACGCTGAGCCTGTAGACCCTGCCGGGCTCTGAGAGGCAGAAAGGGGAAAGAGACGCAGACTGTGCCTCTGGGACTCCCAGTCCACAGGGACGTGACCCCAGGGCAAAGCAGAAAAGTGCCGCCTTTTGGAAGAAAGATTCGAATTGAAGTAATGTGGAGTCCAGAGCAGGGATAGATAGCCTACTTCACCGGAGAGACAGAATAAATGCTTTGTGGAAAATGGCACCAAAGGAGGCAGAACTGTCCTCTGTGTGGCCTTTAAAACCATGACTTGCAGAGAGCAGGTGCTCAAAAATGTCGGAAGAGATGAATGAGTGAAGACTGGGGTCCATCTTCTAGGTTCAGACCCAGGCTCAGGAAACGAGCCAACATTTCTGATCGGCTGTAAGAGATGGACTCAAGGCTGTTTATGCTCCTGGCGAGCTCGGAGCATAAAGGACTGAGTATAAAGAAGCAGCCAGGTCCACTAGCGGCAAGCCTGTCTGTCACCTGGGGTGGGGGTGGGGGTGGGGGTGGTAAACCTCTGGCCACAACAGTCTTTCTGTTTCGTCATAGCTGAGAGGCCAGGCACATCCTCTCTCTCCAAGTCTGTTTCCTCATGCATAAGGTGAGCCTGACAGCCTCCACCTTAGTGAGCTGCTTTGAGGATTTAAAGAGAGAAGGTTTGGAAAAGCACCCACCTGCGTCTGGCACGTATCTATAAATATGTTGACAGACAAAAAAATAGTTCATCCCTTCCTAAAGAAATTCTCTCTGCTTAAGCTTTTACAAGCTGCCTGGCTTGCTGAAAAGCTGCCAAGGCCCCCAAAGAAATTGTCATAGAAATATGTGAAGAGTTTAAGAACACCAGATATCTCACGCAGCTGCACAACGCCAAACAAGGGCTAGAGATCAGCTTCCACATCTGCAAAAGGAGGGGATCTGGAGCCTAGGTTCAAAAGTCCAGCTGTGAGTCTGAGAGCTGAGGCACAAAAGGGTGTGTAGACTTGATTCACGAGCAATGGGGAGCCGGGAGGGGCTGGAGGATTCCTCAGTCAGGTATGAGAGAGGTTTCCTCAGTGTCCATCAGCACTAGAGGGTCCTTGGAGGTTCCTAATAAGCAAGGCCTTTGTCATCTGCTCCCAGTTTTTCTATACAAGGTGTCTTAAATATGTAAGAGCAACATGAAAACAGCAAAACTATGAAGGAGAAAGAGGAGCTTTGGATTACGCATGGTTTCTTAATTTTTATGAAAAATACCAGATCATTTTAAAATGTCAATAGGAAGTTAACAGACATGCAGAGTGGTTTATATAAGGCAACTGTGTGTCATTCCAGAAACGAGGACAGTGCTAATCAAGCCTCATGGGTGGTATGAAGCCTTCTGACTCACAGGCAGCCCAACAGCAACAAACAACCAAGCCTTCCCGGCCCTGGCTAACGTCAAACGCTGCCACGGTTCCCAGGCACTGACTCTACCCTTGTAAAGGGTAAATATACTCCACAAAACAGGGGACAAGCTTTGCTCAGTTCTTGCATAAGCCAAACACAGACTGCTATTTAGAAGGGAAAATGAAGGTCCTGGATGAGCTGGACTCATAAGGCATCTGGCCATGTTCTTTATCCACCCCCAGCAAATCACTATTCATCAGTCATAAAGAAATTTGCTCCAGAGTAACTGCAACTGGCTGGAAATACAAAGGAGAGAATGGCCACTCATTTCCTGACTGTGTCCCGATTCTAAGAGGCACAAGAGCTTGCAGTCAATGTGCAAAGAACAAGGTGATCTCATCTTTAAGAAAATTCAGGAAGCTCCGCCGAACGTGAAGGGGAAGAAATGGGGCTCTTCTTCAGTCGACACTCAAAACATTTCCGATTTCCTCTGAAAGGATGTTCCTACCTGTCTCGCACAGAGCCTGAGGATAATCTGTCAAATTACTGTGGTGAGATTCTGCCGGCAGCGGAAGACAAGAGGGAGAGACTCTGGCTTGCTTCTTCCTGGGGTTCAGGAGGGTCTCGGGACCACCTCCCCACACCCGGCACTGGCACCCCACCAGGCTCCAGCCCTCCCCACGCCACCCCTATCTTCGTTCCCAGAAGCCACGCACCGGGCGAGTTTCACCACGAAGGAAGGGAGGCTCCGGTGACAGCTCTGCAGGTTAGATGTTGAGCAGGCCCCTTGAGGATGCCAAGGCCTACGCAGGCGCACGTGAAGTCACAGCTCCCCCGCCCCCCTAAGAAGTGGGATCATTGTCCTTCGGTGGCTCCCAAATGCCAGACTGCCGGAACCAAGAACCAAGAGGGAAGCTTTTTTGACATACAGATTTCTGGGCCCTACCCTGAGCAACTCAGATTGAAAAAGGGGGTACCCAGCTGGCAATGTGTGTTCTTAAAAGGCTTCCCTGGAGACTGCCAGGCTTGGGAATCCGTGCCGGGGACCTCCAAGACCGGCAGAGCTAGAACAGCCCTGCTCCTCCAGGGAGGAGGGTCTCACTCTGGTCGCAGGAAGGTTTGTGAGGGAGCAGCACAGCGCCACGCTCCGAAATATCTGGCCTCTGTTTATTTAGCAAGAGAGCCTGGAGGAGTGGCTGCACAGAAACTGTACATCCCCTGATTCCAAAGTGGATGTCAAGCTCTCTGCCAGAGACGGGGCCTGGACTGGTATGAAACTGCCAGGAGATTAGTGGGAAGCCCACGTGTGCAGAAAATCGATATCCGGGAAGACTGCAGGTTCAGTTGCTCAGAGTGGAGCTGGATTAAGTCCAAAGCCTTTGCCTCTAGCTGTCCTGCCTCTGCAATGAAGGGCAAGACACTTGCTTTCAGTTGCCGCCTCTGTAAAAATGGGATGAAAAGTCACTCTAACCACCTCAGGGGAATGAGAGAGGATCAATCGTAAGACAACAGAGGATAAGACTAAACCAAAGTTCTGATCTTTTTCTTCTTTCGACGAAAGCCATTTCTGTAGCTACACGGTTAAACTGTAAACACCCAGAAGCTGTCTTCTCCAGAAGAGGGCTTTCTCTGTTTTTCATGCTCAATGAATAGCTCTTTATTGATTGACAGCATCTCCTCTTGAAAGTAAGGATGCTCAGGGGGTCCTCTTAGCTCAGTTCCTCTAAAATCACCCTTTGTTTTCTGCCTGAGCCCTTTTCTCCTTCCACATTAAGAAACCAAATTTCGAATATAAAGTAACAGCGAAGGATTGTCCATTGTATTTACTCTGGAGTAAGGTGTCATTCATATAAGTGAAAGTGAATTAGTCACATAGATGTTCTGTGTATATCAAAGCACAGTCTTGAAAGCAATGAAGCCCAGAGCTAATGAACTGAATGTTAGTTTTCTCCCTATGTTTTGGTACCATGCTGAGAAATCTCAAGTAATTAATTTGGTAAAGAGAGCTCTTTTCTTGAGTTGATCACATCCAGCCATCACCATCTAAGTAGTCACAGAACCGAAGTCAGCCACCCAATACTTGATGGTTGGGAGGACACAAAAATTATCAAGTATTCCAGCCTGCAAGCTTCATAGTTTCGTAAAAGTTTAAGACACTTCTAACTTCCTCTGAACAGATACACTGCCTCTTATCGACTTTTCAGTGTAGTTCTCTCTTTGCTCTTGGTACTAGCTGAGTTGCCTTTGGAAACACACTTGAACTCTCTGGGTTGTTTTTTGTTTTTTTGTGTGCTTTTTTATAAATTTATTTATTACGTGGGCTCCGTAGTTGTGGCTCACGGGCTCTAGAGCCCAGGTTCAGCAGTTGTGGCGCACGGGCTTAGCTGCTCCAAGGCATGTGGGATGTTCCCAGACCAGGGCTCAAACCCGTGTCCCCTGCATTGGCAGACGGATTCTTAACCACTGTGCTACCAGGGAAGCCCCTCTCTGGGTTTCTTTCTCAGAAAAATAGAGGCTGGGGTAAAAGGTCTTTAAGGACCTTTCAACTTTAAAATTCTGACTGTTCAATTTTCAAATCAACTTTTCCAGCATCAGACTTCTGATTTAGTAGCTCGTATTTTCTACTTGTCGAGAACAATAATAGTAACTCAACCTGTTTTTTTCCCCTTTGAGAAAGTTTATAAAACCAAGCCTAACCCATCCACTGTACAGATGCACAAAGATCTCAACGTGCTGGGTGAGTTTCATGTTGAAAACAAAGTGCCAGCAAGGTGGGACTTAACACTGCACTCACAGTGGGTATGTTCAAACTTGATCTTCGCTCACCACCAAGGATGCCAGCGGATTCTGACCGTCCCTGTCTCTATAGGAAGGAAGCCTCAAAATGATACTTTTGTTTTTTGTGTTTTTTTGCCCACAGTAAAGGTCTACATCCTTGCAGGCTGCAGTAACAGAGCTGGTTTGAAATGAGCATCAGTTTCACTCAATAATGGGCTGAACAGACAAGCAAAAAAGTATATATGGTTATGCCCATCCCAGCTAATTATAGCCTCTAGGTACTAATTTTCAGAAATAAATATACAATTAATTTCTTATAAATGTAAGCTGCTGAATCTACAATGTCTCACTGTTGGGCAGTCTTATAAATATTTTTAAGAAAAAACTGCATAAAAATGAAGGTGGATAACACAGATCTTTCTTCTAAAATAATGATTTATAAAGCATTTTTAATTTTGTGAATTTTTAAATCTTCAAAATAACTTATCAGCTCTTTATGACTTTTATTTTTATTTTGCCCAGACAACGTAACACTACCCTTTAAGTATTTTTCTTTTTGCCAAGCTTAATATTTTGAAAAAGCTCAAATTTATAGAAAATTACAAGAGTAGTACGATTAGTTATAATTTTTTAAGTTAACAGACTCATTCCAAGTTTCTATTTTCAAATTTTCATGCTTCTAAGGATTAAGTAGTATATATCCCTGTATATATGTAAATGAGGCATCCTTCTAATACAGAAGTATTACTACACAGTTATTTGTGTATTAGAAACAAATCCTAGGTATTTTAGTAACATAACAAGGAAGGGAATGTATTGCCATTTAAAAAAAAAGAAGTCTCTTTCTTGCCAGTGTGAGGCAATGTTTAAGGCAATAGCCAACTAGGAGACAGTCCCACATCTTTAGTTTAGAAACTGCCTGGAAGAACAGCATCTTGTTTTTAACAAGTCATACTAGAATATATTCTTAGTGAAAACAGTTTCAACCAATAACACAATTTTAATTTCAAATACAGAATGGGAAAAAAAAAAGGAATGAATTTACATCCAGCCTCCTGAGTCACTCTGTGCCTGAGATGGGAGGGTGAAGTCAAGACACCTTCAATCGAATTCAGGAACTTTAGGGGGTAAAATTCCTAACAGACCCTAAAAGACCGCCACCCCAGCTTGCCAATGGCCCCCCGGCGTCCGCCAAAGTACGGTCAGCAGGGTGAAACCAGGATCTCGGCCCTGGAAGCCGGGCGGAGGCCGCGGCGGGGCCTGGCCTGGGCCTCCGATGCTGACCAGGCCGGCCTCCCCTCGTCTCCTGGCCCACGGCCCCTCGCATCGAGCCGGTGGACCGAACCCGGCACCACCGCGCGGGTCCCACTTCCCGCCCGACCCCCGGAAACCAAACGCGGCCCAGGGAGGACAGTCCTCTCCCGGACCTCCCCCTCGCCCCGACGCCGACCAAGGGAGGGGGCTCGTGGGGGGGCAGCAGGCCGACCCCCATGAGAGCTGGTATCCTTCTGGGGGGTCCATGCGTCCCAGGTGGCCTTCACTGACCTCCGGGGCACCGGCTCAGGCGGGCTACGGCCGGCGGGCACCTGGCGCCTCGCGTCCCCGCAGCCCGGCCCAGTCCAGCCGCCCCCTACGGCCCTGTCCCGACCGCTGGCCGTCGAGGGGGGGCCGCTGACCCGGCGGCCTGCGGCGCGGGCCTTGCTCACCTTGGGGACCTCGGGGGGCACGCGCGGGTCGTTCCACGTCGTGGTACGGCTATTGTGGTCCACGAAGAAGGGCCAGCCGGTCTGCGGGTCGATCTTGATTTCCCAGCCAGGGGGCAGGGGGTCGCGGTCGCCGGCGCCGCTGCCGGACGCCATCTGCACCATGGGCGAGTGGGTGGCAGCGCTCATGCTGGGTCGGGGTTGGCCCAGAGGGGCGGCCGCTGGGGTGCCGGATCAAGGGGTGCCGGGTCACGGGGTCGCGGGGTGCCGGACCTCCAGGTGCAGAGTCGCTCGCTGGCCGCGGCCGGAGCTAGAGTCGTGCGCGCCGCCGACGTGTCCGGGAAGCCGGAGCCGGGCACCTTTATGAATTAAAGGAGGGGGTGACGTGGCCGGAGAGGGCTGGAAGCGTCTGGAAATAGCCTCCTCGCTGCCAAAGGGGAAGGAGGAGATAAAGGGAGGTAGCAACTGGCCGGCTAGAAACTTCTGGTCCCATCCAGATAAGTTGGCGGCGGCGCCGCTTGGATGTGGAGCTCCGCCCTGAGTCATCGGCTATAATCGTGGCGGGGCGGGGCGTGGGCGGGGCCAGGGCGTGGGCGGGGCCTCGGCCAGGCCGCCCCTCCTCCAACCCTCCACCTCCTCCCCAGCTCCAGTTTCCCCGGCGGGGGTCCCCCGGCCGAGATGGCCCTGGGGTGGGCCCGGTGCATCCGCGGAGTGCGCGTGCCGCCGGCCGGCAGGACTAGCGAGCCCCAGGGACATCGCCTGTGTGTCCTGGGCCGGTTTCGGTTTTCAGACTCGTTCCCTCTTCTTCGAGCCGCGTGGGTGTTCCCGGGACTGGCTCCTTCGTATAAAAACAAAGTCATCGTTAGCCTTTAAAGTCGCTGGATTTAAACTCGAGTCTCTCCCACCTCCCCTTTGCATCCCCATATACTGATACTCCAGGATATTGGCCCTCAGTTAGGTTTTAATCACTTTTTTCCATAGGCTTAAGGGCCGTCCGGAAGGAGCTCTGGAATGTTGATCCGACACCATCACCAAGCCAGGGAGAAAATGGAAGTACAAATGGAAACTCACCTGCCTTTCTTTCGAAACCTAAAGAAAGATTGCATCAGCGCATGGTTTTATGCTCCTGAACCTCAAATCTGAAATGTAGAAACTATCATTGCATTGAATAACTTTAAAGAAAAAAAAAATATTCTTTTGGGTTTGGGTCTTTTTTATGGTGGAAGTTGGTTCTTGCTATCTTAATTTGACCTTCATTTGGAAAGTAGAGGAAAATTCAAATCAGGAAAAGATTTTGTTTGGTTAATTCAGTGGTGGGTTGCACTTGTAACCTCAGCCAAGCACCTCAATTCCTCTGGGAGAGAGAGTGCGCCCCCAGAGGCAGAATGTTTGGGGGGGGTGTCCCATTTTAGATCCTTAGGCATGCAGACTCATTCCCTTAGCCAGAAACATTTTGAGAAGTTGCCTTGGACTAATATTGGGCCCAACTTTCCAACTCAAATGCAGAGAATACTCTGGAACCCTCAGAGACAACACCTTTTGTGTCTTCCCGCCCTCAAATTACTCCTTTTGGAGCAAATGCTAGAGAGGCCTGCCAGTCACGTCCAGTGGAATGTTTCTCACTTACATAGGTCTACTTACCAGCTTTAAAGTACAAAAACTCAGTTCTGTGAAAACACAGAGATGATTAAGCCCCAGGGACTGACTTGGGTCACCAAACACACGAGAATGAAGTATAAACCCAAATGCCAGTGCAGTAATTTATCATAAGAAGTATGACTATTGAAGGAGCTGGACCCTCAAGTGCACTAGTCAGTGGCTCTCTTATTCTTCCTTATTTCTGAAACCCTGAGCACAAGGCTGGGCCCAGAGTTCATATTCAATAAATATTGATGTTTATTGAAGATTGATTCCAAAGTGAATTTTTATCTCTGTCTTCTTCCTTTGCTCAATTTGTTTTCCACTACAACTACGTTTAAACACTGAGAGTATTCTTTGCTGGTGTTTTGTTTATTTGTTTGTTTGTTAGATTTGCTAGACAGAAGCAGGGAGGAAGCAGGTTCCTCTGGGATTAACATAGCTGCTTCTGAGAGTTATATTCCACGGGAGCTTCAAGTGGGTTTGTCTAAAATGGAGCCATAAGTCTTGGAGAACTGCCTGGAAGAAGCTCCTTTGAGCCATGATGAATAATGAGGGGCATATCTGTCCTTGGTGACTTTTTTTCTTCTAGGTCTTAGGACACGCCTTCCCCAGGGACTATAGACTGAATGTTTGTGTCCCTCCAAAATTCATATGTTGAAACATAATCCCCAGTGTGATGCTATTTGGAGGCGGGTCCTTTCAGAGGTGATTAGGTCATGAGGATGGAGCCTTTATGAATGGGTTTAGTGCTGTTGTAAAAAACACCCCAGAGATCTCTCTCACTGCTTGCTTCCACCATGTGAAGGCCCAGTGAGAATACAGCTGTTCCTCTGGCTCCTACCAGATACCGAATCAGCTGGTGCCTTGATCTTGGAATCCCCAGCCTCCAGAACTGTAAGAAATAAATTTCTGTTGTCTATAAGCCACCCAGTCTGTGTTATTCTGTTATGGCAGCCTGAATGGACTAAGACACCAGGCCTTCTGGAATTCACTTGCCCATATCAGAAGCTTAAACATGACCCTGAATTTCCCTTTCTCTATTCCTTGACTTTGGGTACCCTTCTCTTTCTTCAGTGTCACCACCCTGGTAAAGGTCATCCTTATCTCTCATCTGGACCCTGGAAACAGCCTCTAATGTTGTCCATGTTCAATCCATTGACCAAATGGTGGCCAGAGTGATTTTTTTCAAGCACAAATGGGCCATGTCCTTTCTCTGGTTAGTATGCTTTAATAGCTCCCCATGGCCCTCTTTATATCCAAGTCCAACACTCCTTGGCCTGGTGTATATCAGACCCCTCTTCCCCTCTTCCTGGCGCCCACTCCGTGCTGGCCCTGCTGGACTGCATCATGCGCACACTGCTTCTTCAACCTTCTTCCCCGCCCCCGACGCCTCCCACTCCCTTTTGCCTGGCTGACTCCTTCCTCTCCACCTCCAGGTATCACCTTGGGTATCACTTTCCTTCGCCTTCCTAGTCTGGGGCATGTGTCCCTTCTGGATGCTCCCATACAAATCCTGTGACACCCTATCAAGTGCACTGCATTACAATTGCTTGCTTGATGGTCTGATTTGCTATGGATTGAGTTTCTTAAGGGCAGGAGCAGCATCTTGATCAACACTGAGTCCCCAGCCTGTAGCACAGTGCCTGGCAAATAACAGCTATAACAACAACAACAATTGTAATGGCGACCACTTATTAAGCATTTACTGCGTGCCAGTTACTGTGTTACGAGCTTGATGTGGATAATCTCATTTAATCTTTGTGATGGAGCCTGTGATCCCCTTTCAGGCATGAAGGACCTAGATGCTGGGAACACTGCAGGAAACCCAATCTCAGGTGTCCTTTGGGGATTGGCTCAGCTGAAGAAAACTGCCTTGCACATGGTCACACCTCCTTCTAGGGGCAGCCTGGATCCAGTGACTGATCAACAGAGGGGCATCACTGCCCTGTCCTTTGGGTCCAATTCGGGGTAGGGGCTAACGCGCTTTCCCAGCTCCAGAGCGCCCTCTGGGTTTGGCTGCTGCTTTCTTGGGACTTCATCCCAGCTCTGCTGTTCCCTCTGCCCAGGACCCCTTCCTGCTCTCCCTCTTACCCCTGTTGCTCTTAAGAGAATCCCTTCATAAAATCCTGCTGGCTAACTTCTGTCTCACAATCTGCTTCCCGAGGAACCAAACCTGGAACAATCCTCTCAGCAGCCTCATGGGTAAGTGTTACTAAGATTCTCCCTTTACAGATGAAGTAATTAAGGTTTAGTAACTTGCTCAGTGACACAAAGCTCATGGATTTAAGTTCAGGCAATTGATTCTAGAGCCTACGCTTTTAACCAGGCACTCAATAAATACAATAAGTGAATCAATGGCTTAGTCCCACTAGTCAGCAAGGAAAACAAAATGTAAAGCTACTATTGAGAAACAAAGCTTTGTGCACATAATTTTCTCAATGCCGAGGAAACAAGGGCAGCAGCAAACGTCTGGGGACGATCACAGTCTGTCCTGCCAATGGTGTGGACGGGCCTGGCTGACTCATAACACAGGTCACAGAGAGGGGACTCAAGCCCAGCCATAAAGGAGAGTTCTAAATGAAAATGTCACCTGAAAGATCTCAGTGTCTGGATGATTTAATCCATTTCTAATGGAACACGTGAGCTGGCACAGAAGGACAGCCAGCTCTCCTCAATCTGTGCAAAATGCTGATCAGCCCAAGTTGCTTCTGTTTGCTTTGAGATGCGATCAGAGAACAACACATGCATCCAGGGCCACCTGGATGGAAGCTCTGGCCTCTTCTGAATGTCCTGATGGTCAGGTTCATTGGGAGGGGCCACAGGCAGTAGGTGGTAGAGCAGAGAGATGAATAGGAGATGTCTGGTCTGGTTATGCTGTGTAGACCTCAGTGATGAGCTCTAGATATACACCCTGTGGAGGGGGAGGGGAAAATCAATATGGCTTAGCTCAGAGTTTCAGATTTCAGCACTAACTATGCATCTGTTTGTTATTAAAAGTTATAGGCTGTGCCTGCTCCAGCCCGGCCGCCCTGTGCTCTCTGACCTCCTGTGGCAGGTACATCCTGTTCCAGGCACATCCTGTTCCAGGCATCTGGGCCTTTAATCATAAACTACTCTGCTTTGCTATTTAACGGTCTATGTTCTTCCCTGAAAGGATGGCAGGAGCCGTGGAAATGGGGACGCTAGTGTTAAAAGCTAATTTTATTTTAAAGATTTTTTTTTTGATGTGGACCATTTTTAAAGTCCTTATTGAATTTGTTACACTATTGCTTCTATTTTATGTTTTGGTTTTTTGACCGCGAGGCAAGTGGGCCCTTAGCTCCCTGACCAGGGATCAAACCCGCACCCGCTGCATTGGAAAGCGAAGTCTTAACCACTGGACCACCAGGGAAGTCCCAAAAGCTAATTTTTAAAAAATATCAGGCACAGTGCTAAGCACACCAGGACCTGATCTTATTTATTTCACGCAGCAGTTCTAAGATGCATTAAGCCCATTGCACAGAGGAGGAAACGGGTTTAGAGATATTGAGTAACTTGCCCAAGTTCACATGGCTGATCAGCAGGTAGAATAAGCATCTGAAATTAAATCTGTCTGATTCCGTGGCCTGTGCTTAACTACAAGGTTAAACACGCCTTTGCCTTGTGCTGCTTCTCCATCCTCCCATCCTCAGTGAGTCCCAGCTGAGCAGCTGTGCTAGGTTGGATAGTGTTCCCCCCAAATTCATATCTACCCAGAACCTCAGAATGTGACCTTACTTTGCAGATGTATTCAAGTTAAGATGAGGTCATACTTGATTAGGGAGGACCCTCATCCGATGACAGGTGTCCTTATAAGAGGAGGAAAATGTGGCCACACACACAGACACACACACACGCAGGGAAAACGCCATGTGATGCAGAGATTGGAGTGATGCACCGACAAGCCAAGGCTTGCCAGCAAACACCAGAAGCTGGGAGAGGCAAGGAAGGATCCTCCCCAGAGACAATCAATTTCTGTTGTTTTAAGCTACCCAGTTTGTAATACTTTGTTAAGGCAGCCCTAGGAAACCAATACAGCAGCCGTACTATCAGTCTTTATTGTCCAACCCAAATGTTGCTTCTGTAATCCATAATAAGAACCACCCTTTGGAGCATGATTGACAAATTGTTTCATTTGTCCCTCATCACGCACAGCCATGCAGGGAGGTAGACTTTCTTGATTCCTCACCTCCCCACCAGGCAGAAATCAACCTGTAACTGAAAGTGGGGTCCGACTGCTCACTACTCAAAAGCCAATAAAGAAGCCAGGTTGGTGGAAAGGAAAGTTTGCTTTATTTTGGATGCCGGCAACCAGGGGGGAGGGCGGACGCCTGTCCAAAGGCCGACTCCCCCCTCCCCCGACAACCAGTGGACAAGAGCTTCTATAGACAGAGGGAGGGGGCTGCATGCAGAAACAGCACAGCCAGCTCTGACAGTCATCTTGGAATTTGGTCATCGGTGGTCTGATCAGCGTCATCTCGATTGTTTTAGGTACAGTTAATCTTCAGTTCCAGGGCCGGTTTGTTTCCATTTTTTTGAGGCCAATTCTCAGAACTGTGGCAGCTTATGCTGTGGCTACAGTCTGGTCACCATGTAGTTCACTTCTTCCACCTGGTGAGGGTTTCAGTACCTATAAGACTGCTCGCAGGATGTGGCTCAGAATGTTATCTGTAGCCCTTAAGGAGGAACTAAAGGTCCTTGACTATGCTTAATGACTAAACTATTATTATTTGGTCTCCTTTGACTGTTTTCCTCTGTTTCTGCATTTTTTCACTTCTCTGATTAAACTTATTCTTTGGCTAAAGTTTTTCCGCAGACAAAAGGCAGGCGGAGGACATGGGGGGCAAGGACCATAGGGTCCTGTTCTGTTTCAATGCCCTCTTTTCTTTGATACTCCTCAGTCTTCAAGAGGGACGGGTACAGAACAAGAGGGGAAGAAAGTTTTGGGTAGAGAGTTAGTCATCAACTTGGCAGAGGACCTCGGTTTTAGTTGCATTTCTGTTTCAATTTTCCCCAACTGTTTGAGGGAATGGGGCGACGACCGCTCTTGGCTACTTCTTGCTGAAGTGGGGTGTAGTCCTGTCTAATTTGGGGAATGGACAGAATTGGAAATAATCTCGAGCTCCATGCTTAGCATCCATATTTTGTATTATGAGAACGTTACCTCTCTCCTTGATTCCTTTTCACAGTACCTGGACAAACACGTGAAAATCTGTAGACATTTTACAGTGAAGATAATAATCAAGATGCATCTATGTATTATTCTCTGAATGTATTTTTTCTTAATGGTTAAAGCAGATGTACAATGTATGTTTAATAGGCCATAAACAGGCTGTTTTGGTTTGCCTGAAGTTCAAATTAAATCATGTATAAGCCAGAATGACTTCCCCGTACCTCAATATGTGAACATTTCCTCCATTATTTCCCCCTTTTAATTGTAACTCTTTCCATAGAAAGCACTGATACGCAATATGCTTTTCCAGAGTGGCTCAGTTGCCTGCTCTGGATCCATTCATGTCCCTCGGTGCTAGGCCTCTTTTTGTTTGTATATTTGCCTAGTTGTCCACGTTGAGGGAAAACTAATCAGATATCATGAACAGACTCAGAGGTATGTTAATCGGGAAATGCTTTATAGACCATACACTTTACCATTTATATCCAATTCTCACACAAACATTGTACATGTGCTTTAAGCAGTAATCTTGGAGCCAGCAGTGATACACACCATGAGTAGTTATGCTCTGTGACAACTTCACTGGACAATTCTTTCCATCCTGAACATCAGGGTCAAAAGTATGGTTAGAAACAAAAAAATAGCATTCGGTCAGAATTTTTTTTTAAATTTCTTACTCAGTTCAACAGTATGATCTGAAAGTTATCAAATGTTTTCCATATAATTAAACATACCAAATAATCCTAATTGGTTTAGAAAAAAAAATTTCTTAACACAGAGAGAAAACCAAATTTAGTCTTGTACCAATTTACTGTTAATAAAAAATTCATTTACCTAATTAAATTCAGTCTAATCTTAATCCTGACAACATACAAAATTCTTTTCTCAAAGTTCTTTTTTCACAAACCTTTTATCACTTTTTGGATCCATACAAATTTGTCCTTTTTTTTTCCCACCCAACCAACTGTAGGACAAAATTTTTATCATCATTTTTCCTCAACAAAAATATCTCCATGGGCTTCCCTGGAGGCACCGTGGTTGAGAGTCCGCCTGCCGATGCAGGGGACACGGGATCGTGCCCCGGTCCAGGAAGATCCCACATGCCACGGAGCGGCTGGGCCCGTAAGCCATGGCCGCTGAGCCTGCGCGTCCGGAGCCTGTGCTCTGCAACGGGAGAGGCCACAACAGTGAGAGGCCCGCGTACCGCAAAAAAAAAAAAAAAAAAATCTCCATTCTTTATACGTTTTCTTCACTGACAACACATATCCTACTTGCTTTATACACTGAAGCGTTTCCCTTATCATTTTTACATATTACAGTTTTAACCCTTAAAAACCTTAACAAAGCCAAGAAACAGGTAATTGAACTATTTGTTATATCAGTATTTTCTGATTGGCAAACTTAAGAACATATTCCATAACCTCTAAAAGCATACATTTTGAGCTTCCCTGGTGGTGCAGTGGTTAAGAAACCACCTGCCAATGCAGGGGATATGGGTCTGAGCCCTGGTCCAGGAAGATCCCACATGCCGTGGAGCAACTAAGCCTGTGTGCCACAACTACTAAGCCCACATGCCACAATTACTGAAGCCCACGTGCCTAGAGCCTGTGCTCCACAACAAGAGAAGCCACTGCAATGAGAAGCCCACGCACCACAACGAAGAGTAGCCCCCGCTCGCCACAACTAAAGAAAAGCCCGCGTGCAGCAATGAAGACCCAACGCAACCAAAACTAACTAACTAAATAAATAAACAAAAAAAGAGCATACATTTTTTCATAGCGCAATTTCTCTTTAATGTGGTACAAGACGTGTGTTTAAGAAACCCAAACATCTTTAGTTTCCCTCTTGGTCTGCAAGAAGACAAAAAGTAGGTAAATTTAGATTTGCTTGATATGTAACTGCTAATTTTTTTTTAAAGCCAGTTAAATAGAGCTCTTTACAAATTAACCACAGACAGACACATATTGAGACATACATACAACCAGACAGAGATCTCATTGTTTTATCTTTTTACATTTCATGAATTAGGCATTGCAATTAAACTTATTAGTTTATGAATAACAGTCAGAATAACAGTCAAATTTACAAACTCAATTTTAAAAGGTTTCTTTTTCTTCCCCCCTTTTTTTGGCTTGAAGTTTTACTAATTAACCCAAGGCTGAAGCCCCAGGCGAAGTGGCCTGTGTTTGTATTTCAAGGACACGATAAGAGTTAACCTCAAGCTTTTTCCCAGGCATATTTTTGTTCTCTCAGGGTCAGAATTCTGAAAACAGCATTTTATCAAGCTAGCTTTCTCTAACTGCATATACAAAAAGAATCAGTTTTGAAATTTCAAAGAGTTTTTATGTTGATCGGTTTTCTCAGGAGTCTAAAGAACACTGTTGCCATACATTGGTTTTAAAAAAGTCATCTTTCTTTTTCTTTAGTCATAATTTTATAGCTAAAATTGTTTTAATGAATTGAACCTGAATTTCCCATTTTACACAAGACCACAAAGATACCGATCACACGGATGGAATACACACACCCCAAAAGACAGATCTATCACAAATCCTCTTCAGAGGATGACTTGTATGGAGGCCCAAGCAAACACTTCCCCAACACAAATGGTCCTCAGTGGTAGATAGATGTCAGAACCCATTGGAATTGTCTTCCCTGAAAAGTACTAAACTCTTAACTCATTTAGATATGTTTTTAAATGAGGTTTTTTTCCTTTCACCTATCAAAGTCCTCCAAATCTTTCAGTGATGTCACCCTGACTAATCATCAATGCATTGATAGTTTATCAAGCCAAAAATCAATGAATAGTAATAGAAATGGAGGAAGGGAGTGAAAAATGACTAGTTACCTATTTATTCATTCACGCCAGCAAACATTTGAGGGCCAGTCTCTAGGACTATAATGATGGATGAAATGTCAGCTCAGCCCCTTTTGTGGAGGTGAGAACCCCATGAACAGTTAAACCATAGCACAAAATGGTAAATGTTATTGCAGAGAATAAGATGTTCTCAGAGGTCAAAAGACAGAGAAATCAACCCAGACTGGTGGACATTTATGTTGGGGAAAAAAATTTAATCATTAATATACATGCATGATACAGAACTCAAAATGTACCGAAGGATACTGTATTCATTTGCCAGGGCTGCTGTAACAAAGTACCACAGACTAGTTGGTTTAAAACAATGCAAATGCATTGTCTCATAGTTTTGGAAGCTAGAAGTCCAAGATCAAGGTGTCTGCAGGGGTGGTACCTTCTAAGAACCGCAAGGGAAAAAAATCTGTTCCCATGTCTCTCTCCTGGCTTCTAGTGGTTTTCTGAGAATCACTTCAATCTCTGCCTTCATCTTCACCATGTTCTCCCTGTGTACCTGTCTGTTTCCAAATTTCCCCTTTGTATAAGGATACATGGCTCATTGGATTAGGGGCCCACACTACTCCTGTAATGACTTCATGTTAACTAATTACCTCTGCCATGACCCTATTACCAAATAAGGTCTCATTTTGAGATACTGAGGGTAAGGACTTCAACAAATGAATTTTGTGGGTCACAATTCAACCCATAACAGTACTCAGAAAAAAACAAATCTCCTTTCCTCTAATGTTCCCAAGCCTCCCAGGTCCCTGCTCCCAGGTGCCCGCAACCAGTAATCCCAGGTTACTGGGTATTCTGCCATGCATTTCTTGGCATGTATGTGCATTCTTCCCATACACAAATACTAGTACATCACGTGCACTGGCATCCTCTTTACTCTTTTCACTTAATACCCTGCGAAATTTTCCATGTCAGTCCACACAGACCTTCTTTATTCCCTTAAGTGGCAATACAATAGTCTATAATTTATTTAACTGGTCCTCTCTTAATAAACATTTAGATAGTTCCCAGCCTTCTGCTTCTACAAACAATGCCACAATGTATATTCTCTGGCACACATCATTTTGCATGAATGTACAAGTACATCTATTAATACCTGGAGGTGAAAGTGCTTGGTCATTGAACCAGTGCATTTTAAAAATTTGAGATGTTTTACCAAATTGCTCTTCAAAGAGGTCAGAAAAGGTCAGCCTTGCACGAGCCGTGTTCACAGTGCCTGATTCCCCATAATCTTACCAGACTGTGTACCTAACTTCCTGATCTTTGCCAATCTGATATATTCGCTTTGTATTTTTAATTTGCATTTCTATTATTATGAGCATAATTGAGCATCTTTTCATCTGTTTAAGAGACATTTGGTATTCCCTTTCTTTGAAAAGCCTGTAGCTATCCTTTGCCCATTTTTCTGCCGAAACTGAGGAGGAATGAAAAGGATTTTTACAGAAGCAGAAAGATGGAATTTTAAAGGGGCATCAGATAATTGTGGGGCACATGAAGATGAGGACTGGCCCTGAAGGATGGCTTGAAGAACTACCACCTCTCCAGCTGTTTGAGATTTCTTCCTTCTCCAGCCTAAGAAAGAGTCTGCTCAGGAGCCAAGGGGAAGCCTGGAAACTAGATTCTAGGTTTAGAATTGCACATTTAAGCTTGGTCTGGGAGTTGTCTGAGAAAGCACTGGGCCCCTCCTTTGAGCCTGGTTTATCTCCAGGGGGCTGATCAAAGTTGGTGGGGGCCGGGAGGGGGCATAAGAGGTGGGAGCTTGTTGCTTGAATTCGGAACAGGTTTAAGAGAAAGGTGAGGCTTGAAACAGGTACATAAGTCCGAAAAAGACAGTCAGAGACCAGGTTCAGAAATTCCTTCCTAGGCCACAGCATGCTTTTGTGTTGTTCTTTTGTTCTTTCTTCACCGGCTAGGGCTGTGCTGAGTTCAAACTCAAACGAGCAACCAGTTCTGTCTCAATCTGTCATTATCTTGGAAGGTGTAACTGAGTATGTCTGAAGAGCTGTTTTCAGAACAGAGAAAGGATCCGGGTTATGCTTCTGGTTTCTCTGCAGCCGCGTGTTTTGCACTCTGGGGATTAAGCAGATGTTGGTCACACATCCCCTATTGTTTCCAGAAGGTGCATAGGGTTGCTTCCAGAGGGTCTATCAAGTCTTGCTGTTCTATTCTTCCATTGTTTGGGGATTTATGGAACACCTCCTGACAATAATCCCTGAGCTTGGGAAGATACAGACATGCAAGAGCTGACCTGTGGGGCTTCCCTGGTGGCGCAGTGGTTGAGAGTCCGCTTGCCAATGCAGGGGACACGGGTTCGTGCCCCGGTCCAGGAAGATCCCACGTGCTGTGGAGTGGCTGGGCCCGTGAGCCATGGCCGCTGAGCCTGTGCGTCCGGAGCCTGTGCTCCGCAACAGGAGAGGCCACAGCAGTGAGAGACCCGTGTACCGCTAAAAAAAAAAAAAAAAAAAAAAAAAAAGAGCCGACCTGTGCCTTCCAGGATGGTAGACTCTAGTTAGGGAAATAAGGCTACTGTGATGGTTGATTGTATGTGTCAACTTGGCTGGGCCATGGTGCCCAGATACTTGGTCAAACATTATTTTGGATGTTTATGTAAAGATGTATTTTGGATGAGATGAAGTTTTAAAAATAGTGGACTTTGAGTTAAGCAGATTGCCCTCCATAATGTGAGTGGATCTCATCTAATCCTCGAAGGCCTTAATCAGAACAAAAACTGATGTCCTCTGAGCAAAAGGGAGTTCTGCCAGCAGACTGCCTTTGGACTTGGACTAAAACTCTTTCCTGGGTGCCCCGCCTGCTGGTCTATCCTGAAGCTTTTGGACTTGCCCTTCCGCAATTGTGTGAATCAATTCCTTAAAATAAATATTTCCTTCTCTCTCCATCTCTCCTCTGCCTTGTGATAGATAGATAGATAGATAGAATCTGTTGTTTCTCTTTCTCTGGAGAACCCTGACTAATACAACTACTAGTGAGTTGTGTGACCCTCAAGGCAGTATCTGACTTAGCACAAGCTGAGAGAGATGCTGAGGGGAGGGAGGAAGGTGGGCCTCAGCCGTCAGGGAGGCCTTGAGTAGGAACTGGAGAGTTGAGCAGGATTCTGAAGCAAGGACAAGTTTGAATAGGTGGAAGAGGGAGGAAGGGCTTTTTGGGAGGGGAAAGAGCAAGAGGAAAGCTGGGCCTAAGCAGGGGAATGATCCCGGAGGCACAGGTGCTCCTGGCTCCAGGTACCTTCCACACTGCAGTTGTCAGAGTTGCAACTGGACCTTGTTAGTAGAAGTATGTGTTTAATGTCTGACTCCCTCTTAGGCCATAACCTGGTGTTTTTTAAGCATACATATTCCCCATGCCTACCTAAATTGTTACCACAAGTTGGTGCTGAATAAATTTATTCATGGAGTGAATGTATTCACTTTGTCCTTGTATTGAATTATAATCTATGGAAGAATGAATTCCCAACCTTGTTCCAACAGGGGTCAAGAAATTGGTGATGATGGTTAAGAGAATTACTTTTTCCCAATAGGGAAATAATTTTATTACTTTCTTTTCAAAAAAGATACTCATAAACAATTCAGACAATGCAGAAAAATAGAAAATAGAACATCTGTAGTCCTGCTGCCCAGAGATGAGATGGAAATGAAATAACATTAAATCATCATTAACTGCCGAAATAATGCCATTTGCAGCAACATGGATGGACTTGGAGATTGTCATACTGAGTGAAGTAAGTCAGACAGAGAAAGACAAATATCATATGCTATTGCTTATATGTGGAATATAAAAAACGGTACAAATGGACTTACAGAGAAATAGAGTCACAGATGCAGAAAACAAACTTATGGTTACCAGGGGTGAAAGGGGGGGAGGGATAAATTGGGAGATTAGGATTGACATATACACACTACTAGATATAAAATAAATAACTAATAAGGACCTACTTTATAGCACAGGGAACTCTACTCAGTACTCTGTAATGGCCTATATGGGAAAAGAATCTAAAAAAGAGGGGATATATGTATGTGTATAACTGATTCACTTTGCTGTACACCTGAAACTGACACAACATTGTAAATCAACTATACACCAATAAATTTTTTTTTTTAAATCATGGTTAACTGTAGAATGTGATACGTTATTATTGCCACATTGTCAGATCTCTCCTTGCTCTTGAACCAGGACCGTCATATTTATTAAGCACCTACTGCTGTGTGTTAGGGACTGAAATACAAAGGTAAAGTAGAGAGACAGAGGGTTTCCTTGCCTTCCGGGAGGGTTGAGCAGATTCGAGAGAGTCTCACAGAATCAAAGCTTTTCCCAACTTGGGTGTCTCCGTACCACCTCTTGGCCGCTGGACACATGGTCTTTAGTTGTTGCTGTGCTGGAAATACACATTTTCCTTTCCCCTTCCGAGGCTGTGGAGAACAAATCTCTCAGGGCATTTCTCTGGACCCATTCCCATTTTATACAAAATAGGTTGTTAAATTTGAAGGGCCCTTTTCATTTTTTCTGTGGATCCCTCTGGCAACTCAGCTTCTTTAGTTTTATGATTTTGGGGGTTATTGTTTGTGTTTAAAGATCACATTCTTCACCCTGACAGGCCAAACTGGTTTAGTTTTTATCACTCTTCACTCACAAAAAGAAGCATTATTCTCAGTAAATAGAGAGGAATAATTAGCAGCATTTCCATTGTTTATGTTTGGATTTTTTAGTGTTATTTTTTAAGTACATAAATAATATGCAAGATATACCATTGTTTGAAAATGTGTTTTAAATTTTAAACTCAAGTATAAATGAAACATTTCATCCAGTGTCTTAATCTGTTCTTTCTCTGCATTCTTTAGGGTTGTTTTCACACAGTGGAGGCTAGAGCTTAACCCACTTGTACCTGGGAAAAATCTATTATGATTTTCCAAAATGTCTCTGTTTCCCAGATTAATTTTATTCATTTTACCCACCCAGCTATCCTGTACTGTTGATCGGCCACAAGTTTTCAAGACCTACTTGGGAACTGGAGCAGGCAGTGTTTGCCTTTGTGGCATCTACGACATGGTGAGGCAGCCTGCACCCTCTGGGACAGGCCTGGTAGCACCCTAGGAGTCCATACAGCATTCCTTGCCCACAGCGCTAGGCTAGTAAACGTGCATTTGAAAGTCGGGAAAAGCATATGCTAGTTATTAACAGCTCACTGTCCGTGCCAATAGCAGGCAGGTCCCAAAGACAAGGGAGGCCAAGCTGTGCTCACTCTGGACTCAGTTACCAACCTCATGTGGGAGAGGAGGCCAGCAGTTAGGTTTCTTTCTCTTTTTCTTTCTTGTTCGTGTAAAAAGCAGAACTAGATTTTGTGATTAGAATTTAAAGATTTTTATTGTTTTCTCTGTAATTACACAAGCAATTTATATACACCCTGTAAAAGTTGGAAAATACAGAAGTCACAGAAGAAAATGAAGGTCTCACACATGTATGGGAACTTTTCTTTTTCCTTAATATTTATTTAGGCCGCACTGGGTCTTAGTTGCAGCACGCAGGATCTTCTTCACCGCAGCGTGCGGGATCTAGTTCCCTGACCAGGTATGGAACCCGGGCCCCCTGCATTGGGAGCGCAGTCTTACCCACTGGACCACCAGGGAAGCCCCTGGTTGGGAACTTTTAAGGAGACGGGATTAAGATTGAGATGGGGAGGAACGTGCTCACAGTTCGGAGTGAGCTCTTGGTCACTGGCAGTGTTAACAAGGAAGGGGACTGAATGACCAGCCTCTAAAGGGCCTTCCTGCTCTGATTCTGTGACAGGAAAACCTGTCTTCAGCCTGCTGGGTTTTAAACAGTGTGTCCTTTTTCCCCACCGCTGCCCCAGAGAGCAAAAGAAGGCAAAGTGAATCAAGGCTCTGCAGAGTGGCACTTGCAGAAGAGGGTTAGTTCCCTGGGAATGCCACATCTGTCCGTTCATTCATTCACAACTCTGTAAATATTTATTGAGTGGTTACTACGGACAGGGCACCACACCAAGCTCGGGGGATTTTCCGTGAACAACACAAACTCTAGACCATGGGCGTGAAAGTTGTACGGATAAGAATTTAGTCACAATTGTTAACACCAAGAAGGAACAGCCATCCTAGCCAGAAAGTTGGGAAGGCATCTTTGAGGAAGTCACACATCAACTGGCCCTTGTTGGATGAATAGGAGTTAGCTGGACAGAGGAGCCGTTCTTCAGTATGTGTGAAGGTCTGTGTTAACCAGCAAGGCCTCTCTAGGGTGTGGGATCTTATCCCAAGGGCAATGGGAGTCATTTGCAGAATTTTAAGCCATGAGTGACATGATCAGATTTGTGTTTTTAGGAAATCATTTAGCTGCCATGTGGAGAATGCCTCGTAGGAAAGCAAGATTGGAGGTCATGGGACTACTTAAGAGACCAACATGAACATCTAAGTGAGAGATGGTATGGCTGGGACTAGAATGGGGATAATATTAATGAAGATTAGGTTTTGTTGAATGTATAACTAAGTGCCAGGCACCTGCATGATTTCATTGAATCCTCACAAACATCTATAAAGTAGGTATCATTATTTTTGTTGTTTTATAGAGAATGCCGAGGCTCAGAGAGTTTAAGAAATTTGCTCAAGGTCACACAGTTGGTGAATGGAGAGTCAGGATTTCAACCTGGGCACTCTGGGTCCAAAGCCTGTAGGCTTAATTACCATATGTACCATATGTACTAGAAAGAAATAGATAAGATTCAAAGTACACTTAGGAGTAAGAAATAACAGAACTTGGTGATTGATTGGATGGTTTCTTCCATGAATCCAACCAGATGATTGGTGCCATTTATTATGATTGGGACAGCTAACTCAAAACAAAAAAAATTTATAGGTACAGCTTAATGGGAGAAAAGTTGCAGATCAATTAATTTATACTAGGGTAATAATGACAGCATATACTTATATGGAGCTATATGCCATATGTTCATAATCTTTCATGAGGATTAATTCATTCTGTTTGAATGTTTGTGTCCCCCCCCAAAAAAATTCATATGTTGAAATCTTAACCCCCACAGATGATGGTAGTAGTAGGTGGGGTCTTTGGGAGGTGCTTAAGTCATGAGGGTGGAGCTCTCATGAATGGGATCAGTGCCTTATGAAAGAGATTCCAGAGAGATCCCTGACCATCTTCCACCACGTGAGGACAAAGTGAGAAGGCACCAGCTGTGAACAATGGAGAGGGCTTCCCCCAGAACGGATCATACTGGCTCCTTCATGTTGGACTCCAGCCTCCAGAACTGTGAGAAATAAATTTGTTCATGTAAGCTACGCAGTCTGTTATTTTGTTAGAGCAGCCCAAACAGACTAAGACCATTCTTATTTCACAGATGAGAAACAGAGGTGCCGAGACCTCAAGTCACTTACCCAAGGTCACAGAGTAGAAAGTGTCAGAGCCAGGACATCAGCCCAGGCAGGCTGGCTGCCGAGGCAGGCTCTTAACCATGGGCCATGCGGCTTCCAGGAGCTTCTGCAGCATAATGGTTCCCCTATGCAGGACCAGGCTTCATCAAAGCAACCACAGAGTGAAAGCCCAGACGTAAAATTGGCCCGTGGACATTTAAATAATAAAACCTGCGACTAGCATCTTTAGACTTTGCTCACTTACATAGGAATTGTGAGTCTGCTGTAAGCTGCTTATTGGTAGGGCCTGAACTGCTAAAAAGGGTTATTTTCCAAATATTATTTTCTGAATTGGTTGGGAGGTTTTTTGGTAGGAGGATAACAAGTTATTTGATGAGGAGTCCACAGGGAGACTTTTCGCAGGCTTCTGACGACATCTTTTCATTATGCAGATGTGGCCTTCTTGGTGCTGAAAAAACTTTGCTTAATTTGGATGCCTGTGGAATTATATTTGGCTGCTATTAAAGGAAACCAGTGGAGGGGCAGTCATTAGTTCCTCACAAGAACGGATGTCTCTGCGTAATGGAGACTACAGCTTTCCTCAAATCATACACAACCCCCTGTGATCTAGAACCTGAAGGGGATGGATGCGCATGTGTTTAAACAAGCCTTCGAAGGAAGCCTCAGCCCCTGGAGCCACCCACAGGAGTCCTCATTCCTGTTTCAGAACCTTCGAGAACTTCCCACCACTCTCGGGGAACAACCCAAACTCTTCACTGAGCCGCCAAACCCACCGCAGGGTCGCCCCAGCCGACCTTGCCAGCTTTCCTCCCCTCCACCCCACCTGCCGGTCCCACTACAGAGTCTCACCTCCCCACAAAATATCCTATACGGGTTCCTTCCTGACAGAAATGCCCTTCTCCCTTCTCTTCTTCTGGATCCTATCCATCTCATCCTTCAAGACCCTGGCAGAAGGGTCTTCTTAGAAAACTTTCCCCACCTGACCCAGGTACTACTAGTATACTTTATTATACACAAATTATAATTATTTGGTTATGGGCGTCTTCCTCGTTAAACAGAGAGGCCAAGGATCAACTTATTAGTATCTATTTTTCTTCTTTCTCCCCATCTGTGGCCCATCTGTCCAGCACAGTGCCTGGTGAGCAATAGCCATACTGGGCAGACTATGCTTCTTGAGCTCTGACCCCACCTCCTCCCAATCTCATCTTAGCAAGACTATCCTGATCACGGACTAAACTCTATGCTAAAGTGTCTATGTTTTGGACCATGTGAACCTTAACTCCCCTAAATGTCTGGGCTAGGAGTGGGTCCCCAGAAGCCAACTCAATGTCTGGTATGTGACCTGCAATGACCTGGGAAAAAAAGATGAACCGAACCTGCAAGCTTTGCTTTTAGGAACGTGAAGTAAGAAACATAGAACTAACTGGCAGAAGACAGAGGTGTGACTGAGTCACATGAAGGGCAGAGAACAAGAGTGAAGACTTAAGGATGTCTGCTACCTAAGTGTCCAGAGCTGTCTTGGCTCCAGGATACCCTCTAGCTCTTGTCTCAGGGAGGCCTGGCTGTGGCCACTGTTCTTGATTTCTGAGCTCCAGTTTCCCTTCGTGGTAGCCAGCCTCCAAGATGGCCCCATGACCATCCCCTCCTGGTACTTGCCTTTGTATAGTCCCCTCCCACATTGAATAAGGCTGACTCATGTGACCAACAGGATATTGCAAAAGAGAGGGTGTGTGACTTCCAAGATAGAACATAAAAGACATTGATGATTCTGCCTTAGTCTCCTGAATCACTCCCTCTGGGGGAAGCCAGTCACCATGTTGAGAAGATACTCAAGCAGCTTTGTGGAGAGGTCCTTATGGAGAGGAGCTGAGGCCTCCCACCAGCAACCAGCACCAACTTGTGAGTGAGTCACCTGGGAAGTGTATCCTCCTGCCCCAGTCAAGCCCTTGGCAGACATTTTGACTGCGTGCAACACTGAGCTGAAACCTCCAGCTAAGCTGCTCCCAAATTTCTGACCCACAGACACTGTGTGAGATAATAAGTGTTTGCTGTTGTTTTAAGCCACAAAAAGTGGTAATATGTTATACAGTGATAGACAACTAATACCGCTTTTTGTTTCTTACAATAAAAATTCCTTGTAGGGACTTCCCTGGTGGTCCAGTGGTTAAGAACCTGAGTTCCAATACAGGGGACGCAGGTTGGATCCCTGGTTGGGGAACTAAGATCCCACATGCCGTGGGGCAACTAAGCCCATGTGCCACAACTAGAGAGCCCAAGTGCCGCAACTACTGAGGCCACGTGTTCTGGAGCCCATGCGCCACAACTAGAGAGAAGCCCACGCGCTGCAACAAAAGATCCCGCGTGCCGCAACTAAGACCCGACACAGCGAAAAAATAGATAAATAATTTTTAAAAATCCCTTGTATTGGCTTGTGTGTAAATACTCACTATTCACTCACTGCTACCTTGTGTGGTTGGTAGGTTCTCATCCACATTCTAGGGACATTTTATGCCCTAGGATTAGCATCTGCTCCACTGAAAGCCTAGAAGAGATATAATACATCTCTCTGTATTGTTTATACCAATGACATGTTACTTAGGTTTGGTGTGTTAGTTTTCAAAGAGCATTTTATATACATCTCATCTGATCCTCTTAGCAACTGACATGGGTGTGTAATTCTGTTGAATACATTTCAGATATAACTACCACTATAGATTAACTTTACATTGAAAACTTTTGCATTACTACATGGATAAAGCACTTTTTGCAATTCTTTCACATACATTCAGGATCTATAGGTTTGTTAATTCAACAAATATTTACTGACTTCCTACTATGTGTAAGGAGTTAGAAAACATATAGAAAGGAATCAGAATTTAATCTTGCCTTCAGGGAATTTACAGTCTAGCAGGAGCATTAAAACATGTATATAAATAACTAAAATACCATGCAGAAACTTCTAAAGCCCTAACACCTGGAACTAAGCACTGGCCTTCTCCTGAGTATTACACTAAAAGCTTTAAATGGATAATCTTCCCTACTTGGATGTGATATCTATGGGGGCGGGGTGTGGGGGGGGATTTGTCCTTAACTCTAACACCCGTGACAGTATTTGGCACAGAGTAAATATTTCTTTAGTGAATGTCACTGAGTCCTCACAACCTTATGAAAAAGGCAGAGTAGCAGAGTGGTTAGTGCATAGGTTGTAGAATCAGTCTCCAGAATTTGGATCACTCCTACTTGCAGGGGAATGATCTTGGAGAAGTTACTGACCCTCTCCACTACTCAGTTTCCAGACAGGAAGAGTGAGGATAATCATAGGTATCTGGTTATATTACCTAATCATATTATCTCACGGAGTTATCCTGAGGCTCACGTGAGACAATTCATGTAAAATACTTGGAACAGTGCCTGACACATGATAAGCTCTAAAATGTTAACTCCTGTTACTGTCACTGCCATGATCCCCATTTTACAGACAAAGAAATGGAGGCTTGGAGATGTTTAGCAAGCAGGGGTACATGCTTTTAACTGTATCACTCTAATAATTCCATAAAAGGTGGTAAAGGAAGGTAGTCTGAGATTAGTGTCAGAACATTTTCTTGTAAAGATAACGGAGAGTGAGTTCACATCTCAAGACGATGATCAAATTAGCAGCGCACCTCTTCTGAAAACACCTGTTCTAAACCAAGGTCAACTGGATTCTGGCCAGAAGTTACTTTTACTACTTCCCCTCTCAGACAGTTGGTTATTTCTGGCAGAGAAGCCCCCCTGGGGATCCCGTGGCTGGAGAAGCCATTTTTGCACGACTCACCAGGCAGTTCATAGCACAGCTTAGAAACACCAAGGGAGAGCAGGACTACTAATCATGCTGTCTGCTGATGTAAACTCTATCTGGATACAGCAACATTTTAAAATAACCTCAAATACAATTACCACCCTGAGGAGAGGGGCTGGTTGAACGACTAGAGAAATATCATTCAGATGGTTCATTAGCTCACTACAGCGCTCCACAAACCGTGTATGCAAGGCAGCGGCTCTGGGGCTGGGTCACAGGACTGAGCTCAGGGGCCGGAGGGAGGCTCAGCCCTCTCTTCTGGTGCCAGCACCAGGAGGCGGCGTTCCTGATTGACAAAGAGGGACTCTTCCCTCCTTGCTGTCTCCCTAGCACTGGTGGGAAGGTGGTAGGGGAGGCCCAGAGATACTTCCACGCCAGGCCATGGGGCTTCAAAAGGTCTTTTCCTCTCCATGGCTGCTCCCTGCACTCGAAACCCAAGACAGACCCTCGCAGAGCTTGGACGGGGCAAGCAGGTGGCGGGCCACTCATTTAGTTAATGAATCTGTTGTCTCTGCTGTCTTGAGCTCTGTGTGGAAGAATCCTGGGGAGAAAAGGGCACCTGCTGCCCTACCACCTGGGGAGCACCTGCCAATCTTTCAGTCAGAACAACCTGAATTCTCACTACATGGCACAGGGGTAGCCATGCAGAAGCAGGGCCGGTTGTGTTGCTACCATAGATGGGGGATGAAAAACTTGTTTAAAGTTGTGAAAAGTGTTTGCAAAGCATGTAGGACACCTACTGCTTCGGACAGGCCACTCTTTGAACCTTGATTTCCCTGGCTGTAATGGAGTTAGTATTAGCATCTACCTCCAAGAGTTATTGGATCAAATGATGTAAGGGATGTAGAGTTTTCCGCATGATGCTTGGCAAGAAGCCAGGGCTCAGTCAATTTTTCTTGTTGTCATTTGATCCCATGCACCCTCTTACTTACTTAAGGAGAGCAGATTCAGACCTCTACTCTTTCCCCTAGGCGCACTCCTCCTTCAGCATTCAGACTCTCTTGATGTTTGGCCAGCCTTGTGATGGTGCTAAAGACTGACTACTCACAACTCTTTTTCTGAATTTTTAAAATCAATGTCAGTAACACACTATCTCCTGAACAGCAAAAGCCCCCCAGCAGCCCCAGGTTAGAATTGGCAGGACCCCACTCCCACCCCCTGCCAGCTTTGTTTTGAAAAAAACATTCCTTAAGAGGAATATAATTGAGCCTAGCTGGCTATACTACTCTATTTTTCTATTTTCCTCCAAAGTGAAGGCCAGACATTTCTGGCGCCAAAGACAGGATTAACATTGCTCAGCCTAGTAAACGCACCCATTTGGATTCAGCACAGGTAGCATTAGCACCCCAACCGTTTCCGGTAATCAGCTTGAATGATCCAGGCCACAGGCTTGGAAATTGAATTCTAGAAGTGATTTTTCCATCGTGGAAGCTGTTTTAATTGTGGCTTCTGCAGAGGAACCTCAGATAAGCCGCAAACTTACAACCCCTGCACTTAGGTAACGTTTCTACACAATGGGAACCTGTGGCAGCACAATGAAGAGGCCACTGGGAGGCTCAGAACACAACTGCTGGACAGAGCCGCCTACCTGCTCTGAGCACCCGCGCGCCAGACATCAGGTGACCCTGAGCAACCCCAGGGGACCTGAACCTGGGCTCCATCCTTAAATACCTGCAGTCCAAAGAGGAAGGTGTGTCTCACTGTAGGAGGCTGGCATGGCGGTAAACCCTGGTGCTGTGAAAGCATTAGCTCAGCTTGGGGGTTGAGGGTGTGACATCCGAGCTGAATCTCCAGGATTAAGTAACAGTCAGCCACGCGAAGAGAGGGCATTTCAGGCAGAGGGAAGAGCAAGCTAGGACCCAGAGGTATGAAACTTGGCGTGTGAGCGTGGCTGTGTGTGTGTTTATGCACACACGTGTGTGTGCCTGTGCCTCCAGGCAGCCCCGTGTTCAAGTGGGAGTGCTGGGAGACTAGCTTTGCCCATCACCATCATTTTTAGCCTCAGAAAATCCTTCAGGAACTGCCCCGGTATCTTATCTCCAAGACACCAGATTTCTAGAGCATGAGATTCAGAGCACAATGAACCCTCCCAAGTTCTGCAGAGGCCAAGCAGTTGCATCTCCAAGCTGGATCTCTGGAGTGCCATGGGGCCTGAGTAATTAAAATTAAGGTCCATGGGTGGCAGAGTGGCCAGTCCATGGAGGCTGAGGCACCAGAGCCCAGGCGAAAATTCCGGGACACAACAATCAGTCCAGGAAGATCTCGGCTGTAGACCACAGGAACAAGATTCAGGGCAGTTTCAGAGGTCGTTAGGCAGGTGGCCACAGGGTAATCTGGTAGCAGATGGCCACTTTGCTCAATGTTCCTCCAGCGAAGAAGACTTGAAGGCAGACAGAGCCTGGCTCAAGAGGCAGGAGCCTTGCACTTGTTCACTTTTTGTATCCTACACAATTTGGGTGAAGGATGCTTAGTAAGGGGGGGCTGAACCTATGAAATTTGTGACACCTGTCCACCATCAGGTCACCCACGGGAAGCCCACAGTGGAAGTTCACAGGGAATCAGACAGACCTGAGTTCAAGTCTGAATCTTGCAGTTTGCTGTGGGCCTTAAATTATTGAGTTGCACAAAGTGCCAGATTCCTTGCTGTTAGAATGGGGCTAAGGAGGCTCATGGGTAATTGTGGATGTCAAACGAATTGTTAATGTAAGGCCTGGCATCACGATGAGTGTTGAATGGTAAGGGGTTTTATCCAGGTACCACTGGATAAAAGGTTGCAGTCAGTGGGTAATCTTAAATTATGTAGGCTACTGGGGGACAGTGCTACCCTTCAGTTTTTTTTTTTAAGTATTTTATTTATTTGTTTGTTTGTTTGTTTGTTTATTGGCTGCGTTGGGTCTTCATTGCTGTGCGCGGGCTTTCTCTAGTTGCGGAGAGCGGGGGCTACTCTTTGTTGTGCTGCAAGCGGTCTTCTCATTGCGGTGGCTTTCCCTGTTGCAGGGCACGGGCTCTAGGCACACAGGCTTCAGTAGTTGTGGCTCACGGGCTCTGGAGCTCAGGATCAGTAGTTGTAGCGCATGGGCTTAGTTGCTCTGAGGCATGTGGGATCTTCCCGGACCAGGGCTCGAATCCATGACCCCTGCATTGGCAGGCGGATCCTTGACCACTGCGCCACCAGGGAAGCCCCTACTCTTCAGTTCTGAGGCCTCCTTAATGTCGCCCTAGTGGCAGTGGGGTCAGCTCGTCCATAATCACACGCTTAGGAAACCAGAGTCGGGGGCTCCTGAAGCACCTCACACCGGCCTCTCCTCCTTCCTGCTTCCACTGAGCTCTGCTATGACTCCAGGGGCTCCCGATCACCTTCTCCACGCAAGGCTGCCGGAAGAAAGTGCATCCAGCGAGAAGTGATGCAACCTGGATTTTCATTCACTGTGATAATAGAACCTGTTGGGACTGAATATTTCTACTGCCCCTCTCAGTTTCAAAATCCAAGAGGGAAAGATTTTATGAGAGAAGTAATGTAGATTCAAAGTTAAAAAAAAAAAGTCTAGGACACTGAAACTGAGTTACGTTACTTCTCCTGGCCTCAGTTTCCTAATCTGTAATTGAGAGATAATAGTACTATCTCCCTCTTAGGATTATTGTGGAGATTAAATGAAGGCATTGAAAAATGCTTGGTGCAATGCCCAGCAGAGAGCAAGCACCTCACATATGTTAATGATAGTCATCATAGCCATTGTACTTCCAGAGATGATGTAGGGTCTCTTTCCAGAAATACTCCATGCTTACAACAAAATTTATCTACATACACATTCTCACAGAGAGATGTTATACTTAACGCTCTGCAACTTGCTGTTTTCACTTACAGTAGTTGGGGCATGTTTCCATATTAATGCATATTGATTTTCCACATTCTTTTTAAACAACTGGGCAGTATTTCATTGAATAGGTACCATAATTTATATGACGAAAGGATAGCACTTAAAATATATAATTAAAAACTTGTCCAGGGGTTCTATATTTGAACATACATGCAAAAAACCATTGGAATAATTCAAACATCCTTTACAACATTTACAGATCGTATAGACTTGACCGGCCCTGTGTACCAACAGTGGTGCAGAGAGACAAACTGGAACCTCAGATCAAGAGCAATGTGGACCGGACTGGACGTGCCTAATGGGGCCTGTTAAAAACAGTGTAAGTTACTACACTTATTTCAGATTAATCTGGAACAGAATCAACATTAAAGGAAGTGTAATAGTTGTTTGTTCAAGCTTTTAACTATAATGTCAAAGGACCAGTGGTTTTACTGTTATTTTTCCATTTGGCTTCCTGGCACCTGGAATTCAATCAGGGTCCCACTGTTCAGAGGTATTTTGAATTGTGCCAAGTCTTAATTGAAGTGGAAGTGCCTGAAACCAGAGTTAATACTGTGAGCAATGCGGAGGCGAATTTAGGGAGGTAAACAGTTGCTAGCTCTGCATTTCAACTCTTTTTGGCTCCTGGGGTCCACTTAAATTCTGATAGTAGACTGGATGCTCAAGAGCTGGACTGAGCCAGAGCTGCAGCTCTGGTGATTCTGCTGAGCTTTGGGTTCCCTTGGAATGTAAGAAAAGAGTTCTGCTACAGGGTCCAGGACCCAGGGCAGTCCTCACCTGGCACGTGAAGCCTACTGAATGCACCAGGCACTGTGCTGGGAGCTAGAGATGCAATGGACAACAGAATGAGGGAGGGTCCCCGTACTGTAGGGTTCTAGTTGGGGAGACAGACGTAAACAAGCAAGAAAACAAAATGGATAGAGCTTAGGGTTAGCACCCAGAAGGAAATAAAGTGATGAAATAGAGAGTAACTGGGAGAGTCCACTTTCCATAGGACGTTAGGGAGGGGACATGTGAACTGAGACTTGATAGATGAGAAGGGCCTGGTTCCGGGGAGAACTGAGAGAGACCTTTCTAGGCGAAAGGATGAACAAGGTCCAAGGTCCTGGGGGTGGGGAAGGGCTCGGTATGTTTGGTGAACTGAGAAAGCCCAGGTGGCTGGACCATAGTGACAAAGAGGAGAAGAAACTCTGCCAATGGGGCCTAGATCTTGCAGGGTCGTATAAACCATAGCAAGGAGCTTGGATTTTATTCTCAGTGCCTTGGGAAGCCATAGAAGATGTTAAGCAAAACAGTGATGTAGTCTGATTCCTATTTTTTCACAAAGACCACGTGACTGCTATGTGGAGAATTCATTGAAGGGAAGGAACGCCATGGAGAAGGTGGTGCCCATATTCCAGGCAAGAGTGGTGGAGACAGTTGTTACAGCAGCAGATGCACAGCTAAGTTATAAATTCCTCCAACAGGTCAGAACCCCTGCAGGCTCCAGGATACAAAGATCCTCCAGGGTTTCCAATCAACCCACTCATCAGTCCTCTGCTGAGCACTTGCCTGGCACAGACACAGATGTCTGGTGCAATAGGGGTTATAGGAAACGCTAAGACAGACACCTGTCTCATGGGTAGACCAAACATCCCCACCTGACGAACTGAATCATAAGATGCCAGGCCTCAGGCACTGGTGACTGTGGGCACAAAAGTCAGGGGCAGCAGGGGCGATTTCATTAGCTGCACAGACATCTGCCTTTGGGACCCTTGGCAAAGCTGTGAACTCTATAATAATGTCTCTGCCGTCTTCATTTCCCCAGCCAGGAATACAGACCCACCTCATCTCCCACACTGACCCTCTACTCAGACCCCACCTGCCAGCTTTCGCGGTCCCAACACGCATCTACTTTTTATTTTTTTATTTTTAAAATTGTTTTGGTTGCACCACGTGGCATGGGAGATCCTAGCTCCCCGACCAGGGATCGAACCCGCACCCCCTGCATTGGAAGCGCGGAGCTGTAACCACTGGACTGCCAGGGAAGTCCCCCATCTGCTTTTTAAAGCGGTGCTGTAACCCAGGTGGATTTTTCATTTTTGGTCTGCGTGGGAGAGAGATTTAAGTCTCCACCTGGGGACTTTTGCCAGAACCGCTCTGCTGCAGGTGAGCAGAAAGGCCACATTACAGGCTTGGGACTAAACTAGTGCTGAGTAAGTTCAGAGAAGGCAAACCTCAGGACAAGACATCCGGCGGGGGGGAAGGGGGGGCGCAGCTGAGCTTTGACAGCTTTTAGAAGCTGGATTCGAGGATGCCTGGCAAGGAGCTACTGTTAAATGAGGCGTGACTTTTCCTCTGGTTGCTTTTACAATCGTCTCTTTGTCTTCGGTGTTCGGCAATTGCACTATATTGTGTTGGGTGTGGATTTCTTTTTTTTTTTTTTTTTACCATACCTGATATATACTGTAATTCTTATTGCTATGAACTGAAATGTCCCCACCCCCCTCCCCCACAAAGTACATGTGTTGAAGTCCTAAGCCCCAGTACTTTAGAATGTGACTGTGTTTGGAGATAGGGTCTTTAAAGAAGTAATTAAGCTAAATGAGGTCATTAGGGCCCTGAGCACATAGGCTCTGATGTCCTTATGAGAGAGGACATTAGGATGTAGATACACACAGAGGAAAGACCACGTAAAAACACAGGGAGAAGACAGCCACCTGCAAACCACAGAGAGAGGTTCAGGAGAAACCAATGCTGCCAATACCTTGATCTCAGACTTCTAGCCTCCAGAATTGGGAGAAGAAAATTTTCTGTTGTTTAAGCCACCCAGTTTGTGGTACTTTGTTAGGGCAGCCCTAGATGCCAAGAGACTTCTCACTTCCAATAATAGAAGCCAGCAAAGAGTAGACAATACCTTCAAAACACCGGGAGAAAATAAACTAAAGAATGCAGGTGAAATAAGAGAATAAGCTTTTTGATTACTTTATGACTCTTAACTGGGAACAAAAGGATATGACTTCAAATCAAATATTGGGCGAGTACGAGGGTTGGTGAAAAAGAGTTTACTAGAAAATTTTGGAATCACTGTAGTACTAATTGTTTCAGGGAAGAATCAATAAGTGCTAAAACCACTGCTGAAAAAATGTTGGGGAAAAGGATATTTACATCAACTCGAATGATTACTTCACAGATTACTTATTAATTACAAACAGTAATTTCCTTTCCAAAGGAAAAATCTGGTGGACATCTTCACCAGTTATCTTCTTCACATCTTCTTTAATATGATCAGTAATGGGACAAATCAACACCATGTAGCTTCTAATGGGATGTACTGAGGACACAGCATCACCTATAAGGTGTTCCTACCAAAAATATTTAGCCTGAATATAATTATGAGAAAACAATGAGACAAATCCAAATCGAGGGCCTGAACCTTTAAAAAGTGTCAGTGTAATTAAAGAAGAAATACAACTGTGATATATTAGTATTTGAAAGAAGAAGGGAATGGAAAAAGATTCAGTCTAGTTTAAGTTAACCCTTAACTTAAAGGAGTAGAGATTAGATGGGAGCCTCGAGGGGGAGCATATAGATAGAAACCTGGGGGTGGGTTATGTACTAATTCTTAGGTTGGGTGGTGGGTTCCTAAGAATTCACTTTATTATCCTTGACACTGTCATATGTTACATATATTCTTTAGTATGTGTTACATATTACATCATGTTTTAAAATGGCATTTAGCTAGGGGAAGTCTGGAATGCCCAAATTCTACCTTTGGCCTATCAGCTCTATCTAGACCTAGTTCCAAAACAGGAGGGAATGGCAGGCAACTGGGAGGCCAAGGGGTCATTGATTGTTTGCTCTAAACCCCAATGCAGGGAGAGGAGGTAAGCTGGGCTGGGCCGGTATTCCCCCTCTTGCCCGGGTGGGTGGGGCTGTGAGGCCTGCTTACAGGTTCTGAGGTCTAGTATTTCCTACCCCAGAACTCAGACTTGAGTCTCAGATTTTGCCACCGTGATGAGAGGAAAAGTTGGCTTCACACAGACCCTTCATCATCAGGGAGAAATGTAGCCAGAGGGCAAGAGCGAAGGAGCCAAGTGCAGAGCTGGTGCAGGTCGGGAAAAGAAGGGGGGAGGGATGAGAGGCAGTTTGGTCACATGTCCTTGGGGAGGGAGCAGGCCTGCCCTTTCCTACTCCTGCTATCATTTTACCGGAAGAGACTGAGGAAAGAGCCACACTGTACCCGAGGTCCCTTTAACTCAGTAAATCTGTCCACTGGCAAGTGTGGCCCATATTGAGTTCCAGAGAAACTCCTCTTGACCTCAGGGTGGAATCAGGCGTAGGCCGGGAGGAGGAGAGGAAGGGACCCTGGATTCCTTCTCCTGGAGGACAATCCACTCCAAACAAGTGGCTCTGGTTTAATATTTTAAAATTTAAATTGGCACAGTTCTTGAGGCTTAATAAATGTTACATTGCTTCCTTTCCCTTCTTCTCAAGGAGCCCACAGTTTCCTCTGCCCAAACTTTTCATGGTGAGAGGTATGTTACCCTTACTCCCCATTGGGTCAGCCAGTGGCTGGCTGGGTCCTTGGGGACAGAGCTCCCTCTGCTGGCTCACAAGCTGGAGACTTCTGGATGTTGAACAAAACCCTTCTTATGTGACATCAACTTCAAATAATTGTCATCATAACAATCTATAACAATTTGCTTACTATCTAGTACAATTATCTATTGCTATAGATTAATAATGTTACTATTAAGTATAGCAAGGGCTCTGGAGTCAGCCTGGGACCCTTATTAGCAGTGACCTTTGGCATATTTCTTAATTTCTGAGCCTCAGTTTTCTCATCTGTACAATGGGTATAATAATACTGTATCAGTCAGCAAAAGAAATTACACTAGTTGATTTAACAGAGAGAACATGGGGAAGTTGTTAAACATGTGTTGGAAGACTGAAAAAATAAAACAGGTATTTTGAAGCTACAGACAGTAACCACAAGAGGCAGCTACCATTCCTTTGGTGGAGAGGAGAGGTCGGGGTTATTAGAACTGCTTCAGCCATCTATTGCTGCTCAACAAATTACCCCAAAGCTTAGAGGCTTCACATTATCTGGGTTGGCTGGACAGTTCTTCTGCAGGTCTCACCTGGGCTCATTCATGCTGCAGTCTTCTGCTGGAAAGTAGGTTGGGACATCCTGGTGGTTGGCCTCTCTCTCTGTCTCTGTCTTTCATCCTCAAGGAAACTAAACGAGGCTCCCTCATGTGATGGTGGCAGCAACAGTCCAAGAAAATGAGTCCCAAAGCATAAGTTCTGATCCAGGCTCTGCTTCGTGTTAGCTGATATCCCACTGGCCACAGCAGATCACCTGGCCGAGCCCAAGTTACGTTGGCGGGGACTCCATGAGGGCATTGAGTTCAAGAGGCAGCAACCGTCAAGGGTCATTGGTGTAACACTTGATCACAGGAACCTACAAATTTAGAGGAGGGGGTTCCAGCTACTGCTGCTACCTCAGGACCTTGGAGGAGGGGTCTCACGGAGCTGGGGCACAGACAGCTGAAAAGTGGGCGCCACCCAGCAATGCCGGGAATGTGCAAAGAAGTTGGAAATTGGAACCATCTGCTGTTCCTGGCAAGCAAATAAGAAGGAACAAGTCCCTTCTGCCTTCCAAACTCCCCCTAGTGGCCCTTTTTTGGCCAGTTGACAAAGTAGAAATGTACCTTGCAGACTCCCAGCCCTGGCATGAATCACAGAGCACAGGGTAGACGGGTGAGAGCTGAAACGAAATCTCCCTTGCCGTGCAGGCGTGGTGAAGACTGGTATTGTTTGCACAGCCCAGGTGAAATGTTCAATAAGCGATAACTATTTTTATGTTATTAACTCTTCTTTCATCTTTCTTAAGCACAGTTGCACTGAACTCTCACTATATTAGGTACCATGCAATGAGATAAAATTCGGAGATAACTGAGGCTTTATTCTATCCCAATATCTTCTTACTGCTCTCTGGCCCTCATCCATAAAGGCAGTGACATTTATCATCTCAGGGGGGAGTGTGTCAGGGCTAGGCCTGTCACAGAAGTTCACAGAGCTTCTGAGTGGATTTTCAAACATTTAACCAAGACAGTGGTCCTGAAAGCTATACTTTTCAATTGCAAGAGCTAGGCTTATTGAGAGAGAAAAGGTTTCCTGAGGTTTCAGAAACCAAAAGCATAGAGAGGAAAGGAAGCCGTGAGGTCCCTGGAACAGTTTTTTGCTTTTTTTCCTGCCCTAAAGGAGAGGATAGTGACAAACCAGCAGGACAGAAAGGATCAGAGGGGCTTAGCTGGATCTGTTACCTTGGGCCTGCAGGAGGGGCCCTATACTCTGGCCTCTCCAGGAGTTAGAAGGGTACACACAAATTGCTGTGGGAGTGCCAAGAAAGGAAAGATTTACGTATTCTGTCTCAAAAAGCTGGGAACAGCCTCATCTCTGCAGGACACAGACAACACACTCAAACTAGGAAACTGAAAGGAAATGAATCAAGGATCTATTTTCAAAAGTGTGGGCAGGGTTTAGTAACAGCAACAAGGGGGCATTGGTACAGTACCCTGGTACTAATAACAGCTGGGAGCTGTCAACTACCACTTGAGGCTTTGACAGAGCAAGAAGGACCAGTTACTAGAACCTGGTGAGCTGTATGTTGAGGGCCCATGGCCGAGGCGGGGGTGTGTCACAGCCAGCCCATTGTAGCGCAGCGACCCAGTGGGCAGGAAGTTGAGGGAATAAATACTGTCTTCTCTTTCCTCCTACGTGCTAATATGAGGGTTGCCAGATTACATGGGAAATACCTATGCTAAAGTATTGTTGTTTAACTGAAATTCAAATTTAACTGGGTGTCCTGTATTTTATCTGGCAAACCTAGCCAGTACTCCCCATTGGCTGAACCCAGGCAGAAGCCAGAGCCCAGGACAAGCTACTGATGCAGCCATAAGAGTCCCTTTGGGTTTTTTTTTGGCGATACGCGGGCCTCTCACTGTTGTGGCCTCTCCCGTTGCAGAGCACAGGCTCCGGACGCGCAGGCTCAGCGGCCATGGCTCACGGGCCCAGCCGCTCTGCGGCATATGTGATCCTCCTACACCGGGGCACGAACCCGTATCCCCTGCATCGGCAGGCGGACTCTCAACCACTGTGCCACCAGGGAAGCCCTCCCTTTGGGTTTTATTTGTAGCCAATAGGGATAATGGTAAATTTTCAGGAAAAGGTAATTATTATTACTAAATAATACTTTATTTAATATTCATAGCAACACTACTCATGATAGCATAAAGTGCACATTAATGAAAGAATGAATACACTGCAATGGTCACACAATGGAATGTAACACAGCAGAGAAAATAAACTAAAACCACATGCAACAACATGGATTTTTTGTTTTTAACAGTCTCAGTTTATTGGTGTTTGGGCTTTTTAATATAAATAACACTATTTCAATAAAAAAGTATAATTTATGTAGGGTACATATCTCAATTAAATTTAATGTACATGACATATTATTTTTAAAAATATTTTTATTAACTGCCTTGTGTGCCTCTTTAGTTTTTTGTTTGTTTGTTTGTTTGTTTGTTTGGCTACACCGCATGCAGGATCTTAGTTCCCTGACCAAGGATTGAACCTGTGCCTCCCTGCAGTGGAAGCACAGAATCTTAACCTGTGGATCGCCAGGGAAGTCCCGAAATTATTTTTAAGATAATTACTATATTGCAGATCTAGTCTCAATTTCTATGTATCATTAATATATTTAAGTAGGCAGTTTTGTGTTACCATACAGTTTCTTCTCAGTAGAATAATTTTCTTTACATGACTGTCTCCTATTCATTTCTTAGAATATTTTTATGAAGGTATAATTTACATGCAGTCAAGTAACTATCATAAAATCAAGCTACAAAACAGTTCCATCACACCCCAAAATCTCCCCAAACCCTTCTGGAGTCAACTCCTCTTCCAGCCCTCGACCTCTGGCAACCACTGATCTGTTTTCCGTCCCTACAGTTTTGCCTTTTTCAGAATTTCATATAAATGGAGTCACATAGTATGTAGACTTTGGAACCTGACTTCTTTCGTTTAGCATTATGCATTTGAGGTTCATTGCTGTTGTTGCATGCTTGCTGTTTCATTCCTTTTCACTGTTAAGTGTGATTCCATTGTATGAATGTTGTACCAGTTTATCTATTCAGAAGTTTAAGGATATGTAGGATATGTACCAGTCAGGGTTCTCCAGAGAAACAGATCCAGTAGGATATACATATATGTATATATGTACATATATGTATACATATACCTATACATATATACACATGCATATATACCTCTATACCTATCTACATCATCCGTATCAATATCTGTATCTATGTCTATCTATCTATCTACTGAGACAAAAAGTGTATTTTGAGGCCCATGTGATGGTAAGGCTAGTAAGTCCAAAATCTGAAGGGTAGGCCAGCAGGCTGCACACTCAGGCAGGACTTCCATGTTACATTTTCAAGGCAGAATTTCTTCTTCTCCAGGAAACCTCAGTGATTGCTCTTAAGCCCTTCAACTGATTTGACAAGGCCCACCCACATTAATGAAGGTAATCTCCAGCACTTAAAGTCAACTGATTGTAAATGTTACTCACATCTACAAAACACCCCCACAGCAACATCTGGACTAATGTCTGGCCAAACAACTGGGCACTACAGTCTAGCCAACTTGGCATGTAAAATTAATTGTCACAAGATACTTCCAGTTTTTGGTGAACATGAATAAAGCTGCTATAAACATTCCTGGTGTGGGTTTTGTATGAGTATAAGTTTTCATTTCACTCGAGTAAATAACTTAGAGTGGGGCAGCTGGATCATATAGTAATTTTTATGTTTAATTTTTTTTTTTTTTTTTTTGCGATACGTGGGCCTCTCACCGTTGTGGCCTCTCCCATCGTGGAGCACAGGCTCCGGACGCGCAGGCTCAGCGGCCATGGCTCACGGGCCCAGCCACTCCACGGCATGTGGGATCTTCCCGGACCTGGGCACGAACCCGTGTCCCCTGCATCGGCAGGCGGACTCTCAACCACTGCGCCACCAGGGAAGCCCTATGTTTAATTTTATAGATAACTGCCAAACTGTTTTTCAAAGTGGTTAAGGGGGTGAGAACTTAAGGTAGAGTCTCTTAACTGATGACTGTGTCCACATTAGGGTCCTGATCGAACAGACTTGAGATCAGGGAGTTAAAGCACTACAGGAAGGAGCACGTTAAGGCCTCTGGAGGACGTAACGGATCCCAGTCCCCAACTGTAACCGACCACAGATTTGAGAACCCTTTACCTTTCAGCAGATCAGAGGTTTGTGACTTTTTTTTTTTTTTTTGCGGTATGCAGGCCTCTCACCGTTGTGGCCCCTCCCGTTGCGGAGCACAGGCTCCGGACGCACAGGCTCAGCGGCCATGGCTCACGGGCCCAGCCGCTCCGCGGCATGTGGGATCTTCCCGGACCAGGGCACGAACCCGTGTCCTCTGCATCGGCAGGCGGACTCTGAACCACTGCACCACCAGGGAAGCCCGAGGTTTGTGATTTTTTGAAATTGTTTCTAAATGACTTTACATGCAGTAGAGGATGAGATTGCTATGGGCTAGGTTTTTCAGTGTATCTGGGTCCCTCATTTATCTGATTTCAAATTTAGATCAGCCTTTCACTATATATGTTTTAGTTGCTTGATTTTACCAAAAGTAGGGCCTTTCATCATCTACAGGGCACTCTCAGGTCTGAAGCTTAGTATTGGGGAGGGGAGGGTTAGTTTTTCCACTGGTGCAACCATATTGATACTTTCTTTCCTTTTTAGATTAATTCTAATTTTTGTCAAATCTATATACATCGTTTAAAGGATCAGAATCTCTAAGGCTTGTTAGGAAAACCAGAAATTCTCTCCTGGAACCTCTCTCATTTCCTATTCCCAGAATCATCCATTTTCAACTCAACTGCATTTTTTTTTTTTTTTTTTTTTGTGGTACGCGGGCCTCTCACTGTTGTGGCCTCTCCCGCTGTGGAGCAGAGGCTGCGGATGCACAGGCTCAGCGGCCATGGCTCACGGGCCCAGCCGCTCTGCGGCATGTGGGATCCTCCCGGACCGGGGCACGAACCCGTGTCCCCTGCATCGGCAGGCAGACTCTCAACCACTGCGCTACCAGGGAAGCCCTCAACTGCATTTTTAGTATTTACGTCCCTATCTTTCAATAGCTTGACTATATTGCCATTTCCCGGTTCCTCAATTTTAGGCATTATCTATTGACTTGCCCCTATAAAAGATATGAATTTATCTCTTTCACCCCTCAGATACCACACAAATGCGTATTTTCTGTCCTCTCATCCTCCAATATGTACCATAATTTTGGTTAAATCAATATTCAGTGTCTTTATTATCATGACCATGTAAATGCTATGCACAGCTGAGCCAAATAATACAATATAATTATCAATACTTCTCCTTTCCTATATAATTTTCTTTTTAAGGAGTTGGTAAATGTCTTATTTCCTGTTCACTCGGTTTTCCATGTACTTATTAACTTATCCTCCAATTTTCCCCCAGTTGTTTGCTCTCCTTTCAATAAGATCAAGCAAATTAGGTATTCATTACATTTCATCTTCTTGAAGAAATCTCTCTCAGACTCTTTTTAAAAGATTGTGGTAAAATATACATGACAAAACTTACCATCTTGGGCTTCCCTGGTGGCGCAGTGGTTGAGAGTCCGCCTGCCAATGCAGGAGACATGGGTTCGTGCCCCGGTCCGGGAAGATCCCACATGCCGCGGAGCAACTAAGCCCGTGCACTACAACTACTGGGCCTGCGCTCTAGAGGCCGCGAGCCACAACTACTGAGCCCACGTGCTGCAACTACTGAAGCCCACGCACCTAGAGCCGGTGCTCCACAACAAGAGAAGCCACCGCAGTGAGAAGTCTGCGCACCGCAACGAAGAGTAGCACCCGCTCACCGCAACCAGAGAAAGCCCGCACGCAGCAACGAAGACCCAACACAGCCAAAAATAAATAAATAAATAAATAAATAAATAAATAAATAAATTTATATTTAAAAAAAGAATTCCTTAAAATCAATGAAAAAAAGCACATTTCAACCCAATAGAAAAATAGGCAAAATATATCAATAGGCATTTTTCAGAAGAGGAAACACATATGGCTATTAAATATGAAGAGACGCTCGATCTTATTGATTAGGTAAATGCAAATTGAGACCACACCGAGCTACCACTTCGACAGATAAAAATGTAAAAAGTCTGACAAACACAAGTGTTGAAGAGGTTGTGGACCCACTCATAAGCCCTCCTACATAATGCTAATGGGAGTACAAATCCATGTATCCACTTTGGAAAAAATGTTTGACATTTTTGACATTATCTTCTAAAATTGAATACTCACATACCCCGTGACTCAACAATTCTACTTTTAGGTATAGACTCGAATAAACAAAAGAAAGCTCTTGTACATCTATAACAGGAGAGTACAAGAATAGTCATAGTAGCACTGCTCACAACAGTAAAAACCTGGAAGCAATCCAGATGTCCATTAACGAGCAATCAGACAAAATGTGCTACATTCACACACTGGAATATCATACAATAGTGAAAATGAATGAACTAAATACATAAAATATGGCTGACTCTTCCCATGTTACAGTGGGTGAAAAAAGTCCAAAAGGATACAAAGGCATTGTTTTTTCCCTTTGTAATGGACTTTATTTTTAGAACAGTTTTAAGTTTACAGAAAAATTGTGAAGAAAGTACAAAGTTCCAATACATCCTCTCTCTACCAGCATACAGTTTCCCCTATTATTACTATGTTGCATTTATGGGTACGTTTGTTGCAAATGATGGACCAATGTTGACAGATTATTGTTAACCAAAGTCCATAGTTTACATTAAGATTCACTCTTTGTGCTGTACATTCTATGGGATCCATCATTACAGTACCACACGGAATAGTTTCACCACTGTAAAAATGCCCTGTGTTCCACCTATCATCCCCATCTCCCGCAACCATTCATCTTTTTACCATCTCCATATTTTTTGCCTTTCCCAGCATGTCACACAGTTGGAATCATACAGTATGCAGCCTTTTCTGACTGGCTTTTCCTCCATGTCTTTCTGTGGCTTGATAACTCATTTCTTTCTGTCACCGAATAACACTCCATTGTCTGGATGTACTACAGTTGTCCCATTCACTTATTGAAAGACATCTTGGTTGCTTCCAAGTTTTGACAATTACAAATAAACCTGCTGCAAACATTCACGTGCAAGTTTTTGTGTGGACATAAGGTTTCAACTCATTGAGATACCTAGGAGCTATATTTAGCTTTGTAAGAAATTGCCAAAATGTCTTCCAAAGTGGTTGTATCACTTTGCACACCCACCAGCATTGAATGAGAGTACCTGCTGCTCTACATCCTCACCAGCATTTGGTGGTGTCAGTGTTTGGCATTCTAGCCATTCTAATAGGCATATTCTTTTTTATATCATCTTTAAAAACAATTCAAAAATACATGTGTATACACACACACTTTTTTGAAATATATATATGTATATATATAATAAAATTTTGTAAAAAGGAAAACAAGAAATGGTAAATTCAGGATTTAGGATGATGGTTAACCCAGGTGAGGGGAGGCAGGAGGATGAGTTAGTGGGTGTGTGAGGCAAACCGAAGAGTTAGATGCAAATTGATGCCCTAATAACTTTTTTTTTGGGTGGAGGGCTCACAGTTACTATTACATTTTTAAAAGTAGGCTGAATAATGACCCACCACAGATGTCTATGTCCTAATCCTCAGAACCAGTGTATTTATTATGTTATGGTAAAAGGGATTTTGCTAATGTGTTTAAGGGTCTTAAAGTGGGGAGATTATCCTGGCCCAATGAAATCACAATGGGTCCTTGTAAGTCAAAGAGGGAGGAAGGATGATCAGTCAGAAAGAGAGGTAAGGAGAGAGGCAGTCAGAGGTCAGAGGGAAGAGGACGCTATGCTGCTGTTTTTGAAGATAAAGGGTCCAAAAGCAAAGGAATGCAGGCAGCTTCTAGAAGCTGGAAAAGGCAAGAAAACCATTCTCCCCTAGACTTCAGAAGAAACCAGCCCGGCCAACACCTTGGTTTTAGTCCAGTGAAACTGATTTCGGACTTCTGACCTCCAGAACACTAAGATAATGCATTCCTGTTGTTTTAAGCCACTAAGTTTTTTACAGCAACAATAGGAAATTAATACAGTGGGCCAGGCATGGATCAATGATGAACTGGATTATGACAAATACAGTTCTATACCCAGGTCCGGTTAAAAAAATAAAACCCTTGAATAGCTCCTCACTGACTGGAAGACAAAGTCCAAACTCCTCAGCCTGGTATCAATCCTTAACAACACGGTTCTATAAAGCCCCTGCCCACTTCTCTAACTTAGCTCTCAATATCCCTACTCCATGTCTTCCCCCACACCTCCCTCCCTCAAACCCATACATTTTAGCCATGGGTCCTGGCCTCTGTGCCCTTTTGCTGTTCCTATTGATTCACGGGGCTCAATTCTCTCCTCACGGTCTCTATGAAGCCTCCCAGAGCGAAATCCCCCCTCCTCCCCATATTGACTTTACAACGCTTTTCTTGCACGGTTCACTCCCCTTACAGGATTAGGATTCACTGGTAGTGTTTGTAAAACCAACTCTCAAGGCACTGTTTAACTGGGACTCTCAAGCTCTGGCAACAGGTTGAAAAATCTTTCTTCACCATTATCCTTCACTAGGCTACAAGAGCGGGTACGAACTCAATCACGGTCTCCTAAAGATGCTTAGAGAGGGAGGTGGGGTGCGGATGGACGCATACCGTGAAATGCTGCGGGCGACAAAGCAAATTCTACAGTGTTATGTAGCCAGTTTGAACATGGTTTCCCACATGTTCGAACAAGACTTCGTTCCCCGTCCATATGATGGATGTCTGTAAACATAACCTTAAGTCTGTGCACGTCTCTGTCCAAAGACTTCCTCTCTAAGAACTAAATAAGGGGGTAGGAAGGCATTATCACCCCCTGTACACTGACTCGAAGAGTCATTTGAATTGAGGGCTGCCTTTCTTACCCCCTTATCCTATGAGTTAACGGATGGGGAAACCTTTGAAACTTGTAAAGCAATCTACAAGCCGCCTACCCAGCCTAGAATACCTATTTGCGGGAAAACGCGCCCACAGGACGCTGCCGGCCGTTGGGAAAGCGAGAGGAGCCCCGGCGAGTGCAGCCTGCAGCTCAGCGCGGGCCTGAGATCCACCTCAGCCCCTCCGCCCTCGGCGCGGGGCGGCGGTTGATGACCGCGGGCCGGCCGTTTTGATTGATACAGGAGGGCCGCAAGGGCTTGAGGGCTCAGACACCACGCGGAGCCAAAGCACTGCCTCAGCCGCAGTTGAAGAAACCGCTCTCGGGCTGGACGGAGGCGGAGCAGCAGCTCGGGCTGAGCCAACAGAAGAGCCTTAAAATGCCTGGAGCAGCCCTAGGACAGCCCCCAGCGCGAGGTACTCAGGGACTTGTAGTCTACCTCCCAGACAGCAGTCTTTCTCGCCTCGTTTCCCCGCCTTTTAACGTCGCTTTTATTCTTCCTCTCCCCTCCCAGCGCGCCGGCTTCCTGGTCGCCACACGTCTCACTACACTCCCCAGACTACGCTCCCCAGAAGTCTCTTCTTCGCGTCCCAGCGCGCCGCGGGCGCCGGCCGCCTTCTTTGGACTGCAGTTCCCAGAAGCCCTTTGGGAAAGTGCTTCCCTCTCTCATTTCCAGGACCACAATTCCCAGAAATTTCAGCTTCCTGGCGGTTCTCTTTTTACTCTATCTCTTCTTGAGCTGGCCGGGCTTCGCCGACCAGCAGGCACACAGCCACGACGTGACCCGTCGTGACCCGGCACAGGGCTTCCTCAGCGGCCCGTTTTCCTCCTCACTCAGTTATCCCTTTTGCAGGCTGTCGCGGCTGGCCTGAGCGGTGACCTGGCGGGCCGCGCCTGCGCTCTGCCCCGTTTCCTGCCTGGCTGGTGGCGGCGGCCATTTTGTTCATCCTCCTCCTCCTCCTGCTCCTCCTGGTTGGAGCGCAGTGTCCGGAGCGGGCTGGGGGGAGAGAGCCCGAGAGTGGGGTTCGGTGCCTTTTCCTCTGTCCCCAGCCGGTGCCCGTAGCCCCCCTCCCCTTCCTCCCCACCCCCTCCCCTCCCCGGCCCTGCCCTCCCCCTTGTCCCGGGATCGCTCCGTCGCACCCACCATGATGGAAGACGACGGGCAGCCCCGGACTCTGTGAGTACCCGAGACGAGGGGTGCCAGGCGCCGAGAGGCCCGGGCACCGCGGGACGCTGTGGGAGGGAGCAGGAGAGCGGGGCCGAAGGCGGGACTCTCGGCGGTTCCCTGGCCGCGGTGGCGCGGACGCGAAGTGCATTCCTCATCTGTCCCTTTTTCCTTAGAAAGGAAGCGCTCCCTTCCCCCAAACACAGTCACTTCCTGGGGTCCGGGGCTTATTTCGACCTTTTCCTCTCGCGCCCTTCTTTGCATCCTCCTCCTCAGCCGGGTTTCTGCACGGCAGAGCCTGTCAGGCCCGGGAGAGCTCCTGCTCCCCCTCTGCTCCGGGGGCCCTGGGCCGGGCCGGGTGCTGCCGGTCCCCCACGGGGGCTGGGCCTGGTGGGGGTGGGACTGGGGGGTGGGACCGCAGCCACATCCCCTGCGGGCCGCGAGGAATTAGCACTCACGCCCTCCAAGTCCCCAGTCGCTCCCGGCTCTTATCCCAAGTTGACTCTCCGAGGAAGCCGGACATTCTAACACCACTCAAGCCCCTACTGTCTTTCTGCCCCACGTGCCCCCGCCCACGCTGTCAGAAACACTTCGCCCAGCGCCCGCTACTTTTAAAGTGCAAAAGGGATCCCTCTTGCCGCCGGAGCATCTTTCCCTTCTTGGATGAAGAAGTTTACTTTGAGCGCTACCTGCGCTAAACTGACAACCAGTTGTTAAAGTGGTGTTACCCCCTCCCAATCTGTGGGTCGAGACCTTCAGAGTTGAATAAAATGATGTTTTTATCAGCTATTCGATGTGTCTTTTGAGCGCTTTTTCTTCTATCTTGCTGTTGCTCTTTACTCTGAAGCCCAGTGTAATGAATGAATTTCGTCTTTGAATCGCTTATTCGAGTTTCCTTTCCTTCCTAATGAAGAGTGATGACTCAGCATTTGCATTCCTTCCAAATAGTGTGACACTCCTTTCTTTTTTCCTGCATTTTTTAAGTGTAATTTCTAATTAAATGTTTAAGTTGGGCACGTTGGGTTTTCCTAGCCTCTCGAAGCTCAGCACACCTGCCTCGAGTGCAAGGAGTCAGTCAGGTCGCTGCTTTGTTTTCTCTTGCCTCTGCCTGGTATTGATATGATCATAGTTCACTTGGCTCTGCTATCTGATGGGAAAATTACTTTTTGGGGAACAGATGAAGGTGAATGGGTACTTAGGAAGTTTGACTAGTTTCTCATCTCTAGTCCTACCAAAGAAAGTTTGCTCAGTAAAGAAGGTAGATGTCTATGTTCAACATTAATACAAGTTTGGTTTTTTGGCGGGGTAGGGGGGGGAGCTTACACTTTTTTATTCCTACTTCTCTAATGTCTCACTAAAGTATCTGCTATCCCTTTTGAGAATTTGAGGTCAACTTAAGTACATCAAATGCTTGAATGGGAAGTCTGATTAGTAGGAAGTTTTGTATCAATATTTATGTTTTGTGCTGTCTTCCATTTCTGCTCTCTTTGCCCAGAAAAGAGAGAATTGGGACAAACTTGAAATTTGTCCTCTAACATCTGTTGAAGCCAAGACTTGGTATTTAGTTAGCAATGTATTCTTTGATGGAAGCATCTGGGAAAGCTGGATTTAGGCCTAGCAAGCATGTATTTAGCAACGAGAAAAGTTACTTTGTATTTAAAAATCTGAAATGTCATCGCATCATAGTAGCTGCTGAGTAATTGGTAAATCCTCAAGGCATATTTCTCATGAACTGTATCTGTCTGTTCCTTATGAAGAATTCCTGTTTTGTCATGCTAAACAAAATGCTATTGCAGCACCTTTAATTCATATAAGCACTTTGCATCTGCCGTCTCCTCATCTCCATCAGATCTTAGACCATAGACTAATAAGCTAACTTCTTTGTCACTTATTTCTTAGCTCTACCTTCTCCAGTCTCCTGTTCTTTCTCAGAAACACAATTAAGTTGTCTATGTTTACAGTTATCTAAAAATGTGACATGTATACATACAAGTAAAGAAACATCTTGAGCTTCGTTGTACCTGTATGTCAGTATATGTTTACTATTCTGTCTTCCTTTTTCCTTCTCCCACTCTTCTCCATGGGAAGGACTTTTTTTTTTTTTTTTTAGACAAGGACTGCTACATCTTCCTAGGTCTTACCCCTGCAGCACTTAGTTCACTGCCTGGAACGTAAGAGGTACTCAAATATTTTACAATGATTACTGTATACTTCCTTTCATTAAATTAATATTAAGTCCGTTTTTTTAAAGTCCTGATTGATTTAAAATTATATAAGCAGCCATGATGGTCATATGTGGTGAGGTCTGTTGATTTTTATATATTTTTTTTGGAATTTGAAATGTAAAATTTTGAGATAAAAGCAAATGTTTCACAAGTGGATTTTTGTCAGATTTTAATAAAAATGCATATTTTTTTAAAGTGTTCATTTTACATATTTCTCAAAGGGTTCTTTTAGATACAAGTAACATGATAAAAACTTTGAAGGTGACTTTAGAGGTTGATACCTAGTAGGGTTTTTTGTTTATTTATGGAGATCCTTCTTTTATTTTACATCATGATCTTTGGATTAGGCTTTCAAGTGGATAGTGTGTTTTAAAAGAATGTACTCTTAACAAAGCTTATCTTAAACTGTTTTCTTAATATGCCTGTGTGTTACTAGTGAGGTTTTTTTCCTGCAGACACACAAGCTAAGACATATGGTTCTATCATCAGAAAACAATATGGTGTTTATAGCCTAGGTAGGTCTTTAAATATTCATTACCTACAGTATTACTAATTTATTTGATGGTATTTAAAGTGATATAGAATTGCTTTGATGTTGAGCCTAAAATTTGTCATATAGTTTCTTTGAAGGTCTGTTTTCTGATGTTCTTTGTTCCCATTTGACATTTTTTGTATTGGGGGGTAAATGTACTGGGTATCTTGGGATCTAAAAAAACAAATGAGATCATGCTGTATAACACTGGTGTTGGAAGTGAACTGCCTGACACCTACCTTGTAGGACCCACATTTCAGATTTGTGTTGTGTGTAGCTTTGAGTGCAGTGATTTGATCCATGGTATATCTGAATCTGTTATACAACATTAAATTGTAATGGTGTTCTATTGTAGTTTTATTTTCTTCATCTACTCGATGCACCAAAATGAGTAGGAATTGTGGATCTGGAATTATACCATGTTAATGCAATGCCATCTTTAAGGCTGTTTTCTTCCCGATAGAGACTCAGTCAAAAGGAGGAAATAAACCATTCATTTAGAGTATAATCTGAACATCTAAGGGCAATAGCTGTAAATACTGTTAAATCCCATTATAAAATTGATTAGCTGTACCATAGATTTGGCTATATTGTGGCTGTAATTAAGCCTCTCATTCAATTTAATCATATTTTCTGTTTCTTTAAAATGTATGTGTATGTGTGTTGATATTCCTTATATAGTTGGGCAGTTCACTTGTACCTCCTGCACCTTTCCTCCACCCTGCCTCCTTCCTAAAATGAAATACCGACAAATTGATCAGCACATGAGAGGCCCATTGAAGGATATTGTTGCAAAATCTCCTCTTACATAGGAATTTGCAAGAACAAAAGTAAAAATACTACTTAGCCATAGTGTCTTCTGTAAAAGTGCTGGTAATTTCAGCCTTCGTAGGGCTAATCTTTTCAGAGTGAGAGCACATTCAGTATTGAAAAGTGTGATTAGTGTTCTGAAAGGCATGATGTTCTTAACTTAAAATTCTGCCTGGTTGTACATAGGAAGTAGTTTGGCAACGTGAACTTTTGCCTACTGTGAAACTGCCAAGTTCTAGTCTCAAATTTGATTTTAACCCTGACTTTAGGGATAAAGACATCATTTTCCGTTTTTAATGCGTTAGTTCCTACAGTTCCTGTTCTTAGGAGACAAAATAGACCTAAGGTTTGCTTTTTTTCCCCGCCTTGAGTTAAAAATCGTTTTGGAATTTCCTAAGTGTTTACTCTTTGAATTGATCTCAATACAAGAATTTGAGCCATTTGTCTTTGTCTGTTATTTTGTATGTGTTCTTCAAGTAGAAATTTTATATTTAAACCCCTGGAACTTTAGACTATATTGACGATTTTATAACCAAAGCAGAAAGAAAGTGAAGTGTAGATGATTTAGAAAGAAAAAGGAAATATTTCTATATGCTACCAAGAGATGATGTTTTTACCAGGTCAAGAGTTGAATATTTTTGTTAGTATTTATTTTGGGACAGATAATTTTATGATAACGTAAAGGTACTTAAGCTGTATAGTATTTTAAAAGCTGTAAAATGTTTCTGTATTAAGTGTTATGATGGATGAAGGCAAATGTAGGTGAATGAATTACAGAACTCGTGAGTAAAGGAAAAGGCAGTCTCAGGTTTGTGTATAATTTAGGTGAAATTATATGGTGAATTATATCCTTTTTATCCTGGCAAATTAAGATGTTCTACATGTTGTTATGGAAGGCCATTTTTATTTTTATTATTATTATTATTTTTTTTTGCGGTACGTGGGCCTCTCACTGTTGTGGCCACTACCGTTGCGGAGCACAGGCTCCGGACAGGCAGGCTCAGCGGCCATGGCTCACAGGCCCAGCCGCTCTGCGGCATGTGGGATCTTCCCGGACCGGGGCACGAACCCGTGTCCCCTGCATCGGCAGGTGGACTCTCAACCACTGTGCCACCAGGGAAGCCCCTGGAAGGCCATTTTTATATTAGTTTTTGGAGTTTGCTGCTTTACCAACTGAACTTGTAGTGGAGATATTTGAAAAATAGGAAACCTTAAAACTAAACTTTTTCTCTAAGTATTTCATGACATTCTAAACTTGCATTAACCTTTTGCTCTTTGTTATCAGTGCTTGAAATATAAATTATATCTAAATGTGCCTCTAGAAATTCTTCAAAATCTGTAATTGATTAGAAATAGGTTGACTTGGAATAAAAATCCTGTGAAACAGTAACAGCTTTAATTGTGACTGTTAGGTATGTAAGGTAATTAAGGCCCGTGCAGTTTTCTCCTGGAAAAATCATTAAACAGTCATACAATTAAAATTATTTAAATCATTTACAGTTTGTTACATTCAAGTGATAATTTTAACTTTGTTACTAGTTAGCTTTGGTATGTGAAAATCAGTTTTATCCACTCCTATTCTCTTAGAAATGAGCTAACTATTAGCATTTTAGGTTAGTTGAGTGTTAACACTTCAGAGACCAAGGTCACTGTTCATTTTCTTTACAGATTGGTCCACCTTGTACAAAAAGAAATTCCATGGATACAGGTTCACAAACCCCTATGAGTTAAAAAAAAAAATAGGCAATTGTCTGGCTAGCTCAGAAGCCTATAACCTTTCACTACTGCTGGGAAAAGTATGTCACTGCACAGCCTACTGATGGGTCTGCTCTACTTTAAATATAACAAAAAGGTGGCATAGTGGACCTAAACCAGTTTGTCACTGGTTTAGTCTTCCATTTAAGTAACGTTGGACTTGTGTTCCATTTTTAGAGCGTGTTAAAGTTATTAGCACCCATTGCAGTGAAATTCTTAGGTGAAAAGAAAATTGCTATTCATTCTTAATCAAATTTTTTTTTCTTTTTAACACTTAACCTTACCTTTCTCAGTCTTATTTTTCCCTTTCAGAGTATCCTATCTTAAACTATGGCAACCGTAGATACAAGGCTTATATTGGTCTCAGTACATTGTTTCCAGATGTTATATATTATAGTTAGGAAAATAAAACTTATGTCCTTTTACTTTCCAGAAGAAAATGTGTTAAATTTTATAAAAATTTTATAAATGTTGTTTGGTTTATGAGGATCATAACTGATGTGAGTTTTAGGAACTATATGCTGAGTGCGAGAAAGACTTAAAGTTTATTAAGCTAAATTAAGATAGATCCATGGTAAAGAAGATGTGGTACATATATATAATGGAATATTAACCATAAAAAGAAATGAAATTGGGTCATTTGTAGAGATGTGGATGGACCTAGAGTCTGTCATACACAGTGAAGAAAGTCAGAAAGAGAAAAACAAATATTGTATATTAACACATATATGTGGAATCTAGAAAATCGGTACAGATGAAGCTATTTGCAGGACAGGAATAGAGAGGTAGGCTTAGAGAACGGATGTTTGGACAGGGTGGGGGGGGATGAATCGGGAGATTAGGTTTGACATAAATACACTACCTTGTGTAAAATAGATAGCTAGTGGGAACCTGCTATATAGCACAGGGAGCTCAGCTCCGAGCTCTGTGAAGACCTAGATGGGTGGGATGGGGGAGAGGGAGGGGATATATGTATACATAGAGCTGATTCACTTCACTGTACAGCAGAAACTAACACAACATTTTAAAGCAATTATACTCCAATAAAAAAAAATCCATGACACAAGGTGGTCATCTCTGGGTGGTGGTGGTCTTTTCTTTTAAACTTACGTGTATTTTAAGTTTCTTATACAAAATACATACATTCAATTTGTAATTTTTTAAAAAACCCAAAATTTTTAGATATGTTATATTCAAAAGTATACCTGGGGGCTTCCCTGTTGGCGCAGTGGTTGAGAGTCCTCCTGCCGATGCAGGGGACGCAGGTTTGTGCCCCGGTCCGGGAAGATCCCACATGCCGCGGAGCGGCTAGGTCCGTGAGCCATGGTCGCTGGGCCTGCACGTCCGGAGCCTGTGCTCCGCAACGGGAGAGGCCACAACAGTGAGAGGCCCGCGTACTGCAGAGGAGAAAAGTATACTTGGATTTGTCTTAAATTTTCCCTGAATTTCTAGAGAAATCTTTATATTTGCTTTGTTATCTACATAAAGATGTATTTTGTTGATTCTGATGCATTTTTGAGTATGAATTTTATTTTACCCTGCTCTCCTAAAAGAAAACTATGAAGACCTACCATCCATAACAATCTTATTGGCAAGACAGAAAGAACAAAATCCTTCAATCTTTGTGTTTTGCTATAACTTTAATTCTTTTCTTTGTTCATGTAATTGCTTTGGTTGGGGGTCTAAGGTAAACTCACCTTGTGTCTGATATCCTTCTATGATCAGGTGTTTTAATGAATCAATATTTGTGGTATTATGTGTGTGTGTTATACATTATTTTGAATTGTGTTTCATATCTAATTGTAGTTATCTTGAGACTGATTTAAATTTTTATTATTTTTATTCTAACGATGAGAAAACGATATATAGGTACAGAATAATATGCTTTGGGGGGTAAGTAAGGTCATATTGATTTTTTTTTTTTTTTTTTTGCGGTACGCAGGCCTCTCACTGCTGTGGCCGCTCCCGTTGCGGAGCCCAGGCTCCGGACGCGCGGGCTCAGTGGCCATGGCTCACGGGCCCAGCCGCTCCGCGGCATGTGGGATCTTCCCGGACTGGGGCACGAACCCCTGTCCCCTGCGTTGGCAGGCGGACTCTCAACCCCTGAGCCACCAGGGAAGCCCCTGATGTGTTTTTTCTTTCTTTCTTTCTTTCTTTTTTTTTTTTGCGCTACACGGGCCTCTCACTGTTGTGGCCTCTCCCGTTGCGGAGCACAGGCTCCGGACAGGCAGGCTCAGCGGCCATGGCTCACGGGCCCAGCCGCTCCGCGGCACGTGGGATCTTCCCGGACCGGGGCACGAACCCGTGTCCCCCGCATCGGCAGGCGGACTCTGAACCACTGCGCCACCAGGGAAGCCCTGTTTTTAATAGAGTCTTTCGAAGTGATATTTTAGTGACCTAAGAACAATTATTGCTTTCCTAAATGAGAGTTAATCTTACACTCAAAGGATCAGGCTGAGTTGGACAAATTTTACTGAAGAGAGAGGAAGTTAAGGTGAAATAAAAGGTGATGAGTAGGGCCTCCCTGGTGGCGCAGTGGTTGAGAGTCCGCCTGCGGATGCAGGGGATGCGGGTTCGTGCCCCGGTCTGGGAGGATCCCATGTGCAGCGGAGCGGCTGGGCCCGTGGGCCATGGCCGCTGGGCCTGCGCGTCCGGAGCCTGTGCTCCGCAACGGGAGAGGCCACAACAGTGAGAGGCCCGCATACCGCAAAAAGAAAAAAAAAAAAAAAAAAAAAAAAAGGTGATGAGTAGATGATAATGTGTTGGAGCCAGAGCTGGAGGGAAATGGCTGATTTTTGTTTTCTTTCTGTACAGATACGTAGGTAACCTCTCCAGAGATGTGACAGAAGTGCTTATTCTTCAGTTATTCAGTCAGATTGGACCCTGTAAAAGCTGTAAAATGATAACAGAGGTAAGATCTTCCCGGGTCCCTGTTCTGACAATTAGCCTGATGTTTAACAGTTTGCGACACATGAGTTGATCAGTATCATTTTAAGTTTCAAGTTCCTAGATGGAGAGACTCCTGTTGCGTTGACTTATTGGATTTGACTGGCAAACGAGGTTTAGAATGGAGTTTGATTTGAGAGGACGGAGTTTCTGTGCTGTTACTGTCCAAGGGTCCTTCATGATGTAGTTATCTTCAAGAGATTCGGCTTGTGTGAAGCTGTGAGAGCTTATCTCAGAATGTGGAAAAACGAGGTTATATTTCATCTATTTCCAATAAGCATTGCTGTGTGTAGAAGAACATTAGGTTATTATGAGCCTAGTGCCACACAAGCACCTTCGGCAATTTTAGTAAATGCTGACTGAACAACTTTATGTAGATAGGAATTCAAATTGTTAGGATAATTTATTTTCCTTTTTTTCAAAAAAATCTTAACTTTACGTTTTATACTTTCCTGGTTAAGACTCTGTAGCAGTGCCCAATGACTCGGGTTTCAGTTTATTTATTAACACTTCTTTTTTTCAACTATTTAGTATGTACCAGATACCACGGTAAGTGCTAGGGATACACTGGTGAATAAAATGGTTCCTAGCGTGACAGAATTTTCCAGTCTATGAGGGAAACAGGAAATAACAGGCACTAATGATATAGGATAATAAATACTGTGGAAGTTGATAGTTTAAAGTGCTATAGGAGCTTATAGGTCCATACAGTCTTCAGTCGGGGAGGATTCAGTGTCTAGGCTGAAACCGAAAAGGATAGTAATGGAAACTGGCTAGACAGGAATTTGAGAAAGAAGGGAATCCAGGTAGAGAGAAGAATGTTGATCAAGCCTGGTAGACAGAGAGCGAGAGTGCTTGTAAGATAGAGGGAAAAATAGAAACTATAACATGGTTGGAGTTTCGAAAGGGATTTGTCTTAGGAGACTAATCCTAGGCAGGAGTGTTCAGCAGCAGGCAGAGCTATGCTAAGGAGTTTGTATTATATTCTGAGATGGAGGGGAACTGTTAAAAATATGTAAAGCAAAGTGGCCTTTTGATCTTCATTCTTAACTAATAAGGATAATTATCACTCTGTTCTGGTATATTATCTCTTCTTTCCTTCCTGTCTTTGATTATTTATTTATTCATTCTTTCTTTAATTAATCAAAAATTTACTTTGTGCTAAGCACTGTTCAAAGCACTGGGGATATAATGCAGAGCTAGACCAGTGAGGTTCACAGGACTTTACATGTTAGTGAGAGTATTGTAAATAACAAGGAAACAAGATAATTCCGGATAGGAATAAGAGCTTTGAAGAGAATGTAACAGTTTTGTGATGATGATTGCAGTGTTGGTGCTGTATAGGCTAGGTGGTGAGGGATGACGTCTTGCTGCAGTTGGCATCTATTTTGTGAAAGTAATAATGTAGGTTCTTACGGAGATGGGAACTGAAGTTGCATAATTGAATGTTGAGGCTTTTTGGTTATGATCTGTGATCTAGAAATCTCTAATCAGTGAGCAGTTGACTCAACCAAATTTTAAAATATCAAATGAGTCTTTTTTAGACTATGGATGTTTGGTGTGGGACCAACATGATAATGACTACTATCAGAAATCACCTCTTTGAGCTGAGATAGGAATAACAAGATGGTGCCATCTACATTAAGAGCTGGAGGCAGAGGGAACAGCCCATACAAAGGCCTTGAGTTGGTAATGAGCTTGGTGCATTTGTGGAACCAAAGACCAGGGTGGCTGGAACCTGGTGAATGGTGGGAAATGAGTATAATAGCGTAGGCAGTCAGGGTTTGGAATCACATAGGGCAGTATGAGCCATGACAGAGTGTTTGGATTTTACTCTGGTTGCAGTGGGGGTTTTAAGTAGGGCGATGAAGTATTCTTTTTTATTAATTTATTTGTTTGTTTGTTTTTGGCTGCATTGGGTCTCCATTGCTGCGTGCAGGCTTTCTCTAGTTGTGGCGAGCGGGGGCTACTCTTCATTGCGGTGCGCGGGCTTCTCATTGCGGTGGCTTCTCTTGTTGCGGAGCACGGGCTCTAGGCACGCAGGCTTCAGTAGTTGTGGCTCGCGGGCTCTGGAGCGCAGGATCAGTAGTTGTAGCGCATGGGCTTAGTTGCTGCGCGGCATGTGGAGTCTTCCCGGAGCAGGGCTCAAACCCGTGTCCCCTGCATTGGCAGGCAGATTCTTAACCACTGCGCCACCAGGGAAGTCCTCCTCATGAAGTATTCTTATTTGCATTTTTAACGTTACTTTATTTGGAAAATGGTTATTGTATGGGGAATGAATTTTAGGGGGCAAGAGTGGAAGGAGAGGGAAACCAGCTGTGTTTATTTCACTAGCCTAGGTAGGAGATGATGTGGGGTGTGGGGAGCTTGTTCTTCAGAGTCGTAGCCATAGAAATAGAGGTAGATAGGTTTGGGATACATTTTGGAGGTAGAATCAGTAGGACTGGATTGGCCGTGGGACATAAAGGAAGACATCAAGAAAGACCCCTTAGATTCTTGTTTGCAGTTGTGTGTATGGTAATGCTATTTGCTAAAATGGGCATGGCATGACTGAGGGAGGCACAGGATTGATTGGGGGGTGGGGAGTGGTGGGAATCGAGCTCTGTTTTGGCAATGTTAATTTTAAGGTGTGCATTATACATATAAATGGACTTTATATGTAGGCAGTTGGATAAACTGTTTTGGAACTCTAGAGAGACCAGTGTTGATGATACTAGCTTGCAGTGATAATTTGAAGCCATGGGACTGGATAAGATCTAGCTCCTAGATCTAGAGAGGGCGCCAAGAGAGCAGAGAGTAGAGGGGGCCTAGGTTTGAGCCCTGGAGCATCTCAACACTTAAGTGACATTTATAGTTTGAGTTAAGGAGGAAGAAATACTTTCTGAAAGATCCTCCAGTGAAGAAACAGGAAAACCAAGAGAGTATGGTGGAATCTACAGGAGAATATTTAGAAGAGGAGGAGAGTTGTCAACAGTTTTGAATTCTGCTTGAACGTCAAGGTGAGGACAGAGAAGGGATCACAGAGATGGCAGGGAGGTCATTGGTGAGCTCAACATGAAGTTTCCTTGCCATGGTTGGGTTGGGAAGTGACTGTGGAGTGGGTTTAGGAAAGAATGAAATGTGAGAAAGTGGAGAGTCGCTAGAAAATTTTTGAGAAACATTTGATACGTATATTTTTTAAAACCTGTGTGCACGGTCAGCCATATGGAGGGGTGGAGGAGTTTGAAGTGAACTTTCATCATTTATCTGTATTCTACAGCTCCTACACTTGAACTTGTAAATAGTTGTAAAATTTCATATTTCTTTGTCTTGACATTTATGTCATCCAACAAAAGTTGGTGACAACAGCATGGTAAGGACACAGTTGATTTCAGAGTGTCACTTGGTGGTGGTGTAAATGGGAAGCTTTCAAAGGGCATGAATTCATGAACTCTAGTACAGACTATTTGTTTCCTTTCATAACTTTCATTTTAGTGTATGAGAAATCCCTTTCCTCCCCTTAGTTTTATGGTGTTTTACTTTAGATACTGTTTATCGTAGAGTCTAGTTTTCCCTGTATACTGTAATGAATGTATATTGTCAATTCTAAGGCAAATGTTAAAAAATTTTAACATCTCTGACAGTGACAAAAAATGGTGTCTTAAATGAGATGAAATGCAGTGTGATGTGAATATATGTGTGTGTGTGTGTGCGCATGTATGTACATACATTGAATGGGATCTGGCCTACTACTAGTTAGATAAATTTGAAGTCAGTATGCATGAGTAGACTAGTTTACTAAAGCCCGTTGTTATCATAGTTCTACCATTGGACTCCTGTATGTTTTGCTATGGTTAACAGTGTTTTCCTTAGAGACCATCAGGGCAGAAGAGGTAGGAGTACAAGGAAAAGTTGATTAGCACAGTTTTAGCTTCTTATTTACCATTAAACCTTTTCTTCAGTGAGTGTTACTGGTAAACGTTAACTTTTCTACAAAAGGAATTTGAGTGCGTATTTCTGTTTGGAGTCTTTTCCCTATTTCCTTTCTCTGCCTCGTAAGAACAGCATTCACGTGGCTACAACAATAGGATTTTGTATGAGAGCCCATAGTAGTTTTCTTGTCAGTATTAATGATTACGCTTTTTTCCCCTCAAGGAAATGCCTTCTGGTTGCTTCACCACTATTGTTTTAGACGTCTTATTTTGGATTTTTCTTCTAAAACTTCCCTGGAATGAAAAACAGTGGTTGTTGAAAAGAGCTTTATTTTATCTGGTATTTTTAATCCCTTGTAAGTGCAACTGGAATTCCACATTTTAAACATTATTTTTAGATATTTTACATTGAATAGTGATATTTTTAACCTTATGTAAAAATACATTTGTACAACTGTGTAGCTGTTCAATATAGGTTGCAATCTTATAAAATTCATTTCCATTTTGGTTCATAGGTGTTACAGTTGTTATATCTTAGGTACTTTCTCACCTTATATTGGTGTTTTATATTCATTGGTGTCATATTAGGTACTCACTTTTTAAAAATTTTTATTGGAGTATTGTTGATTTACAATGTTGTGTTAGTTTCAGGTGTACAGGAAGGTGAATCAGTTATACATGTACTTATATCCGCTCTTTAGGTATTCACTCTCTTATGTTGGTGTTTTGTGATATAAAATTTTAGCTTTGTTGTGGAATATTTTATTCAGACACATTTTCAGAAAATCTTTTCTTAATCACTAGTATATTTTTCTGGTCTTTGGAAGACCAAATTCAAAGTGTATAGAATCTCCAGAGCTTCAGAAGATTTTGAAAGGTAGGGATTTCATTTCAACAGCTTGTTATAAAACTGAAATTTTTCTTTTTTCATTCTTATTCCTTCCTTGTACAAAAAAGAAATACATAATCTCGTCTTATTATATGTATCAATAGTACTAATCCTAGTTTCGATCAGGAGTAAAGTTTGTAAAGTTGGTTCATTTCTGTATTTTTTTTATAGTCATGGGATACAGTTTATGAAGGATTATGATGCATAAATAGAATTCATCCCTTTGAAAATAATGTTGGGAGAGAAGAGCAGTGGTAAGGAGTGGTCCTTATCTCTCAAATCTGAACTTGAGGTTCTGTTTGGTCTAATATAAACTTCTGTTTTATATTTAACATACTTCACCAGAATTCTGTATTTTGATTTAATGCTGGTAGTCATGATTCTGTACTGCTTTGTAGTTCTGTTTGAGTACAACAGTATTCCGAGGTGCAAAGTCAGGTATAGGTGTAAATCTTATTTTTAAAGTGTTAGGCTTTCATAAGCTTATGCAATCTCACCTCTTACATGCCTAGCTATCAGTAATGTTTTTTCCTGGATTTTCTTCTCAGCAACCCGATAGCAGAAGGGTCAACTCTTCTGTTGGATTTTCTGTTTTGCAGCATACAAGCAATGACCCATATTGCTTTGTGGAATTTTATGAACACAGAGATGCAGCTGCTGCATTAGCTGCTATGAATGGGAGAAAAATTTTGGGAAAGGTAAGATAAGAAATGATGGCATCTTATGAGTATATATATTTGCATGTCAAGTTAGTTTGTATTCTTTCTTAGCAAGTTTTTAACAAATATTCAGCTCTGCCAAGCGATGGTTTTGCTTTATTCAGCCTAGTGCTTTTACCAAAATAATCCTGCTTGATAAAATGATTTAATAAGTGGTAAGTGTTGTGATTCATAATGACATGCCTAATAATTTTATTAAATATAATCTTTATTTTTAGGAGGTCAAAGTAAACTGGGCAACAACACCAAGTAGCCAGAAAAAAGATACTTCCAGTAAGTACTCCTGCTGCATTTTACTGTGGAAGAGTTCTAAAATTATCCTTGGCAGCATTACCAGCTCAAATAGGTTTTTTTCTTCCTTTAGTGTTGCCTAAAAAAGGTTTAGTACCTGACTTCTTAAGTATTTGATTACCAAATGCTTTGATTTCAGATCATTTCCACGTGTTTGTTGGGGATTTGAGTCCAGAAATTACAACAGAAGATATCAAATCAGCATTTGCCCCCTTTGGTAAAATATCGTAAGTATCATAATTAATACTATATTCAATAGTGATAGGCAAAATTGTACATGATTAACTTGTATCAGAATTAAGATTTTCTTTCCCTAGTTAGTGTGATTTTTTGTTTGTTTTGTTTTTTTGATTAGTAGATGTTGTTGAAAATGTTAATGTCATTTCAGTGTTTTGGGGTCTTGTTTTCATCTAATCCTGTGTATAATATGTTAAAAATTAAGTGATTTTGTTTGTTATCTTTAAAGCAGATGTTTGGGTGGTAAAACTTATTATAAAGTCCAGCTTTTTGTCAAATGTTTTCAAACTTTGGTGGTTAAAGATATGGGTTAACCAAAAATAAATGATTCATACTGTGTATTAAACTTTTATAGGAGGAATTTATAAATGGGGAAAGTAGGTGAATCCTTGAATATATTGTGAAATTGGAAATGTACATGTTTAATTATAATGATAAATGTGTTTTGATATTTTAGCTGAAAAGTAGCATTATTACAGTAGTAAAATGTTTCAATGTCTGAGCCATAAATGTGGGATTAATTAGTAGATTTTTTTTGTTAGTGGTATTTGATTCTGCTAGGGTAGGGCCCAATTGTGGTTTGATTTTTTTTTTTTTTTAAACAAAGTTGGTGCTCAGATTTTGCTGTATGTTACTTGATCAAATATATTGGAAAATTTAAAGTGTTACAAGTTCTATAAAATGTTTATCACAATTTATCTATCTGCTTAAAATCACTTTATTTTATGTATTTATTTCCTATAGATGGAAGTTAAATGTTTTAGTACTACTTTACAAAAATACGTTGCACCTAAGAACAACAGTATTTCTCTCTACAATTTGTTGTTCTATAGATTTAATTTATTTGGTAGATTTAATTCTTAATTTTCTATTTTGATATTTACTTTGCTTTTTAATCTAGATGTGGTAAGTAGTACTGTTTTAAAAATCAGTATAAAAAATAATACAGGTTGCTGTTTTTCAATCTATATTTATACCTGAGACCTGCAGTTTTTCTAAAGTCCAAGTCACAATTAAAAGTAATAGCATTCTGGTTATTTTGCAGAATTGCTCATAAGAATGGACAGGATCTTGAAGGCTAACTGCAAGGAACTGTGCACACTGGAACTCAGTTGTAGATTTTTTTCTCATTTCTATTTATTCTTATTATACATTATTTATATATACATATTTTAGTATTTACATTTTAACATTCTATATTCAGTGGAGTTCTATATTTCCAATCATTTTAACTTACTCACTAAAATTTCTGTGTAAATTTGTTGTTTTCGTACTGGTGTGCTTAGCATTGTTGTTAGTTTTTTATTCTCCTTTCTTAAATTTCTGAAAATGTCAATTTTTCAAAATTTACAGCTGCCCAAACTCCAAAATGATGGTAGAGAATTGACCAAGAAAAATAAAGAAATCTGTTAACAGGCCATGTATGCCTTTTTAATTCCTATTTTTTCCTCTTTTTCAATTTTTTAATATTTCATATATTTTGTATCACTAGGCAGAAGACATTTAACTATTTAGAGATTGCATGGTAAAGTAGTTAGCATTGTTACAGTAATTTATAGAACCAGTAAACCTTAGAGGACACTAGTGAATAGAATATTAGAAAAGGAAACTATTGTTCCTATTAATCTTCAAATTTGAGCATTTAGTTTAGAAAGCACAGGCTATTTGATTAGGTTGCATGTTTATTACATGTTTTTGTCCTACTGCTTTTTTCTAACAGGTAAAGAAGCGTTAGGGAGAGTTCAGGAATGGCTGTAGTTAATTAGGGCTAACTGGAATTTTATTTAAAAAAATGCTCACAATACAGTGTGTGTGGTTCCTTTTAGTTTTTATTTTGAGGATGACTTTTACTTCCCTCATTTAGCTGTGCTTCTTTTCACAGGGATGCCCGAGTAGTTAAAGACATGGCAACTGGAAAATCCAAAGGCTATGGCTTTGTATCTTTTTATAATAAACTGGTATGTTCTTTCAACTCAATTTGAATTTAATGCAAAATTTAGTTATTAATGAATATTTTTGGATGTTGACTACAAACACAACTATTGTGTAATTTTGTTTTAATAATAAGGTGTAGTTCGTTCTTTTTTTTCATAAGCTTGGAAATAACTGGGAAAAATAGGCTGATTATAATGAAGTATATTGAAGCTTGCATTTGTGACTATGGGTAAGATGTGTTAGAAGTAAAACTCACAACTAGGACAGATGAGCTAATCTCAGAATTTGAAGGGAAGTTAAATTATATTTGTCTTGAGACTTCCCTGGTGGCCCAGTGGTTAAGTCTCTGCACTCCCAACGCAGGGGACCTGGGTTCAATCCCTGGTCAGGGAACTAGATTCCACACGCATACTGCAACTAAGAATTCGCATGCCGCAGCTAAGAAGCTCACCTGCCGCAACTAAGACCCGGCACAACCAAATAAATAATAAATGTTTTTAAAAAATTATATTTGTCTTAACCATGAAAATCTCAATTTTAACTTTCTTAAAATGCTTTTATTTATGTATGTATGTATGTATGTATGTATGTATGTATGTATGGCTGTGTTGGGTCTTAGTTGCGGCATGCAGGATCTTTTGTTGCAGCGTGCAGGCTTCTCTAGTTGTGGCTTGTGGGCTTCTCTCTAGTTGTGGCGCATGGGCTTCTCTCCAGTTGTAGTGCACCACATGGGCTCTGTAGCTGGGGCACGCGGGCTCTCTAGTTGTGGTGCGTGGGCTTAGTTGCCCTGCAGCACGTGGGATCTTAGTTCCCCGACCAGGGATTGAACCCACATCCCCTGCGTTGGAAGGCGGATTCTTAACCACTGGACCACCAGGGAAATCCCTTAACTTTTTAATTATTATCCATATTTTTGTAGCTGGGACGTTAATGACTACAGCAAATTATGTAAGTGAAATTTTAAGCAATTCGTCTTGATTTTTGCATGTATTTAAGAACGAGGTACCAAATATCTAAGCATTTGCATTAACTGTAACATCAGATAATTAAAATGGGCTTTGGTATTAATGTTTTGGAACAGTTTCAACAACTTAAATTATTTACATTTTATTGAAGCAGTAAGATAAAGGGCAGGAGTTGTATCCTTTTTTTGCTTAGATTCATTGCAAATTCACATTACTTCCTAAATTCATTTTTTGGGAATTCCCTGGCAGTCCAGTGGTTACAACTCCTCACTTCCACTGTAGGGGGCATGAGTTCCATACCTAACTCAGTTTATTGTAGAACTCAATTTTACAGCATTCTAAATCATAATGCAGAAGTCTTCCGTCTTAAGTTTTAAATCTTGTGTCATAGTCCATTGCTATTAGAATATAGATTGGGGGGGGTTAGGTGATATTTAGACCATAGTATCAAGAGTTTTTATTTACTTCAGTAAAAGTCATATTACAAATCAACCACAAAATTAAGATATTTGAAAACAACTTTGTCTTTTTTTTGGTGATCAGTGGGATTGTAATGTTCTCCTTTTATGTTTGAATTATAATTTCCCTTGATGCTTAAATGCTATCCTGGGTTGTTTTTTTTTTTTTAATATTTTAATTTATTTATTTGGCTGCACCGGGTCTTAGTTGCTGCACGCGGGATCTTCGATCTTCATTGCAGCATGCAGGATCTTTAGTTGTAGCGTGCGAACTCTTAGTTGCAGCATGTGGGATCTAGTTCCCTGACCCGAGGTTGGACCTGGGCCCCCTGCATTGGGAGTGTGGGGTTTTAGCCACTGGACCACCAGGGAAGTCCCTATCTTGGTATTTTAAAATCTATAAATGGGCTTCCCTGGTGGCGCAGTGGTTGAGAGTCTGCCTGCCGATGCAGGGGACACGGGTTCGTGCCCCGGTCCGGGAAGATCCCACATGCCGCGGAGCGGCTGGGCCCGTGAGCCATGGCCGTTGGGCCTGCGCGTCCGGAGCCTGTGCTCCGCAACGGGAGAGGCCACAGCAGTGAGAGGCCCGCATACAGCAAAAAAAAAAAAAAAAAATCTATAAATAAATATTGCTTTAATGAGTCACTTACTGATAAGATTTATTGGATCCAGAAGTGCCAACGTTTTATTTCATCTTAATGAGTCTTATGAACCACTCTTTTCTGTATTTGTAACTGCTGTTTTTTTTCTTTTTCTCCGTAGGATGCAGAAAATGCAATTGTGCATATGGGAGGTCAGTGGTTGGGTGGTCGTCAAATCAGAACCAATTGGGCCACACGTAAACCACCTGCACCTAAAAGTACACAAGAAAGTAAGATATGTCTCCTTTATATGTTTTTATGGATACTTCACAAAATCATGTATTAATTTAGTCTTAATTTCTTAAAATTGAAATTTTATAAGCATTTCAAGACTCATTTCATCTTCAATATAATTGTGGGAAAATAACTGGGCTTTGATGCGAGTATATTTGGAGCTGTGAACCAGGTGATTTTATAGGTCAGATCATAGTGTCAGGGAGAAAAAATTCTATTTCTCCCTACTGTGAGGCATATCTTAATAGTATATGGTAATCAGTTTTATAATGCTGTATAACCATCAACTTTCTTTTTCTTTTTTTTTTTTTTGGCTGCGTTGGGTCTTCGTTGCTGCACGCGGGCTTTCTCTAGTTGCGGCGAGCGGGGGCTACTCTTCGTTGTGGTGTGCGGGCTTGTCACTGTGGCGGCGTCTCTTGTTGCGGAGCACGGGCTCTAGGCGTGTGGGCTTCAGTAGTTGTGGCACGTGGGCTCAGTAGTTGTGGCTCCTGGGCTCTAGATCACAGGCTCAGTAGTTGTGGCTCATGGGCTTAGTTGTTCCGCGGCATGTGGGATCTTCCCGGACCAGGGCTCGAACCCGTGTCCCCTGCATTGGCAGGCAGATTCTTAACCACTGCGCCACCAGGGAGGCCCCATCAACATTTTTGTTTTCTTTCTGCATATAGATAACACTAAGCAGTTGAGATTTGAAGATGTAGTGAACCAGTCAAGTCCAAAAAATTGTACTGTGTACTGTGGAGGAATTGCTTCTGGGTTAACAGGTATAGTGTCTGGTTTTCTAATCCCCTTCTCTGGAGCTTCATCATTATTAGCAGCAATTTCAGGATAACATAAACCTTAAATATTTTATTTGTATGTTTGTTTTTCAGATCAGCTTATGAGACAGACATTCTCACCATTTGGGCAAATTATGGAAATCAGAGTTTTTCCAGAGAAGGGCTATTCATTTGTCAGGTAAAATCCTACCTTAAGTCTGATCCATTCCTTTCAGTTGTATTATTTGATCCCCTCAGGTATCAGAGTTCGTTATTTTAGTACTTCTTTGCAATGTAGAACTTTAAACTCCTGCATGATGTACTTTAGGAAAATAACAAGTCGATAGTTATAAATTAAGGGGTTTCTGTATTACTTACTAAGTACTTAAAAAAATAAAAAACAAAAAACTTCATTCTCCTCTTATCTTAGATTTTCTACCCATGAAAGTGCGGCCCATGCCATTGTTTCGGTGAATGGTACTACAATTGAAGGACATGTTGTTAAATGCTATTGGGGTAAAGAATCTCCTGATATGACTAAAAACTTCCAACAGGTAATTCAATTTTTCATAGCACTTTTTAAGGTTTCCTTCTTACATATCTACATAAAAGCTTTAGAAACTGTAAAAGAAAGCAAACAAAAAAGTAAAGCATGTAGCTGCTTTCAGTTGATTTTATTAATGCTATTTCAAAAGTGATTATCTTGCGGTATTAACTGAATCTTAATACTTTCTTTTCACAGGTGTCACCACCCCAATAAACTTAGACAATGATAAATAACAGAGTCCTATTCACATCAGGGTGCTTAGTTTTTCTCTTCCTTGTCTCCCACTTTCTTCAAATGCTGTGTTTCTTACTTGTTCCCTAAAACAGTAATTTGCTTTTTCCTAGGTCGACTATAGTCAGTGGGGCCAGTGGAGCCAAGTTTATGGAAACCCACAACAATATGGACAGTATATGGCAAATGGGTGGCAAGTACCACCTTATGGAGTATACGGGCAACCGTGGAATCAACAAGGATTTGGAGTAGAGTAAGTTGTCTGAGTTTTTCCAGGTATAGAAACACATATGGTTCCGACAAAAGGAATTAAAGAGTTGTTTTCCTAGGGAGAGTCTATTGAAACTAAATACATTGAACTATGTGGCATTAACTATGTGGCATTATAAGCATTGTAGAAACCTTACGAAAAGTGATTTGTAATGCTAAAAATTTGCTTTTTATTATCTAGGTGGAAAGGGAGTTTGGGGTAACATGTGATGTGTCCTCCTATCCCTATGAGCAGTTGGTAGAATTTGATTTACATTTCTAATACACTGTTTTATCTACTTGTTTATTCTTTCATGGAAAAGATCTCTGTCTGGATATGTTCAGCAATTTAATGATTTATGCCTGTTGGCTTGTGTGAGAAGTCTCCGAAATGTATCTAATATAAAGTAGCTCACTTTTTTCCCTTTATTGATAGATTGCATTGGTCCCTTGTGCTTTTTCTAGCCAGCCCAAACCTTTATTTTCACCAGTTCTTCCTCCTGTTTACAAAGTAAACTTGTGTTTTTAAAATTGTTTATAAATTGATATACCATGTGTGCCGTATATGATGGGTAGATGATGAGTTGAATCATTTGTCATTTTTAAAAAATCAGTTTTGAGATACTTTTCAGAGAAGTCATATGTTATCTTAGCAAAAATTTAAGACTAATATTGGAATATATATTTTGCATATGTGGATAAGTATCATTTCTTTCCTCTCTGTTTTAAGTATGTTGATTCCTTGTTTATGATTAGGCTCTGCTTGACTTGTATAACTGTATAGATAATTTTTTCTTTGCTTTTGCTGAAGATTTTTTTTTTTTCTTTCTTCCAAGTCAATCACCTTCAGCTGCTTGGATGGGTGGATTTGGTGCTCAGCCTCCCCAAGGACAAGCCCCTCCCCCTGTAATACCTCCTCCCAACCAGGCTGGATATGGCATGGCCAGTTACCAAACGCAGTGAGCTGGGACTCTAAACAAAATGTAATTCATGATAGCTTCAATTTCCTTGTGACACTCTGAAGACATGAAAGTAGACATCGGAAAATGAAAATATTTATTTTAAAAATTGAAATGTTTGGAACCTTTAGCACAGCTTTGCTTTGGTGAAGGACACATGTCTTCTAGTTCTGCCTTTTTAAGTTTTTGTTCATGATGGATATGAACATGATTTTTCTTTGTGTACAAAAACTACAATAAAGTCAATTAAGACAATTCTGACTACAAATTTTGATATAATAGGAGAAATGGGTAATACATTTTGATTCTTAGATACTATTCCATTTTTATCTTGCTGTTCAGTATTTTAACTCACTGTGTTTTTAAAAGAGCAAAAAAGGGAGGATCATGGAAAACTGGGAATCACAAATAAGTTCATCTTGAACCTTGATACTCCCCTCCCCTCCCCCAAGGTGGACCACATTTGAAGTCAGCAGAAAAGTGATATTGAGAAGAAATGCATGATTTTGGAGTCGCTTTGGAGGAAATACTTTCTCTGTGCCTAAAGAAACTGAAGCCAGACTGATAAAAGAAATTTTGCAACCTAAATAAGGAACAGCATTGTCTGACTTACTTGAGCAAATATTGGTGGTCCAGATTAAGACATATTTTTAAAACTTTAAAAAGTGTTGATTATTAAAACTGTAGTAAATTACATTTCATTTTGGGGGAAAAATTCCAAGTATGGTGTTTGTATTAAAGTCAGACAGTCATTCTTATGCTTTTACACGAAGTTTAAATGATATACATTGTAAATATTGAATACAGTGTTTAAAAAGCATGCTTCAACATAGAAGTAGCAGCAATGTAATTATTTGAAGTAACACTTAACACACTCCACTGCATTGAATGCAGTGGATGAATAAGAATGTTTAAGACTGACATTTCCAAGGTTGGCTACTATGTAAAATTAAAATTATACAAATTACTATACAGAAAAAGCCTTAATTTTAATTTCATACAAATCTTTGATGCATTAGTACATTTTAAAATGTCATTGGAAATTAGATTTCTTTTTTTTTCTTTTTTTTTGCTTTACATCATTTGGTATGTAAATACCTTGATTAAAACCTTGTAAACCTATTTCAAGGTTCCTATAAGTTGTATAGTACAGTGTTTTTAAAAAATCTTGGGGTGTTTTTTAAAATTAGATATATTTTGCCCGAGAATTTTTTTAACAAGATTGCTAAAACATCTTATTTAGACAGTTTGATGTACCAATTTATAATTGGATATTCAACTTAAATAGTATACAGAGTTGTGACTTTTATTTTAATTAATTTTTTCCTTGTGGGTAGTGTGCATGGGATGACAAACCTGAGCAGAGGCTGAGTTGTATGAGTGCAGAGTTTGTAAATGAATTGATTGGGTAAGATTGACATTTGCTTCTGAGGTATTTTTCAGGCCATGTGCATAAAATCTGCCTCAAATTTCTTCTATCATAGCAGGAATGTAAAAGAGATAAAAATCCTATGTTTTTGAGTTCTGACAGCTAGGGGGTGCAAATGTTTAGGCAGCGTATTTGAAATGTTCTGAGGTCTGGACACCAAAATGAGAAAACCCTTTACAGTTAAGTAATAAGATTCAGCTAGCACCCACAGATTACTGTTTTTTAAACTTTTGACGTCTTACAGTTAGCTTTAAAATAATGATGGTTTTATAAATTGGTCTCCACAATAATTTTGGTATTTTCCTTCTTCCCCCATTTAGAAATGTGTTGAACATGAAAATTTACAGGGTCTGAAGTTGTTCATCTTTGGGCCAAATTTTTTATGGCACTTTAGTTTTAACCACAGTACTCATCTATTACACTCTTCTATTATAAAATTTACCCTTATTTCTTTTGTTTATGGTTAGTGTCTTTGGGGGATGTTATGGAAAAGTTACTTTATATTTTATAAGGAGAACACTCAAATTAATTATACCTCCTAGTTAAAATTTCTTAAATATATGTGAAACTTGAACTAAAGGTTTTTTTTTATATATATATTGAGAAAAGCCTATTAAACTCTCAATTTACCTTTTTTGGTCTGCCAGTAAACTAAGTAGCTAAATACAGTACCAGCTAAATATAGCTACTTGTATATTCTATGATTTAATAAAATGATCCAGACTAGCTATATTGCATAGTAAACATACAACTGAAGTGTCCTGCGTCTTATCTGAAAGAACAAGATTACATGCTCAGTTCAATTAATGGAAGTTATTTCATTTTAAATGGTTTTAAAAAAATAAAGCTACTTATCCAGATGAAATGCACCATTTTAAAATACAACTGTCAAGCTATTCAAGACTATTTTATAACACAAATTGAGGTCAGTGCTATCTTGATCCAATTTAAGCCTAAGAATCGTTGCATTTTCCACGTTCATTAAAAACAGCAGCAGAGATTCTTCGGCAGGCAAGAAAATGTTTATTTCATAATCACTTTGAGATTTATTTTGGTGATGTGTTTCTGACTGCCATCTTTGCTCTCATCTCTCTACTAGTATTTCCCCCCATGCCATTACCACTTGATTTTTATGTCTGCTGGCAGTGAGAGGCTAAAATGACTGGCCAACGTAAGCCAAAGCTGTAAACAACAGTTGAAGTAAGTCTTTCAATAAAGACTAGACTATATGATAAGTGGCTTTTTCTTATTGTCGTTTATTACATAATTATTCCTTGCAGACTGCCGTGAAATAAGTAATTCCATTTTCTTTTAAGTTCTTAGTAAGGTATATGGAGTATACATATATTCAGGACCTATTTCTGTGTTCTTTATAAGTGATAAAAGTCCATTTGCTTCTGTTGGATTAAAATTTAAATTCTGGGTATGGAGGAGTAGAAATTTGCATCCTTAAAAATGTATGCTCTTGAATATTAATATTGTAAAATCTCATTAGAGACCACAAATAATGGGAACCATAATTTTACCGTTTCTAGATTGAGCTTTGGTAGTACCTATGAGTAAAGATTGCACTCAACAAACAGAAAAAGTAGAAAAAGAATTTAATAAATTATCTAGACACCTTTCTAGCAGGTATACCCAAATTATATCTTACCTATTCATTGAAAATCAGCATTTGGGCTTCCACTTAATACATTATAAACATTGAATTTGCATTTTTAGTATGTATTGGAAAGATGCAAAAGTGATTTAGGCTTTTATTATTATATAAGCCTTTTTTGTTTGTTTTTTGCGGTACGCGGGCCTCTCACTGTTGTGGCCTCTCCTGTTGCGGAGCACAGGCTCCGGATGCGCGGGCTCAGTGGCCATGGCTCACGGGCCCAGCCGCTCCACGGCATGTGGGATCTTCCTGGACCGGGGCACGAATCCGTGTCCCCTGCATTGGCAGGCGGACTCTCAACCACTGCGCCACCAGGGAAGCCCAATAAGCCTTCTTAAGAGGTCTAAATGAGTGGGTTTAAGTGCAGATAAACTAGAAACTGTAATTCACAACATACTTTGTATCTCTTTTAGGGGCGAGAATAACTTGATTTTAGAATTGCCCAAATGTGAATAGAGGAGGGGGAATTATATATAGTCGTTTATCTTAGACAAAAAAGTGGGGCGGGGGGTGCTAATAGTCATGGACCCTTTTGTTGAATTAGGGTTCTGTTAAGGGAAGAGAAGATTAATTCACATAACGTTCATAGTTTGGCTTTTGAACAGTGTCAGAGTAACAGTTGACAAAAGGTATGTATCCAGTAAATGATTTCCTTAGTGTTCCAACCTAGTTCTAATACATAATGCTGAACTTTCACTTTTCCAGATTGTTGCATTTTTCAAAATTCAATAACCATTGTTGCTCTGAGATATTCCTCTGGCAAAGTGATCCACATCTAATATTTTGAAGTCAGCTTGGAAAGTTTGCCAAACATGACAAAAACTGAAGTGCTGTTGGATAGCTGTCAGAGGAAAGCCAGGATAATTTTACATTGCAAAGTAATCTCTTGGGGTGGAGCTGTCCACTTGTCTATCTTGCAGCTGGGCTTAGCTTGCCTTTGGACCTCCTGTTTTGACTGTGTGTCGTTCTTGTGAACTGACAAGAGTTTGCAAACAGTGTGGTTATCAGGTGGTGCTGCAGAATTGTATTTTTGAGGTAAGCCAGGTTTTGCTATATATATATATATCCAGTGGATATCATAACTTGCCCACCCGCAATTTTTTTTTTCTCCTGTTCCTGTATCCTTCTTCCTTGGGTTTTGGTATACCAATGAAGAGAAGTCCAAAACCATCTGGACAAAATGGGCGTGAAATATGTAGCCATATGCAACTGTGTCTGTTATGAAAATTGATACTAATATTGCATAAATTTCAGATTTTCACAGTTCATTTTACTGGTTACAAGTTGTGAGTTGAATTGTCCCATATGTGGTTTATATGATTGCTTTTGCTCACAAAAATAAAGCCAATTCTTAAGTCTTAACATAGCTAAACAAAATAGATACAATAATTTTAGTTAGCTTCTTTTTTTTGAGAAGGACTCAACTTGGAAGAATATTTTTAACTTCCTTTTGCTAGGTTATATTTTAGCATGTTGCCCAGCTCATCCTTGGTTATCTGTTTAATGAGATTGGGAAAGGAGTGGTGACTAGGGTAATGAAGAGGGGAGAAGTCCTTGATTCTGAAGAGCATTGATGTGGGAATAGACAGTCTTGGGCAAGTGTAGTAAACCATGCATGATAATGAGAATTTGGGTGCAGATATTTAATATGTTAGCTCAAACTGCACATTTTGTCAAGAAGACTAGGAGACTTTACCAGGTTATAGAAAATAAAGTATTACCAACATCTTTGTGTCATTTACTGGCCCTGATTGTTTCTTTTCAATTTCCTTTAATGTGTGTTTTATTTTTGTATCTATGTGTGTATTAGAATGTTGGGCACATGCTGCTGTTTTTAAAATACTGCCTTTGAGCATTTTCAGTAAAATGATGGGATTATGATATCCTTCAAAATCCACATTTAGTTTATTATAACCAGGAATCTTTTATTTTTAAAAATGGATAACTTCATTCCCAGGTTGCTTCACTATTTTTCTGTCTTTGGTTATGTCAGTTTTCCTCCATTAGAATGTAAGCTCCATGGGGGCAGGACCTTCTAGTAACTACACAAACCCTAGGACTTACATAAGAATACTTGGCACATGGTAAATACTCAGTAAATGTTTAATGCATGAACATGATTGAGGAAGTAAAAGTAAATGAATATTTTAGTCTCCCTCTTAGAACCAGAATACCACTTGGTGTTCTACTTGAGTAGAACTTGATCAGAATGAACTGAGTGCTTGTTAAAATGCAGATTCTGAGGCTCCACAGTTGTGGGTGAATGTAATCTGAAATAAAATTCATTGGCATGGTTTCCTTCCTTTTCTAGCTGTTGTCAGGGGAAGAAAATCCCATGGGTAGTGGTCACACATTTCCCAGAAAAACTAGTTTTTTAGAGTGCATGATCACTATGATTGCTACCCAATATAGTTTAAGCATCTTTCAAAGGTGATTAGAATGTACACCTGATGGTAATGTACCTGGATGTACCGGGTAGGAACCATAGCTACTCCTGTATAGCACTGTTCAAGGACATGAGTGATACTGGGCCATGGTGTCAGATAGTTTGGGGAGCATTATTTTCTCAGAAGAGGGGCTGCCAGCAAGGCAGAATTGGGTTTCTGGACACGCAGCATCTGAGTATAATAGACTACTTGGAAATAACCATAGGAAGTGACACAGTTGAGATTCTTCAAGTAGCGATTATGTATATAATTGCTATATATATATATATCACATAGACATCTAAAGTTTGTGTGTGCTTCAGCAGTACTGATAAACTGGTTAGGATATAAGGAAATTTCCTAATTGTGTGAGAATAAGAGAGTTTATAAAAGACTTGTAGGAAAAGAGTAGGTAATAATTTTACTAGTATTGATCTCTCATGGTACAGTATCACCTGCAAGTGCACGTTTAAAATAGTGTATTTAAAGTTCAGTCTGCCCTTCTCTCACGAAGGGTAAGTGTTTATTGAATGCCCTATATTCTGTATTTCTAGTTTGATTGGGTCTTAAACGTGTCCTGGAACTAGTGCTGTCAAACGCAAAGGATTAAATTCTAATATATCTGGAAATCACTTGTGTTTACTCCCAGGAATTTACAACCTTACTCAAATTTGTTACCTCATTCAAGCAGATGGCTTTGTCTTGACATTCAATTTGCTGATGCTTTTTTTTTTTTTTTTTTTTTTTAAATTCACCAATTTTGATGTCTTTTTTTATTTTTTATTTATTATTATTATTATTTTTTTTTTTTAATTTTATTTATTTTTGGCTGTGTTGGGTCTTCGTTTCTGTGCGAGGGCTTTCTCTAGTTGCGGCAAGCAGGGGCCACTCTTCATCGCGGTGCGCGGGCCTCTCACTCTCGCGGCCTCTCGTTGCGGAGCACAGGCTCCAGACGCGCAGGCTCAGTCGTTGTGGCTCACGGGCTTACTTGCTCCGCGGTATGTGGGATCTTCCCAGACCAGGGCTCGAACCTGTGTCCCCTGCATTGGCAGGCAGATTCTTAACCACTGCGCCACCAGGGAAGCCCTGCTGATGCTTTTATTAGACCTTCTAGACTGGTGACCAAATGCAAAAGCAGGAAAAAAAAGGAATACATCTCACTTTATAAATCTCGTCTTGCTGTCTTTTTTTTTTTTTTTGCGGTACGCGGGCCTCTCTCACTGTTGTGGCCTCTCCCGTTGCGGAGCACAGGCTCCGGACGCGCAGGCTCAGCGGCCATGGCTCACGGGCCCAGCCGCTCGGCGGCATGTGGGATCTTCCCGGACCGGGGCACGAACCCGTGTCCCCTGCATCGGCAGGCGGACCCTCAACCACTGCGCCACCAGGGAAGCCCTGCTCTCTATTCTTATGCTCGTCTAACCTACCATCTTCGATTTCGACTACTACAGTAGCTTCCTACCTGGTATATATACTTTAAGAAGTTAGGACATGACAGAGAAGTACACACACGTGTACAGCTCTGAACTTTTACAAAGCGAACACGTTCATGTAGTGCCACCGAGATTGGGAAATCGGACATTGACAGCAGTCCCGCAGCCTTCATGCTTTTTTCTAGTTTCTGACCTCCACTCTTCCCCTAAGATAACCACTAGCCTGATTTCTATGATCTTAAATCAGTTTGCTTGTTTTTGAACTATATAACTGTGGCATTAAGCAGTGTATATTCTTTTGTTTCTGAATTAGTGTTAATGGGTTTCTTGTTGCACGTAGCTGAGTTTTTCAGTGTGCTAGTAGTGTGTGAATGTGCTACAATTTATCCATTCTCCTCTCCTTTAAACACTTGGTTTTCCATTTGGGAGTTATGTATAGTGCTGTAATGAATTTTTATAAATCTTAGGAAACATAGTACACATTTCTGTTGAGTATACCTAGGGATGGAAGTCTGGATTATAGGATATGTGTCTGATCAGTTTTAGCAGATGCTGCCCAATAATTTCCAAAAATGGTTGCATCAGTTTGCACTTGCATGCAGCATATGAAAATTCCAGTTACTTCCCGCATTTCCTCAACACTAGATATTACCAATCTTTTTCATTTTTAACTGTTCCGATGTCTTACCTATGTCTTAACCTAAGCTTTTAGCAGTTTTTTCTACACAACAGCCAGAGTGACTTTAATTTTTAACTTACTGTTATATAGGTAACTCTTAAGTGTGATACATAATTCAGAAGATTAAAAAAAGGTATACAGGGGGCTTCCCTGGTGGCTCAGTGGTTGAGAGTCCGCCTGCCGATGCAGGGGACACAGGTTCGTGCCCCAGTCCGGGAAGATCCCACATGCCGCGGAGCGGCTGGGCCCGTGAGCCATGGCCGCTGAGCCTGCCTGTCCGGAGCCTGTGCTCCGCAACGGGAGAGGCCACAACAGTGAGAGGCCCGCGTACAGAAAAAAATATATATATATATACAGTAAAAAATTGTTCCTCCCACTGTCTCCTAGCCATCTAGTTCCCATCTCAAGAGACACTAGTGTTACCAGTGTCTTGTATGTTTTTCAGAGATACCTATATATGAACATTTATTCTCCCTCCCTTTTCCGCATAAATGATAGCGTGTTGTATACACTTTTTAAAAATTTTATTTATTTTTGGCTGCATTGGGTCTTCGTTGCTGTGCGCGGACTTTCTCTAGTTGTGGCGAGCAGGGGCTACTCTTCGTTGCAGTGCGTGGGCTTTTTCATTGCAGTGGCTTCTCTTGTGGAGCACGGGCTCTAGGCGCGCAGGCTTCAGTAGTTGTGGCACGTGGGCTCTAGAGAGCAGGCTCAGTAGTTGTGGCACACGGACTTAGTTGCTCCGCGGCATGTGGGGTCTTCCCGGACCAGGGCTCGAACCCGTGTCCCCTGCACTGGCAGGTGGGTTCTTAACCACTGCGCCACCAGGGAAGCCCTGTATATACGCTTCTGCACCTTTCTTCATTCACTTAATAAATCTTAGTATACAGTTGCATTAATTTTTAATAAACATTTACTAACATGTAGCCTGAAAATGCCTCAATACCTTCCCACTGGACTTAGCATAATAATCTCAAGTCCTTGACATGCTGTACAGCCCTGCACAACTGGGTGCTTTCCTACCCATCTAGCCCTTCTCCCCCTCCCCCCGTTAACAAGCTCCAGTCACCCTGGCTGAGCTTTCCCACCTCAGGGCCTTTGTATATGCCTTCTTAGTCTAGAAAGCTCCTACCACTGTCTACTTGGCTATTTGTATCAGCTTGTCATTTTTTTCAGAAAAGTCTTCCCTGACTGCCTCATTCCCACATCTAATTTAAGGATTGCCCAGTTATACTTTCATTATCCCTTATTTTTTTCTTTATGGTCCTTGAAACAATAGACACAGATAGTTATGTGATTATTTGATTAATGGCATTCTACCAGATTGTAAATTCCACGAGGGTAGTGATTTTGTCTCGTTTGCCACTCTCACAGTGCCTATGTATCAGAAGCTTAATGAATAGTTGTTGAGTGAATGAGTAAGTTTTTATGAGGTAAGTTTGCAAACTTTACAAAGGGCCTAATGGCAAATAATGATGATAAAGTAGGAACAGAAGGGAAATAGATGCGTAGTGTACAAAACTGGAGCGTGGGTCTGGTTAGATCTGTTAGAATGAGAGAAATGCACTGCTACAGGAAGCAATGTGGGTCATTTATTATTATTATTATTCAAGACACAGTTGCTGCACCTTCCACCTTGTCACTCCCAAAGTCAAGTGGGCCATTGAGAGCTTCCTCTGGCAGTCTAGGTGGCTACTGCTGGTGATGGGAGCCTCTCAGTTCTCAGCTGTCTTGGGGGAAAGGCAAGTCAGCTTCCTCTCAGGAGCTGCTGTTGATGTTCCTGAACGTGCTTGTGGCAGTGATTGGAAAGGAAATCAAGAGGGAAGCCGGCCTAGGTGCCAGATCTGCCCTTCTGCCCTTCTCCTGTCATGCACGCCCGCCTCATCCCCTTCTCTACCACTGGCAGCTGTTCCCGTGTTTACAGTTGAATGCACCCTGACTTCTGCTCCCGGATGGGCTAGAATAAGGACAGGGTGTTCAAAAGAAAGAATAAGTAGAGATCTAAGTAAAAATAACATGGAGTTTAAAACGTTTTAAGTTCTGGGAACAATGATCTAGTTGGCTATATACATTTTAAAATTTTGAAAATTTTTAGACAGTTATTTCCATTTTTTTAACTTACCTTAAACTGAAAACTTTACTGTGGACGTAAAAAGCTTTTTTTTTTTTTACCCCCCCAAAAAAAAGCAAAACAGAAAGTAACAAATGTTGATGAGGATGTGGGGAAATTAAAACACTTGTGCACTGTTGGTAGGATTATGAAATGGTGCAACCGCTATGAAAAACAATCTGGAGAGTCCTCAAAAAATTAAAAAGAGAATTACCACATGACCCAGCAATCCCACTTCCAGGTATATATCCAAAAGAGTTGAAAGATTCTCAAAGAGGTATTTATACACCCATGTTTATAGCAGTGTTGTTCACAATAGCCAAGAGATAGAAGCAACTCAGATGTCCACCGACAGATGAATGGATTATACAAAACATATATACATATAATGGAATATTATTCAGCCTTTTAAAAGGAAGGAAATTCTGATGCATGCTGCAACCTGGATGAAGCTTGAAGAAGTGCTAAGTGAAATAAGCCTGTCACAAAAAGAAAATTACTGTGTAATTCCACTTGTATCTAAAGTAGTCAAATTCATAGAGAAAGAAGGTAAAGGGGAGGTTACCAGGAGCTGAAGGGAAGAGAGAAAAGGGAATTGTTTAATGGGTGTAGTTTCAGATTCGCAGGATGAAAACGTTCTGGAGATCTATTTCACAACAATGTGACCATACTGAACTGTACACTTAAAAATGGCTAAGATGGAAATCTTTATGTTGTGTATTTTCAACACAATAAAGTATACAACTTCTGAATTTTATAGCTCACATTAAAAAATAATAAACAGAATCGTTACTGCTTCGGCCTAGGTACTATTTTCCTTTCAGATTTGTAACTGCTCTCAGAATTCTTCTCATTTTCTCTCTGACAGAATTAGTCTCCGTGTAAATTTACTCAGCTTTCTTCTTGTTAGGTGACTGTTCTTAGATAACTTTTCCTTTTGAGAAACAATACTCTTCCACATCTTTGCTTTGTCAAGTTTTCATTTTATGTGACAGAACTTAGTTATTTAAGACATTAGGTGGGGCTTCCCTGGTGGCGCAGTGGTTAAGAGTCCGCCTGCCGATGCAGGGGACACGGGTTCGTGCCCCGGCCTGGGAGGATCCCACATGCGGCGGAGCGGCTGGGCCCGTGAGCCATGGCCGCTGAGCCTGCGCGTCCGGAGCCTGTGCTCCGCAACGGGAGAGGCCACAAAAAGACATTAGGTGAGTTAAGATCTCAGCTAGTCATCAGCTTATTAGTGAATTTCCTCTTACATTGCCTTAAGGTGATTTTAATCTACTGGCATTTTTTTAACCTAATGACATAAAAATATTAGACATGAAGAAATAAGGTAGGCCATCAACCTCAGCAACACTAGGAGAACAATGCCTGCAAAATGTAGCAGATAACAGTCTTCCTCAACCGCTGCATATCCATTAATCCTATAAAGTCAGGAATATGGTATGTTCGCCCTTGGAGAATTTACTGCTGTTTATGTTAAGGGTGAAAAAACTTTCTGGTGACCCTGACTGAAAAAGTTTGAGGGTAGTACTGGCCCAGAACAGACGTGGCCTCAGCTGGAAAGATTGTTCAAGGTTGTAAATAGTGCCTGGCTACAAATTTTACCTGTATCTGTAAATCCCTTCAAAATATGGACTGGATCAAAAATGGCACTTTATAGCCTATGATGTAAATGTGTGGGATTAACAGTTATTAAAGAAGGTATTTTGGTATTTACGACTGGAAGCATGTAAAACTAAGTACTGTTAGTGGATTCTCCTGTCTTTATCAACAGAGATCATCTAACAATCCTGATAAACAGAAATTTGTGGTATTTGCCTCCCATAAAAGGTAACTCCTTTTTATGGGCTGAAAACTTCGGATCTGATGATTGCCAGATCTCTGTGTGGAACTAGTGCCTACTCTTGAGAGGTGCAGCTGTGCAGACTATTTCTAAAGTGCATTTATCCAGTTGCTGGGCCAAGAAAACGCACTGCTTTTCAGCTTGCTTACAAACTCATTTAACTGTATATGCATACATGTGAATGCCTATAGGTGAATATGTACATACATGTTCATTTGTGTATACACACATGTATTTTTCCACCCCAAGTATCTTCAAGATCTGAGTATGGTTTTGTATATTATTTCAGCTTTTTTCTCTTTTTGGTTTAAGGTGCAAAAACTCACATGTAATGTTCCTTTAAAATCTGATAAAAATATCAAACTTGAGAGCCACAGTACATTTCCTGAGAATTTGGTCAATGAACGTCTAAGAAGTAGTGATTCAGAGAAGTTTCTATCTGGCTAAAATTTAGGCAAGAACGACATGATCTGCAGTCCCTGTATTTTGTCAGGTGATTTTCTTATATGTTTACCACCATTTTTAACATTTTCTTCAACTACATGTGAAACGGCTATAAAATAGCGTTTAGGTGAAATTTGATGGCTGATCAAATGGTACTTGGAAATGGTAAATGGGAACATCTTGATAAATGATCTGTCTTTTGAAGATTGCTTTCTGCCTTGGTTAGGTTTTATGATTTTTAAAAGCATTTAAAAGAGTTCTGGAGATTAGAAGCATAGATGAATAACCAGATACTTTAATTAAAATCGTTAAAACTTTTGTATTTTTCAATATCAATTAGGCTTGGGTTAAAAAATAATTTTTTAAATGTTCATTGAATTCTGCCTTATGGAACTGATTAGTTCACAAAATGTCCATTGTTTTTACTAAGTACTAAGGAACATTTGTGGATGTGTTATATTATGGCCGTAAACTTTAGTAATGTAACTTTTTGCTTTTATAAAATGAATTTCTTTTCATCATGCCAGATTTTATATATCCAAAAGGTGAAGTATATATTTGTCTTAAAAAGTAGTCACCTGGGCTTCCCTGGGGCGCAGTGGTTGAGAGTCCGCCCGCTGATGCAGGGGACGCGAGTTCGAGCCCCGGTCCGGGAAGATCCCACATGCCGCGGAGCGGCTAGGCCCGTGAGCCATGGCCGCTGAGCCTGCGCGTCCGGAGCCTGTGCTCCGCAACGGGAGAGGCCACAGCAGTGAGAGGCCCTGCGTACTGCAAAAAAAAAAAAAAAAAAAAAAAAAAAAGTAGTCACCTGTAATCCTCTTCACAAATGCTGATTCTTTTCAAGTCGTTTTTGAGATTGGTTTATGGTTTATAAGCCACACCCGTAAATTGGCCCAGCTATTTTACAGCTGTGTCTCGCAGCCCCCCACCAGCATTTCACCACTGTATCACCCATGTCATTCTGCTGATTTCCATCAAATGGCTTTTAGCAGTTTCCCAAAACTGGTTACGGCCGCAAGATATTGCTCACCATTAGACGTACCCAGGGAGAAGTTTTTTTGTAAGGTCTGAGCAGTCGCAGCACCCCGTTGTCTCAGGAATGCTGAGGAATGTCTGCATGATCACACAGAATGTACCACACTTAGTGGGAGATGTGTGTTGCAATACGATTGTTCAAGAAAAAAAAACTTATTATGTCATGGTCATTCCTTATTTGTGCATGAGTTTGTGTGCAAAAATGCACTTCTTTTTACCTTTTTTTTTTTTTTTGGCTTTTCAGAGAGCAGTTTTCATCTGGATTTTAAGGAAGGTCTGGTTAAGATACTTGAAAATGCCAAACCCTTTCCTCGTTTAACATTTAAAAATAAGATGAGGAACATAGGCAGAACACTCTATGACATAAATCACAGCAAGATCCTTTTTGACCCACCTCCTAGAGAAATGGAAATAAACCCAAAAATAAACAATTGGGACTTAATGAAACTAAAAGCTTTTGCACAGCAAAGGAAACCATAAACAAGATGAAAAACAACCCTCAGAATGGGAGAAAATATTGGCAAACGAAGCAACTGACAAAGGATTAATCTCCAAAATATACAAGCAGCACATGCAGCTAAATATCAAAAAAGCAAACAACCCAATCCAAATATGGGCAGAAGACCTAAATAGACATTTCTCCAAAGAAGATACACAGATTGCCAATAAACACATGACAGGATGCTCAACATCACTAATCATTAGAGAAATGCAAATCAAAACTACAATGAGGTATCATCACCTCACACCGGTCAGAATGGCCATCATCAAAAAATCTACAATAAATGCTGGAGAGGGTGTGGAGAAAAGGGAACCCTCTTGCACTGTTGGTGGGAATGTAAATTGATACAGCCACTATGGAGAACAGTATGGAGGTTCCTTAAAAAACTAAAAATAGAACTACCATACGACCCAACAATCCCACTACTGGGCATATACCCTGAGAAAACCATAATTCAAAAAGAGTCATGTACCACAATGTTCATAGCAGCCCTATTTACAATAGCCAGGACATGGAAGCAACCTAAGTGTCCATCGACAGATGAATGGATAAAGAAGATGTGGCACATATATACAATGGAATATTACTCAGCCATAAAAAGAAACGAAACTGAGTTATTTGTAGTGAGGTGGATGGACCTAGAGTCTGTCCTACAGAGTGAAGTAAGTCAGAAAGAAAAAAACAAATACCATATGCTAACATATATATGGAATCTAAAAAAAAAAAAGTTCTGAAGAACCTAGGGGCAGGACAGGAGTAAAGACTCAGATGTAGCGGGTGGACTTGAGGACACGGGGAGGGGGAAGGGTAAGCTGGGACGAAGTGAGAGAGTGGCATGGACATATCTACACGACCAAATGTAAAACAGCTAGTGGGAAGCAGCCGTATAGCACAGGGAGATCAGCTCGGTGCTTTGAGACCACCTAGAGGGGTGGGATAGGGAGGGCGGGAGGGAGACGCAAGAGGGAGGGGATATGGGGATGTATGTATACGTATAGCTGATTCACTTTGTTATACAACAGAAACTAACACAACAATGTAAAGCAATCATACCCCAATAAAGATGTTTAAAAAATAAAAATGGTCTACATCAAAAAATAAAAATACGATGAGGGAACAGTGTTACAAAGTAGACACCAGGAACAGCGATTTTTTTTGTGTGTGTGTGGTACGCGGGCCCCTCACTGTTGTGGCCTCTCCCGTTGTGGAGCACAGGCTCCGGACGCGCAGGCTCAGCGGCCATGGCTCACGGGCCCAGCCGCTGCGCGGCATGTGGGATCTTCCCAGACCGGGGCACGAACCCGTGTCCCCTGCATCGGCAGGCGGACTCTCAACCACTGCACCACCAGGGAAGCCCAGGAACAGCGATTTTTAAAAATCATTTTTTCGTGGATGTGAGGCATGTGTATAAAGAGTACCAGGAGCCCAAAGACCTGAATTCCAGTCCTGTTTTTTCAGTTGTACCTGTGACATTGAACCGTTCTCCAGACCTCTCTGAGACTCAGTTTTCTACATCTATATTCCTGTATCATGAGGTTTAGGGAAGATCCAATGAAAATGTGTGTGAATGTGCTTGTTTAATCCACGGAGACCCACAGTTTTACTTGCAGCTGAATTAAGACCCCTTCAAGGGGTTGTTAAATGAGAACAGTATTTAAAACCATACTTAGAACCGTGCCACACACATACAAAGTGCTCAGTGAAATCTAGCTGTTATTGTTATTGGTGATATCACCAAGTCTTCTTACCTCTTTTGTTATGTACTAGACACATGATGATTACTAGAATTTTTAAAATTAATTTTTATTTTAAAGTGATGTATAATAGCTTAAAAAGTCAAACAGTACAAAAAGCCAAGGAAGAGAGCACTCCCCTTCACCATCCTCTCCCAAGCTTACGCCTCAGAGGCCATCGTTTAAATTTTTAAACTGTTTCTTCTGATATTTACCTCCACATGACAGGAACAATATACAATACTGCTGTCTCTTAAGGCAACAGTCTTAGAATTTTGCTGCTGACTTGCCATTATGGTAGATGAGTATTTCGCTGTCTTACTTTTCGTTCTCCTCAATCCCCCTCCCCCAAATGTATCCGTTTACAGTTAAAAGCGTTTATGACTCTGTCATTACTAATTACAAGTCGTATATTTTGGTTGTTTTCTTTCTTGTACTCTTTGGGGTTTTTCCTGGAGTTAATAATTGACTGATTTTTCTTTGCTTAGTTTTCTATAAACTTGTCACTAATTTTAACCAAATAGAGCCACAGATGTATCAAATGCTTTTCAATACAATGTCAAAACATTCAAACTCATCAAATGAGGCTCCTGGAGCCTTCACTGTCATGCTTCCCTCTGGACTGGCTGTCCTGACTTTACCACATGCCCACCGGCATCCCAACAGGGACTTTGCCTCTCTTTGATGTTGGGTTCCCTGTTCCTAGGAGCCTGAGTTTTCCCCTCTTTTTGCATTTTCTTTTATTGTTGCACCATATCCTCCAGTAGTTTTCCAACAAGTCCAATGAAAATTTGACTTCTGAACCTTTGTATGTGAGCTGGTTTTGATCTTTGCAATTAAAAAATTTTTTTAACAATTTTGTTGAGATGTAATTTATATACCATAGAGCAAGGGTCCCCAACCCCGAGCCGTGGACCGCTACTGGCCCGCAGCCTGTAAGGAACCGAACCGCACAGCAGGAGGTGAGTGGGGGTCGAGCGAGTGAAGCTTCCTCTGCAGCTCCCCGTCGCTCGCATTACCGCCTGAACCACATCCCCCCCTTCCCCGCCGAGGAAAAATTGTCTTCCACGAAATCGGTCCCTGGTGCTAAAAATGTTGGGGACAGCTGCCATAGAGTTCACCTATTTAAAGCATACAATTACATGATTTTAAGTATATTTACAGAACTGTGCAACCGTCACCATAACCTAATTTTAGGACTTTTTCATCATCCCCAAAAGAAAGCTTGTACCTATTAACAGTCACCCCCCCGCATTCCTTCTTTGCCTCCAGGCTTAGGTAACCACTAATCTACTTTCTGTCTCTATAGATTTGCTTATTTCGAACTTTATCTAAATTGGATCATACAACATGTGGTATTCTGTGATGGTTCTTTCATCTAGTGAAATATTTTTCAGGTTCATGCATGTAGCATACATCAGGGCTTCATTCCTTTGTATTGTTTAATAATATTCTGTTGTATGGATACACCACATCTGTTTATCCCTTCATCAGTTGATGGACATTTGGGTTTCCACTTTTTGGCTATTATCAATAATGCTGCTTTGAACATTCATACACACAAGTTTTAGTGTAGACAGTTGTTTTCATTTCTCTTGGGTAGATACACAGAAGTGGAATTTCAGAGTTATACGGTAATTTCATGTTTAACTTTTTGAGGAACTGCCCAACTATTTCCAAAGGGGCTACACCATTTTACATTCTCAACTCATAGGTGATTTTACAAACAGCTTTATTGACGTATACATGATATACGATGAAATGCACATACATAAAGTATGCGATTTAAGTTCTGACAAACGTATACACCTGTGAAGCCATCACCACAATCAAGATAATGAACATATCCATCACCTCTAAACTTTCCTTGTGCCCCTTTGAAATCCATCCTTCCCACCTGACCCCCCACCCCATTCCACTCCCTATTATCCCCGAGCAACCACTGATCTACTTCCTGTCACTATAGTTTAGTTTGCGTTTTCTAGAATTTTACATAAATGGAATCATACAGTAAGTACCCCTTTTGGCTTTTTTACTGAGCATAATAGTTTTGAGATTCATCCATGCTGTTGAATGTATCAATAATTCATTATTTTTTAATATTGATTCTGTTGTATGTATATACCACAGAATGTCCATCTCTTCAGCTGTTGATGGACATTTGGGTTGTTTCTGGTTTGAGGATATTACAAATAAAGCTGCTGTGAACATTCATGTACAAGTCTTTGTATAGATATATGCTTTTATTTTTCTTGGGTAAATACATAGAAGTGGGATGTCTGAATTATACACTCGGTATATGTTTGACTTTTAAAGAAACTTCCAAACTGCTTTCTGAAGTGGTTATACCATTTTATATTCCCACCAGCAGTATGCTTTTTGTAAGTTTTTTGGAAATTGTCTGTTTTGAAATTTCGTGCTGGTGTACTTTGTTGTAGGTGTGTCATTGTGCCCATTTTGTGGGCTCTTTCAGTTTGGAGATGAGTTTTCTCTAGTCTGGACAACCTTCTTGAATTGTATCTTTAATTTCCTCTCCACTATTTTCCTTGTAATGTGTTTCTAGAACTCCTGTTACTTGGACTGATTCTCTACTAGTTTTCTTTCTCTCCTATTATACATTTCTTCATTTGTTCTACTTTTTAGGAGATTTCCTTGACTTTTTCTTCCAACCCCCTTTAAAAAATATTTTGTTTTTATATTTATATTCCAAGCTCTGTTTCTTGTTTTATGGATGCAATAACTTCACTCTCTCTCAGGTAAATACAGTTTTTAAAAAAAGATTTATTCTACTCTCTCTATTGTCTTTCCCCTGAATTCTCATCTTGTTTGTTCTGGTCTCTCATGTCAGAGGCATTCCTTAAACGTCTGTGATCCTCGCATACCCCTCATATTTGAGAGGGAGGCATCAAAAGCTCTCAGAAGCTGTATGTGTGTGAAAGAGGCTTGTGGACGGTGTACTTCTTTATGATTAGTTAGATGTGATAACTTTGGGGAATCCCCAAACATTCATATCTATTGTGTTTTGTTTTATTTATCAGCAACTTGCTGCTGGCTTTCTGGATGCAGGGAGGGGAAGGGGCCTCCCAGTTCAGGATGCAGACCTTCACTTAACTCTCATACAGCCCAGAGTCTCATTTGCACCTCAGCCTGGCCAGTGGTCCCTAAGTCCACAGCCTCTGTGCCTCCACATTTCCCACAACAATTTCTGGTTTCCTGGGCTAAGGTGGGAGCGAGGCTGAGGCCTCCTTATACAGAGATTGATCCAAAACCCGTTTTCAGCCCTTGCCTGCCCTGTGGTCCAGAACTCACGTGTGGCTCTGCAGTGTACACTGGCCCCTCACCAGCGCCCAGCTGCCTGCATCTGGTGGTAGCTCCTTTATCTTGTTAAAGCAGTTTCTGCTGCTCCATCTGCTTTCAGATTGGTTGACATTTTATAATACTGTAAATCAACTATCCTTCAATTTAAAAAAGAAGAAATATCTCTTCCATTATTGCCTCCTTTCCAGTACCCTCGTCCAGGCAGGTTTGTACCTTATTATAAAAATATACTGTATTGGGCTTCCCTGGTGGCGCAGTGGTTGAGAGTCCGCCTGCCGATGCAGGGCACACGGGTTCGTGCCCCGGTCCGGGAAGATCCCACGTGCCGTGGAGCAGCTGGGCCCGTGAGCCATGGCCGCTGAGCCTGCGCGTCCGGAGCCTGTGCTCCGCAACGCGAGAGGCCACAACAGTGAGAGGCCCGCGTACCGCAAAAAAATAAAAAAATAATAAATAAAAAAAAAAATATATATATATACTGTATTTGTAAGGTCTTTTCTGTCATCTTAGTGGAGTTTTGGGAGAGAGGGGTTAAGTATTTCTCCTCTGGATTCATCAGCACATTTTTGTTGAGTGCTCACTATGTGACAAGCACTCTTCTAGGTGCTGGGACAGCAGGGCTTACATTCTAGGGAGAGTGAGAGTAGAGTGAGTGCAGGTACTGTACAGAGAAACAGACAATACACAGACATAGGAAGTAAGTTCCAGTACGTTAGAAGGTGGTGTGCGCTATAGAGAAACATGGCAGGAGTGGAGGAAAACGGGGCGTGGAAGTACAGGCGTGGGATTGCCATTTTAAACACCGATGAGGTGACATTTGGTTAAATACCTGAAGAAACTGAGAGCGCACGCCATGCATACCCAGGGCAGAGTGTTCTAGACAGAGGGAAGAGCCAATGCAAAGGTCATGAGGTGGGATTGTTGGGGGGTGGGGTTGAGGGATAGGGGGAGGTTTCGCTGGAACAGATGAGTGAGGCGGGAGAACGGGAAAGGAAGTCAGAGGGGAAGAGAGGTCCCGGTCATGGGGGGTCTTGTCAGTCTTTATAAGGTCTTGGGCTTTCTCTTGGGGCCACATGGGGAGCCACTGCAGCTTTGAACAGAGGGTTGACATGGTGAGACTTCCCTTGTGTCTAAAGGCTCACTCTGGTTGCTGTGTTTAGAATAGACTATGGCAATTGGAAGCAGAGTGACCTGTTAGGAGGATGCTGTAGCAAACCAGGGCACTGGATGGTGACTTGGACGGGGCTGATGTGGAGATGGAGATGGTGCAAGCGTGGGCTTCTGGATTTATTTTGAAGGTGGAACCTGCAGAGTTACTTGATGCACTAGATGTGAGGTGTGAGAAGAAGGATGATCAGAAGGGACTCCGAGATAATTGGTCTGAGCAACTGCAAGAGTGGAGCTGTCTTCAGGGAAGAGGAGAAGGCTGCGGGTAGTGTGGGTACTTGTGGGCAGGAAGAGACAGATCCGTTTTGGACACACTCAGTTTGAGATGTCTTAGTCAGCATCCAAGAGGAGATGTCAAACAGGCAAGTCCAGGCTGGAGATGGAAAGGTGGGAGTTCTGTGGTCTGAAAATGGTGTTCCAGGGAATTCCCTGGCGGGCCAGTGGTTAGGACTTAGCACTTTCACTGCTGAGGACCCGGGTTCGATCCCTGGTCGGGGAACTTAGATCCCACAAGACAAGTGGTGCGGCCAAAATAAAAAGTTAAAAATGGTATTTCACACGTACTTGGGTGAAAATGATGTGTCGATACATGTTCGCCACTTGTCGCAAATGTACCACCCTGGTGGGGTAGGTTGATGGTGCGGGAGGCTGTACTGGGGGCGGGGAGTGAGGGGTGCATGGGAACTCTGTGTACTTTCTGTTTAATTCTGCTGTGGAACCAAAATTATTCTAAAAAACAAAGTCTATTTTTATTTTTTATATTTTTAGCAGCGTTGCACGACTTGCGGGATCTTAGTTCCTCGATCAGGGATCTAACCTGAGCCTCCTGCAGTGGAAGCGCAGAGTCTTAACCACTGGACAGCCAGGGAAGTCCCCAAAGTCTATTTTTTTTTAATGGTATTAGAAGCCATGAGACTTGATGAGATGGTCAAGGGAGTAAGTGTGCAAGACGAGAGATCCTAAAATTAAGCATGCAGTGCTCACCTTTAAGTGGAAGGAGAGGTGGCGGTGGGGACAGCAAACGTGGTGGAAGGAACACCAGGAGAGAGTGGTGTCTTGGAAGTCAAAGGAGGAAAGTGGTTCGAGAGAGGAAGGCATCAACAGGGTCCGATGCTGACAGTGGCTCAAGTAAGACAGAGATGGAACTGACTTAAATTTCCCAAGGGGGATGCCACTGTGATCTTGCAAGAGCAGTTGAGTGGCGTGGTGGAGAAGCAAGCAGACCGGAGAGGGCTTAGGAGAGTGGAGGAGAGGAATGGGAGATGATGAGTACAGACAACTCATTTGAGGCCCTTTATTGAGAAGTGCTGCAGTGAAATAGAGCAATAGAGAACTGCTTTGTTTTGTTTTTGTTTTTTTGGGTTTTTTGCTTTGAGATTGGAGAAATACAAGTATGATTGCATACTGAAATAATTAACCTGCCTTTGTTTAGCAGGAATCCCGACTTGAATCCTAAACATACATAAAGGTCTTCCTTTTTCAGGTGTATCTTCATGGATGCATCATGGTACAAGATAGAGTGTGCTGTGCCAGGAAGACCACTTTCCTATGACTCAGGAAACCTAGCATCACTCCTAGCCAAAGCCATCTGGGCCTCAGTTTCCTGATCTGCAGTGTAATATGCTGATCTCCAAGGATCCATCCAGCTGTGATATGCCATGAATGTGTGACTTGAAAAGCAAGGGAGATCAAAGGTGGGAAAGGCAGTCAATGTCTGCTTGCTTCTTCCACGGGAGATTAAAGAAAGCACAACTAACGTTGTAAAGACGTGGGCTTAAATATTTGTAGATTAAACCTAGTAGAGATTTTTTTTTTTTTTTGCGGTATGCGGGCCTCTCACTGTTGTGGCCTCTCCCGTCGCGGAGCACAGGCTCCGGACGCACAGGCTCAGCAGCCATGGCTCACGGGCTGAGCCGCTCCATGGCATGTGGGATCTTCCCGGACCGGGGCACGAACCCGCATCCCCTGCATCGGCAGGCGGACTCTCAACCACTGCGCCACCAGGGAAGCCCCTAGTAGAGATTTTGATGTTTCCAACTACTGATCCCCTCCCCCCCGCCCCACTGAAAAGCATATTCACTGCAGAAATTTTGTAAAACATGAAAATATAATAATGGAAATTAAAATCACCCATTATCCCATCATCTAGAGGTAAATGCTAGTAACATTTGGGAATCGTTTCCATAAAGCTTTCTATCCATAAATATACTATATTTCCTCTCCTCTCCTACTAAAAACTCTCTATATTTGTATCCTGCTTTTTTCAATGACAGCTTCACAAGCACGTTCCCTACATCAGCAGTCCCCGACCCTTTTGGCACAAGGGACCGGTTTTGTGGACCACAGTTTTTCCATGGATGGGGGAGGGAGGGCGGGGGCAGGAGGGTTTGGTTCAGGCGGTAGTGCTAGCGATGGGGAGCAGTAGATGAAGCTTCACTTGCTCACCCGCCACTCACCTCTTGCTGTGTGGCCTGGCTCCTAACAGGCCTCGGACTGGTACCCATCCACCGCCCGCGGGGTGGAGACCCCTGCCCTACATCACCAAATACTCTTCATTCAGTTCTTACAACTGTTCAATATTCCATCATAGGAATATACTGTAACTTAGTCATTCTATTAATGGACATTTATAGCTACCATTAATAGCACTGATAAAAGAAGTGTTATGATGTTCAACTTTGCACACAAATCTTTGTGTTTCTATTCTTTCTTTGGCATAAATGACCACTTGTAGAATTATTCACTGGTCTGATTGGTATAAACATTGTGAAGGCTCTTATGCATGTTTCCAAACATCATCTTAACATATCTGCCTCTCTTGCCTTCCAGAGAGGTTGTTAACAATTTACTTTCCCGCCTTCACTGTGTGTGTCAATTGCATCATGCTGTTCTAACCCTGCCAACTTCCTATAATTCCTTTTTAAAATGCCACTTTTCACCACGTATAAGCTAAAGTTTATTATTTATTAAAACAGCATTGTAGGGGGAGTAAGTCAGATTACATGTGTGCCTACATGTACTGGGCACTATACCAGGTGCTTTCTTGTTTATTGCTAGTGAACAGCACACCCTTAGAAGGTGGGTGGCATCCTTTCTTTGTCCAATCCTAGGATGCTGTGTTTAAAGACACACAGCTGGGGAATCCCTGGCAGTCCAGTGGTTAAGACTCTGCACTTTCACTGCTGAGGGTGCGGGTTCGATCCCTGGTCAGGAAACTAAGATCCCACAAGCTGCGAGGTGGGAGTGGGGGTGGGGTGGGGGGATGGGGTGGGGGAAGACACACAGCTGGTCTGCTATATGGCCAGGATTGGTAACCAGGTCTCTTGGCTTCAAGCTGTGCACTTATGTATTTACTTAGTTTACTATATCTCATCTGCTTCAAATGGCTGAGCATATTCTTTATAAGAGACTAAAATATATTTTATTGTAAAAGACTTAAACGTATTCACAGCTTACCAGTTTTTTTTTTTTAAGTTTTTGAGGATTAAAAATGTCAAACTCGGGCTTCCCTGGTGGCGCAGTGGTTGAGTACGCCTGCCGATGCAGGGGACACGGGTTCGTGCCCCGGTCCGGGAGGATCCCACATGCCGCGGAGCGGCTGGGCCCGTGAGCCATGGCTGCTGAGCCTGTGCGTCCGGAGCCTGTGCTCCACAACGGGAGAGGCCGCAACAGTGAGAGGCCCGCGTACCGCAAAAAAAAAAAAAAAAAAAAAAGTCAAACTCTAGAGTCAATGATCACTCTGAAATTCTGCTTTGCCAGAAGACATCCTAGTCCCCAGTGAAAGTTATTCAACCAAAGGTGAGACCAGCAGGGGTAAGACCAGCAGGGGTAGGAAGGGGCCAAACCACTTGTCCTCTTCTTGCTCAGACTGGCTACCAGTGTTTGTAAAGGCTTGAGATGAGCTACAGAAAGTGAGCAATGCTATTTTTTCTTTTTTATATCATTTATTTGGCTGCGCCGGGTCTTAGCTGTGGCATGCGGGATCCTCGTTTCAGCATGTGGGATCTAGTTCCCTGACCAGGGATCAAACCCGGGACCCCTGCATTGGGAGCACGGGGTCTTAGCCACTGGAAGCCCCTGAGCCATGCTGTTTGGATGGAGAGTACCTTCAGCCATTGCAAACCACAGGCAGAACTTGAATCACGTGGGAGGGATGTGTGTGTGTGTGTGTGTGTGTTTTCTTTTGGCAAGCCTTAGGAACTGTGAGGCTCTATGCTTCTATACATGGTCTGCACAGCACATGTTGAAAACTGGCTTTTGCATCTTCAGACACTTGAAACAGGTATTTATAGAAATTTCATGAGGACAGTCTTTTCATGCACCGAAACAAATTTTAAACTGTGAACATTAAACCATGGGCCTTTATTTTTGTACTCACTATCTGATATGCTAACAGGACAGTAAAAGTGATTTGAAGCTGTTCTATTTTCCCTTCATTTCAGAAAGCTGTTCCAGCTAAGGCTGGCCGCAGTCTTAGCTTAGGACAGATTCATAAGGATGTCCTAGGCCACAGCAGGTTTTTTTCCGGACACAGCAGGGGTGCACCTGGAAAGTGGCATAACATTTAGCTGTGCCTAACTTTCACCCATTGTGCCAGTCTCCCTACTTCCTGCGTTAGAATTACTTGTAATTTGGTCTCTGGAGACGCTTTCTGGGGAGGTGCTGCACAAATTCCCTGGTTATTGTTACCTCATTTGTATGCAGGACTCTGTAGAGTTTGAAAGTCCTACTCTTAAAATGGCTGAACACGCTGCCTGGAGTTTAAGCATCACGTTCAATCCCGTTATAACGGAGAGGAAGCTGGCAGGAGCCCAGGGTCGTAGGAGGCCGGCAACAGGAGACGCTTTAAAAACCAAGCTTTTCAGCTTGATTCTAACTCTGCTCCTGGTCACAATAGCCTGCCTCCTCGAGTTGCAGCTGAAAACCCGCAGCAGAGGGGCAGGGTGCTTAGAAACACTCTGAGTAAAATACTTTGAGAGGGGAAGGAAAGGTAGGGAGAGAAATGAGAAACAACCGTAGAAGGCCAGAGATGGGGGTGGGATTGGGGCTGAAGGAGTGGGTAGAGGGAGGGAGGAAAAATTAGCGGAATGGGAAGCTCAGAATAGAAGACACAAAGGAAAATGCCAACCAGTGAAAATACTGAGAAAGGATGGGTGGAGGGGGGGACCGACGACTGGGGAACAGTTTAGAAAAATAGCAATTAGTACAGCTAAAAATAAAGACTAATTTAGAGACAAAGCCAGATACACAGGAAAAAAGTAGGACTCGCCAGAAGGACAATTCCTCGTAAACCAAATCCTCAAGAAAATGGGGCTAATGATACCCCCTCTTGGGCTGTTTTGCAGAAGAAATGAGGTAATAGATTCGAGTGGAGCTGGCGGCCCTAAGCAGGTGACTGGCGGCGGGAGAGGAGAAATCAGAAGTAGAGCGCAGTGCGGCCCCAGTGATTCCAAGCGTTGAGCGCAAAGGCCCCGCCGAAAGGTGCGCCACGTGTCCCGAAAGTTAGTGTCTCCGGCCAGCCGGTGTGCGGGGCAGAGGCATAGCTCCGCGCTGGAACCTGAGGGGTTCCTACGGAATTCCCCCGAGGTCCGCCCTTGGAGCCTCAAGACCAAGGGCAGAAGGCGCCCAAATTTCGGCGCCCGCGCAGCGCGGCCCGGGAGAGGGCGCCCACCGGCTCCGGCTCGGCTTGCTCCGCCCGCAGACACCGCGGCCCGGGTCCTGGCGACGCCCTGCTGGCTTTCGCGGCCGTGGGAAGGCCCAGCGCCCACGGAGTCGCGGGACGGGCAAGCCCGGGCGCGCAGGGATCCTGGAACCCGAGGGCAAGGAGGCGAAGGCCGTGGGCCGCACCTGGGTTTTGCAGAACCACGAGGCCTCAGCTTCCCGGTCTCTGGACCAGGAGGTGACCCTCGCCGGCCGCCCGGAAAAGCGCGCTGAGCCACGAAGCGCAGTGCGCCGAAGGCGCCGCGTCCGTTTCCCAGGGCTGCAGGGAGAGGTTGGGAGGCAGGGATGGACGCTGGAGCTGGGGGCAGGGTAGGGCGGGGCTCGGGCGGCTTCTCTGGAGAACCCCGCCGGGCGGCGAAGGGTCCCCGGGACCCGCGAACCGCCTGGGCAGGCTTCCTAAGTCCCGGGCGGCGCGGACTACTTCCGAGAGAGTGCGCTCCGTCCTGGGATCTGGGCCGGGTCCCGGCGTTTGGGAGTCACCCGGGTGCGCCCTGCCCGCCCAGGCACCCCGGGGCGGGCCCGCAGGGCCCCCTCCTGGGCGGGCCGGTAGGGCGCACGGAGCGCGCCACGCGGCGTCTGGACGGGAGGAGGGCGTCAGGGTGGGGGCCGCACACTCCGGGGCGGTGCTGAGCGGGCTCCTCCTCCTCGCCTTCCTCCGGCTCAGCAGCCGCGCTGCCCAGCGGATCCTCCTTCCTCCCCGGGTTGCCCGCGGCTATGTTTAACCGCGCCGTGAGTCGGCTGAGCAGGAAGCGGCCGCCGTCAGGTAAGCTCCCGGGACCCCGCGTGCTGGGGATTGGGGCGCCCGCAGGGGCTGCGATGAACCGCCCGGGCAGGCGCTGCCCGCCCAGGGCATCCTTACTAGGCTCGGGCGCGGCTCTGCGATGCCGCACCGCGGGGAGCCCCGGCCGAACGCGCCACTTCTCCCTGCTCCGTCCAGCGCCCCTGTGGTCCCAGCCGCGGCGGGAGCGCAGAGCCCCGAGAGGCGCGCTGGGGAGGAAGTTTGTCTGAAAGGAGGAACAACAGCAGTTTTCTTTTTAGTGATGGTCTGGGAGAAAAAGGAGATCCAAAACATCTCCAAACTTTGGAGGTAGTATGGGCTCTAGATTCCGAAAGCAGAACGTCGCGCGAGTTCCCTCCCTTCGGGAGTCCTCTGCCTCCGCTGCGGGCGTTGGTGCGAATGATGCCCACGCGGCGCCAGGAAGGGCATGCCTGGACCCCGGGCATCCAACAGGGCTGCCAGGCCTTGGCTGCCGGACGCCTTCTGTTCTGCGCCGAGGAGCCGAACTATGGGGCAGAGAAGGAGGGTGAATAAATACCAGGTGAAGGGCGCATCTGCAGTTAGCGCCAGGGAAGAGCCGACAAAGGATACAGTTTGGCTGTCATTCTGGACCAGGCACAATTTGGAACGATTTGATAGGACAAAGAACCCATGGTGAAGATGAAACCATGCCCTTGACTCCAACCATCTTACCCTTTTTGCTCCTAATAGCTAAGCCCCGTTGAGCGCTAATTGTGGGCCCGGGTCTGTGTTCACTCTGTTTTGTGAATTCTCTCTTCACCTTTAGGGCAACCCATTGAGATAGGCATTGTTGTCTCCACTTTACGGAGAAGGGAACTGAAGCCAGGAGCTATTAGGTTACGTGCTCCAAGTCACACTTAGGTGATGGAGAATCGTTCAAACCCAGTTCGGCCTGACTCTGGAGTTCAGAGGCTTTTCTGCCGCCTCCCACGCCGAGACGCTTCTGCTAGTACCGAGGCTGTACGTGTTGGCCCGTATCTTTTTTTCACCTAATGTATTTTATGAGGGACACTGTGGTGAAGAGGATGGTCTGAAAGTAGGTTGGCTGGGTCCAAATCCCACCTCCACCACTACTAGCTGTGGAGACTCTCTGTGTGGATAAGGATCTGCAAAATGAGAATAAAATACCCTTCTTTAAACACTAAACCGAAGCTGGTTTCTCATCCATCAAATTTTGCAAATTATTGCATTTAATATTTAGGACAACTCTAATAAAGTAGGACTTCATAGAGTTATAAATTGCTTATATTAGAGTTAGTGTTCGTGGTCATGTAAACCTTTCTGTGTTACCTGTGGGTCAAAGGATTCCCCTGTGAGCGTTCATTTTAGCCATTCCTTATTGTTAGATATTCACAGGCCAATGGAGTGGTGGTCAGAGCCTGGACTCTGAAGTTAAACTTCTGGTTCCCACCATGACTCTATCATTCAGCTACCTTGAGCAAGTTACTTTACCTCTGAGCCAATTGCTAAATTATTGGGAAATTTAGAAGCTGGTTGCTAAACCGTAGGTAGCTTGAAATTGGCTACCAGTGGCCATTTACACCGTGGAAATCAGCAGATGCTAAAAATCAAGTTTTTTTGTTTTTGTTTTTCCCTGGGAGAGCTGGTTTACCAGCACACCTCTGTGTCCGTTTTCCCATCTGTAAAGTGGGTTCCATAGAGCTGTGGAATCAAATACATGAAAGTATATCTATGAAGTCCCTAGTACAGTGCGTGGCATTACTGAGTAATAATGGTTAGCTGTTATCTTTTCCGCCTTTTCCTATTATAAATAGAGCTGCTTTGAACATCCCTGCACAGTTCGCTTTTGGGTTGAAGTCTTCCAAATAGAACAAATGAATTTTGGGACATGGGGTGCTGTTGCATGTGGGCAGGTTGTACCCCAGAAAGACTGGGGGCAGTTTTAGGGACACCAGTGGAGTGTACCTCTTTCAGGGTAACACATTTTAAGTCTGATGAAATGTGGTTAGGTCACTGATAGAAAGATCAGTAGCTAAAAATCATGGATTGGTATAAAATGCCTGACTTCCAAGAGCCCGATTTCTTTATGATTTTTAGGTTTAATGTCTATCCCCTGATGGGAAAGGACAAATGAGCCCCTGCCAGTTTGGTCATCACCACCCAGCAGTGAGAAAGGGGGAATGTGGGCCCCGAGGCAAAGGCACTGGGAAGCCAGCCAAGTGATCCATGGGACCCTGGACTGATTTTTTTTTTTGGTGATTTTGAATTATTTTTCTTAAAGTGGCTTTCCAGATTGTGTAAGTTTCTGGCCCCACAAAAACCGGATCCATCCCTGCTGGACCCTGATTTGAGCCTGGCTGCAGTCCTGCCTCCCAGCTCTTTTACTCCAAGCCTTTCTTGCTTTTCTGCAAAATCTTATTGGAGACAATGTCTTTAAACTGAGGTTTGGTGCTGCCAACGCTTAATTCCAAGTTTCGACGTGCGATTCAAAGGGCAAATATTCTCCTTCCTGAGCTTTCTCAAAGTGTGTTCACGAACCACAAGGGGGTGGGAGTGGAGGTGGGCTCGACAAAATGCAGCTTTCCAGCCTCCCCCCAGACCCCGCCCCCCCTCGTCCCGGATTCAGTCCTGCGGACACGAGGTGGGAGGGAGAGTTGGCTGCATCTTTGACAGTCGATTCTTAGGCCACTGAAGTGTGAGGACCCCCCCAAGGATTCTGTGCACCCACCCTGCCCCCCACAGCGACTTGCACTGTTGATGGTAAATGGGATGCTCCTCGCTTGAAAAGCAAAGCCGGAGCCACGGCCTTCCACCGCCCCCTGCGAGCAGAGCACGGACCGAACCGCCAGGGGAATTCCCCGCTCCCCCGCCCCGAGGCTGTTATACATTATCCCATTAAACCTCTGGGACCAGTTTCAGATTTATGGCAGGGCTTAAGTTTTTATTTAAAGATGACAGTTGACATAACAATTTAATGGCCGGCTTGGCTGCTGGGGGAAATTTTCCCTGCAGAACATCACTGGGCCGGGCCTTCAGATTCAGGGAGAACGAAGCCGGCACAGAGAGGCGGGGCTGAGCGAGGGGCGTGGTTTATACACGTGTGCCGACCTGAACACCACCACGGGCAGCTCGCGGATTGGTGGATGCCGGGCGCTCGGGGTGCTTTACTTGCCTTCACAGACTTTGTATTTGAACTGATGTCTCCTTTACTCACTGTTAGAAATTGTGGAAACCAGGCAGGTGCCTGGCTGGGCCATTTCCTAGGGCTTTCTGGGTGAACTGAGTCATTTCCCTCCCTGGGGTTGAGTAATCCCCTCGGCCCCCTGCCGCTGGGCTCTGGGAACTTGCTGTTTAAATTGTACTAAATTTACGCTCACCAGTTTCTTCTGCTTCCCCCAGATAGCTCTCCACGGCAGCAGCCCCGGGGGTGGCAGCGGGGGCCCAGGCAGGCGACAGAAGCAGCTCCTCGATAAGAGCTGTCAGGAGGCGCACACTGGAGCCAAACAGTCCCTTGCAGACTTCCGGGGACCAATTTCCCTTCCCAGTAGTCTCCCATCTCTCGAGGGCCCTGCTGAGTGCCTGTGGGTCGGCTCTGCTGCCCCCGCTCTGTGGTGGGCTCAGGGACCCCTCATCTGGCTTGCCTTCTCGCCCACTCCCCCCGCTGCCCGCCCCGCCCTTGGGTGGCTGGACATTCCCACCTCTGTCCTGTGTCCTCTCCCAAAGCCCCAGGAGGCCCGCTCTTCCAGGCCTCCTGCCTCCCTCTCTGCACCTGAAATGCAGCCTGCCCATCTTGTCTCTCCCCGGACAGCTGCAGAGGCCGCCCATTTCAGAAAGGACAGACCGGGGGACTCAGATCTCTGCCCGAGCCCAGAAATGCCTGCGTGACCTCACACAGTATCCAGTGTGTCATCTTGCTCGTGTGTATTTAGAGAGCGAGTGTGGAGCAGTGGGCTTTTCTCTTTCCTTCCTTGCCTCCCTGCTTCTCTGCTCCACTTCCTTCCTTCTTTCTTTTCTTTCTTTCTCTCTCCAGTTGGGACATTAAAAACCAACAATACCATCATCAACTGTCTTTTTTTTTTTTTTTTTTTTTGCAGTCCGTGGGCCTCTCACTGTTGTGGCCTCTCCCGCTGCGGAGCACAGGCTCCGGACACGCAGGCTCAGCGGCCATGGCTCACGGGCCCAGCCGCTCCGCGGCATGTGGGATCTTCCCGGACCCGGGCACGAACCCGTGTCCCCTGCACCGGCAGGCGGACTCTCAACCACTGCGCCACCAGGGAAGCCCCAACTGTCTTTATCAGACCACAAATGAAGGATGTTTCAACACCCCAAATAGTAGGAGAGATATAATCTCATGTAAAGAACTTGTCCTGATACACAAGAATCTTCCAGAGGCTGTTGCTTCTAGGGGAGAGGCTCTGGGTCACTGAAGGACAGGGGTGATAGGAAGACCTGTCCCACTGTGCTCCCTTGTGTAGCTCTTGTCTTTTGTACCCTGTAAATAAATGTAATTATCTACTTAAAAAAGACAACCCACGACTGTCCCACTCGATCAGCACAGCTCACTTGGTAAATATTTCCTTCTGCTTATTCTCATTCTGTCATGGACCAGTGAAGAAAACTTCACGGCAGTGTGTGGCATTGCAGCCAGATGCCATCTGGGAATGCCTGGCTTCATCTTCTCAATTAATTTTAATTTCCCTGAGAAAAAGGGCCCGCCTTTTATTTCTTGCATCTTTGCCTGCCCTTCCCTTAACAGCCTCTGCAGCCAGACAGCCTAGGGTTGAGTCCCAGCTCATCGACTTCCTGGCTTTCCCCTTTGGAGCAAGTGATTTAACCGTATTGTGCCTCAGTTTCCTCATCTGTAAAATGGGCCACCGATGGAAGCAACCTCCAAGGGCTGTGAGGTTGAGATGGGATGTAGTCAGTGTTCAGTAAATGCCATCTCTTTTTACAACCGTCATCCTCCTCTCTGCTTTGTCCCCCGCTCAACCTGACAATCTATAAGAAAACAGCTATCACTATAAATCTATACATGAGTGCCCGGCACTGCAGACCCTGAGGAAGACACAGCTCTTACTCTCAAGAAATACACAGTCTACCCGACTGACACCGGAGGGAAAAAGTTACTTATTTGCCCTGAGGTGGGGGCCAGGGGAGAGCAAGGGCACATTTCCGCATAAGTCAGGTCCCAGAGGAAGCATGGGGGCTTCTGGAAAGTGAGAAAAAATACGGACGGGGTCTTCACTTTCACCTCCAGGATTGGGCTCCTGGGTAGTTTTTTTTTTTTTTTCTGGGCCTTGCCTAGAAAGTGAGGATTCTAGGGAAGCTACAGATAACAGTCTGGGGTTCTTATTTCCTTCCCTCTGGTAGAAAGTGGAAACCGGGGGCCATCTGTTGTTTAGTCCACTCAGAAGAGGATGTTGAGGCTTGTTTTTCCTCCGGATCCAAAAGGGTGCTCAGGAGCCCCGCAGCCCCCATCTGTCTCGCACAAAGCGTCTCTGAGAAGGCAGCGGAGTTTTGGGCTGCGGGGACCTCCCCAGGCAGACCCCAGAGCATGGCACGTAAGGAAGGGTCCCCACCCCTTTGGCTATCAGATATGCCCTCAGCTCACCCATCGCTGGGTGCTGGCGGGCAGGGTAGAGGTAGGGGTGTGTGTGGTGCAGATGCAGGTGCACAGGGGGCCTCTGGAGGGCTCGCCTGAGCAACTTGACTTTTTCTGAGGCCTCAGACCTCGTGGGAAAACTACCATGAGGCCGTTTCTGAGCCCAGCTGACCTCTCCAGGCTGTTGGCCTGCTCTGGTCTTTGATGCTTGCTATCAGTATGATTATTTCAAAACGTTTTTATTTTTATTTTCTGCTAATGGCAGTTCATGCAAACCTCCCTACCAAGGGAATTGCATGCCTGAAGGGTCATTATTCTCAGAAGCTAGATACTGGAGCTGATAAACACTGAAGTAATATTTAGATAGAGGGTTTCCATGACCCAGTTTCTCTGGAGCCTTACATGGATCACTAGTTGTGAAAACGGATTCTCTGCTTCTAAGTGGGATGACTTTTTAAAAAAATGTGATGTTTGATGTGATATAGGTGATATGAGGTTTTAAATCAGTTTTGTGGGGTGTGTACTTTCCCTGAGTATTTTAAAGGAGTATGGTGTGTGTGTGTGTGGTACCAAACCACATTAGAATTTAGGGTTAACATTTCTGCCTTTTCCTGGGCTTGAATGTTTAGTCTGTTTTCTTTAATGTGCTGTGCGTTTGTGGGGGTGCCTTTGACAAACCCTCTGAGGATGTAAGTTGACTCTGCTGTTGAGGAAGCTGGATATTGAGAGTTTACTAAAATCTTTGACTTGGGGAAATTGTCTATGCAGGATCATTAGCCAGACCTTCCTGAAGACTAATAGCAGGAATTTGTTCTGGTGAGTGTTAGAGATGCCTTTTGAGTATGGATTTCCAAGGAATTAATGTCTGGAGAAGGTCTCTGTTAGATATGACATCATAGCGTCTATAAATAATGCCTCACACAATATGCTGCAAGCAGTCAGCCTCAGCCCTCTGTACCTGGATGCTGTGCCGGCATTGAAATAACAGCTTTTACCACACAGAACAATGTAAACGTAAATGGAAAGCGTATGCCCGTTGTGTTTATGTGTTGGATGATTCTGGCCCAGTTGTAGGTGGGTTTTTGTCTGCAAGGAATTGGACTCTTAGTTTTTGCAGTCTTCTCACACATACGTGTTATCATTCTTGTCAAGGCCCTCATGTTCTGGCTTCTGTGAGTGTGAAGATCAGCAGATATCAAAACTAACAATGGCAGGCCATTGTGGCAGATGGCCTGGGCTCTGGAGGCAGGACTACCTGGGCTTGGACCGTGACTCCCCGTTTCTAGCTGGGTGCCCCTTGTGAGTTACTGTGCCTCTGTTTCCTCATCTGTGAAGTGAGGATAATACTAACCACATCTGAGGGTCATTGTGAGAACAGAATGATTTAACCCATGGAAAAAGCTTGGAATAGTACCCAGCACATTTTGAATAATTCGTAAGTGTTAATGGTTATTATTAGCCAATGACAGATTCATCTGAAGATGAGTATATTGAAACGTAAGTATCGTGCCTGCAAAAATCTGAAGATCTAAAATGCTTTGAAGGGCCCAGGAGGTAAAAAAAATGATTTTTTTCATTGCAGAAATGTTTTACAGATGATCTAAATGACAACAACAAATGAGCAGAGCTGGACAAAATGGAAACAAACAAATATCATCACCAACTGCTCCTTACTAGCTTGAGTGATCTTAAAGCTGCTAGAAAGATAGGTTTAACTCTTTTTCCAGCTGTGCATTCCCAACCTACCTTCTTGTGTAATCCATCTAAAATGGAAACTTTTATCAATGAAAAAGGAAAGAAGAGTGTTGGACCTTTGTGTTTCCGAGTGCCAGGACCTGGGAAGGAGTTAGGAAGCTGGGAACTCTTGTTTTTGCTTTATTCTTAAGCTCAGAAGTAAACTTGCTTGCTGTGAAGAAAGGTTATTTCTTTCTCCTATACATCATTGGACTGATTGTAACATTTAAAGTGAACCAAGTTGTCTTAGGAAGCCCTTACTTACATGCATCGGAAAAAAGTGGAAGTCTACTTGTACCGACAAGGATCCTGAGAAATGGAAATGCCTCAGGTTAGGGGGCAGTCTCTTAGGGCATTGCCAAATGGAATGGACCTCTGCCAGTCTCATTGGAGGCTGGGGATAATGACTTGGAAAAGAGAGACATCATTAAGTGAATGGAGTTTGCAAATGTTGCTCTAACTAGAGATATCTATCTATATTGATACCAATCAAGAAGGATTAAAAAAAAAGGCATAGCCAAAGGCCTTAATCAAAATTAAAAGACAGTCAGGACATCTTGGCAAAATTCAAGTCAGTATTTCTGGAAAAGTGAAAACACATGGCAGTAGAGTTTGAGTAGAAGTAAAAGGACTGCTAGGGCAGAAGGTGAGCAGAAGGGCAAGAAGAAATTTCTCTTTAGCCATGGCACCAAAGCCGAAACTAATAACCATGGCTATGGAGATACTTTCTGTGTCTTGGTATGCTTTCTGGGCCAGCCCTGAAAATTCTGTGCCTTCTGTAACAGTGTCAGCCATAGATGTATTTCATGACATCGATGGAAGGGAAATGGTAGCCTAGGAGGGAACTGAAAGGAAGGGCCACCCATCTGCAAACTCCTGTGTTCCGAGGCACCCTGGGGTTCCATAGAGGTGGTCCTGGTGGGGACAATTGCCCACATATTTAAGTCCCAGTACTGGTTCCATCCAGCAGTTCCTTAGCTGGGTCACCTTACCCTCTGGACCTTTATTTCTCAGTCTGTTAAATAAGGAGACTAGATCAGATGAGTGGGTTTTGAGTTGTAAAACTTTTTGTTCACACGAAAGCCAGCACAGAAACCTGATATGCAAAGTGACTAGAGTATGAAATAAAAGAGGGGAGTGAGGGAGCAATTGTCTCACGGTGGGGATGGCTATCTTATCTCTCAGTTAACCAGAAGACCTAGTTAACCACAACACTCTATTGGCTAAATGGGAATCCACCAAGTGTGTTTATTTGCAAGACAGTGAGGCCGTGAAAACCCAAATGTGGTTTGGTTTATTATTGAAAAGAATGTCAAGAGTTTTGGAATCACTACAGGCCAAGGTTGAAAAGTTATAGCCAAAACAGTTGTTCTGCAATGGCGAGAGAAATTTCTGGCTACCTAACGACTTTTCCGGAACAGCGAACTTGTGTCTCTAATTTATTTACTTAAGAGAAGATCTGCTAGGGAGTGGAGTAAACGGTCAAACTGTATTCTTCGGGTAGAGAACAGGGAGTAAATCTGTGAAACGTTCGGCAGAATGAACCCTGTTGCAGAAATTTCTTACGACAATGATCTTTTAATTTGATTTATACTTCGTTGGGAAGAAATGCAGTGTTCAGAAGCTTGCCGTTTTAACATTTGCAAAGAGAGCAGAGAACTAATTTAATATCCACGAACTGAAGATTCACTTTAGAGAAGTGTCAGGTCCATTTGTGATGTTTGAGTGAGTTTGCCTCTCAAGTAAAGGAACGGATTTGTCCCAAACAACTCTCTTATGTGCTTCATCACCAATGCATATTGGATGCATTGGATGCAATGCTCCATCACCAATGCATAGCCCAAATCAGCCAATCAATGTATAGAACCCAGGTAGTTTTCCCAGATGCTAGGAGACTGAGTCTCAGCTGCTTGAGAAATTAATATGTTTGTTGACCTCCAATAGAATACAATAGATGACAGAAGCTGAGTTACTTCCATGTTCAACATATTCTGATACAACTTTCCTCCAAAAACATTTGAAACCATATGACCGCCTAGCTACTTGCAGCAATTAATATTCATAAGACTTTTAAAATTTATCCTTTTAAAATGATTGGTTTTGCTGATTTCTTAATAAGTTTATTTTCTCCCAGATTCAAACTTTTCTTTAGAGAGACATGTCTCTACTTTGAAAAAAAAAGAAAGCAGTGGAGTAAAGAAGTATTAGCTATAAAAATAGTTCACTTGATAAATCATTATTTTAAGGAAGCAGAGAGAAGAACTAATATTTTTTGAGGGTACACTGTGAGCATCTAGGTGCCTGAGGTGCTTCCTCCTTTAATCCTTCTGATAACCCCAAGAGATAGGGGGATTATCTTCATCTTACACCGAGTTTTGCCCATGTTCACATACTTCGAATTGGCAAAACTGGCTTTGGAACCGGGGCCCATCCGAAGTGACATTCCATGGATTTTCCCTTGACTCCAGGAAGGGGCCAAATTCTGTAGATGAGGTGTGTTTGTGTTGTTACTTCCTCCTTTAGGCAAGTAGCCAGAGTGTGTTAGTTGGAGGTCCCCGTCCCCTTTCCTTTAGTCAAGAGGCTCTTTTTAGAGGTAAGAGTAAGAGAGTACAGCAGACGTACAGGTGCAAAGTCACTGATTCCTTTAGCCTATGCCCTTCGTAACAGCGTCCCGCCGAGATGTATTGGAGCCTGAGAGGCACAAGGAAAAATCAGTTATAATGATCCTGTCTTTATTTAAATTTTTGTATTTTGCTCATTATGGAATTTTTTGCATTAATTTTGATTTTTCAGAATATTGCATGAAAACCTCATTTACCTGACGCCTGAGTTTTTTGGGCACCCCCTTAAATTTTGTACCTCTGGCCAGTGCCTCCCTTTCCCCACCCTAGTCCCGGCCCTGGTACACACTTTAATTTATGTGCCAGGCAATGAGCTACCTGCTGGAGATACAAGATCAAGATGCAGAGGAGCTTTCAGACTGGTGAGAGCCGGTCGTGCAGTCACAACACAGCAGGATAATTACAAGACTGTGCACAGAATGTAATGGGGAAGAGTTGCTGTTGAGTCAAGGTCCCTGGGAGGAGGGCTTGAGGGAGACTTGAAGGCTGCCTGTGGGTCAGCCAGTGGACACGTGGGTGGGGGAAGGATATATGGGGAGTGTTGGGAAATGACAAGTCCCTTCCTAACTCGGAGCCACAGTTTTCCGCATCTGTAAAATGGAGGGAATAGCAGCAGCCCCTTCATAAGGCTGTTGTCAGGGCTAGAATGAATTCACTGTGTTAAGCGCAGAGAGTAGATTCTGGCATATAACTTACTATTACATCTTAGCCATAATGGTGGTGATGATGATCGTAATGCCTGTTATAAGATGACAGTATCTTTGGGCCACATACACAGTCTAAACTTTGCTTTGCAGACATCCATGGCAGTGATGGGAGTTCCAGCAGCAGCCACCAGAATCCCAAGAGCACAGACAAATGGGCGGCTTCTCTGGAGAATCTGCTTGAAGACCCGGAAGGCGTGAAAAGATTTAGGGTTTGACTTTTTTCGTTGTTCGCCAGGCTTGATGCACATACAAAGAAGTTTAGAAGCCTGTGGGTGGAACACAGGCCAGGTTTTAACACTGTCTGGCCCAACTTGAGAAGCAGAACTTCTCACCTGTCATGACCAAGATGGAAATGCTTTCCTGGGTAGTCATGGGCCAGCACGGAGGGGCGTGCACAGACTGTTTCTGTTTTCTGTTTTTTTTTTTTAATTTTATTTATTTGGTTGTACCGGGTCTTAGTTGCGGCAGGTGGGCTCCTTAGTTTTAACACATGGGCTCCCTAGTTGTGACATGCAAACTCTTAGTTGTGGCATACATGTGGGATCTATTTCCCTGACCAGGGATTGAACCTGAGCCCCCTGCATTGGGAGCGCAGAGTCCTATCCACTGCGCCAGCAGGGAAATCCCTCTTTCTGGTTTTTATATAGCTGGATGGGAGGTGGGGTGGGGTGATGAGGAAGAGGTACTGTGCTCATTGGCAGAATCTACAAAGAATTTCCAGCTCTGTGACACCTGGGAAGGGGTGGTCTGGGTCTCTCTGATGTGAAGGTTTGTTCACTTGTATGTTGGGGATTTTCAGGATACACATTAACAGAGTGAGAGAGGCTGGACATCAGCTGACAAAGTGAAGATGAACTCAGAGAGGAGGGCAGGTGGGTGGGGAAGTGTCAGGACTGCCTAGAAATGGCCTGCAGAAACCCCAAGTGTCAGAAGCACAGGTGAATTTCAAGAATGCCTTGTGTCTGCCTGAGTCCTACTGACTTCTGTCTTTTAAGTCTTGGGTCAGGCCAGGATAAGCCCTGATGCTGTTGGTCTCTGTAGCAGACTCCAAGGAGTGGGTAGCAGGCATTTCTGGACATAGGGCCACCATCTAGAGCACCGTCTAGATCTCGGGGAGAAAACTTTTCCGTGCACAGCAGGATAGCTGGCTGTGCCACTAAGCCCCCAACATCTGCCAAAAGAAAGCACACCTCCAGCTTGAAATAGTTTTCATTGTGGCACTTTTAGACATGCTTAGTATGTTTTCTTTTCTTTTGTTTAAAAAAATGAGCCTGATTTTGGAGGAATGTACTTTGTTTAAACGCTGTCTGGAAGGAACTAATATATCTTCCACTTTAATTTACTTTTTGGTAATTTATTGTCAGTTGAGAATTGTGAGTAGATTCCTACTTCATTTTTACTCTTCACAGTGTCAAACCCATTAAGTTCAAATGCATATGAAATTCCAGCTTTAACGTTAAACATGCACTTTGTTTTCAGGGTGGAGCTTTTACAGGGTGAATGGACACCCTCATTTGTTGAATTTTGACTTAGTTCTTGAAGGGAAATGCATTATTTGTTTTTTAAGTAGAATACTGTTTGATATTTTTTCTTCTTTTCATCCATAGGAATTTTTAAAAAAGGAATTCAGTGAAGAAAATGTTTTATTTTGGCTAGCATGTGAAGATTTTAAGAAAACACAAGATAAAAAGCAGGTACTTCTACTCTATAATCACATTCTTGGTAATTTTCTTTTCTCCTTATAAAGTTACATTTGCCTTTCCAATAAATTTTGAAATTGCCTAGGGAAATCTGATCCATATTGGATTTGGGGGAAGATTTAAGCTTCAGAATAGCCTATATGGTATTGATCAAATATTAACAATTTTTTTAAAAAGTGTGTTAATCTATTTTTAAAAATTTATTTATTTTTGGTTGCGTTGGGTCTTCGTTGCTGCGCGCGGGCTTTCTCTAGTTGCGGCGAGCGGGGGCCACTCTTCGTTGCGGTGCGCGGGCTTCTCATTGTGGTGGCTTCTCTTGTTGTGGAGCATGGGCTGTAGGAGCGCGGGCTTCAGTAGTTGTGGCACTTGGGCTCAGTAGTTGTGGCTTGCCTCCTCTAGAGCTCAGGCTCAGTAGTTGTGGTGCACGGGCTTAGTTGCTCCGTGGCATGTGGGATCTTCCCGGGCCAGGGCTCAAACCCGTGTCCCTTAACCACTGTACCACCAGGGAAGCCTTGTTAATCTATTTTTAAATGGAGCTGTTCAAATGGACAAATGTTTAAAGTAAAAATAATGATTTAAGTCATTGAGAGTTTCTCATCGAGTATGATTTCTTTTTCATGAATAAGTTGTGTGATTGCTTCCCCCAGGGTTTGACATGTCTGTGTTTTGTACGGACACCGTAAAGCAGATGTGTGGTGATAAAAGCACAATGCGCATCAGATGGATTGTCAATTATTCAGTATATCTTTACGAAACACCTTGTAGATGGCAGGCATCCCACATAGAACGTTTCTGACTGTTCTCCTGGGTGGAGGTGGATGTGTGCTCTTTGCAGGAGGTAGCCTTTAGCTCCAATGCCCGCCAGATTTTCTGCCACTGGAGGTTGGGTGTTGGGGTGGTGGAGGAGATCATGGGGAAGGAGGCTTGAGGATTGGGTGTGTTTACGAAGCTCATGTCTGTGTATTTCTAAGAGGCTAGTGGCTAAATGCCTACAGGGGCCGGTAATAATGTGCACGAGTGAGGTTTTTTTGTATGAGGCTTCAGGGAGTGGTGGGGATTGGGGCCATTAGGGGGTGGCCTGCCCTGCCTCCAGAGGCTGTAGCTGGTGGTTTAGCTGAATTTGGCAGTGAACGCTTTGGGGTCTGTGGCCGTCTGAGCTTTCCCTGCTTTGGGTTCTACCCACCTAGGTCTTCGCTTGCCCACCCTTGCCCCAGAACCCTGAGGGACCTTGCTTCCTAAGGCATCTTCTCCCACCTTTAGTCTGATGCTGCCTGTTTTTCCAGAGAAGCTGGACATTTGGATTCTTATGTGAAACCATCCAATTTTATAAATGATGGAACTAATTTTTTTAAAATGTAAAACCTTGCCTGCCAAACAAAACATATCCATGGGCAGATGTGGCTTGTGGGCTGCCAGTTTTTAAGCTTCTGGCTCCAAAAGCTGGAATCCATGAGGCCCAAATCCATTATGCGTTTGCAGAAAATGTCTCTCATTGGTTTATTCAAAGGCTTTTCCACCTCAGACACCCTTTCCCCAAGATGGAGCAGTGTGACCTTCGCTCTATCACCTTCCCCTCTCTCGGGGCCAGGATGGATTCCAAGATCCCTTGAGCTGAATTTCCTAGGTCAGCCCAGAAAGCCATCCCGGGCATGATGCTGGGCATTTGCTTCCTTCCTGCTTCTTCACCCTGGATGACTTTATCTGAGCCCTTTGGGTTGGTGAATGGTCTCAGGTGTTGGCTGTGCCCCGTCAGGCAGGCATGCCCATCACAATCCTTTGCCCCCAGCACCCAGCACAGGGCCCAGGGACAACCGTCAATAAATGCTGGCCTGGACAATGGATTCATCTGGCCTCACCCTAAAACCCTAGCTCAGGGTCAAGCAGGCAGACAGATGTCCATTTCTCTGCCTTAATCTGCGTGTTGGAGGTTAGAGGGGCAGACAGGTCAGCCAGCCACCCCTGCAGCGTACAAACCAGGCAGATGAGGTACCCGCGCGGCTGAGCTGGGACTTGAACCTGCCCCATGAGCTGCCCAGTCGTTTTCACTGCACGTGATGCTGATGTGCCCTTCAATTCAGTTGAGTTTGCCAGATCTTTGCAACGCGCCGGCTCGGGGCCAGGCCTTGTGAAAAGCATGGGTGACACACAGGGACAAGACAGATGAGGCTCTTTAGGGAACAGGCCTCTAGAGGGGAAGCTGCTTGTTAAACAAGCCTTTGCAAGTGTGACGAGAACAGAAATGGGAAGTGCAGGATCCATGGGAGCACAGGCCGTGGGTGTCAGGAAGGTCCCTGGGGAAGTGACTCTTAAGCTGACATCTAAGTGGAGTTTGGAGATGGGGGGAGTGTTCCTGGAAGAGGGGACAGCCTGTGGGGAGGAAGGCCTGGAGAGAAGAGCTGAAGGAAGACCAGAAGGCGGGAGGCTTGCGCTTGAGGGGTAGGCTGGGTCTGCTGTGTCTGAGACTGGGGCCACAGCTGGAGAACCGGGGTGTCAAGGTGAACACTGAAAAGCCACGGGGTTGGATTGCACTGTCCCGTCCACATCCTACAGCCAGAGCTTCCAGAATCTGGCAGCCCCTCTCTGCTCCCCTAGCCTTGACACCTAGCATATGACTGCTTGAAGGTTTGTGTCCTGAGGCCTGGATGTTGCTTCTGGGCAATGAATGCTGCCTTGCCGTCAGCTGCTTGAGGATGCAGACAGAGCTGGGAAGGGGAGGTGCATGTGTGAGGCCTGTGGGGTCCACACCTTGGTCTGGGTCATTACACTCAGCATCGTGACAGTTGCCACCCTTCCAGATGCTGGTCTGTGGTCTGGGAGGTTAAGCTGTGGCTCGCCTACAGCCGTCCAGCTCGGTACAGACAGAGCCAGGATGCAACCCAGTTCTCCGCTCCAGACCATGTAGTGGGTCTGGCTGCAGGGGAAGTAGAACCAGAAGTAAGTTCTGTTTCACTGATTTTAAGAAGCAGAGAGGACATAGCACAGGGAGAAGTCAGCCCAACTGCATTTCGCAATCAGACTTATTACGTCTGATCCAGCATGAAGTTTGTGGACCATTTATCTCTACAGTGAACTAAGGCAGTTGTGGGATTGATGCACATCTCACTTTTGCATCTATTTAAATAAGACCTGTGCTGGTTGGGGTTTTTTTCAACTTTTTACTATAATTATCCAACCAGATCTCTGGTACCTTGTATAATTTATTCATCTTCTGTACAGTTTGGTTTTCCCTCTATCATGCAGGCTCTATAAGGTTTGTGATCTTTGTTTGTCTTCTCCCCCACCGGGACTGTGTGCCTAGGACAGTGCCAGGCTCGCTGTTTCCTTCCCAATTTCCACTTAGGTCAGCTGACACCTGAGGATCTGCCGTGGGTAGGGTCCCGCCCTCTCGCTCACCTTGAGCTGCAGTTGCAGCCTTAGGGGTGGACTTGAGAGGGGAGCGTGCCATCCTTTCTGTTGGGGCTTGCATTTCTCAGAAGCTCCAAACAGTGGATTGGTGCTGTGTTTTTGCTGCCTTCCTTGGTCTGTGCTTTGCCCCCTGGCAGACAGGAAAGCAGCCCTTTAGTTTGGGAGGGTCTCAATGCTCTGTGTTTATGGTGGGGATGCTGGGGCTATAGGAAGTTGGGAGGGTGATGCCTCCCACCCTCCCTCCCTGGGGTTGTAATTGCCAGGTGTTCATATTCCACAATCAGCTTTCAAAGCAGTACTCTCCCTTTGCTATTTCTTTATGGTTTAACATTTTTCTATGAAGAGCCTCTTCCCCATGCATTAGCATGTGAGATCCATCTATCTTTTAACATAAAGCAACACTTATGTCTTATAAAACCTCAGAAAAAGCTCCAAGAAGGTGTTCATTCTTTGGCTATCCCTGAATTCATTCATTCATTCATTCATTCATCTGCACATGCATATTGGGCCTGTTTACTGTGTAACAAGGATTAAGATGGATACAGCAGCTCGTACAGATTTGTAAAAACCAAACCGAGTGGGGGTGGGGAAGTGGTGGGGTGGTACAAGATGTCTAATAATCATAACTCTGAGAGCAACTTGCACTGGTATTTAAATATAATAGTACCATGCATTTTTTTTTTTTTTTTTTTTTTTTTTTTCTCTTTTTTTTTTTTTTTTAATTAGTTTCTGCTTTATAACAAAGTGAATCAGTCATACATATACATCTGTTCCCACATCCCTTCCCTCATGCATCTCCCTCCCTCCCACCCTCCCCATCCCACCCCTCCAGGCGGTCACAAAGCACCGAGCTGATCTCCCTGTGCTCTGCGGCCGCCCCCCACTATCTATCTACCCCACGTTTGGTAGTGTATATATGTCCATGCCTCCCCCTCGCTTTGTCACAGCTTACCCTTCCCCCTCCCCATATCCTCAAGTCCATTCTCAAGTAGGTCTGTGTCTTTATTCTCGTTTTGCCCCTAGGTTCTTCATGACATTTTTTTTTAAATTCCGTATATATGTGTTAGCATACGGTATTTGTCTTTCTCTTTCTGACTAACTTCACTCTGTATGACAGACTCTAGGTCTATCCACCTCATTACAAATAGCTCAGTTTCGTTTCTTTTTATGGCTGAGTAATATTCCATTGTATATATGTGCCACATCTTCTTTATCCATTCATCCGATGATGGACACTTAGGTTGTTTCCAGCTCCGGGCTATTGTGAATAGAGCTGCAATGAACATTTTGGTACATGTCTCTTTTGGAATTATGGTTTTCTCAGGGTATATGCCCAGTAGTGGGATTGCTGGGTCATATGGTAGTTCTATTTGTAGTTTTTTAAGGAACCTCCATACCGTTCTCCATAGTGGCTGTACCAATTCACATTCCCACCAGCAGTGCAAGAGTGTTCCCTTTTCTCCACACCCTCTCCAGCATTTATTGTTTCTAGATTCCTTGATGATGGCCATTCTGACTGGTGTGAGATGATATCTCATTGTAGTTTTGATTTGCATTTCTCTAATGATTAATGATGTTGAGCATTCTTTCATGTGTTTGTTGGCAGTCTGTATATCTTCTTTGGAGAAATGCCTATTTAAGTCTTCTGCCCATTTTTGGATTGGGTTGTCTGTTTTTTTGCTATTGAGCTGCATGAGCTGTTTATAAATTTTGGAGATTAATCCTTTGTCAGTTGCTTCATTTGCAAATATTTTCTCCCATTCTGAGGGTTGTCTTTTGGTCTTCTTTATGGTTTCCTTTGCTGTGCAAAAGCTTTGAAGTTTCATTAGGTCCCATTTGTTTATCTTTGTTTTTATTTCCATTTCTCTAGGAGGTGGGTCCAAAAGGATCTTGCTGTGATTTATGTCATAGAGTGTTCTACCTATGTTTTCCTCTAAGAGTTTGATAGTTTCTGGCCTTACATTTAAGTCTTTAATCCATTTTGAGCTTATTTTTGTGTATGGTGCTAGGGAATGATCTAATCTCAAACTTTTACATGTCCCTGTCCAGTTTTCCCAGCACCACTTATTGAAGAGGCTGTCCTTTCTCCACTGTACATTCCTGCCTCCTTTATCAAAGATAAGTTGGCCATATGTGCGTGGGTTTATCTCTGGGCTTTCTATCCTGATCCACTGATCTATCTTTCTGTTTTTATGCCAGTACCAGACTGTCTTAATTACTGTAGCTTTGTAGTATAGTCTGAAGTCAGGGAGCCTGATTCCTCCAGCTCCGTTTTTCGTTCTCAAGATTGCTTTAGCTATTCGGGGCCTTTTGTTTTTCCAAACAAATTTTGAAATTTTTTGTTCTAGTTCTGTGAAAAATGCCATTGGTAGTTTGATAGGGATTGCATTGAATCTGTAGATTGCTTTCGGTAGTAGAGTCATTTTCACAATATTGATTCTTCCAATCCAGGAGCATGGTATATCTCTCCATCTATTTGTATCATCTTTAATTTCTTTCATCAGTGTCTTATAGTTTTCTGCATACAGGTCTTTTGTCTCCTTAGGTAGGTTTATTCCTAGATATTTTATTCTTTTTGTTGCGATGGTAAATGGGAGTGTTTTCTTGATTTCATTTTCAGATTTTTCATCATTAGTGTATAGGAATGCCAGAGATTTCTGTACATTAATTTTATATCCTGCTACTTTACCAAATTCATTGATTAGCTCTAGTAGTTTTTCGGTAGCATCTTTAGGATTCTCTATGTATAGTATCATGTCATCTGCAAACAGTGACAGCTTTACTTCTTCTTTTCCAATTTGGATTCCTTTTATTTCCTTTTCTTCTCTGATTGCTGTGGCTAAAACTTCCAAAACTATGTTGAATAAGAGTGGTGAGAGTGGGCAGCCTTGTCTTGTTCCTGATCTTAGTGGAAATGGTTTCAGTTTTTCACCATTGAGGACAATGTTGGCTGTGGGTTTGTCATATATGGCCTTTATTATGTTGAGGAAAGATCCCTCTATACCTACTTTCTGCAGGGTTTTTATCATAAATGGGTGTTGAATTTTGTCGAAAGCTTTCTCTGCATCTATTGAGATGATCATATGGTTTTTCTCCTTCAACTTGTTAATATGGTGTATTACATTGATTGATTTGCGTATATTGAAGAATCCTTGCATTCCTGGGATAAACCCCACTTGATCATGGTGTATGATCCTTTTAATGTGCTGTTGGATTCTGTTTGCTAGTATTTTGTTGAGGATTTTTGCATCTATGTTCATCAGTGATATTGGCCTGTAGTTTTCTTTCTTTGTGACATCCTTGCCTGGTTTTGGTATCAAGGTGATGTCGGCCTCGTAGAATGAGTTTGGGAGTGTTCCTCCCTCTGCTATATTTTGGAAGAGTTTGAGAAGGATAGGTGTTAGCTCTTCTCTAAATGTTTGATAGAATTCACCTGTGAAGCCATCTGGTCCTGGGCTTTTGTTTGATGGAAGATTTTTAATCACAGTTTCAATTTCAGTGCTTGTGATTGGTCTATTCATATTTTCTATTTCTTCCTGAGTCAGTCTTGGCAGGTTGTGCATTTCTAAGAATGTGTCCATTTCTTCCAGGTTGTCCATTTTATTGGAATAGAGTTGCTTATAGTAATCTCTCATAATCTTTTGTATTTCTGCAGTGTCAGTTGTTACTTCTCCTTTTTCATTTCTAATTCTATTGATTTGAGTCTTCTCCCTTTTTTTCTTGATGAGTCTGGCTAATGGTTTGTCAATTTTGTTTATCTTCTCAAAGAACCAGCTTTTAGTTTGGTTGATCTTTGCTATCGTTTCCTTCATTTCTTTTTCATTTATTTCTGATCTGATCTTTATGATTTCTTTCCTTCTGCTAGCTTTGGGGTATTTTTGTTCTTCTTTCTCTAATTGCTTTAGGTGCAGGGTCAGGTTGTTTACTCGAAATGCTTCCTGTTTCTTAAGGTGGGATTGTATTGCTATAAACTTCCCCCTTAGAACTGCTTTTGCTGCGTCCCATAGGTTTTGGGTCGTCGTGTCTCCATTGTCATTTGTTTCTAGGTATTTTTTAATTTCCTCTTTGATTTCTTCAGTGATCACTTCGTTATTGAGTAGTGTATTGTTTAGCCTCCATGTGTTTGTATTTTTTACACATCTTTTCCTGTAATTGATGTCTAGTCTCATAGCATTGTGGTCGGAGAAGATACTTGATACAATTTCAATTTTCTTAAAATTACCGAGGCTTGATTTGTGACCCAAGATATGATCTATCCTGGAGAATGTTCCATGAGCACTTGAGAAAAATGTGTATTCTGTTGTTTTTGGATGGAATGTCCTATAAATATCAACTAAGTCCATCTCGTTTAATGTATCATTTAAAGCTTGTGTTTCCTTATTTATTTTCATTTTGGATGATCTGTCCATTGGTGAAAGTGGGGTGTTAAAGTCCCCTACTATGATTGTGTTACTGTCGATTTCCCCTTTTATGGCTGTTAGTATTTGCCTTATGTATTGAGGTGCTCCTATGTTGGGTGCATAAATATTTACAATTGTTATATCTTCTTCTTGGATCGATCCCTTTATCGTTATGTAGTGTCCTTCCTTGTCTCTTCTAATAGTCTTTATTTTAAAGTCTATTTTGTCTGATATAAGAATTGCTACTCCAGCTTTCTTTTGATTTCCATTTGCATGGAATATCTTTTTCCATCCCTTTACTTTCAATCTGTATGTGTCTCTAGGTCTGAAGTGGGTCTCTTGTAGACAGCATATATATGGGTCTTGTTTTTGTATCCATTCAGCCACTCTGTGTCTTTTGGTGGGAGCATTTAGTCCATTTACATTTAAGGTAATTATTGATATGTATGTTCCTATTCCCATTTCCTTAATTGCTTTGGGTTCGTTATTGTAGGTATATTCCTTCTGTTGTGTTTCTTGCCTAGAGAAGTTCCTTTAGCATTTGTTGTAAAGCTGGTTTGGTGGTGCTGAACTCTCTCAGCTTTTGCTTGTCTGTAAAGGTTTTAATTTCTCCATCAAATCTGAATGAGATCCTTGCTGGGTAGAGTAATCTAGGTTGCAGGTTTCTCTCCTTCATCACTTTAATTATGTCCTGCCACTCCCTTCTGGCTTGTAGGGTTTCTGCTGAGAGATCAGCTGTTAACCTTATGGGGATTCCCTTGTGTGTTATTTGTTGTTTTTGCCTTGCTGCTTTTAATATGATTTCTTTGTGTTTAATTTTTGACAGTTTGATTAATATGTGTCTTGGTGTATTTCTCCTTGGATTTATTCTGTATGGGACTCTCTGTGCCTCCTGGACTTGATTAACTATTTCCTTTCCCAAATTAGGGAAGTTTTCAACTATAATCTCTTCAAATATTTTCTCAGTCCCTTTCTTTTTCTCTTCTTCTTCTGGAACCCCTATAATTCGAATGTTGGTGCGTTTAATGTTGTCCCAGAGATCTCTGAGACTCTCCTCTGTTCTTTTCATTCTTTTTTCTTTATTTTGCTCTGCATCAGTTATTTCCACTATTTTATCTTCCACCTCACTTATCCGTTCTTCTGCCTCAGTTATTCTGCTATTGATCCCATCTAGAGTATTTTTCATTTCATTTATTGTGTTTTTAATCGATGCTTGATTCATCTTTAGTTCTTCTAGGTCCTTGTTAACTGTTTCTTGCATGTTGTCTATTCTATTTCCAAGATTATGGATCATGGAAATAGAATCTTGGATCAGCTTTACTATCATTATTCTGAATTCTTTTTCAGGTAGACTGCCTATTACCTCTTCATTTGTTGGGTCTGGTAGGTGTTTATCTTGCTCCTTCACCTGCTGTGTGTTTTTCTGCCTTCTCATTTTGCTTATGTTACTGTGTTTGGGGTCTCCTTTTTGCCGGCTGCAGATTCGTAGTTCCCGTTGTTTTTGGTGTCTGACCCCAGTGGCTAAGGTTGTTTCAGTAGGTTGTGTAGGCTTCCTGGTGGGGGGGACTAATTCCTGTGCTCTGGTGGTTGAGGCTCGATCTTGTCTTTCTGGTGGACAGGTCCACGTCTGGTGGTGTGTTTTGGGGTGCCTATGGCCTTATTATGTTTTTAGGTAGCCTCTCTGCTAATGGGTGGGGTTGTGTTCCTGCCTTGCTAGTTGCTTGGCATAGGGTGACCTGCACTGTAGCTTGCTGGTCGTTGACTGAAGCTGGGTGCTGGTGTTGGGATGGAGATCTCTGGGAGATTTTCGCTGCTTGATATTATGTGGAGCTGGGAGGTCTCTTGTGGACCCGTGTCCTGAAGTTGGCTCTCCCACTTCAGAGGCACAGCACTGGCTCCTGGCTGCAGCACCAAGAGCCTTTCATCCACCCGGCTCAGAGTAACAGGGAGAAAAAGTAGAAAGAAAGAATTAGTAGAAGAAAGAAAGAGAGAGGGAAAGAAAGGAAGAAGGGAAGAAAGGAAGGAAGGAAGGAAGGAAGAAAGAAAGGAGGGAGGGAGGGAGGGAGGAAGGATGGAAAGAAAGAAGGAAAGAAAGGAGGGAGGGAGGGAGGAAGGAAAGGAAGAAAGACAGGAGGGAGGGAGGAAGGAAAGAAAAAGAAAGTGGAAAGAAGAAGGGTGGGAGGGAGGAAAGAAAAAGAAAGAAGGAAAGGAGGAGCGGAGGGAGGGAGGGAGGAAGGGAGAGTAGGAAAAAAAGAAAGAGCAGGTAAAGTAAAATAGAATAAAGTATGAAATATAGTAGCGTTATTAAAATTAGAAAGTAATTATTGAAAAAAAAAAAAAAAAACCGGACCGATAGAACCCTGGGACATATGGTGGAAGCAAAGCTATACAGAGAGAATCTTACACAGAAGATTACACATACACATTCACAAAAAGAGAGCAGGGGGAAAAATCAAAAATCTTGCTCTCCAAGTCCACCTCCTCAATTTGGGATAATTCGTTGTAAAAAGAGGAAAAGGGCGAGAAGTCTGAAATCTTGCTCTCTAAGTCCACCTCCTTAATTTGGAATAATTCGTTGTAAAAAGAGGAAAAGGGGGGAAAGTCTTAAATCTTGTCCTCAAAGTCCACTTCCTCAATTTGGGATGATTCGCTGTCCATTCATGCACTCCACAGACGCAGGGCACATCAAATGGACCGTGGAGCTTTAATCCGCTGCCTCCGAGGCTGCACAGAGAGATTTCCCTGCCTCTGCTCTCTACCATGCATTTTTATAGTGTTTTAGAGTTAACAGTTATGGGGGGAGGGGTCTATGGTATTTATTAATTTTATTGTATTTATTTAACACTAAAACTTGATCCAAGGTTTTACAGTGTTTGATGTTCTTATTTAAAGTAATAGTAAAGGTTTTCCTGAAAGGCTAAAACACCATCTTCTTTATTTAAAAAAAAAAAAAAAAAAAAAAAAACGACTTAAAAATCCAAAAGTGATGAGTACTCCTTATATGAAAGTCGTTCAGTTCACAAGCAGCTGCCGTAAGAAGGGTTCATTCCCTCAGCACCCTCCAGGTTTCACTCTGTCTCTGGTTTGGGCTGTGTCTTTCTGACCTTTGATGTGGACTTGGCCAGGTCCAGGCGGGACCGGATAGGAGCTCAGCTGCTCACGGTGTGGGCTGGGGTCTGCCATGGGCCTGCCCGGCATCTCCACTCCTTCCTGGCTCACTGTGTAACTTTCTGACATCCCCTACTGTCTTCTTACTGTAACCAAGGTTTCACTTACTTTACATCCCTGTCTACTGCATTTTCCTTATTAAAACTTTGTTGTTTACTGTTTGCTGCTGAGCCAAAGAGGATGCTACGATTACATTTTTTTCTTCTTGGACCATTTTTTGCTTTTCTTATTTTTTTTTTTTTTTTTTTTTTTTTTTTTTTGCGGTACGCGGGCCTCTCACTGCTGTGGCCTCTCCCGTTGCGGAGCACAGGCTCCGGATGCGCAGGCCCAGTGGCCATGGCTCACCGGCCCAGCCGCTCCGCGGCATATGGGATCCTCCCAGACCGGGGCACGAACCCGTATCCCCTGCATCGGCAGGCGGACTCTCAACCACTGCGCCACCAGGGAGGCCCTGCTTTTCTTATTTTTATACTCTCGGATAGCCCTTTAAAATGCTTCTCGATACGGTGTTACACAGGTCTCTCAGATCATCTCTGCAGTCCGAGTTCCCCTGGGGACTCCTCCCGGGGCCCCCTGACTACCCCACCCACTGGGGCACCCCCCGGTCTTCCTTTGCCACCAGTGGCCATTCCCTCTGTCCCTCCCCTGTCTCCTGGACCCAGATCCTCATCTGTCTTGAGTCACTCCCTCATTCTGGTGGAGCATGACCAGCAATAGCTTCTTGAGAAAGGGCACATGGCAGGTAGACGTTTAAAGAATCACGTTGAGTGAAATGTTATTTTTTTCCTCTTCTCCTGCTTCATGGCTAATCTGATGGAGCACAGAATTGAATTCTAGGTTAAAACTCACTCAGAATTTTGAAGACATTGTCCCATTATCTTCCATTTTTGTTAAGAATCAGTATGTTACATGTAAGCTGTTTTGTTTTCTTTGCTTGTTCACCACCAGTATTCTAAAACTGTACAGTCAGAGGCTTAGAGTGGGGGTGAGGTTCATTCACCATGTGGGGCATTTTGTGGAGCCGTTTAATCTGGAAATTTGTAGTTCTGGGAGATGTTCTTATGTTGTTATTTTTATTATCACTATTTTGTAGTAACTTCTTTCCATCCGTTTTCTCTGGTTTCTTTCCCAGTGATGGCCCTCCTCTCCTGGACTGAGCCCTTAATTTTATCTTTTTTTCCCTCCTAGTTTTTCATCTTTGTGGCTTTTGGCTCCTACTTTTTCTTTTGGAGATTTCAAACTTTATCTTTAAATCTTCCTATGGAATTTTTCTGCTTTTGTTTTCTATAGACTGGGGCCCTCTAGTCTCTTCCTGGTGGCCACAAGCCAGATGTGTTTATATTTTATTTTATTTTGTATTTTTATTTTGTAAATTATTTATTTATTTTTGGCTGTGTTGGGTCTTCGTTGCTGCGCGCAGGCTTTCTCTAGTTGTGGCGAGCGGGGGCTACTCTTCGTTGCAGTGCACGTGCTTCTCACCGTGGTGCCTTCTCTTGTTGCGGAGCACAGGCTGTAGAGCACAGGTTCAGTAGTTGTGGCGCACAGGCTTAGTTGCTCTGTGGCATATGGGATCTTCCCAGACGGGCTCGAACCCATGTCCCCTGCACTGGTAGGTGGATTCTTAACCAGTGCGCCACCAGGGAAGTCCCCCGATGTGTTTATAAACTAAACATACCTCCAATCAGCTGGGTTGGGAGAAATTTGCTGGGCGTCTGTGTGCGGAATTTCACTTAACCCTTGTGTTCGGTTTGGCATCTCTTCCTTGCCCTCCTTCGTGTCTCTGTCTGCAGCTTCCCTGCGTCAATTTCTTTAGAGAAGAAAACTCCAGGCTCTCGGGGGTGGGGGGTGGATAACTGCTCAGAGCTGGGGGTTGGGACCTGGGGGTCTAACGGCTTCTTTCTGCTGCCCTCTCCATCCCTCCTGCCTGCGTTCCCAGATGCCCCTGAGTTCCTGCCATTTGGGGACAGTTCTTTGCATCCCCAGCCCTGCCGCCTCCCCTCACCAACCTTGCAGGCGCCTAGGTTTCTCCTTGCTGCTCTCTGCAGAGTCATCCGCTGTCCCTCCATCTGCTTTCCATTTCCTGAGCCTGTTCTCAGAAATATTCTCAAATCGTTTACTTGACATTTTCTTTGCCTCATTCTCTTTCTGAAGCTGATGTTAATGAAGGTAATGGCTTGATCCTTTAATTTCCTTATGTGTCCTGTCCCGTTGTCCATCTCTGGCAGAGTGATGGGGACAGAGGGGAATGGGCTGGCAAGATGAGCAAGACTCAGTGACAGGCAGGGTGTGAGGTGAGAGAGGCATTGGGGGATCACTGTTCCCGGCTTCCTGGAGTAGAGACGGCAGGAGCCCCCTGCCAGGAGGGGACCACTTCTTTCCTTGGTGTTAGGTGTGAGGTGTCTGTGGGACATCCAAGCCCACATTACTAGAAATCAGTTGGCTACATGGTCAGTACCTTCGGGGAGAGGGATGGGCTGAAATCTTGGGAGAGCATGCGGCTAGGCAAGCGTTCAGCCTAGGGCAGAACTTGGGAAACCCCAGAGATTATGGGGGCGACAGAGGGACAGGAGCTGGCAAAGGAGACAGAAACAGGGAGGTGTTGGGGAATCCTGAGAGGGCAGTGGCACTGAGCAGGGCCAGGGGCCAGAGAGCAGTCCAGGAGAAGGACGGCAGTGGGCTGGCAGGGTGGGCAGAAGCCAGGGGCTGGGGAGCAGATGGGAGGGAGAAAGTGCAGACACAAAGGCACATTGTTTTTCTTTTGAGATGTTTCAGTAGGAAGTCATTGACTATAGGGGGATGTGGGTAAAAGTTTTTGTTTTATTTTCCCAATGGAAAACATTTAAAGCACGCCTATTGGATGAGGGAGAGGAGTCAGAACGTAGAGAGGAACGCTTATCGGAGTGTGGGCTGCCGATGCCTTTGCCTTCGGTCTGGGTCGAGTTTTGTTTCTGGGGCTGATACTAAAGTGAATTTGCTTCTCCTAAGCGTGCACTTCCTGGGAGCAGGGTTGGAACGCTGACTTCTGCTGAGCATCGCTGTGGCTGATGCACTGCCCGGCGGGGAGGAAGGTCCCGGGCTCGGGGGGTGTCTGGGAAGCAGACCGGGGTGGACACGCTCCCACAGGCATTCCTCAGGTTGATGCCGGGAGTCACCACACAGGCCCGGGGGGATCCTTTTCCAGCACCGTCTGGGGCAGAGTTTGGGCGCTGGGCACGGCTGCTGTCCACGGCTGGGCAGCTGCTCTGGTAGAGTCTGTAGAGTCTGGTAGGAGAGCGGCCGACCATCTTTCCAGGTCACACCGAGGGTCCCAGACCCAGGTGGCCTCACCAGTGGGGGATGTTCTCACCCTGTCCCGACAGGAGCTGCAATAGGGTTAACTAAGCTCTGGAAAATATACCAAAATAACTCAAGAGACCCGGTTCTTCTTTTTTGCTAAGTGTTCTTGGCGTGGACACCAGGCCTTCCCATGACCGGCCTGCGGTTGGCAGTCTCAGGGTTTCCCTTCTCAGTCACGCTTCCCAGCCCAGCCAGATAAGCTCTGCCCACGAAGGCGTCACTCTGACTGATCTGTCAGAAATGAGGGTGGCCCTGGCCTGGGCGCCTCGGGGGCCCTGCACTCTTCCCAGAGACTCGGGGTGTTGGGGACATGCAGGGGGTGCTGAGAGGCCCGAGGCTGATACACCTACAGGCTCCGCCTCCCCGGGACCTGCTTCCTGTTCTCCCTCCCGCCCCACGTCTAAGCCTCAAGCTGCTCATTGTACTTCTTCTTTTCAGAACCACCCAAGACAGCCTGCATCCATCTGGAAAACTGTGTGTGTGTGCGTGTGTGTGTGTGTGTGTGTGTGTGTGTGTGAGAGTTCAGGGGGGAGGGAAGAAGGAGGGGAGGCCTCAAGTGATTTCTGCTTCCAGGGCCTCACATGGAGTTTGCTAATCTGACTGGCTGAAAGTCTACTTTCATGAAGTATTGTTAAAACAGGAAGTGGTTTTCCAAAAACGTTCCTTCCTGACAGATGCGGGTGGTGGGAGGGAAGCTCATGGCTTCCTGGAGGGAGTGGGTCTTCAAGAGCTGGGTGGCCCCAAAGTACTGCCCCATCTGGTCTCCACAGCGTTCTCCAGGCCTGTCCCCTGGAGTAACCATATTAAGGCCCCGACCTGGGCGGTCTTCCTGCACGTCTTGCCAAGGCTTTCTTTCTGGGGGGATGGCAGGTGGTCAGGCCTCCATCTCGTGGGGTCGTTTGTCAACGAGTCCCGGTACCTAAAGAAGTTAAAGGACTGCTTTTCACCTTCTTTCAGGCACCTGCTAGTGAAACCTTCTGGTGGTTTCCATGAGGCCAAAGGGTTTCAGAGCCTGGGGTTTCCTAAGCCAAGCTCTGCAGCACGTGTGAGGCCCCAGGTGGGCTCTCTGGAGAGAATGGCGGTTTCTAGGCAGACCCCGAAAAGCCTCCTTGCATCCCCCCCGCAAATCATAGCTCCGTGGCTCCATGTCAGAGGCATTTGTTGTCTGGCTTCCTCTGTAGGGTGAGCTAATACTGAGGCTCTAATGTTTGGAGAAAAGCCCCATATTTGCCACCTGTGAGGTGTGAGCACAGGAAGTCAGAGAACATAGAATCCTCAGGGGACGCCCTGCAGGACCCCAGCACAGAGGCCTGCTGTGTTTAACAGCGCTCGCCGTGAGAGCGTTCCTGTACCAGCCACTGCTGGGTTTTGGTGCAACCTAAGTGCAGATGTGCACAGCTTTTCGAACCCCACTGACAAGCCCTCCCAGGGCAGTGCCTCCGTAGGGTTGATGCCTTCCGGCCCGACGGCACTTGGGCAGGCAGCAAGTGTTCTCTCTCTTGCTAATTCTCATACCTCCTTCCCTGAAAACAACCCCCAGCCCTGGAAGGCTGACAACGCATCGCCTGCTGGGAGGATAATGTATTGCGCAGGCATGGAACTGAGCAGAAATGCCAGGCTTTGGAGTCAGGTGGTCCTATGTCTCCCTGTAGGCTCCCTGGATAAGCCACGTCACCTCTCCTGGCCTCTGTGTCCTCATCAGGGATGTGGCACTAACAGGAAAAATGGCACTTTATGGGCGCCCAAGGGATTAAGGAAATGGGACCATAGTTGTAAAACACCTAACATGTGTCTGGCACATAGTAGGGGCTTGATCACTGGTTGGGATATGTGTTCATGGTTTAACTTGATTTTTTTGTATTGTGGTAAAGTAGACACAACATACATCTTACCACGCTGACCATTTTTTAGGTCTCTCATGTTTACCATTTTAACCATTTAAAAGTGTACAGTTCAGGGCTTCCCTGGTGGCGCAGTGGTTGAGAGTCCGCCTGCTGATGCAGGAGACACGGGTTCGTGCCCCGGTCCGGGAAGATCCCACATGCCGCGGAGCGGCTGGGCCCGTGAGCCATGGCCGCTGAGCCTGCGCGTCCGGAGCCTGTGCTCCACAACGGGAGAGACCACAACAGTGAGAGGCCCACATACCGCAAAACAAAACAAAACAAAAAAAAAGTGTACAGTTCAGTGGCATTAAATACATTCACAGTGTTATACAGCTATCACCACTATCCAGTTCCAGAACTTTTTCATCACCCCAAACAGAGACCCCTTACCCATAAAGCAGCCACTCCCCGTTTCCCCCTCCCCCAGCCAACCACTCATGTCTCTGTCTCTATGGGGTTGCCATTTCTGAATATTTCATAGAAATAGAATCATGTAACGTGTGGCCTTTCATGTCTGGCTTCCTTCACTGAGCATAATGCTTTCGGGGTTCATCCATGTTGTAGAATGTGTCGGTACTTTATTCCTTTTTACTGCTGAATAATGTTCCCATGAGGCCTTGATTTGGAGCAGTCACGGGATGGCTGTGAACGCTACTGAATGTCCCTCACTCTGGGCTGGGATTCTTTCCGACATCTTTTCGGAATGGATAGTGTAGCGGTTTTGAGACAGGAGATGTGGCCTACAGATGCATGGAAGAGGAGGGGAAGGGTCCAGGCCAACCATGAGCCCCCCCCGCCCGCCGACCTCCCATCCAGTTCAGCTCTGGAGCGACAGCCAGATCCCCCAGGGCTCTTACAGCAGCGCTCCTTCTGGGCTCAGGCCGGGAAGGGCTGTGCTCGCCGATAACAGACAGGCTCTCCGTGTCTCCCCCAGATGCAGGAAAAAGCAAAGGAGATCTACATGACCTTTCTGTCCAGCAAGGCCTCTTCACAAGTCAACGTCGAGGGCCAGTCCCGGCTCAGTGAGACGATACTGGAGGAACCGCACCCACTGATGTTCCAGAAGCTCCAGGACCAGGTAACCTGACTTCCCTACATACACCTTGATTTGAAAACTGGCATTTTTTTCCCAGCCTGGAAAAATTCAGTTAAAACCAAATGTTCAACACCCTAGAAGCCGTCCCACCCGACTGGGCAGGCTGTGGCATGTGAAGGGGCCGTGGTTGGTGAAAGGGCAGGCTGGCCTGCCAGGCCCAGGGTTTGATCCATTGGAGCCGCCCTCAGGCCTTGTTCCCCTTGGTCTACACGTAGTTTGATGGAGCAGGGTTATCTGTCTTCTCAACCAGATGAGAAGGGAGGCTGGAGCTCTTTGAGGGACCCACACTGAGGAAGCAACGAGTGGTAACCGCTGAAGGTAGGAGCAGCCAGAAAAATCTAGAAAAGCAGAAGCACGTGGACTCGGAGTGGCGGGGAACCTGGGGCTTTTGTGCAAACATTGCCTCCTACTTCACTTGGCCCCATAGTCCACTTTGCCAATGAAGTCCACTTAAAGCAGGAAAAGTTAGGCTTAAAAAAATGGACCTAGAAGGGGTAAACTTTAGTGTTCTGGCCAATTTTCATATGAGGAACGCCAGCAGTAAAATAGGCAAGAGGGGTGAAACTGCATTGCAGAGATTTTTTTAGGCATGAATTTGCAGATGTGACTATTCATAGCATGCTCTGTTCTTATGAAACGTTGTATGCACACATGTGGACCAGGGAACACTGACAGATTTCAAACTTCTGCTGGCCTTGCTTGTTCTTATTGGGGAAGCAAAGGCCTTACTTGGCCCACAAGTGGAGACCAGCTGTTAGCTTAATTCAGCACTCCTCCAACATGAGCAAGCCTAGAGCCACCTGTTGTTAAAACAGAAGCTGGGCCCCACCCCCAGAGTTAACCAGTGGACTTGATGGTTCCCAGGTGGGTTGAGACTTTGCCGTCCTAACAAGTCCCCAGGTGATGCTCATGCTGCAGGTCCTGGGACTACACTTTGAAAACCACTGGCCCACGGCATCAGTTGGCATTTTTCTGATCACCTGGAGTATGCACAGAGCCCAGAGCCATGTCCCAGCATGCAGAAGGCCTCATTTGCTCAGCGTCAGATAGAAAACAAATAGGTAGAAAATACAAATATTAGCTTGAGAACGTTTTCCAGTTGGTACAGTGGCAAGTGCAAATTCCACACGGATTCTAAGTCAAATTTGAGTGTTGAAGGGACTCCAGTCAGCACGGGAGACTTGCTGAGGGCTTCCTGGAGGCAGTGATGTTGAGCCAATGGGAGGGATGCCATGGACATGGATTTGTGGAGGGAAAGGGATGCATGGTTAAAGGCAGTTCTTGTGTCTGTAGCCACACAGGGGTATCTGCCCCACCCGGACCTCAGAATCTTTTACAGACTTCCTAGGGTACTCTGAAATGCAGCCAGGACTGAGAACCTGCACTGAAGCCCCTGTGTTCTAGGTATTCTCAATAAGAACAATATCTACTGGGGCTTCCCTGGTGGCGCTAGTGGTTGAGCGTCCGCCTGCCGATGCAGGGGACACGGGTTCGTGCCCCGGTCCGGGAGGATCCCACATGCCGCGGAGCGGCTGGGCCCGTGAGCCATGGCCACTGAGCCTGCGCGTCCGGAGCCTGTGCTCCACAAGGGGAGAGGCCGCGACGGTGAGAGGCCCGCGTACCGCAAAAAAAAAGAGAAAAGAAAAGAACAACAATATCTACCCTTCAGGGGTGCCCTTCTGTGCCCCCTTGGCATATATTATCTCATTTAATCTCCAGTGAGTAGTAGTATTCCCATTTTGATGATGAGAAAAGCAAGGTTCCGGGAGACTAAGTGGTCTGTTAGCACAAAGTCCCATAGGTGCAGGGCGTGCTGGAGGCCGATGCACCTGCCTTCAAAGACTGTACTCCGCACACACTCACAGCCTGTGCAGCTGTCCCGGCCTCGTGGGCAGCCCCTCATGGCTCCTCAAAGCCGCATGAGACCGGTTGGAGCAGAGGGATTGCCACGCGAATACAATCCTTTTCTGGGATCGCAGAAGGCAAGGCAGCTGCAAGGAATGAGGTGGGTTGCTGTCTCTCCACGCGGTGGGACAGCTCTCCTGCCCCGCCAGCTCTCCTCGTGTTAGGCCTGCGACACGTCTCAAAATGGAGCTAGGCCTCTGTGACCAGGGCACCCCCGTTGGATTCAGACTGTGGGAGGTTTAGCTGGTGCTGAAAGGAGGAAATACAAGGGACAAAGGACAATTTTTTTAAGTGACAAAATATTTTTAAAATAACTTTTTTTTTTTTTTTGCGGTACGCGGGCCTCTCACTGTCGTGGCCTCTCCCGTTGCGGAGCACAGGCTCCGGACGCGCAGGCTCAGCGGCCATGGCTCACGGGCCCAGCCGCTCCGCGGCATGTGGGATCTTCCCGGACCGGGGCACGAACCCGTGTCCCCTGCATCGGCAGGCGGACCCTCAACCACTGCGCCACCAGGGAAGCCCTAAAAATAACTTTTATTAAGAAAAGCTTTCATTGACCTAACTAGAAAAATCATACATGCTCAACAAAAGAAACTTGGGAAGCCAAAATATAAAGTTAAAAACAATTCATAATTTTATGCCTGGAGATAGCATTTAATGTCTAGACTTTCCATCATTTTTTTTCTATAAATATGCATGTGCACACACATCTAACAAATGTGGCACAATGCAGTTCAAACTACTTACTATAAAGAAAATACTTTTATACCCTGTTGTTAAAAGTCATTTATTTGGGACTTCCCTGGTGGCGCAGTGGTTGAGAGTCCGCCTGCCGATGCAGGGGACACAGGTTCGTGCCCCGGTCCGGGAAGATCCCACATGCCGCGGAGCGGCTGGGCCCGTGAGCCGTGGCCGCTGAGCCTGCGCGTCCGGAGCCTGTGCTCCTCAACGGGAGAGGCCACGGCAGTGAGAGGCCCGCGTAACGAAAAAAAAAAAAAAAAGTCATTTATTTGAGGCGGGGACAGTGGCACTAACTATCTTCCTCGGGCATAATTGGGTGGAGAGAACGTATTTGGAATCTGAGCTGAGTCCACAGTGAGTCCCTGCGAAGGCCTCTGGGTTCTGTTTCACTTCAGAAACCTCTGCCTGTTGGGGCCCTTGCTGGCAACTGTCAAAATGTATGCTCAGCAGAGTCTATGGGTCTCTGCTCCCCAAAGGCCCTCACAAGAGCCCTGCTTTCCTAAGTGAAGGAGAGTAAAGCTGAGGGGAGCATGTCTGGAACCACAAGATTTCACGTAACTTATAAACCTCCTCAGCAGCTTTGGCTTCGTTGAGCACCGCTTGGCTTTATCGCCGAGCTGTCTGGGCAGGCTGCTTTCAGCACCAGCTCACCAGGAAAACCCCAGAGGCCTCAGCCCCTTCCCACGGCAGGCAGTGCCCCGAGCCCCGGAGGCTGCTGGGAGGGCAGCGTGGACTTTGGGGCACAGCTGGAGCCTGGAAGGATGGGAAGATCTTCCCTGAGCATCAGATGAGATGACCTGACACCCATGAATCTCATTTAAAGGAGAGCTTCTCGGGTCTTCATTCAGGTCCTGTTGATTCTTGGTTTACACACAGTTCTAACAGGTTCTGGTTTTTCAGTTCACAGCCCACTTTAAGTGCTGGTAGAGGCTGTGGAGTGAGGGGAAGCAAGAAGTGATGGCTGACAACCAAGGAGGAAGCAGAAAAGTGATACTAAACACAAAACCACAGCACATTGATTGGGAACCACTGAGCGTGGGGAATCTCACAGCCCCCACACACCGCACTGGGGGCATCCCTGTGCTACAGGATGGTGATGCGCTTAGTGATCCTAATGACCCCAGATTATAAAGCAAAACTTAAATTGTGGTCAGCGTGTCCACTGAAGAATGTGTTAGGCGTTTTAATAAGAATTTCATCATAAATGATATATTTTTTAAAAAATTATTTATTTATGTGTTTATTTATTTATTTGGCTGCGCCGGGTCTTAGTTGAGGCACGTGGGATCTGCACTGCAGCATGCGGGACGTCCCCTTTAATTGCGGCCTGAGGGATCTAGTTCCCTGACCAGGGATCGAACCCGGGCCCCCTGCGTTGGGAGCGTGGAGTCTTAAAGCTGGACCATCAGGGAAGTCCCCATAAATGATATCTTAGGAAAAGTTGGGGGGCTTAAAACTTTGTTACCTGGAAAATTCATAGTTAGAGAGACTGTTCTCTGATTTAATCCTGCTCTGCCAACGTGGCCCAGGTGTGTGCCCGGCACGTGTAGGTAAAGCCAGGAGAGGTGAGGGTGGTACTGGGGGCATCTCCCTGGAACTTTAGCCTACAGTCAAAGGCTGCTGTTGGACAATTTTAAGTTGTGGGAAGCAGGAAGGAGGAGGTGATCTTACAAAGAGCTGATTTCTTCAATGAATCGCACTTCACTGCAGTGACTTTTTAATCTTAAAAACTCCCCTGGGAGGTCTAGTTCAGTTCTGGTTGGTTTGCTGGTGCATGAACTTGTTTTTTCTTTCATTCCTTTATGCTATAAATATTGATGCAGGGCCTCCTATGTACCAGGGACTGTGCTAGGAACTGGGTGCGCAGTGAGGAAATCAGCACCTGTCCACCCAAGAGGACAGACAGAGATAAATGCTAAGAAGGAGATACAACAGATGATGGGTTAAGAGTGACCGAGAGGGACCTATTTTGGGCCTAGTGGTCAGGGAGGACTCCTTGAAGAGATGCCTGAGATCTGAGTGGCAAGGGGGAGCTGGGTGAGAAGACTTGGGGGCAGGACCTTCCAGGGAGAGCCAATGGCAGTTGCAAAGGCCCTGGGGCAGGAATCCACTGCGTCCGTGCCTGCAGTGGAGTGAGGGAGGGAGATGAAGAAGCTAAGCTGGGAGGGACTGGCTGGGTTAGGCCCTGAGGCCATGGAAACCAGTTTAATTTCAACGGTGACTATTTATAGAGTGTGCCGGCTGGGCTCATAAGGTTTGGTTCTCTTGCAAGCCAGGCACTTTGGCTCTGATCCCCAGCTCCGGCTGTGCCCGTCCCTCATCAGCCGGTCAAGAGAATGCAGATGACTCGGTGCAGAGCCATCTCTGTTACTAGAAACTCAGCTGCGAACCCGCAGTCTCCTGACCATGGCTCACTGTTTGTACCCTGATGACCTAACCCCCTGCCCCCTCCCTTACCCCTCCCTGCCCATCACTTCCTGGGCCGAGCTCAGATTTACTGTCATTGTCACTGTATGTTAAGTTAGGCTGGAGCGGGAGGTGGGAGCTCGTGTTCCAGGACTGCCTCCATCTGACCCCTGGTGGGTCCTGTTTCCTGGTGTGGCTTCTGTGGCCTCATCGGTAATGTGGGGGCTTTCGGCAAACACGGCTACCTCTCCAAGCAGCAAAGCAGTCCACAAGCCTTCAACGCCCCATTTAGTTAATTAATTAATTAATTAACTTATTTATTTATTTATTTTTGGCTGCGTTGGGTCTTCGTTGCTGTGCACAGGCTTTCTCTAGTTGTGGTGAGCGGGGGCTACTCTTCGTTGTGGTACGTGGGCTTCTCATTGCGGTGGCTTCTCTTGTTGGGGAGCACGGGTTTCAGTAGTTGTGGCTCGCAGGCTCTAGAGCGCAGGCTCAGTAGTTGTGGCGCACGGGGTTAGTTGCTCCGTGGCATGTGGGAACTTCCTGGACCAGGGCTCGAACCCATGTCCCCTGCACTGGCAGGCGGATTCTTAACCACTGCGCCACCAGGGAAGTCCCAATGCCCCATTTTAAAGAGTTGCTCCCTGATGGCCACAACGTTGTTTCCATAGAGCCGACTTTTCTTTGACTTTAGAATTTAGCAGCTTTGAAACTTTGGCTAAGATGCCATCCCTCCCTGAGCCTCAGTTTCCTCATTTGTGAAATGCAGGTTATGATAAGGCAGTTTTGAGGATGAAATGCACTCATGTCTGTGAAACACTGACTTGGTGCAGCACCTGGCGTGCAGCCAGCCCTCCACAGGTGTTAACTGTGCATGTCCTTTAAATTGTCTTAATGCAGTAGTTCTTAACTGGGGGTGATTTTGCCCCTCGTGGGACATGGGGCAGTGTCTGCAGACATTCTCGGTTGTCATGATCGGAGTGGGGGGGCGCTCCTGGCACCTAATGGGCAGAGGCCAGGTTGCTGTCAAAACACCCTGCAATGCACAGGACAGCCCTGAGCCCCCACCCCAAGACCCCCTACACACACACATATCTGGTCCAAAACGTCAGTGGTGCCCAGGTGGAGAAACCCTGGCTTAACATAACTTTCAGAAATGTAGCAGAATCCATGTGCCTTACCCTCGCTAGGTCCCCACCTTTCAAAAAAGCACCAAATAATGTCTGTCAGTTTTCTACACTTCAGTGAATTCTGGGAAAACATTAAGGCGGAACCTCTTCACAGTTTACACCGTGCTTTTGTGTGTGCATCTTATCTGACTATCAAGTAGTCTTGGGGAAGGTGGAACCTGGCACCTCACTTTACGGGAGAAAGTTTCCTTGAGGGGAAGGTGACCTGAATGGCCTGAGGTCCCAGAGCTGGAAGAGGGGAAACGGGGCGAGAACCCAGCGCTTCTGGTTCAGCCGGACTCTTCCTGCCACGCTGAGGCCCATGTTCCACGGGAAGCAGTGGTGTTTTTTCTTACTGTTCTTCTGGTCTGTGCCACCATCTTCCTTTCCTGGGCGCTGGTACAGCGGCATGGTCTTTGGCGATTAAAGACCAATCAACACTCTTAGCTTCTTCTCCTTTCCCACCTTCGCCTACCTTGCTCAGTTGTGCTCTCCTGTACCTCCAGCCCTGGCTGATTCTAGAATATTCCCATCAGTCACTAAGTAAGGCACTGAGAGTCACCCACGACATGAAGGGATCAAATTAGTCACGGCAACCTAACATGTACAAGAAATGACAATGCCGGTCTGTTCTGGCCCTGTCAGCTTGGTGGCCTGGACACATGTGTCCTGCTCAGCTACATGGCTAGAACTCCAGGGAGGAAGGCCAACACAGGAACCCGCTAAGCCAGCACTAGCCACGAGCACATCCTGTTACTGCCTTGCTCAGAATTCTGGACAAGTTAATTTTTAAAATTATTTTTAATTGTTAAATTACTACATGCATTGTTAAGATGAAGAGAAGAAAATTCACATAATCCAGGAGGAGATGAAATGAAAAGCTAAAATCCCCCAGTTCCTGCCTCTTCCCTCTCACTTTCTGCCTTATGTTGTGTATCCTTCCAGACCCTTCCCCAAAGGTCTGAAAACGGAACACTTTGAAATCTGCTCAGTGACTTGAGGTTGTGCCGTACGAAAGATTTAAAACAGAATTCTGCTCCTGAAAGTTTCTGGGCGCCAATTCACACACCTTTCTTGCTCTGAAGCCTCTGGTTTGAATTCCACAGCGTAGAATGGTGGGTTCCCTGGAATAGCAGGGAGATTGGAGAAGAGGGAAGGGTCAAGGTCATTGCTCGCTCGGACCATGAAAGAGAAGCCTGCAGGTTTGAGGGGGGCAGGGGTACTCATTCTTCTTCCATAAATCTTAGGGACCCCAGTGCCTACACTTACTGCAGGTTTTGCGTGTTGCCAGGATGCCCTCACCCAGGCTTCAGGGTTGGTGCTAAGTCTGGTCTGGGGAGGGCAGAGTGGAGGTGGTTTTCTCCACTGAAAAGGAAGTCCTCAACCTCTGATGTTTAAAAACAATCAAAAGACTTCAGTAAGATGTCAGCACTCCCAGCCACATCCTTGACAGCGAAAGGAACCATGCCCCAGGCCCCTTTTTAGCAGTGTCGTTTCTTTGAATTTCCCCAGAACCCAAGAAATGAGAAGCGCTTCCTTTGTAGACCTCAGTAAGAAGGGTTGGGCCAGCTGGTGAGGACCCAGGGGTGGGGGGGGAGGGGCTGCCACGCCCACCGGGGTTGTCTAGGAGCCCACTCCCTCCCCGAGCCCCTCGCTTCTCCAAGTCTGCCTGCAGTGGGAACTGGAGCTGGACGTGCTGGGCACCTCGGTCTTGGTGCCAGCTGCCTTTTGCTCTCAACGGTCAAGCCCAGTCCAGAGAATGACATGTTCCATCGGGCAAAGCCAGAAAGAGCGGTCCGTGGGTTTTCATTCAAGTGGAAGGAGCCTTGGATCCTGGCCTTTGCCATGGCCCTCAGGCTTCTGAGGGTGGGGAGGGAAGGACAGCATTGGAAATACTTTTTTTTACAACTTTAAAATGGAGTTTAGGGGAAGAAGAGGGAGTGGGGGACGGGTGCCAGAGAGCATTGAACTTTCTCCCTGATGGCCAAAGGCGAAAATAAAACGCCTTCACCCCACGTAGAAAGCATGTCATTTCAGCTTTGGATCTGAGTCATAAGGACTCCAGGAACAAGTGGACAAACCACCCCCCCCCGCCACCCCCCCGGCAGTGAAACAGCACCTAACCCGTGGGTGTGCGAGGGGATTGCTCGCCGGGCGGGGGCCTTGTCTCTGTCCGTGTTCGGGCTCTTTCTGGATTTCTGCTCTCACCCTGGCACGGCGTCCACCTCGGTGGGGGGCCTGTCCAGGAAGCAGGAGCACTGTCCAGGTGACAGAACCTTCTGTGTGGCCTTCCCTGGTGCTTTGGGACAAGGGCTGACCTGAGCTTTATCTTCTTACTTGCTCTCTGCCAGCTGCCCTCAGGCTTTCTCCCCCATCCCCTGGGGGGAGCGCACCCCATCCCCCCATCCCCAGAAGGGGAGGTGATCTTCCATCAGGGGTGGGGACGTCCCCATCTGTGCCTGGCCCCAGCAGCCTCTGCAGCGCCCCGCTGATCCTTGCCTGAGGGCTGGAGGTGGAGGCTGGTTTTCTTCACTCTTTGTGTCTGTCCGTGTGGTGTGAAAGCGTGTCTGAGGTCTAGGTGTGCAGTTGCATTCTAGAACTGCAATTCATGGACAGATATGTGTTCTTTCAGTCCTTTTCATGTAGGAACTAAACCAGGTTCTGGAAGCAAATATGAAATCCCATTAATAAAATGTTCTGTTGCAGTAAAGGATTCATGTTTTTTCCTCCTGGTACCCAGTTGAAATAACATGGTGGAGGGCTTTGAAGAGGAGGTCGGATGCATGTTTAGTTTAGGGCTTTAATGGCCTTGTCCCCTAAGACGGGTTAAAAGATTTATTAGGCTTGAAATGCACTTGATCGAGACAGGGATGAAACCTTCACGGAGGGGCCCTCAAGGCTGGTTAAGTTTCTTATTGTCTATATGGATGAATATGCGTCTGTGAGGGAGTCCTTTTCTGGAGCAGCAGACTCGGAATAGTCTCAAATTGAAGCACCATGTGGATATTTTCCTTTGCAGAAAGGGGAACGCTAATCAGTCGTGCGGTCTGGGATCTGGGGAGGGTGGGGCGTCTTGTATAACGACTTTGAGTTGGGGAGACCTGGCAGGAAGACCCCCTTCTCTGTTTTCACTTCGAGTCCCACCGCCAGCAGCCTGAGGGTTGGCTCCCAAGGTCACGACATTAAGCAATTTACAGTCCTGGTGTCCAGCCCCCAGATGTGGGGCTGCTGAAACCTGAAACCTGCTGGGCCACAGCTGTGATGGCAAAAAAAAAAAAAAAAAAAAAAGGTAGGGAATGCAACTTAGCTGCCAACTTGAGTTTTCTGCTCCGCAGGCTGCCTGTCTCCCCGAAGGGGTGTTGCTCGGCTGCCTGCAGGCCCGCCCCCTGCCCACCTGGGTCTCCACCTTCTTCTTTCGCTTCCCTGCACACAACTAGAGGCGCATGGTCAGGGGATGATCACAGTCCAGCCCCCGTGAGGCCAGTCCTCCCCATCAGAGTCCTGGTTTTGTGGAACCTTCTGGAACCCCTAGGGCCATCTCATTTTCTGTGCTCAAGCAGGAGTGAGGTGAAATCAATAATGTGACTGTGTTCATTTCCAAGGGCTGTCGTAATAGATTATTGTAAACTGAGTGGCTTAAAACAACAGACATTTTTTTCTCTCACAGCTCAGGAGGCCAGAAGCCTGAAACTGAGGTGTCGGCAGGGCTGTGCTCCTTCTAAAGGCTGGAGGGAAGACTCTCTCCTGGCCTCTTCCAGCTGCTGGTGGCCCCTGGCAGTCCTTGGTGTTCCTTGGCTTGTGGCTGCATCACTCCAGTCTCTGCCTCTGCCTTCACGTGGCCTTCCTCTCTCCGTGTGTCTCTCTGTGTGTTCTCTCCTTTTCTTATGACAACTCTCCTTGGATTTAGGCCCACCCTAAGTCCAGGATGATGTCATCTTGAGATCCTCCGCTAACCCTATTCCCAAAGAAAGTCACATTCTGAAGTTCCAGGTGGACCTACATTTGGGGGGGGCGCACCATTCAGCCTACTATACTGACCTTTGGGGATGTTTATTTCCCACTTAGGCACACAAGCACTCGTTAAAGGGCGTATTTGGGATCATTATTTTTAGTTTACGTGCATTTTAAAAATTCTGTGTTCAGCCGCTTAACACTCACGTACATTTTTCCATGTTAAACTCCTATGCAATCTTCATTTTTAACGACGGCCTCTTGCTCTGCCGTATGAGTGGCAGGATAGCCTGGAGGTTAGGAGTGTGGGCTCGAGAGCCGGATGGCCAGAGTTTGCATCCTGCATCCTTTTTACATTCTCTTTTACTCACTGTTATGGGCTGAATTGTGTCTCCCCTCAAATTCATGTGTCAGACTCCTAAGCCCCAGTACCTCAGGATGTGACTGTGTTGGGAGATAGGGGTCTTTAAAGAGGTGACTAACGTTAAATGAGGTCCTTGGGGTGGGCCCTACTCCAGCCTGACCAGTGTCTTTATAAGGAGAGGAGATTAGGACACAGACACACACAGAGCAGAGACCGGGTGACCCTGGGGAAGATGGCCACCTACAAGCCAGGAGAAACCAGCGCTGCCATCACCTTGGTCTTGGACTTCCAGCCTCCAGGACTCTGAGGAAAGAAATTTTTGATTTTCAAGCCACCCAGTCCTTAGTACTTGTCATGGCAGCTGAGCTGACAATATACCAGCCACTGGGGCAAAACACCAAATCTCCAAGTCCTCCGTCCTTCCCCTGTGTGACTGGGGTCCTCAGGTTCGGTGAGGATTAGAGAGGGTGCTCCATGCATTGCCTGGCGTGTGGTTTGAAGGTGCTCTTAGTGGCGCTGGTACCACCCTGAATTGTTTTGCCAGCCCTCTGTCATTGCTCAGTGGGTGGAGTCTATTCATCCACTGGGTGAATGTTTGTTGGACCTCCGTCATGGCCATTTGCCCCGTGATAAAGAAGGCTGTGGTCAGCAGCTGGGTACCTGGTCTTTGGCCACTTTCTTTCTTTTCTTTTCTTTTCTTTTCTTTTTTAAATTTGTCAATCACTTTGTTTTTTAAACTTTTATTTATTTTTATTTTTGGCTGTGTTGGGTCTTCTTTGCAGCGTGGGCTTTCTCTAGTTGCGGCGATCAGGGGCTACTCTTTGTTGCGGTGCATGGGTTTCTCATTGCGGTGGTTTCTCTTGTTGTGGAGCATGGGCTCTAGGCGCGCGGGCTTCAGTCGCTGTGGCAACGCGAGCTCAGTAGTTGTGGCTCGCAGGCTCAGTAGTTGTGGCGCACGGGCTTAGTTGCTCCGCGGCATGTGGGATCTTCCCGGACCAGGGCTCGAACCCGTGTCCCTTGCATTGGCAGGCGGATTCTTAACCACTGCACCACCAGGGAAGTCCTGGCCACTTTCTTGAAAGAGATTTTTAGGACATTCTCTATCCTCTAAGCCATCTTCACTGGGCACCAACCACGAGGGGCCCTGGGATGGGAGCTGCCTATTGCCATGAGCTCCTAGGCCAGTGCCCAGGAGACCCTTTGCCGGTGGCAGTGAAGACCCCGTGCAGAGATACCAGGCAGCTCACAGCCCCAGAAAGTGAGACTCTTGGAATCAGCATCCCTTTTCTTCTTCAAATCTGTCCCAGTCTGATGGCTGCAGCCGCCACCCCCTGACTCAGCGGCACCAGGAGCTGCACCTGGAAGCAGGTGAGGGCTCGTGGAGAGGGCAGCCCCAGCCTGAAGGCCTTCATGGTCATCTCACGCCTGCCCATGGCAGGGAGCAGCCCGTCTGCTCTTGTTAAATAGCTCGCAGCCCCCTCCCCTCACGCCTGCTGACGCCAGGAGTGCCAAAGGGGCAGCCGAGCCTGCGGTGTCCTGGCATCTCCTGGAGGCCGAGTGAGTCCTGCCAGCCGCTCGGCTGAAGCCACCTCCCCCCTCCCTCCCCCACTGCCTCCGGCCTGGCCCAGGTGCCTCCAGCCCCAGCCTTTTTGCTTCTCTTCTTTGAAGAGCCACAGCAGGCAAACAGGATGTTCCACTCCCACACGTGGAGACTCAGACGAGACACTTGGGTCGAACCGCATCCTGCTGGCGGAGCTGGGTGCCACCCGCTGCGGACCTGGTCGGGATGGGGTGCGGGGCTGGGGGCCAGGAGGGGCACTCACGAAGCTGGTTTCATTAGTCACTTTTCGAGCATCGCTCCAAACTGTGAACTTGCTGGGCATCTCAGAGTTCCCTTTGGGGGCTCTTGTGCCTGCAAGGGCCGAATAATGCAGGTGGTGAGGGATGGCGACACCTGCACGAAATGATAATGGCATTCCTCATCCCCCGCCTCAACCCTGGCTATGATTCTTGTATTTTCTGGGAGGGTTTTTTTTTTTTTTTTTTTTTTTTTAATTTTATTTATTTATTTATTTATTTTTGGCTGTGTTGGGTCTTTGTTTCTGTGCGAGGGCTTTCTCTAGTTACGGCGAGCGGGGGCCACTCTTCATTGCAGTGCGCGGGCCTCTCACTATCGCGGCCTCTCTTGTTGTGGAGCACAAGCTCCAGACACGCAGGCTCAGTAGTTGTGGCTCATGGGCCTAGTCGCTCTGCGGCATGCGGGATCTTCCCAGACCAGGGCTCGAACCCGTGTCCCCTGCATTGGCAGGCAGATTCCCAACCAGTGCGCCACCAGGGAAGCCCTGGGAGGTTTTTTTTTTTGTTGTTGTTTTTAATGAATAATTTCTCCAAACCTTAGCAAATCAGTCTAGGATTACAAGATGGCCACAAAATAGATGGCTGCCATGGAGAGGCACAAGGTGGGAGCTTACAGAGGCGTGGTCTTTCTGAGCAGTGAGATGAGACTGGAAGGACACCCAGGGAAGGGCATGCAGTAGCTTAAGAGTTTAAAGAAAACCCAAACTCTGCTGAAAGCAAAATGATTTAAGCGGTTCTCCCATGGTGGAAGCCGTCTTGGGAAAATGAAGCCGTCAAGGCTGAGGTCCAGCTCTCCCAGCCCTCAGGTAGATGTTCTGAGTCCCTGGACACCATCAGACATTTCATTTACAAAGTAGTTTGTGTGCCTGTTGAGAGAGGACAGATTTAAAAGACGTTTTACCGCCCACCTGAGAACCCTGCCTGGCAGTGAGGAACATTCTAGACGCCTCTGGAAATTTCCACGTGTTGAGCCCATTGGTAGTGCAATAAGTGAAGGCACCAGGGTGCGCAGGGCGGATTTTCGGTCTGCAGAATGCCCTGAAAGTTCGGTTGAAAGGTCTGAGAGGGATGGAGAGAGATGTCTTGAAAGAGACTGTATCCCTCGACCACCAGAAAGCGCTTCCCTTTTGCTTCTCCTCTTCCCACCCCTTTGCAGGGCAAAGGAGGAGGGTGGTGGCAAAAGATGGGGTGGGAGGAGAGGGGATGCTGGGAAGAGGGACCGTGGCTGAGAAGAGAGGGGGCAACTCTCTGAGGACTTGGGGTGAGGCAGGCGGCAGCCCTCTAAGCTGTCAGGGTTTCTCCCCTTGCATCTGATGAGCATACCTTGGAATAATTTCTTTCCCAGAGATGCACTCCTGGAACCGTGTGAGTAAGCAGGTGTTTGCATTCCGCAGCTGACCACTATTTTCTTTAATTAAGGCCTGTTCCCGAAGCCTCTGCTTGCCAGGACTACCGTTTCACTTCCCTGACCTGCATTGAATAAGCCCCATTTTGTTTCTGGGCATAATAATAGGTGTGTTTGAGATCTTGGATGCCAGACTTCCGAGGGTCTTAGCAACATTGACATTGTCTGATATGACAGTGACAGTGGCCTTTACACTGTTGTCTCTACAGAAATGGTTTCTCTTCTGCTATCCCAAGTTCCTGGAGCAATACATCCCTGTATTATCTACCCAAATAAAGTGGAAATTCTTAAAGGACCTCTTGATACAAGGGTATAACTCAGTGCTGTGCGAACCTATACTTCCGTGGAAGAGACAGATAGGTTTGCTTCGTGTGACTCTCTAAGCTCTTATATTCCATTGAGATAATTTCATAATGACCCCAAACATCCAGGAAATCCAGCTTGTCTAGCACACGACTTACTTAACTTTCTTTGTGTGTTTGGCATGTATTTTCCTCAGCACATGATAGGTGTTTAATAAATATTTGATTGGCTGATTCATAGCCTGATTAGCCTCACCCTTCAGATTTTCTTCCTTTTCCCCTTAGATCTTCAACCTTATGAAGTATGACAGCTACAGCCGCTTCTTAAAGTCTGACCTGTTCTTAAAACACAAGCAAACTGAGGAAGAGGACGAAGATCCACCCGATGCCCAGACTGCAGCTAAAAGAGCTTCGAGAATTTATAATACATGAGCCCTCAAGACACTGGCAGGACTGGCAGCTTTCAGAAGTGAAGGAACTCACTCTCAGGACCATGCAGGGTTTATAACCTCTTTGTTATCTGCAAGGACTGAAATGTGCAAAACCCTTCCATGGAATATGTGTATTTTATTACCTGCTTGACCAGTAAGTTTTGCATGATGGCTAATCTTACATAAAAAGACAAATAGCTTTGAAGTTTTAGTTCTCACACACACACAAAGGGGGAATAGTCCTTAAAACACTGGACAGTCTGAGTATTTTACAGCTTGGTTAAACTTCATGGGGGGCCACCAGGTGAACTTACAGCCACCTCTTACCTCTGAAGTCTTTGCCCTGCTTCTGTGGGTGGGTCACATGCGTCCACTTGGTGAATCAGCTCAAGAATGAATTGATCTGACAAACTCAGGTCACTGGGGGTTTGTCTGTCAGGTACCTCTTGGGTTAAATACTTCTAGAGAGTAAGTTCAGTGCTGGGAAAAGAAAATTCATCACAGCCTCTAAAGACCTGGGGAGCTGCGTGTGGGTATCATCAGAGGACTCTTATTTCTCGCGCGTGGGTTTATCCTGGTTTGGCCCATAATCCGTGACATTTCGTGCAACAAAGATAAATAGTTCATTTTGACAGAAACAAGATCTCAACCAGGAAGAAAGACAAATGGGAGACTGTTCAGGGTCCCCATGGTGATGCAAGGTGGTGCTGAATGGGATGGTGGCACCGGCCCGTGCTGATGATGGAGTTGGGGGGATGTTCCCTTCTCTTGCAGCCCATTTGGTGAAACCCTTTCTCCTTGATGCCTACCCCTTGCTAGACTTGTTAACTCTGGGCTTGAGACTTCAACCAGAGGAAGGAAATGCTGTCTTTGGAAGTCCCCTTTTGGGTGAAGAGGCTGTGAGTGAAATCCTGCTGGGCCCAGGTACCCCCCGCAGAGCCCGAGGTCAGGCACAGTCCCCTTCTGCTCATTGTTCCTGCATCTGCTGCTGCCAGACCTTCTCCAGCACGTTTGCCAAACCTTAAGCTCCTGTTTGTACAAACAAAGCAACCAGACTCTTACTTGAGAGCCTTCCAAGTCAGACGTTCCCATTTGCAAAATTCCCTGCTGGTGAGCGTGACTGTATGATTTATCAATCAAACCGGGACACTTGAGAGAGAAGGGGAGTGAGCTTAATCATCATGCCGGGATAATAGGCCTCAGCTGGTTCTGTTCTCGGTGAAACCAGTTTGCACAGTCACCCTGCTGACCACCCTCTCCTAGGGTGACCACTTGGGCAGGTCCCCGGATTCTCATTGTCCATTCGCCGTGGCCGAATGCCCCCTGCCCTTCCATCTTGGACCTGGGGAAGGGATGGTCTTAGGAAGCCATTCACTGCTGCCAACCAAACCACCCAACTGAGCATTCATCAGAAACAGCAAATGCTTGATCCCCGCCACGGGGTTTTCTGCCTCCGCCAGGTCATCCCCGACATGCCTTCTCTCTGCCTGGGATGAGATAGTAATCCTGAGAATGACACCCAAGGGCCCTTCATCTGGGAAATTCAGTCCATCTTCAAGCAGAGCAGATTGATGCACTTGAAAGAGTAAGGAATAAAAACAACGTGGGTTCTCTAGCTCAACTTGCAGTTTACCTGCCAGAAAAGTGCAGGGATGCAGACCCACACCCCCACTGCACTGTCGCAGATGCAGGATAATTTCAAGGTGCCAGGGAACTGAGCGAGCTGCTTGGTGCTCTCTTTTGAGAGCCTGTGCTGGGCGGGTCCCAGAGACTGCAGGTAGGCTGGGAACCCTCTTTCTGGCTTTTACCCTTTTACCCCTGGGTTCAGAGGCCCTTTGAGGTGGTGAGCTCTTCATAAGCACATAAAGGAAACAGCCAGAGTTAGCTGGAGGACTGTCTGCCAGAAGAAAGCCTCTGGCTTAGGAGCTGCCTGAAAAGCTGAATGCGGGTGGGAGGGTGAGCTGCTTATATTCAGCCGCGGCTTACTTCTCACAGCACTTCCCCCAGCTTGCTCTGGCCAGGCTGCCTGCATCCCTGCCAATCGCGGACCTGAGGCAGGTACAGAATTCAGCTTCCTAAAGCCATTGCAGAAGTGAGACAGAAGTGTAGGGACTCTGTGTAGCCAGACCGATGCTTCTACCCAGCTTTTCACTTTCACCCTTTGTCCATCCGTCCATTTATTGATTGATTAATATTTAAATTGTGTCTGCAATGTGCTAGGGATTGTGTTAGGTGGCAAGGTTCAATGGGAGTAGTATAGCAGCCATGACGATTCATGCTCCAGTTCATAGGTGTTCTAAAACGTAGGTTTTATTATTATTCAGGTACGGTGAGCCCAGCAGATCAGGAGACGACTATCATTGAAAGGATAGTTTCTAAGAGAAAGGAGCAGGTCACACCATGTAGGGCCACATGGGGAATCACCAGGGTCGGTCAGAAGGTGGAGAGAGTGAGGGAAACGTAGACAAAAGCCTTTATTGTGGTTTCCTTGGAAAAGGCAGGGCAAAGGGTAGGTTTGGCTAGTTTGTATCATTTCCGTGGGCTCTGGGGCTTAGGGACTGTCCCTAACTGGTACCTGGGCCTGAGTCATTAGGGCAGGTGGCCCAGAGTGTGAGAGCCCCATAAAGAAGGGACCTGGGGATGTGAGCTCTGCATCTGTCAGTTGTTTTCTGTCTCTAAGAATCAGCTAGCATTGAGAGGGGAAGTCCCTGAGTGCCAGCCAGGACCCAGAGGTCAAAGCATCAGAGTAAAACACGCTTATGACAACAGTCTGCAGGGTCTCAAACTCTCAACCCACAGGCCATAGATGTTGTGTTTGATGGGGCTTGTGTCTGAAAGCTTTCAGTGCAATTGCCTTGGGCAGAGCACAGATGTAATCTCCAGTTGGCTACAGGCCCCATCATTCCCTATTGCCTTCTAACAGGCCATTCACATTTTACATTTTCTGCTGGCTCTACAGTTTGTGCCCCGATCTCCATCTCCTGTATGCAGAGAGCACGGCCTTGGTGACATTTTCCTCTGTGACTTTTCAGTCATTAATGATACCTCCAGATCCACTCTGCTGACCCGCCCAGCTTTCTCAGAGTCAGTTGCGGTTCACACTCCTGCACCATCTTGGCTTCTCAATCACAGAACTCCCCTCCAAGGCAGGGCGGGGGTCACCTCACACTTGAAGAACACCTTTCCAAAGGCTTCTTTCCCATTGCTTCATACACAAAACCTTAAAAAGTGGGAGAACATCTATTTCTCCCATTTTAGAGATGGGAAAACCAAAACAAAGGACATGACTCACACGTGCTTGTGAGTGGTGGAGTCTGAGGCTGGAACCAAACCTTCCATCTCCCGGCCCCAGCTCCCTTTTTGGTTCATCCTCTGCCTGGACAGGGCCCCAGGGAGACCCGGGGCTGGGGTGAATACTGGCATTTTGGTAAAGATGCTCCTTTACTCGTACAACAGATGCTTAATGAGCACCTACTACATCCCAGGCCGAATACTAGCTATAGGAATGTAGGGGGATTAAAGAGTGAAGCATGGAGAATTCCCTGGCAGTCCCGTGGCTAGGACTCTGCACTTCCACTGTAGCAGGCATGGGTTCGATCCCTGGTCAGGGAACTAAGATCCCACAGGCTGTGACGTGCAGCCATAAAATAGACAAAAGTCATACTATACACAGTTCAAAAAAAAAATGAAGAATGGAGCATCAACCCTGCCAGCAGCTGGTTGGGAGATGAGATGGGGTTTTTAACCAAAAACTCCTCTGTAAGAAGGAAAGTGACCAGCCCCTGGGATAGAGACTGAGGGGACAGGACTGGCTGGTTGTGTTCATCTCTTAAGTTTACACGCTCAGTCGTTTTGCTTTTTCCCTAAATATCAGGGGGTTAATTAAGCTTCATGTTGACACTGGCGGTGAAGTGATTTCATTCGAAAAACATGAGAATGAGTACTCTGTTCTTACGGGGATAAGCTTTTTTAATTCCAGTCTCAGGTTAACTCCAGAGAATGAAGAATTAGATAACTACATTTCCCATTACGATTTTGCTCATATGTCCTTTCATGTGTTAGAGTCGGGAGCTGATGAACTGGTACCCAACTCCCAGGTCCCCGCTCTGAATTTGTGAGCACACTGTTTATACGCTTGGCAAGTGCAAGCAAGCGCAGTCATGACTCGCATTCTGTCATTATTTACTTTCATTCTGGCTGCGGATGTTCTAGAACTTGCATTTATTTAAGTGCTAAATGGTCTTGTTGTACCATTAGCTTCCAGGGTTTTAAAACTATGTTTCTTCTCATACACTGCAGTGAGCACTGTGAAAGGGCTGACGCCTGGGCGGGGAGGGGAGAAACTTCACACACTGATGGGGGCAGAGGTAGAATCTCTGTCGAAATGGTCCTCAAATGGTTCTCCTTGGATTCCCACAGGCACTGCAAACTTTGCAAGTTCAAAGTTGCTGAAGCAGAAACCTGGGAGTCCCTCCTTGGGGCCTCTGAGCGAGGGTCTTGCAGGGTACACTGGCTGGGTGCTTGCACGGGCATTCACAGTGTTGCATCCACCTGGAGAAAGGGGGGACCTTTTCCCAACTCCCAGAAAGCCACTGGGTCGAGAGACCTGGAAGTGGCCTGAGGGTCTCCCCTTTCCTGACTTCTAGTCTGATCCATCAGCAAGTCCTCTAAATTCTGCTCCAAAATCAATCTTGAATGCATCCACCCTTCCCACCTCCACGGCCCTGGGCCCTGACCGAGCTGCCTCTCTCGTGTGTTGCCCGATGGAGCCTCCGCACAGGTCAGTCCTCCTCATTGCACACCCCCTCCCCATCTTCAGCCAGCATCCACCTTTTAAAAGCAAAACCCCGACCAGGTTGCTCACCTGGATAAACCCTTTCTGGGCTTTTCTTTGTGCTCAGAATGAAAGCTCAGATCATGACCACGGCCTCAGGACTGCAAAGCCAGGAGAGCTGAGCCCCGCCCCGGCTCACTTTCTGTCCCTCTACAGCTCACTTCAGATGTGAGCAGGGCACAGACGCTGCCTCCTGCAGCCTCTGCAGGAAGGCTGCCTCCTCCTGACCTTGGCTCCTTCCTGTCTCAGGCCAAATGTCAGCTCCTGGGAGAGGTCTTTCCCGAGGACCCCACTAGGCATCCCCCTGCCCGCTTCCCAGTGCCTTCAGAGCCCTGGCACGTGGCTATTTCTCTGTTACCAGCTCATGACCTCTCTCCCCAAAGACAGGGACGGGATGTGTTTCACTGAGTTCCCAGAGGTGAGTCTACTGCCTGGCCCCGAGCAGCCACGTGGTAGGCCCTCCATAAATGCTCCTTGAGTGAGCAAAGGAATGTCAAGTGGGTCAGGATCTCAAAGTTTGGTTGGTCTCGTTCACAGCCTGGCACGCCAGTGTTGCCCTTTGGTAATGGTCAACCCTTGTGATTGCAGAATTGGGAGGCCCGCCACTTCCTGAGCACCTCCCCCATGCCAGGCATTGGGCAAGGCGCACTGCAGACGGGGTCGAACTTGGGCAGTGGGTGTGGCTTCCACTCTATCAAAGGGGGCTGACCTTTGGAGGCATTGAACCTGCACCAGGTCACCATGGCTCATGGTTGGTGCTGCAGGATTGGAACCCAGGTCTTTTAGACCCCTCCGCACAGCCCCTCCCAGCCCACCATCTTTCTCTATACCAGGCTGGGCCAGATTTCAGCTCAGACAAATCTTTGGCCATTCCAGCTAAAATACGGGACTCTCTTTCTGCTGGCTCAGGGACAAGGCCACCACCCAGCTGGTCTTGACCCATTCTTCTTTTTCCCTCGCAGGATATGCAGAGAGTACTTTGCCCCAGCAAGGGACGTAGAGTCAAATGCTCCTTTAAAAAGTCTGGTTTGGTATTTGCAACCAGTTTTTTTCCCTAGTTAGTGATATATCATGACCATATTTCCATGCCAGTAAACATAATTATACACCATCCAAAAAAAAAAAAAAGTCCAGTTTCAAGATTATCTAGGGAAGATAAATGTTTCCCTTGTGCTAATTCCAGCACAGTTTATATGCTATTTTGCAACGTGGGCAAACTGTTTCCTTCTTATTTAAGCCTTTAAACTCTGTTTTTTAAACTGTTATGGCATACAGATCGCCTAAGAGTAACAGATGTCTGCTTGATGGAGATGTTCCCAGGAAAAGAATTTGCTGCTTCTTGGTCTTCAGAGGAAGGATGCCTTTGCAAGTATGTGGCTTTTGGTCCACATGTCACCCCTCTTACCCTCATAAGAAGAATGGGGGAAGAAATATAGTGCCACTGGCTGCCTTGTAAATATCTGTATTTACAGATCCTGGTGATTACAGAGGTGAGACCCTGGTTTCCCAGGAGGGCTGTTCTTCCCCTCCTGGAGGCAGTATTTCTCTGAATTTTCTTAGGTGGTTAAGGTCATGGCCCATCTGGAGACATGAAAATGTGGGTCCACTTCTACTAAATTTGCAGCTTTCCCCAGAATCTTAGCAGTGGAAGAATCTCTCTCAATTATTTTTATTATTATTATTACTTTTTTACTATTGACTAGCATGAGAATTTTGATTAAGATCATGTCATGGAGTTTGACTGCCTAAATTCTAACCCAGCTCCAACGTTTATTAGCTGTGTGATCTTGGGCAAGTCACGTATCTTTCCAAGCCTAAATTTCCTCACCTGTTAGATGGGGATAGCATTGACTCAATGAGATTTAATGAGGTAATACGTATAATGTACACAGCACTGTTCCTGGCCCATAGGGGGGTCAATAAATATTGATGATCCAGAGTCATGTAGTCTGTTCAAGGTCACACAGGAAAGATGTAGCAGATTCCTAATCTGGGCTAATTCCTGACTCCTTGGCTGGGGCTCTTCCTCTGTGTCATTTGAGTGAACACAGGAAGAGCCCCAGGGCGAGGGAGCTGGATCTGAATACTGCTCAAATGATTGATGTAGAAAGTGAGTGGGTCTCAGAGCAGGAGAGGGTCAGCACCAGAGGACATGGAAGGCAGCTGGTGGGGTGGGGAGGGGAGACCAGGATGGGCCTGGGTTTGGGTATCAAGGCCGGGAGGGGGCTCCGTTGCCAACCTGGAGCCAGGTTCCTAGTTCAGCCAAGTGGCCAAGTTAAAGGGCAGGAAGTCTGAGAGAGGGTCTCTGACAGAAGGGGTTGGCTTCTGACCAGGGAAAAACAGTGAAAACAGGGAACTGGTGCTCTCTTCTGGAGCCCTTTTGCGTCTGAAGGAAAGGGAAGGGAATCCACTAGATGTCCTCTGGGGAGCTGCTCGTATCCTAGGCGACTTTCCCTCGGCCTGCGAGAATGGTTTCCCCGGGTACGAGCTGCCCTCGTGCTTCCCAGGATGTCCCCGACTCTGCTTCTGCGAGAGGAGGGAACCCGGCACAGGGACAGCTTTCCTGAAGTTCCCGGCTCGGGCTCACGGGGGAGCTGCTGAGCCATGGAGAGAGGGCGCAGCTGGGCTCTCTGCGGGGAGGGGCCGGCAGCGGGGGGGAGACCCTACCAGGCCCTGGGCACCACACCCACCCCCGGGGAGGGGTCCCCCCCCCCAGAGGCGCCCTGCGGTGCCCCTTCCCCAGGTCCAGTTGTAAAAGGGTCTTTGTGCTAATCACCTTCCGAGAGCCCGGGTCTGGGGTTGGGGCAGCCCTGGAACTGCCAGGTCCATGCCCGCTGACCAGGGCCACCGCTGTGGCTTCTAGGTGTGAGTGGCAGGAAGGTGGGCACTCTCCCTAGCCGCCACGGTCGCACAGCTGTTTAGGCAGGACGATGAGGCACTTCCTGAATTTACACTGAGGTTTTCTTTTGCCTCTTCCCCCCGCCACCCGCCCCACTCCCCCCAGCCCCCCACCTTGGCCTCTGCTGGCCCCAAAGGCCCAGACAGGTCATCAGGAGAGGACTGTTTTGTTCATTTCATTCATTTCTAAAGTCACTGTTAATTTTCTTTTAAGCACTTGGAAACAATGTTTTGATGTGAGTTTATTAAAGAACTGCAGGACTTTGTACATTAAACTGCCTGGTACAAAAGCTGCATTAACAAAGAGATCAAGAAATGACTAGCTTTGGGCACAGAGGCTTAAAGTTTTAAAATTGTTGAGATATTAAATTTCTCTCTTTCTCATCGGTGGATTTTAAAAGTGTATCTCCAAACCCTTATCTTTTATCTCTGGTGTTTGTTCTGAAATGTAGTTAGTTCTGAAGCCTCCAAGATAAGAGGTTAAAATTTCACTCTTTCCCCACCAGCTCTCTGGGCTGCATTATTACTTTACGGGTAAGGGGATGGCTTTATTTTTTAAATTGAGGAATAATTAATGTTCAGTAAATATACAGATCTCGAGTGGGCAGCTCAGTGACTGCCCACATTTGTTTACACACATGGAATCACTACCAGATCCAGCTACAGAACAATGCCAGCAACTGGGGGACAGCTTTTAAGGGGCATCTTCTCAAGAAGCTGTGCTTTTCATCCTACCTTCTGTATTTCCTGTCTCGGTTCTCATGGATGGAGATCTCGGTACCCTGTCCCCAGCTCCTTGTCCAGCTGTGTGGAGTGAGAATAAAGTGGCCCCTCCTTCATGCACAGAACTCTTTGAGACTTTCCTCTGATTTTTTTCATTAAGAAAATTAGTTACTTTGCAAAATAGCTACCAGCCAAGGTGCCATTCTGCCTTTGTACAATTTTGTGGCAAAGTTGGGAAGGATTTCAGTGGATTCGTCCATATCTTTACATCCCTGCTTCTTCAGTGCTGACCAGTTGCATTGCTCAGTTTACCACTAACCCGTTACTTTATGAAAACTACTTATAGGAAGAGTTTCAAAACATTCAGAAAAGTAAAAATACGATTACAATAAAACCATTGTCTATATTTAATCATTGTTAATAATTACCACTAATTATTATTAATAATTATTAGCCATGTTTCCTCTATATGTTCATATTTTTTTGCCAAACTATTTTAAAGAAAATTAGATGTAATGGTTCACCTAAAATAATAACATTTATTACACTTAGTAAACTGAACAATTATTCTCAATATCATCTAATACCAACTCCGTATTAAAACTTCTCAAACGACAGGACATTTTGAAGTGTCCTTTTTTCCAACCAGGATCCAATCAAGGAGCTAGCATTGTAATGTCTCTCTGTAATTTAGACCAGTCTCCCAAACTTTTTTATTTTTTGTTTAATGGCATTGCCTTTTTCAAAGAAACCAGGCTAAGTATAGTATAAAATGCTCCACATTCTTGACTTGTTTTATTGTTTCTTCATGGTGTCATTTAGCTTGTATTTCCTTTACTTCTGAGAATAAATTAACATTATGTATGCTGACCTTTCTCCTTAGTCCAGAGGCCCCTGAATTTTCTCAGTTCACGATGCCCTTGGAGTCTCATAAATCTTTTCAGAGTATTCTTAGGTTAAGCAAACAAACCCCAAACTAACTGTTCCATTTATTAAACAGGTCCAAACAATTTAATAAGTATTTGTGTCCTAACAACTTCATAGTTGATTTAAAAAATCACGCACATACATCAAAATTTAAAGAGAGGGCTTCCCTGGTGGCGCAGTGGTTGGGAGTCCGCCTGCCGATGCAGGGGACGCGGGTTCGTGTCCCGGTCCGGGAGGATCCCACGTGCCGCGGAGCGGCTGGGCCCGGGAGCCATGGCTGCTGAGCCTGCGCGTCCGGAGCCTGTGCTCCGCAGCGGGAGAGGCCACGGCAGTGAGAGGCCCGTGTACCACAAAAAAAAAAAAAAAAAAAAAAAAAAAAAAAAATTTAAAGAGAGTATTTCTATTTCATTCAAAAATAACCAAAATTACTTACTAATGGAATGTGTGCACCTGTGGGCTCCAGCCAGCTTCTCAAACCTTGGAATCAGATTGACGACACCACCCTTAGATCCTGTCCCATAGTGATTTTCATGCGGTACTTCCTTTTTATCACAGCAACCACCAAAAACCCAGCTTTAGAAAGATATGGCTCCATCAGAAAGAATGTAGCATGATCTAGTGTCGAAACCATGAACCACCTTGAGTTAATTCAGTGTCAGCTATCCCTGTGTTTCCCTTGAAAGTGTAAGATATCCTCTGGCACTCCTGTCAGTTTGCGGTGGCCTCTGGGTGCCTAGGTGGGCAGTTTGGGAACCATAGTATGAATCCAGCATCTGCTAACTTCAGCTGCAAGGATTACAAGCGGCCAGAAGACAAAGTGAACGAGCACAGGTTTGTCTCAACTAAATGAACAGAGAACACCAGCTCCTTACCTAGAGCAGTGCTTCCTAACCTCACTGTGCATCAGAAACATCTGGGAACCTTACTACAAAGAACACTCCTGAGCCCCGCCCCAGGGAAACTGACCTGGGGGGTTTCAGGTACCTGTTTAAAAAGGGAGCATCCAGGCTTCCCTGGTGGCGCAGTGGTTGAGAGTCCACCTGCTGATGCAGGGGACACGGGTTCGTGCCCCGGTCCGGGAGGATCCCACGTGCCGCGGAGCGGCTGGGCCCGTGAGCCATGGCCGCTGAGCCTGTGCGTCCGGAGCCTGTGCTCTGCAACGGGAGAGGCCACAACAGTGAGAGGCCCGCGTACCGCAAAAAAAAAAGGGGGGGGAGCATCCCTGGTGGTGTAAGGAACCCAAAGACACTGTGTTAGGACAAGTCCTCTGAGGTCATCTCTGACTCAGAGTTCACTCTCAGAGAAGAAAATGGAAAAAGACAATATAAAGTTTCAAGGAACAAGGCCTGAGTCTTAATCCAGCCAATAGAGTGATTCAGTGGCCTTGTGAATGCCCGTCTCTAGAAAACCTGTTCTCTTGAATAGGTGCTGGTTGAATACATCTCATGTGACAGTCCCTGAGCTCCAGGCAGTGTGGGACCCAGAGATGAACAAGGCCAGCCCTGCCCTTGAGTTTCTCCAGCCACTGAGAGGAAAGGGACATAAATAATGTATCTCCAAGTCATGACTTAACATCAGGGTGGATTTAAACCCTGTCACTGCAGTTTTCCAGGGATATTGACTCTCCCCTCCCATTCCACGCCAAAGAGGCCATTTCCCTCAATCTCAGTAGGCAAGGGGAGTTGAGTGCTTTTTCCCCATGAGAATATCAATATTTCCTTGGTGAATATTTAAACGTCTCAATTGAAATGTTGGGAGCTGGCCTCTCTCAGCAGTCCCGGCTGCGGCCCATGCTCTTGACTTCAGTGCTTTTCCAATTCCCTTCTCGGAAACAACTTCAGCTGTGAATCTGAGAAGAAGCCACTGGAATTCTGGTTGATCAAGGTTAAATCATTCTCCTTCAAAACTTGCATCTCCTCAGACATTTGGGGCATCTCCTGTACAGGAGATGTGGGTATTTCTGGGTCATTTCCTTCCTACAACCTCCCCTGGGAGCTGGGTGTGTGGGGTGGGAAAGTGTGGAGCCTGGGCACAGAGGCCAGAGTACCCCTCAGGGAGGGCTTACTTGGGAAGAAGTCAGACATCATCTGCTGAGCCTCAAGTAGGAGGAGAATCCCCCCTCCCTGGAGGCATCCAAGCAGAGGCTGGGCACCCTCCTGTGGGGCATGGGACAGGGCCTTCAGACATCACCTGCGATTGGACTAGCTGAACCCTGAAGCCTCTTTCAGCTCTGAGAGGCTGTGGGTTTATGTTCTGGAAGATGCTTCTCAAGAAAGGCAGGAACTCAAATCTTCATTTTCACCCTGAGAGAAAGCAGGAAATGAACTTAAAAGGGAGATTTAGGAGAAAAAAAAATCCCCAAAGGCATAATTTGCTTTCAACATTTGCACAGACTCTTAAGTCTGGGCCCCGGAGAGCTTTGAGGACACCATCAAAAGAAACAATCTCCATGGTATAAAAAATAAATATTAACCCCGGAGTCTTCCTCTGTAACCAGCTGCCCTCAAGAATCCCATCACTGCCAGCTGGATCACCACCTCACATGTAAAAAGGATTCTTTCTAGGCCAGAGAGGCTAGATGGAGCTCCATCCTACAGACAGGTGGGGAAGAGGGGAGAGAGGAGCATGGAGGGGTGCCAGGGCGACTGCCGGGGGTGAGCGGAGAGGATGGGAGAGAAACAGGGATTTTAACAAGTTCCCAGAACTTGGTATTTGGATCTCCTTCAGGGTTTGGAGGAAATAAAAGGAAAACACATTGGGCTGTGCCTCGTCAACCGTGCAGCTGCTTTGAGACTGGAGCGTGTAGGTTCTGGGTTACTTTATTAACCCTTGTTCTTAATGAAGGGACGCCAGAGGGGTTGCCCCTGTGGAAGAGTTAATGCTCAGTGTTGCAGGGTGATTTGCCATTCTGGCTTCCTTAAACAACAGTACCTATCCTAGAGATCCCAAAGCACTCACTCTTCCAGGTGATCTCCTTTGAGCCTCACCAGAAGTCTAGAGGTAAAACACTGGTATCAATATGCCCATTAAGCAGATGGGAAAAGTAAGACTCAGAGGCATGTGACAGCCGCATGAAGAACACAGGGGTATTCAAGCTTAATTTTTCTGACTGTGAATCTGGCGCTTTGCCCCCTGCCTGTCCCGTGAACCCCAGGCTCTCTGACCATCTGAACTTTGGCTTGAGGAGTCATCGAGTCAGTTTGGCTTCGCTGTCCCCAAAGCAACGCTCAAGTAACTTTGGAACACTGGCTAAGTTGTCATTCTGTTTTTTTCCCCCTGCCTTTCTTTGCCTGTTGTAGGCACTTTTTAAAAACCCATTGAATTGTTTGTGAAAATGAGTGACAGTACATTTGCCAAAGCATCATGTGGGTGGCGGCATTCTGCTGTCTTCTGCACACACAAAGGAACGATGCCGCTAATTACATCTCTCCCGCCTGGATGTACCTTATCTGCCCCTCAGCGAGGTCCCTATTTATGGTGTTCCCGGCTCAGAAGTGAGAGGAAGAAGGGAGAGGGAGCCTGGGCTTTATTCTCGCTATGCTGTTTACATAGAGTCAAGCAAGGGCGCTGTTGAAGTTTGTATTTCCATTTTGTTGTTGTTGTTGGGAGGCGGGGTAGGAAAGGAGGAACACGGGGTGTTTCTTGGAAGCAAATTGGGTGAGGGAAGGCGACATACATTGCAGCTGAGAAATGAAACCTTCTATGGTTTAACTTGCAGCAAGTTCAAAGGATGTGTTAGGGAAAATTGCAGGTGCTGGTTCTGTGGTATTTGGAGTTTAGATGAAAAAGAAAAGCAAACAAACTGCTGGGCAGCTCATCTCAAGAAGAGACTGGCTTGAAGGTCACCCCCTCCAGCAGGAACCCTCCTTCTGTGGGTCCCAGAGGAGGCAAGGGTGGTGGAAGGGGGCAGAGGGAGCAGAAAGAGGGACAATAACATATATTTTTTGAGACAACCTCATTCACCCAGCTTTCTTTATGGAAACAGGGTGAGGGAACAGATCAGGCATCTCACTGGAAGATTTTAAGAGATGCCACAGAAGGAAAGAATTTTCTGATGTTCCAGTTTTGCTCAAGTTCAAGCTGTAGAAACCACAGAGTTTCTTCAGAGGTGAAACCAGTTCACTGGACTGGTTTTTTTTCTTTAACTGTAGAAAAAACAGGTTCCAAGATGCTACTCATTGGGCAAAAGTTTATCACAGAGGTCTAGAGAGGGAAGGGGCTGGCTGATCTCTTGATTCCTTCGTTTCGGATGTTGAGAAGCAGAAATCACCTGCCCTCCCCCTGGGTTTCCACCCAGCCCCCGCCTCCACTCCCCCCACACACACCCCTGTCTCCCCCTGCCTCTGTCTCCCCCTGCCGTCCCCCCCAGTAGAGGCCGGCAGAAAGCATGGGACCCTGATGCCCATTCCCGCATCCTTTCTACCTCACCCTTGGGTCTTTATAGATTTCAATTTCACGCACACCTTGTTTAAGGCTTCCCCTTAAACAGATTTGTCTCTGAAGCGTTTTCCTAAAAAAATGAGCCCCCTTGGCTCAGGCTGCCATGCCCTCAGCCCATTGGTTCTCCTTCCTACTGCTGAGCTGGTGGCTTTGCATTGTGTGCCCTCTGCAGTGGCCTCCCTTTCTATTTTGTGGCTGTCAGGGGTCAAGGATCTGGTGGGGCAGGAGTGGAAGCATGAAGGATCCTTGTGCCGATGGATGTGTCCTGTAAGTTGACAGCATCCATGTCACCGTCCTGGTTGTGGTGCTGTACTAGAGTTTTGTAAGACGTCACTGCTAGGGGAAGCTGGATGAAGGGTACATGGGGTCTCTCTTTCTCTCTCTCTATTATTTACCACTGTGTGTGAATCTACAGTTCTCTCAAAATAAAAGACTTCACTTAAAAAAAGAAACAGGGCTTCCCTGGTGGTGCAGTGGTTGAGAGTCCGCCTGCCGATGCAGGGGACACGGGTTCGTGCCCTGGTCCAGGAAGATCCCACATGCCGCGGAGCAGCTGGGCCCATGAGCCATGGCCGCTGAGCCTGTGCATGCGGAGCCTGTGCTCCGCAACGGGAGAGGCCACAACAGTGAGAGATCCATATACCGCAAAAACAAACAAACAAACAAACAAACAAAGCAAAAACAACCCCCCCTCCCCGTATCTCCATATTACAGTCAATTATGGGAAAATACTTCCAACAATGTACATTTTTGAGAAAGGTGGTTTTCATCTTGTAGCTAGGAGGGCCCACACTGGGCCTTGTCAAAAGGCTGACCAGCCCACAGGCCATACAGGCAGACAAGTTTGGCTCTAGGTCAGTGGTTCTGACACATAGAGCACATCAGAATGATGCAGGGCACTTGTTAAAACAGATTCCCAAGCCCTCCTCCTAGAGTCCCTGTTCTGGGTCCAGGGATCTGCATTTTAACATGTGCCCCAGGAGCATCAGATGGAAACAGATTACTCATTCACGGTTCACTGGTTCCATTCATTACCCAGAGCGGGTGCTTACCTGTGCTTGAGTACATGTATGGGAAGTGCTCACAGGATGTTTGTTTCTAGATTTTTTTCTTTAAAAAATAAACACACACACTTGGGGTTCAGTTTTTTCAGAGGATGTTGCATGATTCTTTTTATGGTCGTGATCAATAGCTAATATTAATCAAGGCCTCGCTGCAGACCAGGTACTAGGCTAAGCACATATGTATATTAGCATTTTAAATTCTACCACAGCCCTGTGGATAAAGACACAGTGGCACAGAGAGTTTAAGGAACGTGTCCAGTGTGTTGCAGCCTGGACATGGTGGGCTCACCTGTAAGACCATTCTCTCTAAATGCTATGGTCTGAATGTTTGTGTTCTCCCGGCTCTCAAATCCATATGTTGAAATCCTAATCCCCAAGGGGGATGGTATTAGGAGGTGGGGGCCTTCCAGAGGTGATTAGGTCATGAAGGTGGGACCCTCATCAATAATTAGTGCCCTTATGCAAGGGACCCAGAGAGAACCTGAGCCCCTTCTGCCATGTGGTAACAGTGAGAAGTCAGTAATCTGTAACCCAGAAGAAGGCTGCTGGCAGACTGATCTTGGATTTCCAGCCTCCAGAACTGTGAGAAATAAATGTTTGTTGTTGTTTTTTAAAATTTATTTATTTTATTTATTTTTGGCTGTGTTGGGTCTTCATTGCTGTGCACGGGCTTCTCATTGTGGTGGCTTCTCTTTGTTGCGGAGCACGGGCTCTAGGCATGTGGGCTTCAGTAGTTGCGGCATGCAGGCTCAGCAGTTGTGGCTCATGAGATTGGTTGCTCCGCAGCATGTGGGATCTTCCCGGATCAGTGGTTGAACCCATGTCCCCTGCATTGGCAGGCGGATTCTTAACCACTATGCCACCAGGGAAGCCCAGTGTTTGTTGTTTACAAACCACCCAGTCTAGGGTAGTTTGTTATAGCAGCCTAAACGGACTAAGACACCAAACCACAGAGCTCCACTCCCCCAGAGCATGACACCAAATGCCCATTGGCATAGCACTGGGTCTGCTGCAAAGGATCTGGGCTTGGGGGTAGGGCCCTGGGTTCCAGTTCTTGCTCTAACACAGCCAGCCACTGGGCATCAATCCAATCCCATTTGCTAAGCCTCTTAGGCTAGATCACATTTCCCCAAACTTTAATCCTCTGTGTACCAGCTTCATAATGCACTTCATAATACTGAAGAGTTCACTCACTTGTCAAGTGTACTTATTTTAAAAAATTAAATTAAATCACTGCTATAAGTGGCCAATCAGTGTCAAATGTCCTAGAAGACAATGTACAGTTGATGGAAACATGACATGATTAGCTCTGACTCAGGTTCTTTTGGCTTCAAGTCTCTAAGCCTGAGGTCTTCTCTCTCTTTTCTAAAAAGGAGAGAAGGTCGGGAGAGAGTGATGTCAGCACTAAACTGGGGTGTTATGGGCTGAACTGTGTCCCCCTGAAATGCATGTGTTGAAATCCGAAGACGTGATTAAGTTAAAATGAGGCCATTAGGGAGGACCCTAGTCCAATCTGACTGGTGTCTTTTTAAAAAGAGGCGATTAGGATGCAGGAGTGCACAGAGGGGAGGCCATGTGATGACACAGGGAGAAGACGGGACGACTGTCTGCAAACCAAGGAGACAGGAAGGAACCAACCCTGCAGACATCTTGCTCTTGGCCTTCTAGTCTCCAGAACTGTGAGAAAATGAATTTCTGTTGTTTAAGCCCCCTGCTCCATGGGACTTGGTGTGGCAGCTTTCCCTGTAAGATAGCCAGAAAGATTCACAAATTAATGGGGAGGAAATCACTTTCCTAGAATGTTGACAATATTGTTTGTGTCTGAGCACCACCCCAAAGCATCTTATATGCTGGGGAAAGAGTGCACATCTGGTTCAGGGGTCCCCAATTTTTCTAAGGGGGAGCCTTATGCTCCTCATTTCACCATAAAGTGGAGAGGGGTGAAAGTCTCAGTGAAGGTGAGATGGAGGCTGTTCAGCTCCCTAAGGGTCAAGGCGAGGTCAGACAGTGGTGACTTCGGCTCTGCTGGGACTGACTTTACTCCAGTCTCCTATCCTCTCCCTCCCTCATGTTCATGAGCCTCATTGACCCCTTCTCCCTGCTCCTTCCCATCAGATGAAAATCGTGCTTTGTCCAAATTTGCCTTGGAAACCCCTGCAGAAAGGCACTGTGTTGAAGACAGACCAGTCTGGTTTCCCTCCAGGGTGAGACAGACTCCTGGGTCTGAGGACAGGTCCTAGCCCAGTAGTCGCCTCTATGGAGGGGCCAGGCTGGGTGAAACATGCACGTCTTTAAACAGCAGACTTACACACAGGGGCAAGATGATCTCCCCAAGTAGGGCAGTAACACTAGCTGATCAGACCCACGTGTCCCCCTTAGGCTCGCTCAGGGAGTATGCTCCTGCATGGGATGGTTCGTGGAATTGCCTCAACTATTAAAAAGGTCACTTCTCTCTCTTGAGTGCGTGGAGTTGAACCTCAATGTTAAATGAGCTTCCGATGTGACCTCCTTGTACTCAGAGACTCTCAGACTGTGCTTGGGGCTCCTTTCCCCAGCCCGGCCCGGCATCCGTGTGACGGCCTCCCTTTCCCTGTGGGACCTCCCAGGGCTCTGGGCTGGCCCGCTGTCGCCCACTCTGACACATCCTCCTTTCCTGAGGCATCCCCACCGCATCAACCACAAACTCCACAAGTTACAGGCCATGACCTTCTGGGGCTGGGCCACCTCCGTGGGTCTGTTCCCTCAGCGGCTGCCACCCTGTCCTTTCCCTCACTGTCTGCTTTCAGTAACAAGTATACACTGTCTTTCTACATATCTGGGGAAAATAATACATTTACGTGGTTTGGTTTATAGTTCTGTCTTAAAAAAAAAAAAGGCCTGTTGTTCTGGCTGTGGTCTGGTTGGCAGATTGATAAGGACGGTTGACCCTCTGGTCTGTACTTGCCGGAGGAAGAGGAGGGGTCAAAGGTGGACCAGGAATTGAGGGGAAAGGGTAAGAGCCGGCTGAGAGGAAAGGGCCTCAAACCCCTACGGCTGCGGTGGACAGAGGCCATCTGTATTCACCCCATAATGATCTCCCATGTGGTGTGCTGGATCCAGCAAACACAGCCAGGTATGTGAGAGCCAGTTATGTGCATCTCTTCCCAACTTCACACTCAGTGACGTCACACTGGTAGTGTGACATCAGCCATGGTGGGAATGTTTACACCACAGAAATCAGCAAAGGCTACAATCAGGGCTTCCCCCCCCGCCCCTTCCCCCAGGAGTCTGTTGTTAAATATTTTCTAGCACACCCCTGAGCACTCCAAGGCAGGGGTGGACCCTAATATGGCTGAAGACCAGCAGGGGTCTCTGGGCAGGTAAGTGACAGAACCTTCAATTCCTGGTCTCTGATCATTTCTTTTGTCTATAGGTCAATCAATGGATACAGATATATATATAGAGAGATACATATAAATATCAATCTATCTCTCTATATTTATTTCATCTGTCTGTCTATGTCTCTTTAATTCATAGGACCGGGGTGGGGGAGGTCATTCAAAAAAACCATAAACACATCCTCAACTGGGCAATGGGCTAACAGAAAAAAATCGCCAATGGCGACCTCAGACCTGGGCAGTGGGTGCATGAAGCATAGGGGGAAAATAAACAGAGAAACACCTAGTAAGCAGCTTCAGGAGGACAGAGACAAAGCTCCAATCCATACTTCTTTAGAGAATAAAAAGATTATTTAAAAAATGTATTCCTTCTTCCTTTCATTCCTTCACTCCTTTCAGAATTTGCACAAACTATGGTACAAAGAGGTGTGATGTCACTAACCCCCTCCCAGTCCTCTAGAAATGTCCCAGCACCCAACTTCAAGACCAGCCACAGAGAGGACCAGGCCTTTTCCGAAAACTGCCCATGGCCGGGGCCCCGCGAGGGACTGAGTCCAAGGCTGTCATCATCGTCTTGCCCTTGTTTGCTGCATTGTGTTTAAATTGCCTAAGCTTTTCCCATTCACTCAGATGAATACTTGTGTATCATTTACAAGAACATGAACAAAATCCCTGAGCTGCACTTTTCAACCTCAAACCCTCTTGTTGTTTCTGGAATATTTGGCGAGTCCTGAGCCACTGTGAAGGGGACGCCTTTGTAGCTGGGCCAGTAACTCGGCCCAGATGCTCCGTCCTGGCCACGGGCTGAGCCCAGACTGCACAAAAGGACCTCTCTGGACCCGCAAGACCTGCTGTAAACATCCACTGAGTCCATCACATTTTTACTGTTCTTGCCCTTCTTGTTGTTGCTGGTCTGGGCTTCCTTTTGTGGGATTGGCATAAAGATGGCTTTAGAATCAAAAGCTAGGCGGTGAGGAAGTTGGCAGGGAGTGCTTGCTTAGCTCTGTGCCAGCCTACTTCCAGTTAAAATGGGGCCCAGACAGCTGGACACCTGGAAATTACAAAGGGGTGAACTTGGAAGGTCTTGGCTGGCGGCTGAGAGGTGCCAGGGGTAGCATCCGTTGTGCCAGGTGGCACTGGATGCCACCAGGTGGTGCAGAGAGAACAAATAGGACCCAACCCTGCCAACTGAATCCAGGGCCAGTTGTGCCACCAACCCAGGCCCAAGGGCCAAGGCTGGGCGAGACCTCCCGCTGGGGACCACCCTTTGCTCCCAGTTCCAGCGACGGCCAGGGTCTCAGACACGTTTCTACAGATGAGGAGGGTCTCCTAACACCTAGCGCCCCATCCTCACGGCTCTGGCATCTCAGGACACGTGACGCCATTCCAGCCCAGTATGTGCCAAACACGGCCGATTCCAAACCGAGCTGGGCCGGATGAGCTGTGGGAAAAACCCAGAAAGCCCGGTTAGCGGCCCCAGACCCTGCTGGCTGGGACCACGCCACTCCATCCCCTCCCTGTTCTGGAGACAAGATGCTCTTGGATGACAAAGCTCCCTGGAAGGAAGGGACCCTGGGGGAGAGGATGGACGGCTTGTTTGCCACTCCCTGTGGGACGCGTTAGAAACGAGGGAGTTCAATAGACCAAATGAAGGGATGGCCACAGCCGCAGCTCCTGGGGCCGCGGCCTCCCGGGGAGCTGGCGATTGCACCACTGCCGGGCTCCTGGGACCCTGGCTTCTGAGTCACCAAACCCCACCTTCCCGAAACCTCACGGGGCTGGGGTTCTTTTGAGAGAGAGAAAAACCTGGGAGGTGAGAGGAGGCTAAAGGGAAGCGGGGCAGGAGGGAGGGAGGTCAGGCTGCCAGAGACAGGCTGAGACGAACGAGAGGCAGAGGCAGACAGAGGAAATGGACTCGGGGCGGAGCCACAGACAGAGACGAGACTGACCCCCACAGAGGCGAAGCGAGCAAGAGAGGCTGCAAGAGAGAAAGAGAGCGGGGGGTGGGGGGGGTGGGCGGGGGAGATGCGGCCGTGCTTCAGACCCTCGCGGCACCTGTCGGACGAGGCCGCTGGGGTCCCTGCAGCTCCTGACTGGGAATGTCCGCAGGGGGCTGGAGGCCCCTTCTCCTCCGCAGTGGCCTCTGGGGTTGTGTGAAGGATGCTTAGGGGCTTGGGGATGCCTGGGTCGCCTCCAGCCCAGCTGCACACCCTCCTCCCCGCAACTGCCCCTGTTTCCTGGCACTTCCCAGAGGGAGGCAAGCCTGGCTGCGGTGAGGTCTCCCTCCAGCTGCCACCCCAGTTCCTCTCACTGGGAGAATGGGGTGCACCCCTCCGGGCCCTGCCAGGCTCTCTGAGCCCCCTCCAAGTCTGGCGTGGCACTGAGGGTCTCTCGGGGCTCGGGGGCCGTGTCGGCAACCTCAGCAGGGATGCGGCTCCCGGGCTCCTGCTGCAGCCCAGGCAGCACTGGGGATACAGCGTCTCCGAGACTCACCCGACTGGGCCAAGATCATAGCCTGCCGGGGGTCGGGCTCTTAGGTCACTGAGGCAGGGGTAGGCACTGGAGACCCAGCAGAGGGAAAGAGGCAGAGAGAGCTGGAAGAGAAGGTAGCCCAGGCAGCCGCCCCCATCCCCCCGTCCTCTCGGGGACCGTCCCACCAGCCTCTCTTGCTGTGCTACTTTCCGCAGTGAGCTGGGAGGCCCCCACTTCTGCAGAAACACTTCTTTCACTTGGGACAGATGTCCTCCTTGGCACACAGATGCCACCTCAGCAAATGTCATATTGGCCGTATGGGGCAGCTGCTGCTGGTAGATCAGTGTAGCAGGTGAGGAAACAGACTCAGAGAGATCAAGTAACTTGCCCAAGGTCACACAGCTAGTAAGTGGCAGAGCCAGGATTCGATCCCAGCTCTCTCTGGGCCCAAAGCCCGAGGCCTTAATAAACGTGTTGTATGTATGGCACCTGGAGAACGATGGAAGAGGCCCAAAGAGTTGGACACATGTTAAGAGGAAATGAGCAAAACCCAGGGACTGAATTGTTTAGATTAGGTTTTGAGAATGGCTCTGCACTGCTGGAAAACACAGCCCTTCCTGTCAGGCCCTATCGAATGGCTGGCAGTGAGGGTGTGGGTTCAGCCACTATTAGCTCGTGCTCATTCGTGTGTGAGCCGGTACCTTTTCTGTGTGCACATGTCTTCTCTTCTTTCCTGGACAGTAAGCTCCTTGAAGGCCCTGCAAAGGTGCAGTACTTCACATTCAGTAGTTCCTCTATCAATATATGGTGAATGAATGAGTAGTTGGTCAGCATTTATTCTAAAGAGGTGGAGCCGGAAAGGTCCTCAAGTTTATGAGCAAATTCACTGCCGTAATTTCCCCTCCCACACCCATTGCAGACATTACTAATTGATCGAGTCACTTAAAAAAATATTTATCTATTTGGCTGCGCCGGATCTTAGTTGCAGCACACGGGATCTTTTAGTTGAGGCATGCAGAATCTAGTTCCCTGACCAGGGATGGAACCTGGGCCCCCTGCATCAGGAGTGTGGAGTCTTAACCAACCACTGGATCACCAGGGAAGTCCCGATCAAGTCATCCTTTTCCACTGAGCCACCATTCAGCCTCACAATCTTCCTCAACACAGTGCTCAGGGCAGCTACTTCTACTGATGATAACAACCACCTAGCAGATGCTGCTGGTGCCCTGCACAGATGTCTTTCACCAGGTGGGTGTGCCCACACTCCAAGGGCTGCAGAGCTTGGCTGTTAAGGACTCACAGTTACATTCTTCTTTGGAGGATTGCCCCGGCAGTCTCATCCAGGGATACCTGGCAGGTTTGCAGCTCTCCTTCCCCTCATATCCATGGCCAATGGCTGATGGTTGCAAGCCTGTCACAGTCCAGCCCCAGGACACCTCTGTGCATAATGTACCCTCCAGATTTCCTCGTGGGGTCAGGTTGAGGCAGGACTTCCCCTGAAACGGTATCTTTGCCCAGCTGCCTGTCCCCCTTCCTTTACTCCCTCAGTACAGGCATACCTCGTTTTATTTCTCTTTGCTTTATTGCACTTTGCAGATACTGCATTTTCTTTTTACAGATTAAAGTTTGTAGCAACCCTACGTTGAGCAAGTCTATCGGCACCATTTTTCCAACAGCATTATTTTTAAATTAAGGTATGCACATTGGTTTATTTTTTTAAGATATAATGCTATTACACATTTAACAAATTATAGTGTAGTGTGCACATAAATTTTATATGCACTGGGAAACCAAAAAATTCACGTGACTCGCTTTATTGTGGTGGTCTGGAACGGAACCTGCAGTATCTCCAAGGTATGCCCATACCTGCATTTGCACAAGAATCTTGGTCTCAGCCTCTGCTGCTAGAGAAACTGCCCCAAGACAAACAGCAACATTGCTAACATGTATTGAGTTTTTACTAGGTGCTAGGCAGAGTAAAAATTGCTCTACATGGCTTGTCACAGCAACTGATAAGGTTAGTATCCTTACCCCCATTTTACAGCTATTGAAACTGAGGCCTGAAGTGGGTAGCTCAGGGTCGTGTCGCTGGTGTGTTGCAGGGCTAAGATTCAAACACAGATCTCTCTGCTCCCAAGGTGCATGTTCATTAGCACCACACTGAGAAGGGTGCAGTCTTTCCTCTCCCCCTTTCTGCTTCTCTTTTTTTTTTTTTTTTGCGGTATGCGGGCCTCTCACTGTTGTGGCCTCTCCCGTTGCGGAGCACAGGCTCCGGACGCGCAGGCTCAGCGGCCATGGCTCATGGGCCCAGCCGCTCCGCGGCATGTGGGATCTTCCCAGACTGGGGCACGAACCCGTGGCCCCTGCATCGTGGAGCAACTAGGCCCATGAGCCACAACTACTGAGCCTGCACATCTGGAGTCTGTGCAGGCGGACTCTCAACCACTGCGCCACCAGGGAAGCCCCCTGCTTCTCTTAAGCTTTGTAGGAATAGAAAGAAAACTACTGAAGCTTTGTCGTGGTTCAGTCAGTGCTTCATTTGACTTGGTTGGGGCACTGAGGGCACTCTGGGTTTGACTTTCCAGTCTGCCCATGGCCCCATCGTCCTGCTTTGGCTTCGTGTCCAAGCGGCTCCTGTCACAGGCTCCAGGCTTGCTGCCTACCAGGGCCCCCTCCTCAATGCAGAGTCCCTGGGTCATCTGAGGCCACCTCCCAGGAGAGGCAGCACTGACCCTGGAGAACAAGGTCGCCATCTGCTCCACCCTCCACAGAGAGAACGTGAGGAAGAAAAGTTGGCCTGAGGGGACAAGATAGATAACAGGGTTAGAAGCTGGTACCCAAGTGGGAAGGGCAGGAAGCAGTGATGGGGTGTGAGGGCCACCTGCACGTGCCACGTGTTTCTTTTTCTTTTTTTTTGGCCACACCACGCAGCTTGTGGGATCTTAGTTCCCTGACCAGGGATTGAACCCCGGCCCTTGGCAGTGAAAGCGCAGAGTCCTAAACACTGGACCCCAGCGTATTCCCATGTGGTTCTTCTTTTAAGGGAGGAGCGTGCCAGGTGGGTGGGTCTCCTCTGGGAGGTCTGTACTCGGTTGAGCCTGGAGGATGCAAATGGACCAGGTGACCCTTCACCGGCCCTCCTACCCTCCTGCAGGGCCTTTGACCCATGGCAGGAGGTATTGAGAACACCTGCTCCGGCCCTTCTCCAACTGAAGGATCAGAGACTGTGGTTAGGACTGGAAGGAATCTTAGCCCAGAGAGGGGTCGTGGCCACGTTGCTTGACAAGAGGCAGTCAGGAGTGTTGGCTGAGTGTGGGCATCGGCACTGGCAGTGCTAAGGGTGAGAAATCTCTGGAACCCACCTGAGTGATCATTTATAGAAGAAAAAATCGATATGGCCATACGTACAGAATACTGAGCAGATAAAAAGTGACAAGGCCAGGCTTCCCTGGTGGCGCAGTGGTTGAGCATCTGCCTGCTAATGCAGGGGACACGGGTTCGTGCCCCGATCCGGGAAGATCCCACATGCTGCAGAGTGGCTGGGCCCGTGAGCCATGGCCGTTGAGCCTGCGTGTCCGGAGCCTGTGCTCCGCAACGGGAGAGGCCACAACAGTGAGAGGCCCGCGTACTGCAAAAAAGAAAAAAAAAAAAGAAACAACACAGGGACAAACCCTAAAACCAGCTCTAAACAGCAAACCAGGAGATGGTCTCAACTCAAAAAGCAGAAAGAGAAGCCCTTTCAGATGGACTCCTACAGACCCCCAGCCAAAGATGTGGCTCTACCGGGTTGGCAGGGCACATCCTCTTCTCTGCAACACCAAAAGCCGATGATGTGGGCGTGGTCTTGACCTCAGGGACCCGCAGGAGAAAGAACTGGCTCCTGCTGTGCTTGGGGTCCCTCTGGGATGAGAGGTTGCTGTTTCCTAGAGACGGAATTCAAGGGACCCCTGCCACCATCACAGCTGAAACCCTCGCCAATCTTGACCATCCACATTCTTCCGCTTCTCTGCCTTGTGTTTTATCTTGAAATCCCAGACCTCATATCATGTCATCTGTAAATATTTCAGTGTGCATCTTCAAAAGTTATGGACTTAGAAAAAAATAACCACAGCAATATTATCCAATAAAAAAGGAGTTATTTAAACAGAACCCTAAGCTCTCTAATAAAAACAATAATAAGCTGGCATTTACTGAGTGTCTGCAGTATGTCTAGGTTTGTGTCACATTGCATTTAAACCACGCTTCGACCCTCTGAGGTTGTTATGCCCTATCCAAAATTTCAACACCCGCTGCCCACATAGTGACTACCCTTCCTCCCTACTGTAGTTTATATTTTCTTACATATTTTTAAAAACACTTTTAATTTTGAAATAATGATAGGTTCACAGCAAGTTGGAGAGACAGTACAGAGAGGTCCCATGCACCCTTTACCCAGTTTCCCCCAATGGTGGCATCTTACGTCACTATGGTACAACATCAAAGCCGGGAAACTGACATTGGTCCAATGTGTGTAGTTTTAGGCCATTTTAAATACATGTGTGGATTTGTGTAACCACCACTGCAACCAAGGTACAGAATACTCCATTACCACAAAGATCTCTCTCATGCTGCTTTCTGTAGTCAAACCCAAACACCCACCACCCCTAACCCTGGGCAACCTCTAATCTGTTCCCCATCTCTACAATGTTGGCATTCTGAGAATGACATACAAATGCCATCATGCAACATGTGACCTTTTGAGATGGACTCTTTTCACTCAGCAGAATGCCCTTGAGATCCATGAGAGTTCTTGTGTGTATCAATAGTTTCTTCCTTTTCTTATTGCTTAGAATATTCCATGATATTGGAGGTACTGCCCTTTATTTAACCACTCACCTATGAAGGACATTTGTTTCCCGTTAGCACTGTTGACAAACATACTACATATTTATGTGTCCTATTTATTTTCTCCACCCCTCTAGAAAGTACGCCCCATGAGAGCAGGATTTGTGCCTTTTGTGTTCATTTGTTCATCTCTCTAGGACCAGGGATAGCGCCTGGCACATAGTAAGAGCTCACTACACATTTGTGTAGTGAACATTGCATGAGTCTTTTAGCAGAAGAGATTTAGATTTGGGGAACGTAAGGAAGCTGCCCAAGTTCATGGAGCCAGTGGGTTGCAGAGCTGGTCTTGCACCCAACTCTCTTGGTTCAAAGCCTCACTCTCAACCCACTTCTGGACCCAGCTCTTTCTTCTCTCTGGCCAAGCGTGGGCAAAGCGGTCACATTTCTGTGTTTCCCTTGGCTTAAAGGAGAGAGGTTTTCAAATGGAACTTTCCTGACAACCCGTGAAGCCCAAAGGGAAATAAACACGGGAAACATGAGGACTTATGAAACGCTGAACTTATGAAATAGAGAGATTCTCTTTTTCTTTCCATCCCCCCCCCCTTTCTTTAAGGAGTGTGAAGATTTAATGAGGTGAAGCACGTAAAATGCCTAGGATAGTGGCTGGGACGGAATGTATGCGGAATAAGCATCACTTTTTCCCTTCCTTCCTTCTTTCCTCCTCCTTTACCGAGTTCCTAGAGCCATTAGATACTAGACACCACAGTCGGCCCTTGGTATCCAAGGGTGTGGAACCCCATCCACCTCATCCACCCAGTACTGGGGTGCAAGAGAAGTAGAAAAGACAGTTCGTATCCTTAAGGAATTTATAATCTAGTTAGGGAGACAAGGATCTAAAATGCTTGGTACATAGTAAAGCACAGGGGTTTCCCTGGTGGCGCAGTGGTTAAGAATCGGCCTGCCAATGCAGGGGACACGGGTTCGAGCCCTGGTCCGGGAAGATTCCCACATGCCGCGGAGCAATGAAGCCCGTGCGCTTACCGAACCTGTGCTCTAGCACCTGAGAGCCACAACTACAGAGCCTGGGCTCTAGCGCCCACGAGCAACAACTACTGAGCCCGTGAGCCACAACTACTGAAGCCCGCGCGCCTAGAGCCCGTGCTCTGCAACAAGAGAAGCCACCGCAGTGAGAAGCCCACGCACCGGGACAAAGAGCAGCCCCTGCTCGCCGCAACTAGAGAAAGCCTGCGCGCAGCAACGAAGACCCAATGCAGCCAAAAATAAATAAATAAAATAAATTTTAAAAAAATAGTAAAGCACAATGAGTGTAAGACACTATTAATATATGAATATCAATGATTGCGTTCATTTCCTATTTCTGCTGTAACAACTTACCACAAACTTAGTGGCTTAAAACAACACAAATCTATTCTAGAGGTCAGAAATCTAAACCGGGCTCACAGGGCTGTAGGGTGGGACAGGCAGGTAGGGCAAGGTGAGTTGAAAACTGTTAACGTTTTGTACTCTGTGGCCTGTCTTGTGTTGGCCTGTAGTGCCTTGATAAAACATTGTAAAATAATGAAGATAAGCTTCGTATTGAGACCCCACTGGACTCCAGTCCTTTGTCTTGCCTGTGACTCGTCCATCCCCCCAGCTTCCAGACAGCAGGCAGGAATGTGGGGAGGGGGCAGGAGGGGTATCCAGGTGCCAGGGTCGGAACCCGCCCACAGCCCTGGGGGGAGGGGATGCCCCTGGGCAAACATATTTGACATCCTGTGATGCCAGCCCACTTTCTCTGGCCGCTCTTCTCACTGTGGGGCTGCAGGGACTGACCGAGAACAGGCAGTCAAGGGGCAGGTTACCAGAATTATGAGTTGGCTTTGGGGACAAATTTCTTCCAAACAGAGCCACTCCGTGCTGTCTCCTGTCATTCCCCATCGAGCACTCTCTCCGGGATTTGAAGCAGGACATGTGGAGAGCCAGGCAGCGGGCAGCAGAAGTGGAGGGTTATCTAGAGCCCATGGTCTAGAGAGGCTGTATGGGGGCAGGAGACACCAGCCAGGAGTCAACTGAGGCTCTGGGGGTTTGAGGAGCAGCCGTTTGAGGTCCAGGTTGAGGTGGACAGGTGAGAACAGGAAGAGAAGCTGACTGCCTAGAGAGGAGGAAGTGTGCCACCCACCAGGGGAGGCCCCCGCTGGTGTGAGGGCAGGGGTCTGGGGCCACCGTGGAGCCTGGTCCAGATGTCCGGAAGTCCCTCTTATATTCTGGTTTTGGAGTCCCACAAGATTCCTGTCTTTCTTGTGGCCACATAGGCTCTTCAGTCCCCAGCACGAGTGAAGCCACCAGAAGCAATGGTTATCCTGGCAAAGAGCCCAGGAAGGCAGTGAGGGTGGGTAGGCCTGCAGAGCCTGCTCTGGCCAGCTGTGTCAAGGTAAGTGTCAGGCCTGGCGAGGCTGTGGAAGAAAAACAGCTCACGGATAGAAGGTGACATTACAGATGCTCAACTCTGGTTATGCTTGAAAGAGAACAGGCTCTGTGGCCAGACGGTGCAGGGTTCAAGTCCAGCCCTGCCACTTCCCAGCTGCGTGACCTTGTGTGTGACCTTGGGTGAGTGAGTAAGTAACCAAACCACGGTTTGCTCATCTCTGTAATGGGGTAAGAGCTCCTGCCTTGCTGGGTAGTTGTACCAGTCACTTGAGAGAACAGTAGCAGCATTCAGCCTTTCTTGGGCTCCTACTCCCTTTATAAAAGGGAAAGTACACACTATCTGTTGTCATTTTCCCTGTGTTCTTCCATTGTCAAAGAATCGTTTTCAAAAAGTTAAATAAATCACTTCATGCAAATATAGAACCTACCTATGTCAAAGATTTATAAACTCAATGAGGGAATCAGAAAGAAAGTAAACTAGGTCAAAGAGTAAAGTGGGTATTAATAGTCATTTAGGGCTTCCCTGGTGGCGCAGTGGTTGAGAGTCCGCCTGCCGATGCAGGGGACACGGGTTCGTGCCCCGGTCCGGGAGGATCCCACATGCTGTGGAGCGGCTGGGCCCATGAGCCATGGCCGCTGAGCCTGCACGTCTGGAGCCTGTGCTCCGCAACGGGAGAGGCCACAGCAGTGAGAGGCCCGCGTACCGCAAAAAAAAAAAAAAAGAATGTCACTTGTTCTGGGGGAGGAAAGGGGGATGAATAGGTGGAGCACAGGGATTTCGGAGGCAGAGAAACTCTCCCGTTCAATACTCTACTGGTGGAAGCATGACAGTGTGTATTTGTCAAAACCCATGGAGAGAGAGAGCCCCTGGGTAAATTGTGGACTTTAATGATAAAGTGTCAGTAATGGTTCAGCCATTGTAACAAACGTACCACACTGAAGCAGGATGTTGATCACAGAGGAAACTGTGTCCTGGAGCTGGGGGAGGGGGCAGAAGTTGCATACGGTAATTCTTTGTACCTTCTGCCCAGTTTTTCTGTAAACTTAAAACTGCTCTAAAACAATAAAGTCTAGTAAAAGAGAAAGTCTATTAATAATAATAATTTAAAAAAGAGGACTTCCCGGGCTGTCCAGTGGTGAGGACTCTGCGCTTCCACCGCAGGGGGCGTGGGTTCGATCCCTGGTCAGGGAACTAAGATCCCGCACGCTACAAGGTGCGGCCAAAAAAAATAATAAAAATTTAAAAAATAAATTTAAAAAATAAGAAAGAGGGGTGGAGGGTGGTGCAGGGAGGGGTGCAGCATGTGCAAAGCCTGGAAGTGTGAGGGGAGAGGCGGCAGGGGATGGGGAAGCCACAGAGGGTCTGACACAGGGAACCACGTAATCAGTTTTCTCTCTGGAATGAGTGTTCTGTCTGCATCCCTTCCCGCCCCTCTTTAAGGCTCACTTCTTTCAGTCTGTTAAAGAAAGGGCTGGGGTGGGGTCATCCACTGGGCAGCTGCCTCGTGCCAAGGGCCCCTCCCAGGCTCACGGGTCCTTGTCCTGGGCCCCTGCCCCTCTGCCACCGGCTCCTCCCTCATCTCCAGAACCGCCTGAATGCTGCCACTTCCACCAGGCAGCCTCGGCAGAGGGGTGCTGTGAGGAAGGCCCCAGGTCCCTTAGTCTCCTCTCCACCCCAGCACGAGGCCCTGCATCTGGAACAGACTTTTCTGAAGGTGGGACACAGAGGGAATTACATCACAGGGTGGGAGGACACAGCTTTTAACTGACCTAAACTATGTCCCCATCAGGAAATTCCCTCGTGGTCCAGTGGTTAGGACTCCACCTCTCACTGCCAAGGGCCTGGGTTCAATCTCTGGTCGGGGAACTAAGATCCCACAAACCTCGCGGTGCAGCCAAAAAAAAGTCCCCATCACCCAGAGAGCCACAAAGCTCTCCCCAGAGGGTTCCCCAGGGACATATCCCAGGCCCAAGTCTCGTCTCAAGTTCACCCTTCCCTGGCAGCGGCCCCAGAGCCAATCCACCTCCCTTCCCCGCACTTTTCAAACATCCAGCCACAACGGAAGATTGGTCTTATTTTCCAACCTAGTCACCTTCACCCACTAGGGCAATCCAAGACCTGGCACCATCAGAAGGATCTGAGTTTCTTAGAACATTCTCCCGCCTGGGGGTACTTTAGCATGACTGCCCCGGTGGGTTTTTGATCTCCCTAGATGGTGCCCACCAAGTCCCCCATGCAAGCCCTTTGGCAAATATGCCTCCTCCAGACGCTTCTCCCTGCCTTCAGGTGCGTTAACTAGTGTTGGGCTGCACCCCGCTGGCCTGCAAGCCTAGCAGTTGCCCGGCCTCAAGACCGAAGAGCCCAGAGACAGGGACAGAGACATCAGTGGCTTATTGGATGGGGGAATCTTACACAAAGGGTCCTGAAGTGAGACCCCACTGTGTGTAGCAAACATGACAGCGGTCTTTGCTACTCCAGAGAGGAGGAGGCTACCATTTATGGGGGAATTGACGTCAGGTGGGCTCAGTTACCAGGCCGTATAATTAAGAGAATTTGGATAGTCCTGTGAGTGAAGCAGGGCCTGGTCGAGCAGGGGATGTACAGAGAGCAACGGAGCACCCATCTTAAATGGCCTGATCATACAACTAGTGATCTGTCGTTACACCACCGCCACCCCTCACCCCTCACACCCCGCTCCGTCTCCCAGAGACTGATCCTCAGAGCCAGGCAACCGGAATCCATAACCAGGAAGGGGACCTTTGTGATACAACGTCAACTGCCCGGACTCCTCTGCGCTTGACTCGGTGCTGACACAATGATGCCCAGCAGCCTCTGCTTCTTGCTCCAGCTGCCAGCCCATGGGCAGAGAGCCACAGGTGCAGAGAGCAGGACGGAGGCCCACAGCAGCCCTCACGCTGGGGGACCCCTGCTGGATACACAGACTCTGGCAGGAATTTGGAAATGAGAGCTTTTTCTCTACTCGCAGCTGGGTTAATTTGACCATGGCGTCCCCGCCTCCCTCCCACCCCGTTTCTATATGGAGACTATGAAAGGATGTATGAGTCTCCACTTTGGGGCAAACCCTTGATGTGGGGGAAGAATGGCTTATTCCTCATGTCACAATTATAAGGGGAAAAGCCTGCTAGAACAGTAAGTTTAACGCTGTCTCTGGCTGCCTTTTTGAGAATGAATTAGAAGGAGGCGGGCCTGGGGCAGGAAGACCCTTCTCCCTTCTCCCGCCCTGTGGCTCACTAGTGGAAGGGGCCCCGCTCCTCCTCGGTCTGGCACACCCAGCACCCCCTCCCTGGCCCAGGAATCTTCCAGCACCCAGAGGCACTTCAGAGCCACCTCTGTGCCCCAGCTGCCCTCTGCTCTTCCTTGGTCAAGGTCTCAGCGGGGTCAGTTGTCACTGTTTGAACCACTCCTGACTGCAGAGGCTGGGAAAAGGAACCCAGCCTGCATTCCTGCAGGGGAGCATGGCTCATGGTCAGGATTTGACACACATTAGAGCCTTCAAAGTGTTTTCCAGCCTCTGGCCTCAGTGCGGAGCTGTAGAGAGCTAGACAGAGTATAGTTCCCACCTGCAACACGAGAGGAGCTTGGCCAACTACAAACGACAACTTTTCTTAAACCCATCAGAGAACGGAGGATGCAGGGCAAGCAACGAACCTGAAATCTGGGGAGAGACAGGACCTAAGCGTTTGCTTATCTGGGGGGGCAGGCGCCTCTGGCCATATATATGCTGGTAGAAAAATGTAGCTAGAAAATTTTAACTTGCTGCAATGGGCTGAGAGTATGAAGCCACTGGGGCTGCAAACACAGAGGGATTTGTGCCTTCCTGCAGGCTTTTCCTACAGGATCCCACCAGACAGTCACTGGGAAGACGGGGAGAAGCCTGAGAAAGCTTCTGCAAGGGGCCACAGGGGGAAGGGGAATGGCTCCCACTGTGGAAACTCCTTTGAGACCCAGCTCTCCAGTCTCCCTAAGAAACGAAAACCTTCAACTGCAAGGGGAAGGGTCATAAAAACTGTAGCTGTAAGGCACTCAAAGACCCTTTGCAGCTGGGGGAGGGAATAGGAAAAAAAAAAAAGCTTGACCCCCCCCCATTGCCCAGGGGAGATGCAGGATAGAGCCCCACCTGGCTTTCAAGTTGGAGGCGAGGTGGACCACCTGAGAGCCCTACTCTCAAGATCCAGGCTCCCCCGGGGCCTGCCAAGACTGAAGGTTGATGAGAAGATCAGAGAATGCAACCTTGCTCCCCACCCCCATTCATTCTACCACCATAGGACTCAAGCACAGAGTTGAAAGAACCAAACAGTGCATACAGCTCAGAATGCTGAGACAGGTTTTCCTTGGAGGGCAGTACAAAGAGAGACCCAGAATCCAAGCCAGGAGCAGACCCTGAGAGAACCCCTCTGGTAGACTGGCCCACTCGCTAAATGCAATGTTTCACCAGAGTAATGTGAAGCCTTAGCAACTGAAGGTAATACACTCCGCACCCCAGCCCAACTACTGACTGGATGAACACAGCCCACACGCTAAAGGCACACTGAAGGGATTAGCACGCTCATCTCTAAGCATTAAAACAGTTTCCTCAGAATCTGCCATCCTATACAATGTATCCAGCTTTCAAACTGAGGCATACAAAAAGGCAAAAGGAATTGCAATCTGAAGAGACCAATGATCCAATATGATGATATGACACAGATGTTGGAACTATCAGGGAATTTAAAATAACTGATTAATATATGAACAACTTTAATGGAGAATGGGAGATCAGGTAGGTTATTTCAGCAGAGAGATAGAAATGATAATGAATTAAATGGAAATGCAAGAAATCAAACTTGGTAACAGGTGAAGCATGCCTCGCCACTAGGTCCAACACAGTTGAGAAAAGTATCAGTGCAGTTGAAGATTGGTCAATAGAAATTACCCACACAGGGCTTCCCTGGTGGTGCAGTGTTGAGAGTCCGCCTGCCGATGCAGGGAACACGGGTTCGTGCCCCGGTTCGGGAGGATCCCACTTGCTGCGGAGCAGCTGGGCCCGTGAGCCTTGGCCGCTGAGCCTACGCATCCGGAGCCTGTGCTCCGCAATGGGAGAGACCACAACAGTGAGAGGCCCGCGTACCGCCAAAAAAAAAAAAAAGTCTCCTGGATGCCAGGCCCATTGTCAGGTGAGTAAGAACATTCTCATGCTTGAAGTGGTATGAGGTTTTTTTGTAAAGTAACATGGACTAGACATCGAAGACTCAATGGGCCTCAGGCTCTGGCATTTCCTGTCTGAGCTTTTGTCTCTCTGAAGTCTTTGCCTTTGGCTGGGCAAAGCAAAGAGTGTCTTCATTATAGCAGTTGTATAACCCAGTAGCCAAGCATATAAGTTCTGGAGCCCAGTGGCCTGGGTGAAGTCCCAGAACCTCTATTTATGTAGCTGGGAGAGCTTGGTTAAATTACTCTCTCAAGGCCTCGGTTTCCTAATTTGTAAATGGGCATCATAAGAGTATTCAACCCTTTCTAGGAGGCTGAGAGAGATAATGTGAGATAATTCACATAAAGTCTATATCAATGCATTCCTGGCATAAACTCTATTGGACGATAAATGGGACTTGATTCTTTTCCATTATTTACTAGTTTTCCAAAAAATGTATTAGTTCTCTAGAATCCTCCAAAGGTGACTAATGGGGAATTCCCTGGCGGTCCAGTAGTTAGGACTCCACACTTTCACTGCTGAGGCCGTGGGGTCAATCCCTGGTTGGGGAACTAACATCCCACAAGCCGCACAGCTAAAAAAAAAAAAGACTGATGACGTTTTTCTTTAAAAAAAAAATTATCGAATATTATTATAAACTCCTGGATTTCAACATGTTTGATTGTTTTAATCTATCGTTCTTACTAATATTCCAGTTGTCCCCTATTTGGCCACTGGGAACTCCTTCAAGTTGCCCCTGAGTACTTTGGACACAACCCTAGCAGTCTTTGATAAATTCCCTGTTTTCTGGGACAACAAGATACTCCAGGTTTCTCTTGGGCATTTTCTCCCCCAGCCTTGGAGTCGGCCATTTCACCAGGAGCCTTGGGTCCTTTTAGTGGGAAGTGGTATTTGGAGGCCACAGTCTGGGTCCCACAGGACTCCCTGCTGTGGTCAAACCCAAGTTTGTGTGCCTGACTCACAGTGAGGCCAAACAACCAAAAAGTCAGAGTCTGGAACAGAAAGGTTTACTTCGGGGCCAAGCAAAGAGAACAGGCGGCTGGTGCTCAAAAAACCCAAATTCCCGATGGCTTTTAGGGAAGACTCTTTAAAGGCAAAATTTGGGGTGGGGCTGCAGGGTGTGTGACTTTCTTCTGATTGGTTGGTGGTAACAGGGTGATGTCCCCGGAATCTCAGCCTTCTGGTTCCAGCCAGTCTGGGGTCTGCTGCTTGTGGTCAGGTGTAGTCACCATCCTCCCCCTGGGTGGGTGTCTTAGTTTCTGCAGAAAAACTCAAATATGTTCTAGATTGTTATCTACATCCCTTCAGGGGAACCCACAGTCCTGTGACTCTGTCCTATTAACTGCCTGAGCTGCTCTCTGGAACTTGGGGAAGGCCTAGGCGACTAAAGCCTTTTTTCTGCAAACGGGACATGGAGGGGCTTTTGTAGCTGGGAGGGCCCCACAGGGTCCTGATCGGTTTCAGAGTCACGTAGGAGCGTTCTCTGTGTGATTACACCACCAACTGCGTACCCAGATAAGTTTGTTTTGTCTTTTGATTTTTAGGGAATGCTTTTAAAGATATTCGTTTTGTTTTATAATCATCTAAAGCGTTTACAGGTGACAGTGTTGAATTTTACCTGAGCCCCTGGGCTCTTGCAAAACAGAGACTTTAAAGAAATAACCCCTCACCCTTTTGAGTTCCGAAAAAAAAAAAAAAAAACAACAGCTCACTGCAAAGAACCTCCCTTTCCATATGACCTGGATAAGACCCATGGATGTCCCCCCCTCGTTTACCTAGGACAAGGCCAGATACAGACCCTCCAAATTCCCACGCTTTGCCTCCTAAATGAATAGCTGAACTGTCGGTCCTCACTGGCCCATCGGAACAAAATGCTTGTCAACCCAGCTTTGGTTACGTTTCTCTCCTTCCTCCAGACCCTCAACTCTGTCCCACCCTCAGCCTGAGCCAGCACACAGCCCCTTGGACAACACGCTGGCCTCTAAAGCGTTCTCTTCTGGAAACAACGAGGGTGGGGGAGTGGGATGAGAGGCGGCTTGTTTACTCGCCTCCAGAACGAAAACCCCTGAGCCCTTGTAGATCTTAGGGTCAAAGCGGCCTCTCTTCTGCGATATTCTCCATCCCCGCGTTGGCAATAACCCCTTCTTTCCTCCTTTGCAAGAATCCTTTTGAATAAAAATCTCCCCTAAGTTCAGATTTATTTTGTGTTTGACCCGTAGCTTTCAAAGTCAAATCTACAAGACAGGCACATTCAGAGAAGTCTGGCTTTCATATGTTCCCCCACCTCACTTCCCTGTTGGCTACTTCTCCCTCTAGGTAATTTTTTCTCTTTTAGTGTTTGGCTTATCCTTTCATTTTTCAAAATAGAAGGCAACACGACCACGTGTTACATCCTCGCGCTCGTTTTTGGGGAACGAGGGCAGCCAACCACACTCGCCTTCTCCCCCCACGTGAACCCTCCACCGTCTCAGCTTAACAAGCCGTCCACAGGGAGACCGTGGGCTTCCACGAGATTTTAAGGGGATGAAAGCATCTTGTAAATCAGTGTCCCGCAAACTTGAGCGTGCCCCCGAATCACCTGGAGGGCCTGTTACCAGGTCCCACCCAGAGCTTCTGATTCAGTGGGCCTGGGCTTGGGGTGAGGATTTGCACGAGCTCCCAGGGAGGCTCCTGCTGCTGGGCCGGGGACCAGACATTGAGAACCACTAGCTTGAGCCCCTCTGAGGGCAGGGCAGACATACCCAAGTATTCTTAAGACATCTATACCTCTGAATGCAGGGCCTGAAGGGGACAGCAGTGGGAATGTAGGCCCTGGCTTGGCCACAGACCTTGGCCTGACTTCCCAGTTTGAGGTTCTCTCCTCAAAGATAGCCCGTGGGGGCTTCTCTGGTGGCGCAGTGGTTGAGAGTCCGCCTGCCGATGCAGGGGACACGGGTTCGTGCCCCGGTCCGGGAGGATCCCACGTGCCGTGGAGCGGCTGGGCCCGTGAGCCATGGCCGCTGAGCCTGCGCGTCCGGAGCCTGTGCTCCGCAACGGGAGAGGCCACAACAGTGAGAGGCCCGCGTACCGCAAAAAAAAAAAAAAAAAAGATAGCCCGTGGACCAGCAGCCGTTCCAGGGAGCTTGTTAGGAATGCAGACCCTGACCCAGACCTGGTGAATCAGAATCTGTAGTTTACAAAGCTCAGGTGAGGCTATGCTCCTTAAGTGTGAGAGGCACTGGCCTGAGTCTCCATATCCCCTGGTTTATCTACGGGGGTGGGGGACTGATGCCCCCTGGAATACAAGCTGGAGAGGCAGGGGCTTTATCTGATTTATGGCGGAGAGGGGGGAGCGCTCACCCTCGAGCCGAGTGAACGGCCTCCTTCCTATGGTTCCCCCCGCCCCGTCTCCCCCGACAGCCAACCCGGCCTGGCAGTGCTTGGCTTGAGGGACAGCTGGCCAAAGTGGTGCCAGGAGCCCTGACCTGCTGCAGCTTGAGTGCCCGTCCCCGAGGGTCCCTTGTTTCCTTCCTCTTCACAGTCTCCAGGGGTGGCAGGTAGATCAAGCCACCCCGATAGGCCCCCTCCCAGAGGGATAGCGGCCTGAGGCTCCTTGGTGCCCTGGGGGTGCCCACTCTGAGCCTCGCTGAAAATAAACCAGTTGGAGGCCATTTCGGCCCCCACTTACCATGTCTACGGCTGTCCGGAGTGGGAGGAGGTCAGGGAGGGGACGTCTGCCCCCAGCCCGCCCCTTCTGCCTGGGAAGGGGCCCAGCTGTATCAGGGGCGGGTGGCCGGTGTGCGGGGCTGGAGTTTCTCCCTCGGCCCCTCTGTCCCAGGAGGGCGGAGGCTCTGTCTGCCTGGGGTGCCGGCTCAGGCAGGTGAGGTTCCCGGGACGGTGGGAGAAGGTCCCAGAGAAAGCGCTGGGGCCACCGAGATAACAGTCCCTGTGAGGAGGGTGCTCCCCGCCCCTGTGATGAGACCCCTGTCCAGAGGCTCAGAGCACTCCTCCCACCCCTCCTTTTTCTCCAGGAGAAGTCCCCCTCGGAGCCTCAGCCAACCAGGTCCCCTTCTCGAGCCCCTCAGTAAGCAGAATCCGCCTCAGTCCCCCTCCATCATGAGGAAAGACACCTGCTCCGGGAGCCATGGGGCGGCACGATTCCAGTTCCTACCTTCCCTGTGAGGCGGGCGGCTCGAGCCTCGACTCCCAGCTCAGGGCCTCCCTCGCCAGGGACTGGGACTGCCACCAGCCCCCGGGCTGGGCCCACGGGCTGATGTGTGTGGATCTAGGACCCCTGCCCTGTCCTGAGGTCAAGCTCAAAAGGGGTCCAAAGACAGCCAGGGCAACAGTGTCCTTCATGGCAAAGGCCTCTGTGCTGGGCACCACACGTGTCCCCCTGAATCTTCCAGGAGAACCCGCACCCCAGCAGGTGTTACCCCATTGTACACACGAAGCCACTGAGGCTCAGGGTTAAGTGGCCGCTCAAACTCATACAGACTGTCAGTAAGGGGTTGTTTGAGCCCAAAGCCCTGGTCTCTGTCCCACTAAGCCAAGCAGGTGAAGGGGGACTGGCGGGGTCTCGGGTCCTAGACTGGGACTCCAGGTCTTGAGGCCATCCTGCTGTGCTGGTGGGCCGTTCTAACGTGTGGCTCCGTGAAGCCTGGAGAGCCAGAAGAGGCCCTCTCTGTGGAGCCCACATCCGAGTTATGGCCCCTGTCAGGTAAAACCTGCCAGGTGGAGGTGCCCCCTCTGATCTGGGTGCCAGCACCCACTCAGGCCCTCTCACCCCACTCCTGCATGGTACCATGTTGCAGGAACACTTCTGGAGTCATCTGCTGGGTCTGGGGTCAGAAGCCAACCAACCTGGAAAAGGCTCAGGTGGTCTCCTTAGACCCTGCCCCCTGGAGCTGGGCCAGGGCAGGTCGGGTGGTCAGCATGGGGGCCAGCATTGGGTGGGGCTGAACCGTCCACCTGAGGAAAGGTTAGCTCAAGAACTGAAGCGGCACGTCCTGGCATCTTGGGGGCAGCTGGTGTTGGCAGAAGAAATAGAACAGCTCGGCAGAGGGGCAGAAATGCAGCCGTATTTTCATTAAGGAATTTATTTCTCTTAAAAAAACAACAACAGTGGTTCGATCTAGATACAGCAGCACTGTGACATATTCGAGGGAACATACAAAGATTCAAGAGCAGCAGGAGAACAAAAGCCGTTATCTTCAGGAATGACCTCCAAAATGGAACTATTTTTACTCATGAATATTAAAATTTCCCTGAAAAAAAAAATAGAAACCTTTGGATACTAGAAGGATTATTATTTTAACACTAATTATTTGAACAGCCACTAAGCTCTTCTAATTGAGAACATTTACTTTTGATCTATTACAAAAATGACTTAGTGATGGACCAGGGAAAGACATCTAGATTCTTCTTTTGGGGAGTGTCTTTTCCTCCTAAGGAGAGCTAGTGTTTCAAAGGTTTTAGCCACTGTCCACAGCACAAGCCTTTAAAGTTAGACCAGACGAGGTACCTCCACCTGAGCAAGGTCTGACCCCTACACATTGGAGCTTCAAAAGCTGGGCTGGATGGTCCTAAAAGTAGGTACAGAAGGTGCCTAGGGGGACGAGGTGTCACCCTCGTGGTCTGTTGTGATCAGAAAGCGCGCTCTCTGACGTTCATGACTCACAGCTCTGCGCTTGGAAATGCACCAAGATTTCACACTCTTTCCATACAAAGGCTAAAAAGTTAGGAGGTCCTACCTCAGAGCGTGGAGCTAGAGAACAGGAGACAACCAGAGGGGTTGCCCCCGGATACGCAAGCACACAGCAGCCCCAGAGGAGAGCTGGGTGTCACCCCGACTGGCGTTTCCTCTTCATCTCGGGGGACTTGGTGGTCCGCAAGGCCGCTGTTCCCTTTGGCAAGGCCTGGGCTACCAGGCTCAAGGAGGCTGCAATGCTCCCTCTGTATTGAGGTCTGGGTCAGCAGCTCGCATGAGAAAGTTGGTGGGAAAACTTTGGGGGAAAGGACAGGGGTGTAGAAGGATAGGGAGAGGCTTCCACGGAGGGCTGGGCTCCTTGACCCCTGGCCTTTCGGAGGCCAGGCCCTCAGCATCACCAAAGATTGCTGGGTTCAAGGGCAGGCAGCCGCATCTCACTTGTGCTTTCAGTGCCAAGGCCACGTCCACATACGTGTCCCCAGAACTCACTGCCATTTGCCCCCGTGGGCTGCCTGAGAAGCGTGCATACCCCAGGCCACACCGCTGGCTTCCGTGCAGCGTGGCCTCCAAGACTGAGCGCTCCCTTTGTTCAGAGCAGTGCATTTCGGGAAACAAGCCCTCCTGGGGCAGCTCAAGACAGAGCAACCCTTAGCTACTGTGCAAGTCAGCCGCCCTTGCAAGAAGCCTCGTGGTTTAAAGAGTGATGTTCCCGGCCTAGAAAGATCAGAGGGTGAGTTGATGTGGGAGGTGGTGCCATCCTCCGTGAAGGTGGGGCTGGGTCTTTGTGATCTTGTGGGTGATAATCATGGGAGCCGCCCAGGGAGCTTGAGAAACACAGGTCATGGTGATCACTGCAGAGACCACCCCCGTCCCACTGGGGACAGCGGCTTGGCTCCTGAAAAGGGGAAGCAGAGGTGCTTCTGCAAGACCCTGCGTCTCACCTCAAAGGCACGAAGTCAGATAGGTCCGGTGAGAAAAACGTCATGCTTGGAGGAAGAAAGTCTCTTCCGTGAAGAGCTCAAATGCAGTAAAAAGATTTAAATCCACTGGCTGCCCAAATATGCCTCCTCCTGGACAGGTAGATGGTGGGAAGGTTTTTTTTTTTTTAGTTAAAAAATCTTTTTAAAAATGCAGCCATAGAAAACAAGCTGGAGTAGAGGTTGGCGGCGGGGCAGGGGGTCCAGGGACAGGACCTGTGGCAACTGGGGACCCAGAGGGGAGAGGGCTGGCTTTCAGGCACTGTTCTAAGTGAAGATGCCCCCTCTCTGTACAAAGCAATGGACCGAAAGGAAGAGGAGGATTGCAAAGGCCAGTGACTCTGACCCTGTACACTTTGGGGCGCTCAGGGGACAGGTGGCGAGGGTGAAGGAAGACTCCCGTTATTCTAAGAGCCACGCAAAGTTCTGTGCTTTAGCCTCCGTGCTCTCACGATGTAGAAACACACTGAGCAGATTTATGTTTCTTTCTTGCTTCTTGAGGATTCTCTACCGCAAACGGACAGTGCGTTGGCTTTGGGGTGTAAAGAGACTGGCTGCTCCACAGCAGTCCATTTGGAAAGGTTTGAGTTGCTGTGTACCGGGCAAAATGAATGAAATTTCTGGACAGGAGGGTGGTGGCATGGACTACTGACTGTCCCAGGGAGATGACTGTCCTTCTTTTCATTGAGAAGGGTCAGTAAGAGCTTGAGGATCTTACAATACTGGTCAAAGAGCTTTCCACTTCCTCAGCAAAAACTGAATACGGCTGTTTGTATTAATCTTGTACTCAGCTCCAGAAAGGTAACAGAAGCATCCTCGGAGGCAAGAGCTGGTCTTGAAGAAAATAATACTGCACATTAAAGGGATCTAAGGAGGCCGAACTGCTTCTTTTCTTCTCTTTGCTTGTAAAATGACCTCAAAATGGTCAGTTGCAATGGTCAGGTCCCTGTCTAGCCTCAGGACCCAATGGCAAAGTTTGGGGAAGGAGCATGGAAATTGGGACACAGGCTGACACGCTGGCTTCTCTCTCCTCCCTAAAAGCTCAGGCTCCAAAGTTGCCTGGTCACCTAGAGAAATAAGTTTGGGAGGATCACATCAAAGACCCCACCGATGGCCTAAGGCAGTGGTTCTCACACTCCAGGGTGCATCAGAATGACCTGGCGAGCTTTTTAAATATACAGATTCCTGGGCCCCACTCCCAGGGAATCCCATTCCGTAGGTTTGGGGTGGAGCCCAGGATCTCTATTTTAACAGGAGATGCTGCTGCAGGAAGTACAGGGCCCACGCCGGGAGAAACCCTGGCAGCTGCCCGGTGGCTGAGACCAGGTCTGACTGAGGGTGACCTGGCAGGCAGGAGAGCAGGGAATTCAATCGTTCACCCTGTCCCAGAGGGGAGGCAAAGACAGATTTGCTCCCTGTCACCTTGTGAAGGCAGCAGGGGGGAGGCTGGCCGCTCCCTGGGGCTGGACAGCCCTGCTCAAAGGGCCTGGGGGGCTGCCTTTAGAGACCCTGGTCTGGCAAAGCCACCAAGTTCTCCTGGGGCTACTTGTGCCTGGAGCTTTGAGATGCCCGATGAGAGCTGGCCTCTGCTTCACCTCTCCCGGAAGGGACAGTGAGTTCTTCTTGAGTTTCTGTGGGTGGCCCGGCCTCTCCCATTTGCTTGGAGAGCCAACCTCATGCATCCATGCCACCTGAGCCAATGAATCTGCGGGGCCCCAGGAAGCTCTCAAGGCCCTATGACTCCGTAAACACTCAAGGGACATGCCCAGAGATCCTGGGAGAGCCACCTTCTCTACAAGCCCAAGACCTCCGCTCCCTGATGCTTCTATGGGCCGTAAGCATTTGGGACTCTTGGGGTTCCATGACTACTCCTTATCGTTGCTATGCGTCCCTTAAAAGTAGAATAAAACAATCCCCAAATGCAAGCCTCTTGAAAACATACTGGCTTTAGCAGTCAGAACCTACTCAGAAAGAAAGAGGCCTAGACACCCTTGTGCTGAAGACCCTCAGCTCCACGTACCGGCCGCCTTCCAGAAGGAAGAGGAGGCCAAGGCCAAAGCAACAGTGGCATCGTGTGCCCCCAAAGGAAAAGTGCACATCTTGACGGAGCTGGGCCCAGGCAACTCCATGGACCCCAATGGAAGACATCCTGGCTGGGGGTGAAGTCCCAGTGGGTCTTTGAGTATTTAATTCAGATTGTTACAAGCCAACAGAACAGTGATACCAATGCGAGAGAGGGAAAGGTTATAGAGATGGATACAATCAATCCTTTAAAGGTGAAATGGGAATCATTTTTCTACATTTAATAAAAACATTTTCTCATTTGAGGCTCTGGAAGTCTTGAGTCACATTTTTTTTTTTTACACCCTTCCCCGCCCGCCACCCCTCTAAAATGTCTTAAAACACATGGCTTAACAGTGGCTGCACAGAAAATATACACCCTCAAAGTCTGACTTTCATTTAAATACAAATATACAAAATGTAAACTGAAACAATAGAGAAATTTACAAAACTTTTCTTTAAAAATAATAAAGACAAAATTCAGTTCTAGTTATGACGCTGTTAAAATACGTGCAAGTTGTATCCAATTGGATTTCTATTGCAATGTTCGACAGAGACACAGCCAATCCACCTTGGCTTGCGGGCCGCCTCCGAACACAGACCTGAGTGGAAATCTCTTTGAGGAACCTGGAGGCTCCCCATCTCGGGGCTGGACGGCCTCCTTCCCCGGCTCCTGGAGGGCGGAAGCTCCACCGGTCACATGTCCGCTTCTAAGGAGAAGGGTCTAGGCTGGTCCCACCGTGGACTTCAGGCCAGAGCTGCAGCTAGCTGCTTCCGGTGGAGTTTGAACTGACATGGTTTGAATTTATGTGATGGTTAAAACTGGTCTTGGAACTGGCTGAACTCTTGGAATTGTTCTGATGCTGGGAGGGGGGTGAGCAGGGAGGAGAGAAAGAGGGAGAGAGAAGGTCAGTCATCGCAGAGTCGAGCCCTGGAGACCCTGCATCACAGGGGCCTCTGAATCTGAACTGGAGAGGAGCTCAGCTGACCAGCTCCCTGTCTTGCTTTCTGCTGCCTTCTGTTCTCCCCCTGCAGACCCAGGTCCGGAGGCCACCCCTTGGGGCGGAGGGCTTTACCTGATTAACAGACGCCCAAGGCAGAGAGGAGGTGGTCCCTCCTATAATATCTACCTACATGGTTAGGCCTGCAGGCCCAGAGTTAGGCTGCCGGGTTCGAATCCTAAATCCGCCACTTCTTAGCTGAGTGACCTTGAGAAAGTGTCTGACTCCCTCGGTTGCCTGGCCTGTGATGTGGGTTAGGAGCCACTTCTGTGCAGGGCTGTTGGGAGAAGGAAACAAGGCTGTGTGTGCAAAGGGCTCTAGCAGGTGCCCGGCTTGGGAACCACAAGCTGCTCGCCCTCAGTATCCCTGGCACCCTCTTGGCACCCCCGTGGGTACGGGCCCCTCACGTTGCAGAAGAGAGCCGGCGTGTCTGCTCCCCTGGTGGCAGTTGTGGTGCCAGGCGCTGTGCTGAGGTCACCGTCCTCCACCTCACTCAGCCTGGGCAGCCGGCATTTCCATCCTGATTTTTCAGGTGGGTAAACAGAGGCTGGGGTGGGGGTGGGGGGTTGGGTTCAATACGCTACCACCCAACCGAGAAGGGTCAGGGCTGGATTTGAACCTGGGCCGTGAGCTTCCACAGCAAACGCTTGTCCCAGGATCACGGGCTGTCCTGGGGGGCTTGGCCACTTCGGGGGTGGGGGTCATTTCTTTCTGGAACTTCAATTTTACTTGATGGAAGCATTTGAAAATTATATTTTTATAGTAGATGGATATGAGTATATTATGGAATAGGAGGTGAAACTCACATGAAGTTTTTAGATAAAACTGCAAATTCAGGCCTCAGTCTGCATTTTCTCTCAGTGTGCCTGATCTGTGCTGCCCACCCTGTTATCCCAGATCCTCCGCAAGGGCTCACTGGCTGTGTGACCTTGAGCAAGTTCCTTAACTCCTCTCAGCCTCAGTTTCCTCATCTGTGAAATGGGCTAATGGGAGCACATCCTGCGCTCACACTTCACTAAGATGCCCCAAAGGAGGGATGCAGTTTTGCTTGCTGATGCATCTTAAGTCCTCAGGTAACAGTCTAGCATGGAGTAGGTGCTCAATACATATTGGTGGAATGAATAGTTGAATGAAGGCCTGGGGTTTTGTGAAGATTAAATAAGAGACGCCTTCAAAAAGCACCCAGCACAGCGCCTGGCCCACAGTGGAGTGCCACGAACAGCCACCTCTTCCCTGTTATCTAAGCAGGAGGGAGCTGGGATGCCCGGGGCCTGGGTACAGAGCTGCTGCTGCTCCTTTGGGGGGAGGAGGAACGTAAGGAACCAGGGGCCTTCCAGGCCTCAGGATGGGGCCCTGCCTTCTTGAAGGGCCAGGCCAGGAGGTGGCGTTATTGTGGCCATCTTCTTGGTGGCAGGGATGAGGTTAGGGGTCTCTCACTCTAGAAAGCCTGCCAGGTCCTTCCTGGGACACTTCTCCCATGTGGCCCACAGCAACCCTTGATCCAGGGACAGGCTCTGAGGGAAGAATACCTTTTCCTGAGGGCCGAAGTCTCCTCTGGCTGCCAGCTGCAGGGCACAGCATCAAACTACGGGAGCCCCACCTCGGGAGCCATGAGGTTCTTCGGGGATCACCCCTCCAGCACCGGCTCCCCCTGTTCTTTGTCAAATCTTTACCTACATAACTTGCGTCGTCTTTACAGCGGCTCTCGACCAGGGGCGTTTTGTCCCCAGGGCCATTAGGCAGCGACCGGAGACAGTTTTGATGGACACACGGCGGTGGGTGCTACTACCATCTACTGCGTGGAGGCTAGGGATGCTGCTAAGTGCCCTCAACGCTAAGTCCCCGTGACAATGAATTAACCCAAAGCATCAACAGCGCCGAGGCTGAGGAGCCCTGATGACCGGTTAACTCTGCGCTGGCCCTGCCCCTTGTGCTCTGGGGACGCCGTCAGCCAGTGGGTCTCAAGGCACTTCTGACAGGCTGCCTGTCCCTGCCAGCCTGCTGCTGCCCCCAGTCTCCCCAGCCTGCAAGTCGGTCTCAGTTGTCTGGAAGGCTCAGACCTGGGGGTTCCCAGAGCTGAGGCCAGGACAGCAGGGTTGAGGTGGGAGTGAGGGTCTCACCTGACGCTTGAAGAGCCTCTGGAGCAGCCCTTTCTTTGGCGGTTCCGGAGGGTGGCTTCTGTTCAGGTCCGGCGAGAGGGTACCGTTAGGTCCAAACACATTCAGTTCCTTAAAGCACTCTGTTTCGATCATCTGGAGAAGCGGTCAAAACACGGGTGGTGTCAGGGGCTGCGCTGGTCATCTTGGGTGGACAGGAATCCCAGCAGCCCAGCCCTGGGCGACACTGCCCCGAGCCCGGTCCTGCCAGGCTCTCCGCCCGCTCTCCACCTCACAGGGCTGAGAGCCAGGCAGCAAGGCCCGCCCACCGCCTCTCCCTGACGGCCCTGCAAGCCGCCCTCTCCGAGAAGCCAGTAGCCGGCCATGGCGGGCAGCGGCAGGGAAGCGCGCATCTTCCAGCCACGGGACTCACCCCCAGCTCCCCCTCTACCCCAGCGCTCCGGGCCCTCCCCCTTCCAGGGCTGCAGGCCCACTGCCCCATCACTGCCATCTCACTCGAACCAGCTTGAACTTGCCCCACCTCCAGCCCCCTTGTGCCTCCCGCTGCTCCCCCGTTTCTCTTGTTTCCCCGCCACGCTTCTCCATAGGGCCATCGAGACAGGCCCCCTCTTCCCGCCCAGCCAGCTCCTGACCCAGCATCACACCACGCCCCGGTCTGCCCACAGGGACGCCCGCCCAGCCGTCCCTCTTCTGCCCTCGTTGCACCCTCCCCTCAGTGTGACGCTGAGGGCCCCGCCGTGCTCACCTCGCTTTGCCAAGGGATGGGTACGGAGCCCGTGGAGAACTTGGAGTAGAAGTCGTCGTCTGTGTGGTCCAGGTTGACACCCTTCACGGTGGAGAACTGCTCGATGTCCAGCACATCCTTGCAGTACACGGCCCGGGGCTGGGAGGGCAGGGTGCTGGTCACCAGGAGCCCTGCCTGTGGCTCTGGTGGCCCCCAGCCAGGCCCGGAGGGTTTTGATGGGGAGCAGCGGGGGTCTCCCAGGGCCACTCCCGCCCCGGGAGCCCGGGCTGCCCTTTGCTCAGAGGGGCCGAGGGGGCCCCCAGCTGGGGTGACGAGAGCTCAGGGCCCCTTCCTGCCATCACTGCCCCACACAGGATGCAACGGGGGGGGTGTGTGTCCCAGGAGGACCTCCCTGGCCCTTCTCGCTTCGGAGGCCAGTCAGGGGTGGTAGGTCAGCACACAGGCTCGGCAGCCACACAGACCTGGGCTGGGGTCCCAGCTGTAGTGCTTAGGTGCTTTGTTAAAGTTACATATCCCCTGGAGGCCTCAGTTTCCTCACCTGCAAAATGGGGCAGTCGAGGCACCAGGCCATGGCGCTGTCGTCAGTGCTGCTATGGCCCTGGCGCCGTAACCACAGGGATCTCTTTCATCTCACTCATCCACCAAACATGCTCTGGGGGCAGCCGTGCGGGGACTCACAGAGACAAACCCGGGCCCTGCCCTCTGGGGATTCGAGGTCAGTGGGAGGCCTCCCAGGGGCTCTGGGAGCCTGGGATTCTGGAGATGAGGACTTCATAGAGGTGACGATGCCAGGGTGGGTACAGAGAGACCCCCAGACTGGGCGACACCCTGCTACTGGAAGACGGGGGCCACCCCTTGCCCACAGGTCTCAGCCTCTGACCGGGGGCCCAGCACAGATGTTTAGCGAAGTCGAAGGTCATAAATCAATGCACAGGCTCAGTCTAGGCCAGGGAGGCTACTTACATCTGGAATAAAGGGAGGGTCCATCATCCCGGCTTCTAAGCGCTTGAAATTCATGTTCCTGAAGAAGCGGTGTCTCTTGACCTCCGCTGCCCCTGCCTCCTGGCAGCCCAGCCTCTGCTGTGCATCTTTGGTGAGCAGCTGTGACACGAGAGCCCCATGAGGACCTGCCTGGGGGGCCTTTCCTCCTGCCCAGAGGCCCGAGGGGCAGAGGGGCTTCGGAGAGCTTGTGGTCACCTCCCTTTCACACGAGTGTCCCTGAGCCCTCCCGAACGTCCCTCCTCTCTCCTCCGCAGTGCCTGCGCCACCCCAGGTACCCAGCGGACACTGCCTGCTCAGGCCTCGATTCAGGGTGGCCTCCTGAGCCACAGTGTGCTTTGTGGTCCCATGTTCCCAGCATGCGCAGATGCCTGGAACCCCCAGGAGAGCAGGAATCCCGTCTGTTTCTCCAACCCAGCATGCACTCATGTTTGCTGAATCGGTGTTATCTCTTCTGCTCCAGGTAAGCTACAAAGGGCAAGCACTGGTCGGTAGGTTCTTTCATTCATTTACTCAGTTCGTAAGTACGTTGTAGACGTGTACCCAGTAGGTGCCGAGAGAGGACGCTAAGGGTCTGGCCTCAGAAAATTCACGTTCAGAGGACCCATCAAGGCAATGCAGATATGACACCATGGTGGCCGAGGAACAAGAACTGGCCGCCAGCTGAGGCATCGGGAGGTGTCCTGGGGAAGGGGCTTCTGAGACAGGCTTTCAAAGGGGGGAGCAGGCATCGGAGGGGCCTGTGGCATCATGCGCAGGGCGGCAGGGACACTCAGGGCGTGTCTGGGGAACACGTGTCTTTGAGTCTGAGTGAAGGATGAGGGAGATGGGTCAGGGGGAAGGGGACTGGTTGGGGACAGTGATGGGGGGTCCTGAAGGCCAGGTCCGGAGGTAGGATTTTAATACAGATGTAGTGGGGAGACAAGGATGGGTGGGGTACAGGACTGTCCTCATCGCAAACAAAAGGCAGGATGGTTACCAGGAGAGAGGGAGGGGGCAGAGACAGCTGGACGGGAGGAAGGTGTGAGTGCAAGAGAGGAAGCGGGGAAGGGGGGGGACGCCCCGGCTGCAGATGGGGCAGGGCCGCCACGTGACCGCAGGGCATCAGTCCCTCCCTGCAGTCCCAGTGTCCCTGGCTGTGCTTCTCTCTCGTCCCCGCCCCACTGAGCACTGCACCGTGTACGCAGCTGGAATCCACTAAGTGTGCGCTTTGAGACTAAAATCAAAGTGGGTGGTCTGCACCTTGGAGGGAGTCCAGCCCTGTCCTTTACCAGTACCCTGGCGCCCTCTGCATGTGCTCATTTAATACACATTTACGGCTGCCCTGAGAGCCAGTGGGCAGGGCGCCTCCTGGGGCCCAGAGTCTGGAGGGGAGGCTTGCTGGGACTGCCCCCCGCCCCAAAAACTAAGGAATGAAAGGCGGCAGTGGGCCAAGCACCAGGTCACAGCCTTGAAGGGACTAAGCCATGAGAGAGCCACTCACAACGTCACCCTTGGGTCCACCGACCGCCCAAGGGTGTTTTGCCCAGCGGGCCGGTGGCTCGGAGCCGCAGCTGCTCTCCTCCTGGGGCTGTGCTCTGCTCTGAGTCATCCCAAGAGGCTGCAGACCCCAAAGCCAGACAGAGGGCACAAATGAGAGCAACAAGGTGAGGGGTGGGCCGGGCTGGGCGGGCCGTGCCAGGATGCCCGTCAGCTCCTGCCAGGCAGGGATGCTGGCCAGTGTCCAGGGCTTCTGCTTTTTTCGAGAAGCCAGAAAATCCAGGTTTTTATGTGAATTTGCCCCATGTAAAAATCTTGGCAAGTAACCCACTATTCACCTCTCTCTAAGACACTGTGCAGGCTGAAATAAACACCCACCTACATGCTGCCCGTCTGCAACCTGGCCATCAGGTAAAGAGTTTACACATGTAATATCAGTATAAACCAGGAGACGTGAGAGGGAGAGATGGTGTGAGCTGAGGTGGATGGGGCAGGCAGAGAGGACTTCCTGGAGGAGGAAGACTAGAGATGGGCTGGAAGGACCGGTGAGAATGAGAGGGCTACAGGGCCAGTGGGGAAGAACCAGTGCTGGGACTCAGCAGGGGCCTGAGAAAGGTGGGGGCTGAGGTCTGGGCCTAGGGACGACTGGACCCAGGGGACAAGGCAATGAGATGCATGCATTTCTGGACACCAGGGGCAGTGGAGAGGGTCTTGTGGCTGCCAAGATGGAATGAGGGACAGAATCTGGGGGCCAGGGACCAGCTTCCTTGCTGTTTGTAGAGAGACCTTCCTCGGCAGGTGGGGCTGGAGCTGCCCTGGGCCTCCATGGTCTCCTTACGGTCAGGCCCTGCTGTGTCCTGAGCTGGTGTCCCTTGGTGGTGACAGCCTGGCTGCCAGACCAGATGGGCTGTGGTTAAGGGCGCAGAAGGAGCCCAAGACCAGAATTCCAAGACCCCAGGGTAAGGAGGCAGAGGAAGGCCAGAGCGCTCCAAAGGTTCTTCTAGCTGAGAAAGACACGTACACCTAGGGACCCAGGTCTGCCTGGAGCCCCAGGCTCAGATGCCACCTTTCCTTCAGTGGCCACCAGGGGACAGCAGAGGAACAGCAGTGCCCCCGGTCCTGGGGCCCCAAAGCCGATGACTGTGGGCGGGGTGGGGGGTGGGGGGTGGTGCGCTCTGTGCCTCTCTGTCTTCTCGGCACACCCCATGCTGCTGCTGGGCGTTTCTCAAGACCTGCTTCTCGGGATTCCCTGACCTGGGACATCTGGTGATGCTCTGACCTCCTTCCCTTGTTCAGTTAGCTCTGGACAGACACCTGACTGTGACATAACCAAGTATTCTTGGCACCACCCCCCCAGCCCCCGGTTGTCAAGCATCCCTAGGACCCCACATTTCCACGTACCTGCCTTTTGCTGCCTTGCTCCTCTTGTCCCCCGACCCCAGCTCTGGCTGCCGTGACTACCCATTTTCTCGGCGGTCCCCCAGCTACAGGCTGGCCCAGGCATGTGGTCCGGGCGTGTGTTTGCTTGTGTACACACCACACTTCCCTCACTGTCTCGCACACACGCCCGTGGCAGATCTACGGTTCCTCTTCCTTTGGAAGTGGTCAGCTGGCAGCTCTAGCCCAAATCCTCCTTCCCATGCCTCGGTGACGTCCGACCGAGGCTGGTAAGAGGAAGCGGTCAGGCAGCAGGCGGACGGCTCCAGGAGGGTGGCCTTCTGGGGGTGGGAACTACGCCAGATGGTTTCTGGGCCCCTAGCAGTGCAGCCTCAGGTTTTCTAGAAGCAGAAACTCTGCTACTTTTCATCAGCTCTCCGGGCCTGCCCTTCTCTGCACGCTAGCCTGGTTTACGCTCATGATTCAGATCCCGAGGGTCAGCCGGCCTGTCCGCTGCTCCAGGTGCAGCGTGCTCCAGGGAGAGGAAAGGGATCTGTGGATCCCTGGTGCCCAGAGCCAAGCGCTCAGGCCCCTCCTGTCCCCGAGTGGCTGGAATAAGAGGGCAGCTGCCTGCAGTGGAGGTGCTATAGCACAGCTGGGCTAGCACCAGAGGGAGGAGGGCCCTGGGGGGCACAGGTGGGCCTTGGGAGCCTAAGATCCAAGCAGGAAAGGAAGCAGGCCCACCTGGGCCGAGAGGAAGGGCCGCGGTCCAGGGGCGGACTCCCTCCAGCTCCACTTTTTTTTTTTTAAGAACATTTTTTTGATGTGGACCATTTCTGAAGTCTTCATTGAATTTGTTACAACACTGTTTCTGTTTCATGTTTTGGTTTTCTGGCCGCGAGGCATGTGGGATCCTAGCTCCCTGACCAGGGATCGAACCTGCACCCCCTGCATCGGCAGGCAAAGTCTTAACCACTGGACCGCCAGGGACGTCCCCCAGCTCCACTTTTGATGGCTCCTGTCACTCCTTCCTCTATCTGGCTTCCAGCCCCCCAGTCTGGCCCCGCCCACCCAGCCTGTCTGAAGGTCGTTCCCCGAGTGCGCCCTGCCTGTGGCCGGGTCAAGTGCACTGTCCACGGGTGCTGTCACGCAGGGCCCCAGCAGGTGTGACCAACATTCCACAGAGTGGGTGGAAAACTCGAGTATAAGATGTTCGAAGACTGAAACTATCCCCACCCACCACCTGCAGCCCCTGGCCTCAAGCCAGCACCCAGGGGTCCAGAGCTGGAGAGAGAGCAGGAGGCCCAAGGTCAAGGGTAGGGGCTGCCTGGATCCCTCTGCGTCTTGGGGACGAGCCAGGATCATCCCCTTTCTCCCCATGCTGGCTTCCCCCACAGAGCTGGACGTGAGGGTGTCTCCCCTTGTCACGCAGCCCCCCTCCCTTGTCACAGAGCCACCCTGTTCCACCCCAGGCTCCCTCCTGGAAGCCTTCACCGCCCGCCCCAGTCCACAGCCTGCTCCTCCGGCCTGGTGGCTTCATCGCCCACACCCTAGCGTGCCCCGCCCCTGTCCCCTTCAGCCCGTTTGCTGTTCTCGGCTAAGGGCCGGGAGGGGAGCCAGCGCTGGACGCCAGCCCCGGGGCAGCGCCTGGCTCGCCGGGAGCTCTCACCATTTTGCAGATGGACTTGGCCTCCTCGGAGAACTTGTGCGAATACACCTCCTCGGTCTCCAGGACGCGGCGGTCCACCTCCTCCCTTTTCACCTTCTCCTTGCGGCCGCGGAAGGGCGACTGGCCCTCGATCATCTCGTAGATGAGGCAGCCCAGACCCCAGTAGTCGGGGCTCAGGCCGTACCTCTGGTTGTTCAGGACCTCTGGAGCTGGGGGCACAGCAGGGAAGCGAGGAGAGGTGAGAGACAGCTGGTGGCAGGTCAGAGCCCGGGCAGACGGGGCCAGGACTGTGATGTCCACGGGGCCTCAGGACGTCCTGCAGCCAGGAGTGACGGTGCTGCTCACAGAAGGCCTGGAGCTTGGTGGCTGAGACCTCTTCCCTCTGCCAACTCTGGCCCACCAACTGCTGTAAATACCACCTCTTCCTGGGAGCCTGCCCTGGCTGCTCTTTGCTGTGCTCCCAGGACTCTGACTGGCTTCAGAAGCCTGACCACAGTGGATGGAAACAACCTGTTCCCTTGATGTCTCCCCCACTAGACTGTGAGCCACCTTATTCCCTGCTGTGCCCGGTAACAGGTACGATGCCTGACACACAGTAGGTGCTGCACACATATTTGTTTCAATGAATGGTGTGTCCACCCAAAGTAAAACGATTTTAAATTTAGCTGGAATTCAAATAGCTTCTCTAACATTTTGATAAAATGAATTATAGATTCACCATAGAAATGCAAAAAAGATAGTTTCAGGTCATCAGGCAGGCCACATACATCCAGGGAGGCAAATGCATCCACACACACATGTGCTGGTATGCACACAACACAACGTGCTGTGCAGACACTCTGTGCAAGAGGAGAAGACACAGATGCACAGGCAGACACACCCAAAGGTGCACAGATGGATCTATCTATCCAACACCCATCTATCATGCATCCACCCATTTATCTATCCACCCATCCATCCATCTATCCACCCATTTATTAACCCATCCATCCATCATCCATCCATCTGTCATCTATCTATCTATCTATCTATCTATCTACCTATCATCTGTCCATCCATCCCTCAGCATTCACATGGGTATACATACCCCCAACATACACACAGATACACACCCCAGAGGTCCTCCAATGTCGTGCAACCTGAAAAGGACCCTCGAGCACCAGAGACCAAGTCTAGAACCCTAAGCATGTGTTGCTGGCAAAAGCCCGGTCGAGGAAAACAAGGTCCCCACGCCCCCAGAGCTTTCAGGAATCCTCTACCTCCTGGCGTGAGTGGGCTTGTGAGTGGGAGGTGTGCAGAAGGAAGCCCAGGGAATATCCCTTATTGTAAGGAGCATTCCAGGAGTCGGTGTAGCTCTGGGGCTCTTCCCCGTAGCTCCCGGGATGATGGTCTCAGAGAAGGCTCAGGGGATGCAGCGCGGGGAGCCCGAGGCTGGTCTCTCCTTAGAATGGTACTTTGTGACACAGTAGGTGGTGCGCTCCTCTCCTTTCTGGGCCCTTCCTAATGATCTCCCTGCTCTCGTGGTCACCCTGAAAGGCTGTCTGCCAACTCAGCAGACCCCTACTCCACCCACCCCCAGGCAGCGCTGTCTGTCAGCTCTGCCACTGACCTGGGGAGGGGCTTGCCCTTGAGATGTAGCTGGGGCTAGGGGTGGGAGCTGCAGAGCTCAGTGAAGTCAAGTTGCACCCTGGGGCCCCAATGCTCCCCCAACCCTGGCTAAGACCTCCCACCTCCCAGCATGACTACTTCTAGTTGCACAAAGAGGCCAGTGGCTCTGAGGGTGGGGCTTGGTGAGAGGGCACGCCTACACTTACCCATGTAGCCGACAGTGCCCACCCGGCCGCGGATCAGGTCTCCCTCCGGGATCTTCACGGCTAGGCCCAGGTCCGAGATCCTAATGTGGCCTGAGGGAGGACAACAGAGTCAACAGGTCCCTGGGATGGTCATTTGGACATCTGGTCTACCCTGGGCAGGGCCCCAGACTTGCCATGGGCCCCTGGCATTTCATCTGTCCTAGAAAGAGTGGTACTGAACCTGCCATGGCAGGGTGGCTGCAGACCCTTGGGAGAGTCCAGGTGTCAGAGGACAGGGTAAAGTATTACTTTTTAGGAGAAAAACTTAACGATGAAAAGGATGCCTGGATTTCGTTGGACGATCACAGACCTGCCTCATAAAATGCCCTAATGGGCTTCTTGGAAGGCTGATGTCACAAAGTTTAAAATGCTTTGGCCTGATTCTGGGATTGCTTCATGGGAAAATGTAAGATTCTCCTGACATTTTGCAACAATTTGCTTAAGGGGAAAAATCATAAAGCAATTTGGGAAGCAACTCCCTGTTCTGCCTTGTTGGTCTTTGGGGGTTGTTTTCTCCCTTTGGAGACACTGCCACCCAGGCTTAGCAGAGACTGGGAGGAGGCACTGGAGCTCCTGGACCAGGACCGACCCCCAAAGGCAGAGACGACGTGGTGCTGAGAGCTCGCCTCAGTGCTGTCTCTCCTAGTGGCCCAGCTGGCAGGGTCGTGGCCTCATCTGACCCTGCAGGGAGGAACACTACCCTCCTTCCCAGCCTGGACTTCAGCAAGGCCCAACGCCAGAGACCCCGCTAGGCTGCAGCTGAGTGGATTCCCCTGGCTCAGTGGCCCCTGACAAAGGCAGGAACGGTGTGGGGGGAGGGTGCGGGGGAGAGAGCACACAGATTCCAGCCATTGGGCGACAAATCAGTGGTGGGTACAGTTCTGGAACCAGCAGGGAACAAGAACCCCTGCGGGCGCTGGGCGCACCCAGAGAGGGGCAGTGGGCCCCGAGCCCTCTGCCTGCTCCGCCACACGACAGTATCACAATCAAACCTCTTCTCTTGGTCACAAACGACCTCCCTCCCTCCCTCCCTCCCTCTCTCTCTCCCGTCAGCCTGGGGCTGCCTGACGTCTGGAGCACGCTGGCAGGGAGACCTGGTTTCTGGTCTCAACTCCCCACTGATATTGCTGGGTGAGTGACCTTGGCAGGTTGGCTCCTCTGAGCCTCAGTCTTATCATCTGTAAAATGGGCACAGGGGTGCCGGCCCTGCCCCCTCTGTAGAGACGAGAAGATCTAGTTAGATAGAAGATGTGACAACCCCTTCCCAGGCACGAGGGGCTACTGTGGTGGCTCCTGTTACCCGTGCGTGTGTGCACAAACACACGAGAAAATAACAATGGTGATAGACAAGTAATAACGCCTAACACATTTATAGCTGGCTATAGTTGATAAGACAACTTCTCCTCAAGCTATCTTCTCAGAACCTCACCACCACCCTCCTCCATCTGAAGCAGGCAGGGCAGGACCCACTGTTTCTATTTCACAAACAAGGAAGATGAGGCGCAGGGAAGCTGTGTGAGAGTTAAGTACTGGCCCAGCGTCTCTGGAATTCTCGACTCCCCGTTCACTGCTCGCTCTCTCTCTCCCTCTCCTCCCTCTCGGCTGAGCCACACTGCTTCTTTGCCGGGCAGGAGCTTTGTCCATGCCCTCTGCCCTCCCGCGGACCCCGGGTCAGTGTCTCTGAGTCTCCGCTGGGGGGACCCCTGCTCCCTTTGGGTTGTGACGCTCACCTCAGCTGCAGAGCAGGAGAAGGATCCCCGGGCCGCTGCCTGACTTACCGTAATCGTCTAACAGGATATTTTCAGGTTTCAAATCTCTGAAAGGGAAAGATCACCAGCATGTGAGTGTGGCTGTTCCGGGAGGCAAGGGCACACCAGCATCTGGGTGGACCCCCTTGGGCCAACCCGGCCTGAGTGTTTCCTTCCCGACTCTGGGCTCAGGAGGTCTGGTCTCTCTCTGGGTCAAGGCAATCCTGTGCTAACTTCTCTCCCTCCAGTAATTTCAGACAAATGCTGCTTTTTGCCATAGGTGCTTCCCGACCCTAGAGAGTGACTGAAAAGGAAGTTAGGCAAAGGCTAGTCCTGGCACCTGTCCACACACTGATGGCCCCAGGGCTAAGAATACTTCTGGCTGGAGTGGTGACAGACTCCTCCAGGGTTGAGAAGACTCTGAGGTCTCAGGATGCCTTGAAGGCAGAGCAGGGTCTGGGAATGAAAGAAGAGAAGTTATTGAGGACAAAGAACCAGCCGCAGAATTGGGGCAGAAGATTGTAAGGGAGAGAACGGTAACCTCCAGGACAAAGACCCCCTCTGGGAGGGGTGCCCCCAGGAGCCTGCACACCTCCCACCTCCAGCTGACCCACAGCCTGGGAGAAAGCACAGCCAGAAGGCACGGCTGTAGATGCAGCCACCTCCTTCTGTAGGTCTCTCCTCTCTTTGATGAAATGACCATGCTCATGAGAAAGGTAACCTCTCCACTCCCACGGCGGGGGGGAGGCAGCAGAAGTGTCTGTTTTTATTTTAATTAATTGATTTTTGGCTGCATTGGGTCTTCGTTGCCGCGCGCGGGCTTTCTCTAGTTGCGCCGAGCGGGGGCTACTCTTCGTTGCGGTGCGCGGGCCACTCATTGCAGTGGCTTCTCTTGTTGTGGAGCACGCGCTGTAGGTGCACAGTCTTCCGTAGTTGTGGCACGTGGGCTCAGTAGTTATGGCTCGTGGGCTCTAGAGCGCAGGCTCAGTAGTTGTGGCGCACGGGCTTAGTTGTTCTGCGGCATGTGGGATCTTCCCGGACCAGGGCTGGAACCCGAGTCCCCTGCATTGGCAGGCGGATTCTTAACCACTGCGCCACCAGGGAAGCCCTGGTTTTATTAATAAAAGGTTTTCTCCACGAGTTAAAGAATAATAGGATAGTGTGTGCAACTCAATTAAGCCATCGGGCAGACGATACATGGCATCTAGATTGAGGATTCAGTTCTCAACCAACTGGCTTTGCTCATCAAACGGAGGGCAGCTCTCCTCACGGGGAGCAGTTCCTGTGCCCAAATCCAGTGGTGCAGCCCCGCAAAGTGATAACTGGTGTTAGCATGTAGTTATTTATTACGACATACTTTTGTTGCTGTTGTTAACTTGCATGCTTTTGGTGTGTTAACCATTCCAAACAGGGGCAGGAGTCATCACTGCAATTAATCAGCCCCCACCGACCACCGGGTTGGAAAGACAGCTGGCTAGTGGGCACAAACCCATGCCCCCAGAGAGGCTCTGGCAAGTGGTCAGGGCCGGGGAGGCACCATGGTTCCCTTCCTCCATAGACGAAGGGCTAGAATTTGGAGGGGTGCCTTTTTTCTTTTTTTAAGAGAAAAGCAATCAAGTGGAGGATTCTTTTTTCAACCCTCAGGGAAAATTTTCTGACTCCCTTCCCACTTGAATGAAAACAAAACAAAAGCATAAATTGGGAGATGGTGTGGGGGGAAGGGCATGTCATCAAGACCATTCCTCTTGCTTTCAAAACCTTCTCGGGCTCCCAAGATAATCTCCGACAAGAGCCCCATGGTAAAAGTCTTCAAACTGGGGGGTGTGTCTCCAGCGGCTGGGAGTGGGGTCCCCCACATGCTGGTGGCTTCAGTTGACAGAAGAAGACCAGGTTCCTCCCCACTCCTAAATGTGACTATGGTGACTGGCTCCAGAGTCCCAATTAGAGGTGGGATCTAGTAATAATAATTATAAGGTCAACTCAACAGAAGATATTATCTTAACACTTAGAGCCTTATGGTCAAAGGAAATTTTTAAAAAATCTTACATACATCCACATATTTCAGAGTGGAATGCTAATCAATAACTTTTATGCAAAAAATATTACATTATAATAACTATTCTGTCGGGGTGTTGGGGAGTAGGGAAGAAAATGATAGAAAACTCCTCATCGTTAAGGAGTTTTCGTGCATTTCTTTAGCTGCATGATGGTGGAAATCAACTTGCTACAGCAATTAGATTCCACTGGATACCTTTAGAAATGTGATGTCACTTTAGTTCCATTTCAAAATATCAATATTAGCCACTCTTTTAACATATGATGGACAATTTCAGATGTCTACTTAAAATGTATGAAGGCACACAGATTTTCAAAATTCTGTGAGGAGGCCTGTGAGAAGAGTCTGAAGGTCACTGCTCACAGAATCTGGACACCTGGTCCTAAAAAGCTGGATGGTGTGGGAGGGAACGGGGTCCATTTCGATGTCTGCTGCAGTGGTGATCCTACTAAAGTCTTCCTGGGGTTTGTTCCGGATCAGGCCACCAGGCTCCACTGAGCTTCGCAGGCGCTGGTTGGGAAGGGAACAGCGGCCCAACCTCATCAACTCTGAGGGAACACTTGGCCTCCCTCCCTTACTCGGTTCCTGGGTGGGAGCCTGTCTGACCCAAGGGCAATGCCCGGGCCTCGACTCCCAGGGTGGGGTTGAGCGTCCAGTCCAGGGCATGGAAGGGTCAGCCTCACCTGCTCAGACTCAGATGGGGGGACGGGGGCTGGGGGGCGGTGGGAGGGGAGCCCGCTCACCTGTAGACGATGTTCTCACGGTGGAGGTCTTCCAGGCCGCACAGGATCTCTGCCGCATAGAACAGGGCACGCTCCTCCTCGAAGCCCGGGTTCCCCATGTTGTAGATGTGGAACTTCAGGTCCCCCCCGTTCATGATGGTCAGGACCAAGCACAGTGCATCCTTGGTCTCGTAGGCGTAGGCCAGGTTGACCTGGGAGCACAAGACAGCCCTGCAATGGGGTTCCGGGGACCCCCTGACCACATCCACTCCTCCTCCCGGGCCTTGAAGCTGGGCGGCAGGGCTAGGGTGCGGGAGCTGCAGCAGCTTCACGCCACCCCCTGCGCCCTGACAGCCTCCTGGTGCCCCTGCCGCTGCCCCTCCATCAGACTCGGTGGTTCTAGGTGAGGGGGCAAAGCCGGAGGGGGCAGGCCAGCACCTTTCAGGGGTCCCGACAGGACAGTGTCTGCGTTTCCACATCACAGAAGCATGTGTGTGCATCGGGGGGTTAAAACGTCTGCCCCCTTTGGGTACCACCTTGTAAAGCCCGGCCCACTCTGGGGAATGACAGAAGCACCACGTGGGGGGCGTGGCCCGCCCTCACGCACAGCTGGCGGGAGTGAGACTGGGGGCCGGGCACACACCCTCTGACACAGCAATTCCTCCACCAGGAGCCCATCCCACGGACACCCTCACAGAAATATGCCAGAGGGATGCTGAAGGATGGACACGGTGGCCTTAGTTGTTGCGGTGGCTTCAAAACCAGAAACAACTTCTATCGTGGGGACTGGCTGCACAGGTCGTGGCCTAGCTCTTCCCTGTGCATCTGCGGAATGGTGCACAGCTTTAAAAAAGAGGTGCAGCTGTTGGTCCGGTTGTAGAAAAAGCTCTACAATTTAAGGGGAAAAACACTGCAGCCTAAGATTTGTAGTAAGATCCCGTTGGCTAAAAGTAATAAAATCCCTACATGAATCAAACACGTCTGGAATGGTTACTCAGGGAGGGAGGCTTTTATGTTTACTTTGCGCCCATCTGTGCTGTTTGACTTTTTACCGGAGCATATATTATTTTTTATAATAACAAGTGGCAGTGACACTGAGAGCTGGCCAAATACCCAGGTCCTCCTCCACATTTCCCAGCCTCCCCTGCGGTTGGCTGGTCCCTGGCCATGACCGGTTCTGGCCGAGGACTGTGGGTGGAAGTGAGGGGTGTCACTGCAGCCGAGGCAGTGCAGAGCCCCAGGCACTCACTCTCCACACTCCCGGGAAGGGAGGGGTGCGAGGCTGGAAGATAAAGGAAGGTGGCCTGATGTGATGGGATTTTGGGTGAGAAAAAGGACAGCCTTTGCCATTTTCAGCTACTTCAAGTTGGGGTTGATTTGTTACCACAGCAGAGCCTAGCCTGGATGCAGTAACACACGAATATAAACCAGACGGGCCTCTCTAGGATCCTGACACTTCCGTCTCCTGGGATGAAACCAGCCTACAGGGGTCTGTGGAAACAAAGCTCCTTGGTTGGGCCCCGCGTGGGCCTCTTTTGTCCACGGAGGCGTTCAGAGAAGCCTGGTCTCACACCCAGAGGGGAGCCAGGCTAGCTCGGTGACCAATGTCAGCCCCAACTGACCCCCAGCTGCCTCGTGATGGAGGGAGTGTCGGGCTCCTTTCGGCAGCCCACTCCCCTCACGGCATCCCATGCCCTGGGGGATGAGGCCCTGTCACTCTTAAGGGACAGAAGTCCCAGTCACCAGGAGGGGACCTGTCCCTGGGGCCCTGACACTCACCACAAACTGACTGTTGACCTTCTCTAGGATCTGCTTCTCATTCAGCGCCATGGACTCGCCTTTCCTCTTTTTGATCCTCTTCTTCTCCAAGCGCTTGCAGGCGTACATTTTACCCGTGGCCCGAACCTGGCAGGCACAGACCTGAGGGGCAAGAAAGAAGCCAAGGGCACACGGCACGTGAAACAAGGCCAGTGTGAAGCTCCCTCAAGGCCAGGATGCTGTGTCTCTGGGGCTTGGATGATACCTGGCCGTGGACCCACTGCTCCCAGGGCCCTGCCCTTGAGATCTGGCTTTGGTGGCACCTTAGGCAAATCCTAGCCCTTGGAGGTGCAGAATCAGCCATTTACACCAACGTTTAGATGGCTGGCTAAGGCCTAAAGAACCGTTCCTCTCTCAGGGGCAACTAGATTTTTTTTTTTTCGGTATGCGGGCCTCTCACTGTTGTGGCCTCTCCCGGTCCGGAGCACAGGCTCCGCACGCGCAGGCTCAGCGGCCATGGCTCACAGGCCCAGCCGCTCCACGGCATGTGGGATCTTCCCAGACCGGGGCATGAACCCGTGTCCCCTGCATCGGCAGGCGGACTCTCAAACACTGCGCCACCAGGGAAGCCCGGCAACTAGATTTTCTCTGTCCCAAGCTTCCAGCCAGATGCAGCCATTGATAACTGGGGACTTTCAAGCACCAGCTGCTGGTAGGAGAGGCTTGTTTCGGGGGGGAGTGATGGGAGACCCCTGCGAACCCTGACTGTGTAATTCAGAGGAATGGAAACCAGGGCCTTTGGGTCTGGTCTTAGTTCTGCCCCTATGCAGCTGCGTGACCTTGCCTGAGTCACCTAACCATTGTGAACTTCAGCCTTCCTCATCTCTAAAATGGGAATAACAAGTCTTGGGAAGCTCAGATTAAGTACAACAGCACATACGAACAGCACGGTGTGGCCGGGATGCTTAAGCCCCTCGCGCCCTCGCTTCTCCCTCCAGACACAATCAAGAGTGCCCATTTCTCCTCTCCAGGCTTGACTCCTGCCTGAGGCTGGCTCCAGCTCAGCTGCCCTGCCGCAGACACCTTCCTTCCTCCCCTCAGGCACAGCAGACCTTCCCAAGGCCCGGGCCTCACCCACCTTCTCCATCGGGGGCACATGACCAAGCCATTCGCTCGGAAGCCATGCTTAGAACACTTCAGGCCAAGCCCGAAGGGACAGAAAAGGTGACAAGAGTCCAGAAACTTTTCATGAACACGTGGATGTTCACTTACCTCCCCAAAGCCCCCTTTTCCTAGTACTCGGTACTGCCTGAAAGTGTTTTTGGTTACCGGTTGCCTGGAAAAAAGCAAAAATCCAACATGGGACTTGTAGTATTAAGATGCAGAATCCAGAAGAAATAGACAAGGGCAGCATTGAAAAGAGCCAGTGCCAGGCACAAACTGCCAGACCAGGCCCCGGGGACCCCCTGGAACCATCGCTGCAGATGGGACCCTCGAGGACTTGCTCTGGGGCTGGGGCTGGGTGTTCAAATCCCAGGCTGCCGCCCTCAGGCCTGCACTGGGAGGGAAGAGCCCAGCGGAGGCTGTTTCACCACACCTTCCCTGTGGTTCTGCTCTCTCTCCCAAATGCAAATCATGCGGCTAAACTCAGGAGGAAGCTGTGCCCTCAGTGCAGGGAGAGGGGAGGGGGCCAGGAGCCACAGAGGCTTGGTGTCCCACGGAGGCCACAAAGGAAACCGCAGCCCTCCCTCCCACACCTGCCTGCCGGCAGGACGGCAGGAGGACAGGACGGCTGCACCTCCCGTCCCAGGGCGCCCGAGCTATTCGTTCCTGCAGACTTGCCCCGGGAAGACCCGGCCTCCTGTGGGCAGAGACTGCTGGTCCCCAGGTCCAGTCTGGTTACTCTCTCACGGCGGTTCCCAGGCTTCCCACCACCGAGGGCGCTGTGTTCTGTGTAACGCCCCTGAGCCCCAGAACACGAGAAGATCCTGTCTGCCAAAAGCCGTATTTATGACTAATCTTTTTGTGTCTCCCGATTCCCTGTTTTAATTAGCCAAAGCCATTTTTTAAAAATTATTTATTTATTTATTTTTGGCTGCGTTGGGTCTTCATTGCTGCGCACGGGCTTTCTCTAGTGGCGGCGAGCGGGGGGGCTACTCTTCGTTGCGGTGTGCGGGCTTCTCTCGTTGCAGAGCACGGGCTCTAGGCACGTGGGCTTCAGTAGTTGTGGCACACAGGCTCAGTAGTTGTGGTTCGCGGGCTCTAGAGCGCAGGCTCAGTAGTTAGGGCGTATGGGCTTAGTTGCTCCGCGGCATGTGGGATCTTTCCCGACCAGGGCTCGAACCCGTGTCCCCTGCATTGGCAGGCAGATTCTCAACCACTGCGCCACCAGGGAAGTCCCACCAAAGCCATTTATGAGGTCTAATGAGACAAGACTCTCTGTTCAGGAGCCAAGGATGGGACTTGTGGAGTAAATAAATAAATGGCCATTTAGTTGCAGCAAAGGACTCCACTTTGCAGACAGCGTGTGCTTTTTCATCGCTGGCCTGTTTGGCTAAGGAAAATCAGGTTTCCTCCCTCTTCTTTTTGGCTTTAGTGAGGTATAATTGACAAAGAGTGTACAACGTGATGTTTTGATATATGTATACATGGTGAAATGATTACCCAATCAAGCTAATTAACATTCTGTCACCTCACAAAATTAACATTCCCCCCTCCCTTTCCTCCGTCCTTTCTTCCTTTCTTCCAAAAACACTTAAGATCTACCCACTTGGCAAACTTTTTTTTTTTTTTTTTTTTTTTTTTTTTTTTTTGCGGTACGCGGGCCTCTCACTGTCGTGGCCTCTCCCGTTGCGGAGCACAGGCTCCGGACACGCAGGCTCAGCGGCCATGGCTCACGGGCCCAGCCGCTCCGCGGCATGTGGGATCTTCCTGGACCGGGGCACGAACCCGTGTCCCCTGCATCGGCAGGTGGACTCTCAGCCACTGCACCACCAGGGAAGCCCCCACTTAGCAAATTTTAAGTAAATAATACAGTACCGTTAACTACTGTCCCAACGTTGTAAAGGAGATCCGCAGAACTTATTCATCTTGCATAACTGAAACCTTGTGCCCTGGACCAACATCTCCCATTTCTCCAAGCCCTCCCCACCCCTGACAGCCACCATTCTACTCTCTACTTCTATGAGTCTGAATATCTTAGATCCCACATGTAACTGAGGTCATGCAGTACTCGTTTTTTTGTCTGGCTTATTTCACTTTAGCACAACGACCTCCAGGTCCATCCACGTTGTCATAAATGGCTGGACTTCCTTCTTCTTATTTAGGCTGAGGAATGGTCCATTTATAAACATTAAATATTTTACTCGTACATTCACTGCAGAATTATTCACAATAGCCAAGACATGGAAACAACCTAAATGTCCATCAGTTGATTCATGGATAAGAACAAGCAGCTTTTATGATGTTAAAATTGGTTCTTGGCTCTCTAGGACTATTTTTGAGCATCCCCCAACCCCACCCCAAGAGTCTTAACCAGGGCGGGGATTGATGTGAGACTGAATTGGGCCAGAGAACTGGTTTCTCTCGAGATAGAGCAGTGAGCCTCCGGTCGCCCAGCAGCTGTTGAATGAATCTTCTGTGGAAACTCTTCTCGCTGATGGGTCCTGAAGAGGATTTGGGGTTCACCGGAAATCACAGCTTCGGCACCACGCTGTTCTCTTAGGACAGCCCTGAAACCTCCGGAGCACTCCCTGGCACGCCTGTCTCGAATTCATGTGCTGTGACTCACTCTCTCTTCTCCGGTGTTTCTTTAGGAAGCGGGGCCCAGGCTGCTCCTGGGCAGGACTCCCCCTTGCTCTGCATCTTACACGAGTGGCCGGCCTAGAGCAAACCTGCCATGCGCCTGCATCTGCCATGTGGCCCTGGGAAGCGTTTCTTCCAGCTGCCCTCGAAACCACATGAAGGCGTCCAGGCCTAACAGTTTACGATACGTGGAGAACAAACAGTCGGTCGACATTACCGCAGAGCTCCTCTGCTGGGGGAAATGAGTGTAATACAATTTCCGAGGAATTTCTTGGTTAACCTTGGGAGGGAAAAAAATCCCTTTAATATTTCAACAGTACAGCACCAACAGGCCATGATCTTTTTAGCAAGAAAAAAAAGGGAGCGGAGGGAAGGCGGGGTGCTGTCAGTCATTTAGGGCATTTCTAGGCCAGGGTCCTGCCCTGCTGGCTTCAACAGCTTAACGCCCTCAAAAGGGCATAACTCCTTTGAAGTCAGCACGCAGATTTTAAAAGTCCATTTCTCCATCTCATGTGTTTGGTACTGACAAGTAAAGTGAAAGCCAGTGGCCACAGCTAAAGACTTCCATTGGAACAGAAGTGCTGCTGGGTGGACTAAGAGTGAAGGACTTGAGTGAGGGACCTGGGCTTCAGGTTCCACCCTTGCCAGGCCATTGCTGTGTGACCCAGGGCCAACCCATCAATCTCTCTGAGCCTTGCATCTTCAGTAAAATGGTATATGCATCTGAAGGCTTTTTGTAAGCTGCTGAGTGTCAGATGCCATTATTAGAACTCTTGGGATAAAGGACACAGCCCCTTCTGGGGGTCTCTATGGTAACAATCCCCATTGCTCGAAGCAGCTCATACACAGACTCATGTAATCCTCACACCAACCTCAGGAGGTGAGACTATTACTGTCCTCATTCTGCAGATGAGAACGCTTAGGCTTTGAGAGGTGAAACGAGATGCCCAAGGTCACGGCTGGTAAGTAGCTGGGTTGGAAGTGGAGTCCAGGAAGCCTGCTGCAGGGCCCACTTTCGGGGTCCTGACTCTGCCACCCCAGGAAGGTGGGGTTGTGTTCCACAGCCCAGGGCTCCAGAGTGGCAGGTGGGGCAAGATGAATACCTCCCCACCAGACTGTCCTCCGCAAGGGTCAGCTGCTCCCTCCAATATCAGAAGGGGGAGGTGACGGCCGTGGTGATGCCGATGTGCTCAGTGAAGACTCATCCCAACAGTTACATTCAGCAGTTTACTTCCCAAGGCCCAAAGGCTGGCTTTGTTGATGTGTGCTGTGCTATCTCACCTCACCCTCACCCCATGCCTATAAGGCAGGCAGTGTTGTTATCCCCACGTTCCAGGTGAGGAAACCAAGATGTGGAGAGCATCCCTCCCCCAGCCCCTAGGGAGGAGGCAGAACTGGGACTCAGACCCAGGCTGTGGGCCCCTGGCGGCCCACGCTTGGCGTTTCCATCTCCTGGAGGCACGACGTGCACGGGCGAGGCGGCCAGTGGCAGGCAGTGCACCAACAGAGAAGACCGTCCACTGCTGCTCCGTCACCCCCAGGCGTCAGGGTGGAGAGAGACATCCCCCAGAGGCTACAGGGCAGGGTGTTTCCTCAGGGCTTCCTGAAGTGGGCAGGGAGTGCCGTGAATTCGGCTTTTCGGGGGGTTCATGTCCCGCAGGTGTGTGTCCTAAGCGTCTGCAGGAGACTTGGCCAGCACAGATGCCGATATACATGCAGGAGCAGAAGGGCTCTTTGCTTTCTGACCACAGCCCAGATACCCAGATGGCAGTGAGTGCCAGGCCCCCGGGGTACAGGAACCTTGGGCGGTGGGAGGGGAAACCCCCACCCTCACCTACCAGCTAACCCAGCATGGATTTAATGTAAGCATTGCCCTATCCTGCAAATCCTGGGACGCTGTGGTGGGCAGAGCGCCGCTCTGGGGGTCCTGGGCCAGGGTCCCCTCCTTGGCTGCACTCATCCCTGCCGGGTGACCCAGCAAGCCACATCCTCCCTGCCTCTCCTTCCTTGTCAGTCACACGGAGGTCACCTCTGCCCGGCCAAGTCATCACCGTGTGCGTGAGAGCACTTTGCAGAGAATAAGGCGGCAAATGAAACACATACAAAGATGCTCGGTCTCACCCATGATTAGAGATGAAAAGATAAACAAGAAGGAAACCCAGCTCTCACGCACCAAGAAGAGTGCTGCTGAATCTGAGGACAAGCGAGCACCCGGGCACTGGCAGGACTGGGAATCGGGCAGCAGTTTGGGAGGGCAATCCAGCAGTTCCTCGCAGTGGAAAACCTTGCCCCTGGAATTCCTGTGCTAGGAATTTCTTTCTTTTTTTTTTTTTATGGTACGCGGGCCTCTTACTGCTGTGGCCTCTCCCGTTGCGGAGCACAGGCTCCGGATGCGCGGGCTCAGTGGCCATGGCTCACGGGCCCAGCCGCTCCGCGGCACGTGGGATCTTCCCGGACCGGGGCACGAACCCGTGTCCCCTGCATTGGCAGGTGGACTCTCAACCACTGCGCCACCAGGGAAGCCCAGGAATTTCTTTTTTTTTTCTTTTGTGGCCACGCTGAGTGGCTTGCGGGATCTTAGCTCCCCAACCAGAGCTTGAACCCAGACCCCGGCAGTGAAAGCACCGAGTCCTAACCACTGGACCGCCAGGGAATTCCCATGTGCTAGGAATTTCTATGGATGTATTTGCAAAAATACATAAAGATGTATGTACAAAGTTATTCACTACTTCGCGAAAGCTGCACACAAAATTGAGGGAAACCTCCATGTCCATCAGTAGGGGGCTGGGTTACATGAGGGATGTGCACATCTTTCTAAGAATACAGCAGCTCTTTATTTGCTGGCAGAGAAAGAATTCCCGAAGACGGCGACCCCAAAAAGTAAGAACAAGAGGCTGAGTGTATGCGTGCGTCTGCATGAGTGTGTGTGTGTGTAATGTTAATAAGCATAGAGCATTTCTAGAATACACAAGAACTTAATTAACAGGCAGAGAATGCTGAACTTTATCTGAACCACGGGCCCATGGGAGGTAACAGACTTCTATACGACTTAGGTGAAAAACCAATACACTGCGTGCGCGCTCGTGCACACACACACACACAGGCACACACTCGTGTGTGTGGGCTGTGCCCAGGGAGCACTCACCTTTCCAACCACTTCCACTGGAGAAACCGATCAAAATACATGCCGTCCAGGTACTCATGGAAGGGTTCTCCCCTCAGGTAGTCGTGGACAGACCTAGCTCAGAGGGAACAAACAGATGAACGTCTTACAAGCCTGACCTTGGAGCAGGTGGGCAGAGCCATAACCAGCAGATTATAGCCCGGCCTCATCCACTCCCAGACTTTGGAAATGCAAATACACAGGGGTCTCCAACAGATGCAGCAGGAGTGGAGAGAGGCTCCACCATTCTACAAAGGTTGTCTGAGGTTGACTGACCCGGCAAACACTTAGTAAGTAGTTGCCTTGGGGGGTTGCTCTAGTTCTGGGATACAGCAGGGAGCATGATGGGGGACACACACGGCAAATAACAAACAAATAAACGACCCCAGGGGCATGTTATCGTGAATTGGGGTAAGCGAGGTCCCGGGGGGTGTCAGGGAGATCTCTCTGAAGAAAGGACAGGAGCTGAGACAAGAACAGAGGGATATTTAACTATGGGCGACGGAGGGACTGGGTGTCTTGGGAAGGGGCTGAGAGGCGCAGGCCCTGGATTTGGTTGGGACCAGTGGAGCTTCTGGGAGGTTTTCAACCCTGCAGCAGAATGTACTGGTCACCTGCTGTGGGCCAGGCTCTAGGCCCGGCCCTGGAGGGCCCTGAACTTGGCTGCAGGCAGGGCTGGGCTTCTTCCCTTTAAAAAGCGGCCACGCTGACCAATCGAGCCCAGACGCTTGGGACCTGGGGAAGGGAGGCGACACGCAGAGTTGGGGCTCCTTGGAGGCTGCATCCTGCCAAACCTGAGAACAGGGGCTGGCGTCGGGGGCCAGGACGGCCACTCCCTCAAGGTCAGGGGGCAGCCCAGGGACCTCCCCCGCCGTCAGAGCTGACCCTCGGCCGTCTCCAGGACGGCAGCAACCAGGCTTGTTTCTGCTCACGGTGGGCTCTCTCCAGCACCTGCCACAGGGCTGGGCCCCAAGTTGGTGCCCCTGAATGTCCCAGCTCTTCCCATGGTGAGCGCATGGGGCACTGGCAATAAGCCGTGGAAGCAGGACTGGGTTCTTGCTCACAAGGCCTCCCCCACGCAGCATCGTGCCAGGCACACAGCTGGCGCTCAACGAATGTCTGGGGTGCAGAGTCTGAACACGGGTGCCGTCGCGCCAGCTGTGATCTTGGCACATATGTAGGTTCGTGTGGCTGCATGTCAGCTTACAGGGAGGGTGTGTGTGTGGGCGCAGGAACGGGTGTGAGCCTAGCTGCTTAAGCCTTCACGGCACATGTGTGCGCGATGATGGTGCTTAATTGGTGCACGGCTCGCCCCACACCCACTGACTTGTCTCACGTCCCATTATGGTTGCCGTACAGCCTGCAACGAGGTGATGGGGTGTGGCTGAGAGGGCAGCCTGCAGCCCAGCTCCTGCAGCAGCGCTGGTGGGTGGCAGTGATGGGGGCAGGAGTGGGCGGGGGGGGGGACCTGGGAAGGATTTCCAAACCACCCAGACTGGGTCAGATCGTGCACATTCCTCTGTCTCCACAGCCTGGAGAGCTACTTGCTTTCGACACCATCTGAAGCAGATGTTCTCTTTGGACTTGGCACCCTGGTATCTTTTCCCCTCATGAGAAGTGTACAAGCGCTGGGTGGCTTGGCTGGGTCCTCAGGCACTGAAGACCTGCCCCAGGTGCCCAGCGCTCAGGTGGAGTCTAGAGGCAGCCCCTTGCCGGGTGACTGTGTGGCAGCCCGAGGGGAGGTGGAGGGGCCTGACGCCCCGGGCCGGGAAGCAGGGAGGGAGGCCGGCGGCCGGAGCACTTACTGCACACAGGCAGAAAAGAGTTCTTTGCAGGGTTTCTGAAGGAGCTTCTCCTCCGTCTGGGAGACCAGGTCCCGGCCAACTTGGGCGATGAAAATTGGGGACTGCAGGGAGGAAGAGGAGAGGAGGTATCAGTGAGGGAGGGGACAGGGCGCCGGGCGGCCTCGGGGGCCCCTCCTACCCGCACCTGGTCCTGGGCCCCTGCACCGTGGTAGGCGGTCTGGCAAGGCAGCTGGGCTGGAAGGTGGTGAACCAGCCGGGAGTCAGGGTCAGGTTTTGGGCTCTGCCACGGACACCACGCGTGACCTCGTAAGGCTACCTGGCTCCTCTGAGCCCCGCTCTGCAGAACATGGATCACGACATCCCCGCGTCCTGGACTGCGGTCAGAACCGAGTGGGAGGTGTGAGCCTCACAGTGTAGGGAGCCCCTCGGAGCTGCCCCGGTCCCTTAGCCACTGGGGTGGGGGGCTGCGTCCCCAGTGGGCAGACGTGAGACGGCCCCCTGCCCGGCCTCGAGGCCGTGTGTGAAAGGGTCTGGACTAGGCAAAGGGGCAGGTGGACGGACGGTTCAGCGGCGAGGGGAGGGGTGTGACACGGGCACGGCCTCAGCGTTGGCAGGTCTGCGTGCCACTCCCACATCTGCCGCTGTAGCTCTGGGACCCTGGTCTTGGTACAGCCTGGCTGTTATCAGGAGGATGGCCAGTAATAATTGTTCCTCCAGGAATGAATCAATGAAGCCTTTGGGTCAAGCATCTGGCCTGGATCCTGGCAGGTAGCAGAAAGCGTGCAATAAATGTCAGCACTGTCATTTCGTTCTCCTTCCAGGTAAGCTACCTGGCCTGAATATTTCAAGTTTGAAGGGACGGTTCCAAGAGGTTCTGGTCATACCCAGGAGCAGCAGCCCCCTTGGGAAGGTGCGGAGACAGCCAGAGGCAGCCCGGCTGCCTCTGGACCCCTTCCCCTCCCCGCTTCATTCACCCTCTGCCGGCTCTTTACTCACCAGGTGGGTCTTTAATCAACTACAGGGATAAAAGAGAAAACTGCCAGGAGTGGGCTCCAAAGCATAGGATGTAGACACATCTTTCTCCCCGCAAAGATGCTGAAATCTGAAAGGCTTGCTTTCTCTTCCCAGCTATTGAACTATAACTTGGTGGCTGATTAAGCCCACCGGGTGGTGTCTCTGGGGGGTTTGATCCTGGGGCTGGAGGGGGTGCCCGCAGCAGCCTGGCATGGCCCTGGTGAATGAAATCTCCCCAGTGTTCTGAATGCCCCCATTCCTGAGTTCTTTCCTTCTTCCTTTCTCCCCTAGCCTGGTCCTCTCCTCTCTGGTTCTCTCTGCAGGCTTTCCCCTAGCCCCTGCGCGGGGGAGGCCTCAGGTGTGTGTGTTGGAGGTGGCCGCTGTGCCAGTACATGCCGCCTGCACACCCAAGCACAGGCAAAGCCCGTCACATGACCCCGCAGACTCAGAGCGCATCTCCCCAGGGCTGTTGTCGCTAATCCTGGGTGGCGGCACCTTCGCCCCACCTTCCATCCCACTTTGCCCTGGACCATCCCCCCCTCCCCACACTAAAAACTCAATGAACGAGGGCTTCCCTGGTGGCGCAGTGAGTGAGAGTCTGCCTGCCGATGCAGGGGACACGGGTTCGTGCCCTGGTCCGGGAAGATCCCACATGCCACAGAGCGGCTGGGACCGTGAGCCATGGTCGCTGAGCCTGCGCGTCCGGAGCCTGTGCTCCGCAACGGGAGAGGCCACAACAGTGAGAGGCCCACGTACCGCAAAAAAAAAAAAGAAAGGCAGACCCCCAGAGAAGGCTCTCCCCAGTCCATAGGTAGGGTCTGATGCGTCACGTAAGAAAAAGGGCCCTCAGACACTGAGAAGGCTCTGGGGTCCCGGTAACCACAGTCCATCCTCTGTGGCTTGAAGGCAGAAGAATTCCACAGTTTCAGATCTCTTTCCAGGAAGCTAATCCCTTCTGGTCCCAGGAGGCCTGTGAGGCCAGCTGGGGAAGGGAGAGGGGTGTATCCTACAGGCCAGGTGGGCTCTGGCCAGGAATGTCACCCTCGCTGCACTGAAGCCTCAGAAACGCCAGGAGAGCTACGGTGGGCAGCGCTGTGGCTCTTTGTAGCAGGGACTGTCCCTCTGGGATGAAGCTGAGGGTCAGCATGGGGAGGAAGGATTGGGGTCATTCTCCTCCATGTCAAAGATGTTCCCCTAATTTCTAACCAAACAGAAAGGACCTCAAGGCCCTCAGATATTTGCAGGACTGAAAGCAGCCTGGAGAAGGGGTGTCGGTGGAGGTCGCTGGTAAGATTCCCCCTGGGGCCTGGGAACCCCTCAGGCCAGCTGTGGTTTGAAGTGACAATTTCTTTGGTCACCAGGTGGTCTCTTCAAGTAGCTCCAGCCTGCAGGCCCAGACTTTAACACAAGAGTGTGAATTTAGGCACCAAGTTTCCTTTGAAATGTGTTGCTTCGAGGACTGGGGACAGGGTTTCTCTGCTGGAGGCTCCACTGGGAACACTTGGCCTCCTGATGGTCTAGATTAGCTGAAGCCAATGGCTGGTCGACCTCCATGTGACCAGTCTGCCTGGCCCCGCCAAGAAGTCCACTCTGCTGGCAGTCGGGATGAGCCCCAACTGCCCTTAAGGAGGGTTCTACGGCCAACTCCAGGAGAGCTTAAAACAGCAAGACGTGCCTCTGGGACACGGCTATGTATGCCCTGGGCCGCTAACCACAGAGCTCTCTCCCCTCCAGTCTGATGAGACGGGACTTGGTTCCTTGAGGAACTGTAGGCTCAGGGCCACCTGTCCTGCCCCCGAAATCACACATGGAGCAAGGGAATAAAACTCCCCCTCCTCTTTGGCTAAGACTCCTCCCCATTTCTTCTCCCTTGAGGCTGGCAGTGGGAACAGACATGGCATTAAAGCTCGGGTGTGCTTTATCCACTCTCTGTGGGTCTGTGCCTCTGGATAAAAGCCCTTGTCACCAGAGGGAAAAGAACGGGCTCCAACCCTCCCTGTGGAATGTGAAATTGACCTTGAATCTGGTACCAGAAGAACTTGGGGCTGCACTTGGATGGGGCCAGGCGGCCAGCAGGCCCAGATGGCAGGACAGACTCAGCACACTTGCCCCTTTGTACCTCCAGCCACGCTATGGCCCAGACTCACTCTCTGCCGTTCCTGAGGCGTGCGCCACAGGTTCTAGGCATCCTGCTACGTGTTAGCCAGAATGCACATTTTAGGCTGCGAGAGGTGAAGGCTGCGTGGGTGTCTTTCTGGGCAGCAGAGCACATTGAGAAGAGCCCTTTGTGTTGCTTTCAATGTGAAGGAGGCCGGCCAGTGCAGTGGCTGTAGGGGCCCAGTGGGCTCCGCACCTCCACACCTGCCTAAGCCCTCTCCTCCCTTTTGTCCCCAGTCCCCTGTTAAGTCTCAGTGCCCTCATGCTGCCTCACTGCCTATGACCCTAAACTTCAACATGTGGCCTAGGCCAGACCTCTCATCCTCTGCTCTGTCAACACGGAGACCTCTGCAATATTCAGGCGTGGACGGCATTGATGGCCAGCAATGATTCAGTGCACTGGGGTTTCTAAAGAGGAGAGAGCTGGGGGGAGGATTGGGGGTGGGAGGGCGTCTGCTTAGTTAGAAGAGCTACTAGGACTTGTCCCGAAGCTGTATCTGCACGGCAATGGGTTAAGAGGGAGCACGTGCTGGGTCTGGGGTGACGTACAGGCTAACAGAGATCACCAGGGTGCTTCAGGGACTAAGGCTGGGGAGCCAGGGACGGTGGTGGGGAAGGCATGGGCCTGGTCTGGGCATGAAGCCTTCCGTGGGTGCTTAACTCAGCACTCAACCCAGGCAGCCTGTGCTGATTATCCACCACGCCCAGGCTCTGCCTGCCCCAGAGAACTCCAGCGAGAGGGACGGAGCCCCAGAGGCAGGCTGACAGCCCAAGCCCAGCGCGGCCTCCACAGGTCATCCAGCCTGGGCCGGGCCAGCCGTTGGTCCACCAGGTGGCACTATGGAGCCCCTTGCTGCAGACACCCCACAGAGGACCAGCCTCCCCAGCCTCTAGAGTGGGGAGCGATTGATTACCAAGTGCTGCATCTCAGACCCGAGGAGGGCGGCCTTTGCAATAAGAATTTCGGGGGGAGATGAGAAAGCAGGTTGGGAGGGAGCCCTGGGGAAGGAAGACTGGAACTGGACCTTGAGGGAGAGGTGGGATGTACACCAGGGGAGGGGGACCGCACGGGCAAAGGGCCTGGAGGCTGGAGCCAGCAGCGAGCAGTCGGGGTACTGCCCCGAGTGCGGAGGACTCATCCAGGTACGGTTAAATGAGCGGGGCGGCCGACAGGATCAGGTCTTGCCAGGCTGGTTCTCACTGGCTGCTGAGTCACCAGCCCGATGGTGGCATCGTGAGGATGAGGGTGGCTGCCTTGCTCTCCCTGGCGCTGCTGCTCCGAGGTGACCAGCAGGACGAAGGGACCTCATTTCCTGCATCGGAGAGAAACTCCACGTGTCTGAGGACCTTATTCCCGAAGCATCTCCTGGCTTCCAAGTCCCTTGTTTCAAGATGTCAGAGTGGAAATGGGATCCACTGTATGTGGCCAGCGCCCCTGGCAGCGCCCAGGGATAGAGGCACGGTTGGGCCACGTAACAACCCTCCACACCTCCTCAGTGGCCAAGACTCCTGAAGCAAGCGCCTCTGCTGTCGCCCTTGGAGCCTCCTGGAAACACACGCCCTACACTTGCTCAGAGGTTCAGGACCGAGAGGAAGCAGGAGAACACAGAGAGCTCTTCTGGGAACACGTCCAGGACCTCACTGATCCAACGCACTCCTGGCACCGACGGGCAACCGAGAGAACAGACCCCTCCGAGTCACAGTGCTGGCCAGGGTCAAGCCGGACCGACACCAGAGGGGCTCCGTAGCGGGCAGAGTTCGGGGAGTGGATCCGAGCTGCATGGGCTCTAACCAGGTGTCCTGAGCCAGCTCTAGGGAAAGGACACAGCCTTGGCCTCCCTGGCCCCACTCGAAACCTGCTTTTCCCCACTTCACAGACGGGGACAGGCACACGCGGCAATCTTAGCCCTGGTATGTCACCCACCCAACCCCTCTCCATCCCACTGCCCTGGTTTCGAGAATTCTCTTCTATCGCCTGGACTAGCCAGTAGGCCCTTCACGAATCTCTGCAACCACTTGCTCTTATGTTGACACAACGGCCGCCAAGGGAGTTTTCCGATAGCACACAGCGGAAATGATCTCCACGGCCAGAGGACCAAAATCCAGTGCCTTCTCAGCCTTGGTTCCGAATGCCCTTCTCGACCCGCTTCCCCATCATGCCCTCTGCTCGCCAGGGCTCTCACCCCATACTTGTTATTTCCTGGGCGAGCTCCGGCTTTCCAGCTGCCGAGCCTTTGCTACTGGAAGGAGCCCTTTTGGCCCCTCACGGCACGTTGTCTGAACCCTACCCCCCTTCAGGACCTGCTTCCAATACAACCTCATCCAAGAGGATTCTTTGAGCAGGCAGGGCCTCCCACCCAATCCCACCTCCCAGTGACAATAGTGGTCACCATTGCTACTTCTTGAGCACCTAATATAGGTTAAGTCCTAGAAGCTTTACATGGGGTTATCGTTTTTAATCCTCTCAAAGTAGTTTTTTTTTTTTTTGCAATACGCAGGCCTTTCACTGTTGTGGCCTCTTCTGTTGTGGAGCATAGGCTCCGGACGCGCAGGCTCAGCGGCCATGGCTCACGGGCCCAGCCGCTCTGCGGCATGTGGGATCCTCCCGGACCAGGGCACAAACCCGTGTCCCCTGCATCGGCAGGCGGACTCTCAACCACTGCGCCACCAGGGAAGCCCCTCAAAGTAGGTTTTATTATCTCCATCTTATAGATGCAGAAGTAGGCCCCGAGAAGTTAAGTAACTTGCCCAAGATCACACAGCAAGCGTGGGAGCAGAGACAGGATTCAAACCCAGGCAATCTGGTCAGAGAGCCTTATCCCTAAGCACCATCAGGTCCTCCAAGGATGCCATAGTCTTTCTCGAATAGTGAAGGGGATGTGACTTTGGCCTTGCAGAGCAAGCCCTCTTTGGAGGCTGGATAATGAGGTTCAGTGGACTCTGCGTGTTTTGGCAAGTGCTGTTTGTATAGCGCTGTCATACGTATCTCACACACACACACACACACACACACACACACAGGCTAATGGCCAGCTTATGCTTCACTTCAACATATGAAAACATCCCTCCGAGGAGCTCCGCACTCATTAGTAGCAGCTCCATCAGTGAACAAAAGGTCAGCCCAGGAGACTGTCCGCTCTATCTCCAGACGCAAGCACTTAGGACTTAATGATGTGTATATTTTCATACGTGGGCAGTTGACATTCCCCGTGTAAACTATTTGCAATTTCTCAGTGTGGACCGACTAGGCCTTCAGGAAAAGCTGAGCAGGAGAGAAGCAAGACGCTCTGGAAGACAGGGGTTCTGGGGGGGTCTCCTTCCTTCCAAACAAGGGGCTTCCTGGGGGTTTGCCTGTCCCACCCATACCAGGGTGGAGGCGGCTGTTTCTTGGGGGGCCACCCCATTTCTCCTCCAGGACAGGAACTGGGAGGGGCACTCCCACAGCTGTACCCTGGCCGCCCTTTGACCCTTGGTGAGGGGATCTGTGTCAGCTGCGGGAAGCTCTGCACACGGGGCTGCCAAGGCCTGGCCGCGGGCAGGGGCAGGGGTGGGAATCGGCCTCCAGCAGGATCCAGGGCCAGAGGCATCGTGGGACCCTGGGAGAGGGGCTGGCTGATAGTCACTGGCCCCTCCATGTGAGTTTTCCTACAAATTCATACTTCTGTTGCTCCCTGGAACGATGCCATAGGTGGGCCTTGTTCCAAGGTCACAAATGTAGACGCTGAGCCTTAGAGAGCTCTTTGAGGGGCAGGAATGTTGTTCATTCCTGTCTCATCAGAACTGAGTGCAGCGCTTGGTAAGCAGCTAGTACTCCGTACATGCCCCTAGACACAATAATTAGTAAACAGAGGACCTGAGATTCAAATCCAGGCCTGCCCGGCCCCAAAATCTGTAATCTCTCTACTCTGCTTGGCTGATATGAACTTACAATGTGCCCTGCATGTAGCAGGTGCTCAATATATTTGTTGAACAAATGTGTGTGCACATGCCTGTTCATAGCAGAAGTGCCTTCATGAGGTCATCTGGTCTACCCCCTGCCTTTGGGACATCTGGGCCAATCAGTTCTTTGGGATTTTCTTAGTTACAACTAGTTGGAGTGCTTGTCTGGGGCAGAAACTGTGGGCTGGAGGCTTGGGGGTGGCTGGGGGAGGACCTGGAGCTGCCTTGGGTAAAGCGTCCTGGTGCCAGGGGTTCCTGAGCCCACGTACAGCCGTGTCTCTCTCATGGTTTCATTTAATCGTATCCCCCACCCCTCCAATACATTCCTCCTTTGTTTGAGCAACTGTGAGTTAAGTATCTGCCACTTGATGCCAAGAATCCAGACAAATTCACCATCTGTAAACTCAGGAGTTGGGCCAGGTGGTGAGGAGGACCTTCTAAAGGCTTCCCCTCCACTCGCTTTTCTCTCCCCCGGCTCAAGTTGGCTGGTTCCGAGTTCTGTAAACTAACTCAGCCCAGCCCGCTGGACTCTAGGAACAGGAACTGGGTGCAGAAAGCAGGACAGGCAGGAGGTGGGCAGAGGAGGGTGCTCATTCCAACCCCAAATCCTGGCTTGAAATTAAACCTGCTTGTACAATCACAACTGGCAGACATAGGAGAGCGTTTACTGAACGGCAGCTTTGGACGGCATTTCCTCACTCCAGGGTTGATTTAAGGTCTGGCTGACAGGAAGAAAAAGAGCCATTCTTCCACCTTTTAATCAAAACCTTCAGTGCCATGTGGAAAAGCCACGGCCACGCAGCCTGGGTCCATCTGGAGTAGCTCGTCTTCCACATCAGCCAGGCAACAGGCACAATCCACGAGCCCCAGACAAGAACAGAAACAGAGGAAAAAGCAGCGTTTTGTTATCTTGGTCACTGGGGAAAAGTCAATCAGCCAAGCCAAGCGCTCACGAGCAAAGGGGCTCTGGCTCCTGCTACGCTGGGCCTGATGTCTGTGTCCTGCAGCTCTCGGCCCAAACACCAACTCCTCCCTGGGTGTCCACGTGGTCAGCAAGGCTGCTGGACTGCATGGCCTGAGCACAGTGCCAGACGCAGCCCCCTTGGGCAGAGACACATGCTGGACAGGCAGCTGGTTGCTGGAGGTCCTTGGGGTAGGGTAGAAGCTGGGAAAACGACAAGTCTCATGGCACCTCTCTCAAGCTCTAAGGAAATGTGGTGCTCACCGCTGGCCATCAGGTGGGCAGGGTCTCCAATCAGAAGCAATTCACCCTGAAGCAGAGGAAGCTGAAGCTTTGGGGCCCTTTACTTGCAGTCCTAGGAGCTACAGAGTTTTCTAGGTGAGAGAGGAAGCATTTCTGCATAAGCACTTCCGGTAAATTGAGATCTCAGGTGAAAAGGACCAATCTCCAAGGCTCCAGGCATTGGTTGTGGTTTCTTTTCTCATTCTCAGGAAACACTTTTGTACCTAATGTTCTGTTTGTTCTTTTTTTTTTTTTTTTTTTTTTTTGGCGGTACGTGGGCCTCTCACTGTCGTGGCCTCTCCCGTTGCGGAGCACAGGCTCCAGACGCGCAGGCTCAGCGGCCATGGCTCACGGGCCCAGCCGCTCCGCGGCATGTGGGATCCTCCTGGATCGGGGCACGAACCCGTGTCCCCCGCATCGGCAGGCGGACTCTCAACCACTGAGCCACCAGGGAAGCCCCTGTTCGTTCTTCTTAAAGAGCATACTTCTCATGCTACTTAAGCTTCAGCCCCTACAAAACCTGGATCTTCCCTTGTCTCTGACAGACAGCACTCGGTCTTGAAGGGGCCTTCTCTAGGGGGTCATCCAGGGGTCCACCTCCTGCCCGAATGCCACTCTGCACCTTTATCTTTTAGTGATGAACAGCCAAAGACCCAGAGTCCAAGGGGCTCCCAGGGCTCTCTGGGGCTTCTCATCGTAGGAGAAGGTGAGGAAGGCCATTGCCCTGACACTGTGCTGGGAAGCAGCCCGGTGTCCTACGTAAGGCCCATGGTTCCATTATGACACAGACACACACGGCCACCCTAATGATCTCCTTAAGTCTTTGGGCAACGATCTCTTACACCAATTCGGGGGTGACCCTGGGGATAGCGGGTTACTCTGCCAGTCCAGGAAGACACCACACAGCACAGAGCTGCTTTTGTGAGCAGACCCAGAGGTGGCGCCACTGCTGTGACCAGTTGGAAAGCAAGGAGCCCGCTGCTTCTCCCGCTGGGGTCCGAGCTGATTCAGTCTGTCAGCTACAACAGCGTCCCTGAGTGTCCACTCTGTGCCCAGGTCATGAGCTCTGACCCAATGACCCCATAAACCGACTCACTTGGCCAATGGCAGGAGTTCAAGGCTGGTGGGGACTGAGGGTGGCAGAGTGTGGAGCAGCCTTTCAGCCCCTAGAAGGGCGAGCTCAGAGAGGTGGCCTCATGGCTGAGGTGAGGTCTGATCAAGCCTCAGAGGACGAAGGCCGTTTGGCTAGGCCATGAGGAGGACCCTCCAGGCATCTGTACCCTGGGAAGACCAGGGCTCTGAAAGAATCAACTTTATCCTATGGCAAAATCGACACTTGTCTGGACAAATTTATGATGGCAGAGAGCAGGTTCACAGAGACCATCAACTGTGCAAGGGGCCACGGGGCCAGGCAGTGTTCTGAGCAAGCCTGCTCTGCAGGGGGTTCCAGCCCTTTCTGAGGGTGCCCCTGCTGACTGGGCCACCCCAGGTCACAAGGTATCACATTCCCTGGGTCAGCAAAGTGGAGAAGCACAGCCCTTGAGACATAGCCACGACCCTCCAAGAAGGGAAAAGCAGATAGGGACTGAAAGGGTCTTGTCCCTTACTTCCTTTGCTGTTCAAGTGGCTTCGCAGAAATCAGGATGAAGGACTTTTAGGGGTCAGGAAGTGAGAGAGAACATTTTTAAACACTAGCAGAATTTAGCCAGAGGCCCTGAGAGCTGGGCAACTTGAATGAGAAAGAAAGGAAAACATACAAGTGGCCCTGACCCAGACCATGACTTTTTACGTCAAAAGCAAAAACGGATAATTAACAAAACGAAATCTGCCTGGACGTAGAGTGAGAGGCCAGCCGGGCTCTGTCAACTTGATAATCTCCGGTCAAGACCTGTGGGCCCAGAGTGTGCAATGGGAGAAGACTCGCTGTTTACACAGGCGGTCCCGGCTCTCAGGACCCAGAGAAGCGGGGTTTTTCCTGGCAAGCGGTTTGAATTCGGCCAGCTCTGCTCTGGGTCAGGGCGGCCACGTGCAGGTAATTCACGGGTAGAACTTGGGTCCTAACGGGCTGAGGTGCAGAACGCTCACGGCCGGGAGTGTCTCTCGTTCCTCGTGCATGAGAGGTGAGGGCACAGCAAGCTGACTCTCCACCTTCCAGAACACCCTCCGGGTCCACAGCCTCCAGACAGGCTTCAATTTGAAGCTGTGTTGGAAATACCTTGGCCCGGGAAGATTTTTCTCCAGTCAAGATTTCATTCCATGCGGCTTGGGAATGAAGGAGGGGCAGGAATCTCCTAAGATCCAGGGAATTCGACTGAAACCCCCATGATGTCATTTCTCTGCCCAAGGCCCATGGTCAGGGAGGGCCTGTCAGGCCACACGGATTCGGCCGAGCACAGGCACCACAGAGACCAGCGTCGCTGCCTACCCAGGGCAAGGCTGAGGGGAGGTTGTCCTCAGGAAGCCTGTGGCTGGTTTCTCTGTCTCCAGACACGCTAAAAAGAGGAATTCTGGTCAGGAAACACTACACACACACACACAGGAATGGGGGTCAGAGGTAGCGCCGGCTCCACTGGCATCGAAGGAACATCCAACTTTCCGACCTGGAAGGTCACAAGAAAGGAAGAGGGACCCCGATGCGCATGCTCCGGCCTGCTCTGAGGAGCCCCGGCTGGCAGGGCAGCCTCAAGGATGCAAGAGGAGCCCAAAGACATCAGGCAAAGGGGATGTGTTTTCCAGGAAAGGTTGGGGGAGAGAAATAAATGTATCTATTTGAAGGACAATTACACGGTCTTTAAAAATGTTGTGCAGGGAGATTGTGACATGAGAAAAAGCTAATGACACAGAGCAAAGGTTCGGAGCCAGAAGGTGGACCCGGCGCAGGAGGGACCAGCCAGTGTGCACGTCCTCCAATCCACCTGCCCTCCCGGACTTGCTCCTTCGTGCAGCAGCCGGGAAGCTGATTTGGGGGCATTTTGTCTTTGGTTAACCTCTGAGAAGATGACACAGTGGAAGAGAAAGATCCCAGGTTCTAGAGTCAGACAGACCGGGGTTACATCTCATCATCACCTTTCTTCGGTTGTTGTTCGTTTTCTTTTATTGTGGTAAAATAGACATAACAGAAAGATGGCCATTTTAACCACTTGTAAGCAGACGATTCCACAGCATTAATTACATTCATAATGTCGACTATCACCACCATCTTTTCCATCATCCCAAACAGAAACTCTATACCCATTAAGCAATAACTCCCCATCCCTCCCTCCAACAAGTCCCTGGTAAGCTCTAATTTACTTTCTGTCTCAATGAATTTGCCTATTCTAGACCTTTCATATAAGTGGAATCACACAATACATGGCCTTTTATGTCTGGCTTCTTTCACTTAGCATAATGTTTTCAAGATTCATTCACACACACGCCGTAGCATGTGTCAAGACTTATTCCTATTTATGGCTGAATAATATTCCACGGTGTGGTTACACCACATTTTGCTTATCCTTTCATCCGTCAATGGACACTTGAGTTGTTTCTACTGTTTGGCTATTGTGAATAATGCTGCTATGGATATTTGCATACAAGTATCTGTGTCAGTCCCTGTTTTCAATTCTCCCAGCTTTCACTCTTAATAGCTAAAGGTCTTTACCCAAGGTAGAACAGGGACAAATGTGTCTACAACAAATGAACGTCATGAAGACAGGATGCGATAAAGATGTAAAGCACACAGCATACAGTAGGTGCTAAAATAATGTCACTTTGCCCCACCTCCTCCTTTAACACCCACCCTTAGTAAAGGAGAGTGAGAGGGTTAGATTCAGTGATGCCCCTCAAGGGCATCTCCATTTAAAAAAGTGTGGATACTTAAATGGTAGAACTTTCAGCACCAGCAGCCTTCTCTGCTTTGTTGGCACACTACAAATGTCTCAGCATTTAGACAAATACTGACGCAAAGAATAAGAGTCTCAGGGGAATTCAGGCCCAGTTGCAGGCCAACCAGGGTGGGAGGTGGTAAATGAAGTCAGGAAGCATTCCTTTTCGTGCCTTTGCACCATACTTGCAGCACAGGTGTGTGGAAAGCCCAGTGAGGCATGTTCCATTCTCCTCCTCCAGCTGTATGACCCTTCAGGGGTCCAGCTCCTCTTTTTTTTTTTTTTTTTTCGGTACGCGGGCCTCTCACTGTTGTGGTCTCTCCTGTTGCGGAGCACAGGCTCCGGACACGCAGGCTCAGCGGCCATGGCTCATGGGCCCAGCCGCTCCGCGGCATGTGGGATCTTCCTGGACCGGGGCACGAACCCACATCCCCTGCATCGGCAGGCGGACTCTCAACCACCGCGCCACCAGGGAAGCCCTCCAGCTCCTCTTTGAGCCTCAGTTCCCTCATCTAGGAAATGAGGAGTTTGGCTTAGCCCAGTAGTTTTAAAACTGGGTTCCAAGGAGCCACAGGTGTTCTTCTAAAAGCCAGGGCCCAGGACAGGGAAGGGAGCAAAAGGGGGCCCTGCCCTAAGCTAGTCAACCACAGCAGATCCGCGTGTCTTTGCATCTGGAAATCTACAGCTAAAACTGCATGCAAAGCCTTGGACCGGGCGGCCCCTGAGATCCCCTGGGTGCTGTAGCCTACTCTAGGTGGTGTCCTCTTTCCCCTTGGGATGAACTAGAGGAACAGTCCCTGAGGATGGGCTATGGAGTCATCTCCCAATGTACCAGGATTGCTGGCTCAAGCAGCAGGGGCACTCCATGGGGAGCCATGCAGTGCTGGGTGCTGGGGAAAACCTGAAATGACCCAGGAGCCCTGCTGCTCTCCAAACGGCACTGGTTTGCCAGTCTCCAAAGGACTGGTCATTAACAGTCCTTCAATCAAGAAGAGATGTGAGTGGAGCTCAAGGCAGGGAGCCAGGTTAGGTTATCTTAGGAGAGCAGGATGGGGAAGGGTCAGGAGCACAGACTCCGAAGTCTCAGCTTCCTCCATCCCAGCTGTGTGACCTTGAGCAAGTTACTTAACCTCTCTGTGTCTTCACCTCCTCATCTTTAAAATGGAGACAATAATCTGTGGGGTAGATATGAGGATTAAGTGAGTTATTTAAAGCCCTGAGAACAGTGTTTGGCACACAGTAAGAGCTGTTCCCAGGAAGTTCCTTTCTCAAGTTTTCTTTTCAACCCTCTTCCAGCCTTGAGACTTCTTGCAGTGCTGTGGCAGGAAGTGGGAAAACCTGGGGTGCATGCCCCACAGGTCCTTCCAGCTGGACCCTTCCAGCCAGACCCTGCCCAGGAGGGGTTCAAGCAAAGGTGGATTCTGAGCTCACCAGATTCACTGACAACAGGATGGAGATGCCGTTCGGGCTGCAGGGAGGCAGACAAGGGCCAGGTGATCTTGGCAGAGATGAACAGCTGGCTCTGGGGCCAGAAGCAGGGAGCTCAAACCCCTGGAGGGCAGGCCAGGCACATGGAAGGGAGGCATTTACCCGAGCCACCCGTATTCCATGGCCTTGGGTCCCTGGAGACCAAGTGTTGGTTAGATGGTTAGATGGATGCTAAGCTAGCTCCTCAAGGCACCAGATCCCAGGAAGGGAGATCCAGGAGCGAGCCCCAGTCCTAGTGCCCTTTGCTTTAGGTCATGCTGTCTCTTCCAACAATAAGCCAGCATTTCTAAAATGCATCATAGCTGGGAAGTGGACAGCCCAGCATTTTCTAAAGATGATGAAGTGGTCTTAGCCTCGAGGTACAGGGACACAATTAAATAATACTGAACCACTCAGTGAAAAAAGTATTCCCTTTTCAATTTTCTTTCAAGTCTCCCATCCTCAAGAAGAAAGCCTCAGTGTGATGCTACCTACCATCTTGCTAACCTGTCTCTAATACTCGCTACTTGCCCTTCAGAAACAAAGAGAAAGGAGGCTCCGAGCGTTAGGTAAGCAAAAGAGTACCCAGCTAGGATAACTTTTCCAGTTATCTTTATGTACAGCAAATCAATACTGGCTTTCCAGGTAATTCCTGATAACAAAGTTTCCTTTTGAAACTCATTTATTTCAAGTTAAAAGATGAGTTGATTTAAAGAAGAATGAGCCCATTTGAGCACCACTGTTATCATCCCCATACTCAGATGGGGAAACTGAGGCTCCAAACATGCCCCACTGGAAAGTGGCAGAACTGGGTTCCATGTGCCCCTGAAGACAAAGATTGAAGCCTCTGACTGCCCCAGAGGCCGAGGAACTGTCCCCTTTCGAGAAGGCAGCTGTTTGGTCTAGCTCAGATCCTATGCTACTGCCTGGGTGGGGTAGGGGGAGGCGCCAATGAAGTGAGGCTGCGACCGGGGGCCAGAGAAAGAGGAACTTGGAATAATTATTATTTCCTTTCATTCAAGCTCCTTACTTTTTGAAAAGTAGATGTTTTCCGGAGAGCCAAACAAGCACTAGGAATAGATTTCTTTTGTGCAGAAACTCAGGCTGATGGGTAGTTTCCCCCTTAACAAGAACAAACTTCCCTGCCTTAGCCTACCATTGTTTTCAGAAACAAAGAGGCCCGCATCTCTGGAGGGCCCAGAGAGCGCCATCCTGCCAGTGGCCCTCCTGAGAGAAATGCCCTCCAAGAGCTGCCTGCTCTGGGGCATTCCCAGGATCCCACAGAGGACGCCAAGCGGGTTCACGTCAGAAGCCTGTCCCAACCCACCCGCCCACCTCATTGTCGGAAGAAGCCCACGCAGGCCCTTTCAACAGGACCCTCTGCCAGGTCTGAGCTTCTGCCTGGCATCCAGTCACACTTCCTAGCAAAACCACATTGAAACTGGGTGCCACCTGCCAGGTCTTAGTGATTGGAGTAGAGACCTGGCATAGTTGCTGATGGGCAATTAAAATGAACAGAGCAGGATGTCCTGCCGAAGCAGGACACTAAGAAGCTCCTTTAAAGCCCTGCCTCCGCTATTCTAAGCCAGCCTCTTCCCTTCCCAAACCTCAGGTGCCTGATCTGTAAAACAGACGCACTAATACCCATCTTGGGGAGTTGCTAGGAAGATCCAAGAGCAGGTCACTGCAGTGCTAGACGCAGACGGCCTAAAGAATACGGCCATGTCAGCCAGGAGAAGGTGTGGAATACTGGTGAAGGGCCAGACCTGGCCCTGCTCTTTACAGCAGGCGATGGGGCTTTGGTTTTGCAGAGGAAGAGAGATTTATGGGCCTAATGTTTCTCCATATACATACACCCTGTTCCTCAAAAAACTGAGGCCTTCTTACAGGGACAGATAAGACAACATGAAAACAAGTCATTTAAAAGCAAGTAACAAGGGCTTCCCTGGTGGTGCAGTGGTTGAGAGTCCGCCTGCCGATGCAGGGGACACGGGTTCATGCCCCGTTCCGGGAAGATCCCACATGCTGCGGAGCGGCTGGGCCCGTGAGCCATGGCCGCTGAGCCTGCGTGTCCGGAGCCTGTGCTCCGCAACGGGAGAGGCCACAACAGTGAGAGGCCTGCATACCGCAAAAAAAAAAAAAAAGCAAGTAACAAAAATGAATCCGAATGTCATCAAAATGAAGTTTCAAAGGACACCATCAAGAAAGTAAAAAGACAACCCACAGACTGAGAGAAAGTATCTGCAAATCACATATCTGATAAAGGACTTGTACCTAGAACATATAAAGAACGCTTAGGGGCTTCCCTAGTGGCGCAGTGGATAAGAATCTGCCTGCCAATGAAGGGGACACAGGTTCGATCCCTGGTCCGGGAAGATCCCACATGACGCAGAGCAACTAAGCCCGTGAGCCACAACTACTGAGCCTGCGCTCTAGAGCCCGCGAGCCACAACTACTGAAGCTCCTATGCCTACAGCCCGTGCTCTGTAACAAGAGAAGCCACCGCAATGAGAAGCCCGCGCACCGCAACGAAGAGTAGCCCCCGCTCGCCGCAACTAGAGAAAGCCCACACGCAGCAACAAAGACCCAACACAGCCAAAAAAAAAAAAAAAAAAAAGAACCCTTAGGATTCAACATTAATGAGAAAAACGACCCAATTTAAAAATGGGCAAAGGATTTGAATAGACTTTTCTCCAAAGATGATATACAAATGGCCAATAAGCACATGAAAAGGTGCTCAACATCATCAGTCATTAGGGAAATGCAAATCAAAACCACAATGAGATACCACTTCACACCCACCAGGATGAAAAAAGAAGACGGAATATGCCAAGCGTTGGAGAGGATGTGGAGAGATTGGAACCTTCATACACTGCTGGTGGGAATGTCAAATGGTGCCGCCACTTTGAAAAAAGCCTGGCCATTCCTCAACTGATTAAATATCAAGTTACCATGTGACCCAGCAATTCCACTCCTAAGTATATACCCAAGAGAAATTTAAAAATATGCCCATGCAAAAACTTGTGCATGGATGTTCATTGCAGCATTATTCATAATAGCCCAAAAGCAGAAACATCCAAGTGTCTATCAATTGATGAGAAGTAAATAAAATGTGGTTTATCCATTAAAATGGAGTATTATCCAGTCATAAAAAGGAATGAAATACTGATACCTGCTACAACATGGATGAACCTTGAAAACATGCTAAGTGAAAGAAGTCAGTCACAAAAGTCCACATACTGTATGATTCTACTTATATGAAATGCCCAGAACAGGCAAATCCATAGAGACAGAAAGTAGATTAGCAGTTGCCTGGGGTGGGAAGAAAAGGAAATAGGGAGTAATGGTGATGAGTACGGGGTTTCTACTCAGGGAGATAAAATGTCCTGGAATCAGATAGTGGTGATAGTTGCACAATTCTGTGACTATTTTAAAAACCATTGAACTGTGGACTTTAAAAGAGTCAATTTTACGATATGTGAATTATATCTCCATAAGCTAATATTTTATTTTTTTTAAACTTTATTTTTTAAATTTGTTGACTGCATTGGGTCTTAGTTGCGGTGCGCGGGCTCTTCGTCGCAGTGCTCGTACTTCTCTCTAGCTGCGGTGCGTGGGCTTAGTTGCCCCACGGTATGTGGGATCTTAGTTCCCCGACCAGGGATCGAACTGGCGTCCCCTGCATTGCAAGATGGATTCTCAACCACTGGACCACCAGGGAAGTCCCCATGAGCGAGTATTTTAAAAATGATGTCCGTAGTGATAAATGATATATAATACTGTTTTCAGGATCATCCATTATTATTATTATAATTAGGAATATTTCCTGGTCCATCTCCAGCTCAGAGCAATCCTGCACCTGAATACCTGCCACCTGTATCACCTCTGATCTGTAGGTACCTGGGAAGTGAGCTGCCCAGATCTCTACAGAGCCCAGCACACATGTCTGATTCGACCAGCTTCTGGGCAGCTTCTCTGAGCTGTCTCACCAGCACTAGAAATTAGCCTGCCAAACAGACAATGTTTTCAGCTTGGGGGTTGGGGAAACGTAGGCAGGAAGCAATTTTCCATATGCTCCCCTGAATCCCCCAGCCTTCCTTGCTGGTCGGTGGACTGAGAAAGAAAGTGATGTGTCACATCGGGACCAAGGCAGTTAAAGCTCATGTGCGTCTTTCACTCCTCTCTTCCCCTTTGGTGGTGGAGACACCAAAGCAGCCAGGACCCCTGATCTTCATCCAGAAGAGACCCAGGCAGAGCATGCATGAGAAAGAAAGAAATTTCTGGTGTGTGAAGCCCCTGAGATTTGGGGTTTGTTTGTTGTGGCAGCTAGCATTAATCATCCTGACCAATGCATTCCCGTTGGCCAGTCTCTCTGGCCAGCCCTCTGAGGCTGAGGACCCTGCGGACCCCTCCTTGGCCTCTCACAACTCCACAGCTGGAGTTCATGTCTGAATAATTTCCTCATTCAATGTCCTGAATTTGAAAACACAGACTAGGAAGGGGGAAAGTCAGATGAGAGCCCCTGCTTAGGGAGAGTCTTATTCGTACCAGCTCCTGGGCTCTGTCCTGCTGGTATTTATGACCCTCGCCCACTGGACAGAGGAGCAGCCTGAGGTTCCGGGAGGTGAAGTAACTTTCCCAAGGCCACTCAGCTAAAAGAGGCCAAGCCTGGCTTCCAACCCAGGTCTATCAGGTCCTAAAACTCACGTCCTCACAGCATTCCGCTGCCTTTGTGTCAGATCTCAACAGCTTTCAGCCCATCCCAAAGCCCACCCCAGGCTGCTGTCCTCTAACTGCCCCCAGAGCAAGGCCGGCCGTGTACGGGCAACTGATGCAGGATTCTGGGCAGCATCCAAAGAGAGGACTTGGCCTCTGAGATGGATGCCTTCAAGCCAGGGTTTGGAGAGCATCATCGCACGGGGAGCGAGAAGCCGGCTCTGGGCATGAGCTTTGACTTTGAGCAGGGATTTTCAGCCAGACTCTCAGCAAACACACTCTGTCAGACACTGGGGGACACAGGCCAGCCAAGTGTCAGCTCGCCAGAAAGAGACTTGAGGCGGGAGAGGGAAGGGGCCCATAGAGGGAAGATTCCCAGGGCCCCTCATTGTCTCATTCAAACTAACGCACAATGAATGAGAGCCATGTGTCCAACACTGTGCACGGGGCAGGGGACACAGAGAACAGATGCCATCATATCTGCCCAGTGAGCTACTAGCCTGGCCACCTACAGCAACGGCCCTCATCCTGGGTACCCTGCCTTTCCTGGGGGCCCCTGCACCCGTTCAGTGACTTGAGATGGAAACCAGAGAGTCACTTGGGATTCCTCTTGTTCCCTTTCCTCATGCCCCACACCTGCCACCCCGCAAGAGCTCCTTCCCCCAACATTTCCCAAGGCCCTTGTGTCTTCCCACCTCCCGTCCCCCACCCCTCCTGTTCCAGCTGCGGCAGCAGCTCCCGGGATGGCCTCCTGCCTCCAGCCCTCCCCCTCCCCTTTCTCCTCTGCGTTGGGGGAGAGACCATCCTAAACTGCAAATGGCATTCAGAGCCCTAGGGGGTCCCCACGGCCCTTAGGATGGTGTCAGACTCCCCACCATGGTTTTCCAGCTCCTGCCACCCAGAGGGCCCCTGTAACACTGACCTCTCCCCCGCACACACACCCCTTCCCACCTCTGCACCAAGGCCTCTCACCCTCAGTGCTCCTGACATTTGGGGCCAGATAACTCTTCGTGGTGGGAGCCATCCTGTGCATCGCAGGATGCTCAGCTGTACCCCTGCCCACGTGCGTTAGATGCCAGGAGCACATACCCCCAGTTGTGTCCATCAGAATTATCCCCAGACACTGCCAATGTCCCCAGGGCGGGGCGCAGGGGAGGGCAAAACGTCCCCGGGTGAGATCCCCTGCTCTAGACCTTGGCGCATGAAAGGCCCTTCTCCTGTCCTTTCATTCGCACCTGGCTTCCCCTCATCATCACATTGAAATTCGATTCAGCTGCATCCACTCCCAGAAGGCTCCCTGGGCGAGGCCGGTCTAGGACAGCCTCCGCAGACCTTCCCACCCTCACACCTCCCTGTGCACCGTCCACCACTGCTCCCACCCCACTGCATTCCACCGATCTGTTGACGCGCTGTCACCCCCTCTGGAAGGCGGGCTCCTCAGGAGCCACCTTCTCCGGGGCGTGGAAGCACTGACCCCACGGACCTGCAGAAGCACAACAGAGCGGCGAGCTGGGAGACCACCCAGGTGGGAGCGATGGCTCCTGACCAGAGGCAGAAGAGGCTCTGTGCGGAGGAGCAGAGACACAGCGGGAGAAAGATGGGGGGTGGGGGGGTGGGGGGGCAGAAAGACGGGGGAGGGGCAGCTCCTTCCGGGTGCGGGGCCTTGCAGGGAACAGACGGACAAGGGCGGCAAGGTGGGGACATCAAGATGAGGCTGGGAGGTGGCGTGGCTGGAGCCCAGCGTGGGGCCTTTGGGAGAGGAAACTGGAGGCCAGGTCGTGAAGACCCCTGCATGTGTTCTGCAGCCCAAGATGTATTCAGCAGGATGTGAAATTGAAAAAAAAAAAAAAAAAAAGTTTGGGAAATGCTTTATTAGCAGTTAAACAGGTTTCTTTACTGAGGGACTTCTCAGAGCCTTTAATACGCGGGTGAATCTTTACGAGGGAGAGAAACGGCGAGCAGTGCTGCCCTCAAGCAATTGTCCAGAGGTGTTTTTTCCCCAGAGCCTCTCAAATGGTCAGTGTCCCACAGTCTACCCTTTGGAAAATGCTGCCTGGAGCTGAGACACATGAGCTGCACCTTGAGGAGGGGGTACAAGGTGAGGACTACCTGGGTTTGGGGACAGGGGTCCTGGGGGTCGTTCGAAGGCCTCAGAGCCAGTGCTGGGGCCTCAGCCACGTGGCTCCTCTCCCAGAGCTCGCTCCCCAGCACCCGGGGCAACTGCAGCGCTGAGAAGTAACACAGGATCCTAGGAGAGTGACTGCAGGAAGGACTGGGAAGGCAGCGCAAAACTTATTATCGGAAAACAGTCAACCCACGGGACCGCTTCGACCACCTTCCCCAGGCCCCTGGGCCATAACATATGCTGTGGTTTAAATTTTTTTAATTGAGGAGTACTTAAGGAAAAAATGCTGGCAAGCTCTGAGGCACTTGTGAAACGGTCTGAGCTGATGGGGAGGCTGGGCCCCACCCCTCCAGGAGATAGAGGCAGTGCTGAGCAGGGGTAGGGAGGTCTGGAGGGCCCCGACTGGGGTCCGTGAGAAGAGGCTTCTGGTCAAAGTCGGCCAGTGGGGGGGAGAGGGAAGTGGCCCCTGCAGCAGCCCTTGGATAGGCCAAGCGAACCAGCAAGGCCAGGCAAAGGAACAACCTCATCCTCACCATGGATCATGGCCAGGCCAGCAGATGCGCGGGGGCGGGCGGGCGTGCGGTGGACACAGTGCAGCACAGGGGCAAAGCCAGAGGCTCTGGGATCACCGCGACCTGGGCTCAACTCCCAGCTGTCGCCTGGGACAGTGACAGCACCTCCTGAGCCCCCCTGTCCTCGTAAGATGGAGCCAATAGAATCACATCACATGGTGACAGCAAGACTAGGTGAGACTGCGCCTGCACACACTGGGTCCTCAGTATATGTTAGTTGCCACTGTTTGAGGGGGAGCCCAAGCAGGTGGGCAGCCCGAAAGGGGGGCGCAGATGGAGAGCTGGACGGACAAAGCTGAGCCACTGTGGAAACCACCTTGGCCGAGGGCAGCAAGAGTCTATCAGCTGCGTGGCCGTAGCAGGTCACTCCCTGCTCTGGGCCCTGGCAGCCGCCTGTAAACGGGGCTGTCTATCCGCCTCTCATCTCATGAAGGCCGGAACCGTCACAGATAGTGTCTAGTTGGTGTCTGGCTTGTTTTAGGTGCTCAGCACTGAGCTGTTCTCTTCCCCGGGGGATGTTTACGCCCCTCAGGGCTGTTATGCCCGGAGTGGACTCCCTGTGTCAAATGGTGGCCAGGAGACCGAAAACATCCACCTGCAGCCTCTCAACAGGTCAGCGGCTGCGACTGCGGGCAAAGGGGGACCCTGCTCAGACATGTCTCCTCCTTGACCATTTTCAACCTCAAAACTTTCAGGCCCGTACCTGGAACAAAGCAAGCCCACGCAGCCTGGTGGCCCTGCAGATGGAGAGGGCAGCTAGCTGTGCCCAGGGCCACGCCTTGTGCAGAGCGAGCCAGCCCTGTCCAGCGTCTGGAGGAGTTTATGAACATGAATCCACTCGCTTCTGAAAGTGCAAAGGCCCTGGGGTTGCCTGCCATTCCATTAAGAGGTGTGTATGATTACGATGGCAGCAGAAGCAGAAAAGGGAAGCAACTGGGGGTGGTGTCTCAGCAGGAGCAGGGGAAAGGGACACGGAGACGCCTGTGGGGTGAGGCTGGGCTGGCCGCCGGCAGGCGCTGGAGGCGAGCACACCTGCTCTGGAGCAAGGCTCAGTGTGGCATGGGCGGTCCTCGTCACGCACTCAGGCCCCAGGGACCCCCCTAACATCCCAGGGGGCAGCGGGGGTGTGAGGTGAGAGCAGAGCTGCCAAGGACCTGTGACCCCTGCTGAGAACGACAAGGTGACGCAAGGGACTTCCGTGCCGTGTGAATAAAGCATATAAGACCGTGCAGAGGGGCTTCCCTGCTGGCGCAGTGGTTGAGAATCCGCCTGCCGATGCAGGGGACACAGGTTCGAGCCCTGGTCCGGGAAGATCCCACATGCCGCGGAGCAACTGGGCCCGTGAGCCATGGCCGCTGAGCCTGTGTGTCTGGAGCCCATGCTCCGCAACAAGAAAGGCCGCGACAGTGAGAGGCCTGCACACCGCGATGAAGAGTGGCCTCCGCTCGCCGCAACCAGAGAAAGCCCTCGCACAGAAACGAAGATGCAACACAGCCACAAATAAATAAATATTTTTAAAAAAGAAGCTAATTAAAATGAAGCTTTAAAAAACAAAAACTACAGCAAAAAAAACTGTGCAGAAACCATCCATACGTACAGGGAGAGGAGGAGGCCTGGTTGTAAACTCGGAAGGAGCTACTGTGGGTTTAATCCCCTCGTGTCACCCTGGATGCCTTCAGCAGCCCACCTGTTGCTGGAGGAGCTGGTGTGTGTGAGCTGGACGTCTTGTGTCCACAGTCCCGCCTCTGACTCCTGAGTGGAACTCAAGCTGAGTGGCTGCAACATCCATGTTTAACTGCATCGAGCACCCGTGCCACCATGGGTGCACACAGGCCACGGGGGTGACCCCAGTCCTGAGGCCCTTGAGCGTACTCCAGAACACTTCAGAATACGCTGCACTCTGCTGTGTGTTCGGCTGACTTTGCCTCTGCCGGCACAGCTTCAGCCAGCCCCTTTCCTTCCCATCAGCCCTGGCCCCTTCCCGTCACACTGACCTCTCAGAGCCACCCCTGCTGTGCCCTTTCTTCTGGTCACACTGACCCCTGCCTCAGCCGAGCCTCCACCTGTCCTGCCACAAACGCCTGGGTGTGAACAGTGGGAAGTATAAGGGCCCTTGGAGGGGACTGGGTCCCCAAGAAGCAGGCCTCCCCACCCCAGGCCTGGTGTGGCCTGGACCACTGACTTGGCCTGGCCAGGCTTGGGTGCCTCTGGAGGAGGATGAGAATTCTGGATCTGGAGACCAGTGGCACCACCAGCTGGGCACTCCTCACATGGCCTGGCACAGACCCGGGGGCCCATATTCCTCCTGCTTTGGGGTTTGGGCAGCCTCTTACCTTTGGGGTGAGGTACTTGGTCATAATTTCCTTCCCTTTTTCTCCCAGTTTTTCATCTGGAGTAACTTCATATTCTGCCTAAAACAGAAGAAGGAAAAGAACAATAATAGATTTGTTCACAAGCTTCTCATAGTTGTAGAACCTTAGAGGCCCCTGGAGAGGACACCCTGGAGGTCACATGATCAATCCCCTCCTTCTACAGGGCAGGGAGTGAGGCCCAGAGAGGGGAGGAGCCCTGACGTCCAGTTCAGCCTACCCTGCTCCACCGTGGCCACATGCTCAGAACCGGGGCGGCACATAAGAATCACGGGGGAGCCAACGATGGTGCTCGGGCCCCGCCCCACGCCCATGGAGTCAGACCCTCTGGTGATGGAGGCTGGGCACCCAGGCAGCTGGGGTTGAGAACCACCGGCTTAGGAAAATCAAAGGAAGCTGCTGGAAAATAACTGGAGCCACCAACCTGGAAGGTCCTCGAGAGAGGCTGCCTGAGGTCACACACTTTACAAGCCATGTGACCTTGGACAGTTTCCTCAACCTCTATAAAGTGCAGATGGAAAAAGCACCTACATGTAGGGTGATGGTACAGAGAGAATGTGACAAAGACGGGCACATAATACATACTCATCGTAATGACTACACCTTGCAAGGGAAGACAATAATATGCATTCCGTACCTTTTACGGCGTTTCAGTTTACAAAGGGAACATACAGAGGTATTTCAGATGCTCTTATATGAACCTAAAAAGAGCCCAGGTAGTGCCACAGGAGGGCAGGGGCTGCTGTCGTAGCCCTTCGTCTGCAAACAAAGAGCAGAAGGTAGAGCAGCGTTGCCCAGGGCCACTGGGAGGTGGGCAGGGGGCTGCAGCGAGGCGGCACGGCTGGGCCTTGGACCTCCCAGCCCAGACCTCTTTCTCAAGAACACCAAGGAATTTAGGACCCTGATGGCTGGCCAAGCCAGTGGGACCCGGGCTCTAAAGAAAGAAGTGAGGCCTCAGAAGACAAACTGTGTTATCTTCCTTGACCCAAGAGAGGCTCCTTCACTGGCACCTGACCCACTTGCTAAGTGGGTAAAAGGCCTCCTCGAGTTAAGGAAGAGCTTGGGTGAGCTTGCCTTTCTCATTTAAACAAGGGAACGAATTGCAAATTGTTTATAACCATTTCAAAATCCACCACCCAAGGACTTGTCAGCCTCCGTCCGAAAGTACAGCTATTTCAAAAGAGACAGGAAATGACATCAGCACAGAGGGACTGAAACTCCTTCCCCAGCCACCTCGCTGTGAAGTCAGACCCCAACCTCCGCCCCCCATCCCCTGGCCTGGTTCGAAGCAACCTCTCAACCAAGTGTCTAGGGTCCAATTTCTCCCCAGGCCAGCCCGGAAGACCCTCCCAGGCTGGAGCTGCAACTCTAAAGGGGCTGAGGGTTCTAGAGTACAACTGCCCCCCACCTATTTTCCAGTGGGGAGAAGAGAAGCTCCCAGTGTCCAGCCACCCTGGAAACCCCTCCTGGTGGTCTGGCGCTATGGGAATTTACCCAGACTACTTTGCAGGGCCCAGGCCATAGGCAAATGCCCGACTACCTTTTGGGGGTAACTCAATCCCACGCAGAACCCTGGATTTGCACTGTCCCAAAACATATCTATGAAGGAGGCTCTATTTAACCAAATGGAGGCCTAAGGCTCACTAATCAGCCTCAATAACCAGCTGAAAATATTATTGCTCTGGGTACTAAAACCCACGTTAAAAAAATAACATCCCTTTCAGGTCAGCTCCCTCCCAGCAGAGGCCCAGCTGGGCAGCTGGGCGCCACAGTTCCACAGGGCGGCAGCCGGGAGCACGCGGGGACAGGCATCCCCAGCCCGGCATCAAAAGGCCTTTCTTTGAGAGTCCATGTCAGGTCGCCACCACTTGAAGAGCATTTGTGTTGGGAGGCAGAAAACCAACAGAAGGCTTCCAGCTGGGCTTTCCACACCGATTAAGTCACCTGGAGTGACAGGCCAAGTCTCCACGGTGACCCCCAAGAGGGGCTCATGGGGGACCCGTCCTGAGAGGCCACCTACAGAGAAAAAGCACCATGGCAGCTCGGCTGGGCAGAGCTCAGGCCGATCACACAACCAGAGGCGGGGGACCACCCGGGAACCCGCTGCTACGGGAACACCCTTGCCCAGGTAGTGGGCCAAAGCTGCTGAAATCAGCTTCAACCAGAAAATATAGACAGCAAATAAGAGGGTGGGCTGGGCTAACAGCCTAGAATTTTACTAGTAGAGTAGGCTCTGGAAATGGCAGCCAGACGATGACTTCAACGAACAGAGAGGTAAACCACATGCCAGGATGCCCCCGTGACCTCCATCTGTACGAATTCCCTCCGGCCAGGGAGGGTGGTGGGCTTGTCCCCTCCTCCCAACAGAGGGGACACACACTGTCCTCCCTGCTGTGTCGCCCATTTGAAACCTTCTCCTGCCCAGAGCTCAACCCTAACATCCAGAGCGCCAAAGAGCTCCTGTGCCAGTCCACGCGGAGGGTATTTCTCTTCCCCAGATACATCCATGGTGCCAACGGAGGGAGGCATTTAATGAGCCTTCTCTTTGCACGGTGATTTACACCAAACACAGGGATGGCCTTTGGGGAGGAGATGCTGTAACACAAAGAGCAGAATACTACATTGAGTTGAAGGCGAAAAGAATTATTTATGTATCTGTACTTGCCAAAGAGTATAAACATCTGTGTACATCCTAGTTTATAAACCTAATATTTCATTCTCTTGGCTGGCTCTAATTGCATCATCCATCTCAGAAAATGCTAATAAAAATGCGTCCTCTATTAAAACACATTTCCCTCAGATGAGTTTTTAAAAACATGAAGACTGCAAACCGGTACAAGGGGCCCTGCCACGTTTTCACAGAAGCCGGCACTGGTTTACAGAGCAGAGTCTGAGCTGAATTCCTCTCGGCCTCTGACCAACTTGAGATGTCACCTCCTCTTCCCAGGAGCCCTTCTCCTGCCCTGGCAGGAAGATGAAGTCAGAGAGGCTCTGAGGTCTCGCCACCTCCGGCTTCTGTAATTACCGATGTGGTCAGCTTTTCCAGAGTCCTCGCGGCAGGGACAAGTGACACGCCCGGCTGGCAGGGCTGCTCCCCGTGGCTCTTTCTGGAGAAACACCCGGCTCCTCCCACCTTGGCCTCAGCGTCTTGCTGGTGCCCGACCATGGGGGTGGGGGTCCCCGTTTGCCCCTCTGGAGGCACTCCCCACCCTGCGGGCTCCCTCCCCACCTGGGCACCCGGGTTCCTGGACCCCCTTCTGAAGACCCAGCTCCTGCAGCTGCCTTCTCCCACTCCTTCCTGTATCGGCCCCTCCCCTGTCCCTGCAGAGCTGCAGGTGTGCACATTGGCCTGTACTGCTTTCCCTGCTCTGCCCAGCACTCTGTCAACTGGCCTCTATTAAACTCTACTTCATTCACACGTGAGCGAGCCATCCATCTCCCGCCAGGCCCCTCACTGATGCCTGAACGATCCTTCAGATGGCTGGCATCGCCTGCCCCCTCCCAGCCCACCAGCTAGAATGAAGAAGCACTGCAGATGGGGGTGTCCCCCTGGGGCCCCAGCATCAGACGGGCCTGGTCAGTTCCACAGCCTGTGCCCACCTGGGCAGACAGAGTGTTCTCTGGTCTCTGGCCGCCATGTGAGGAGCCCTCGGGCCTGGGTCAGGAAGGGATTCCATGGCCCAGGTTTCAATGGGATGGGCCCAGAGAAAGAAGGGAGGGAGGAGAGGACCCCTGGCCACGCAGGGAACAGACAGGATGGTAGGAGTGACCCCAAGGTGGCGGTACCACGGCCACCAGCTTGAGAGACACATCTCGGCGGAGGCAAACTCAGAAAAGAAGTTAGGAGGAAAGGGTGCTGACCCTCTCTCGGGGCAGGGGTCGGGGGAAGGTGACAGATTTACCAGCCGCTGTCAGAGAGCGCAGAGGGGCTGTGCTCTCACCTGCCGTCAGCCTGTCATTCAGAGAGCCTCCGCCCTGAGCGGCGCTCTGCCAGCCCCGCGCCGCCCAGCTGGTCCTCCTCCTGCAGCCCCTGGAGTTACTTCTCTCTCCTCACACCCTCCCGCGCTCATAAGGCCACCGTGCAAAGGTCTTTGACTCTCCCAGTTATTCTTTCAATTCCAGGTGAAAAGAATCCCAACCTAGCCTAATTCAGGCAAAACCGGAATCTCTGGGTTCCTGGAATCCAAGGACGGGTTGAACAACCAAACTGTGGGGAAGATGGACATGCAGCCTGGCCCAGAGCGCCAGGAACCAGGGACATGAGCACTTCTGGAACCGTGTGTGTGTGTGTGTGTGTGTGTGTGTGTGTGTGTGTGTGTGTGTGTGTGTGTGTGTGTGTGTGTGTGTGTGTGTGTGTGTGTGTGTGTGTGTGTGTGTGTGTGTGTGTGTGTGTGTGTGTGTGTGTGTGTGTGTGTGTGTGTGTGTGTGTGTGTGTGTGTGTGTGTGTGTGTGTGTGTCTCTCTCTCTCTCTCTCTCTCTCTCTCTCTCTCTCTCATTCTCCCTCAGTGCTGCCTGGCTTGCTCCAGTGGTACGAAAGCTGGCAGCCAGGTTTTTTCTTCTAAGCCTCCTCTACCAGAGAAGGACTTCCCCTCAAGTCTATAAACCCCAGAGAAAGGACTCATTCATCTGCACTGGCTCACAGACTCATCCCTGCTCCAATCAGCTGTGGTTTTCAGGTGATATCATTAAGAACATGGCAGCTTCTACGAGAGCCATGCTGCCTGGGAGTACAGGTGGGACACCCAGGAGATTGGACAATCCCACAGATGTCCAGTATATGAACCTACTTTTTTACAAGTGGTACTTTTTCAAGATGACCCTGCTCCCAGGCTTTACCAGCTGCTCTGAGGGTCTTTATGTCCACCTGAAGAATGATTACCACCCTCCACCCTCTCTCTTTTGGGAGATCACAGCAGTGATAGAAAGACAAAAATAAATACTGGGTATGATTCAAAAATAAGAGAAGCAGGGCTTCCCTGGTGGCGCAGTGGTTGAGAGTCCGCCTGCCGATGCAGGGGACACGGGTTCGTGCCCCGGTCCGGGAAGATCCCACATGCCGCGGAGCGGCTGGGCCCGTGAGCCATGGCCGCTGAGCCTGCGCGTCCGGAGCCTGTGCTCCGCAACGGGAGAGGCCACAACAGTGAGAGGCCCGCGTACCGCAAAAAAAAAAAAAAAAGAGAAGCAGAATATTTAGTTCCGCTGGTGAGGCATTTCAATTCATTTTACAATAAAATTCCAGGATAACCAGACATATCTGAAACCAGGTGATAGCCCAGTAATTTCACGTGCCATAGTTCTGGGCTAGAGTGACTTTTAGCATTTCCTGATATGAGATTCCATTTGTAGTCATATTTGTAGTCGCCAGTCTCCAAAATGCACACTTTAATAATCCTCACATCCTGCTATTCATGTTCTCGAGAAGGCTCTTTCCATACTAAACAGGGCTAACCCGCGTAACCACTACAGTATCAGGGATATGGCAGTATGGAACCTCTGAGACCAGGTTATAAAAGACATTGCAGCTTCTACCATGCTCTCTTGGATCACTTGCTCTGGGGAAAGCCAGCCATGTGTGAGGACACTCAAGCAGTCCATGGAGAGGCTCACATGGAAGACAGCTGAGGCCTCCAGCCAACATCCAGCACCAACCTGCCAGCCATGTGTGCAAGCCTGGAAACAGATCAAGCCTTCAGATGACTGCAGCCCCAGTCAATACCTTGATGTAACCTTTAGAGAGACCATAAGCCAGCAGCACCTCAGTTAACCACTTCCAAATCCTTGACCCATAGAAACTATGAGATGATAAATGTTTATTGTTGCTTCAAGCTGTTAAGTTTTAGGTAATTTCTTACCCAGCAATAGATAATGAATACTTGACAGGTGTCTGAACTTATAGCTAGTATCTCTTAGTTCATTAAAAAATGCTCTTTCTTTTTCAATCTTGCATTTAATCAGAAAGCAAAGCTCCACGAGGGCAGGAACTTACTTCTCCTGCTCACTCTGTAGTTTCCAACTGCTAGAACAGAGTGTGACACATTGGAGACATCTCATAAATGTGTGTTGAGTAAATCTGGTTGAGTATCTGCCAAACCTCCCCTAATCCCAAAGAGAAGAGACCTGAAAACTTTAAGTTGCACCCATGCTTGGGGACAGGAGGGTTTCAAATGAGCTGAGATGCCATCAAGGCTCCCAGAAAACATTTTAGAGAAGAAGTACATCAGTCTTTAAGAGGTCCATGGCCAGAGCCTATTGGCCTGTGGAGGTTGACATGAGCCTGGAAGCCCTTCCAATCCCCTGACCAGCTAGGCAAATCTTCTTGGCCCTCCAGAAGCCAAATCTACTTAAGGCCTTGACTTGGGTCACTGACTCCATTTCCCTGGAGGGGAGGGCAATGGGGGAGTCCTTCTCAGGCTCCCAGAAGCTGCTCGACAACCAAGACTAAGGGCCGAATTGCCCCTGCAGTCTGATGAATGATGCACAAACAGTTCTGCTGCCCCCATATCACCCAGGCCCCATTTTAAAACAGCCGATGTCTTCTGCTTGACGCGAGAAACTCAGTCGTTAGGACTGTGCAGGGGAGCAGCCTTTCCTGGGGGCTACGTCAGAGCCGATGAAGACGGGTTAGTTTTAAAAAACTTCACTTGGTAGAAATTCAGCATAGAGGTGGGAACAGTGTGTATGGCTGTGACTGAGCCAGGGGCACTGGAGCGGCGTGCAACACCAAGGACGCCGCCACCTCCTCCCTCCTCGGAGTTCCAGTCAGGATGGAAGAAAAAAGGTATTTCAGACGAGCATTGCGCCAGCCCTGGAAAACTCAGTAAAGTCTTCATGCGTCAAAGAGGTGTTCCAAAGGCTGTTCATTGGACACGTCAGGATGGGCAATGAAAGGCCTTGCTAATTCCCAGAGATGCAGACAAAAACACGAGGGGATGGGGTGAGCCTCTCGTGAGGGGCGGCGGCGTTAAGGCATATGTAAGGAGCATTTGACGCGTCAACACAGGGAGCCAGACTCACATTTCCTTTCCAAAAGAGAGATCTTGGGACAGGCCCAGCAAAAGAGAACGTCTGCACGACCAGAATGAAAATAGGCATCCACTGGATTTTTTTTCCTTCTTCTTCTCAAACTGACTATAAACGTCTAATAAGCCACGTGGCTGGAAAATTCCACTGGCTCCTGGGTTTAGCCTTGCCCTGCTCTCCCTCATCAACTCTCCAGACAGGTCCCAAAGCTGCCGATGCCTCATCTTTTCCAAATGGGGAGGAGCCTTTGTCCAGGGCTCAGACTTTGATCCTCGGCTCCTCCATCCACGTTCATCTCCTCGGTGAGCTCATCCAGCCCGTGGCTCTAAGTATCAGCTACATGTGGACAGATCCCAATCTGCTATTTCCAGCCCCGATCATTCTCACAAACTCCGGATTCTGACACCCACCTCCGCACGGACATCTCCACTGGGCCGTCTGGTAGACATCGGAAGCTGAGTGTGCCCCCGGTGAAGACCCTGACCTCCCCCCAAACAAACCTCCCACAGCCTTACCCTCATTCCATCTTTCCACTGGTTCAGGTTAACACTTTGAAGTCATCACCAACTCTTGTCTCTCACCCCCCAGGGCCTCAGAAAATACTGTGAGCTCTGGTTCAAAACATGCCCCCAATCCTACCACTTGTCACCATGGCCCGCTTCTTCCACCCTGGCTTGAGCAACTACCCGCTCTCACCCATCAGTGCTCCCCACTCTGACCCTTGCCCCCCCATAGCCTTTTCCCAACACAGGAGCCAGAGGGATCCTTTAAAAACCTAAATCAGACCATGGCATTGCTCTGCTCAAAACCCTCCAGTGGCTCCCCTGCTTCACTCAAAGTCAGAGTTCTCTAATGGCACAAGGTCTTGGATGGTTGTCACCTCTCCTAGACCCCTCTGCCCTAGCTCCCTCCGCTCCAGCCATGGACACCAGCTCCCAGTGAGTCCTGAGCATTGATCACCTGTCAGGTTCAGTGTTGTGAGGATTCAGAGATGATGAGCTATGTCTGTGCCACCCAGAGACTTGCAGTTAGTGGAGGAGAAAGGCACACAGATAGAGCCCTACTGGCTACATTCATCAGGCGTCTGTGACATGCCGGACACTGCCCTGAGTGGCGTGAACTCATTCAGTCTCTCCTCAACACGTCCACCACCATCAGGTGCAACTACGGCCCCGCTTACAGATGAGATATGGGGCACAGAGGCGTCAAGCACCTGCCCGTGGTCTCCCTGGCAGCTGAGGTGGTGCCAGCATTGCCTCAAGGTCTGTCTCAGGGGCCTGCACCCCACCGATGCGCCATTCTGCCAGCACCGCGCAGTAATGAGGCTCAGGTGTGTGAGGCTCGGGTGTGTGTCGAGGCCTGGAGCAGAAGGCACATGGGGAGAGGGGGCGGATGGGGAAGACTTCTGAGAGCAGAGTGCAGGGGGATGAGCTGGCATTCACCAGGCAGAGGGGGCCCGGTTGGCATTTCGAGTAGTGAGAGAGAGGGAGTCAGGGCTGAGAGGCTTTAACCAGCCTGGCCAGTCAAAGCCACCAGAAGCAGATGGGGACCAGAATGCAGAGCTCAAGAAAGACCCCGTGAAGGCCAAGGATGAAAGGGTGGGCAGGGGCCTGCTGGTGGAAGGTCTAGTAGGTCAGCCTCAGAACTTGGACTTTGTTCTGGATGTCAGTGTTTCCCAACACTGGACATACACACAGTACAGTCCTGAGAGATGTGAAAACTGCCAATGTCTGCTACAAACAGTGGCCAATCCAGTGGGAGGTAATGAGCACCCCTCGTGCCAAACTGTAGTCTCTAAGTACCCTTGCCCAGTAAAAGGAACCAGGGCTTCTTGGAGAAATGACGAACTCTAGGTGGAGGGCAGGAAACATACAAGATGAGCCCGGAACACTGCATCACACCAGACAGCAAGGAGGCTGCCAATGACCACTGGGGTCCTCTCAAGGGCCCAAAAGTCAACCTGAAGGGCTCCCACAGACCAACAATGAAACCATGGAGCACCAATGCATCAAAATGCCCCATGTTTATCATTGGAGGATGCTAGTGAACCAATTTGGTACTTTGAAAACATAAACATGGGGAAAGAATCAAGCAATTCCTATATGAACTTTACCATTGGGTAACCAAACAGTAATTGAAAGGAAGTGTTTCCCAGTTAGCAAATGAAGAAGGAATGACAGAATGTCGCCATGTCACAACCCCTAATTAATCAATAGATTTGGGTATTGAATATCAATGGCTGCTGCCATCTCAAAAAGACAGACACCAAATACTATAAGTCTCCTAGCAGGGACTTCCCTGGTGGCACAGTGGTTAAGAATCTATCTTCCAATGCAGGGGACATGGGTTGGATCCCTGGTCTGGGAACTAAGATCCCACAGGCAGCAGGGCAACTAAGCCCGCGTGCCACAACTAGAGAGAAGCCAGTGCACTGCAACGAGGAGCCCACACGCCACAATGAAGGATCCTGTGTGCCGCAGCTAAGACCCGACACAGCCAAAAAATAAAATAAATTAATATATTTTTTAAAAAGTCCCCTAGCAGAAGAGCCTGAAACCACTTATGAAGTCAGTCCCCTACCACCACCAGATTGACACTGAATCTGACCAAGTTTCTAGATTCAATGAGCAATTTACAAGAAATACAGAGGAACTTATTAAATGACACATGGGGGTGAGAACACAACATTCAGACTATGGGACACTCTTGGAGATGGTTATAAACTGTTAAGACACGCATTTACAAAAAGCATGAGAAAATCGGAAATTTGAACACTGATGATATTTGATTATTAACACTGATTATGTGATGATAGTAATGAATTATTCTTTTTAGCTGTGATAATGGTATGGTGGTTTTTTGGCTGAAGAGCCCTCATCATTTAGATATACATGCTGACATGTTCACAGATAAAATGACACAAATGAGATCAGCTGCAAAATGCGCCAGAGGGGAGGATGTGGGTGAAACAAGGTTGGCCTTGAATCCATAATTGTTGAAGCAGGGTGCATGAGGGTTCATTATGCTATTCTGTAGACTTTTACTTTTTATAGTTTGAAATTTTCCATAATAAAAAGTTATGAAAATACCAGGCCCCATCCCCAGAGATTGAAATGAATGAGTCTGGGCTTCAGCTCAGGCATTGGTATTTTTTCTAAGGCTCCCCAGGTGTTTCTACTGCTCAGCTGAGGTTGAGAACTATGGTAATCACTTGTATGCGTCATGCGAGAGCCTGCATGGAGACCAGGAGAGCGGCTGTAGAGGGAAGGGAACCGGGCTAGGAGAAGTCAAGGAGCCAGGCACATGGTCCTTGATCGGGCTGGGTGAGGAATGACGAGAGGGAAGGGTCAAGAACAATGCAAAGATTTCATGGGTGGGTGATGGAGGGGTGCTGGTCACTGGAATAGGGAACATGTCAGGGCTGGTAGCCGTGGGGAGCTGGGGGAAGGTGCTGAGCTTGTTAAGGATGTGTTGACTTCAAGGGGCCCATGTGACTTCCGGTGGAGAAGTTCAGGGGACAGTTTGGACAGTGGGTCTAGAGATCCACCTTGAGACCCTGAAGCAGACACAGAAAGTTGGGCCCCATAGGGCTGTCCCCCACACCAAGCCAGAGGTCAGGATGGCTGCAGCCAATGATGGCATTAGGGCCTCTAGGAAACAACAGCACCTTGGCCCCCTGCCTTGGAAAGGGGGGGCCCTAATGACCCCATTCCTTTCATGACTGACCATGATTCATCTTTCACCTCCCCACTCCTTGTCCACCTTCCTTGGATAGACACCCAAAGGGCAGTAGGCCAGGCTGAGGTGCCCTGTCCTCCCAAGCAAGTGTTGAGGAATTCCTGTGTGTTCCTACATCCTGTCCTAAAAGCCCACACAGATCAATCAGCATTTGTTTTTTGTTGTTTTTTTAAACTGAAGTATAGGCAATTTACGTTTCAGGTATATAGCAAAACGATTCAGTTATATATATGCACACATATATATTCTTTTTCAGATTCTTATCCATTATAGGTTATTACAAGATATTAAATATAGTTCCCTGTGCTATACAGTAGGTCCTTGTTGTTTATCTGTTTTATATATAGTACTGTGTATCTGTTAATCCGAAATTCCCAATTTATCCCTTCCCCTCCCTTTCCCCTTCAGTAACCTTAAGTTTGTTTTCTATGTCTGCAAGTCTATTTTTGTTTTGTAAATAAGTTCATTTGTATTATTTTTTTACATTCCACATATAAGTGATATCATATGATATTTATCTTTCTCTGACCTACTTTACTTAGTATGATCATCTCTAGGTCCATCCATGTTGCTGCAAATGGCATTATTTCATTCTTTTTTATGGGTGAGTAATATAGCAGTTGTTAAACAAATGAATGACCAGTACATCTGAAGGAAGTCCCCGTGGTGTCAGTCACAGCTGTGTATGCCAGCAGCCAGCGCAGCCAGCAGCTGTCAGAGTGCCTTGAAATGGCCAACACATGTTCCTCCCACAAACGTTTACTGAATGCCTGTATGAGCTGGGCCCAATGCCAGGCAGAGGTTAACTGGAAGCCCAGGGCCCTGGCCTCAGGGAGCTTGCATTCTAGTGGGGAAGCAGACAGTAAACAAGCACACAAAGAAACACAAGCTTTGGAATTTTAGAAAATGGGTTCTCAGCTGGAAGAAGGGGCCTGGGAATCCAACACCTTGGGGTGCTGGGAAAACCACCCAACTTCCTAGGTACTACTGCACACTAACCCAGGCTCCCAGAATCAGAGAACTGACAGAACCTCGGGTTAAAGCAGCAGCAACCGAGGCCCAGAGTGGGAGGTGGCCCCCCACTGTCATGCAGCAGGTGATGACCTGGAGACAAGTCTGCACTCTCAAAGTCTGCACTGGCAGTTTCTTAAGCAACAAGTTCATTCTTTTTTTTTTTTTGCGGTACGCGGGCCTCTCACTGTTGTGGCCTCTCCCGTTGCGGAGCACAGGCTCCGGACGCGCAGGCTCAGCGGCCATGGCTCACGGGCCCAGCCGCTCCGCAGCAAGTGGGATCTTCCCGGACCGGGGCACGAACCCGTGTCCCCTGCATCGGCAGGCGGACTCTCAACCACTGCGCCACCAGGGAAGCCCAGCAAGTCTATTCTTTATCCACATAAGCCAGGTGGTTTATCTTTTCCTTTGGACAAAAACCGATCGCTGATCACAAAGGACCAAAGGGCTCTTCCCCCCAGTGAAGGGACTTACCACTGAGTCCAGGAACTGAATGTAAGACTCCAGCCCAGGTCTGGTTTCGCAGAACTGCCGGAAAAGCAGCCTCCCAATTGGCTGCTTGTCACACAAACTGCAGTAATCTCTGTCTAGAGATAAGAAAAGAAGAATATGGTGAGACCCAGAAAGGGCCAGACAGAGCCATCAGCCCACACCTGGGTTCTTGCCTCAGACAGATGGAGCAAGGTGACCGGCAAACTCTCAGGACCCTTTATCCACCTCCCCGCTCTGCAGACTCAGAAGAGTCAAGGTCAGTGTGGAAAGAGGCGCCAGTTGTGACCTTGCCTCTACTCCCCAGCCCACTCCCTTTCCAACGTCCTGATTTCTGTACGGCAATGCTGGCAGTTCTGGGGACTGTGACTCTGCCCCTGACTGCCTGATCAGCATGTCACGTTCTTTGGTTACAGTGACTGGATAAGGGTGGTGGGCATGTAACCCAAGCCAGTAAAATCAACATGAACCACAGACGTCGCCTGGGCACCCTAAGCCAAGGTGCTCCCTCTTCCTCTGGTACTGGGGTGCATGGGTGTGAGGCCAGGGTCTGCTGCAGTGTTCTTGATACTGCACAACAAGCTGCTGTGAGGATAAGGTTGACATACAGAGGAAGTCAGAGCTGGGAAAATTATGAGTAGGTGCTCTGGTGAAGTTATGAATCTCTGGATCACACTATGCCTGCAGCCCAAACCACATCTGAAAAGCTTATTATAATTATAAGCATTATTTAGGGCGATTTGAAAAAACTTTAAAATGACTTGTAATTCAAATATTCTAATGAATACAGTAAACAAAATTTCATATTTGCCCAATTGGAGCAAAGCCCCGTCTGAGAATGCTTCAAACTATGAAAACCCTGTATTTTCCAGCTGAGGGGCTAGAGGCACAGAGACAGGATGTGACCAGACCTCAACCACTCAGTAGCCAAGAGAGTTCTGAAGAGGAAATAACAGTGCAAGACTCAAAGCACAGAGGCCTAGAGACCAGGGTTCTAGACAATGACTTGCTGTGTGACTTCAAGCAACACACTTGCCCTCTCTGGGCCTTAGTCTTCCTCTCGAAAATGAAGATGCATGTTGGAGGTAAGATGGGAGGGTCCCTTCTGGTTCTTCCTGCAATGACTCTGCAAGAGGCTTTCTCTGGGCAGAAAAGATGCTCAAAGGTCTGGCTGAGACTTGTTGCCTCACACCCTCCAGAGTACTGAAAATTAGCCCTTTGATTTTGTGGCTGCACCAGGAAAACTCAGGTGACTTCGTGGGGAAACCAGGAAGAGGGTGAGGTAGACCTCGGTTAGAAGAGCTACCTGGGAGGGTGGAATGACTGTATCCTTGCCAACTTGTAGAGGAGGAGCCAGGAACCGCCCCCTGGAGATATGGAAAGCAACAAGGAGACAGGAACAGAACCATCACACCCACTCATTTTCATACCCAAAGAGTTTATCCACAGAGGTACAGCCATTACTTCTAGGGAGGGTGGTGGCTGTGAGCAAGGGCTCTGGAGCTAAACCCAGGTTCAGATCCCAGCCTCACTACTCACTGCCTGTGTGCCCCAGGGCAACTGACCTGACACATTATCCCTCAGTTTCCTCATCTGTAAACTGGGAACAGTCATCGTACTATCTCTTAGGAGCAGTGAGAGTCTGGCACAAAGGAATTGCTTAATAAACACCATCTGTTATCATCGTGGAAGTGGAGGTTTTGGTCTGTTCCATCTCCCTTCCTTTGGGGAACCTCCTCTCTGTGAGTCTGTAAAATACCATCATAGGGTCCTAAGGGAGCAACTCCTCCCAAGCCTCAGGGATGGGCATGTGACTCAGTCCTGGCCAATCAGAGCCCTCTGTTCCATGGCCACAGTGATCGGTTCAGGGCATGTGACCCAGGGGGCCTTGGAGTCCTTCCAGGGTTTTTGGTAGAACTTCCAGAAAAGACACTTGTTCCTCTCTGGGATGACAAGGCCTTAGGACTGGTCAGCCAAGAGTTGCCACAACTGTCTTTCCCACCAGTGAGAGCCCATGGAGAATGAAGCCAGTGCAAGGGAAGGACAGCTGAGTGAGGAAGAGAAGCCTGGAGCTGTGAATATCACAGGAGTCCCCAAAAGGCAGCCTACTGAGGCCTGGCCAGCACCTGCACCTTTAGCCATCTGTCTTTGCTTAAGCCAGTCGGTGTTGGGTTTTTGTCTCTTGCAACTGAAAGAACAACTGACTGGGGCTGGAGAGTTTTATAGCCCATTTCTCCTTTCATGGGTAAACTGCCTGAGGGCAAGAATGGTTTTTGTAGGAATCCACCAGTTCTAAGTACACCTTGTATCAGAAGGCACTCACAAATTTCTCATTCTCTCTTGAGAGGATACTTTGGTCAAGTGGATGAGCCACCTTGCAAGTCTCCCCTTGGCCCCCTCCTCAACTGGTTTGGGGGCTGAAACGAGCCTTGAACTATTGCCTTAACTCAGCTTACCTTTCCATGCACAGATGGTTCGGGAATAGCCACTCCAACAAACATTTAACTCACCTCATCGTGTGCCAGGATTGGTGGGGGTCGGGAGTGGGGGGAATGGGACATGGTCCCAGCCCTCAGCGATCTTGGATTCTGTTGGAAAGGCGGGGTGTGTGTGGGGGGGGTGAGCAGACAAGATCCCAAGTGACAGTAATAAAATGTCAAGTTATCATCAGCCACAGGAGGGGGTCTGGGTTGGAGGGAGCCAGGAGGGTGACAGGTCTGGAGTCTGCACCTGTTAGCACCATGCCCTACAGACACAGCCTGCGTTCTCACCACCTCCCACTCAGCCTGATCCCCCAAGGAGAGGAAAACAAACTTCCCTGTCCTTGCCCAGTCAGCTGAGCTTCCCCAGCACAAACACAGAACAAAGGAAATTACCTTGTGTGAAACTCCCGTTTTATTCAATTATGGCAGAGAGCGCCACATTGCTTATGTGATTTGAGCAAGGGGCCCTCCCCCATTTCCAAAAGCAATTATGAGATTTCATGTACCATATTGTGATTCCTCAAGGGTTCATCTGACAGGATTTTTTCTCTCCATATGGCGTGTGCTGTCAGTATGGAAACAAAGCCGTTATAAACTCACAGCACAGTAAACACCATGTGATTCCAACACAAGCTGTCAGCACCTCAGTTCCGTGCCTCTCCCAGCTGTACAGAGGATCCCAGGCAAGAAAGGCATGCGCTGGAAGCCCAGGAAGAAAGAAGAGGATCAGTAATCATCTATTTGGATGTTTTCTCAGCTTTAAATAAAGGTAAATGGGCTTATCCTCTGAGGAAGCACCACCACCACTACAATCAAAGTGCAAAGTCTGCAATTCCTTTAGAAATGGAGAACAAGGCCACAGAAGGAAGAATGTGAATTTGGGATTTGATCAAGGTGACAGGAAAAGGCGCAGATCAAAGTTCTTAATGCATCAAGGGCAAGTCCGAGGGGCAGGTCACTTCGGAAAAGTCAGAGGACACTGAAGTTGAAAGCACAAGTTGCTCTGTAATACATCTTCAGAGCAGATCCTTTCTAGTCTGTTTCTACGGAAGCCAGCCATGCTGTAGAAATACAGCTTGGAAGTGCCCTGCCCACAGCCCTTCTCCCAAGGGTGTCCTGTTTGGGTTAGTGGGGAGGGGTACCCAGCACAGAGGGGCAGGGTTCTCCCTGTCTCTGAATCTCTCTCTCAGGCTGGGAGGCCCCTGGGATGCTGTGTACACAGGCACACATGCACGGTCTACACACAGACATACACACCAGCTCTTCTGAATGTGAAAATCCTGCTTCTGGCCACATCCTTCACTGATCTTTCCTTCCAAGCCAGAAAGAGTCTGTCGTTATATAAGATATGAGGGGCATCAGGCTCCCTGCCCCCAAAGTATTCACCCATCATCAAATCATTCTAGCCTTATTCTTTTGGATCCTTCATTCATTCAACAAACTCTGTTCCAAGGTCTCTTGCTTTTTGATACTAGAAGCTTCCTTCAATTTTCAGACTCTCTTATTGAATTTAATACCTGGGGGGGAGTGTGGATGAGTGGGTGGGAGGAGACACACCTCATACCCATTGGCAGGTTAATGATCCAGAAACAGGCTTGGAGTTAACAGCTGGCCGCCAGCTGAGACCAAGAATAGGGGTGTGGTCTTTGTGATGTGACATTTGACCTCGGCTGCAGTAACGTTGGTCTGGTGGACACAAAACTGAAGCATGTCCAGAGGAAGGTGATGGAAAAGGGGGTCCAGAAAGCCCATTATAAGCTCTGAACTTATAGTGCCCTGGATCAAGGGGCAGACTGCCCCAGGGAGGGCTAGGGCCCACCAGCACCCAGGAGGATGGGGGGCAGATGTGCTGGAAAGGTAGCTGGGCTCAGACAGGAAAGGGCTGGACTCCAAGGCCAAGGAGACTGGAATGGATTCACTGTCCCACTGGGGCATCAGTGATTTCAGAGCACAAATGATTCAAGTGCAGTGCATGGGAAGGTGGACAAAAATGGGGTGGGAGCCTCGAGCCTGAGACATTTACGGAGGAGGTCACTGGTTTGGGAGCCATTGCCACCTGTGGTTCAAGCCCTGGCCTTTGGGCAGGGAGGGTGCAGCCCCTGTGGTTGGGATCCTGCTTTGGTGAGAAGCCGAACTGAATTGGCTTTAAGGAAACCACATGTCGTTTGCTTCTTCGAGGGCTTGACGCCTCCCAAGCACACCCACGGCTGGCCCAGGAAGACAGGACTGCCACTCCTTCCCGCAGCACACCGAACTCCTGCCATGCCTCAGACAGAACCAACGTTCCCTTAGCAAGTTCACAGACACTGGCTGAGCCCCTTCTGGGCACTTCATTCCAGGCCCTGTCGCAGGTGGGTGGGGGCACCCCTTAAAGAAGACAGGCTCGCAGACTTTGTTTTTGTCCCAGCAGTTTGCTTACCAGCCCAGGCAGGAGGGAGGCACATTCACAGACAGGGCTGGGCAGGGCAGCCACAAACAAAGCTGCACAAGCAGGGCTGCCAGAAATGCCCCAGCTGCAGGGGCACACACACTGCTCTCCAGGTTTGGATGGGTTTCAGGGGAGGCGCCCAGGGGAGGGCTCGCTGGCGCATGGGAATGGGAGTGATGGGCTCGCCAAAGGCAATGCAAATTGTCAGCAGGGGAGAGGCTGAGTGCTGGGGAAGCAGGAGAAGGTCAAAGCCAGAGAAACAGGGCCAGAGGCTGGGGGGAGGGGCAGGGAGAAGCCACAGGGCAGGGACAAGCCTGGGACAAGTGTGTTAGGGCAAGAATTCAGGGCTAGATCTGCGACCACTGCAGGGCGGCTTCAAGAACGGCTTCAAGTGTATGGAGCTTCCTCAAAAAATTAATACGATCCAGCAATTCCACTGCTGGGTATTTATCCAAAAGAATTAAAATCAGTATTTCAAAGAGGTATTTGTACTCCCATGTTCACTGCGACACTATTCATAACAGCCAAGATGTGGAAACAAACGTAAATGTCCATCGACCAATGAATGGATTTTTAAAATGTGGTATATACATACAGTGGAATATTATTCAGTCTTAAAAAGGAAGGAAATCATGTCACGTGACAACATGGGTTAGTCTTGATGACACTATGCTAATTGAAATAAGCCTGTCACAGAAGGGCAAATTCTGCATGATGCCACCTGTATGAGGTATCTAAAAGAGTCAAACTTGGACTTCCCTGGTAGCCTAGTGGTCAGGATTCTGGGCTTTCACTGCAGTGGCATGGGTTTAATCCCTGGTCAGGGAATATCCCACAAGCCGCATGTTGTGGCCAAAAAAAGAAAAAGAAAAAAATTTTTAAATAAAATAGTCAAACTCATAGAAACAGTAAAACAGTGGTTGCCAGGGATTGGGGGAGGGGGAAATTGGGAGCTACTGTCCAATGGATATAGAGTTGCAGTTATGCAAGATGATTAAGTTCTAGACATCTGCTGTACAACACTGTGTCTGCAGTTAACAACACTGTACTGTGCACTTAAAAATTTATTAAGAGGGTAGATCTCATGTTAAATGTTCTTACCACAGTAATTTTTAAAAAAGAGAATGGCTTATAAAACACAATGAAATATTGCCACTTGCAGCAACGTGGATGGACCTAGAGAATATTATACGTAGTGAAGTAAATCAGACAGAAAGACAAATACTGTATGATATCACTTACATGTGGACTCTAAAAAATAATACAAATGAATCTATATACAAAACAGAAACAGATTCACAGACATAGTGTAACAGGGAAGAGCTAAATCGGACTCCATGTTTGATCTGTTTCTTTGAATTTAACCTTTGCTTTCCATTGCTTTTGTTATTATAATGATACATAATGGCCTGCCTCAGGGAACCCTGCCCCTCTGCCTGAAATGTTAAACCAAAGTGCCTCTGTTCAGCTCTCAGGGAGACAATCTGACTCCGCCCACCTGCGGATGGCTGCAAGAAAGAAGAAATTAACACACCCCTCCCCCCACCCTACCCCACCCCCACCCCCACCCCCAGGCTGGCCGTTCCAGGGGATATTTGCAAAACTTATGGCCTTTTTACTTTCCTACCCCATCTCCTCCCCATCTCTGTGCTATAAAAGAAAGTGGCATGCAAACCCCGAGAAGATGGTTTATCGGAGACCCTAGTCTGCCATCTTCTCGGCCTGTCTCCGAAGAAAGTGGTATTCCTAGTCTCAACACCTTGTCTCTGATTCATTGGCCTGTCATGGTCTCAACACCTTGTCTCTGATTCATTGGCCTGTCATGCGGTGCGCACAGAGAGCTTGGACTCGTTAACAATAGGAAACAAATTTATGGTTACCAAAGGGGAGAGGGAGAGAGGGAGGGACAAATTAGGAGTATGGGATTAACAGATACAAACTACTACACATAAAATAGATCAGCAACAAGGATGTACTGTAGAGCACAGGGAATTATATTCAATAGCTTCTAATAACCTATAATGGAATATAATCTGAAAAAATATATGTAACTGAATCACTTTGCTGTATACCTGAAACTAACATAATATTGTAAATCTGTTATACTTCAATTAAAAGAAAAAGAGCGAGAGAGAATGGCTTAAAGAAAATGGAAAGAAACTGATAGCTTGCTTGGAGATAGGAGGTGAGGCACAAAGGAACACGAATCAGCACAGTGTTATCTGAGGGGTTGGCAAGTAAATTTACTTGGTAATGAAGGTAACTGCCTGAGAATACATGTGCAAAGCATGCCAACATATACATTTTTGCAACACACATGTTCTGAAGTTTTTAGGCACAGCCAAGCCTACCTTAAAGGTCGGGTGTGACACTTAACAAGTTGTCAACCAACAGAGGGCACAACAAGACAAGGAGTCCTGTTCTTACCACCACCTTGTGATGTTTGGGTGTTTGCCAAGAGCTTCCTCTTGTCTCCTAGCCTGTTCTTGTAATAAGCTATTGACAGTACCCACACCTCTGGACCATTGTGAAGGACACCTGCTATACACTAAATGTGTCCCCCCCCCAAATTCATACGTAGAAACCTAATGCCCATTGTGATGGTATTAGGAGGTGAGGCCTGGGAGGTGATTAGGTCATGAGGGTGGAGCCCTTATGTATGGGATTAGTGCCCTTTTAAAAGAGGCCCCAGAGAACTCCCTTGCCCTTTCTGCTATGTGAGAACACAGAGAAAAGATGGTCATTTATGAAGTGGCACCTGGACTTCCAGCCTCCAGAACTGTTAGAAATAAATTTCTGTTATTTTTTTTTAAATAAATTTATTTATTTTTGGCTGCGTTGGGTCTTTGTTGCTGCGCGTGGGCTTTCTCTAGTTGTGGTGAGTGGGGGGCTTCTCATTGCGGTGGCTTCTCTTGCTGCAGAGCACGGGCCCTAGGCGTGTGGGCTTCAGTAGTTGTGGCACACGGGCTCAGTAGTTGTTGCTCGCAGGCTCTAGACTGCAGGCTCAGTAGTTGTGGTGCACGGGCTTAGTTGCTCCACGGCATGTGGGATCTTCCCAGACCAGGGCTTGAACCTGTGTCCCCTGCATTGGTAGGTGGATTCGTAACCACTGTGCCACCAGGGAAGCCCCAGTTTCTGTTATTTATAAATCCACCCAGGCTGTGGTATTCTCTTGCAGCAGCCCAAATGGACTAACGTGTTATCTAGTCTTGGGCACATCCCTTAACCTGAGGCCCAGGTCCTCACGCATCACACGGGCAATCAGAGGATCAGCAACACACGTGAGTGCCCAGGCCAGTGTCAGCACATAGTGGGTCCTACACAAATGGTAGCTATTCGGACATCACCTCTCCTCTATAAGACTCAAGAAGTGGTGGCTTTTACTTCTCTGAAGATTCAGAAAGGAAATGGGATGTAGCCGGTGAAAGGGGGACAACTCTGTATCAGCACCAAAGAAGGCAAAGCAAAGGCCACTCCTCCCGGCGAGAGCCATTGACTCTGAGCTCCAGGAGGGCAGAGGCCAGGGCTCTGCGGCCCTTCTCCCCCTCTCTCTGAGCCTCCCTCTCAGAGAGAAGACACATGTATCCCCACAGCACATGGCTGGGGTTAAAATCTCACAACCCACAGTCAATTCCTTCAAGACTCATAACCCCCAGTGGAATTAAAAACAGGAATGATATTGATAGTGAAGATAAATAAATGCTGTCACTGTTTTCATTCTTTTCGAGTGACATGAAATGGGAACATACTTTCTTAATTAAGAGCCTTTGGTATGCGGATGCTTGGAGGGTCACCAGACTTTCCCAACTGAAAGCCAGAACTCAGGCAGCGGGTACAGCATGGCTCCCCTCATGGCTACAAACCCAAGTGAGGGAGGTCGCCACCCCTCCCTCCCTCCCCTCCCCTCCCCATCTGGCATCAATCCCCAGAGGATGGGGAGCAAGAAGTCACGGCTCTGGGGGAGGGGGTGTCGACCACCTACCACCGAGACCTGCTTGGGACCGGTTTTTCATTGTTGCCCCTAGGCACTCCTTGAACTTGGGCCAATGAAAATGCACATTCCATTTCAGAAGTAGGAGCAAGAAAGGCAGCTTCCTGAGGAAATGGAAATGCTAACGCTGGAGCCCTTGTTTATTGTACACGGAGCGGGGGTGGGAGAGCTAATCCAAAAGTGATTCCTGATTCCTGGAGCCATCTCTCTACCAACTGGAGCTTTCTTTTCTTTTCTTTCATTTTATCTTATTTAACACCATTTCACCAAAATACCAGGTTTTGTTGTTTTTTTCTTGTTGGGGGCAGGGGTGCTTATAGGTCCTGAGGCAACTGAGGAAAACAGATTGGAGGAGACTGGATTAGACTGAGGCCTGGAGCCCCTCCCTTTGCTGTACTCCAGGTCTAAGACAGAGACAGAAAAGGGATTTGAAAACAGCTTTCTCTCGAAAATTCCTGCCAAAGCTGGAAGAAACATCCGGGCGTTTGCTCTGAGGAAAAGGCTCTCTGAAAGGCAAGATAGCATCACAGATAACGGCAATTCCTGATAGCCCGCCTCTTGGAAGGAGCAGGAGAGGAAAAAGGAAACATTTGGTATTTGGTTCGCAACAGCCGAGTGGGTTCCTATTGCTTCAAGAAAGATGTTTTTATGTGAATAAAAATGACATATGGCACATTACACAAACACACCCAAACCGAGCCCCATCTTCCTGTGCTTTCTGTTGCCCTCCTGCTGGTCTCGGGTTTTACTGAATGTCTTGTACTTGTCACGAGTCTGTAGGATCAAAACTATTAAGCCCGAGTCTTACAAAGGTTAGTGACACCTGGACAAGTCACATGTAAAAACCACTGAGCCGTAGGGTGTTTGGGCCTGGGCTGCCAGGTGGGGGAAGTGGGGACGGGGCTGGGGGAGGGGGAGGAAAGGAGGGTCTGGTCTGTGGATCTGTGAAAGGAAGAGGGGTGGGTGGAAGTGTACTTGTGGGGGGGCCCATGCAGCCGCCCGAACGAGCCCCACCTCTTTGTGAGGGTTCAGGTCTCTGCCCTGAATCCACTGGGTGCAGTCAAAGCCCAGGAGATACCTGGAGCCTAGGAACGGCCTGGGGGCTGAGCTGGAAAGGATGTCAAGCCTCTGCTGTCACCACGGGGCCCTCTGGGCAGTGGTGGGGCCCCGGAGTCAGGCAGTGACCTCTCTCTTATCCTCGCAGCCAAGAAAAGCGAAGAATTTAGATATGCCCTTGCAGTGAGAATGGGACGAAGAATCGGGTGGGTAAATGGAGGGGTGGGGTGACGGAGGTGGACCCAGGGAATGGCCAGGGAGGCACGGACACTGTGGGGCAGTGGTTGGGATGCCCGGCACGGTGGAAGAGCTGGGGACAGAACTGGGACCTGGGTTCCAGGCCTGGCTCTTTTACCGGCCATCTCTACGTGAGAGGCCCAGACCACTGGGCTCTCAGCCCTCTCCCGGGCTGAAAGTCCCCACTCTGTGACTGTAAGCATTCCCTCCACGCGAGCACGGAAGGAGCATGACAGCCACGAGGCATCAGTAGAAAAGGCACCTCGTTCATCAGCAGTGGAGGCTCTTGAAAATGCCAGGCAAAAAGGAGACGACTGATGTGTGTGACCTGTGGTGGTTTCTATTTCTTAAGATTTTAAATCTTCACAGATGAGGGGAAAACAACTATTCTAAAAAACTGGCTGTAGGATTACTGAGATTAAGAAGGCCCTGGCAAGCAAAGGAGCTGTGGCCGCCAGACATGTCCCCCTTGGGGTGCAGGGCCTGGGTCACAGGCGGGTGCTCCGAACCCCGTTTCTCCCTGCTGGGCCTGCACCAGAGCCTTCCGGGAGCTGGGACTGGGCCCACTGTGGTGCCGGCACCTGGGAAAGCCTGGTGGACGGTGAATGACCCGGGGCCTCCCTTCACTCGGGCTCTGCTCACAACCATCCGCTTAGAGCCACATCCTTTCTACAAGCTTTCTTCCCCCTTGGAAAGAAATTTCCATGTGGATACAGGCAATTTTAGAAATTGAAACACGCAGGCCACACCCAGGCCAACTGTATCGAATTTCTGGAGATGGCGTCAGTAGTGTTTAAAGCTCCCCGGGAGATTCCAAGGTCTAGTTCATCATCATTTTATCCCCAGCATCTGGAACAGTGCCTGGCCAAGCAAGAGCGCAGGTGTATACGTAAAACAAATGAAGATAAAACAAAACAAATGAACAAATCAGTGTGAAGTGGAGGCCATAAGCCTCCAAGTTGGGGAGTAGAAATCCCAGGCCCACACCCCCTCGACACCTCCCCCACCGCCGCCGAGTGATTAATCTGCCAGAAATGAAGGTCTCCCCGAAAAAACTAGATGATGAAGAGTTGTCCCGAGCAGGGCTTCCATCTTAGGTTAACAAAAGAACCCGTGAGGCTTGCAGGGCTCTGGGTACCCAGGCCGAGGCGAGGCTGGGCCAGGCCGTCTGCTGCAGCTGTGGTGGGCCTCGCCTCCAGAAGCGAGGCGGGCCTGAACACAGGCCCTGCCTGACTCACTGTCTTCAAAGCTCAGCCAGGGCCATGGGGCTGGGGCCAGGGGACTGGACTCTAACTCCAGCTTCTCCTCTGACCCCGGTGTGACTTCAGACCCATCATTCTGCTCTCTGGACCTCGGTTTCCCCTTTTACAAAATGAAGCTGATGAACTTAGGGGAGCGTAAATGTCCCCGCCTCCCAGTTGGGTGCGTCCACAAGCAGGAGCCTGGCGGGGATGGAGATCCCAGAGGGCACAGCCTTTCTCCAGCATCAGAGCCCCAAGCAGAGTTCACGACTGTTGGGGTCTTTCAGGCCGCCCGGCTGCGGCCCCTCCTGCACCGGCACTGTGGCCAGAGCGGGAGCAAAGCAAGCAGCAGCTTAACAGCAGCATTTCCCCAGGGCCGGGGAAGCACGCTGCTCCGTGGGCCGGGTCCCCGGCTTCCACTGCGGCCCTGCCGGTTTGCTGCGGGACCCCGGGGCCGTGACCCCCGCTCTCTATGCATCGTCAGTCTTTCTCGAGTGTTTTTCCAGTTTAAGCCTGGAGGACAGCGCCTGACGCACCCTTACTGTGGGCTGCCCTAGCCTGCCCGGGAGGAGAGCAGGGAGGCGTGCAGGCTCTGCAGCCTCGGAGGCTGTGCGCACTGTGCCATCCAGGGCCCTGGGGCCTGGCTTTACCTGGAGCTCTGAGCTAATGAAGCAAAAGCCACAGGAGGGCAGGGCCAGGAAGTGGCTGGGCAAGCAGGGGCCAAGGCAAACAGCAACCTCCATGCAGAGGCAGTCCTGCTCCTTCCTGGGCCAGTGGCCAGGGCCTAGCGAGGCTCACGGTTGTGCTGGCCAAAAGCGGCTTAAGAAGTGAATGCCTGGGAAGGTGGAAGCAACTGATGGTCTCCCCAAAGTCCTGATGTCTCAGGTTCCAAAGACGCCCCCCACGCCCCCATCCTCTGGATATGATCCCCATTAGTGGCTGAGCCAACCTTAACTTGTGCCCTTCCGGGGACAGTAAGCACTTCACCTACAAGGTGTCCAGTACTCTTTATCAGCACCATGTTAAAAGTCATTCTTATTTTGAGACCAAACCTGTCTTTCTGTAATACTCGCCCCTTAGTCCTTATTCCTGAGATAGGGAGGGCAAATATTTGGTGGCATTCCTTCTGTGCTCCTGGAGGCCTCTCTCAGATACACGTCCAGTTCCGCCAGCTGCCTCATCACGGCTCCTACAAGACTGGCCGTGTGATACACCTGCACTCTGCTTCCTCAGGGAACAGCGTACAGAGGGCTTGGCCCACTGGTACCCGATCCAGGTCTCTGGTAATTAAATATGACACCATGTCAACTCCTTCCTTCAAGCCACCTTTGCTTAGCTTAGCCCCAGACCCAAGAGGGGCTGGAGTCGGGAAGAGACGAACATATTCCCAGGCGCACAGTTCACCCGGTACCCATGCTGCAGATGAGAAACGGGGGAGAGGCGTGTTGCTTCAGCAGAAACCAACAGAGAGAGGTGGAGCCTCAATTCAGACTCACTTAGCTGAGTTACAGCCCAGGGTGGGTCGGGATTTTAGACATGAATTTTCACAGAGTTCAGCTAAGCTAGTTTTCAGAAAGACATGACTTTTGGATCAGACGGTGACCTTCCGACTTCGCCACCTGATGTGTCATAATAATAACTGAACGATAGCAGTTAACATGAATGGGGCACCTGCTGTATACCAGGCACCACGTGACACACTTCATGTGCTTTTCTCTTGCATCTACGAAACAGATGCTATTATCAGCCTATTTTTCAGATGTCAAAAAATGAGGCACTGAGAAGGAATTAGCATAAGGTCCCAGAGCTAGCAAGAGGTGGAGATGAGATCTGAACTCAGCTCTTCCTGAAAACAGAACAGCTCTTCTGCATTCCTTAGCTTCTAGGGAATCCGCCGCAGCAGCAGGCGAGGAACTGGAAACCTGAAAGGTGGATGGCGTCACACCAGTGGCATCATTTGGCAGACTCCGGGAGTCCACAGGGGAGAGAGTCACCCTGGTAACCTGGACGCACCCATGACCTGTCATTCCATTCTCACGGGCCTAGGACTGCTCTGCATACGGAGTCCAGGGCTCAGCCTCCAGAGACTAAGGCCTGGGAAAACCATGGCAGCTCAGGGGCTGGCTACTAGCTGGACAGCTATGCCCCACCAGCCGGGCCAGCAAAGGAGAATGACGTAGAATACCCTTCTCTCCCCTTCTCCTCCGGAACGCCCCCTCCCTGGAGCTCCTTCAGCTCTGCGGCCAGCACCACCCCTGTGATCAAGTAACGTTCGTGCTGTCTCATTCCTTCGGCCACTGTCCTCAGAGTTGGCCTTCACACTCACACACACACACACACACACACACACACACACACACACACACACACCCATCCCCAGCTGAGCTGTAAATTCTCTGCATCCCCGGCAGAGCCTAGGACAGTCTGGACACTTAAGAGATCACCAATAAATATACAATTGATTAAAGCAGGAGCAGCTATGAGAAATATTATTCACTAGAATCCTGTTTACACTTCCTTTGTCAAAACAAATCCCTTGCTCTTTGAAGGCAGAAATCTTAAAAGTCCTGGGTGTCCAAAAGTAAATGCTTGGCTTTAAATAGGCTGTTAGAGGGGCTTCCCTGGTGGCGCAGTGGTTGAGAATCTGCCTGCCAATGCAGCGGACACGGGTTCGAGCCCTGGTCTGGGAGGATCCCACATGCCGCGGAGCAACTGGGCCCGTGAGCCACAACTACTGAGCCTGCGCATCTGAAGCCTGTGCTCCGCAACAAGAGAGGCCACGACAGTGAGAGGCCCGTGCACCGCGATGAAGAGTGGCCCCCGCTTGCCGCAACTAGAGAAAGCCCTCGCACAGAAACGAAGACCCAACACGGCCATAAATTAATTAATTAACTAATTAAAAAAAAAAAAAAGGCTGTTAGAACTGCACTTCACATCACATTACTGTGCTAGGACCGACATAGAGGCAAATCCTTAAGCCAACAGGAGGGGAATCCAAACGGGACTGGACCCCACCTGGAGCAGACAGGGCCCAGGCTGCCTTGTTCCCTGCACGCCCAGCTCCCCATTCAGAGCCTGGCATAGAGCTGGCACAGTAATATTTGAGTGCACAAGTATGAATGAATGAATGGATTAACGACCTATCTCATCAATTTGCTGGCTGTTGGCTACATTCTAATTTGTCCCTGGGCGGGGTCAAGTTAATGAATGGATCTGCCGCATGGGAAAGGGAGCCTCTTCCCAACACTGGCTCGTTCTTTATAACGCAACCACAGAGCAGAGCGAGGGCGTGCTGGAGGGAGCGGGGACACAGACCCTGAAGAAAACCCGAAGGAAAGCCAGTGCGATGCCCTCATTGCCCAGACGGGGAGACTGAGGCCCGGGTAGGGGAAGGTCTGGTTTTGTTCATCACCGCAGGGCTTGCGTAGCCACTCAGCTGCTCTAAGGCCCTGGCTCAGCGTGAACAGAGAGGGGAAGTTCTTGATTAAAATTCAAAGACCCTCACCCTAGGGTCCCACCCAGGTCTGGCACAGAGACTCCCCGGTCAAGCCTGTCAAAACTCCCTCCCGGGACCTGGCATTTTGAACACCGTGCAGGGTAGCTGCTTCTGTCAGCCTGAAGGCTGGTGACGGATGCCACATAGGTGTCTCATATAAATCTTCAGGGGTCATCTCTGCGTGGAGCCAAGTAGACGCTTTTAATCATCAAGAGGGAAAAAAAAAAGCAAAATGCCTCCTGCATTTTCATCTCAGTAAAAGAGCACAATCAATTTGCCAGCAGGCAGTAACACTTCTTGCCAAATACCACTTATTTTAAACTAAAGCCTTCTCAGCTATACAAATACAGAATAGAAGCACGCAGAACCCAACCCTCATGTTTTTCTTTCTTCCCTTCTTTCTTTTTTAAGAGTTCCACATACCTTATAACTGTCTAGACCTCCTAAGTTCTGTCTCAGTCTGAACACCACTCTCTGGGAACACTTTTTCTCTTCCCTCTGACTGCCGGGCTCCGACAGACGTTTTGACAGATATTTAACTGATGCCGAGCCTAATCGGTATCCTCTTCAGTTACTCAGCACAAGAAAGAACTGCGAAAAAGACCAAAAAACCATTGGGATGATCAAAGAATACCATTGTGGTGAAACCCCTGTTTCTAAATGGTCTAAAAACGTAACCTATAATGGCTGTTCGTTTTCAATCATTCCTTGCCAAGAACAATGTTCAAATGATTGAAAAATTCCACACTGGAACCTCGGATGCTCACTGATTTTCCCTTCTGAGCACCTGCATGGAGAGAAGCTCTGTTCAGAAGGTGTCACTAATAACAGGGACCGGAGAGCTCTCAGCTCCCCACATTCAGTGTGTCGTCTCAGAAAGCCCTCCAAGGACTTCGGAACAGGGCCTGGGTTCTGAGAGGTTGTTCTAGTTGAGTTAGGGCCAGTTCGAGCAGGCAGCTGGAGCACAGAGGGAGAGAGGCAGAGGCCCTTCCTCGCAAACCAGGGGCCAGCAGCTGACAAACCCAGACCTCCATGTGGCCAGAAAAGAATCAGGAATGTACAGGGCACAGCCCAAGAGACCACCGCTAGGGGAGAAGCCACTCAAAGCGGCCAGTTCCTCCCAAAGCGGGCATGGAGTCGAATTTCCAGTCTGGAAGCACAGCTCATAGATGTCTTCAAAGTTGGGGTTAAGCCATGGCAGCCAACAGGATACCCTGAAACTCTCTGTGGTCCCAACCAAAGCAGCTGGGAGCTCCACCCTGCAAGGAAATCCTTCTAGGCCCAGCTGCCTACTGGCAGTTGGTCACTGTAGTTTCCAGCCCCCTTATAATTCACATCCAGATGTGCTCATCATATTTAGCTGGGGCTGGATCTGGTAGGTCAGGTCCCTCTCTACTGCTCTCCCTTTAAGATTGATTTACTGAGCACCTACTTGTTGCCCTGCGCTGTGCTCGCCCAGAGGATCAAGGGATCAGCAGAAACACCCACCACCGTAAGCACCCAAGGAGCTGACGGTCCAGCTCTGGGCTCCTTTCCTTGGAGCTGACCTTGAACTCCTCGGGGATGAGAGGTGGTGGACAGGTAAGGGATATGAACTCTGTACACCACCTAGACTCATCCCAGTCATCAAATGTCCATTCATCGTGTTTTCTGTTGTAATAGATCTCCCACTTTTAGCCAGGCACATGGCCACCCAAAAGAAAAACTACATTTCCCAACAACATTTGCAGCTAGGTGTGGCTATATGACCAAGTTTTGGCCAATAGAACATGAGCAGAAAGGTCCAAATTATCTGGGTTATGTCCTTAGGAGAAAGGGCATGTCCCCCTTCCCGTAGACTAGAATGCAGACATGTGGGGTGCCATCTTGGACCATGTAGACGCAGGCAACATCCTAAGGACAGAAGAGACTGGGAACTAAATAGCCACAAAGATAGAACTTCCACAGCAGCCCCAAACCCCTACCCAAGCACTGTTCCATGAGAGAGAAATAAGCTTCTACCTTGTTTAAACCAGTGTTCGGGTGGGTCTTTGTTACAGCAGCCGAACTTATACTCTGCTTGATCCAACCACGTACTAGCTGTATGAGCTTTTCTGAGACTCACTTTCTTGGACCTAAAATAGAGATAATAACAATACGACCTACCTCATAGGTACGGATCAATCAAGGTGCTTATTAGCACAGTGCCTGTCAGGTGGGAGGCCCTCAGTAAGTATCAATACTGTCTATCCATCATTATTATAAGGAGCAGTCACTGGAGGTTCCTGCCAATTCCCCAAACCCACCCCCTTCACTGCCCAACCAGGGGAGAGCTGAGCGCACACAGCCAATGAGGGATTAATTGTGGAACTGATGTTCACCCACCTGAACCTCATCTACTAAATCAGGCAGTTTCAGATGCTCCTTTGCCACTGAGAGGGAGACCGAGGTGTCCCTTCAAATGCAGTGCACCCACCTGACCTCCCTTGGCATGACCCACGGTGCTGTAATAAGGCTCCAAGGGTCCCATGGTCCTCTAGCAGCCCTTGGACTTAAGCAAATAGAGAACTGTTTCCCTGGTGGAATTAAGGTACCCCAATCTCAAAAAGCATGTGTTCAGTTCTAAAAATGGTGACCTGGGGGCTTCCCTGGCGGCACAGTGGTTAAGAATCCGCCTGCCAATGCAGGGGACATGGGTTCAAAGCCCTGGTCCAGGAAGATTCCACATGCCATGGAGCAACTAAGCCCGTGTACCACAACTACTGAGCCTGTGTGCCACAACTACTGAAACCCACGCGCCTAGAGCCCGTGCTCCTCAACAAGAGAAGCCACTGCAATAAGAAGCCCGTGCACCACAACGAAGAGTAGCCCCTGCTCGCCACAACTAAAGAAAGCCTGTGCGCAGCAACGAAGACCCAACACAGCCAAAAATAAATAAATAGATTAAAAAAAAATCCCCTTAAAAATGGTGACTTGTACAACGGGTATCATCAGAAAATCTATAAACAACAAAGGCTGGAGAGGATGTGGAGAAAAGGGAACCCCCTTGCACTGTTGGTGGGAATGTAAATTGATATAGCCACTATGGAGAACAGTATGGAGGTTCCTTAAAAAACTAAAAACAGAATTACCATATGATCCAGCAATCCCACTACTGGGCATATACCCAGAGAAAACCATAATTCAAAAAGACACATGCACCCCAATGTTCATTGCAGCACTATTTACAATAGCCAGGACATGGAAGCAACCTAAATGTCCATTGACAGATGAATGGATAAAGAAGATGTGGTACATATATACAATGGAATATTACTCAGCCATAAAAAGGAACGAAATTGGGTCATTTGTAGAGACGTGGGTGCATCTAGAGACTGTCATACAGAGTGAAGTAAGTCAGAAAGAGAAAAACAAATATCGTATATTAATGCATATATGTGGAACCTGGAAAATCGTACAGATGAACCAGTTCGCAGAGCAGAAATCGAGACACAGAAGTAGAGAAAAAACATATGGACACCAAGGGGGGAAAGCGGCGGGGGTGGTGGTGGTGGTGGTGGTGGTGTGATGAATTGGGAGATTGGGATTGACATGTATACACTGATGTGTATAAAATGGATGACTAATAAGAACCTGCTGTATAAAAAAATAAATAAAATTTAAAAAAAGAAATGGTGACCTGAAATGGAGAGCATTTTCTCTCCCTGTCAAATACAATTTAGCTTTCTGCCCCTGTGATATCCTGGGTAATCCACATTTTATCCACTGGATAAAAAATCCAGTATTTTAATAAGTTATAGTTTGGAGGCTGCAAGGTTCTGAAGTCAATAGAACTGTTTTTGCTGTATATTACATAAAACAAACACTCTGGTTCCAGGAACTCAAGGCAGCACGCTGGGAACCACATTTGTTTTCCCAAGATACAGGCGCTGTGTGAACTGCCTCGTCCCGGCCACATCAGGCTCAAGTGTCTCTGGGGTTCCTGAAGGGCATGGGCAAGAAGCAACCCCCAGACGGCCATGCCAGCACCTGGGATGGCACCGCCTCTCTTACAAGGGCCAGGAAGGTGGGTGATATTCGTGCACTCAAGGGGCAGACATCCAGGTGGCCTCTGGCCCCTGGCTATAAGTAAGTGGCTAAACACAAGATTGTATACAGGGCTACTAAGAGCTTCCTAAGAACTGACGTTCCTTTTTTTTTAAAATATTGACTTTGACCTTGCAGTCTGATTCCCTCTGAGGGTCACAGAGCCCAGAGTGGGAACAGCCTACAGCTGGTGCCCACACTTCCTAAAGGCAAGGGCTGCCTTGCAACTCTGAATCCCCTCAAGCCTCACCCAGAGCTGGGCCCCTGTCACCTCTCCTCTCTGGCACTCAATACAGGTGACCTTTAAAATCTGCTTGGGGGACTTCCCTGGCTGTCCAGTGGTTAAGACTCCTCACTCCCAATTCAGGGGGTGCGGGTTCGATCCCTGGTCAGGGAACTAAGATCCCATATGCCCCACGGCGCAGCCAAAAAAAAAAAAAAAAATCTGCTTGGGTGGTTGCTTGGTTAGTGTCCCTCCCCAGCTTCAGTCTGGAAATAAGGAGCCAGCCCTGCTATCTTATTTCTGGTTGTGCCCCCCAGTACTCAGAGCAAGGCCTGGTACAGGGCAGGTTCTCAGAAACAGGAGAATGGATGAATGAATGAACGGACGAGGGCTGGGGCTTGCTAAATAAGGGATTTTTTTTTTTTTTTTTAATTTGGTTGCACCAGGTCTTAGTTGCGGCAGGCGGGCTCCTTAGTTGTGGCTCGCTGGCTCCTAATTGTGGCATACGAACTCTTAATTGCGGCATGCACGTGGGATCTAGTTCCCTGACCACGGATCAAACCCAGGCCCCCTGCATTGGGAGCATGGAGTCTCACCCACTGCGCCACCAGGGAAGTCCCCAAGGGAATGGTTTTAATCATGATGATGAGGCCTCCCCACCTAGGCAGTCAGAGAGCAGCCAAGGCCAGAGTGATAAATGGGAGAGGGGAACCAGCTCACATCCCCCACCTGGGCAGAGACCACTCACACGGGAGCTCTTGCACATGTGCTCAGCACCCACAGAGCCCCAGGCTTGAAGACTCCATTCTCGCTCTTAATGCCACCCTGGGGGATGGAGACTTCTCCCCCAGCACTGAACAGAAAACCACACAACGCTGGTCTAAGGAACTCGCTGAGGTTATACAGCGCCAGTGGGGGAACTGGGGCCTGAGTCCAGGTCTTTTTGGTTCCTAAGGCCCTATGCTCCCAGCGAGCACTGGGGGGAAGGCTTCCCAGGAGGCCCCTCTGCTGTCCCAGAGAGACTCACCCTTGGGAATCGGAAGAAGGGAGAACAGCAACTTGCTCCACCCTCAAGAGGAAGCCCCCACTTCCCACCGGAGAAGCGACGGGCCTCACTCAGGGAGGAAGGGAGGGGAGCGTCACCCAAGCAAAGGGCCCTGGGCCAGGTGCAGAGGAAGGAGAGAAGGGGTGGGAGACAGGGGAGGGCAGATGCTCCGTCTTCTTAATTAACGGGGTTGCGAAAGCTTCAAGCACTTTCACATGGAGCTGCAAGAGGGGCCTCTTCCCTCTCACACGGGCTGTGGCTTAAGCTCCAAGAAGCAACTCAACACCTTCAGAGCCCAGCAAGGGCCAAGGTGAGCTAAGCCGAAGCACAGACATAAGAGAAGCCAAAGACACCCAAAATGGACAGGCTCACCCTCTGCTTTGGGGCAGGGCTGGCACTGTGGTCTTTATAGAGGAAACGTGAGAAACAGGAAGTTCCACTGAAAGAGCAGGGTCCCTCGGCCTCCTCAGCACTCTTACCAGCCTCCTGAGTACCTACTACAACCCCACACAGAACCCATATCTGCTCCGGACTCCACACAGGACCTGGTGCATGAACCCAAGCCTCTGTCCTGGGAGCCCCGCCCTCATTCCAGAAACACAGACACTGCAGAAAGTTAACATTTCTCAACCTGGCAGCGAGGATTGCCTTCACCAGCCACATCTGGCCTGAGTCTAAGAAGAGAAGGGAGGGCAGACACTGGGTGAGGAAGGCAAGAGAATGTACAGCAGGGGCTCCTGCAGGTGATGACATCCTAACAAGGCTCCTCTTTATAGGAAGATCACACTCCCCAGCAGCTGGGACCACAGCAGCTGGGGCTGGCTGCCACATGCAGCAGCCAATCTGCAGATGTCTCTGTCTGCTGAAGGAGGGCTTCCCAGGTTCTCAGCTCGACTTCTGCCTTTCTTTGCCCACCTGGAATTCCATCCCCTTCCACATTAAAGACCTGGAAATGCTACCTGATGGGCTGCATCAAGCTACAGCTGCCTTGCTGGACCAAGCAAGGACCAGATGGTTCCCCTCTTGCCACATCCATGGAGAGAAAGTTGCTCCTGGAAAATAGCCAAGCTCGTCTGAATCACGGGGGGGGGGGGGGGGGTAGGGGCGGACTCCCTGTGGGGTTGCCCTGAAATGACGCAGGTTCCCAAATGGGCCAGCTACTCAAGCCCAGTGTAATCACACACAAAAACACACCCAGAGACACACACACACTTCAGGAAGCCTTCTCAGATTGCCCCTGTCCTCTCCCGGGGCTCCTGCACAGTCAGTCGCTCCAAATGACTCCTTTGATGTGCAGTAGCAGCCATTTCCTGGTGTGATCTGGGGGCCCCAAAAGAGTGGAAGGGGCTCAGGGTATGTTACAGACTGAACTGTGCCCACCCCTCAAATTCATATGTTGAAGCCCTAACCTTCAATGTGGCTGTTTTAGAGACAGGGCCTTTAGTGGGGTAATTAAAGTTAAATGCAGTTATAAGCGTGAGGCCCTAATCCGAGAACTGGTGTCCCCAGAAGAAGATGAAGAGACACCAGAGACTGAGGGCGCTCTCTCTCTCTCTGCACAGAGGAAAGGCCATGTGAGGACACAGCGAGAAGGCAGCCGTCTACAAGCCAGGAAGGAAGCCCTCACCAGAAATCAACCCTGTCACGACCCTGACCTCGGACGTCTAGCCACAAGAACTGTGAGAAAATACATTTCTGTTGTTTAAGCCACTCAGCCTTATTTTGTCGTGGCACTCAGTGGCATTTTGTCATGGTCCGAGTGGACTAATACAAGGTGCACGAGCAAAAGAGCGAGGATTGAAGCTCAGTTCTGCCAATGCCAGGCTCAGTGATCTCTGACGACTCACCTGGCCTCAGTTTCCTGGTCTGTAAAATGGGGTACTAACTCTCTCTGCCCTGTCTGGCTCACTGAGAGGCCAGGAGAAGACGGCCAGGCTACAGGGCAGGAGGGCTGGGCTGGGGTGGGAGATGGACACGAGTTCAGTCCTGGCCCCGCCACTCGCCACCTGGGTGACCCCAGACAGACCACATGATCAGAGCAGCTACTGTCCACAGAGCATCTGCTACGGGCCCGGGCCCGGCACCATTAGTCAGTTTTCCCAGCTGAGCAATGGGGACAAGGTTCCTGCTGCGTGTGGGAGTGACGGCCAGATGCTAAGGTGGGCGCAGCATCCTGGCCAGGGCCAGCCATGCCCCCTGGGCGGCCACCCCAGAATGCTCCCAGCCCTTGCCACACCCCTGGCCTGGCGACACTCACTGATGCTCCAGGAACTGGGATGCGCTGGCCCTTTGCTCCCTCTCCTCCACACGATGGGGAAATCAGCTGGAGCCTTGAGAAGGAGAGGCCAAGCCATTCCAGACCATCCGTGGCATCGTCCAAGGCTTGCATACTTTCCACACTGAGGCCTCAGCCCTTGGGGTGTTGACTGACGCAGTCACCCCAAGAGGACGAGAATCTGCTCAGCAGACGCTGCCCAGCCGCTCAGGAGGCTGCCTCAACACCTTATCCAAAATCCAGTCCCCGTGGGACCGAGGTAGCCGAGTTAAGAAGTGTGGCCCCCACCAGCCCATCACTCTGCTGAGGGCATGGTTACGAACCATGGAGAAGGCCTGATATACAAAGGAGGAGCAAGGGCCATCACAGGGCCGTGAGGGCTGCAGGGGGGAGAGGGGTGGAAAGAAACGCCTGCAGAGCAGTAAATGGTGGGGGCCAGCGCGGGGGCTGAGTTTGCACGGGGATTGCTAGCTCTGAATGAATGAACTTTAGTCAGAATTTCCACGGCACATGGGGACGCAGGTCTCTGGAGAGCTGCCAAGCCAACGTCAATCCAGACTCTGATGCTGTCCCCCAAGGGGCAGGAATCCAGGAGGCGGTGGTCAAGCTGTGCAGAAGCATGGAACATTCCCCCCGCCATTCCCCATTTGCAGCCATGGCCTTTCCAAACATCCCTCTGACCCCAAGCACGAACCGGCACAGTGGGACGCTCCCAGGTCCCACCTCAGCCTCTATCTCCCAGGGGACAGATATGCGGACTCCACACAGGTCCCTTTGAAGGCACCTCTTTGTTGTGCTGAGATGATCTCCAGCTGGGCTCCAGGGAATTTGCCCAGAGTAAGCAGAAGGCCACAGCCCACCCTGTATCCCATTAGTTGCTTTCTCTTTGGAGCATAAATACGCTTCACCTGCATTTATGGTCAAAATGGCCAAATCACTATTCCTTACCCAGCCCTGCTCTGTCAGTTAAAAGGGAAAAAAAAAATCACTCATAGATCACTTTCATTGCCTTAGACATGGCAAGGCATCTCACATCACACTGCTCCGCCTGGGCTCCAGGCTCTGTTTGGCCCCTTTCACACCTCACTCGTTGTTAAGAATGTTTCCTCCCCTGGCCTGGCCTCCCTCACAAGCTGTTCTTGGGCGGGGGTGGAAGCTCCCTGTCCCGGGCTGGGTCTTCTCTGACAGTGCCTTAGAGGTGCCATGAGACAGCCCAGCACTGGTACGTTGCAAAAGGGAGAGCTGGTGGCACAGCAAGTTTCGGTCAAGCAAAGCCTTTCTCCTTTTGTCAATTGTGAGCAGCATTCCCACACGAGAAGACAAGTCCTCCCATAGACTGTGTTGAAAACTTGTGAGAAAAGGGACCAACGGTGGCTGGGCTGGGTCTGCCGGATGCTGAAGCATATAGAGGGTTGTGGCTATGCTTTGTTGTTTGCTTTTTATTTTTGATAGTTTTCTCTATTCTTGGCTCTTTTCTCTTTTTTTTTTTGTGTGTGTGTGGTACGCGGGCCTCTCACTGTTGTGGCCTCTCCCATTGCGGAGCACAGGCTCTGGACGCGCAGGCTCAGCGGCCATGGCTCATGGGCCCAGCTGCTCCGCGGCATGTGGGATCTTCCCAGACCGGGGCACGAACCCGTGTCCCCTGCACCGGCAGGCGGACTCTCAACCACTGCGCCACCAGGGAAGCCCGGCTCTTTTCTTGGGAAGCCCGGCTCTTTTCTTTTGATGGTCCTGAGACACAGATGGAAATAATCCTGTGATCAAAGAAGCAAGATGGAGCTGGAAGAGCCCAAAGGCTGTCTGAGGTTGGATTCAGGCAACGCGGGGAGTAGAAATCCAGGCATGGTTAAGAGGCTGATCTGCAGGGCATCAGGAAGGTAGGCACACAGGGCTCTAGCTAGCCCAACCTCGGAAATCAGACAGGACCCCAGAACTCAAGAAAGCATGAGCCGTGAACATGGTCTAAAGTCCAGGGCTCAGAGCCTCAAACCTGGGCGTTGACAGCAGTGGAAGGAACAGGGCACCGACCAGTGGAAGAGCTGGGGGCCAGCACTGGCATAGATGAGACTCAAAGCTCAGCTTTCCAGCCCTATATGGTTCCTATAAGGCAGAAACCTCCCTAGCAGGGGCATTTTTGACCAGATATTGTCTAAAATGACCATGTTCCCTGGAGAACTTTTTCAAAATATAAAATTCTGGGCCCAGACACTCTGATTCTATAAAGCCTTGGAACTGTTTATTTCTTAAAAGCTCCAAGGTGATTGTGATGTTAGCCTCTGCCCTAGGCTCCCTGATTTTCCATCTAATTGTGGAAGAGGGTGTGTAGGCAAAGCAACTGTCATTATGTCCTTTCTGAGTTGCCCTCTGCATCGTGAGAATTTCTGTTTTGTCTAAGCCGATTATAATGTCATACCCTGCCTGACAGAATTTGCTCTTTTCTAGGTCCTTTTCAGTCTGAATACAGCATTTACTCTTGCTGGTTCTTGGTCCCATAGAGCTGGGTTGTAACGCCCCCATTGTTCAGTAGGTGTCGCTGTAACAGAGGATGCGCATAACCCAGTCTTGAAATTCTTCCAGATCAATGTTTTCAAGTCCTGCAGAATATATTAGTACCTTACTTTATCAGTTCTCTCGATTTAAAAACTTCTATCTTGAGTTATCTTAGAATGAAGGATAACTATATAGCACCAATTGTTTCTCAGGGCTCAGGAAATGCTATTTCACAAGAATTGTCTTTTTAAAAAAAACAATATATATATATCCATATTGGAGTATAATTGCTTTACACTGTTGTGTTAGTTTCTGCTGTACAACAAAGTGAATCAGCTATATGTATACGTATATCCCCATATCCCCTCCCTCTTAAGCCTCCCTCCCACCCTCCCTATCCCCCCCTCCCCCCAGGTCATCACAAAGCACTGAGCTGATCTCCCTGTGCTATGCAGTAGCTTCCCACTGGCCATCCATTTTACATTTGGTAGTATATATATGTCAGTGTTACACAAGAATTGTCTTCTATGTTTCACTGTTTCTGTCTTCCTTTTTTCCCCCTCTACCACAGTGGTTCTCAAGTTTTATAGACTCAGAACACTGTTACACCTCTAAAAATGTTGAGGACCCCAAACAGCTTTTGTTTATGTGGGTTATAACTATTCATAGTTTCCATATTAGAAAATAAAATTGAGAAAAATTTAAAACGCAAGAATATACAGGCATACATTTCATTAACAGAGTGATGATAGGCTCTAGAAAACTCTACACTCACAAAAGAATAAGAGTAAAAAGGACGAATAACATTATCATGGATTATGTATCATTATGGAAATAGTTTTGACCTTGCTGAAAGGCTCTCAGGGACACCTGAGGTCCCAGTTCACATTTAGAAACTGTTGCTCTACTAGTTTTGAAGTTATACTGTTTGGTCTTAACAAATCTGAAGTAAATGAACATCTAAAATTTCCTTCTGAAAAAGATATGAGAAGTTTGAATGCTTTGATTCTGATCATCCCCTCCCAGCTTACATGTTCTGGTTGCCCAGTATTTTAGTTCTATTTTGTTTTGTTTTGTTTTGATCTCTCAATTGAGACATTATTTTATACAACCAGCATTCGTTTAAATATAGCCAAATATTTACCAGAATTTTTGCACATCATTCCATCTTGCACCTTAGACCTTCCACCTGGTATATTCTTTTGCCTGGAATACATTCTTCAGAACGTCCTATTATGAAATAAAGCTGTGGGGAATTATCCAAGCCTTGTCCTCTATCTCTAATTTTGCTCTTATTCTTTCACTGGGTATAGAATTATAGGCTAACAATGACTTTTCCTCAGCACATTGAAGTTATTTTACCGTTTTCTGGCTCCCATAAACTGTTGTTGAGAAGTCACCTGACAGACTGATCACTGTTCCTAGACAGGAAATCTTGCTCTTCTCTCTGGTTGCTTTTAAAATCATCTCTTTGTCTTAGGTGGACACAGGTTTACACTGATGTGTCAAAGGAGAAGGCTTATTTTCATTTATCATGCTTTATTTCTCATGTTCGGGATTCACTGAATTTCCTAGATTTGCGGTTTCATATCTGTCAAAGACTACAAAATTCTCAGTCATTGTCTCTTAAAATATTGCCTTTTCCCATTTTCTGTATTAGTGCCTTCTGAAAACCCAGTTGGGTGTGTATTCTCACTCTATCCTGTACGTCTCTTACTGTCTTTTATTATTTCCATTCCGTATGTCTCTGGGCTGCATTCTAGTTTACTTATTTGAATATATCTTCCACTTTTCTAATTTTTCTTTTATCCACTAAGTCTAATCTGCTATTTAATGTGTCCCTTGAGTTTTAACTTTCATTTATTAAATTTTCATTTTTAAAAGTTCTTTCTTTTCATTTTGCTTTTTTAAATAGCCTCTTCTTCCTTGCTCATATTTTTGAAACTCTTATACTTCTTGAAATATACATTCATCCCATATGCTCTTCAGGCAATGTGACTGACATCCCTCGCACTAACAGGTGGGGTCTTTGTTCCTTCCCCTTGAATCCATGTATGGACTTGTTACTACCTCAACCAACAGAACACGGTGAGGGTGATGCTTTGTGACTTCTGGCACTAGGTCACAAAAAGGACGTAGCGGGGCTTCCCTGGTGGTGCAGTGGTTGAGAGTCCGCCTGCCGATGCAGGGGACATGGGTTCGTGCCCTGGTCCAGGAAGATCCCACATGCCGCAGAGCGGCTGGGCCTGTGAGCCATGGCCGCTGAGCCTGCGCGTCCGGAGCCTGTGCTCCGCAGCGGGAGAGGCCACAACAGTGAGAGGCCCGCGTATCGCCAAAAAAAAAAAAAAAGACGTAGCTTCTGTGCAGCTCTCCATCTCTGAGATGCTCATCCTTGGAACCAGCCATCACATTGTGAGGAAGCCCAGGCCACATGGTGAAGCCACATGGAGAGGAACAGAGGACCCATCAACAGCCAAATCAACTGCCAGACATGTAAGTGGATTAGTTATCCAAACTGCAAGTCCTACACTGAGGCCTTGAACAACGTGGGGCAGAAATAAGCCACCCCCGCTTTACCCTCTGAATTCCAGACCCACAGATCCGTGAGCATAGTAAATGGTGGTTTTGTGTCACTACATCACTCAGCCATGGTAACTGGAGCATTCTCCAATGTATTTCCAGTGCCTAGTTTAGATCTGGCACATAGTGGGTGCTTAAATATGTGTTAGGTTTATAACACATTAGCTAACGTATTATTACTCTTCTAGAACCTACAGCCTACTCTTCAGAAAAGTCCTATGCCCTTCATCGGGTATCTCTGATCCCTGATCGGAACAAAGGCTCACTCTCCTGTTTGCCAGTGAATGAAAGCACCCAGCTCAGAGAGGGCTCCTGCCTTACCCAGTTCCTCAGAAAGCTAAGGGGTGTGGATTCCCTGGGATCCACCCTCAAAGCAAATAAGGCACTCATCCCCCTAGTTTCCCAGATAAATATTTATATTGCCCTTGGCTGAGTGGCTGCCATTTTGTTTTTCTCATAAACCAGGTACTTCCAGGACAAAAGTGATGTAGGGAGAAAAAGACATTTCCAAACAGCACCTGCATCATCCAGTCTAAAAATAAAGTCAGTAGAATTGGTTTAGGAGTGAGCGATGTCACTGCTAAAAATGCTTAGATGTATAACGACATTGGCGGGTAACTGGCCTAGGACCTGCGGGCCCCAGCATCCACCGACATGACATCTCTGAGGAGCTGCCTGCTTTCCGAACTGCGTCAATTCCTTCTCACCCAACCCCACCAAGCCTTCATTTTGGGAAGCCAGGGCTGGACCTATTAAATCCAAGAAAAAGGGCTGGCTGAACATAGGGAAAGCCTGGATTTAGAGCTTTCATTAAACAGTAATATGGACTTTCTATTTCAAGAACAGAATGTCTAACAGTGTTGCCAAGGAGAAGCTCTCCAGGACTCGCTTAAATGGTAAATATAAAACCGTTGTAATTAGCATATTAATAGTGGTTTGATTTCTAACGCCATATGAAAGCATCTCTCCAGTCTCTTTATAGAACTATTTGCCTGGAGGTAATTACAGAGCAAAGACACAGCACTGGCGTGCAGAACTTGCTCTCCCCACTTCTGCCTCATACTGGCTGCAGCAAAGTCTCCTGGTCACGAAAACAGAGGCATGGGGGCTAATCCCACCTCTTGTGCCCATTTCAGCTCTAACATTCTTTCCACCATCTGAAAAAAAATGAACGTTTCCTCCAAAGTAAAAGGGGAGCATTTCAGACCCCAAAGAACCCAAATCCCTGCAGAGGGGGCTTCACCCAAACAAGGATTGATCTTCTATGAATGGGTCCCCAGGACAACTTCTGCAACTCAGAAAAAAATCACTGATATTAAAGAACTCTCCAAACTTGACATTCCTGGCCACTAGCGACATACACCCCCTGAGGGTTGAGACGTGCAAAGCACGCTTACGTCCCCACGGCCGGGAGGCAGGGCAACAGGGAGGATGGAGACCAGGTGGTGAGCAGTTTCCCGCGAGCTGCACAGAACCCCACCCTCACCTCGGGGCTCTGCGCCCCATGCAGGGCTCTAAATGACAGCCCAGGGTTCCGTTCCAGGCTGCAGTGAAAAGCTGGCTCTGCAGCTCCTGCTCTAATTGCGCTGGAGGACGGAAGGTTGGGAAGCTGGTTCGTTTTGCGCTCAAGAGTGGCTCTTGGGCTTCCCTGGTGGCGCAGTGGTTGAGAGTCCGCCTGCCGATGCAGGGCACACGGGTTCGTGCCCCGGTCCGGGAAGATCCCACATGCCGCGGAGCGGCTGGGCCCGTGAGCCATGGCCGCTGAGCCTGCGCGTCCGGAGCCTGTGCTCCGCAACGGGAGAGGCCACAACAGTGAGAGGCCCGCGTACCGCCAAAAAAAAAAAAAAAGAGTGGCTCTTGTCTTCTCAGAGGGACTGATGGGATGGTGAGCAGGGGCTGCCTGGGGCAGCCTAATTGCTGCAACCCTACACTCCAATTAAACAACAAACTAACACGCAGAACAGTGCAAAAGAGACCAGGCTTATTGGGACCCCACTCCAGAAGCAGGTCCCAGTTCAGAGGAGGCTTTTTTCTCTCCACTCAACTGCTGTCCTCTCCACACCTTCAACCAAAAGCAGTTCACTCTACTGGAAGCACGTTGAGGACAGGACTTTTGTTTTCTATGCACGTATGCCTAGCACACAGCCTCCCCTATAACCAGGGCTGGCCAACGACATGAGGAGAAGCTGGGTTAGGTTCAGCTTCCGGAAAACTCCTTAAAGGTGGATGACTCATTGAAAGGAATGTATATTTACCCTTTTCCTCCCTTTCTTTTTTCTAATGCCTGGAACAAGGATGTGATGGCTGGAGCTGCATTAGCCATTTTGGACCATGAGATACCTGGTGGAGATGAGAGATGGAAGGAGCCTGGGTCCCTAATGGCACAGAAGAGCCAACCCATAGCCTAACCTCGAGGCTTCATTTATATGAGGGAAAATACATGTTGTTCAAACCATCCAGCCAATGAGCATACGTATCTGATTGATGGGATACTCTGCCTTGCCACCCAAACTTCCCTTGCTAAATCCTGCCCCTCAGTCAAGGCATCCTTCTCTAGGAAATTTCTTGGATTATACCCTAGGGAGGAAATAATCACTTCTTCATTTGACCAACTGCAGTACTTTGTCAGATAGCATAGTGACGAAGAGTTCATGATCAGGCGTCAGACCAGGGCTCAGTTCAAGTTCTTCCACTTACTAGTCATGTGGCCTTGGGCAAATCACTTCCCCTCTTTGACCCTCAGTTTCATCAGCTGTCAGTTGGGATGGTAACACTACCATCTCCCAGAGCTTCCTGAAGCTTGGATGATGGTACAAGTAAAGCCCCTGGCATCCCATCAGCATGCAACAAACCTGCACTGAACTTTTCCAGACATCAGCCATTCGTGAGCCACTGTCAAGATTTTTTTAACGATAACTTTTACCATAATCTACCACCTGTAATAGTTACTACCGTTCGAGTATTTACTTGGTACTTTTCTTTAACTTGGGTTTTAATTAACTCTCCCTCCTACCTTTTTTCAACTTTTTTCCCTAATCAATAACATATGGGAAATTACTGTAGTAGTTATTGTTTTTTTCTTTTAAATGGCATACATCAAAATAAATGCATAACCCCAGTTCATCCATGTCTCACCTGAAATCACCTCACAACACTAAGAGACGTGCCTGCTCACCTTCCTAATATGGTCCTGAAGTATTTAGGAATGAAATGTACCTGAATCTTTTAGTCCCCATCAACCAGGCTCCTTGAGGATGGGGCCCAGGTGGCACTTATCTCTGATTAGCCCAGAATCTGGGACATAGAAGGAGCTCATTGAATATTTGCTTCATGAGCAGGCGAATATTCTCTCACAGCCATATCAGAGACCTGGACAGAGAGCACAGCTAAATTCCATTCCAGCACATTCCAAGGGCTGGCCAAATTCTTCTGCTGTGCTGGGTGCATGTTCTATCAAAAATTACACAAAAGGAGTGGGCTGTCAGCAGAGGAGTCTGCAATTGTTTTCACAAACATTTCCATGAACCTTCCATGGCTTTGGCTGTAAGGGGACTTGATCCATTTCGTGGTGCCCTGGCAAGACCCATCCTGGCCAGTGAAACGTGGCAGGAGCTCTACAGAAAAGGGATTCTTCTCTGAGCTGGACAAAGAAAACCTTCTGAAGGAGTTTTATGCCACCTTGACAATGAAAAACATTCTTGCAAAATATTTCCATCAGGGAGTTCAGTCCTTACGCAAAGCAAGAGGTGGTGACATTCTGAAAACACTGGATCCCAAATAAAATGTGAGCTGTGACAAGGATGCAGCAGGACCCAGCTTCTGTGTCAGAGACACTTTCTGAACGATGGAAATGTTTTGATGGAAAATAGTGCACTAGGCCTGTTAAGAAGTAACCACGTGAAATGACTTTTGGCGTACGTAAATGTTTTAGTTGGCAAATTCATACCAACTCAGACTGAAAGATAATACTTCTCCCACCACCTCACCTTTCTGTGGCCAAATGGGAGTACTGAGAAAATGAGACAGGTGTAGGCAGCAGCCTGCTTGGGACCACAGAGCCAAAGACCTAGATGCAAAAGGCTCTTGAGCTGGAGGGTCCCCGTCAAAGAGGCGGCTGCCGCTGGTGGAAAGCTTATCTAGCAGGAATGCGCTTGACCCTCCAGGCCCATCTGCACGGTGTCCTCACCCCATCCTGGGGCAAGCTGTGTGGCACAACCATGATTAAGCCCCGAGAAGCAGCAGAGAGCAGCCACAGGCCAGGCCTTGCTGGGCAATGGAGGCAACTTCTAGGAGCCTGGTCTGTAAAAGGAGAATGCAAATACCACTTACCCGCAGGATTGCTGGGGGATTACATGAGCTCAGCGAGTGTGAAAAGAGCTTTGCAAGCTGCATGGCAGCCCCACAGCCTCCACGGAGAGTGAAGACAGGCACGTTTAGAGCAACAGTCAGCGGCATGTGGCGGTTTTGAGGATCATAAGAATCCCTGAAACTCAGAGGACTAGGAGGTGAATCAGTGCCAGACAGGAGAGCTGGCTTTCACCATTCAGGCCTCGCTGAAAATAACTCGGCTGCTGGCCAATGACCCCAGAAAGGCTGTCTCCAGGACTGCAGAGAGACAGGCCACACACCGACCCCCAAGGGCCATCTCGGCCCCAGTGAGAACTGATCCACGCCGGCAGGTGCCAGGGCTGAGTACAGGGCCCTCCCACTCGTGTCTCCGTCGCTGTGCGTGGAGACCCCGGGAGGCGGCCTGTATTTACCCCATGGTCCGGGTGAAGAACTGCTTCCTGAAGGTGAGAGGCTTGCCCAAGACTATCCAGCGAGTAAATGGAAGAGCAAAGAACTGAGCCTGGGGCTTCCCTGGCGGCACAGTGGTTGAGAGTCTGACTGCCGATGCAGGGGACGCGGGTTCGTGCCCCAGTCCGGGAAGATCCCACATGCCGCAGAGCGGCTGGGCCCGTGAGCCATGGCCGCTGAGCCTGTGCGTCCGGAGCCTGTGCTCCACAACGGGAGAGGCCACAACAGTGAGAGGCCCGCGTACCGCAAAAAAAAAAAAAGAACTGAACCTGTTTGCCTTTTAAAGATACTGCTTTCCTTCCAGAACCATCGGAAATATAGTCTGACGCGGCATCACCTTGGCCCACCTCCCAGAGCCATGCCGCCCCCCTGAGCTGCTGTCCTGCCTTTTGTCTGCATCTCTGTAACCTTGAAGCCCAGTGAGGACCAGGCTTGGCCCACGGCTAGTCCAGCCCCATCAGCTCCTCACCGGCCCCACCTCCTTCCAGCACAGACCACAAGCACCCTCCGCCCTCCCTCCTCTCCTCCCTCTGGTCTCAAAGCCACAAGTTCTTTTCTGAACACAGCAAATGGGCCACCTAGAGCTCATTCTCCCAAACTCTCTCTTATGATGTGATGGCCAGGGTGTGGCGAGGGAAGAGGGTGCAGGATGAGGGGAGATTACTCAACCCTCATCTCTCGCCAACATCTCAAACAATCTGTCTCCTGCCGGTGGCAGGACCTCAGGACCAGCCCTCCGGTGGTGGTGGAGGGGCTGAGCAGAGCCGCCCTGTCATCCGGCCACCCCCCAGCCCCGCACTCCTATTGACACCTCTCCGTCGAGCTCTTTCCTTTTTTGGACAATGTCACCGTCTTTGCTCACTGTGGACGCCCTGTCACTGTACCTCTTTACCAGGGACAGAGGTGCAAAGCAAAGCAGCACACGAAGCTGGCCTGCCACCAGTGCTATAACTTGGGATGTCTAATTCCCCTCCGGGGCACTTTCCGATGGCCGGTCTAGCCAAGGTCTCAGCCAGTTTGTTCGAAATAGGGAGCTGGCCAGCTGCGCCCAGCCGGGCAAGCCCTGGCCCCTCCAGGCCGGTTGTTCCACAGCCAATTCCACGGAGGCCCGTGGCATCTTCCTGCCCAAGTGGCCTCATCTTCTAGAGCCCCGGGGCAGGCACGGGCCTGGCACTGCCCAGCACCCTGGCCTGTCAAAATACATTCTGGGGCTTCCCTGGTGGCACAGTGGTTGAGAGTCCGCCTGCCGATGCAGCGGACACGGGTTCGTGCCCTGGTCTGGGAAGATCCCACATGCCGTGGAGCGGCTGGGTCTGTGAGCCATGGCCGCTGAGCCTGCGCGTCCGGAGCCTGTGCTCCGCAATGGAAGAGGCCACAGCAGTGAGAGGCCCGCGTACCGCAAAAAAAAAAAAAAAAAAAAAAAAAAAACATTCTGCCCATACATTCCTCGAAGTCAGCAGGGCAGGTGCTCGTCTGCCCTCTCTCCAGAGAGGCGGAACAGAGCTCAGACGCACCTACTTCCCAGGTGGAGCGGCGGGGGGGCTTTTCTCCTTTTTACTTCTGATGACTGGTGTTATTTGTTGCTTGCGCACGTCTCAGAAGGATCCACACCATTTTCCAATAAAAGCACAAGTTCAATCGTTCAATGAAAGACAAAGAAGAGGAAATAATCAGCAAAGGGGGAGGGGGAAGAAAACACTCTCCCCCCAGGGCATCTGACAAAGGAGAGCTATGCTTCTGGCACAAAACTGGGCTGTGGGCCTCCCAGCAGTTTGAACGAAGAGGGATGCAGGTGGGTGGGTCGTGGCAGAGCATAAACGAAAACCAGGCCTCAGGACCCCTCGTTAATCAAACACACAACAAGCACCTACTGGGTGCCGGCGCTGTGCTACACGACCGGGGGGCACAGGGAACTGAGGTACAGCCCCTGTCCAGGGGTTGGGTGGGTGAGAGAAGAGCTCCCCCGTGGGGTGTCACTCTGCCCTCCCTCATGGAGAAGAGAAGGGTGGATGCTGGAACACAACGGGACAGACAGCGCCACCTGGCACCACCTGGCTGTACCCATGGGTACCGGTGAGGCTGCCCTCTTTGCTTGCCAAGCTGTCCCTGTCTCCTAGGGAAGGGCCGGGATTCTGGGAGGAAGCCCTTTCCTAATTCGGAGGCTGCCCTTGAGCGTGGCAGCCCCACGACCTGCCCAGCAAGTGATTACTCAGCCCTACGGCAGGATGGGACGAGACCAGGAGCCAAGGACGGGTCCCTTGTTGCCACAGACCCAGAACTGCTCCTCCCCGGCTCAGACCCCACCCCTCCCCGCACAAGATGCCACGGCTGGGCTTGCCAGGCTCCTCAACTAAGGGACCTCCTGGGCCCATGGTGCCTGGCCATCGAGCCAGCAGACCCAGGCTCCTCCTCGTTTCCTGCCGTCCTCAGCCTTCTGTCTGCCCGTCCGTCCCTCTGTGGGGCCTCAGTTTCCCCACCTGCAGAGTGAGGGGTGTGGCTAGAATGGGACTGAGGTCTTCCAGCTCTGATATTCCAGGAGGAGTCTTGTTAGCTCGAAAACGACTACAGCTCGGATCTCCAGCACCTGGCACTGGCACCGCACCTGGTCAGCACTCAAGGACTCACTGAACAAATTAATGAAGGGGCCCCAGGAGGGACGTGTGAGCTCGGTAGCCACTGGGAGGCACTGCGCTTTCCTCCCTGCTGCAAACCAAGCCGGCGGAGATCAGAGCTGCTCCTGGGGAGACTCTCCACCCCCCTGAAAAGGCCTTACAAGCCGAAGGACCCACTCAGCTCGTCCCTCCCCTGCTCACTCACTGCCTGCTTGGACCCCTGCAGTTAGGCTCTCACACTCCCCAGCCAGTGGTCCTGAACAGGCCCATTGTCTCTGAGCCTCAGCCGCGTCATCCATAAAATGGGGGCAAGGGGAGGGGTGGTTTCTATACAACGGCCCAGCACAGTAAGAACAAGGTGAGTGTCCATCCCCATTTGACAGGTGAGAAAACTGAGGCTTAGACAGGGGCTCTATGGGAACTTCTGTACTTTCTGCTCAATATTTCCACCAGACTAAAACTGCTCTAAAATATAAAGCCTGTTCATTGAAAACAAAACAAAAACCGAGGCTTGGAGAGGTGGGTGATTGGCTTAAGGCACAGGGCTGGTAAGTGGGAACCATGCAGAATTTGGAACTTCTGTCTCCTGGCCCAGAACTCTCTCCACTGCCTTCCCTTGCCGGTGTTGTCTCCAGGTCAGAGTCACTCCGCCTGACATCTGGTTCAGGCAAAAGGGATAAAAGACAGCCAACAGCTTGCCTTCAGGGCACGTGGTCTGGTGATGGACACACACGCACACGCACGCACATAGTACAGCGCTGGGTCACAAAGGCCAGGCCGAGGACAAGCCCCTCAACAAGGGGGAACCCCCGCAGACTCTTCCAGAAAGCTGGAGGGCAACAGGCAGCACAAGCCTGGTCTCCCCTCAGATGAGCCAGGTGCCAGCTGTACCTCAGCCCTCAGGACTGAGCGTCAAAGCAAAGAGATGGAGAAGAGGGGGGTAGATCCAACCAACTGGGGACAGAAATTCCGAGGTTTCTACCCAGTAAAGTCATTGCAGGAAACAGGAATCCAGGAGGGGTGCAGGCTGGGCATGAGTGGGAAGTTAACACAGCAGCAGGCAAACACAGCTGAGAACTATTCCTTTCACGTTAAAGCCAAACACGGACAGAGGGCGGCAAAAGCCCCAAGGGAATGAATCTCTTGGCTGACTGGCCAGGGGAGGAGGCCAGAGGACTGCCAAGGGCGGAGAGCTCCCTCTGCACCCAAACCCACATTCTGACGCCCAGTCGACTCAGGTCTGCAAGCCGCACCTGGACCATGCCCGAGGTGATCTCCCAGCCGGACCCCAGGCACATCCTGGTCAAAGACGGCCAGTGTGACATTCCTGCCCATCTGCCACCTTCTAAAAGGTCCAGCGGGGGAGGAGGGAGAGAGGACAGACAGCAGGGGAACGAGAAATCACCCCCGAAAAGAAGGGGAAAGACAGGTGGGCAGCGGGAACAGCTGCCGGCTTGGAGACCTCACAGGGGATGTGAAAGGCATCCCGTTTCCCAGCATCACAAAGAGAAACCTGCTCCCAGACTGACGCTGCGGGTGAGGAAGCCCCAGCCACTCCTGCCCCCTGTGGCATCACCTGAGCCACGGCGTATTGCCATCAGAAGTGGTGGCCATTTCTGGGACGTTCCAGGTCCCGGGCCGGGTACTTGAGAAACACTGTCTCATTTCTCCCTGGCACACAGTAGGTAAAGGATAAATACCTGGAGGAGTGAATGAATCTCATGTCACCCAGGAAGCCCTGCCTGCTTCCCTTTGCTCTCTGCTCTCACTGGGAATGGCTGCAGGGGCTGTCAGAGATGGACATTCAATGCCTCCCTACTACCTGCAGGACAAAGACCTAACCTTCCATGCTGGAGGCATGGATGGTGTCTCTGGCTCCACCCAGCCTCTCTTAGCCTCTTCTCACTCCTGACTTCTCTGCACAAAGCTCACCAGAGCAGTGCACCACCACCTTCCAAATGTGCCCCATGCTGCCCCACCCCCACAGGGAAACCATGGCCAACATGGTGGAAATCACAGCCAGCATGGCCTTGACGCAGGCCCAGGTTTGAATGTGGGCTCTGCTTCTTCCAGAGCTCTGTAGCTTTGAGCAGTTTATTAATCTCTCTGGGTCTCTGCATCCTCATGCATAAAATAGGAGGACTTCCCTGGTGGTCCAGTGGTTAAGATTCCACGCTTCCACTGCAGGGGGCACGGGTTTGATACCTGGTTGGGGAACTAAGATCCCACATGCCACATGGCGTGGCCAAAAAAAAAAAAAAATAGGGGCGGGGAAAACAGCCCCTGGCCCATAGGGTTCTGTAATACTTCGATGAGTGTGTGTCTGTTAGGCAAGCAGCCTGATGCCTGGCCAGAGTAAGTGCCCAGGAAATGCTTGCTGGTTGGATGATGCTGAATCCGCTGACCCCAGAAGTCGTCCCTTTCTGCCACGACTCAGCTGGCTCCTTCCGGTCCCACACAGACGTCTCTGTCCCCCTTCTCCCCCCACCTCTGGGCACCTGGTACTAAGGACAGACATCGGACAGCTGCCCACAGTCACGTGGCTGTTACCCAGCACCATGTGTGTGCTTTCTGCCCTGTGTCCCCAACCAGGGACAGCTCTTTAAGGGATGGAGCTGGCCTCACATGCCCCCTGGGGACCCTCCGCTGGGCCTTCAGAGTGAAAGCTGGACAGGGGTTTGCGGATGAACTGGCTCTCACTCCATGTGAGAGCTGAACTGGTTGAGACCCCTCCTGCCTGGAGTCAGAGGGATGGGTGAGAGGAGATGGCGTTTAAAGAAGGAGGTGTGGAGGGCAACCATCTGGAACCTCTGGGCCTGCTGAGAGTTAGCAAACAGAGATTTGAGGGCTAAGGGAAAGGGGTTATATCCAGGTTACGTGAAGGAAATACACGGCCCAGTCCATGCTACCAAAAGCCACTCCGGAAAGCAGCTCCCTACCACCTGGCAGCTCCCCAGATCCCTGGCACAGAGTAAAGACTTAACAGATGAATGAGTGAATGAATGAATGAATGAATGAACAGATAAACTTAAACCCAGCAGGACCTGGCAACCACCACTCAGGGAATCAAGAGGCGAAGCTCTGAACTGCACCAACTGTTGACAACAGCGAGATAGGGAAGAGGAAGGGGATGAAGCGGCCGCCCGTGGGCACCCACTGTGAGCCCAGCCCTGTGCAGAGCTCTCCCCACACCCGTCCCCAGGTGATCCTCGCAACACGCCTATTCCCATTTTGCAGATAGAGAAACTGAGGATTAGGGAAGTTACATCCCTTGCCCAACGTCATAGCCCGTAAGGAACAGAGCCTGGCTCAAAACCAGGTCCCTCACACTCTTCATCGCTGTCTCTGTACCACATTGACGGAGCTGGGTTAGCCCCCCAAAAGCTTTGTGCCAGTTGACCTGCCTGAGGCATATGCACAGTGCCTACAGCTGCCAGGCACTTGCAGAGTTGCTGACACCCAAGCCCGACGCTGGCGTCTTTTGGCAAAAAGCCGTCCTCGGCACCTTGCCCTGCCTCAAGCTGGCCTCAGCTCAAGGCCTGGAGCAGCGTCCGCTCTGTGTCCATCTCTGCCCACCCACCAGAGGGGGCTGGCGTGACGGCGGGCCTGGCAGCACCCACCCCTTCCTCCAACTCTCCCATGCTGCCCCTTGAGTCAGAAAGGGAGAGAAAAGCGGGGTCACTGCCCTTGGGGGTATAGTTGGACACCTCTGTCCTGAACCATTTGTGATGAAAGCAGCTACTTCAGAACTGACAAGGTGAAAGCCATTCTCTATCCACACTTCCAGAGCCTTTTAAAAGAACTCATAGAGAAAAATTAGACCCATCAGCAATCATTCCAGGATTTGGGAAGATTAAGGCAAAAGTATCCCAGCAAGGAAAGAAAATTAAGATTCTAAAAGGGCACGGTGCAGGGTAGACACTCGTGTTGGATGCTGGGTAAACAGTGCCAGGCAGATCCAAGCTCTACCCTGTGGTCAAGCGGAGGAAGAGGCTAGTCATCAGACTGCCACAGGGTGAGGACCAAACCCAGACTAGGTAAGGTCACCAGGGAGAGCTTCCTGGAGGAAGTGACCTGCAAGGTAGAAGACCAAGGTTGAGTTAATTACCAGGCAGAGTTAGGGATGTGTGCCGGGCAAAGGCCTGGAGAAGGGAGGAAACAAGAAGGAAAGGCTGGGGACCTCCCTGGTGGTCCAGTGGGTAAGACTCCGTGCTCCCAATGCAGGGGGCCCGGGTTCAATCCCCTGGTCAGGGAACTAAGTTCTCGCAAGCTGCGAGGCCAAAAATAATAATAATTTAAAAAATAATCATTTTTAAAGACAATGCAAGGACAGCACAACCGTGAAACAGAAAAAACGAACAAATGAAAAGCCGCACTCGATTTGCATGTTTCTTGATTTTGCATTTTCCTTCCTAACACTGTCTGGAAGGGGCCGCAGAGAGAAGTCAGTAGGAGCTCATGCCCACAGGAGCCCTTTAGGGGATACATTTTTCTGGTGTTGTTCTTTTTCTCTTTTTTTTTAATTTGAAAGTTTATATTGGCCCCAAATATCCCTCCGCCCACATTTTTTTCTTCTCACTCTCCCTTGGGTGCTAGCTCTGGGGTACTCCGAACAAGGGGTGTTTAATACACTGAGGCAGAGGCTGGGGCAATACTGCCAAGGTGCTGCTGAACAGACAGAGCCTGGGAAATAAATTCTGTAAATAGTCTGAGCAGAGACCATCAGGAGTGTTGTCCTAGTGTCTCTTTATGGGGCAGAACTGTTATGCTCAGCCTGCTGCGGGTCGGCTGGCCTCTTGTGCTGGTCTGAGGTCCCCACTGCTGCATAAACCAGCTTGTTTTTCCCCTGTTTTCAGCAACAGGCCTTAAAACAGACAGAAAAGCCCTTCTCATGCCTGCAACTGCAGTGAATTGGGGCTGGCAAGCGGGGCCGAGGTGCTCACCAAACCTCGCTGGCTTTGTCCATCAGAGGCACATTTCAGGTTAATGGCATCTGCGGACGCAAGCACAAGCGGGAAACAGAACATTCCAGAGGAAGCAAGGGAGGCAGAGGTCATGGCACAGGCTACTCGGGTTTAGCTACATGCGTCTGCTTTCAAAAAGACAGCGTGAGGGGGCTTCCCTGGTGGCGCAGTGGTTGAGGATCCGCCTGCCAATGCAGGGGACACGGGTTCGAGCCCTGGTCTGGGAAGATCCCATATGCCGCGGAGCAACTGGGCCCGTGAGCCACAACTACTGAGCCTCTGCATCTGGAGCCTGTGCTCCGCAACAAGAGAGGCCGTGATAGTGAGAGGCCCACGCACTGCGATGAAGAGTGGCCTCCGCTTGCTGCAACTAGAGAAAGCCCTCACACAGAAACAAAGCCCCAACACAGCCAAAAATAAATAAATAAACAAATGTGGGGTTTAAAAAAAAGACAGTGTGAGGATTTCCCTGGTGGTGCAGTGGTTAAGAATCCGCCTGCCAATGCAGGGGACATGGGTTCGAGCCCTGGTCCGGGAAGATCCCACATACCGCGGAGCAACTAAGCCCGTGTGCCACAACTACTGAGCCTGCGCTCTAGAGCCTGAGAGCCACAACTACTGAGCCTGTGCTCTAGAGCCCACGAGCCACAACTACTGAGCCTGCATGCCACAACTACTGAAGCCTGCGCACCTAGAGCCTGTGCTCCACAACAAGAGAAGCCACTGCAATGGGAAGCCCGCACACCACAACGAAAAGTAGCCCCCGCTCGTTGCAACTAGAGAAAGCCCACGCGCAGCAATAAAGACCCCACGCGGCCAAAAATAAATTAATAAATTAAGAAAAAGACAGTGTGGGCTTTCTCACCTCTGAGCAATATCACAATGAAGTACAAAGATGCTCATCTGAACGCTAACTGTAATGGCAAAAACTAGAGGGAAAATACCCCAAAAGTACAATATATACATGGGATAGATAGGAAGCCTTGAAAAACCAGGTTCATTGGAGGCTAATGGGAGAGGGCTTCTTTTCTTTTCTTCGTTTCTTTTTTTAAAAATTTATTTATTTATTTGGCTTCAGCGGGTCTTAATTGTGGCATACGGGATCTTCAGTTGCATCATGCAGGCTCTTTTAGTTGTGGCATGCAGGATCTAGTTCCCTCACCAGGGATCAAACCTGTGCCCCCTGCATTGGGAGAGCGGAGTCTTAACCACTGGACCACCAGGGAAGTCCCCAAAGGGCTTATTTTCAAGATAACTTAAAGGAAGAATCCGCCCTCAGGAAATAAATAAGCCACAGGTGGGGAAAGATCGGGGGCCTGGACCAATGCTGGGAGGAAGGCAATAGGCTAGTTCCCCACTGTCCACTGGTGTAGACACTCACCCCTCTGGATGGCCCAGGAGAACAGGAATTTTGTGTTTTGTTCACTGATGTATCCCCAATGCCTGACACTCAATAAATATGCGCCAAGTGGAAAAACATAAATCACGTTTATGGAGGTTTTTAATGACGTGGGAAAATATTTTTGAAATTATATTAAGAAAAAGATTAAGAAACAAAACCATGGTATGTACACAGGGAAAAAAAGCTAGAAGGAATTACATGAAAGTATTAACTAGCTATAGCTGAGTGGTAAAATTATGGGTGGCCTTTCTTATGTTTTTTAGCAAAGTAATTTACCAATTACAATTACTTGAACAATAACAGCAACAATAAAAAAAAGAGGGAACAAAAAAGCACCACGCAGCATGGTTTGGAAAGCAGTGAATTGTCTTGTAGACATTCCTGTGGCCTGTGGGAAGAAGTCAGCCTGAGCCTGCAGGGGTTAACCCCAAGCTGGGGTCAGGAAGGAGGGAAGGATCCACCCTCAGACTTGGTCAGATTTGGGATCCTCTAGCCCCTTGAACTTGAACTCCAGAGACCATGTGAGAAGGTGGTACTAGGGGTTGGATTGTGACCCCCAAAGAAGACATGTTGGAGTCCTAACCCCTACTACTTCAGAATGTGATCTTATTTGAAAATAGGGTCTTTGCAGAGGTAACTGAGTTAAAATCAGGTCATTACGGTAAATCCTAGTCCAGTATGACACCAATTTAATTGGTGCCCTTATAAAACGGGGAAATCTGGACAGACACAGACACAGACACGAACAAGAATGCCATGTTAAGGTGAAGATGAGATTAGGGTGATGCTTCTACAAGCCAAGGAATGTTGAAAATTGCCAACAACCATGAGAAGCAAGGAGGAAACCCTGGAGCAGATTCTGCCTCATGGGCTCAGAAGGAAACAATACTGTCGACACCTTAACCTTAGACCTCCAGCTTCTAGAATTGTGAGACAATAAATTTCTGTTGCTTAAGCCCCCATAAATGTCTGTGGCATTTTGCTCTGGCAGCCTGAGTCGACTAACACAGTGAGGGAAAGCCTGCCTTGGAGTCAGGTCACAGGGAGACCTTGGCATGTCACTTGTCTCTCTGCGACTCAGTTTACTTACCTGGAAAATGGGAGACCTGGCCTAAAGCAGTGGGTTTCAAACTTGGTTTTCACTCTGGAATAAAATCTTACCAAATATAGAAGGTAAAAAGAAACCCTGTTCAGATAGAAGTCTGCTCTGGATCTCTCATGCTCCCTGCAGGGCAGCCTTTGAAAACCACAATCTCAGATCATCTGCAAAATCCCTATCAGTGCTCCATTCTAAGGATCTCCAAACACAAAACCCACCAGCTAGGATCACTGAGCATCTTGCTTGCACCCAAGCCCAGGCTGGGCACCAAGGATCCAGCCCTTGCCTTCCAGTGGCTGTTCATCTTGGTGTAGAGGTGAGACTAACACCCAGCAAACTAGCCAGGCCACCCTCTCCCTCGTAAGAGCTGCAGCTGCAAACAGGTCACCTGATGTTCTAAATCCGCCACATCTAAATTTATCTTGCCCTCCAAGGACAAGCAGATGCTGTGCCTTATCGGAGCATGGCAAGTGTCAGAACGACATACATGACGTGCCCTTATCACCCCAAGGACGAGAATGACGTCTGTAGAAAGACGGCTTACCTGGCGATGAAACCAAGAGCTTGTGTGCCAGCCTGGCAGGCCTGAAGGGGACCGGGTCATGCAGACCCTTGGGTGGGGTGAGACCTGTCCCAGGAGCCCATACTCCTTTCCAGACCCTGAGGCGTGCCTGGCAATGCCAGGGAACCTGTAGCCCTTGAACAGGGACGAGCAGAAAAGGCGGCTGTTTGCAGCACAGCATGGACTAGCCCCTGTCACATCTCTGGGAAAGGACCCCGGCTGCCCATTCCACTCAGTGGACATCGACGATGTGCAGGCAGGAGACCACCGTGGGCTGGATGAGGGGGACCCTGCCAGTCAGAGCACAGAGCTGAGCAGCCCAGGAGGAGGCTGGAGACTCCAGGGATGGGGTCCAGGGCCAGGCTGAGCTGATCCAGGCTTGGGTTTCCTCCAAAGCCTTGCAGGATTGAAGGCCCTGAGACCCTACCTGCTGAAGGCAACAGGGTGGCTCCTGCCTGCCAGCATCCCAGCAGAACCGGGCAGGAGCCACACAGCCACAGTCCTGCTAGATCTGCAAAGACGGAGAGACTCTGACCATCTTCTTGGAGACCACAGACTCATCAGGGGACCCAAAATCAACTAGGAAAGAGGGCAATGGTGTCACCAATCCCACTGCCCCACTGTGGAACCAGGCAGCAAATCCCGTATTTATTCATTCAACTTTCACTTACACAAATAACTCGCCAATTCATTCTCCTTAAAAAAAAAAAAAAAATCACCTTACAGATAAAGCTAATATCTCCTCTGACTTCTATGCCTTCCCCAGGGGTAACCTTTATTAGGGCTCTGGGGTGCAACCGTCCATATGTCCCTGCAAAGAAACCTACAAGGCCAGGGATCTGGGCACAGTGTGACGCCATCGGCTTCCACAGGTGTGCTGTGGGGCTGAGGGGAAGAAGGAGGGCTGAGGGCTGCAGGGATATCAGGGTGGCCTCCAGGAAGGGGAGGCCAGAGGCAGGGGCTCAAGGAAGGGTAGGATTCAAAGGATCCCAAGGCTGGAGTCCCTGGGGCACTGGACCCACGAGATGTCAGTGCAGAAGCAGCTAACCGCATTCATCGTTTGCAGCCAATTAGGCTTCTTTGGGAAACTCTAAAGCCCTCCCCCCAAGGGCCTTCAGCCTTTGCCACGTACCACTAGCACCATGATGACGATGGTGACAAGGATGGCTTCTTCTAGGCACTCTGCTGGCCCTCCCAACGGTTCTACCAGGTTGGTAATAGTGTCTCCCATTTGATAGACAAAGAGACGACAACCCAGAGAAATGAAGCAACCTGCCCCATGTCACACGTCTGGGAGCAGCAGAGCCACCGTTTGACCTTAATGCCAGTGACTTTCCACAAGACGACCCTGCTTCTGTGGCCAACGGTACAGCTCCTGGGCCTGCAACAATGCCCAGCACCCAGCAGGAGCTCAACAAATATTTGTAGGCTGACTTCTTGTTTAAAGACCATGAGCAATGCTGGGTGAATAGTCAAAACTAGGCTAGTTCAAGGCATCTTCACATTATTACAGTATTCTGTTTTTTCTTCTTTAAGGTTAAAAGTCTCCATTTTCTTCCAGGAATCCCCCACAGCCTAGAGCTTCTGCTCCTGGAAAGAGTTAAGACTTTGGCAAGACGCTGTCCCAGAAGGCAAACGAAATCTCTCCCGTCCCGTCCGTCGGTGAGTGTACAGGGCACCGCGGCGGCTACTTTCTGCGAACAGCCTCCTGGTAAATGTCAGCCTCACCAGGGGGTGGGGAGGGGCCTTGATTTATTATATAGCTTTTGGACAGTTCCTACAGAAATACCGCCAAACACTGGAATAATCAACTCTTTCACTCATACTCTTTTTTTTTTAATGAAAGAAAAAAGCATGCAATGAGCCTGAGCTAAATAAATAAAAATGCCACACTTTTTGCCCAACAGAATTTTCTGCGTCACTGAGAAATATTTGCAGACCTCAACAATCTTTTATCTTCACAATGACGTTCCAGCCTTCCAAGTTTTGGTCATTCTGAGAACTTCTTTGATTTGGACCCTCTAATTATCTTACAATTAGCTTACTAACGAATGCCATTATTTGATGTTTCATCAAGCAGATATCAAAGAACCCTCCTTCTCTCACGATCTGTCTGCTCCCCTCCAGGACTGTCTAAAATCAGTTACTCATATCTGGGGCTCACACTGGAAGTAGATACATGTGGCAAGGACTCTCTGTCTTAATACTCGTTACTGCCAATCCCAGTTACGGTTTCCAGGCTCGGGAGGAGGGCAGCATCCATTCATTCAGTCACTTCATCCATCCATCATCCACCCATCCACCCATCCACCTACTCACTGTGCCAGCGACGGAGACCCCAAGATGGAGAGCACGTGGTCCATGCCCCCAGGGAGCTCACACAAAGAGATGCCCTGGGAGGCGCAGAGTGACGTCACTTCCTCCAGGGAAGTTCCTGACGGGTGGAAGACCCTCCACACTATTCTCTAGCTCGGCAACCTGTCCCTCCATCATGGACCTTTCTCAGAATTTGTTATCACCTCTTTATTTCTGCCAGTCTCTTGGGTTCAGCCATGAATGAGCTCGGGGGGCAGGGGGCAGGAATCAGGCCGGTTTCCCCAGTGCACAGCATATCATAAGTGCTCAGTAAACACTTGTTGAATAAGCAAATGAACATGCTACCCCTACTTAGAAAATAAAAGAAAGAAAAAAGAGACAGATAGAAATGTCTATCCCTCTGAGTACCTACTGAGTTTCTCTGCTGTGGGTAGCGGCTGGGGGCTGATGCCAAAATGTTTATGAAGTCAATATGATGCTGGGGAGTGGAGAGCTGCAGCTCAGGACCAGGGGCCTGGACTGTCCTGGGCAGGTCACTTCTCCTCTTAGAGCCTAAAAGGCTCTGAAATTCAGACTCAGGTCTGAAATGGGTGGCTAGAGAGATGCTCTCTAGTTCCTTGAGTCGAGAATTCTGTAAAAGCCTAACATCACTGTGAGAATTACTCCAGTTGCAGCCTCAGGGGAAACGGGCCTGGACCAGGAGCCACCAGGTCACCTGCCCCTCTGACTTGCTCATCTATCTAGTAGGGAGTGGGGGAAGGGAGACTTAAAGCAGATGCTTTCCAAGGTGCCTCCTAAGTCTGAACTTTTATGACTTTAAACCACTGGCTAAATTAAATGCGGGTATGGCAAGCATATGTCACAGAAGTTTTAAACAGAGCCCTCATTTCCAATATTTCACTTCATTCATTCCTTCATTCACTCTCCCAACATCTAGTGAACCCCTATTGTGTGCCAGGCACTGTTCTAGTGGTGACCCACACAGGGCACAGTCAGTATCGTTATGGGACAGCCAGTCCAGTAAGGGAGAGAGAAAATATACAGGTCAACAACTAAACAAAGGATGACTGCAGCTGGGGGCGCAGGCCAAGAACATTAATAAACAGCACAGTGTGAAAGACAGCAATTAGAGGACAAGTACAGTTCCTTTCTAAAGGCTGGTTGGGAAGGCTTTTCTATGGAGGTGATATCTGAACGGAGACCTAGAGGCCCCCTAGAAGAAGTGTGGGGAAGAGCATTCCAGACAGAGGACAGCAGGGGCAAAGGCTCCAGGCTACAGACAAGCTTGGGGTAGTCAAGGGACAAAAGGGCAACCAGCACAGCAAAGTGAATGGAGGAGGAGGGAGTGACTGAAACAAAGGCGAGGGCCGGCTCACACAGGACAGGGTAGGAAGGGCATTGTCAAGAGGTCCGTGGATAGGATTCGGGGGGTCTGTGAACTTGGACGGAGAAAAATGTCATCTCTCTCTTCACCAGCCTCTAACTGGAAACGAACACTTCATTGAGTCACACATGTTGACAACAACCCACAGTAATGTTAGCAGTGCCTGGGACTTGTCAACGACAGAAATCTCAGACCCATTCATATCACCGTCATTGCAGATATCTGGAAATATCACTTACACTCCTCACTAATTCAAAATTACAGTAGCTATTAGACCAGCTGCTGGGCCTTATTAAAGTACTAACAAAAAAGCACATATGGGTTTCCCTGGTGGCGCAGTGGTTGAGAGTCCACCTGCCGATGCAGGGGACACGGGTTCGTGCCCTGGTCCGGGAGGATCCCACATGCCGTGGAGCGGCTGGGCCCGTGAGCCATGGCCGCTGAGCCTGCGCGTCCGGAGCCTGTGCTCCGCAACGGGAGAGGCCACAACAGTGAGAGGCCCGTGTACCGCAAAAAAAAAAAAAAAAAAAAAGCACATGTACTTCAAGATCATAAAATTTTAAAGTATCTAATAACTATTTGAAAAGAACTGGTTTCCTTTGCAACCCTGCGTATTTTATTTTCTGTATGTAAAAGTGTTATTCTGAGAAGGGATCCCTAGGCTTCACACAACGACCAAAGAGCCCATAAGGCACGGTGAGAAGTTTGTCTTTTATTATAGGTGGGAGCAGCTGCTGCAGCAGTTTCAGCAGGGGATCCAAGGGGTGCCGTTTTCATTTCTCAGAATCCCCCTGGCTGCTGGGGGAGATGGCCTGTGGTTGTCAGGGCAGTGCTGGGGGCGAGAGAGGGTGTGGCTTTAACAGACCACTGTTCCGGCCAGTCAACGGGGTCCTTGTGGTCTCCGTCCTCCCCTCTGATGGAGAGCCTTCCCACGTGGCCCTCTGGGCCCATAAGGGCCTCATCACCCTGGCCCAAAGCCTGCTCTGGGACATCCTCCCAAAGAGCTTCAGAAAGTGAGCTCATGTGTCCACAAGAAAAATAAATGCGGCATTTGCCACTGTTTGGTTTGTATATTGGTCTAGAAAAGAAATGAGATTTTTATTTAAGAAGGCCTTCCAGCAGGACCCCAGCAGAGGCTGGGCAAACACCAGGGCGACGGACTGTAAACACGCAGGAAGGCCCGAGCCCTGGGGCCGGTCGCCGCGAGCTGCAGCCCCTCGGTTTATGGCGGCCTTCCTGTTTTCCCGGCCTCTCTTCACACTGCACTCATACACAGAGTCTTTTCAATCCCTCTAGGAGAACAGAAGAATTCATTTTCACACGCCAGCGTGCACGTTTCTCTCACCCTCCCAGGGGAGTGGACCCTGACAAGAGGCCCGTTTATGGACCTTGATGGACAGATGGGGATGGGGCCCATGGGGTGGAATCCACAGACAGAGAAAAGCTCAGAGGCGAATCCTAGGCTCCAGGGGGGTCCCCCATACCGGAAGTGAAGAGGGTGCAGCCAGGCCAACTGGAAGGTGAGGGGCATTTGGGGCACTTCTGGGGCAATGCCTGGAGGCCCCACGGGGAGCAGGGCTAGAGTGGGGGGCACTGAGAGTTGGTGTCGGGGACTGAACCTCGGCAGAACTCGCCCACCTCCAAGTATCAGATTCTGTGTGTCAGAGAGGAGAGACGTGGAGAGGGAGGGAGCCCTGGGTCTCTGAGTCTGGCACTAGGATAGGTGAAAAGAAAGGTAGACAGTGAGGCGTCCATGTTGCTGAAGTGAACTGTGGCCGAAGTGTGACCGTTCTGGAGGGGCCAGGTCAGCTCAGCTGTCCTTTTCCCAGGCCGCTGGCTAGAGAGAACAGGATTTTTTTTTTGGCGGGGGGTGTCTTTTCTGTGGCACCCATTGGCATCTCCAGATAGGGAGTTTCTCCAGCACCTGGTCCCTGGAATTTAAGGCAAAAAAGAAAAGCCAGGAGCTCACTGGCACATCACTCCTCACATCCTGAGGTCCCAGCCAGTCTGCCTCTTCCTCCATTTTTAGGAATCTTCTTTTTTTTTTTAAAAAAAATGCTTGTTTTGTTTTTATTTTATTTATTTATTTATTTATTTATTTTTGGCCGTGTTGGGTCTTCGTTGCTGTGCACGGGCTTTTCTCTAGTTGCGGCGAGCGGGGGCTACTCTTCCTTGCGGTGCGCCGGCTTCTCACTGCGGTGGCTTTCTCCTTGTTGCAGAGCATGGGCTCTAGGCGCGCGGGCTTCAGTAGCTGTTACACGAGGGCTCAGTAGTTGTGGCTCACGGGCTTAGTTGCTCCGCAGCATGTGTGATCTTCCCGGACCAGAGCTCGAACCCGTGTCCCCTGCATTGGCAGGTGGATTCTTAACCACTGTGCCACCAGAGAAGTCGCTTTAGGAATCTTCTTATATTTTTTCATATGTGATGTCCAGAGCTCTGGACTGCCCGTGGTGGGGGGTGGGGATAGGAAACAACGCATCTGCTCCATGTTGTCTGGAACTGGAAGTCCTATAGTTGACGTTTGTGTTTTCCATTTTCAAGAGACACGAAGCAAATATAGCAAAATATTAACATTTCTTTAATCCAGGTGGCAGGTACACGAATGTTCCTCATATGACTCTCAACACTCTTCCATTTATTTAAAGCACTGCAGAAACTCAGTGTTCACTCCTTCACACCACTTCATTCATTCTTTCCTTCACTCGTTCATCCAACTATTGTGCTCCTCCTGCAAGCAGGCACCAGGCACATGGTGGTGAATTGAAAAGATCCTTCTCGAGGAGACTTTCGCACTTGAGGGACAAACAGACATCCAATAATAACTGGGGGTGGGAGGTGGGGAGGTGGGAGGTGCCCTGACGAAAGGGCAGGATGCTTTGAAAGACCCTGGCCAGGAGCTCATTTAAATTCTCTGAGGAGGTGGCCTTCAGAGCTGGCTGGGCCCTGAGGACCATTCCAGACACCACCACCTGCAGGCAGTTAACCCAAAGGCAGAGAAGCAAATGGGCTCCACCTGCTGGGCCCCTCCCAGGTAATACTGGCCCTCACGCAGTTACCCTGCCTCTCTACACAGCTCCCCACTTTGAAGGGTCCTTTCCTCCTATTTCAAGTTCTCTCTTCCAAATCAACACCTCAGAAGGGTCTCTTGGATCAGCCCTATGGCTCCGAGGTTGACTGGGAGCCATTCCTGGGCCTGTTGAGAAAAAGCTGGGCTCAGTATCCAGGGAAGGCATGTGGTAGCTGGTGAACTTGCTCGCCCTGGACGAAGAGGATGGAGAAGAGGGTCTGGTTCCCCAGGGGTGTGCGGAGACCATGGCATCTGAGGTCCCCACCCCTCCCCACCCCTAGGCCCTACTCTCTCCAGGCCTAAAGAACCAGATGGCCCCGGGAGGGTGGCGGCAGATTCCAGGGACTCTCCTTCCTCTCCCCTCTCTGAAGGCTACTTGTGAGTTGTCAGTGGCAAAACCCTCCCCGACATCCTCCCAGCCCCAGAAGAAGAGCCCATCTTCTCTCCCCCCGCTGCCCCACGTACCTCCAGATCAAGGGTAAACGTGGGCACCCCCAACACAAGAGTGGCCCAGCAGAGTGGGAGCTGTTGTGCATTCCAGGAAGAAAGTCAAGTGCTAAGGGGCGTGGTCCCGGGCTCCAGCGAAGCCCTTCACACACCTGGTCTCACTGGACTGGGTTCATGAGCACTGTTTTCAGCTGAGGAAACTGAGGCTCAGCAAGATTAAGTAGCTTGTCAGGTGGCTGGAGAGCGGGTGGGGTTTGAACCCGAGACTGCCTGGACCCAGAGGCCCTGATCTCTTAGGCCAACTGCACTCTCAGCCCCAAGAACACCGTGGGGACTCCGACCTGAGGTTTTAAGGACGGAAGGTGGGTCTGAGGTCATTTCCCCACCACTTAGCACCCTACTTCTCCCCTGCTCACAGCTGCCTTCGTGGGATGCACGTGGCTTCCTTCCACTTCATTAACACCAATTAAGGGAGCTCCTCCTCCGTGCTGGGCACGTGGGGCGCACAGAGAGAACGGGTCACCTGCTGTCACAGTACAGCGGAAGGCCCTGGAGGGGGGCGCCCGGCGAGAGGACTGAGCAGGCCTGGGACGGCATGGGAGTCCCACCTGCTGGAGGCCAGGCCACGCGGAGAAGCCATTCAGAAAAGCTAAACGGCCACGAGTGGCCTCATGTTCCACAGCAGGCGCAGGGCAGTTCACCCAGTGCCCCGGGCAGGAGTCTCAAGAGCAGCTGGGCCTGCAGAGTTCTGGGTGACAGAAGCATCCTGTATGGACGCTCAAAGGATCTGAGTATAACAAGCACAGTATGGCACACCCGTGACCTCGAGCAGTCAGGAGCAGGTAAGACGCCTTCACGCAGCAAGCGGGAGAGCCCCACCCTGGGCACAGAGGGGAGGAGGGCCAGGGCTCCCACCAGCACAGAGAGTCCTCGTCCAGTCCCCCAGCCTCCTCACCACAGCCGTGTTCGGAGCGGGGCCGGGGACAGACCGCCCTCGCGCGTTTGGCTGTGCCAGCCCCTCGGGAGACAAGCGCCCTCTGCTCTTGGAGCTGCCTGGCCGTGAGGGTGCTGAATAAAGACGGCAGGGCTGTGTCCTGAGCAGGGCAGCTCCTGGGTGAGAACCCACATCCCCGGCAGCAGGGAAGGGGAGCCCAGAGGCTCACCACCCCGCCTCAGCTCCCAAAGCCTGGGGCTGCTTCCCGAGGGCAGGACCCACGGGCCCCAGGAAGGAAGGGCGGAAAGCTACGAGGGGGGGCTCAGGGCCAGGTGTGGCCCACCTCCACCGCCCTCCCACAAGCTGTGCAACTTCGGTCCAATTACAGAATCTCTCTGTGCCTTGGTTTCCCCAGCTGAAAAGTGGAGTAAAATAACAGCCTCAAAGGGTATTGGGAGATAATCTTGCCCGGCACACACCAAATACTCGACGAATGTTGGTTGCATCTTTCTATCAATTAGCAAAGACATCAGCTTGGAGCGCCTACCTGGCATCACTTTACTGCATTAATCGATTTGTACCTGACTCACCGTTCAGACGGTTCCGGTTAACGGGCCCCTTGCTCCCCTCCCCGTCCCTCCCCGCGCCCCCTCGAGGCAGGACAGCTTACCTGTGGTCCTTCGGAGGTCTTCACACTGGCTAATGTGAGGGAACTTCAGGATTTCCTTCCACTTCTTGCTTTTCCCTTTGCGCTTTCCTCCACCCCCTGCAGAGATGGGGGAGAAAGATGGGGAGCTGATGCTGGTGTTGTCCAAGGCTCCAGAGCCTGTGTCCCAGCCCAGTGAGTCTGTGCACAGACAGCTTCCTGGCTGGGAGACAGGGACACGCCCCCTCCCCAGCCGGCATCAAGCCTGTGTGTTCTTCCTGCAGGCTCACTCGGGCCTGGGCTGCCGCCACCACCAGCAGCAGCGGTCCCTCCCATCCTCCACGCCTGCACCCACACCGGGCGCCCTGTTCTTCCTCGGCGTCTCCCACGGCTGTGCAGCCCTGCTGGGTGCCTGGTATTCGCCCTAGACTCGACCGCAACCTTCCGACGGCAGGGGCCAGGCCTGTCGGCCTGGGAAATAAATCCTGGTGAAATGGATTCACAAGCGGGTGGACTGCGGCCCCCTCACCACCTCATTTTATCCTCTTGTTTCCTGGGGAGGGGCCCCATCCCCAGCGGGAGGCCAGATGTCGGGGACAAGGACTTCAACTCCCACTTGTCCTGGGTGCCCCCTTCTTCTCCCACCTCATGGACCCCAGGGTCTCAGGGGATGCATTTCTCAAGGCTAGAAGGACCCCTGAAGGACCCCGTCAGGCCTCGCATCCTGCCCAGTGCGCACATGTAATGAACACGCCCACGCTAGGGACACACACGCAATGGATATGCACACGATAGACATACAAACACAATGAACACACATGTAACAAACACAATGAACACGTACATGCAATGAACACACGGAGCTGCCTAAGGTGCACACACAGGTGTTCCCATCATCCCTGCCACACCTTACCCGTGGACAGATGTCAGAACGCTCAGGTGTGCAAACGGCAAGGGGGGCCGGCTCCAGCCTACGTGTCCCTTGAGCCCACCACCATTTGGAACTTGGACCTGGAGGCACCTCTGTGTCACGTGGCGAGGACCCCGCCAAGAACCTGAGATGCCATCGTCTGCCCACTGCCCCCAGAGTGGCCCTTAAATTCCACTGGTCAGTGACTCACCAAAGGTCACATAGTCCTTTAGGCCCCTCAGCGTCTCGGAATTTCAAGGGCTTCTTATCCCCCTTCACGTGATCACCACCTCAAGTACCCGCCAAGTTTGGGGCCAGTTAAAGAGATGCCAGATCTTGGCCAGGCCCTCAGCACCCTGGGCTGCTCCCTCCAGCCTCTGACCCCCAGGGAGGGTCTGGGCAGGGCAAGCCCCCTTTCTTCAGCCAGTCAACCCAGGGACACCCGGAGGAGCTCGGCTCTGGGCCCGCCCCTGGCCCAGCACGTGCCGGCGCTGGCACAGAGCTGGTCTCAATAAAGGGAGATTCCTAACTCATCCAACCGCCCTGCAAAGCTGAGGCCACCTTCCTGAACAGCAAGTGGGTGGGCTTCTGAGGATGGGACCAGGACCCCCACCCGGGGGGGCCAGGAAGGAGGGGAGGGAGCTGACGGCACAGGGGCAGGACACGGTCCATTTCCCAGCTCTCTGCTTGTTCTGTCTTCAGCCCAGCCAACCAGCCCCAGCCCCCTCTGCTCAAGCCTCCACGCAGGTCAAAGGCCCCAGCCTCCAAGGAACGAAACAAACGTGTATGGGGCTCATGCTGTGGCCAGACACTGTTTGAACATTATCTTACTTAATCCTCAGAATGACTCGTGGAGGAGGAAATCACTGGGCATATCACAGATGTAGAAACAGGCGTCCGATGTTGCATAACTCACCAGCTGATGGCCTGTCCAACTCCACTATGTTCTTTGCTCCAGCCGGCACCAACACACCATCACACGTCCGCACACACCTCAGAGCCCTTCTGCTGGCCCTGCCCTGGTCCCCGCTTCTAACTCTCCCAGGCAGAACTATTACTATTCCCACTTGACAGACAAGGAAACTGAGGCACGGGGAAGAAAGAAGCAAGTCACCTATAGCGCCACAGCTCACAAGTGGCAGGGCCAAGACCCCAGCCTGAGCAGAATCCAGACTCTAGGCATTCACGCTCACCCTTCTGTCTACAAAGCTCCCTTTCGGGAGCACCGAAAGCAAAGGAAACTCCCAGGTATCAAAGAGGAAGCTGGCATCGGACCTCAGAAGTGATACGGCATCCGGTAGGAGGAAACAGAACTCGAATCTCTCCAGCTGAGGCCCAAGCCACCGAGAAAAGACGCCACCCCAGGCCCGAGGCCTGAAGTGCCGCTCTGTTGGACCCACATGAGGCTTGTTGGTTTGTTTGCCTGTTCATTGAACCCGGTGTCAAGATTTAAACATGGAGATGTTACATATGAATCCAGATTTGGGACTTCTCTTCCATAACCAGACACCCCACATGGCAAGGGATCAGCTAGAGCTGGGCAGCGGCTGCCCCTGTGGACAGGACAAGCGGCCTCCAGTCGGCAGCTGGCCCGGCCCCTGTAAAGGTTAGTTATGTGCATCCCCCAGGGAAGGGCCGCCATCTCAAGAAATCAGCCAAGTCCGATGCTCCCATCCCCATCAGCTCTGGCTCCGAGGCCTAAAAGGGCCATTAGAACTCATCCAGTCTGCACCCCCTGTGCCCCCATTGATTCCCACACTATTTGTTCCCAGATCTGGCTGGGATTAAGCACTTGTGTGTGTGTGGTAAAATATACATAACAGAAAATGTACCATTTTAACCATTTGTAGGTATGCAATTCAGTGGCATTAAGCACATTCACATTCCTGTGCAACCGTCATGACCGTCCACCTCCAGAACTTCTTCATCATCCCAAATGGAAACTCTGTACCCATCAAACACCAGCTTCCACTCCCCTCTACCCCTGGCAACCACCTTTCTACTTTCTGTCTCTCTGATTTGACTACTCTAGGGACCTCACGAGTGACATCGTACAAGATGTGCCCTTTTGTGACTGGCTGATTTCACTTAGCATGATGCCTTCAAGGTACATCCATGTTGTAGCATGTGTCAGATTTCACTCCATTTTAAGGCTGAATAATACTCCGTCGTGTGTATACCACACATTTTGTTTACTCATTTGTCTGTTGATGGATACTTGGGTGGTTTCCACCTTTTGGCTATCGTGAATACTGCTGCTCTGAATATCTGAGTCCCTGCTTTCAATTGTTTTGGGTATATGCCTAGGAGCAGAATTGCTGGATCATATGGTAATTCTACGTTTGTTTTTTTTGAGGAACTGGTGAAGCCCTCTTGACAATACAGACTCCCAGGCTGCACCCCATCAGCCTGAGCCCCAACTCTCTGTGATCGGAACCCAGGAGTCGGGCTACGTAAAAGGCTCCCCAGGCGATTCTTAGGTAGCCAGTCTATGGCAACAGGAGTCTATTTAAGAAACACACACACACACACACACACACACACACACACACACATTTTTATAGATTAATTTATCCATTAAGAAAATTAACACCAAAAACGTTAAAAATAAAGAAAATTAACAAAATTCATTAATTCATTAAACCAATATGTGTAGAGCATCTAGTAAATGCCGAGCACTATGCAGGTGCTGGGGACATGGGGACGGGCAAGACAGATGGGGTGTCACCCTCTTGGGGCTTCCTTTTTTGGGTGCCCGATCTAGTAAGGAAGACAAACATCAAAGGCTTGATTTTAGTGGTTCTCAACCCCTGGGCAAGTTGTCCTCCAGGGGACATTCGGCAGTGTCTAGAGATATTTGGAGTTGTCACAACTGGATGAGGGTGCTACCAGCATCTAGCAGGCAGAGGCCAGAGATACAGTGAAACCTTGTACAATGAGCAGGACAGCACCCCACAGCAGAGAACAATGTGCTCAAAGTGTCAACAGTGCTGAAATGGAGAAATGTTGCTTTATTTAATGACCATTATGACCAACGCTCAGGAGACGTGCGAGGTTTGGGAGAGACTCGCTAGTAATGGGGCAACGGTGGTGGTAGTAGGGAGATGGCAAAGGTGAGTCAAGGCTGGAGGATGTGACACAGAGGCTGGAGTTATGAAGGGCTGGTGGGTACCACACGGCCACCTGGGGCTTCCTTGTCCTCCTCCTCACCTCCTCATCCCCCAGAACAGGGCAGGGACTATGGCAGGCAAAGTAATGCTTCCCCAAAGTATCCCTTAATCCCTGGCACCTGTGAATATGTTAGGTTATGTGGCAAAGGGAATTAAGGTTGCAGATTGAATTAAGGATAATGACAGGGACATTATCCTGGATGATATGGGTGGACCCGATGTAACCAGAGTCCTTAATTGTGGAAGCAAAGGCGGGAGAGTCAGCTCAGAGTGATGTGATGTGAGAGAGACTAGACCAGCTGTTGCTGGCTTTGAAGAAGGAAGGGGCCACAAGCCAAGGAATGCAGGCGACCGCTAGAAGCTAGACAAGGCAAGAACACAGGTTCTCCCCTAGAGCCCCCGGAAAGGAAAGAGCCCTGCCAACACCCTAGTTTTAACCCAGTGAGACCCAGGTCAGACTTCTGGCCTCCAGAATTGACCCCTCTGCCTGTTGAAGCCCTGCTCTTTCTTCAAGCCCCCAACCTTATGCCCCTTCCAGGGCTGCCCTTGAGAGGCAGATCCCTTGTCTGCCCACAACCCTCTCCCAGCTCAGCCCAGACCTGCTCCATATCCTTCCAGAGGGTGGGGCAGCTAACACAACTGGCCTGGACAATTGCAAGCTTTTGTTAAGTTATGCTGACTGACTGGTTAAGTGAATATTTGCTTAGCACTGAACTAGATGCTACACGCTTGGTCCTCAATAGGCAGTTACTAGCCCCATTTCACAGATGAGAAACCTGAGGCTCAGGGAGAGGAATTAATGGGGCCAATGAATGAACCACACATGCAAACAGGAGCATGTATCTTCTCCAACTCACACTGACTGGCAGCCACTTTCTGTCTTGAGCATCCTTGGGCTTTATTTTCTTTACCAACCAACCTACTGTTGCTCACAGTTTACCTTCCACATGCTAAAAACGAGATGGCCAGGAGGACAGAGTGCCTACCTTCGTGGACATCCAGCTCATTCCATGCTTAAAAGAGCAGAGCTGAGTGAGACCACTGGGCGCGTGGCTAGGCAGGTGGGGGGCTGCATGGAGGAAGGGGAACCCAGCCAGGGAGGGGATGCTGGCAACACAGGCCGGGAGCCAGACAGGAGGGCTCCTATCAGAGGTGAGAAGAGACCAAGATGCCGGGCTTGTGGACGTGGGCTGAACTCCACCCACTCATGGCTCTGGGGAAGGCACCAAAGGACCAGGGCAGCAGGTGTCTCTCCTGGGTGGGCAAGAGTCCAAGCAACACCTGGAGAAAGGTGGGCGACAGGAAGATGCAGCCTCCAGAGAGGAAGTTGCTTACCAAATCACTTCTGCTTTCTCCAGCCCCCAGGGTCTCCCTTGGCTGCCAGCAATGGCCTCCTGCAGGTACACCCCAGATGGGCCCAGGGAAGTGTGATAAGGGGGTGGCAGGGCAGGAGGAGGGAGAGTGGCCAGCAGGAGGGCAAGTCCTAGCGGGGATGGAGCGCAGGACTTGGGAAAAAAGCAAAGTAATAAAGAGCTACTGTGTCTTAAGCACGGGCCAAGTGCTCATAACAGGGTGAGCTACTGAGAAACTAACTGGCATTTCTTTTGCTCCTGTGGATGCGCCCAGGGAAGAATGAAGAGATCATGCCAAAAAACTGCCAGGAGAAAAGTGTCACTGTGCGGGAAGAAACTGGCTGTTATTCTTGTTGCTTTTACTGTTTTCCAGGGAGGTGTTCGTGCTTTAAAGGCTGAGGACTGAAATGAGAACAAGGGGGAGACAGTATGGTGGGGAGGCCTGTGCCCCTGCTGGATCCCAGTGACGAGGGGCTCTGAGCTGTGAGGGACCCAGGACCAGCCTGACACAGGGGAGTGGAAATGCACAGAGACCTCTCCTCCAAAGGACACTGACAAAATCGGCAACAGCAGTGACCCTGCTGGTGTGAGGTCTTATCTGCTGGATTCCTTTGAGCCCTGGGGCTTCTCGTGCCATCCATGGAAGGGAGTGGGACAGACCTTTGCAAAACAATTGACCTTGAACTTCTCATCAATCTTACAGTATATTTGACTTGGAAGTTAGAGAAATGTGGCATTTCCTGTACCACCAGAGTCAGGGAGCTGTTTGTTAAGACACCCTCTCATTTAATCCTCACATCAACCACACAAGGTAGGTCCTCTTACTGGACCCATTTGACAGGTGAGGAAATAAGAGTCTCAGAAAGGCAAGAACCTTGCCTCAAATCACTCAAGTGGTTTGTGTCACACACCCAGGCATCCTGACTCCTAGTCTAATGTTCTCTTCCTCCCTGGTCACAGAAAGGTTCCTTGGGGGAAGCTGAGAAAGACTCTCTGCATTTGTTGGAAAGACCTTCCTTCACACTCTTGAATCAGTGGTTCCCAATGTGGTCGTTGGACCAGTTGCACCAACATCACTGGGGAATTTGTCAGAAATGCAAAATCTTGGGCCCCACCTTAGATCTACTGAGTCAGAAAGTCTGGGAGGGGGCCCAGTTGTCTGTTTTGATGAGCCTTCCAGGTTGATTCTGATGCACAGTCAAGTTTGAGAAAGCCCTTGAGCATCACGTGGGAAATGGGACGACGATGGGACCACTCTTTCTGGAAATTTCTCTCTCTGACTTATTTCTGCCCTGCCTACTTCTTTTTTAGATCTGAAAAAATTCACAGCAGTTTGGACCAATTCGGTGATCCTGGGGTCTGACTCTGACAAGAACCCCGGTCCCTGTCCCCTGCCTGGCGTGAGCATTCTTCTCACACAACGCCCATAAAACCACTTACCCGGCCACTCGCCAGGGTAGGAAGGCAAACTGGATGCGGACCCAACTGTTTCCAGAAATCCAGAGGGAGACACTGGAGAGAAGCTCACCAGTGGCCATGGGGGAACAGGTTGGTGAGATGGCCTCAGGGGCCCACCACACCCGGCACCAGGCCCAGGTCTGGCTCCCTACGGAGCTACGGAGCTACGGAGCGGGCAGGACCCACCTCAAACCCCGCCCAAATCATCAGTGCACACACCCTATACTTCCTGGGTACCTCTTCCCATTCTGACCTCTTCCCTTTGGACCTTTATTGTTCTCTGGAACCCAGAGAGAAGAGCATCATCCCTGGAGATAGGCACACTGGGATCCGGAGAGGACCTGATGCGTTTTGTGGGCCCTGAGGAAGTGGAAGCCGGTCTTCCCATGGGCCACATCCTCCAGGACAGACTTGTCAACTCACATTGGAAAACTGTGTTGGTGAGTGCGGTTCTAACCAAGGTGAGCAGGAAGAGAGAATCATTTAAGCTGACCCACAAAGACAGGGATTATTACCAGGGTCACTGGAGCCTCTAGGAATCCAAGGAGAGGCAGCCAAGAGCAGCTGGGTTTGTGGGAACAGGAAGGCTGTGGAGACACGGAGAACCTGGGGCTGGGGTGTCTCTGCCTCTCACTCTGCCATGTGCCTCTCTGCAGACCACGCCAGGCTTACTCACCTCTTTGCATGGAACCCAATTGGCTGTTGTTGTATGACGAGGAAACTGACTTTGTCCCTGGTTCCTGGTAGGTGACCTCCCAGTCCTGGGAATTTTCTGAGTGATGGGGGTGTGGGTTTTATTCGTGGTGGGCCCCCGGAACCATACCCAAGCTCATGCTAAGGAGACAACTCAAGCTGGGGCTGGCCATGCCAGAATGACCAACCATGGGCTTAGAGAGTTGGGGCTTTGAGCCAAACGATGGTGCCCAAACTTCGGGGAGGGGAAGGGGGCTGGAGACTGGGTTCAAACACGTGGCTTATGATTCAATCAATCACGCCTAAGTAATGAAAAGTCCAATAAAAACTCTGGGCACTGGGCTTGGATGAACTTCCTGGTTGGTGATCATACACTGGTGCTGGGAGGGTGACGTGTCCCTAGCAGACCTTGCCCTATGCATCTCCCCCTTTCGCTGGTTCAGATTTGTATCCTTTCGCTCTAATACAATTGTAAATATAGCGCTCTCCTGAGCTCTGTGAGTCGTCCTGGTGAATCATCAAACCTGAGAGGGGTTGGGGGAATCCCCAAATTTGTAGCCAATTAGTCAGAAGTATGTGTGGCTTGGGAACTCTCAAACTGGTGGCTGTGGTCTGAAGTGAGGGTGGTCTTGTGGGGACTGTGCTTCCTCTGCGGAGTCTTTGCTCACTCAGGGTAGTCAGTCTCAGAATGGTGTTGCAGCCGGCAGGCCCCAAAGCCCCCTCCCTGCCCATCTGCCAGAATCCTGAGTCTAGAGTCCCAAGGAGCAAATCTGATTGGCCAACTCACCATTTCTCTCCAGGCACGCCACATGTCGTGGGCCAGCCTAGGCTCTGAAATTACCCAGTCAGCTCTGGCCCTTGTGGATGGGGCGAGACGGAGGGGCTGAGCGAGCTTTGCCCGTTCAGTGCAGAGGCCCCCAGGTGGTGCCAGATGTAACTAGAGGCAGCACAGGCGAAACCACAGAAACAGCTGCCCTCCCAAAACGGTTTAGGGCACTGCTGGTTAAAGGCACAAGGACACAGGATGGAGGGGGGCCCGGGCTCCAGGGGCCCCAGGATTCCCAGCAGGGCCTCTTCCTCCTGCCACCTCAGAGCCCCTCTCTCGGAATGGCTTGTGGGTCACCAAGCTTCCAGGAGGCTTGGAAAGGTCATGCTAATGCCAGGGACCAAATCTGTTAGAAATTCAAATTGTGTTGTAAAGCAGGTCTTTAGAATACACATCTTGGGGGGCTGGGGGGTGAGAACCATGAAAACTGGAGGAGCTGCTCTCAGCGCATTTGGATCAAGGTCTGGGAGGGTCTCAAGCATCCTGGTGACTGTACATGGGAAGGATGGCTCTCTGTGTTCCCAGACACAGAAGCTGATGACTCAGCCACTCCAGCCGGTCAAGTGGAAGGCACTGTGACAATTTTGCCTGTGACATCTGTGGAGCTAAAGAGTCTGTTCAATTCCTTTCTGACCAGGTGAGTTTTCAGGACTCAGTTTCCACAGCACTGCCAGCAGGGCGGGTTTTCCAGAAAATATCACCACGGGGAGGCCGTGGGTGTTCTCAAAGGCCACCGGCAATGCGGAGGAGGCCAGTTTTCCTGGTGGGGTAGGTGACCCCTGTGTCTGCTTGTTGCTATGCTCGCCCTCCCTGCCACCAATATTTCTGCCCATCCACCTGGGCTCTGTCCGCTTTGCCACTGCCAGAGTGGCACCGCAGCTGAAGCTGATGAGGAGGGTGTGTCGCGTCTCACTGGTTCAGAGTCTCTCTTCATACAGCCCCAAACAAGGCAAGATCCCAATTATAGGGCCATTCGGGACTGCGTCACTGAGTGACTCAAGCCTTTTCAAAAGGGACGTGACTCCAGCCAAATGTACTTGAGGTGACCTCAGCCTGCAGGGGACTTTCTTCAACCCAATGCACTTGGCAACCACCGTGAAAGGGAGACGGGCCCATCCCTCTGGCCTCAGTTGCCTCACCTGGGATGGGAGGGGGAGGGTGGTGCCAGGTCCTGGCAGCAGAACCCTTTTTTTCAAAGGAGTGTTTCTTTAAGATCGCATTAGTACAGATAAGAAGGGAGCTGATTGGGTGCGTGGGGCAAGGGGGATGGAGCTTGCAGACCCAGGGCCAGGGGCCACGTTCTATTTTTGTAGGTCTCACTTTCTAGAAATATCCAGTACTCACAGGGACTCTGCCTCAGAACACCCTCTTCTGTGACGTCTCCTGGACGCCCCCTGCATCTAGTTGACACCCCCCTCCATCGTCCCCTGTCCTCCACTCCTCCGTTACCCCACTGTCCCAAAGCGCTGGAGCTGGGAGGTCAGGATCTGGTGGCGCCGAGTGGAGACGCCCCCAGAACGACCCGCTCATGGAAATGTTTGGAAGAAAACACAACACGAGGGGCTGCCAAAGGCACCTCTGGCCCAGAATCTCCTGTGATGGGAACTGTGCCATTTATGCGGGGCAGCCGAGTCCACGGTTCCTCGGGGCAGGAAGCATCCGGTAGCCCTGGTGTCTTCAAGTGTGTCCAGCGCCTTCCTAGCTGGCATAGGACCCCAGGGGTGGGCAACAGAGGGAGGAGGGCAGGGCTCGGGACACAGAGCCTCTTCCCACCCAGAGGGGCTTGCCACCTTCACACCACCACCACCTGAATTCATCAGAATTCAGGATGAAGCCCTGAGCTCCAATCAAAAGGCTGACACTGGTGCAGGCGCAGCCAGGCCGGGGAACACCCTGCCCAAACTCAGCGAAGCAAGGGGGACGGGACAGGACCGGAGGCCTTTCCAGGGCCTGTCTACCCACCTGGGAGCTGAACTCTGCGGCTTAGTTGGGGCTTCCGTTGTTCACAGGGACCCCACCAGGAGGGAGGGCAAAAACCATGGTGGGCAAACAGAAGCAGTGCATTCCCACACCTCAGGCCTCGAGGCCGGCTGTAGCCTCCATGGGACCAGACATGGGGAGGCAAAGACACACAGGGATCCTGACCACGGCACGTTTTGTGGTGCCACAGCTGTCAGCTACAAGAACCTAAAACCTCCAGTATGTTCTTCAAAGGAAGCGTGGTACTGAAGCAGCGGGGTGGGGGGTGGTGGTGAGAAGCACAGGGTGTGTGCAGCCTGCGGGCAGGTCCCAGCGCCTCCAGGCCCCACCCTATGGCCACGCCGCAGCAGCAGTCAGGTTTCCAGGGCAGAAAAGCCTCAGCCACAACCAGAAGGATCCCACACCTCAATTAGGAAAACCCAAACCAACACCAGGCCTGGTAACTGGTTGCCATGGGGCTGGGGGGACGCGGCCCCTCCCCATCACACGGAGCCTGAGAGAGCGGAGGCCTCCGGTGTGGCTTTGCGGTGGGAGTGGGAGGGCAGAGGGGCCCGGGGACGGCCCCTCCCAGGAAACCCTTGCTGCCAAGGGCAGCACTAAGCCTGGGCCACCTTGACCAGAGGCTGCTGCCCTTGAGGGCTGGCTGCACTGTTTACCAGGGGTTCTCACGCCCACTGCCTCCGGGTCTCTTCACTGGAGTATGATAAGTGGGTATCACAGCATGTTATCTGAGCCCTGCCACACACATGGTCTTCCCCAAGTCACTCAGTGTTTTCTCTTGCAAAGGAAGATGCTGCTACCCAATCTGCACCGCTGCGATTGATAAGAGTTAGAGTCAAGTGTGCAAGTACCTAGCACAGAGTAGGGGCTCACTGAACGTAGCCATTATCAACACCATCACCACTGCCATCCCATCACCACCATTCCCACCCCCACCAACCTCACCATCAACATCACTGCCGCCCCCCATCGTCCCCACCACCACCACCATCCCCACCACCATCGCCGCTGCCAAGATCATCCCCACCACCACGATCATCCTCACCACCACCACCACCACCACCATCCCTACCAACACCACTACCACCATCATCATCACCCGTCACCACCACCACCATCACGACTTTTGTAAATGAGATAACTGAGGACACAGAGCTGGCGAGGGACAGACAGCAGGTCTAAAGCCCAGGTGTTAGGACTCCCAAGTTCAGTCATCTCTCCACCCTACCACTGCCCCCACCCAACACACACACACACACACACACACACACACACACACACTTCCCCATCAGCGTGATATCAGCCTCTGTCCTGACATTTACCAGAGGTGCCACAGGAAAGCCACGCAGGAGGGTTACAGGATTTGGTGGCCGTGACTTCTCTGACCTCACCTGCTTCTACTCCGTCCTTCACTCACTCCAGCCATCCTCTCCTCCTCTTGTTCCTCACATACCCCATGCACCTTCCCACCTGAGGACCTATGTATGCTCTACCTCAGGAGTCAGGAACTTTCTCTGTAAAGACCCAGGTGAAGTCCCTGAGTCACAGACAACAGAATACGTAAACAAATGAACATGCCTTTATTCCAATAGAACTTTATTACAGGGCTTCCCTGGTGGCGCAGTGGTTGAGAGTCCGCCTGCCGATGCAGGGGACACGGGTTCGTGCCCCGGTCCGGGAGGATCCCACGTGCCGCGGAGCGGCTGGGCCCGTGAGCCATGGCCGCTGGGCCTGTGCGTCCGGAGCCTGTGCTCCGCAGCGGGAGAGGCCACAACGGTGAGAGGCCCACGTACCGCAAAAAAACCCAAAAAACAAAACTTTATTACAAAAACAGACAGCAGGCTGTTGGCCCGGGGGTCACAGTTCACCTGAGTTCATCTGTTCTTGCTACTCCCTCTGCCCGGAGCCTTCCTCTTTCTCCCTGGGAGAAAACACCCCAAGTGTTAACACCTTCCCCTCCTTTAGCCTTTTGCACAAATATCACCTTCTCCATGAAGCTGACCCTGACCACCTTTTTTTCCCCAATACATAATTTTTCCCTAATAAATAAAATTAATTATTGATACTTTAAAGTGAACAATTCAGTGGCATTTAGGACATTCACGACGCTGTGCTACCACCACCGCTGCCTAGTTCCAGAGCATTTCCACGCCTCCAAGGCAACACCTGCTGCTCACCTGTTCTAACACTACAGGCTGTACCCACCCACTGCCTGCCTCTGCGGATCCCTCTACCCTTCTTTTACTTTGCAGGTTTAATTTCGACTGCACATATCACTTTGTAACATTCCACACGGCTTATTGCCTGTGTCCACCCCTCCTTCCATTAGAACGCAGGCTTCACAAGGGCAGGGATCTTTGTGTTGTTCCCTGCTGTCCCCCAAACACCCAGAACAGTGCTTGGCACATAGGAAATGCTCAATAACTCGTTGACAAGTAGGTTGATAAACAGATGGAGAGGCAGGACCACAAGGGAAGAGGTGGTTTCCAAATGAACTTTACTTTTTTATTTTTTATGTTTTGGCCGCACCACACGGCATGCAGGATCTTAGTGCCCCAACCAGGGATCGAACCCATGCCCCCTGCAGTGGAAGCTCGGAGTCTTAACCGCTGGACCGCCAGAGAAGTCCCCCAAATGGACTTTAAAACAATAAAACCACATCACACACCGTAGTCTTTCCCGAGCCTGCATTTTTTTCCCTGAAAATGGGAACACAACACCTTCTATGGGAGGGACAGGGCACACACCACCTCCCCAGCCCTTCCCCTCAGGTGTGTCTCCTCCCATCTTACCGTGTCAGTTATCCTGACCCTGGACCAAGAGTCCTTTCTCCTAGGGCAGCATGGAAAGAGAGGGGGCTCTATCAGACGGGCAGGGTTGGACTTCTGAGTCCTCTGTCTACCAGCTGAGTGACCACAGGACACCTTCCCAATCTCTCTGAGCCACAGTTTCCTAACAGGTGTAATAACCAAATGCCCTTTGTCAGGGTCAGATAGAGAGTGTGCTTAGCACAGCACCAGGCACCGGGTGGGTGCGAACACGATTTAAGCCGTCCTGCTCCCCATCTCGGCTGCCCAAGCATCCCCTGCCCGTGGCTTCCCCCGTTTCCCTCTCCTCCTCTCTGTCTCTTCACGAGTTGAGTGAACATTTCCTTCAGGAGAAAACAGATGCCCCTGTCCTCTTGCAAACACTAATGACCTTCTTTAAAATGTCCTTTCCAAGGAAAATCATTTTCCAAATGGACTTTCAGGCTTACTATGCTTTTGCCCACACTGGTTTTCACAGTTGAGAAAGTCTGGCCACAAAAATTAACTTTTCACTGCAAGAGTAATCCCCTTCTCTCAGCAAAGCCCAAATTTGGTCACTTTTGTCTTCACTATGTTTTCTCTAGGTTAAAGAAAAGAAAGTGTGGGGGGATTGGGGAGTGGGAGGGAGGTGAGCTGACCCCTGAGAAAAGCCACTGGCATTGAAAGTTGGCCCCTGCAGCACAATTATGGCTATTTTGTTAGAGAAATAAACAGGACTGTTTGCTCATGAAAAAATGCCTCAATTTTTCAGAAGATACTCATAAAAATACTTGCATTTCCCTGTGAGTAATAATTACTTCTGCTGTCCCCAGGATGTTTGCATCATCTACTTAGAAGAAGCTGAACAGACTCTTTAGAAATCCTTCCCAATCAAATCCACCTAGCGACCTGGGTATGTTATGATGTAGCTATGACTGTGCACACAGAAAGGCTGGGAATCTGAGGTGTAAAGAGGCCAGGGTGAGCCAGGCCCCAGCCTGAGCGCTACAGCAACATAATTTCTGAGTCTCATGCTACCACAGCGAAGTGGATTTGTTTTGCAGATGTGGAAACAAGCCCAGAGAGGCCAAGTATCTGGCCCAGGGTCACACAGCCACTAAGTGGCTAAGCTGGAATTTGAACCTAAGAATGCCTGGTTCTTAATTCCTGGTCCTCGAGGCTGACATGGGATTAGTTCAAGGGACAGATGAGAACTAGGCCCTGAGAAAGTTCCCCCCAAGTCTGAGGCTATGGAAGCCCCAAACCAGCACAGCACAGCAGCACCTATAGACAGAAGTTTCCATTGCAGAGGCGAAGTCTCCCAAACTGGAGTCCAGAAGAGAGTTCTTGATTCCCACGTACCTTCCCCCAAGCATGCGCTTCTACCTCTCAGTAAATGGCACCACCGTTCACCCAGTCACTTAGGCCAAAAGCCTAGTGTCATCCCTGATCTCACCCTCTTCATGGTCCCTGTGGTAAACAGCCTCCATGATGGCCCAGTGATTCTTGCCTCCTGGGATTCACAGCCTGTGCAGTCCCCTCCCACACTGAACCTGTGTAACCAAAGGGATGTGGTGGAAATGACAGTATGACTCCAAGGCTAGGTCGTGAAAGTCACTGTGGCCTCTGCCCTGCCCTCTCTTGGATCACTTGCTCTGAGGACACCTATGGAGAGGCCCACGTGGGCAAGAGCAGAGACCTCCGGGAAGCAGCCGGCACTGATTTGCCAGCCATGTGCAGGAGCCACCCTGGAAGCGGGCCTTCGGCCCCAGTCAAGCCTTCAGGTGACGGCAGCTCCGGCTAACATCGTGACTGCAACCTGAGACCGTAAGCCAGCACCACCCAGCTAAGCCACTCCCCAATTCCTGACTCACAAAAACCATGAGTTAACAAATGTTGATTGTTGTTCTAAGCTGCTAAGTAACCTCTTACACAGCAACAACTAACTAACAGTCTTTCACCTGCAACCATCCATCAAGTCCTAAAGGTTCTCTTTCCAAATGACATTTTCACTCTGCCATCTCCCTGCCCCTCCAAAGTGGGCCACCGCCCTGGTCCAGGCCACCATCACATTTCACAGGATGGCTGCAGCAGCCTCCTGCCTGGCCTCCCTGCCTCCATCTGGTTCCCGTCCAATGCACTGTCCATCTTGCAGCCTGTGTCATTCTACAAAAGCAAACCACTTCCAGTCTCTCCAACAGCTCCCCATGGTCCTTGGGATGAAACCTGAACGCTTCGCCGTGACCTACAAGGCCTGCAGGCTGAAGCCCACCTGCCTCCCCACCCTACCTCATCTCCTGGTTCACTCCGTGCCAGTCGCATTGGGCTGCCTTTGGTTTCCCAAATACACCAGTTCCTCCCCTCCCCCCCGACTCCGAGTCCGTGTGCCCAGCTGTTTCTTCTGCCTGAAACACACTCCCCATGACTCCTTCTTTGGTTTCCAGCTGAGAGATCACCCCCTCCGAGAGGCCTTCGCTGATTCCCTTGTCTAGCAGATACTCCCCATCATGTCTTGTTTATTCTCCTTATAAACTGTAATGACCTTAAATTATTTTATTCATTTATCTTTTAAGCTTGCTTATTGTCACCCACCCACCCCACCCATTAGAAGGTTACTCCTCAAAAGCTGGCATCATGACTATACCTAGTGCCTGGCACCAAGCAGGTACACAATAAAATGTTCTTAAATGAATGAGTGAATGACTCCCCTGTCTTAATGTGACCCCAGGAAAAATCCCTATCATTGCAGAGCTTGGAATTCCCAACAAGGAAACTATTAACTAACTTCCTGTGTGACCCTGGGGAGTCCCTTCCCCTCTCTGGGCCTCAGTTTCTTCAGATGAGGAGTTGGGCCCATGAGCTCTCAGGGCCCATGGGTCCTTGCAATGAACCCAAGAGCAGTTAAGCCACACTCTGGGAAAGGTAAAAAGAATCCCATTTTTTGTGCTACTGGACTGGACCAGAGGGCCTCACCTTGGGTTCTACAGAGTCGGCACATTGTCCTGAAAGATCAGCTCAAAATAGCATCTCTACAGAAAGAACTGCTTTCTCTAAGGACTGTCTAAATTCCTGACCCAGTAAAGCCCACAGGCGACTTCTACCATGCGCACAGGTACCTGAGGATGAACCAGAGCACCTGTGTTCTCTGCAGGGACCTGGGGAGAAGCCCACCACTCGCCGCCACAGACCTGGGCCCTGACCTTGCTTGTTCAGCCCACAAAGACGTGCTGGGCATCTGGTGCAGCCCCCACTGCAGGCGATCACTCACAGAGGATCAAGGACGGTGCCTGGAGAGATGGAGCGTCCAGCTGGGGACTCACAGAGGCAGAGTCTAGCCTGGGGTCCCATGACCCTTTCCCTCCGTACCTTCCCCTTCTAATTCCCATTACACAGCAGAGAAAATGGGAACAAGGCGGGTGGCCTTACAAAGTCTTTGTCTAAAATGCTTCTTAAGTTGTGAAATGGCCAAGGAGAGCTCTATTTGGCAGATTCGATTTCTACCCCTAGGAATTCAGAATCAAACTTGAATACAGAAAGGAGAGCTAGCTGCAAGTGAATAGGACATGGTTGTTTTAATTTCCTGTTGATTCTATAACAAAGTACCACATATTTAGTGGCTTAAAATAACATGAATTTATTACCTTACAGTTCTGGAAGTCAGAAGTCCGAAATCAGATTCACTGGGCTAAAAGCAAGGTGCTGGCAGGGCTGATTCCTTCTGGAGATTCTTGGGAAGAATCTGCTCCCATGCCTTTTCCGGCTCCTAGAGGCTGCCCGCATTCCTTGGCTCGGGGTCCCTCCCTCCATCTTCAAAGCCAGCCACCACTGGTTGCGTCTTTCTCAAGCTGCATCACTCTGACCTCCTTTTCTGTAGTCAAATCTTCCTCTGCCTCCTCCCTCTTACAAGGACCCCTGTGATTACATCGGGCCCACCAGGATAATCCAGGCAAACCTCCCCACCTCAAGATCCTTTAATTAGTGTAATTAAGCCAAAAAATCCCTTTACCGGGTAGGTAACATATTCACAAGTTGCAGGGATTTGGATGTTGACATCTTTGGGGGCCCTTATTCAGTTTGCCACGGTGGTGATTAAGATGACACGTTCCAGGGTCAGACTGCCTGGGTTCACATCCCAGCTGTGTCCTTTATTAGCTGTGTGACTGACTCTGGGCAAGTACTCAACCTCTCAGCTTCAACTGACTCTTTTCTGACCTCACAAACACAGGAGTCATGAGTTGATGCATGTAAAGCATTGAGCACAGTGAAGAAAGCTCAGTGAGAAAGGGCTGTAATTATTCCCTCCTCTCCACCAGACTCAGAACTAATGGATGCCAGATCTGGGAGGGGCCTTGGTGATCACACAGCCCTGCCCCTCAATGAAGAGCTGGGGATACAGAGGCCCAGAGAGAAGTGAGTCATGCAGGGCACACAGCATTTCCTCAGGCAAAGCCCCAATACCCTCTAACAACCACCTGGCACAGACTAGCCAGAAGAAGGGTCCAGCAGGACGGAGGCCATGGCGCCCCCGCACCCAGCACACTGCCCTGCACCCAGTAGATGCTGGCGGATGCTGCAGCCAGAGAGTCACACGGAAGGGGGAGGGAAGCGCTCCCTAGCAGAACGCCAGCAGGAAGCACCTGCAGGTGCAGTGCCCTGGCCAGAATCTCACACCCATGGTTCCCACCCTACCCACCAGCCTCAGGGACCAGGGTCAGACACAACGCATCTCCCCAGGAGAGGTCAGCAGGACTCATCTCAGCTAGGGACATCGAGCCCCATGTTCTGGGCCAAGGGAAAGCTCTGGACTGCAAACGTCAGCCGGGCCCCTTGCTTCCTTCCCGCTCGGCATGACCTCAGATTGGACACCTCCCCTCTTCAGGCCTCTGTTTCCGCATCAGAAAAGAGAGGTCCTGGACCAGACTAGTGATCCTCAATCTGCAATCCCTGCTTCCATGGATTTCAGAGAGTTCTAGAAGAGCCATCCATGGACATAAAGCTGAAGCACATGCCCAGCTTGCTCGCCCAGATGTCCGAGTTCATCAGTGTGTGCAGTTCAGACTAAACGGACGTGTTTGGAGGTGTCTGCAACCAACAAAATGGGGAAAACAGTGACTCACCTCACACAGATGCCCTGGTTAGCAGGCAAGTTCCTCCACAAAAGGAGAGAAGAGTCACCAAGGGCCCTTGGCAGAGGCTCAGCTAGGCTCTGCTGCATCCAACCAAAGAAGGCTGACTCACCCCAAAGGTTTCCCCTCCCACTAACCTAGCTTACGCAGGCACTGCCCCTGATGGTCCAATTTCCCCCACCATCATACTGTCTTCCAGCTGACACCCAGGACTCCCAGAATGTCTTTCCAAGCACCTTTCCCTTGGTCTCAGGGGCAGCTGAAAGCAGACTTTCAAACAGAGAGGTAATGGGGTGGCCTCCAGGGCAAAAGCCAGGCCTTCACTTGCTTCCTCACTGGGGAAGAGTTCCTGCCTCAGGGCCTTTGCACATGTCATTCTCCCTGCCAGATACACACTTCCAGTATCTTTTTTTTTAATGAAATATTTCAAGCTTAAAGAGAATAAAAAAATTTTAAACAGATATCCACAGGTTTTGTGAAAATAATTCATTCACCCACTCTTTGTTGAGAGACGTGGGTTATTTCCAGATTTTTACCATCACACATAATGCTGCTCTGAGTGCCCTGACACACGTCACCCCCACTTCCCCAGACAAGCGTTCAGGTCTCAGCGTCACATCATTACCTGAACTCCTTCCCCATCAATCCAAGAGTTATGTCTCCATGTTTCTCTCTCACTGCTCCCCAGTCCATCCTTCAAAGACTTATAATTTATGGCTTTATTAGGTCCCATCCGAGGCCATGTCGCTTTTGCTTACCAGCACTCAGGGACTAGGACACGCTTCCAGGCCCACAGCAGACCTCAGTTAGTGTCTGCAGATGAGTGAGGGAACGAATGAATGAGAGAGCAGAGGCATCGCCCCAGAAGCAGGCTGTGCTGTGCTCCTTTCTACCCGGGACTCTGAGAGGTGACCCTGGCACATCTTCTGCCTGCCCCTTGCTCTGCCCTCAAAGGGATGGGAAGGGGCCAAGAATCCCCTGGGGACCTTGGGTTCCTGAAGCTTCTGAGAGCCCTGAGCCCTGAAGCAGGGAGCCCTGGGAGCTGGAGGGTCAGAGGCTCTAGGCCAGGCCCTCAGTGCCAAGCTCAACATGAGGTTCAGGAGACCTTCACCTGGGCTTTCCCAGGGCTCCTCGCAGCCAGGCACCTGGTCCTGCTCCACCTCGGCAGGTCTGGGGAACACACTTCCATGGCCATGCCCAGTTGTGGGAGGCAGCTGCTCTGGGAACCCTGATAGCTGGGCCAGGGGCCGCACCTCATTCCTGGCCTCCCTGTGCAGCTGAAACAGACCAGCCCCCACCTGCTGGCCACACCTGACCTTGGGTCAGGCCAAGGAGCAGGGCTGGGCAATGCACCTTCACTTGCTATCAATCACTTAGGATCTCTGTTTCCAAAGCTTCAAGAGGAAGTGCTGGGAATAGAAAACTGGGTTGCGGTCAAGGAAACAGTAATAATAACCCCCCGTGAGCTGCTGTTACTGAGCAGCACCCTCTATAGGCTGACCTCTCTCAATCCTCCCCCTCCACTCAGTGAGGAAGGTCCAGCTGTGACAGATGAGGAAACTGAGGAATGGTGAAGCATTCTCCTCTTGCTTCGGGAGGTGCCGGGGCCTTAACCAAGCAGGCTTAGGGACCAGCCAGTGAAACAGACTGGAGACAGAGAGACAGACAGACCATGACACTGTGAATGGTGATATTCTACAAAGACAAGCAGCACAAGCCTCCCTGCCAGTCCATCCCGGCCCCTTCTGCTGCAGATTTCTGGGCGCTCTGTCCGAAGTCCACCCTCCAAGCACCCAGGGCTGACCCACATTCAGCTCCTGGCTGCCCACCTCTTTTCAGGTGTGTGGCCTTTGATGAGTTGCTTCCCTTCCCAGCCTCCATTTTCTTCTCTGTGAAATGGGCCACTGCTCGCTGGATTGGGAGGAACAGCTGAGGAAATGCATGGGAAGCATTCAGCACCGCATGAATCCTGGTAGCTTCCCAGGTGGCCAAGGGAGTGAGGGTGGGGGGCTCGGAAACTCCCTCCTGGTCCTGAACCTGCCCCACCCCATTCAAGGGACGGACACCGAACCCTGGGGATGGGGGTGAAAGGAGTAACCAACACACACACACACACACACACACACACACACACACACACACACACACACACCCTGGCCTTGTTCTGAACACAGAGGCTACTGAAAGGCACTGGTGCACCCCAGCACCACAGAGGGTGCAGGCCATGACTGCCTGGTGGAGAGCACCCCAGGGCCCCGGAGTCGGGGTGACAATCACGGCCTGCCCCCTGCTCCCTGAGCTCCCTGCCCTGGGGCTCAGGGGTCCTGAGAGGAAGCCTGCCTGCCTTCCTTTCTCCATCCTTCTGACATTTCTGCTTCCTCGGGACACAGTGATTTTCTGGACACAGTGATTTTCTTTTTCTTTTATTTCCCTCTCCTCCAACTCAGCCTCACGGCCTGTATCCTGAGTCCCAGGAGCAGGGCCCAGTCGTGGCCTGGCCCCAAACCCCCAAATCAGAGCCGCCTCCTAGAGAGGTGGAGGGAGCAGAAACACCCGGGGCCCCATACACAAGGCACTGCCGTCTCCTCCGGCTAATTCTGACCGTGAGGGTTCACTCAGCATCCCCATTTCAGAGGTGAGGAGACTGAGACTCACAGCCCGGCACTGGTAACACCGGATTCCAGCCCAGGTCTCTTGGCCTTTCAAAGACAAATACCTCAGCCGAGGCCAGCGCCGTCCAAGAGGAATAGAACATGGGCCACACAGGCAAACTCAGACTATCTGGCAGCCACATCAAAAGAGGGAAAAGAAATGAGTGAAATTAACTTCAATAACATTTCATATTTAACTCAATATATCAAATATCAATTCAACACATAATCAGTATAAAAAATTATTAATGAGACATTTCACTTTTTTTGGTCATACTTAGTCTTTGAAATACTATATACACTTACAGCACAACTCAGTTCAGACTGGCCACATTTCAGGGGCTCCATGGCCACATGTGGCGAGTGGCTACCAGCTTGGACAGCGCAGGTCTAGAGCAACAGAGAAGCACTGAAGACCAGGGGCAACCCATTCATTCATTCATTCATTCATTCATTCATTCACTCAACCTACCAACCAACATTTACTGCGTGCTTACAGTGGGCCAGGCGGGGGGCTAGGGGTAAGGACACAATTTGAATGAGGAGGAATCAAGCCGTACCCCCACGGGTTTACACTGGGGAGCAGGCAGACATGGAGAAGGGAAGCCAGCCAGGGCAAGCCACACCCCACTGGCTCAGTCCCCAGAGTCCCAGGCCCTGTGCCCATGAGGACACACACAGATGGTCACCTGCCAGGCCAGGGCATCTGAAGTGAGGTTTGGGAAATGTGGGCACATCACACCCTTTTCTTCTGGACATCAGAGTAACAGCCCCTCCCGCTCCCTGCTAAAGAAAACTTGGCACAATAATGTCCTGGCATGACTTCCACCCTCAGACCCCGAGGGAGCCCTTCGGATTCGTCCAAACCTGATGGAGGAGCTTCGCTCCCCACCCACTGGCAGGGCGGGCCAGGCGGCGGCAGATCAAGTGCACGCGGGTCAGGTGTGCCCCTGCAGGTGCCGGGGCGGAGGCGGGCGGGGCCCAGGCAGCCCCTGCCCGGGCCCAAGGCTGCTCTGCCTGCAGCTCCCACCTGGCCTGAGCCCCGGCAGAGAGCCCTCTTGGGAAGCAAGGGGAGGAAAGAGAAAGGGAGACGGTGGGGTGGGGGTGGGGGCTGCTCTTTCCGCAAACTCCCTGCGGTCCTTTCCCGCATGCGCGGAGGAGCAGGGGTTCTCCGTCCCCCGGGCCTAGACAGGGACGGGCACAGAGCGGGCCCTCGGTACACAACTGGCGAGGGGACGGCGTGGCTCACTGGCAACAGAGCTGGGTGCTGGTAAAGGACTTAATACCTGGAGTCAGGGGCCTGTTGGTGAGCTGGGCCACTCACTACCCGGGTGACCTTGGACCAAACACTCTGGGCCCCAATCTCTGTATCTACAAAATGGGGATAAGATCGCCTACTCTGCTGCTCAGGGTTGTGAGGAATACCTGAGAGAAATGCACGTACGGCTCTTGGCACACGGCAGGGCAAGCACGCAATCAACAGTAGCTCTCATTGTTGTCCTGAAGTTGCCGTCACCGGGGACCAAACACAGCCCCCTGGCCACATCAGCCAGGGCTGCCCAGGGCTGCCTCTCGGGCATTAAACCCTGAGTTTTCCAACTTCCCCAGACTCTGAGTAACATCACACCGTCCAGCCTTCTGGCTCCAGAAAGGCAGGTGGAGTCCACCCTTCCAGGCATGGTAATGGACGCCCGCAGGAGCCAGGCACTGCGTGGCACTTTCAGGTAAGCAAGGACTCCAGCTCTGCCAGGGAAGGGGACCGCAGACCATGCAACCCTAGGTGGTGAGTGGATCAGAGGAGGCCTGCCAGGTCCCAAACCCAGGAGACACCCAGGATTCTTCACTTTCGCTCCCCCACTTTATATTCCACACTGGGTCCATCCCCAGATCTGTGGTTTCTACAGCAAAACACATGCCTGTCCCCTCCCTGTCTCCACAGCTGCCACCTTGGACCAGGCCAGCATCAGCTCTTGTCACTCGACTGGACCAGCCTCCTCCCTGCTCTCCCACCTCTGTTGTCACCTGCTTCAAACCATCTCGGCCCAGCAGCCAGAGCTATACCAACCCAAATCCAGTCCTGGAACTCTCTCACATAAAGTCAGCTTGGAGTGATGTCCAAGGGCCTCGCACAGCTGGCCTCCACCACGCCCCAGGCCCGCACTCCCCTCCAGACAGCCTGACCTCCTCTAGTTCGCACGGAGACTTTCCAGTTGGTTCCCACCTCTGGGCCTTTGCTCCAGCTGTGTCCCCTGCCTGACCATCCCATGCGGGCCCCTTTCTGACACCTCTGAGTCACGGGAGCCCCGTGGCGGCTCCGTGGGCCCCGCTCTACAGTAACACTTCCACCCGCAGAGTCTGTCTCATTCTCTCATCTAATTCCCGCTTCATCTCACTGACTCCCAGTTCTCATCACCATCGGAAATTACTGCTGTTTACGTATTTATAGATTATTTCCATCTGACATGATCTTGTTTGCTTCCTGGTTTACTGTCGGGCCACCACCCCAACCTGAGGGCAGGGATGGCATGTGCCTTGGCCATTGCTGACCCGTGGAGTTCAGAAAAATGCCGGACACACAGCCCTCCATCAATGCATGTGACTGTCCTCCTACTCACTGAGCAACCTCGGGAGAGCCAGAGACCCCCCTCTGGGGAATGCCACCGACTCTGAGGGGTTGTAGAGGCAGGGGCCGGGGTGGGGGACAGGGAAGGAGGAGGCAGACGCTCTTGCCTCCTGAACCTTTGCCCCACTGACAGCGTCTACAAGCAGCGGTGGGGCAGGTGGGGCACTGTCACCCTGGGGACAGCGGATCCTCCAGAGACCCTTAGCAGGGGCCCCAGGGAACCCCCGGCCTCAGTGTGAAAGGAGCCCGACAGGCCCCGCCCCGTCCTCAGGCACCTGGCTCTCCAGCCTCTGCTCAAACACCTGGAGGGACCTGCTTTCTGGCCCTACGAAGTATTTACATTTTGATTAAGTCTGGTTTTAAACCGCCAGGTAGGTTGGCCTGAGGCCGATACACCCCAGCCAGTCCCGCTGTAATAACAGCACACTGGGGGGCAGGTAAGAAATGTGGGCCCAAGGGAGGACTTGCCCCTGCTCCCAGGGGCCTCCTAACCCCACTCTCTGTCCTAAGCTGCCTGCCAGAGACAGGGCACCACCGACTCTGTGAACAGAAGAGGTAAGCAGTCTGGGGAGCCCCGAAGTCCTGCCTGGGAAATAAACACGCAGGGCAAGGAATAGGGGCACCCTGACCAAGCTAGGCTGTGAGGAGAGTGGCCCTCAGGCTGCCCTGCCCCCAGCCGGGGCCTCCCTCCTGCCAGGTGGTGTCTCACCCAGGAAGCAGGAAGTGAGTCTATTCCTAAGTGGGGACTTGCACAAGTTACATTTTTATCCTGTTGGATGTACTCTGAGGACTCTAGCAACAACCAACCACTGTGAGACCTCAGGAGGCTGGAAGAGAGTCCAGTTATTTATTTACAACCTTCAAGTCTCCTTGAAAGTGTAATTCTGGAAGCAGCAAATGACACCCTAAAGGAATGTGGACTCCTGAATTCAAAATATCCACTGGGCAAGACATGCCACCACACCTACTCCCTGCCACCCCACCTGCAAAGGGAAAAGGTCTAGGCAACTAACGAATGCTTCAAAAAGGCGATTTCTTTCATTTCTGGCCCCTTTCATAGGAAATCAAGCTTCCTCGGCAGAAAGCAGGATTCTGCTTGTACCACCTGGAGCTGTAATGGCAAAAAGATTTTAAGCCTGTGAGCTTCAAACAGATGGAAGTGGCTGCCTGGAGTTCCAGGACTCAAGACAGGATTCAGGCTCGGTGGACAGGAGTGCAACAATTGATTAGCAATGTCTGCTACTGGCACGAGCAGGGGGAATAATGCTATACATGCTACATGTTTGCAGTTTAGGGCTTAGCCAAAAAGCAAAACCAGCAGTGGGAATTCAGAAAACCGGGGATCCAACGGGTAAGGAAACACAGTCAAAGTAACTCAAAAGGAGAGCCAGAAGCTTTCGAAGGACCATAGAGAGAGCCAGTGGTAATTTCTAGGGCAAAGGAACAAATCACTCCCAGAAGGATCCAGTCACTTCCTCAGCAGCTGTCATGCAGATGGGACATGTCCCAGAGCCACCCCCATCTGAGCTGTCAACCCACGATCTACTCCCAGCTCCTCAGCGTCAATCCCAGCCTTCTCACAAGGCAGAAGGGTGTTTGACCTCTAGGGTGCAGAAATAAATACCCAGAAGTTATGAACAGGGTTTGCTGCTTCCGTGGAGGGGGGTGGGGGTGGCGGGGGGGTGTCTCCCTGATGACAGGCATCCATTTAAAAACAAGGGGAAAGAAAGAGCTGGAGCACAGACTGTTCCATCACTAGGCTTCCCTCAGGCAGGGCTGTGCAGGAGTGGGGTTTACAGCAGCGGGGAAAAGCACAGGCCTACCTAGCGGAGCACCGTGGGCATTTTTTCAGGACAAAGCCTGCACCTCTGCCTGTATGTTTCGCCTGTATGTTTCTACCTCCACACGAGGCCAGAGGAAAAGGCTCCCAGCATGACTGCCTGAGGAACCTTCCCGGGAGGGCCAAACCCCACTGGGGGTTGCTAGCTGGGTTCCTGGTTTGAGAATCACAGCTAAGGAACGGCTTATAGGCGAGTAACCCAGATAATTACAGGGTTGGGAAGAGGGTGAGTTCAAGGAGGCCACCTCCCTCAGCCGGCCGTCCAAGGGTGACTTCCAGGGAATGCGAGTTATCTCCCAGAGGAGCAAAGGAGAGAGTGAGTGTCCATTTCTACAGAACAAAAGAAGATGCGGGAAGGAACTTCTGTTGCAGCACAGAGGATTGACGTGAAACTGGAGGGGAAAATTCCGGAACACGTTACACTAACTGGGAGGCGGAGGCTCAGTGCAGTGCTGTGGGGTCTGGGGTGTGGGGGTCCAGGGCAGAGCTCTCGGGGGACCCCCGGCCCACCTCTGCCGACCTGTGTGACCTCGCAGGCCGCCTCCCCTCCCTGACTCTGGGCTTCCTTCCCCATCAGGCGGGAGGAACGGTCCCCAGCCCGCATACCTCGCGGGGCTGCCGTGACCGTCAAATGTGTGTGGGAGATAGTGGAAGACCGTGCGAAGGAGCCGACTACAAGTGCCTGCAACCACGTGGCTGAACCTTGAACGCGGTGGTGAGTCAGAGAGGCCAGATGAAAAGAAGCAGGTAGCACGTGATTCCGCGCATCCAGAGTTCGAAGGTGGGCAAAACCAACCCCTGCTGTTAGCACCACCTTGGGGCAGGTGGACACTGGAGCGGGGTCCCAGAGGGCTTCTGGGGCGTTGGCTCTGCAATGCGTGCACTTTGCAAAATCCCATCCAGCGGGACGTTGATTGTTTCTGCCTTTTCTACGTGAACAGTACACCTCAATAAAAAGCTTACCCGCCCCCGCCAAAAATGTCTGGAAGTCTTTCGTAAACTTCTAGGTCACAGCATCAATATAAGGGAGAGTGCTCCAGAACACACATGCTATCCACCCCCTAGAAATGAAAGGCAGTTGAGACAATTTCCCAACGTCTCGGTTCACCCTGTGACTGGGCGGAAACTGAGGGAAGCTTGTCCTCTTTCCAGGCCAATGAGCTTCTAAATTGGGCCACTATGTAGGTGACAGTGGGGACAACTTCTGCCCTTGGCCAGCGGCACGCTGGCATCTTTCTCCAGACGGGATGGCCCCCACCCCTCCCTCTTCCCATCCCCACAATATACAGAACGCTGTGGCTCATCCTGTGGAAGCTAACACACTACTCTTCGAATAACCCAAACGTCAATTTTGCACCCTATAAAAGGGAATACTTATAGGCTCCTTCCTTGCAGGCTCCCTTCCTGTGCACCTCTCAATTTAAAAACACAGTTGCCAGGCTTCCCTGGTGGCGCAGTGGTTGAGAGTCCGCCTGCCGATGCAGGGAACACGGGTTCGTGCCCCGGTCCGGGAAGATCCCACATGCTGCGGAGCGGCTGGGCCCGTGAGCCATGGCCGCTGAGCCTGCGCGTCCGGAGCCTGTGCTCCGCAACGGGAGAGGCCACAACAGTGAGAGGCCTGCGTACCACAAAAAACAAACAAACAAACAAAAAACACAGTTGCCAACTCCTAGAAACTTGTGGTGCAGTGGCACCCAGGCTCAGCGGGTATGCATGTTTTTCCACTCTTCAGCAGCATTTTTCTTTAGGGAGAACACTTGATGCTTAAAGAAAAATCTTAGCAACTGAGCTTCTGCAAAGCTCGGTACCAATGGACCTCACGTTGCATCATGAGGATAAAGGGCTGCTCCCCCTTAGAACGTCTGCTTGAACGGGGGACTCGGCGGCACACCGGAAAGGGCTCTGTCACTAGCCACCATGAAACTGGAAGCGCCTTCAACCCACCCCTTCTCTTCTCCAATCCTCAATGATACACGACAGCTTGGCTAGACCAGTGGCTTTCAAACTGTTTCACTAGGACCCTGCAGGGTGCCCTGGGGACCTCCTCAGGAACCATGAGAGTGGAGCAATCTCATTTGAACAGGTTTCTAAGACATCTAAACAAGTTTGGAAACTACAGAATTAGATGAGCTTAAGGCTTCTTAAAGGAGAACAGGATTCTGTCTATCATGGTATGAAGGATACCCCCAAGATGGACATCTCTGTCAGAGATCTAATATTCATCTACTTAGCACATTGGTCAATAAACACCTACCATTCTGGGCACTGAAGATGAAAAAGGAGATGTGGCCTGCTCCCTGCACCCCAGGAGGCCCCAGGGTGGTAGGGGGTGGACAGGCCAGCCTTTAGAAGGTCAGACTGGAGCCGTGGAATGTCCTAACCGCAGGAGGCATGGGGACAGGCGCACAGGAGTCTGCCAGGAGAATCAGGGAAGGCTCCACCAAGGGCGTGTTTGAGCAAAGACTGGACTTTGCCAGGAGCGGGGAGTGTGCCAGAGGGTAAACGGTGTTCCTGGCAGCAGGAACAGCATGTGCAAAGGCACAGTAACAGGAAAGCAAGGCTGAACAGGTCAAAGCTGGAAACAGTGTGGGGCTGAACCACGGCAGGGGCAGTGGGTATGGGGTCCTGGAAGCACAACAAGAAGCTGATCTGACTGTTCTTTTTTTTTTTTTTTTTTTTTTTCTGTACGCGGGCCTCTCACTATTGTGGCCTCTCCCGTTGAGGAGCACAGGCTCCGGAGGCGCAGGCTCAGCGGCCATGCCTCACGGACCCAGCCTCTCTGCGGCATGTGGCATCTTCCCGGACCAGGGCATGAACCCGTGTCCCCTGCATCGGCAGGCGGACTCTCAACCACTGCGCCACCAGGGAAGCTCGATCTGACTGTTCTTGATAACAGGATCTGGGTACTTAGAGAGGGGAGTCTGGACAGGCTCCCATTTGTTGAGGCAAGAGGAGCATGTTTGGAGAGACCAAAAACCACAAGGCCCATTGGAAATGTGAAGTTTGCAGTGCCTGGGATGTCCAGACAGAGACAATGGTGTCAGAGAGAGATCTGGGCTGGAGGTGGAGAGTGATGTGGTCAGGGCGGGGGACAAGGAACAGGGCGTTCAGAAGCGTGTAAGAAACCCCAGCTCTCTGCTGCTTTCTGCTACATCCGATGCCTCTCACTAGGGTGTAAGCTCCCGGAAGCAGGACTTTGTCTGCCTTGTTTGGCACCTGGAATCGTACCTGGTACACAGGAGGAGCTCAGTAATCTTGATGAATGAGTAAGGGAACAAACGAGCAAACAGTACTGACCTCAGAGACCTGCACTGTGAGGACCGAACAAGACGTCACAGGTACAGTGCTAAGTGGAGCACATGCATGCAGTAAGTGCTCAGTAAATGTCAGCTGGGATTCGAACTTGGGTCTGTGCAATGTTCCCCCACCACCATACAGGCATCTCTCCCAGAGCCAGGCGCCCTTTTCTCCCCGCGGGAAGGGAGAGGAGTAAGTACAAATGCATCTTCTCAAACCCTGAAGCCCAAGTCCCGTCCCCTCCCCACCCCCGCCCTACAAAGTGAAGGGGAGGGTGAAGATACAGCTGCTTCCAGACCCCAGGGCATTAGCAGGTGATTGTCAAGCATCTGAAGAGGCAGTGCTCTTGCCACTACTAAACCATAATAGATGCATCTCACCCTCTCCAACCGAAGGTGTCTATTGCAGGTTTAACATAACAATAGAGTCTTGTTCCCACTCCCTGACTTGGGTACCACCCTGCAGAGGCGGTTAAGTGAGTGGGGGATAGGGCAGCACCTGCACCACCCCCTCCTGGCACTGACCGCTGCCACAGAGTCTAGGCACCACCCACTCCTCCCACCCACTGTATCACCAGGGGCAGGGAGGAGCCAGCACGGCCGAAGGAGGCCTGCCTTGTGCCTGGCACTGGGCAGGTCGACATAAACGGAACGGATCTGCTGTGTCACCCATCGTCCAGAGCCACTGGGGTGACAGCCTCGTGGGCGGCGCTCTGGGACGGTGAGGGGTGGACAGGCACAAAGCCACTTAACCGCACGGAGCATTTTCTGGGTAGCCTGCTGCTGCTCCACTGAAGGCAACCCCACACTGGAGCTTTACAACCCCCCCATGGGAGAGCAGCATCTGTCCGCTAAATAAAGAATACAGCAGCATGGCCAGAAGAAAGCGCACTGGGCCACAAGTCAGGAGCCTGGGTTCAGGCTGGATGTGCCTCTGTATGTCTCTCCGGGCCTCTATTTTCTCATCTGTTAAACGGGAGATAAAAAGACTTCCCCCGCCTTGGTTCACAAGTTGGCTGTAAGAGTCAAAGGAGAGTGTAAGCAAGCCCCACACGCGGCCTCTTGACCTTAAACTATTATACAGGTGATACCTAATTTCTCTAGCGCTTCAGTTTCTTTATCTATAAAACGCGACAGTTCTTGCTCATAGGCTGTCGGAAGTATGACGTGGGCTGATGCCCCCAGGCACTTGGTTCAGGGCCTGACCCAGACCTAGTGCTCAGTGTCACCAGGATTAAGTTATTAAAGGCACTTTGTAAAGTCAGTATGGTTGGAGAGCCCCACCCCGTCTTGGCTGGCAAAAGGCATCCTTAAGTTTGTGTACAGCTTCCAATGTACTTATTCCCTGAGGGTAAGAACTAAGTTTGGGGCTTATTTACTTTTTTTTTTAGAATTCTCTGGAAGACCCCCAAAATAGCCACCCGTCTAAGGCAGCAACCCAGAAACAATGAGCGGATGAGCACCGAGCAAAGGCACCAGGCAGCTGTGAAGGCTGACGAGCAGGTCCGAGGAGGCAGCTCCTTCCTGGCTCTGGCAGGCAGCTCTACACCCACCGGCGCCCCCGTGGTCACGCCCGCCACAGCAGATGCTGCTGGGTCCACCCATCCCTCCACAACGCCAACAAATGACCCCAAGAGGAGCCTGGGCTCAGACGCCTGCTTCTCCAAGGATACCAGGCTGAACCCCCTACCTCGGCGAGTAGCTAAAAGGGCAGCACAGATTTCACCGAGTTTCCTGCTGAATTGTGTTACTTTGGAAACCCAAGGAACCCTCCTTTGCCGCTGATGCCAGCTTCCAGAAAGTGGAAGAGAGTAAGCCACAAGAAACTTGAAGGTCATAGAGGAAGACACCCCCCCCCTGCCATAGGATCACCCCCAGCCCTCAATGCCCACCTGCCCACAGCCGGCTCCGGGGGCCTCCACCACATTGTTTCCAATGCCTAAGACCTCCCCCCACCCTAGATCCACCCCCAACCTAATGTCGATCACCCCTCAAGGGCCAACTCAAGGCTCACTCCTCGGCAAAGCTTCTCCTACTACTCGCCCCAGGACCGCCTCTGCTGTCCCTCTTGCTTTCCCCTGATCCTCCCCACTCTATCCTGGGTGCATTTACTGAATAAACAGGCTCCCATCTCTGACTGGTACTGCAGTGGGCTTGCCGCTGGGAACACAGGGATGACAGCCCCCTCCTTAGGGGAACCCGCAGGTCAGAAGACGAGACAGGCCAGGAAGCAGATGACTATGCCCAACACCAGTGACTACAGGACCCAAGTGAACAGAAGGCTGTGGAAGCACAAAAGGGGAAAACCAAGCCCAAGGACTCTAGCAGGTCCTCCAGAGGAGGGATGTTTCATCAGGCCCTGGAAGGACAAGTAGGTGCCCTCCAAGCAGAGGCGGGTGAGAGGGCATTCCAGGCAGAGAGGCTCCAGAGGGTCAGGGGTCCCTGGCAACGGCTGGATCATGGGGCCTAGGACAGGACGGGAGTCTGGGGAGAGAAGTTAGAGCCAGTCTGTGGGAGGAAAGCCACGATCAGATGCAAGTTTGAGAGTCATCATGATGTTGGCAAGACCAGGAGGTATTTCAGGGGCTACTGCAGAAGTCCAGGCAAGAGAAGGAATGAGTCTCTGAACCAGGGTAGTAGCGGTAGAGGTGACAGCAAAGGACGGAGGTGATGAGAAGGGACACAGGTGGAAAGGAGCAGGGCACAGAGGCATCTTCCAGAAGCCGCTCAGCACTTGGGGCTTCTTATGCTTCAACCTCCCCTGCCAAATAAGCAAGTGCTCCTTTTGAGCAGCCCCCAGCTTTTCTACTTTTCTTGAGCACAGAGCAGCTTCCCAATCGGTAAGTACTTGCTGAACCAAAAGTTTTAAATTCTAGAAGGATCCCTGAAATGTAGGTATCTGACATGCCTGACCCTGATCTGAGCAGAACAAAGAGCACGGTTGTACAAACTGGAAACAAGAGAACCATATCCCCAATCAGGCCAGAGACAGTTCAGCTGGAGCTTAATGAAACTGCCTCCAGGAAGTCCATCGACAAACCGCTGCGGGGTCGTGGGGAGACTCGGGCACGGGGGGCATCTGGTACAAAGACCAAGACACAGGGAAGACACTCTCTTCCGGGCCTCCACTCATCACTATCCGGGAGGCTGTGTGACCATGGCCAAGTCACCAGCCCTCTCTGGGCCTCAGATCCTACATCCACCAGGTGAAAATTCAGAGGCTACAGATATGCCCACAGGCTGCTGCCATCCTTGACCCCCACAGTGGGAGAAAGCCACAAGCAGAGCAGGCCCCGCCTCCCATCCTACCCCACACTCTGCCCAGAATACCAGCTCCTCAAAGCAAAGACATATTAAAGGACTTCCTGCTGTGGAGGGAGATGCTTGTTTACAGCCCTCAGTGGGTCCAGTCCTAGGTCTTCAGAAGGAGAGGAAAAGGTGCTCAGAAATCCTTGATCACAACAATGACCAAAATAGCTGCAGGCTCAGTTTTCAAAAGCCTCTCCGAATCTTTGAGTAGGGGCCACATACACGTGGTTCTGGGCAGAAAATAGCTCCAAGTAGCCTCCAGAGCACCAAAAACAAAAAAACACCTTACTCTCCCCATTCTTCAACCCCTTTTGTTAAATTAAAAAACGCTTTGAAAATGACAGTTCTGAAAAGAAAATAGGCTCCCTTACCATATTTTCTCATGCAGTTAAAAATACAAGTGTTTCAGGGGAAAACGTTTTGTTTGAGGTCAGAGGGGGGGGGGGGAAAGGCATGTTTTTTGAAATCTTGGAAAATAAACAGACTCAGCCCTCATCTGCAGGCTCTCTGGGAATGTGACCTGAAGTGCTGCTGGGGGTCGGAGAGCTGTTTAAAGGAAAGTTCAAGGGTACGCCGGAGGCCAGGGATTAGTAGCTTGGACACTGTGTCCCCCTCTCCAGATGACCAGCCTGCTAGCCAGTCGGGATATGAGTGTCCAGGAGATGAGACACTGCGTGAGCGGGTGAGAAGGCAGGGAAACAAGGGCGCCGCGGGAGGGTCCTCATCTGACCGGGCCAGGCTGTGGGGATGCACTGCAGGCGGGCAGGAGCAGTGACACCAGTGAGCGGTGGTAGAGTTGCTGTCTACTCAGGGGACAGGGTCACACCGGGTGCCCCCTCGGCCTGGCCCACCCACTCTCAGCAGCAGCTCAAGAAACCACAACAAAGCCAGCCCTGGGGAAGGCCAGGAAGCAGGGCTCGGAGGTGACTCATGCTTTCGATATGTACTTATTAAGCACCTATTATGTGCTTAGACCGAGCAACAGACACTGCGACTACCACTAGCAAGCCAGCCAAGGCCCTTGTCTGCACGGAGCTTACACTCGGGTGCTCAGAGCCCCCCCACTCTCTCCTCCTCATTCCCCACCCTGGCAAGCCCACATCAACAAGGATGGAGTGAGCCACGCCCCTGCCCTCAAGGCTTACAAACTCCTGGGGGGGATCTGCAGACAGTCAGGATGGGGAGAACAGACCCCGCACCCAGGGTGGCCAGCCAGAGAGATGTGCCCCCAAAGGAGCTGCACACCTCCCACGTCCCCAGCTCTGAGCTAACCCTGGGAGCAAGGGACACAGGCATAGGCTCCATTCCTACCTGTGAGGACCACCCAGCCCAGAAAGGCAGAACCGAAAGCCAAGGATTCAGAGGCACCCGGGAGCAGCAGGGGTCCGAGCAGAGCTTTGGACTCAGACAAGGCTCAGTTTGGATGTAAGGCTCACCGTTCACGAGCTGTGTCTACCTGGAGAGTCCCTTTGCCTCTCTGAACCTGAGTCCTCTCTGGTGATGTGGACATGACAGTGCCAACCTCCCAGTGACCAGCGTGCCACTGGCACCTGACCAAGTAGAAGCATCCTCCTATCTGGGCTTTAACAGAGGTGTGAACAGCAGTGTGGGTGATAGCAGAGGTGGCCATGGATTTTGCCAGAGAAAGTCCAAAACATTTTAAAAGATGAAATGTCATCTGAGCTAAGCCTGAGATTAGAATACAATCTCTACAAGAAAAAAAAGTAGAGAAGGCATTCGAAGCCCAGAGGAAACAGGCATCTTTTTTTTCCTGGGGGCCTTCTAATGACATTTCCTTGTCCTGAAATGAAAGATTTGCGATGAATTATTAATAACAGATGGATGGATGTAACTTTTCCTTCCCTCCTCCCTTCCTTCCCTCCCTCCCTCCTGATCGTCAACATAGATTTACTGAGCACGTACTACGTGCCATATACTGTTTTAGGTACAAGGGACAGATTAGTGAGCTAGACAGACGTGACATCTGGAGCTGACATTTGACCCTCACAACCACCCAGAGGTGGTTTGGCCAAGTTAAGAAGCTTGAATTACACATAGCAGCTTTGAGCAGAAACAGATCAAAGGAAGCCCAATCAGCCTTCACCCCCGACTCCCCCCGTCCCCACCTTTCCCAATGAAACCGCCACACGGGAATGGATGACCGTGTGCGTGGCGGGCTGAAATGAGCAGAGACAACAGACTTCCCGGCCCCCTCAAAACTCCGGTCAACCACTCCCCAGCTCCTCGTGTAAATAATCATTTAGACTCCAGAACAACCTTTTCCCTTCAAATTATATAGCAAGTTGAAAAGGAGAGTCCACAGAGGCCCGCAAACTCCTGAAAGAATTGATCTTGCCCTCGTGGCTTAAGGAAGGGTGAGGGGGCCACAGAGGCCCCAGGTGGGATTCCACACGGTCCACTGATTAGACGTTGCTGAAAAGCCAATCACTTGCTGCGGCAAGCATGTTAGGCCAAAACGCCTCATACACAAACACACTCTTTCTCCCAAGCGACGGGGCAGATTTTACTTCAAAGGACTTAAAGCACTTCGGGAACTCGATTAATGAAAGAAATTACTCGGTGAGCTCCAAATCGCCCTGATGAAATATTCAGAACTGTTGAAGCGGGCTGCAGGGCACAGGGGCCTCAGTATGCCACGCTCTCTATGTCTGAGTACACCTGAAATCTTTCAAAATGAAAAGTTTAAAAACTTCAGATGAAACAACAACACGATACCTAAAGGCTATAAGATAAAGAAAAATAAAATATCCGCAGTAGGGTTAATAAAAATAATAACCTCTGGATTTCTGCCGTGCTTGGCTCTGCGAACTGCTTCTGCGTGTACAGCATCTAACTTGAACTTGCAGGGAAAGTAGGGATTGTGAGACCCATTTCGCAGATGGGGAAACTGAGACAGCCTTGCCTGAGGGCTTCCCACCAAGATGCTGTAGGCAAGGTGAGAGCACTTGTCGCCTGGACTTCATGCCCAGCTCTGGCGCAGCCTTAGCGGCTCCCGGCCCCTCCCCTCCTGCCTCGGGGGATGTCGACTTATCGACCAGTTGTTGTTACTTTTTCTTCTTCTTCTTCTTCTTTGTTTTGGCCGCACCACTTGGCGTGCGGGAATCTTAGTTCCCTGACCAGGGATCGAACCCGTGCCCCCTGCATTGGAAGCGCGGAGCCTTAACCACTGGACCGCCAGGGAAGTCCCACTGTTATTTTTTTAATGTTAAAATATTTTGCCTGCCGTCACTCCTTTTCCCAGGCCACCCAGTCCTATTCCTGAATCACAGGGCAGGATTTTAAGAACTGTGCCATGGCCACCTTGTCTGGCGGGGAGACTGGCCACAGATTGCTCTGACGTCTGCCCTGAGCCAGGAATCGAGACGGGGGAGCCTGGCCCACGCAGCCCTCTTCTCCCACCAACCCTCCTCTCGCTACAGCTTAGGACCATCCAGGAAATGTTTTCAGTGACAGTCTTAACCCCTTTCATTCAAGACCCATTTAAGAAAACACTAGTGCATTACTGTCTCCCCTTCCATGTACACACCCTTCCCCACTCCCCGGGTCTGTAATTTCTAGTCTCCCTTGCTACAGGCCGCCTCCAAGCCCAAGGTGCCCTAAATGCGTCAGCCAGCGCCGACCCCATGATGTATGGGTCTGATGACTTCACTCTTGACACTGCACTGAAGACATCCTCTATTTGTAAACTCAGAACCTCTGTTACGTCTGAAACCTCGTAACCTTTCCTGAAGAACACATCGTACCTGTTCTGAGCTCCGGGAGTTTTGCAACTGCCTTTGGCCAAAAGCAACACAGCTCAGAGCCAGATCCCCACGCAGGCTTAGCAGGGCTTCCCCGCAGCTCAGGGCTGGAAGCGCAGGGTGTCTGCGCTCTGCACAACCCTGCCCACGCCCCGTCCCAGAATGTGGGTGAGATGCTCCATTCTCAGGGGCAGCCCCTAGTGGGATATCCCTTTACGAGGTGACAACTTTCACCCAGCATACACACCTGGGGAGAGACCCAGCGAGTGCTTTCTGGAACCCAAAACACATGCTCAGGCCTGCCATGCCCTCTCTATCTGTTATTCCCTTTGACCACTTCCTCATGCTTCCTCAGCTCCAAATGGCAACAAATCCCAATATTCATTCACTGACGAGCAGAGTGGTCCAGAGCAGCAACGCCCAACACAGAAACCACTGGACACGAATAGCTACTGAGCACTCGAGGTGTGGCCAACCCAAAGTGAGATGTTAAAATACACACTGGATTTTGAACACTCAGCATGAATTAAACCTGCAAAACATCTTAGTAATAATATTTATGTAGATGACATGTTAAAATTATAATATTTTGCTTATAGTGGATTAAATAAAATATATTATAAATGTAATTTCAGGTGTTTCTCTTTTGCTTTTTCTTTTCTTTTACTTTTTTTAATGGGATGACTAGAAATTTTCAGTTTCACAGGAGGCTCACATGAATTTCCTATTGGACAGCAGTGGCTCTGACCCACAACCTGAGTCCAAACCTCAGCTCCATTTACCAGTTATTTGACGTTGGGCATGTTTCTTTTCCCACCTGCATTCCAGCTTTCCCACCTTCACACAGGGGATAAAAGTACCTACTGCCCAGAGCTGGAGGAGGATTCGATGAAACCACATAGATTTGCAGTTACCATAATTCCTGGCATTCAATAAATGTCGGCTGCTATTATTCATTCAACAAAGATTTGCTGACCTCCTGACATGCCAGGCTCCATAGTAAGCCCTGGGGACAAAAAGAGGAACCTTGAAACATTCTCCAGCTGGAGGCATTCCCCCTCCCACCCCCCAGCCCCAAGTCAGGCCTTAAGGAATCAGGTTTACCTCTCAGCTTTGCTACTAACTGTGTGACCTTGAGTTATGTATGTTGCAAGGAGGGTGACTGACTCATGGTCCCATCTGCAGAGTGAGGGGTAGGATGTGCAGCTCAGACAGACACTTGATGACTCTGAGATCTCACGGAAACCACCAGCACAGGCGGCCACAGAGCAGGCCCGTCCCCAGAGGGCGGGCATAGAGCTTACTCCACCCCAGGAACAAGCCTCCCTGGGTAATAGCATTTGTGCCCCAGGCCCCACTGGCACTTGGCCAGGGAGCCCAGAGATGGGGCATTCCAGAAACCCGTAACTCACAGCCCCAGGAATGTGTGTGAGCGGCTCCCTCCCCCAGGCCCCACCCCATATCCTCATTTCCCAGCCTTGGAGAAGGACTTGCAGGGCCTGGGGTGGCAGTGGGAAAGTAGGGAGGAGGAGGGAGGTGGGGCTTGGCCTCACTTTCATAGAAGCTTCAGGATCAAATGTTGTATATCATTTTCAAATGAGACTAAGCTCAGCCCCAGGGAGAGGGGACACTTCTGTCTGATCCCAGCTCCACCCCACCTGCGGCGCACTATGAATCAGTATTTCTTCTATGTCCTCTATTACTTTGTACCTAGAGTTGCTGGCAGTTTTTGTTTTAAAAGCACCATCTTAGTAAAGGTAAATCGTTTTAAAGACCATAATGTTTGTAACCTTCTTGTGGAATTTAAAAATTCTGGGGGACTTCCCTGGTGGTACAGTGGTTAAGAATCCACCTGCCAATGCAGGGGACTCGGGTTTGAGCCCTGGTTCAGGAAGATCCCACATGCCGCAGAGCAACTAAGCCCGTGCACCACAACTACTGGGCCTGCGCTCTAGAGCCCGCGAGCCACAACTACTGAGCCCACGAGCCACAGCTACTGAAGCCTGCACGCCTAGAGCCTGTGCTCTGCAACGAGAGGCCACTGCAATGAGAAGCCCGCGCACCGCAACGAAGAGTAGCCCCCGCTCACCGCAACTAGAGAAAGCACGTGCGCAGCAACGAACACCCAACACAGCGAAAAATAAATAAATAAAAAAGAAATAAGAAAAAGCCAATTCTTTTTTTTTTTTTTTTTTGCGGTATGTGGGCCTCTCACTGTTGTGGCCTCTCCCGTTGCGGAGCACAGGCTCTGGACGCGCAGACTCAGCGGCCATGGCTCACGGGCCCAGCCGCTCCGCGGCATGTGGGATCTTCCCAGACCGGGGCACGAACCCGTGTCCCCTGCATCAGCAGGCGGACTCTCAACCACTGCGCCACCAGGGAAGCCCGAAAAAGCCAATTCTTTAAAAAAAAATTTTTTTTAATGAACTCGTAGCCTCAGAACGAAACAAAAAATCAGAAGCAGGCCAAGCCTCTTGCCACCTTTGAGAGGCCCTGAGATGCATCCACCTTTGCAGAAGGACCAGTCTCCATGGGCACCTGTGACTGTCCAGGCTTAGAGGAGGGATTGGACCCCGGTCAGCAGGCTGCTCATGCCCACCAGACCCTGCCAAGTGGAGTAACTGCAGGCTTCCCTGGCCCCACAGACCTGCCTTCTTAAAAGAACTTGCCTTGAAGATTAGACACTCAATCTTGTTTGCTCAGGAGACAGCAGCCCAACTGCTTCTAGAAAAGCCTCCCCAAAGCCTCCAGGGCCTCCACCAACGCTGGACCCTACCGACAACTCCCGGAGCACTTGTCTCTACTCCAGTTAGGTCTGGGCCCGACCACTGGACGTTGACAGCAGGAAGCTGTCCCAGACCCCAGGGCCAAACGTTCTGCTCCAGGTGAGAAACCTGGACCCCCCGAGGGCCTCAGTCCAGCCTCCCGGGGGTCTGTCCTACCCCACGACCCACATTTCTCCAGCAGCCTCCGTGCCCAGGCCCTGGTCGAAGGAGCTGCGGACACAGAGGCATGAGACTGGCTGAGTTGGTGAGGGGGACAGGTAAGGAGACCAGACCATGCTAAGGCTGGTGAGCACAGGTGGAGGAGGGGAGAGGGTGTGCAAACCGTGGGGACGATCGAGCTGGGGTCAGAGGAGTGCCTCCCAGGGAGCAACGTCAGGGCCGAAGCCTGAAGCACGAGTGGGACCTGCCCTGGCAAAGAGCTGGGAGAATGCTCCAGGGCCAGGGAACTGCACACGTGAGACAAGACAGTGAGAAGGAGGGCCTGTGCACACCCAGGGAACTAAAGTAGTGCAGGGGCCCGAAATCTATGCGGGGAGGGGCTGTTGGTCACTCACCAGGGTGGCGGGTGCAGCTCGATTTGAACTCTAGGAAGGCTGCGCTGCAGAAACAGGCAGACTGGAGTGCGGGACAAACCGGAAGTGGGGGAAGCCACAGCGATCCTCCAAGCCAGAGACGGTCCTCTAAGCCAGAGACGTGGACAGAGAGTTCAGAGGGAGAATCGCCAGAGTTAATGAGAAGTAGGGCGGGCTTGAGAGTCCACACCGGGTTTCTGGCTTGGGTGACAGGCCACTCAGGCTGTGTGTCTGTGCAACGAGACGGCCCCTAAGAAATCAGAGGCTCCACCAAATCCGCCCACCAAATTCAGTAAGTGGCTGCTTGCTTCTCTGTCACTAACTCACAGTCGTAGTGTTCACCAGGCTTCCTGGCCCCCCTGGGGGATCGGATGACCTGATGGCCTGGTTCAGGGATGGCAGTACTCGAGGGCATGCTTCCACATGGGCAGGGACCCGAGAGGGAAGGCAGCCAGGCAGCACCCCGGAAACCTGAGGCAGCCTGCCGGCATGGAGGGCTCAGCACGCTCATGCCAGGGGCCAGCCAGACCCCTCCCTGTGGAGAGGATATGCCACGTGGAGCTTGGTTGAAGAGCACCAGCTTGCCCGCAGGCTGGCAGTCACAGGCCGGACATACAAGCATGGGCCGAGCCACAACGAACAGTCTGTGGTTGCCTTCGGTGTGCTTGACACCTAGCGGGAGCTAAGGAGCCAGAGGAAAGGGGCAAAAGAGTAATCTCAGGGCACAGACTACCAACCCAGAATTAGTTTGTAAACTGGGACCTGGATCACCGAGTCAGACCCACAAGAACTGCCTTGGGAGCAGCAGGGAGGGGTGAATTTTTTTCCAAAGGAGGTGTTGAAGGCAGGATTTGTAGTAAAGCTGAGAGGGAGGTGAAGGGGTATCCTAGGTGAAAGGAATGATCCAGCCCAGACGTGGACACAGGACATGACGGCAAATCAGTCTGGTCAGAGCAGATCCTTGTAGTGAGGCAGAATGATCAAAGTCCTGAATGCAAGAGGCGGGCATTGGGCTTTATCCTGCAGGCAGTGGGAATCATTGCCTCCAAAGCATTCTGCGAGGAAAGTAGCCTTAGCAGCTCCTCAAAACATTAAACACAGAATTTCGTTACCGTCCGGCAATTCCACTTCTAGGTGTATACCCCAGAGAATTGAAAACAGGGACTCAGACAGATGCTTGTACACCAGTGTCCACAGCAGCACTATTCACAGTAGCCAACAGGTGAAAACCACCCAAGTGTCCATCGACAGATGAATGGCTAAACAAAATATGGTATATCCGTACGATGGGATATTATATACATGCCACAATATGGATGAACCTTAAAAAGATTATGCTAAGTAAAATAAGCCAGATGCAAAAGGACAAATACCGTATGATTCCACTAACACGAGGCACCTAGAGTAGGCAAATCCATAGAGGGAGAAAGCAGAACAAAGGTGACCAGGAGCTGCGGGGAAGAAGGAATGGGAAGTTATTGTTTAATGGGTTCAGAGTTTCTGTTTGGGATGATGAAAGAGTTCTGGAAATGGTTCCTGTAATGGTTGCACGAAATTGTGACTGTAACTAAGACCACTCAGTTGCACACCTGTAAATGGTTAAAATGGTAAATTCTATGCTTTGTGTTTGTCCAACACCTGGAGAGACCTGGTTCACTCCCGGGCAAGCATGGCGGAGCTGAACACAACACGTTTACCCCTCTCCTTCCTGAGACCCCTAAAATGACAAGGAATAAGACGGGTATCAACCTACAAAGGCAGAGGGCACTGGAGGGCGGATGAGAGCAGACCAGAGCCGTTGGAACCACTTCTGAACGATGACAGAGGGGTGGATGGGAGGGCACCGGCCTCAAGGCCACAGAAACCTGACATTCACATCCCTGCGGGCAGCAAAGCCAACAAGAAGAAATTTGTAAGCTGGGGGCAACGAGTGTGCTGGCCCACAGGCTTGAAGTATTGATTTCGTGTACGTCCTAGCATGAACTGTTACCATCACTCAGACAAAGCACACTTGGGATATTTCATTACCAAACATAACTTGTTCCCGCACCAATATTTTTAAGTCACTCTTCTTCACCTGAAGTACAGTTGCTCTGCACAGACAGGGCAAAGCCTCTAGTCAAAGGTGCTAAGGCCTCCAACTCCCTGGGCACAGCGCAGGGGTGTCCCACTGCCTACAGGTAAAGTCCCAACACTGCTCTTGCATTCAGGGCTTTTCCCACCCTGGCCCCAGTGTAACTCAAACATGGGACTTATGGGGTCAGGACAGCAGGAATCCAAGTGAAAAGGAGGCCACAGGATCAAAACAGCCTGCGTGGCCAGGTGGTGGGATTCGTGCCCCTCCCTCACCACCAGCCCAAGGAGTGTGCGAACTGACCACAGCCTCTCCAGGAGCAGGACCAGGACTTCACAGTCTCCCGAGGTTGCTCTATTTTTCACATGCTTCCCTTCCACTTCACTGCCCCCCAGAAAATGGTGTGAGTGCCCCCAGCGAGAGCACGTGCTGCGACCGAGCAGCTATGACGTGCATGAGCCTGGGCCCTGGCCCGCAGCCTGGAACACCTCGTCTCCTCCTCACCCCGCAGGGCTCGAGGAGGCCTTAGCCACAGAATGCCAGGGGGGCTGCGGGCCATCGCCACCCACCCCCCAAGAGCCCTCAGGAGCCATCTGTGCTGCGAAGGGACACGAGGCCCTTGCTGTCGCCATCCGAGTGAAGTCTGGCTTAACCACGCCCCGGCCCCTTGCCCACCCCGGAGCAGTGAGCCTGCCCCCTCCCCGGCCTGCTGGCATCAGAAAATCTGCCCCTCCTGCCCTTTCTCCTGGATGCGGAGCCTAGCAGGGACAGAACTACCCTGTTCATCTTTCTGTGATGGGCACCTAGCTCATGGCTTGGTACCTAAGGGGGCCCGTAAATGCCGGGTGATGGGCAGAAGGGCTGGGGGGAAAGCGGGCAGGAGCTCTGATTCACTGCTCAGTCATGCCAGATTCCAGGCTGTCTCTTCAGTGGGCTCATGTCAATCCAGGGGTCAGCCGACAAAGTGACCCCCGAGGCATCCAAGCATTCACGAGGGGGTCACGGGAGCGTCCACCTCTTTAAGGCCTCTGGGTGGAACACTGTGGCACTGGATAAGGCGGTTCCTTGCCACGTGGCTTGTCGACCCTAGAGAAAGCCAGTGCATCTGCTGTGGCTTGGGTGGGTGGGAGGCATGTATGCATGGAAAGAGTCTGAGCTTCCCCGCTGCTCCCCAGGGGCGGCTTGCAGAGAGATGCCCAGCCCAAGCCGGCCATGAGAGAACAAGTGGAGGTGACTGGCTCACGAGGCCTGTCACTCAGGACCAACCACAGGCCATTAGGTGATCGCAGGAAGGAAAAGGCTATGGGAGAATCGTTGCGGAGGCTTATTTAAAAATATAGATTCCTAGTACGGTGGTACTAGGAACTGACAGCTTGTCAATTTCCAGAAAAGTTAACCCTATACCCACCATATCCAGCCACGCCATGCTAGGTGTTGACTTCTAGGTGTTGACCCAAGAGAAAAGGAAAAATATATGTCCATAGAAAGACTTACACACAGTGTTTCCAGCCGCTTTATTTGTAATAGCAAAAAAAACTGGAAACAATCCAAATGCCCAAACAGGTGAGAAGATAAACAAGGAAGGAACTATTGATACATACAACGGTGTGCATGAATCTCAAAATACTTACGCTGTGTGAAAGAAGCCAGACAAAAGAGAGTGCTAATTATATGTGATTCCATTTATAGAAATCTCTAAAAAATGTCCACTCATCCATAGTGACAGAAGGCAGGATGAGTGGTTGCTTGGGGTTGGGGGGAAGGCAGGGAGGGATGAGAGGGAGGGATTATAAAGGGGCATCTGGAAACGGGCAGGGGTGGCAGACAGGCTCACTAACTTGTTTGTGGCAGTGGGTTCACAGGTGTGGGGATAAGCCCAAACTTTTCCAATGGTGTGCGTATTATAAATACACATAGTTTACTGCCTGTCAATTATACCTCAATGAAGTGGCTTTAAAAAGAATATAGGTTCCTAGGTGCCAGTCTGGAGAGTGAAGGCCGGCCGTGTCGTGGAGGGGGTGTTACAGAGAAGAGAAAAGGGAGTATGGTGCAGGCCTTCCCTGACACCCCAGAGCAGAGCGATGAGGACCAGCCCCAGGGACCCCAGGCTGCCATCTTCCACTTGCCACCGCTGTCCACTTACAGGATATATACAGGGACCATGTCTCAACAGCATCAATGATCCCTCCAGGGAAAGTGTGTGGACATTATTATTTCTATTTTGACATCTAGAAATCCCTTCATGGCCCCCAGAACTAGTTTGGAGAACCACTGGGAAGGGAAAAGTGCACATAGTCAGCCAGTTGTGTGGTCTCTACGCCCCAGCGTGGCGGTCTGTGAGCTCTCTTGTGGGTCTGGCTGAACTGATCCAGGTGTCAGTAACCCATGCTCAGTGTCTAGCAAGAGGATTCCAAACAAGCTACCTTCTGGACTATCACCACCTAATTCTTCACTTGAGAACATTTAGGTTAAAAATTTACTCACCCAGGTGATGAGGCTAAAACTTGGTCATGTTACCCAGAGATTTGGCCAAGGAACCATAAATTTTCCCAAGTCACAAGGACAAGTGACGGAAATATGGCCATCAGGGGACTCCAACTCAATTTCTAATAAACTTCAAAGTCAGGCTAAATGATAAGTCTGACATTATTACAATTACTTCTGCTTGTATATTTACTTTGTGGGTCTTTCTTTTTCTTTCTCTCCTCACTCACATGCTCAGACACAAATGAAGACAGGAAAGAAATATGCCAAAACATTAATGGTTGGTGGACTTTGTTCCCTGGAGAAATTTTTCCACAGTATGATCACATCACTTTTTAAAAAAGAACACATCGTAAAATATAAACTTCATCTGCCAAAGTAAATTGGTACAGAAGTGACAAACAGCATCATCACAATCGACCACTGTACAGGACTTGTGAACTGCAACAAGCATGGGCCAACCATAGAGGAGCCCCAGATTAGAAGTTAAAACGTGGGTTCAGGTCTCACCTTGGCCCTAACTAGCTGTGTGCGGTTCGGCCTTCCACTCACCCTCTCTGGGCCTTTTCTCATAAGTAAAAGGAGCACTTCATCCTCCCCAAAGTCCCTCCTCTCTTTGAGGTCTAGGACTCCTCCCACATCCTGTTGGATCTCAAATCCTATTGGAGTCTCCTACCCTGATCTGCTATAGCTGTGTTGCTAAAATGTCAAAGGCGACTTCAGGAAAGCCAGAAACGCCCTCTGATTTCACTCAAAACCTCATCCTTTGCAGCAGAATCTCAGCTGCACATCTCTCCAGCAAAAGCCCAGCATATCCCACCTCTGTGGCTAAATGTGTGGAAACGTTAATCCGGCAAATAGAGGAGGAAAGACACAGACTTCCTTCAAACCTCAAGCAGGGAATCCTCGAAACCCACTGCGGTGCTAGGACAGCTGTGGACAATTGCATCTCTGTCTGCATCTTTAGTATTGCCCAGCAAGACGGTCCCCAGCTCCTGCAGCCCTTCTTTTCTTGTCTGATGTTGATATTAAGTACCGAATGCCCATTTTTATAATGCTCGGCCCCCTCCCTGAACAAATGTTGCTTTTTCACTCCAATGAGTAATATCTGAATGCCTTCCAAAGGCACCCATCGAATTTATTGGCATCTCGATCAGATCATCAGGCAGAAACAGCAGCAGCCAAAAGCACAGCATGTCGTGACTATAAAACCACAGCAGCAAAAAATAATTCTGCCTTGGAGAATTCAGACTTGACCCCAGTTCCAAAGGTCATCATTTATCACAGGAAATAAAGGGTTCACCGTATGTTTTTCTTCCTCTGTATCAAGTCTCCATCACAGGAAAGTTTACATAAAACTGAAAGGACTGCCTGTCTCCAGGAAGTGGTAACACGATCCGTGGTCACAGATCCGATCCTGCCCAGTGTAAAGGAAGCTCCCTCAGGTTGCCCTCATCTGTGTCTAACAGGTCAAGTGCAGGTCACAGTCACACAACCGGTCCAGGTCACTGCTTGGAGAAAAGAAACCAAAGATGCCCTCCTCACTTCACTCTGGGTGCTTATCTGGGCTGTAACCCCAGCAAGAGTCAGGAAACTTGCTCCCCACCCTATGTGAGGGTCACACCCGTGATGACGGTGATATGGAGTACTAGCTGCCGCCTACTGAGTCTTACCAACGTACCAGTGACTATACTCCGGTGTCTATCTCATTTCATCTTCCCCAAAAGCAGCGAGATAGGGACCATCATTAGCCCATTTTACAGGTGAGGCAACTGAGAGCCTTAGGAAGCTAGCATGTGGCCAAACCATAATTCAAATCCCAGGTTCTGAACCACTTTCCAATATTGCTCTCTGAGAAATTTTACATTAAAAGGGTCTTTGCATGGGCTTCCCTGGTGGCGCAGTGGTTGAGAGTCCGCCTGCCGATGCAGGGGACACGGGTTCGTGCCCCGGTCCGGGAGGATCCCACGTGCCGCGGAGCGGCTGGGCCCGTGAGCCACGGCCGCTGAGCTTGCGCGTCCGGAGCCTGTGCTCCGCAACGGGCGAGGCCTCAGCAGTGAGAGGCCCGCGTACTGGAGAGGAAAAAAAAAAAAAAAAAAGGGGGGGGGTCTTTGCATTTCCACAGCAACTCCCATGTAACAGTAGGAACCTGCAGCCCACAGAAGCCAGGAGATTGGCCTATGGCCACGTAGTGAGGAGCTGGATCCGAGGCAGGAACCCTGGCGTGCTGATTCCCTTCTGACAGCGCTCTTGGGGCTGCAGCCCGGGCCTCAGAGCCCACCCAGAGGGCACCAGCTCTGTTAAAGGGTACGAGGGACAATCAGCCAAGGGGATGGAGAAACCGAAACTATAACTTTCCTTCAACAGGCCAAGACGCAACCCCCTGTCTCCAGATGCAGACAGCGGGCTGGAGAGGAACACACCCAGCCTTGCTTTAGGAGACACCAAAGGAAACAGAGCCACCGAAAACAGCCACATAAAGAGACCTGTGCTGAGTCTCCCAGGTTTCCGACCAACCAGACACCGCTTACAACACCAGGGTGACACGCGGAATCCATGGGCTGATCACCTTCTGAAGTCAGCGTGGTGGGTAAGTGCAGGAGGAAGCCGCACAATGAGTGTTACCCCAGGGATCTCTCCGAACGTCTCCTGCTCTCCTGCTTTCCCTTCCACATCGTGTGCGGCCCCAACCAGAACTTTGACCACTTGCTGCCTCATCTCTTCCAGCCTTGTCAGGGTCAGACATCTCAAAGATAAGTGTAGTGTGTGCTCCCGTGCCCCAGGGGAAACCCCCGGCCTCTCCGGGTCAGTGTTATAATCTCCTGTCGGCCAGTCAGTCCCGCTTCTCAGCTCCTCAACGGGATGGCTGGGTTGGAATCTGTCCCCGATCACACGCCAAAGGCCAGCCAAGCTTTGCTATAAACCAAGCACCTCAGGGCTCTTTCATTCATGACATAAACCCAGCTCTAACTAGCTAAAGAAAAAGAGAACACATAGGATCAAGGGAAGGCTACCCAAAAATCTCAACAAGAGATGACAGTGACAGCACTGAAAAGTCCTAGGCATTAGAAGATAACATAGGAGAGAATCTAGATGACTTCAGGTTTGTCAATGACACTTTAGATACAATAGCAAAGACTTGATCCAAGAAAGAAAGGATAAACTGGACTTCATGAAAATTAAAAACTTCTGCTCTGCGAAAGACAATGTCAAGAGAATGAGAAGACAAGCCATGGACTGGGAGAAAATATATGCAAAAGACATCTTATGAAGGACTGTAATCTAAAATATACAAAGAACTCTTGGGAATTCCCTGGAGGTCCAGTGGTTAAGACTCTGCGCTTTCACTGCTGGGGGCGCGGGTTCAATACCTAGTCAGGGAACTGGGATCCCACATGTTGCGAGGCCAAAATAAAAATTAAAAATAAAATAAAATTATACAAAGAACTCTTAAAACTCAACAGTAAGAAAACAAACTACCTGATTAGAAAATAGGCCCAAAACCCTAACAGTTACCTTGTCAAAGAAGGTATACAGATGGCAAATAAGCCAATGAAAATATGTTCCGGATTCTAAGTCATTAGGAAAATGCAGATTAAAACAACAAGATACCTCTACATACCTATTAGAATGGCCATGACCTGGAACACTGCCAACACCACATGCTGATGAGGATGTGGCACAGTGGGAACTCTCATCCACTGCTGGTGGGAATGCAAAATGGTACAGCCACTTTGCAAGACAGCTTGGCAGTTTCTTATAAAACTAAACATACACTTATAGTATGATCTAGCTAGTTGCACTCCTTGGTATTGACCCAGAGGAGGTGAAAACTTTTGTCCACACAGAAACCTGCACACAGATATTTACAGCAGCTTTATTCATAATTGCCAAAACTTGGAGGCAACCAAGACGTCCTTCAGAAGGTGAACGGATATATAAACTGTGGTGTACATTCAGACAATGGAATATTAGTGCTAAAAAGAAGTGAGCTACCAAGCCATGCACAGACTTGGAGGAAACTTAAATGTATATTACTAAGTGAAAAAGGCCAACCTGAGAAGGCTACCTACTGTATGATTCCAACCATATGACATTCTAGAAAAAGCAAAACTACTGAGACACTAAAAAGGTCAGTGGTTGCCAAGGGTTTGGGGTAGGGAGAGATGAATAGGCAGACCATGGAGGATTTTTAGGGCAATGAAACTCTTCTATATGATATGATCGTGGTGGATACATTTGTCTAAAGCCACAGAATGCAGACCACCAAAAGTGAACCCTAATGTAAACTATGGACTTTGTATAATTATGAGGTGTCACGTAGGTTCATCAATTGTCACAAAGGTACCACTTTGGTGGGGGATGCTGACAAAGGAGGAGGCTGTGCATATTTGGGGGCAGGGGGTATATGGGAGTTCTCTGTAGTTTCCTTTTAATTTTGTTGTGAAGGTAAAACTGTTCTAAAAAAATAAGATCTTTAAAAAAGATTAAGTATACGGCTCAGCCACTTTCCCACCATCAAACAAACCCCAAAACCACAGTCAAAAAGTCGGTGGCCAATGTGAACAAAGCCTGGGGAAATAAGTCCTGCCCTGTGGGTCAGAGCAGTGGTCCACCTGCACCTGTGGTCTGAGGTACCAATGTCTAGGGCGCCCTGGACGGGCTTGAGAAAGCCTGGGGCCAGGGTGTTGAGGCTGGCACCCTGCCCCCGACATCCAGTAATGACCACCATGGACTGCTCATGGATAAATACACTTAAAATCTTTTTTAAAATGGTCATGTGGAGTCTGTACACTCTTGAAGTCACCCACTCCTGATCTTTACAACCTGCTGTACCAAGGCAGACAGCGGAATCCCACAATGGAGCTCCACCTGGAAGAGACCACATCCAAGTCCCCTTCATGCCAATGGTGTCCAGCACGGCCTCCAACACTACTGGCCTCAGAACAGGTGCCAGTGGATGCATCTCAAAATCACTTCCTTTGAGCTTGGAGTGGAGCTGCCAAGGCCCCCTTCTGGAAATCCACAGTCTAACCATGACCTGGTGTAATCTCCTCTCTGACTGGGCCTTTAAAACTGGTTAAAGGTGCCCCCATTAATCCATTAGTTGCCCTCATATTCTGAGGCGGGGGAATGACATGTGCGTGGTATTGAAGCGGAACATTATCTCTGGTTCTGTGCAAGAATCCTAGAATATCCAGGGTGGAAAGGACTTTGAAAGCTATCAAGATGGACCACCACATCCCTGTCCCTCCCAGGCACCATCCAGCTTCTGCCTGAAGCCCTCTGAGAACGGGAATCCACTCTCTCTGGGGCGGCTCAGGTCCCTCCGCGACGGTCTTGCCTCCTGTCACTCCAGTCCTATGAGCTGGGCCACAAATGACCCAGACAATCTGATGGGGTAAAGCCTTGAGAAGTTTAAAGGCTGTGATCACCTCCTCCGCTCCCCACTCCCCACCACTCCACTTTCTTCAAGATTCTCTTGTATTTCCAATGCCCTTTCTAAGGACACCGAACGCTGGCCTTTTCGGATGCAGCTCGTCAGTCAGGGCAAACCCCCGACCCACCGTGTGCTGGCTCTGTGCCACCTAAGCACCTTACAAACACAGGCGCAGTTCAAGCTCACGGCCGCCCTCTGAAAGAGGGATCTCACAGGCTCAATTTCACAGGTGAGAAATGCTCAGAGAAGATACACAGCACATCCAAGGTCACACGGCAGTAAGAGCAGTCACGGGGTGCAAACACAGGGCTGTCCCCATTCAGCATCTGTGCATCCTGTACAAGGCAGACGTTCAGAACATTCTGAACCATTTTTGATGAACAGACCATCACCACCACATCCAGGAGGTCACATCAACCTACAGTGATAAACGCCCCGATTCCACTTCTAAGTGAAGCGGGTCCGCTGGAAAGCCTTTCCCAACAGGATTTCTGGGGCAGGTCCAGTAACGGGGCCCAACAGACAAATAACAAGAGCAGCTAGCATGTATTAGCCCCAGGCCCTGCAGCAGATGGTTTCCAAATATTACCTCCTTTAAGCCTCCCACCAAGGTAGGTACTCTTTTCACAGATGAGGAAACACACAGATCAGGCAAGCAACTTCCCCAAAGTCACACAGCTGCTGAAAGTGCTGGAGCTGGGACTCAACCCTGACTAACCTAGTTCTCAAACATAGGTTTCCTCCTAACTAGTCAGGGGCCTGATACTGCCCTCCACCACCGCAGCCAGCAACTGAACCTCCGCACACAGGCCAGCGTTGACAGTATGAGTCATTTACGAGTTCTGGACCAGCCAAGGTCTTCAGACTCAAAGACTCAGTGATTCAGTGCAGCCACCCGGTCCAGGGCTCCAGGTTTCTCTTTGTCAAGTGCAGAGATCTGTATATGCTAAATGGCTGTTTACTAGAGCAAAACAAAGAAGTCAACGCAGTCAAACAAAATCTGTAGGAAACACATGGTTTCGGCAAGTCACTGGGGCAGCAAACAATAGAAGGGAAAGGCCACAGCAGAATCTCTGCAGAGAGAAACTGCCTTGCACGTCCCAGACCTGCAGACCCCCTAATTTGCGCCAGTAGCTCGGGGTGGTGGGAGGTGGGAGTAGAAAAGCCTCTAAGAGGCAAGGCCAGTGTCTGAGAGGCCACAGGCCTCCACGGCGCCTCTCCGAAGGACCAGAGCCCCAGAGGGCGTGGCGGATGTGGCAGAACACCTGTGACCAGGGTGGAGCTTCCGGCTGAGATCGCCATTCCACCAGTGGTGTCAGCGGAGCCACCGCCCCCCCAGAGTCCACAGTTCTGTCTGACGGTGAGCTTAGGAAAGCGCCTGTCTGCTATTATTCAGCAACTTCTAGGCGGGTCCTGTTATTATTATTAACAAAGATAAGATTACAACTAATAATAAGGCGTGACATTTACATGCATTTTGCCCTATCGCTCCAGCCTTGCTCTCTGAGGCAGGGTAGAGTTCAAATTCCACATTTGTATTGCTCCAGAGGCCTTGCGTGCCAATTCGCCCAAACGCAGATGAAATTTCCAGAGCCTTCTTAAGAACTAAGTGATTTTCTTTTTTCCTTTGAACGAGTATGCCAGGTACTCTGCAGTTGGTGCTGCTGGAGAGAAAATGCCTATTGTCTTACTTACAAAAACTGTACTTAACTCTCTCTTTCACACCTCTCAGAAGAAACCTCTGAAAATCTCCTCGAGATCCCCCAGCACACACACACTAAGCCCTGCCTTCACCCAGCGTCTGAAGGTCTCTGAGAGGTCTGGTCGTGCTGTGGACTCACTTGATTCCACTGTGGGCAGCGTAAGTCAAACCTGCACCAAGCAGCTCACGGTCCAGTCGGGGAGGGGACAACACACAAGAAAACCAACCAATGCACAATTACAAATTTTGGTGAGCACTGGGAAAGGAAGAAACGAACAGGGGGCTGTGGTTGAGAGCAACGTGGATGGCGTGGTCCGCCAAGGAGCCCGGCTACTCAGGTCGGCAAACGAAGGCCTCCCTGAGAAGGTGAGGTTTATGCCAAACCCTGAAGGTCAGTGAAGAATCGAATGGGTGAAGGGCAGGGAGAGGAGGGAAGAGGCTCCAGGCAGCGGGACCGGCACACAGGAAGGTCCACTGAAGGAACTAACAGGAGGCCAAACGGCAGAAGTAGACCAGACAAGGAAATTGGTGCGAGGGGCCACCGGCAGGGCGGGCGGGGCAGGACAAGCCAAGCCCCCTCTCTCCCGAAGCTCAACATCCCTGGCACGGAGCTGGCGAGCCCCTTCCAAGATGGTTCCAGGGAAGAGGCCTGGACAGCGGCATTCGGCACCTCCGTCAGCCCCGATCACCCCCCTCTGGATCATTCATTCAAGTGTGTGAGGTCTCAGAACAGGGCCCGCCTCCGGGCACCCTCGGTAATGTCAGCCCTGACGGCTCTCATTACAGGGCCAACATGTTAAGGGGCTACAGGATGCTCTCAGGAAATCCCTTCCTCCGGACCCCCACCTGTGCCCATTCTTCGCTTCTCACAGGAAGCAGCCACGACTATTGTCTATTGTTCTCAAGCAAGTCATACACCAATTGTCAGTGAAGAGGCCACGCGCCACAGCAAGCAAGAAGGTGTCAGGTCTGCAAGCTTCCTGTGAAAAGTCCCTCTTTGTTTAGAAACGATGCCGGCTCATTTCTACCATTTCCATTCAAGAACACACAGAAGCTTGCCCGGAAGAGTGTGGAATGAGGTAGTTATGATCCGCCTGTGACCAAAGCCCCACCTACACCCTGAGGAGGGGCCAGAACGTCCTCCCCCTCTGGAAGGGGGCCTCCAGGCCCACAGGGACTCAGCTGCCAAGTGAGGACTCCCCCTCTCTCATCCACTCCCAAATCACCCAGGAGTGAGGCCAGCTGGGGCCCAGGCCTCTGGAGACGACTGATGAACCCCACCTTCATCCAGGCCTGGAGACAGGGCCAGGACAGCATTCTCTAGGGACTACAGAGACAGTACACCCCACCCATCCCCTACCCTACTCCACGTCCTGAGGTGATGAGGACGATGATGACCAAGATGACAAGGACAACGGCATTTATCATGTGCCATTTGTCAAGGATTTAAATGTCAACAACACTATTATTATCCCTGTTTTACAGATGAAAATACAGAGGTTCAGGGAAATTAAATAAATTAGGTCGCATCCTAGTTGGTAGAAGAGCTAGGATTCAAGCCTAGGCCACTCGACTTATTCCAACCTCGAAATCACGCCCCCTGTATGCAACGAAAGTCACCAGGGGCGTCTAGCTCATTGATGGGGCCGCACTAATGGAGGCAGGTCCTCAGACATCAGGACCAACTGCTGATGCCCACACACGGGCTCTGCCCAGAGACGGAAGGAAGCTACGTTGGGACTTCCCCTATAGAATTATAAAATGGCTTCTTTGCACGGAAAAACAGTACATCCAACAATCAGAAATATGCTGCGTTGGATCTTGTTTTTAAATAATCTAATTATTTCTACTTAATTAACACAAAGGTTGTTTCAAAGCTGACTTTGCTAATTCCATTTTCCCATCTGCTGCTTCAGAAGCAGGTAAGAGATAAATGACAAATACAAAGAATTTCTCCATCTGGGAGCAGACAGGCGGGTGTGGGTGAGGCAAGTGCACAGAACAGGAGTGGGACTGGTACCAGTTGTTTCTACCTTATCCTTTGCCACCTGGTGACACACCCTGCAGGTACCAAACCTGGTGGGCTTTCGAAAGGACACTCATTTGGGGATCAGCACAAACAAGGGCACCCTGTCCTCTTCCTCACGTCTGCAGAAATTCCACTGGCTTTTATTCCCATCCTCAGGGGACCCTGTTTCCTGTGAGGTAGCACCTAGGGGTTTGGACGTGGCTGGGCAGAGGAGTGGGGAGGATGCATTTTCTGATGCCCGAGCAGCCTCCCAGTCCCACATCGCCGTTTGTGTGGCTGAGCCGAGGCAAAGCTCCATCAAACCCATAGCTTTGAAAACACTCCCAGAAGCCTCTAATTGGACCCCTTCATTTCATGGAAGACAAAACTCAGGTTCACAGCAGGCACTGGAGCTACTTGCTGTAGAATCCAGGAGTGATCAAGGGCTTTTTTTTTCCTGTACTGCCACAAGCACCTTCTAAGAGCAGCAGGATGAGTTCAAAGTGGTTCTAGCAAACAGCTGAACGGCCACGAGCAGCTTCTCCTGGATGGGAAAGGGGGGCGCCTGAGCCATCCCGCCTTACCCTCGCCTCCACTCCTGCCCATCTTGATTTGTCAGTTACAAGTGCCAATCATGTGCCTACTTGGACAGGAATGGACGCCTGACCCGAGAGACTCCCATCCCTTGGCTGGCTGGTTCCTGTAGCCTGGAGAGGACAGATGGGCTCTCTGTCCCAGGGACCCCCAAGAACTTGGGGCATTCAGCTGTGGGGACATGAGAGCAATGAGATCACACAGCCTGGGGGATGAGGCTGCCCTGTTGGGTCCGGTGCTAAGTCAGCAAGCAGCTCCTGAAATATGGAAAGAACAGCCTTCATTCCTTATTTTACGGTCCATTTCGAGTCCTCATGGGGCCTGTCTTGAGATGCCTGCTGTGTATGTACAATAAACCCCCCTTTATTGGAAATGGCTTTTATGGGGCTTCTCTCCCTAAGACCAAACCAGCCTAAATAGAACTCACTTATCCCACATCGGTGCATAAAAACCTATGGGTGAGTTCCACGCAGTGAGCAAATCAGAGAGGCAAGTTGAAAAGAGCACATGCAGTCCCTGTACGTCAGAGTCACATCCCAAGCACAGCCCCTTCTGAAGTAATCGCCAACAAGAGGGTCTGGAGCACTATCACTGTACCTAGACCTGTACTAGAGAGGGGGTGAAAAGTTTGAGATATGCTGAAATCAGAGCAGTAGGCCACCAAAAGGAAGAAAAAGGCTGCCTCATGGTTTGCAGCGTGTGGGTCCAACCCCTTGCGGTCCATGAAATGACCTGGGACTACCAGTCAGCTTTCTAAACCACTAGTTGTTCCTGCATCAGCTCCTTCTATGGCTCCCTAGTGCTAAAGCCCTCCCACCTCCTCACTAAGGCACCCAGGCCCTGGGCTGAGTCTTCAGCCAACTCACTTCCTTCTTTGCCACCTGGCACCATGCCCCACCTCCACCAGCAGCTGGAAGATCCCTGAACAGCCTAGCTCTTTCACACCACAGCTACAAGGAGAGGGCACAAAGGCCACCCAAAGGTCACCTGGTCTAAGACTTTGCCTCTCAACTTACCACCATCCTCAATTCCTAACTCAGGACACAGTCAGCTCAGCCTAGGAATCCCTTGTCTGGCCAAGGTGAGAACGCTTGCAGCCCAAGGCCCAGCTTACAGGACAATCATAACCTCCCCGCCCCGGCCCCAGACTGGTAAGCTGGCAGAAGAGGCCATCCAAACCAGCACCAGATAATAAAACACATCTCCCTTCCCTACTCCAACCCCGCCAAACTGGCCAAATCCAGGTCCCATGGGAAAGCAGCAGCACAGGCCCTCTGGTTTCTCAACCAGCCACCCAATAGGAAAAAGCAGCTAGGCCTCTTTGGCTCCAGGTGGAACCCACTTTCCCTGTTTCCTATCCCAGCCACAGGGATTAGACAGCGTGTTCCCTTGGCTGACCCTACGGCTTTACCATTTAAACTTCCTCACCTTTAAAAACACACAAGTTATGAGAGGGAAAGAGAAGCTCATTGGATGGTGGCTGAGCACTTGGGAAGGGCTCTCCTGGGTAAAAACAACCAGCATTGTTTCTAAAAGTAGGTTAAGAATCCAGATTGCTCAGGCGCGCAGCAGCCTCAAATAAACCTCCCTAAGACGGTGCGCACAGCTGTTCCACCTCAGGACATCCTCCTAGGAGAAGCCAGGAAGGCCCTCTGTCTCCAGGTGGTCCCCGGCTCAGCTAAGGACACAGTTTCATCATGGGGCCCCACTCCCAGGACCTTATTTAGTTATTTGTTGTTTGTTTCTTTTTTTCAAATAACAGGATTTTTTATTTTATTTTTTTGGCCCCGCACAAGGCATGCGGAATCTTAGCTTCCCGACCAGGGATCGAACCCGCACCCTCTGCAGTAGAAGTGCGGAGTCTTAACCACTGGACCGCCGGGGAAGTCCTTCAGGACCTCATTTAAAGCTAATCCCCTCCCAAAGGCTCACCTCCTAAATATCACTGCACTGGAAGTTAGGGCTTCAACATATGAATTCTGGAGGACACAAACATTCAGTCCACTTGGAATTAAAATCCTTGCTCTTCCACTCACCTGCCCAGGAGCCTCGGCAAAGGCCTGCTCTACCCTGGGCCCCAGTTTCCTCATCTGTAAAACAAGGCTGGTGACGCCTGGCTCATAGAGGAGTTAAGAAGATTAAGGAAACTAAGGAACAGAAAGCAGGGAGGACAGAGCCCGACATATGAGCAGGGCCCCAAAAAATATGGGCAGGAGGGGAGTACTTTGAGACCGGACACATGTGCTTGATTCACAGAGGAAAGGCTTCCTGGTTCCCAGCAGAGGGGGTAAAATGGGTAAAGGCTGCCACTTGCCCCAAGAGGTTGCTGTGAGCCCCCACTAGCCCAGCACAGAGTAGCACAAAAGGATGGAAGGCATCTTGGTGTCTGCCTCCCAGCTAGACACTGAGCGCCCTAGGACAGGTCTGCACCTTCCTCTTTGGACCCTAAGATCCTATACAAATTATTGTTTGTGGTCAGTAATAGCAACAATTAATTTTTTTTAATAAACATCTTTTTATTTATTTTTGGCTGTGTTGGGTTTTCGTCGCTGTGCGCCGGCTTTCTTTAGTTGCGGCGAGCGGAGGCTACTCTTCGTGGCGGTGCGCGGGCTTCTCATTGCGGTGGCTTCTCTTGTTGTGGCGCATGGGCTCTAGGCGCACGGGCCTCAGTAGTTGTGGCACGCGGGCTCGGTAGTTGTGGCTTGTGGGCTCTAGAGTGCAGGCTCAGTAGTTGTGGAGCACGGGCTTATTAGTTGCTCCACGGCATGTGGGATCTTCCCACACCAGGGCTCGAACCTGTGTCCCCTGCACTGGCAGGCGGATTCTTAACCACTGCGCCACCAGGGAAGTCCCAACAATTAATATTTAAGTGCTTGGTAGGGGCTAGGCCCTGTGTGCAACACATCCCATGCATCATCTCAATGGAGCCTCAATATTCTTCCCATTTTGCAGATGAGGAAACTGAGTACATAGTGGTGAAGGGAACTATTCAAGGTCAGACAGCTCTTAAGTGGTGGGTGGAAATTCAAACCCAGGTCATTTGACTCCAAAAAGGACCCCAGCCTCCACTCTTGACCTCCACTCAACCGCCTGCCAAAGGCATATTGTTCTGTTTTCATCTCTCTTTGGTCCTGTTCTCTCTTTCCCCTCAACAGCCCAAGCTATGAATCTGATAACCTCTCCCAGCCTTCCAGTCTTCCTGGTAGACCTCACACCATGTTGTGGAGCTGGCTTACATGGGCACATGCCAATTACAAACATCTTTTCCCATCTCCCTGTTGAGTGATGTCAGGTTGACAGCTTGAAATCAGCTATGGAGAGAATATTCACACCATGGAAACACAAATGCTACAAATCACGACATTCTTCTTTCCAAAGAGTTGGTTGTTAAATGTTTACCAGCACGTCTGGCCTCACAGCTACACAGGTGGTCGAGCTCTGTCTGGCCTCTTCCTCAAGAGGCCTCCGTTTAAGTTGTAGCCTCAAACCTAAAATCGCTCTTTCTGTCTGATCAGGTTTTGAATTCCAAAACCCAACTGTGAAAACTGAAGATCAAAGAGACACATCACACCATGACGACTCAGGGTAGCCCTGGCCACCAGGAAAAGGGAGTAGGCACTGTGAGTGGATAACTGTCGTCTCAGGCCACCCAGAGCCCTCTCTCTGCTGAAAAATTGTCCTGCCCCCACTGACTATGCTATGCTGCCAGTCACTGCCCTGCCACCTGCATATGATTCATAGGACCCCAACCCCTGTTCACAAGTGTGGACACAAAACCCAAGCAAGGCTGATCAGAATGTTTTAATGACATCTGATATATTGGTGCTGGCACAGGAAGTCTTTCTTTGGGGGGATGGCAAATCTTAAGGACAAAGAGCAGCTGGCCATCTTTCCCATGATGGCGAAAGAGATGAGCTGTGTCAGGAAAGAAAGAGGCCAACACATCAAGAGAAGCACAGCCAAGAGCTTTGGAAGGCGGGGAGACAGGAAACAGAGAGGGACCATCACCAGATGACATCATTTGAGTCCCGCCCAGAATTAAACCAAACTAAACTAAGTTCCCTTGGATTGATTGGTTTGTTGTTTGTTTCACTTAAGCTAGTTGGAGTTGAGCTTCTGTCACTTGAAATGTAAAGAGACATACCTAATCACAGTCATTTTGCTGAAATTCAGAAGAACCAGGCTGCAAAATGACACAGGAACAAGTTGAAAATGCCAATGACAGCACCCAAGGCAGCACGTGAGCAGCACATTTTGATAACAAACATAGAGCCTCTCGGGGCACGTGGCATTTGAGAAAAGCAACGCTGTGATTCTCTGATGTGTCCGGCCATCTCTCTCAGAATGTGTGTTACAGAAAAAGTCCCACAATTAGTAATCAATCAGGTTTTCAATACTTGGGGGACAGAGGGGAAGAGAAGGAGACAAGAAGTAAAGATTGTAGAGGAAAAGCTAAGAGCATAATGGAAAAGAGAATTTCCTTCTTAGCCAAGCGCTCAGACTTTTAAGCTAGAAAAGTTTAAGAATTGCCTATTCCTGTCTCCTAAACTAAGGGGTCTATAGACCAGTATCCTAGGAAATGCCAAAAAAGAGATGGACCATTAAAAAAAAAAAAAAGGTGGGTTCCACGTCCAAATAATTTTGGAAAACCTGATTTATACAGTGAAAAAAATATTTTATTCCTCTGCAGGACTTCTCAGAGCCTTTGATATAAGAATGTGCATTAGGAATATCCAAGGAACCCTCCTACGCTGTGGGTGGGAATGTAAATTGATACAGCCACTATGGAAAACAGTATGGAGGCTCCTCAGGAAACTAAAAATAGAATTACCATATGATCCAGCAGTCCCACTCCTGGGCATATAGCTAGACAAAACTCTAATCCAAAAAGATACATGCACCCCTATGTTCATAGCAGCACTATTCACAGTAGCCAAGACATGGAAACAACCTAAGTAAGTGTCCATCGACAGATGAATGGATAAAGAAGATGTGATACATATATACAATGGAATACTACTCAGCCATAAAAAAGAACGAAATAATGCCATTTACAGCAACATGGGTGCAACTAGAGATTGTCATACTGAGTGAAATAAGCCAGAAAGAGAAAGACAGATACCATATGATATCACTTATATGTGGAATCTAAAATATGACACAAATGAACCTATCTACAAAACAGAAATAGACTCATGGACATAGAGAACAGACTTGTAGTTGCCAAGGGGGAGGCGGTTGGGGGAGGGATGGAGTGGGTGGATGAGGTTAGCAGGCGTAAGTTATAATATATATAATGGATAAACAACAAGGCCCTGCTGTATAACACAGAGAACTATATTCATTATCCTATGATAAACCATAATGGAAAAGAATTTTTTAAAAAAAGAATATCCAAGAAAAAGCTATAGTAAGCAATATTTCCCAAAATATTTGACCATAGAACCTTTTTTCTTGGATATACCTATTAACATTTCCTGTAATGGTGTTTCACGGAACACTTGTCCTAATTTGGTTCTGATTTAGAAATGCACACTTAAGCTGCCATCAGGAACTCAACTTGTACTTCCAAGTTCCAAGAGACAACTTCAGCCCTACTCCCTGGTGGGTCAACCACCTGCCAAGTGTCTCCATGTGTGAAGGGGGAAATCAGTAACTCACACGCAGACATCTGACAACACAAAATAGGGGTAGTACAAAGGTCAGAGTGAGTTACAGAATTAAAGAGAACTTCTGAGGATAAAATGTAAATATATCAAAGGAGGTTCATAACAGAATCATACCCCCCAAAAAACCACTGGGTCAATTTTAACTTCATTGCCTAAAATGATGGTACGTCCCATTCTTGAAGCAGATGAGGGAAAAAAGAGTTTAAAAGATTCAGAATCAGAATCACACAGATTCTGGATCAGATATTAATTAGCTTTTTAAAAAACTGACCTCTAGAAAAGGTTATATCACATATCACATTATATGCTAGAGAAAAAGGTCAAGGCCACTTCGTGGCCCATGGTCTAGAACTGTGCTGTCCAGTACACTAGCCGCTATCTGAAGTTGAATATTAATTAATTAAAATTAAGCTAAATTAAAAATTCAATTCCTCAGTAGCACCAGCCACATTTCCAGTGCTCAACAGCCCTCTGTGACTAGTGGCTACCATATTGGGTAGCACAGATACAGAACATTTCCATCATCACGGAAGGTTCTATTGGACAGCGCTTCTCCAAACTCTCTGACTCACCTCCCTGGTCACAGCTGAGTGGCCCGGACCAGGCCACCTAACCCAAGGGCAGTCGAAGGATGGCCAGAAGGTCTATAGGATGATCTAAATTGAGGACTTTGCCCAGTAGAAAGGCAGTGACTAACTCGCCAACCAGTTTCTCTCTTTGGGGAGTCTGAACTCAACAGAGTCAGTGAGTTGCAGTGGGAACATAAGAAGAGACACAACAGCAGAATTACAAAGCAGAGAGGGAAGCTACCAGTGGCGAGAGCCACCAGTGGAGAGAGCCATGCTGAGAGAGGGAGATTGGGAGCAGCTGGAAGAAAATGTCTACTATCTGAGGAGAGCACACCTTGACTGTCACAGGTTGGCCTGACTTCCAAATACCCTTCACCTGTGACTCTGTCTGCCAAAGCCAGCTGTCCCTGCACACGGGGCAACTGCAAGTGCCACGAACAAGACCCCAGCAGCAGCCTTCAGCCCGTGACATGGGAGATGGTTTGCAGAACCCAGCTGTCTCGCCCCTCGTGTGGGCGTGTGTTCTGTACTGGTTCTCAGAGTTCCTAGTGGGATACAGCATGAGCTGCCACAAATGGTAAACAAACTCCTTTGTTTTCCTCTCACCTCTCCACTGCCCTGCTGGTGTTTCCTGGGACCATCCCCCAAATAAACCACTTATACTCGAATCACTGCCTCAGAGGCTACTTCTGGGAGAATGTGAACTAAAACAGGTAAGGTAAACAGAGTAGGTCTTTGTACCTTGCAACGAAAAAAGCCAAGGATATACTGGCTCTGATCAATTTGGAGACTAGAATGTAATAAAAGACAATGAACGTTAATACATCACTGGTGAGAATGCAAAATGCTACAGCTCTTTGGGAAGCAGCTTGGAAGTTTCTCATAAAGTTAAACATACACTTACCATATGACCCAGCAATCCCACTCCTAGATATTTACCCAAGGGAAATGAAAACTTATGTTCACACAAAAAGCTGTTCATGAATGTTTATAGTGGCTTTATTCATAGTCACCAAAAATTGGAAACAACCCAAATGTCCTTCAGCTGGGGAACAGATAAACAAACGATGGAATACTACTCAGAAACAAAAGGGAACTTATACACATGGCAACACAGTGAATCCAAATACATTATGCAAAGTGAAAGAAGCCTGACTCAAAAGGCTACATTCTGTGTGATTTCATTTGTGATATTTTTTTTTTCTTTTCTTTTTACAGTACGCGGGCCTCTCACTGTTGTGGCCTCTCCCGTTGCGGCCTCTCCCGTTGCGGAGCACAGGCTCCGGACACGCAGGCTCAGCGGCCACGGCTCACGGGCCCAACTGCTCCGCGGCATGTGGGATCTTCCCAGAACGGGGTACGAACCCGCGTCCCCTGCATCGGCAGGCGGACTCCCAACCACTGTGCCACCAAGGAAGCCCCATCTGTGATATTCTTGTAACGACAAGACAGGGACAGAAAATAAATCTGAGGTTGCCAGAAGCTGGGGCTGGGGAGGAGATGACTATAAAGGAATCTAGGGGAATTTCAGAGGGTGATGAAAATGTTGTTGATTGCGGTAGTACTTGTATGACTATAGGTATTTGTTAAAATGTACAGAACCATGCGATTTTAAAAGGTGAATTTTATATCTTAATGAAATAAATGGGGAAAATAAAAGATAATAAAGACAATACTCTAAGCAAGGGCCCCAAACATGCTCTTGGACTGGTTGTGCCATAACCCGTCACGGCAGCTCAGGTGAGATGTAAATAAAGACTTGCAGGCCAGTCGGTCAGGCAGCCCAGTCCATCTACAGCATCCCCTCATCCATGAACTCAGCCACTCTGCCCCAACACTCTCGAGATATGACGTACTCCCACCTGTAACAGTGTCCCCGGGGGAGTCATGTCAGATTTGGGGAGCTGGGGGAGAGGACATTCCCCTTCCCAATTCAGAATCACTACTTTAGCTTCTCCTTAGGCCAGTACAGCCAGCCTACCAAGGGGAGAATGCTGACCAAAGTTTCCATTAGACAAATTAGAAACAACTTCCAAACACTCACCAGAGAACACAAGCAGACATCGGAAGCTGTGATTAGAGTTAAAATGAAAGGGGCATCAACAGATACATAAACGAAATGTGATACATCCACCCAACGGAATATTACTCGGCCACCAAAAGGAATGCAGTCCTGACGCCTGCTACCACATGGATGAACCTTGAAAATGTCAGACGAAGTGAAAGAAGCCCAACACAAAAGGCCACATATTGTATGATCGATTTATGTGAAATGTCCAGCAAGAGAGGACACAGATTGCCAGGAGCTGCAACAGGGGCAAATGGCGAGTGACTCCTCACAGGTGTAGGGCTTCTTTTTGGGATGAAACTGTTTTGGAATGAGATAGTGTTGATGGTTGTACAACATTGTGAATACACTGAAATTCACTGAAACGTACACTTTAAATGGTGAATTTTGTGGTATGTGAATTATATCTCAATCTTTTTAAAAAAGGAAAGAAAAGAAATATGCTCAAAGGCCAAACACTCATTACCAGAGACCCAGCCACTAGGCCAGAGTCCAAGGAAAGTGGCTCAGAAGGCTAGGGAACAGGTCGGGGGGTGGGAGTGGGGAGGAGAGGGGTGTGCTGTGGCCTGGTGTCACCTCCCCAGACCCGCAGGCCTCGACCCGGCCATGCCGACCATAGGTAAGTTCCCTAAATTCTCTGATACTGAGAGCCTTTCTGCAAAGAGCAGAGAGGGCCTGGAGGATGGAGGGTGGGGTCTGGGGGGTGACAGGTGATTCCTGGAGCTGGGGCTCTGCTTCTGCTCGCATCCCACGCGTGGTGTCTTGTTCACAGCCGTTTTCCCCGTTAGACTGGGAACCCCCCGAGCACAAGGACCAGGTCCGCCTTGCTCACCTCTATGTCCGCAGTCCCTGGAGCATGTGTGATGCTCAGAGTGACTGAATAAATGAGACCGGAGCGGAAATTACAATCCTGTCTAAAACTTGTCACAATATATGTCTGAAGACTCAAGTAGCACAGGATAGACAAAACCTTCTTCTGGGTTTCAAGAGACAGGATTCAAGCTCTAGTTGTGCAACACTGGGTGGGTCTTAGGTCTTCCCTGGCCTTCAGTTTCCTCTTCCTTTAAAAAGAGTTATTTGGCCAAGATGACCTTTCAGCACCTCCCCCAAACTCAGGCACTGTATGATTCTGAAAGCATTTTTCCAAGGCGCTTAGAATTAAGACAGTGCCATTGCAGAGGGACGGTCACCAGCCCAGAAGGCTCCATGTGTGCCTCATTCTTTCTGGCTGAGGTTTGGTTTAGTCTAAAGGCAAGAGTCAGAGGAGACACATCAGCTCCATTGACTAAGGCATAATATTTTCCATCAGGTGTCACAGCATTCTGTACTTTTTCCTTTTCCCCAGGGGACTCCCAAAAACTGTCCACACAAGCATCTGAAAATAATGTGTCCTGTGAAAAAGCATGCACACAAGCACACACACACATCCCCCCTGGGGCAAAGAACCGCCAAGAGCCCAAACACGAAAAACCCTCCAGGCCCCCCTCCCCAGGCCAAGCTCCAGAAGCTGTATCCGGGAGATGCTGCATTTTTCTGGAATTGTGTCATTATTCACAAAGAAGTTCACTCTCAGGCCTCGCATCCACCCTAAAGCTGGGTTGGGCTGCCTAGAGCCACAGTGAAGAGAGAGCTGGCCACTCACACCATTTTTATGGTGAGCTATATGACCTCCAAACAAGCTGGGTGTGTGCCAGGGACGGAGTCGGGATGCTGGTCCAGCCTTGGAGAGGCCACACATCACACATCAGGGACCAGGCTCACGCAGAGCTTGGACTCAGTCAATGGGACACATAAAACAGAGCAGCTGCATCGAGGACTCCAGGCTTCCAGTTAAAGGGGGAACACAGAGCGCAGGCTTGTCCCGCTCTTCCACAGGCCTCCAAAGGCAGGGTCCAGGGGGCTGTGGAGACCATGACGCCGAGAGAAGCAGACATTAGCGACCTGGTGTGGCAGGTTTTCTGATGCAACCCAGAACCTGAGATAGTTCATGGTTGCCCCAATCCCCCACGCTCTTCCTTGGAATTTGGGAATTCCACCAAGGGCCAACGTAATCTACTCCACTACTGAGCTCTACCACTGAGCTCAGAGGGGCACTGGGTGGTGTGGACACCACTGCGTCATCCCTGGGCTGTCACCACTGAGCTGTGTCCAGGCTCGGAAGGACATGGCAGCAGTAGCCCCTCACCAGCAGGTCAGGACAGCCAGGGTCTGAAACCAGCCTGGAGCAATGAGATGGTCAAGGACAGCCAGGCCAGCATCCCCTACCGGGCATAGGACAGGGCCTTCACAGTCCACACTGACCATGACCCTTGCCCTACAGTGTCCATCACCTTCCCTAAAAACTCCTGGCCTTTGGGACACTTGATTTACTGGCTCCAGAGGAAGAAGATGACTTACTCGATAAATAAATCTGGACAAGTTCCAAAGTTCAAACCTGCAAACAGGGTCTCATCTCTCAATTTCTTCAGGAAAGAGAAATGCTACTTATTGGGCTCTCCTCTAAGACCCCATAAACATGAGGCAAAAAACAAAGAATGAGCCCCCCCGCCAAGCCCCTCACTGAACCCCACTAGTCAGGAACTCACAACCAAAAGCAAATTCAATAAGGCCACAATTCCACCTGTTAACAATCACAATTTTGCCTGTAAGTCAGGAGCAAACAGAAGTGAAGAATGTTCTACAGGAACACAGGAAGGTGGCTTGATGGGAAACATGAGGACAGAGGGAGGACTCTATTTGCCTGAGGTCACACTGCTACTCGGGGTAGAATGGAAACCAGACTCAGGCCACGTGACTCCTGGACCAGTGCTCTTCCTCCAGCGCCCCAGTGTAGCCACTGCACCCAGGTGTCTGGGTGCTCTGGGGGCCGGTGGAGCCATATGTCCCAGAGAGAGGCACTCATAGAACCTCCCACCCCTCGGCCCTGGGAAAGGGCTGTGTTCCTGCTCACTGGGATCCAGCTGAGCCTCTCCCAGGAGTTTCACCATCTCTGCCCTCAGATTCCAAAAGGGGAAACAGCAGGGCAGCTCTCTGTCTATCACGGGCCTGGGCTGCCAGGGATCAGAGCGTGGTGATCCATCAGTTGCCCCACAACCAGGACCAGAAGCTGGGGCTGCCAGGCTCCACCCCACACCGACCAGATGGTTTCCCTTCCACACACCTGTCTCCAAGACGCTCTTACTACTGACACACCCGCCCAACAGCATACCTTGCAGCACAAGCAGCGACAGGGACCTGCCAGGGAGAGTGCTGGCTGCAGCACTTCAAGCGAAATGCCTTATTCCAGGTTCCCGGGCCTGGGCAAGCTTGGCACACCTGTCCAGATGTAGCACTATCTCAAGGCAGTAAGGGTAGGATGAAGAAAACAGGTTCCTGTTCATGGGAGAGCTGCAAGTGGGAGATGCACAGGGCAAAGGAGCAGGATGCAAGTTCAAAACCACCAAGATCAAGGCCAGTGGCTCTCAACACTGGGACACCTGGCAGTGTCTGGAGTCATTTTTGGCTGTCGTAACTACAGGGGTGTTACTAGCATCTAGAGATGCTGTTAAACACCCTCCAGGGCTTCCCTGGTGGCGCAGTGGTTGAGAATCTGCCTGCCAATGCAGGGGACACGGGTTCGAGCCCTGGTCTGGGAAGATCCCACATGCCGCGAAGCAACTGGGCCCGTGAGCCACAACTACTGAGCCTGCGCGTCTGGAGCTTGTGCTCCGCGACAGTGAGAGGCCCGCGTACCGCGATGAAGAGTGGCCCCCGCTTGCCACAACTAGAGAAAGCCCTCGCACAGAAATGAAGACCCAACACAGCCAAAAATAAATAAATAAATATTTTTTAAACTTAAAAAAAAAAAAAAAAAAACACCCTCCAGTGCACAGGACAACCCCACAATAAAGGATTATCTGGCCCCAAATGTCAATCCTGATAAGGCTGACAAACCCTGCTTTAGGCACATACCTTCTGGAAGGCTTTCTCTTTTACTTTTCCCCAGGCCCCTTTCATCATCGCTGTATAAGACAGCAAGAAAATAACACGGGAGCCTGACAATTACAACTTCAGATAAACGTTCACAGAATGGAAGTTTGGGCTTTTCATCTACTACCATGACTATCAGTCACTGGGATGCAGGAAGGAAGGCCAGCCTTTGCGAAAATAACTCAGAGCAGAGACAGCTTTAAGAGGAAGTTCTCAGTATGTTCTTAAAAAGTTTAAGCATCACAGAAGGGCCTTGGTGACGCCATAAACATCCAACTTGTGCTACCTTTTTCATTTGATTAAATAAACAGCCCTCTGACAGGGGCTTTCGGATATGGCCTGCTTTTTGTTTTAACGTGGTTTTAATCAGGGGATTGTGGCTCTTCATTCCTTCAGGAAATTCTGTCAAATGTTTCACATTCCTTATAGAGAACAACTGTCTGTACAGGTTAAGATCCCAAGTTTTAAATTGTGGGGCAAGTGGCGTTTTGTTGTTTCTGAATGTCAGTGTGAGAAAAAAAAAAAGTGAAGAAGGAAAGAATGCAAATGTTCGTCAGTGAAAACACACACAAAACCAGAAACATTCTTCCCCTCATGTACAAGGTCAACAATATCTGGGTAAATTTGCTTCACGTTTTGCAGACCGCTGATGGAACATGAGAAATGCTATTGCAAAGGCCCCTGACAGGAGCGCCGGGAGACGCCTAAAAATAGACATTTTACCCAAAGGGGGGTTATCCATTAGAACTGCATCATTCCCAGCATGACTGAGCAGCACAAAGTGTGACACAGGGGCATGAAAAATATAGTAACGTATGCTATGACAAATTCTCTTTACTTAGAACGGGAGGAGATAAACTCGGCCGTGACTAAGCCACTCCCTTTGAAGCTCACTGCCAGTTTTCCACGTAGCTCGTACCCAGTTATCAAGATGCTGATTTGGGAAAGTGAGGGGAGAGGATGGAGAGTCTGACATCTCCTTATCCCTTCCTGGAAGTAAGGGAGTGGCATCAAAAGTTTTGTGGACCTTGTGCAAGTTAACTTCTCTGAGCCCCTCAGTTTTCATCTGGAAAATAGAGGTGGCTGTGAAAACTTAAAATGAGAATGTACAGGCCCAGGGCTCAGCACAGAGGAGGCCCTCACTCAACAACTGTGAGTTCATGCTGATTGGAGGGGACACCTTTCCAGGCACGGTCGACCCAGAGATCTGGGCACGGCACTCAGAGGGGAAATTCTGCCTCTCAAGAGTGTGTTTGGAGCCCAAAAGGACCCAACTCTTCAGGGACTCGGTTTTTTTTAATCTACTCCGTGAGTCCCTATCCAGCTGGTCAGAAATGTGGGACGGCAGGGACTCCTTCGGAGCAAAAAGTGGTAGAGCTGTTCTGGAAAGCAATTCGGTAGCACTCACCAACATCCCTCCACCATCAAGTCCACTTCCGGTGTCTGCAATGTCCCTGCACACGTGCACAGAGTTATGATAATGATAATAACGATGGTATAATAGTAGCTCACCTTTATGAAGCATTTAAAGAGTTCTAAATGTTTCACATGTAATTTATACACATACATTTGACACATTATAATGTGGTATAATCTACATGTGATATTTATTTGATATAGATAAGTAACTTCACCCTACAAAGTAGGTCTCGTTGTTTTTTTGTTTTTTTTGTTTTGTTTTAACTATATTTGAACAAAGTAGGTTTTATTATTATCTTTACGGTATAGAAAGTGGAGACGTGGAGAGCTTAGTAATTTGCCCTAGGTCGGGGGTCAACAGATGTTTTCAGTAAGAGGCCAGATGGTAAATATTTTCGGTGGACCAGATGGTCGCTGTCACAACTATTCAACTCTGCTGCTGCATCATGAGAGCAGCCCCAGACAACAGTAAACAGATGAGCGTGGCTGTGTTCCAACAAAACTTTATTTATGGACACAGAATTTTGAATCTCATATAATTTTCATATATCAGGAAACATTTATCTTTTGATTTTCTTTTTCAACCATTTGAAAATAAGAAAATCATTCTTCCCTCATGGGCCATACAAAAACATGAGGAGGGTAGATTTGGCCAGAGGGCTGCAGTTTGCCAACCCTGCCCTGGGTCGTACAGCCCTGTCCCCCGACCCCTCAAGTGAAGTCCCATTTCAAAGCCAGGCAGTCTAGCTCCAGAAGGCAGTCCTGATGTCATGCCTTCATTACTTCATTTAACAGCAAAAGGAAGGATATAGAAATGGTTCGGTAAGTTACGCATGCATATTATGAGACGTGTTGCAGCATTAAAAGTCATGCACACATGGACTGCCCAGCAGCAGATCTGGACACGTGAAGTGAAAAAAGCAAGTTGTCCGTCAGTATAGACATCATGACCCCATACGTGTATTAAAAATAAAAGTAATCGTGTATATTATGTATACGTAAATACACACTTATTGGTGGACATATAAACAGTGAACATAAAGAAACAGGTCTAGAAAGAACAGGAAACCTCATGGGCAGTGAGGGCGGCAGGTTGGTGGCGGTGAGGGGAGTTTTGAGCTCTCCTGTGAATGTATGCTGCTCTATAATTTGAACCTTTTACATCCCAAATGCATCCTTCTATTTCTTGTATAATAAAAGGAAAAAAAAATTTGAGGTCCTAGTTACAAGGCACTACTACTGACATACTTTGAGCTCTCTGAGCAGTTTCCATGTACTTGAATCTAAACAAAAGCTGGTTATAATTAATTACTGAAGGACAAAGAGATTCTTTCCAGAAGGGAAAACAAACAAGCCAACAAAGGTGGCATAAACTATAGTAAGTAAACACAGCTATGTCTCTCTCTATCAATAGAGATTTTTTTAATTGCACATGTGTACAACCTAACCTTCTCTAGACACCATTAACCTTCAAACCAAGGATGTCGGTTGTATACAAAGCCGTCAAGGTTTTCATCTGGTGTGTGATAGTCCAGGCCTAGCTTTCTTCCCTGCATAAACTTTAATTTATGAAGTTATTTTGGTTTGCTCCACTGGCATGAGCACAGCTAAAGGGGGAGTCATCGACTGGGGAAATGAGATTTCCCCCAGTGCCAATTTTTAAATCCAGCCTCCAGGTCATCTTATTTTTTGGATGCTTCCCACAGTCACATTTTTTGTTTGTTTTACATGAAAGAGCACATTCCCTTTCCCCAAGCCAGGTTTACCATTTTCCATTGCTCTTATTAAACGCATCTTATTCAAGTGGAATGTTCTCAGAGTTTCCGCCTTTCACTGGCCCGGGTAGGAGGCGTGGAGTGGATACCCCAGGACGGTCACATGGACTCTGCACTCCAGGTTGCCTCTGCGTGCCATGCAATCACGTCTGCAGAACGTAAGAAGGTCCAAGATCCCACTCTGACCCCAGGTCTCCAGACTTTTCTCATCTGGAACAGACCCCCATGAGGCCCTCAGCCAGTCCCTCTGTGCCCATTAAAACAGCAGCTGCCGAAGCCGACTCTGATGGTGCTAAAATGCAAACCTGGGAGGAGCCCAGTCCTTCGCAGGTGACATTCTCATCAGAGCTGTGAGGGCCTTCTGTTGACCAAACAATGAATGATTTAATCCTGAGCAACACCTGGCTTGGAGGGTCCAGGAGGGAGTGTTAAACCTCAACTAGGCATGCCATGCTAGTCTCAAATCCGTGACACAGCTGTATGAATTGCTAAAACTGGCAAGACAAAGCTATCCTAGCCAGCATTTGAACCCAGCCAGCCATCTTGCAGCCTTCAGACGTCATCTCTTCCGATGTGGCCATGACTGATTTCTTCAGCTCATTGATCTGTGATGGATCATCACTTGCCCCTTTGAACGGGGCAATTCTAATTCCTTGCTTTTGTGATGGGATCAATTTTATGTTTTCCAAATGTTCTCCCACCACATTAGGAACAGAAAATAAACTGTTATACAATCTACTTTAGATATATAGTTGTTTTTTTTATGATGTTTACCCTCTTACACTTTTTTTTTTAAAGACACATTCACCCCAACCTTCATTGTGGCACTTTTTTTTTTTTTTTAATTTGGCTGTGCCAGGTCTTAGCCGCGGCACACAGGATCTTTGTTGTCACGTGCGGGATATTTAGTTGCGGCATGTGAACTCTTAGTTGCCACATGTGGGATCTAGTTCCCTGACCAGGGATCGAATCCGGGCCCCCTGCATAGGGAGCGCAGAGTCTTAGCCACTGGACCAGTAGGGAAGTCCCTACCCTCTTACACTTCTAAGTGCGCGATACAGTATTGTTAACTACAGGCACGATGTGTACAGCAGATCTCTAGAATTATTTTTCTTGCATAACTGAAACTCTATACCTATTAAACAGCAACTCCGCATTGCCCTCCTCCCTCCATTCTACTTTCTGCTTCTATCAGTTTGACTATTTCAGCTTCCTCATATAAGTGGAATTATACAGTGTTTGTCCTTCTGTGAAGAGCTTATTTCACTTAGCATAACGTTCTCAAGATTCATCCACGTTGTCTGTCGCATGTGGCAGGATTTCCTTCTTTTTTAAGGCTGAATAATATACCATTGTGTGTGTGTGCGTGTGTGTGTGCGCGCATGCATGCGCACGCACCACATTTTCTTAATCCATTCATCTGTCAAAGGACATTTAGGTTGTTTCCATCTGTTCGCTATCGTGAATAATGCTGCAATGAACATGGTGTGCAAACATCTCTTTGAGATCCTGATTTCAATTCTTTTTGATAAATACCCAGAAGTGGAATTGCTATCATACGGTAGTTCTATTTTTAACTTCTTGAGGACCCTCCATACTGTTTCCCACAGCAGCTGCACCGTTTTACATTCCCATCAACAGGGCACAGGCGTTCCAGTTTCTCCACATCCTTGCCAACACTTTTCATTTTTTGTTTTTTGATAACGGCCATCCTAACGGGTGTGAAGTATTATCTCACTGTGGCTCTGATTTGCACTCCCCTGATGATTAGAGATGTTGAGTATCTTTTCATATACTTGTCAGCCATTTGTATGTCTTCTTTGGAGAAATGTCTATTCAAGTCCTTTGCCTTTTTTTTAATTGGGTTATTTGGTTTTTTGCTATTGAGTTCTAGGAGTCCCTTATTGTGGGGGGATATTAATCCCTTATCAGATATGTGGTTTGCAAACATACAGTTTACTTCAGAGCAGTGTTTTATGACCTATTTGAATACAAGATCTTCAGACATCTATATCAGGAGTCAGCAAGATAATGCCTGTGGGCCAAATCTGGCCCACGTCCATTTGTTTAGGTATAGGCTATGGCTGCTTTCAAGCTACCATGGTCAAGTTCAGTAGTACCACAGAGGCCACCCAGGCCACAAGCCTAAACTATTTACTATCTGCCCTTTTCAGAAAAGGTGTGCTAAACCCTGGTATACAGGATCAAGGCTTAAACGCAAATGTCTATTTTGGCCCCAATCATAATGTAACAGGAAGGACAATTCTGAGTCAGACTGTTCTCTTTAAACACTGTGATTTTTGTGACTGGAAACAACTTTAAAACCCAAGCTCCTACCACCCAGGACTATAAGTTACGGAGGAGTCTCTGGCACCAGCAGGAGGTGCCTATTCTTACACAGTTGGGTGGACAGTCGTGGTTTTCAATCTGTGGCCCTCCTTCCTCCCCTCCTCCAACAGCCTGACCCCCTGCCATCATTCCTTCCCTCCACTCCAGGCATCAGGCAGGCAAGAGATATCGTGCTACCAAAAAGTGTATTTTCCAGGACTTTCCGGCTGGTTTTCCGAAAAGATGCTCTCTTTGCACTGGGGTTGATAAGAGGGCTGCTATGGGACCCCCTGAGCAGCCAAGAATTAAGTGGAGGAGAGACCAGCCGAGCTGCGAGGGACAGAAAGAACCCCAGGGACATTGTTTGAATCCTGGACCCAGAAATCCAACAATACCCTAGATTCCCAGACACAGGAGGCCACAAATTCTCATTTTTGTTTAAGCCAGCTAGATTTGCATTTCTGTCACTTGCTACCCAAGGATTTCTGAGTACTGCAGTTGTGATCTTTTCATGTTCTACTCCTTGCAGTTAAGAGTTCACAGATTATTTTCCATGTTTCTGCGTTATCTTAATAATTTTCACCTTTAATGGGAATATAACCCATTAGATGGGACAAACCTGACCTGGCTACCCAGCCTACTGCCACAACACAGACCCCACTGGGTGCCATAATCCAGACTCGGCAAATCTTGCACACGGCACAAGACACAACCGGCAGAGTACCATGATGCCATGGGCAGCCCTTGTCATGCAGGAGACCACCTCCAATCAGCCAGGTGCTCACCTAAGCAACAAGCCCAGGTATTGCCTGGGCACCAATGCTAGCGAGACTATCTTCCTAGTGTCAATGAGTTACGGCCTGTGGGTGTTTAGCTATGAAAGCCCAACAGCAACCCTTCCCCTGCCTAGACCTCGTCCCCCACATCCAAGACTCCACACTGTCGGATTCCCCACTAAGCAGTTAAACTTTCCCACTTAGTGCTCAATCTTTGGTCTCTTAGTCTTTATTTTTTTCTTTAACAGAGTGTGAGTTACTTGTGTTATTTGCAAGCTTTTCCCTCAAGGAGGCAAGTTCCAGATCAAGGCAGAGACCATGTCTGCCAGGCTACCCCAGTCGCCCCAGTGCCTGGGACCAGAGCAGGGCTCAGTGCCTGTTTGTTGGTAGATAAATTAAATGAATGAATGAATATATCCTAAGTGCCAGTCACTACACCATTTTTCACAATCATATGTATATAACACTGCCTCTTTCTACAGTTACGCCAGCTTCATTCTGGCAAAAGACATTCCCAGAGAAGTTTGTGGTCAGCAGTGTAGGACAGAATTTGAAGAAAGACCCGTGTTAGGAAAAGCTACCTTTTGGCGAAGAATCACTGGACCTGTCAGCTGCTGACAGGGCTGGGAAGAGAGTGCACTGTAGGCCATCTGTCACGTGTCCCTAACGCAAAGTTGCTCGAGGGTTACTACTCCCTTTTGCCCACAGGAAAGAGCCCTCCTTGTGACCACAAACGGACCACAGGCCAACCCCTCACGTTGGCATGGCCCAGTCCAGCTTTGCCCTCCTCCATTTGTTCTCACAGAAGCCCAGGAAATAGGTGGTGGTACTATCCTTAGTTTATAGGTGAGGAAACCAAGAGAACGACTTGCTATGGGTCACCCCACCTAGGAAGTGCTGCATTAATTATTATTATTATTTTTTTTAGCCGCGCTGCGCGTCATGCAGGATCTTATTTCCCTGACCAGGGATCGAACCTGTGCCCCCTGCAGTCGAAGTGCAGAGTCCTAACCACTGGACCGCCAGGGAAGTCCTTTTTGTCTTTTTTGGTGTTGCATTAATTAAAGAAGGAGGTGGTTAGGCTGAGGCAGCCTACATAAACCAACCAAAACCTAAGCCTGTAAGTGCCTCGAGGTTACGAAATTAAAAGGCTAAGGACAACCAATCACAAAGAACCAACTGGGCTTTAAGCTTCAGTCAACTGAATAATTTCCTTTCTTTGCTTTTGCAGTTTCTCTATATAAGTCCCCCCAGCCCCCAGTCAGTGGAACACTCCTAACTGCTTTTGGTTTGGCACTGCCCGATGGGAACTGATTTTTGCTCCAATAAACGCTTAAAAATTTTAATATCCCTCAGTTTATCTTTTAACAGAAGCGACTAGAGCCCAGATGTTTTTCAACCTCTAACCCACACTCTTGCAATCAACCGTGGTCACAGATGGACCAGTGGCCCAGCAAAGGACTGAGAGTCTGGCACCAGCCTGCTCCCTCTGACCTCAGGGCCCTGTGGCCTGGGCATCTGCATCCTGGATGTTCCAGCTGGCCAGCATCAAGTCATGAACCTCTGCATCCTCTTTCCTTTCAAAACCCTGCTTCCGAGGGGTCTGCCCACGTGGACAGAAGGCTGCTACAAGCCCCCTTTCAGCCCCCGCAGCCCCTGCATGGTCCGGGCCTCTGATGAGGAAGCTCCGGGTTCTTTTACTTTATTCTCCTTGGGGTTTTTTGTGTTTTTTTTTGTTTGTTTGTTTCTTTTTCTGTTTGGTTTTAGTCAATGAGCTTTCTCAATAACAAAACTTCCTTCCTCTCTTTTGAGCAAGAAGTCAGGCTCTGAAGGTTGCAGACGTCATTTAGATTACAAAAAAGAAACATACATATATATTTTTTGGGGGGGGGTGCCGCATTGGGTCTTTGTTGCTAGGCACGGGCTCTCTCTAGTTGCAGCGAGCGGGGCTACTCTTCGTTGCAGTTCACAGGCTTCTCATTGGGTGGCTTCTCTTGTTGCGGAGCATGGGCTCTAGGCACATGGGCTCAGTAGTTGTGGGTCACAGGCTCTAGAGTGCAGGCTCAGTAGCTGTGGCGCATGGGCTGAGTTGCTCCACGGCATGTGGGATCTTCCTGGACCAGGGCTCGAACCCATATCCCCTGCACTGGCAGGCAGATTCTAAACCACTGCGCCATCAGGGAAGCCCTATATATATTTTTAAGTGGAAAATCATGTTTTTCAAATGGCTTGGTTTCCACACCGCCTCCCAAAACAAAGTTTTCTACTGAGTGTCTTCTGCTCTCTCACAGTAAAGTGACTATGTAACTTATTGTCCAAACAGGGACCCTTTTAAGAATGAAAGGGGACACTGAATCCTAACACTGGCCACATTATCACCCTTCTTTGCGGGGGTCACCACTTCTCGACGGGGCCCAGGAGAATGTGGCGAACCACTTCCAGACAGCAAACTGCATTCAGTTATTTAATGTCGGGCCCTGAAATAGTCAACAGCCATGCAGTCCACTTTTAAATAAAGAAGAAGATTCTCTTCACTCTGCTCTATGACACTGGAGCTTGAGTGTCTAACAGAAGGGAGGTGTGTCTCTATTTGCTGCCCAAGAAGCCAAAGGATGCAGCTTTAAGGATCTTTATTTTCTAGCAGTAATTCTAATGTGCTGAGACTAAACCTTTGTAGTCCCCGAATTTTCTCAGGCGGTGAGGAGTGAGGTGTCTGGTCCCAGAACAAAGAGGGCTGGGAAGATCACTGTGTCCATCCCAGCCGCCAGGCATGGCCACACCCATCGTTCCAGATGGAATTGAACCTCTGCCCTTTATTTTAAAACTTCAGAGGAAATCGTGCCACCTCCCCAGGGTGAGCTAGTCCAAATTTTCACTGTGATCTTCAGGGCTAGGCACCCCTCCTTCCACTGCACCCTCCACCCAGGAAAGCAATAACATCTGATCTTCCATCCTGTCATCTGGGCAGCCTCCATCCACTATAAGGGGTATCCTCTCCTCTGCAGGCCAGAAAGCCCTCTCTGCACCCAGAAAATACTCAGGACATGAAAAAGAAACACACACACACACACACACACACACACACACACACACACAGACACACACACACACACACACACACATCCCCCTTCCTCCCCAGCTCAGCAGGCTCCCCTCCTGGCCTTTTAATCCCCAGGCAGATTGCAAATGGAAAGACAGGAAATGTAAGATTCAGTGCTTGAGCCATTTCCATCTTAACTCCAGCCCTCCCCCACCCCAGCCTCTCTTCCCTTGACAGACAGACAACCCATTAAGAGCTCGCCCATAATAGTCTTTCCTGTAAGAACTTGTAAACAGCATCCTTGGAGCTTCAGCTTGGGTATTTCCCAGCTCACTTGCTTCCACTTCCTTTGTCGTGGAATGTTCCCATGGGGAGTGGGAGAAGCCGATGGGAGGGTCTCTCCCCCTCGCCCTGCCTTCCCCAGCTCCCCACCTCCTTCAGTATCCCCGAAGGTTAAGGGTCTTCCCCTTGAACACTGCTCCTGTCACTGAGCTTTGTGTGTTACTCTTTGTTTCCTTGAAGGAAGCCCTTCCATTCAGTATACTGGACACTCCAGATAATGCCTGCCATGGCCTTCACTCCAACACATTCTGACTGCTAAGTATTCATACAGGGTTCTCGCCAGTTCTCAGCATTAAATGAACAATATCTGTGCCTGCTGAAATTATGTTTTAAGTGAACCCTATGCCTGCAAAACTGCTTTTTTTTTTCAAAAAAAAAAGGAGAACTTGTTTTTATTATATAACTTAAAGTTTTCAAGGCAAATATACTATGGAAAATGACAGGGGCCCCAAATTGGGGGTTGGTCAGGTGACATAACTGAGTAAAGGGGACTTGGTATGAGGCAAGAGGGAAGAGTGGGGTCTATGGTGAAATGTAGAGCCTGAAACCTTGCCCCAAAATAGACAACCAATATGCAACTGTAGACAGATGTTGCTACATAAAAACTCTTATTTCATATTGCCAAATCTTCCAGTTTTCTTTTTTTTTAATTTTTGAATTTTATTTATTTTTTTATACAGCAGGTCCTTATTAGTCATCCATTTTATACACATCAGTGTATACATGTCAATCCCAATCGCCCAATTCATCACACCCCCACCCCCACCCACCCACAGCTTTCCCCGCTTGGCGTCGATACATTTGTTCTCTACTTCTGTGTCTCAATTTCTGCCCTGCAAATGGTTCATCTGTACCATTTTTCTAGGTTCCCCATGTATGCGCTAACATACAATATTTGTTTTTCTCCTTCTGACTTACTTCACTCTGTATGACAGTCTCCAGATGCATCCACGTCTCTACAAATGACCCAATTTCGTTCCTTTTTATGGCTGAGTAATATTCCATTGTATATACGTACCACATCTTCTTTATCCATTCGTCTGTCGGTGGGCATGTAGGTTGTTTCCATGACCTGGCTATTGTAAATAGTGCTGCAATGAACACTGGGGTGCATGTGTCTTTTTGAATTATGGTTTTCTCTGGGTATATGCCCAGTAGTGGGATTGCTGGATCATATGGTAATTCAATTTTTAGTTTTTTAAGGAACCTCCATACTGTTCACCATAGTGGCTGTATCAATTTACACTCCCACCAACAGTGCAAGAGGGTTCCCTTTTCTCCACACCCTCTCCAGCATTTGTTGTTTGTAGATTTTCTGATGATGCCCATTCTAACTGGTGTGAGGTGATCCCTCATTGTAGTTTTGATTTGCATTTCTCTAATCATTAGTGATGCTGGGCAGCTTTTCATGTGCTTCTTCGCCATCTGTATGTCTTCTTTGGAGAAATGTCTATTTAGGTCTTCTGCCCGTTTTTGGATTGGGTTGTTTGTTTTTTTAATATCGAGCTGCATGAGCTGTTTATATATTTTGGAGATTAATCCTTTGTCCGTTGATTCATTTGCAAATATTTTCTCCCATTCTGAGGGTTGTCTTTTCGTCTTGTTTATGGTTTCCTTTGCTGTGCAAAAGCTTTGAAGTTTCATTAGGTCCCATTTGTTTATTTTCGTCTTTATCTCCATTACTCTAGGAGGTGGATCAAAAAAGATCTTGCTGTGATTTATGTCAAAGAGTGTTCTTCCTATGTTTTCCTCTAAGAGTTTTATACTGTCTGGTCTTACACTTAGGTCTCTAATCCATTTTGAGTTTATTTTTGTGTATGGTGTTAGGGAGTGTTCTAATTTCATTCTTTTACATGTAGCTGTCCAGTTTTCCCAGCACCACTTATTGAAGAGACTGTCTTTTCTCCATTGCGTATCCTTGCTTCCTTTGTCATAGATAAGTTGACCATAGGTGCGTGGGTTTATCTCTGGGCTTTCTATCTTGTTCCATTGATCTATATTTATGTTTTTGTGCCAGTACCATATTGTCTTGATTACTGTAGCTTTGTAGTATAGTCTGAAGTCAGGGAGGCTGATTCCTCCAGCTCCGTTCTTTTCCCTCAAGACTGCTTTGGCTATTCGGGGTCTTTTGTGTCTCCATGCAAATTTTAAGATTTTTTGCTCTAGTTCCGTAAAAAATGCTATTGGTAATTTGATAGGGATTGCGCTGAATCTGTAGATTGCTTTGGGTAGTATAGTCATTTGCACAATATTGATTCTTCCAATCCAAGAATATGGCATATCTCTCCATCTGTTGGTATCATCTTTAATTTCTTTCATCAGTGTTTTACAGTTTTCTGCATACAGGTCTTTTGTCTCCTTAGGTAGGTTTATTCCTAGGTATTTTATTCTTTTTGTTGTAATGGTAAATGGGAGTGTTTCCTTAGTTTCTCTTTCAGATTTCTCATCATTAGTGTATAGGAATGCAAGAGATTTCTGTGCATTAATTTTGTATCCTGCAACTTTACCAAATTCATTGATTAGATCTAGTAGTTTTCTGCTGGCATCTTTAGGATTCTCTACGTATAGTATCATGTCATCTGCAAACAGTGACAGTTTTACTTCTTCTTTTCCAATTTGTATTCCTTTTATTTCTTTTTCTTCTCTGATTGCCGTGGCTAGGACTTCCAAAACTATGTTGAATAACAGTGGTGAGAGTGGACATCCTTGTCTTGTTCCTGATCTTAGAGGAAATGCTTTCAGTTTTTCACCATTGAGAATGATGTTTGCTGTGGGTTTGTTGTATATGGCCTTTATTATGTTGAGGTAGGTTCCCTCTATGGCCACTTTCTGGAGAGTTTTTATCATAAATGGGTGTTGAATTTTGTCAAAAGCTTTTTCTGCATCTATTGAGATGATCATATGGTTGTTATCCTTCAATTTGTTAATATGGTGTATCACATTGACTGATTTACGGTATATTGAAGAATCCTTGCATCCCTGGGATAAATCCCACTTGATCGTGGTGTATGATCCTTCTAATGTGTTGCTGGATTCTGTTTGCTAGTATTCTGTTGAGGATTTTTGCATCTATATTCATCAGTGATATTGGTCTGTAATTTTCTTTTTTTGTAGTATCTTTGTCCGGTTTTGGTATCAGGGTGACGGTGGCCTCATAGAATGAGTTTGGGAGTGTTCCTTCCTCTGCAATTTTTTGGAAAGGTGTGAGAAGGATGGGTGTTAGCTCTTCTCTAAATGTTTGATAGAATTCACCTGTGAAGCCATCTGGTCCTGGACTTCTGTTTGTTGGAAGATTTTTAATCACTGTTTCAATTTCCTTACTTGTGATTGGTCTGTTCATATTTTCTATTTCTTCCTGGCTCAGTCTTGGAAGGTTATACCTTTCTAAGAATTTGTCCATTTCTTCCAGGTTGTCCATTTTATTGGCATAGAGTTGCTTGTAGTAAGTAGTCTCTTAGGACGCTTTGTATTTTTGCATTGTCTGTTGTAACTTTTCCTTATTCATTTCTAATTTTATTGATTTGAGTCCTCTCCCTCTTTTTCTTGATGAGTCTGGCTAATGGTTTATCAATTTTGTTTATCTTCTCAAAGAACCAGCTTTTAGTTTTATTGATCCTTGCTGTTTTCTTTGTTTCTATTTCATTTATTTCTGCTCTGATCTTGATGATTTTTTTCCTTCTGCTAACTTTGGGTTTTGTTTATTCTTCTTTCTCTAGTTCCTTTAGGTGTAAGGTTAGATTGTTTATTTGAGATTTTTCTTGTTTCTTGAGGTAGGCTTGTATAGCTATAAACTTCCCTCTTAGAACTGCTTTTCCTGCCTCCCATAGGTTTTGGATTGTCGTGTTTTCATTGTCATTTGTCTCTAGGTATTTTTTGATTTCTTCTTTGATTTCTTCAGTGATCTCTTGGTTATTTAGTAATGTATTGTTTAGCCTCCATGTGTCTGTGTTTTTTACGTTTCTTTCCCTGTCATTCATTTCTAATCTCATAGCGCTGTGGTCAGAAAAGATGCTTGATATGATTTCAATTTTCTTAAATTTACTGAGGCTTGATTTGTGACCCAAGATTTGATCTATCCTGGAGAATGTTCCATTTGCACTTGAGAAGAAAGTGTAGTCTGCTGTTTCTGGTGGAATGTCCTATAAATATCAATTAAATCTATCTGGTTTATTGTGTCATTTAAAGCTTCTGTCTCCTTATTTATTTTCACTTTGGATGATCTGTCCATGGGTGTAAGTGAGGTGTTTAAGTCCCCCACTATGACTGTGTTACTGTCGATTTCCTCTTTTAGAGCTGTTAGCAGTTGCCTTATCTATTGAGGTGCTCCTATGTTGGGTGCATATATATTTATAATCGTTATATCTTCTTCTTGGATTGATCCCTTGATCATTATGTAATGTCCTTCCTTATCTCTTGTAACATTCTTTATTTTAAAGTCTATTTTATCTGACATGAGTATTGCTACTCCAGTTTTCTTTTGATTTCCACTGGCATGGAATATCTTTTTCCATCTCCTCACTTTCAGTCTGTATGTGTCCCTAAGTCTGAAGTGGGTCTCTTGTAGAGAGCATATAGATGGGTCTCGCTTTTGTATCCATTCTGCAAGCCTGTGTCTTTTGGTTGGAGCATTTAATCCATTCACATTTAAGGTAATTATCGATACGTATGTTCCTATGACCATTTTCTTAATTGTTTTGGGTTTCTTTTTGTAGGTCCTTTTCTTCCCTAGTGTTTCCCACTTAGAGAAGTTCCTTCAGCATTTTTTGTAGAGCTGGTTTGGAGGTGCTGAATTCTTTTAGCTTTTGCTCGTCTGTAAAGCTTTTGATTTCTCCATCGAATCTGGATGAGATCCTTGCCAGGTAGAGTAATCTTGGTTGTAGGTTCTTCCCTTTCATCACTTTAAGTATATCATGCCACTCCCTTCTGGCTTGTAGAGTTTCTGCTGAGAAATCAGCTGTTTACCTTATGTGAGTTCCCTTGTATGTTATTTGTCCTTTTTCCCTTTCTGCTTTCAATAATTTTTCTGTCTTTAATTTTTGCCAGTTTGATTACTATGTGTCTTGGCGTGCTTTTCCTTGGGTTTATCCTGTATGGGACTCTCTGAGCTTCCTGGACTTGGGTGGCTATTTCCTTTCCCATGTTGGGGAAGTTTTCCACTATAATCTCTTCAAATATTTTCTCGGGTCCTTTCTCTCTCTCTTCTGCTTCTGGGACCCCTATCATGCAAATGTTGTTGCATTTAATGTTGTCCCAGAGGTCTCTTAGGCTGTCTTCATTTCTTTTCATTCTTTTTTCTTTATTCTGTTCCGCAGCAGTGAATTCCACCATTCTGTCTTCCAGGTCACTTATCCGTTCTTCTGCCTCAGTTATTCTGCTATTGATTCCTTCTAGTGTAGTTTTCATTTCAGTTATTGTATTGTTCATCTCCGTTTGTTTGTTCTTTAATTCTTCTAGGTCTTTGTTAAACATTTCTTGCATGTTCTCCATCTTTGCCTCCATTCTTTTTCTGAGGTCGTGGATCATCTTCACTAACATTATTCTGAATTCTTTTTCTGGAAGGTTGCCTATATCCACTTCATTTAGCTGTTTTTCTGGGGTTTTATCTTGTTCCTTCATCTGGTACATAGCCCTGTGCCTTTTCATCTTGTCTATCTTTCTGTGAATGTTGTTCCACAGGCTGCAGGATTGTAGTTCTTCTTGCTTCTCAACACAGAACTTTTAAATTCTGCCAGTAGAAGAGGCCCTCAACAGATGTTGCTACGTAAAAACTCTTATTTCATATTGCCAGAACTTCCAGTTTTCTAAGAGAAGTCTTAAGTCAGGAATGTTTTGTGAAATATTCTGATTTTTAAAATAGTGTGGGGGCTGAACAGTTTGCAATCCCTGGTCTAAATGATCAATAGCCCCTGCTACAACCTGGGCCCCAGCACTGTTGGGCATTGCGACCATCTGCACAAAAGAACACAATACCGGGAGCGGCACCCATGGCCTATACAGTAGAGGAGAGCCTGGCACGGGGATGGGCATGTGGCCAAAGGCAGATCCCAAACCCCTACTCCTCAAAGCCCAGCTCCTCTGGAGGCTTCGGCCTTCTGGGACACTTTCTGGGAACGATCTTATTTTTTCGGAAGGAAACAATCAGGAACTAGGATTCATTCTTGTGTAATTCACTTTACTCAAGTTCACTCTACAGAAATTCACTTTACAGCCAGTTTTGCCGAAACAGATCTATAAGAAACATGATGGGCAGCGGCCTTTTCTCAATAAAAATATGCAAGATACACTGAGAATAAAGCTCTTAACTAGCTTGCAGGCCCCTGTGATGGAGCAGAAACCAGTAACTCAAATAAATAGTCCTACAAAACAAAGGCCTATACCTTCCTTCCCAAACTCAAAGCAGGGGAGTGGGCCCTAGACCCAACAGAGCAGAAAAGTACGTGTAAGAATCAGCTTTGCTTGCTTGGTTTAAACAACTGAGAAGACACAGGATGCTAGGAAGTTATTTATCCTCCTTAAGCCTCAATATCCTCATCTGTGAGATGGAGGTAACAACAGCACAATCCTAATAGGAGCCCTGGAAGGACCGAAACTGCTCATCAGCCTTTGGCCAACAGCCAGCCTCAGGAGCTTCCTGGCGCTCCTGGGTTCATAATTCATCCCCAAAGTATTTATTGAGTACCTTCTGTATACCGGTATACAACAAAGAGCAATAAATAGGCACAGGCCCTGGTCTCCCCAAATCCACTTTTATTTCTAACAGTAAATCCTAAATATAACACATTTTCAAAAAGAAAAAAAAAGTGTCAGAAATTACCCAAGCATATGTCCTTGCACCTTCATATTAAAATGATTCATACATTTTGTTATTGAACCAATTCACGAGTTTGGGGGAGTTTAAGCAGCCCAAGTGTGTCTTCTTATGGGCCCTCAGTGAAAAAAAAAATGGTCACATATTCAAACTCCACAGCATTTGTAACACGTCTAGCTGGCCCACAAACAGTAGTACATTGGGTTTTTTCTTCACCGAGGAACTAATTTACATAGACTTAATGGTGTGATTTTGTTTTTAAACCTTACCCTTTTGCTTTAACATTTTCCAACTAGTTACATATTAGTGAATCCCAGGATATGGTTTTCCAACGATAAGAGACAAATCAAGTCACTATTATTTTCTGTCCACAATGTTCATTCTCCTGATTTATTTCTTTAAATAAATGAAGAACATCACAATCGATGAAAGCCACATTTAGGAAATAGTTATCACCCATCCTGGGCTTCCAAATTAAATTTAAGGCATACTAGCATTTCAAATCCATCTGAAAAAATCAACCTCAAAATATATTTCTGCCTCCTACTGACTGTGGGACTTGGCTAGGATTCCTAAATGGTCTGTGCCTCAGTTTCCTCATTAAAAAATGGGATTAACCAGCAGTACCTACCTCATAGATTTGTGATAGGGACTCAAGGAAATAAGACATGCAAAGTAAGTATTAACTACTTTTATTAATATTTTTTTCAAAACCAAGGTGGGATAGTGGAACATGGTGATTGAAAGGGAATAGGCCCTGGGACCTGGGTTTAAATCCCAACTTTTCCATTAATAGCTGTGACCTTGGACAAGTTGAGGAATCTCTGTGAGCCACACCTGTGGAACTGGGATTAAAAAGAGTATCTACCTCAAAAGGCAGTTGCCAGGGAGGGCCCTGGCAGGCATAAGCACTGTATTAAGTTTATACCTATTTTAATGATGATAAAACAAAGGCTTATCGGAGATGTTACCCTCTCCAGGGAAGAGCTGGCTATATAATGAGTTTATGGACATGTCCAGGCTCCCACAAGGAAACAGATTTAGGATCAAACCAATGTCTGTGTAGACAAATCCACTTCCGGACTCACACACAGCTATTGTTCCTAACACCTTGGGTTCACATTTCCATGGTGACCAGCATGTTTGTTTACTTATTTCCTGATTTTTTTTTCTACAACTGGAGTCCCATAAGGGCAGTCAGGTGGGAGACTGTATTGTTTGTGACAAACATCAACTGCACCTGCCCCTAGGCTCAGGCAAAGCCCGGGACAAATGTTCACCCAGCCTTCCTTGACGCAGAGGGTCCTCCTGATCCATGCCCCATCCCTCTGGCCACGCCTTCTAGGGTTAGGTATCCCCTAAAGACATGGCTTCTAACCCGGAGTGAGTCAGGACCCTTTGACTGTTAGTGTCAAGTCATGGGTCACCCAAACAGGAAGCCTAGGGTATACATCTGGCTCCCAGGATGGCTGGAGACCAACCAGATAAATGTGATGAGGAATCCATCTCTCTCTCTCCCTCTTAGGTTGGCTTTATTCTCAAGCAGCCTGTGGTAACAGCCACCAGCAGCTTCAGGCTTCCCTTCCACCAGCTCGGCAACCCCAGCGACAGAAGGGAAGCCCTTTCTGGACCGTGAATCACAGCCTTATCTCTGGTCCCTGAGGTAGAGAGAGAAGCAGTGCTCTGATTGGCCAGGGTTGGGTCACATGCTCACCAACAGAGCCAATGAGAAGTCACTACCACCCAACCTCATGAATTGAATATGAGGGAGGAGCAGTTACCAGAAGAGGGAATGGGTGCTGGGCAGGGGAAAACAACAGAGCCACCTGCTCCCATGTCTCTTCAAAGCTGCTGCTTGCCGGCACCTCGCCAAACCTCACCTCTGGCCTGGAGGCTCCTACAAACTTCAAGGCTCCGTCCCGGCCATTCCTCCACTCAGTGAGGCCCGAACCATACCTGCATCTTTTCCCAGAACCAGCAACATCTTCCCAGCTGCTCTGCAATGTCGCCTGGGTTCAAACTTAATAGTTTTGTCCTTCCACACACCTCCATATCCCATCAGGTGCCGAGTTCTATAGATTCAGCCTTCAAGGCCATGCCTATCCACCCCATGCCCTCTTTTGGGGAGGAGCCTGGTCAGCCCCTACATACTTCTCAGAACTACTGGGCATTTGGCCTCACAGCCTCTGCCGCCAGATCCAGGGTCTTCCAGCTCAGCCAGCATTAGCCTATGCTAATGTTCAAAAACTGTGCAACTGTTCAAAAACTCAGTAACTCCAAATGTAACTCCAGACCTCTTAGCCTGGCATTCAGAGACCTCCTCATTCCCCATGTGATTGTCCACTCTTCCAGCCTTCCTGCCCCTGCTACCTTGCAACTAGTCCAGGCACCAGGCAAACAACCACCTGGTGCTACTCCCCCCGGTCACCACCATTTGGCCATGCCCTCCCCACTGCCAGGAACCTCCGTCTCCACCCTGTAACCTCATGAGGTGGAATTCTTCCCACAACACTGCTTCTAGGGTCAGATCCAAGCTATAATGCTTACCGGCTGCAAGACTTTGGACAGTAGCCTTTCTGTCAGATTTGTCATATGCAAATGACAATGACACCTAACGCACTGGATTGAAAACTACATCTCTATAAAGCCCCCTTCACAAAGCCTGGCACCCGGTAGGGGCTCTGTGAATGGTGGCTTCACACTATCAGCCACCAGCCTCCATGGTCCAGCCAAACACCAACTCTCTGTGAAGTGTTTACTGAACGCCCCCATCGAGACCGCCTTTGTACTTATGGTCTACCTTGTAATGTAGTTGGCCATGTATCTGTCCTTCCCCAACTATACTGGAACATCCTGAAGATGAAAGCAGTCTCTTTCATCTTGACATTCCTAAAGCGCCTCACCTGGCCTTTCACACCTGGGAGGTGCTTGAATCATAGCAGTGAAACTGACTCCAGTTGTGTGCATACCAAAGTATTCCCGCTCATTAGCTGGGCATTGGTTCACTAGAAAGAGCTGACAGGATGCCAGTGCCCCGGGCACATCCCTGGTTACAAGATTCCAGACAGTCACAGTGTCTCTTTGTCAATTCCCCAGCTTGTCACACAAGAATTCAGGTGCTCACCTCCCACCAACCATCAGGTGACAATAAAATAAGCAAATTGCCTTACTGTTGAGGCAAACACAAAGTGCCTGCACACCCAGAAGAACCCAGCCTAACAAAGCAAGTACCCTGGGGGGGGACTTAGATAAACCCCAACCCTGCCCAGGGTACTGGGAAGAGTCCCGTTCTCCACTCTTGCCCCCTACTCCTCACCTCCAAAATTGCCATCCAGAGGGGCCGTTTGCCCTAATGCACCAAACCCAACAGTAAGAATGTAAGCTTTTCCTAAAAATCAAATTCATATTTGCGAGACAAAGATGCTTCCCCACCCAAAAAAGTGTTCTAGATGCACTAAGGCATTTATTCACAGATTCAATCAAGCTAGTCAGTCAACTGATGGGCCCAAGGGGAAATTTCTAGAATCATTGAGCAAGATGGCCGGAATAGTCTTATGACTTACCATGGTGAAATGCTAAGAAGGACAACCCCTGGTGAGACCCAGAGGGCCTGGCATGGTTTTTTTTTTTTTTTTTTTTTTATATATACTGTGAAATTCCCCAGTGAAACCATTCAGTCCTGGACTTTTGTTTGCAGGGAGTTTTTTTTTTTTTTTTTTTTTTTTAATTTATTTATTTATTTATTTATTTATTTATTTATTTATTTATTTATTTAATTTTTTAAATTAGTTTCTGCTTTATAACAAAGTGAATCAGTCATACATATACATCTGTTCCCACATCCCTTCCCTCATGCATCTCCCTCCCTCCCACCCTCCCCATCCCACCCCTCCAGGCGGTCACAAAGCACCGAGCTGATCTCCCTGTGCTCTGTGGCTGCTTCCCACTATCTATCTACCTTACGTTTGGTAGTGTATATATGTCCATGTCTCTCTTTTGCTTTGTCACAGCTTACCCTTCCCCCTCCCCATATCCTCAAGTCCATTCTCAAGTAGGTCTGTGTCTTTATTCCCGTTTTGCCCCTAGGTCCTTCATGACTTTTTTTTTTTTTTTAAATTCCGTATATATGTGTTAGCATACGGTATTTGTCTTTCTCTTTCTGACTTACTTCACTCTGTATGACAGACTCTAGGTCTATCCACCTCATTACAAATAGCTCAGTTTCGTTTCTTTTTATGGCTGAGTAATATTCCATTGTATATATGTGCCACATCTTCTTTATCCATTCATCCGATGATGGACACTTCGGTTGTTTCCAGCTCCGGGCTATTGTGAATAGAGCTGCAATGAACATTTTGGTACATGTCTCTTTTGGAATTATGGTTTTCTCAGGGTATATGCCTAGTAGTGGGATTGCTGGGTCATATGGTAGTTCTATTTTTAGTTTTTTAAGGAACCTCCATACTGTTCTCCATAGTGGCTGTACCAATTCACATTCCCACCAGCAGTGCAAGAGTGTTCCCTTTTTTCCACACCCTCTCCAGCATTTATTGTTTCTAGATTTCTTGATGATGGCCATTCTGACTGGTGTGAGATGATATCTCATTGTAGTTTTGATTTGCATTTCTCTAATGATTAATGATGTTGAGCATTCTTTCATGTGTTTGTTGGCAGTCTGTATATCTTCTTTGGAGAAATGCCTATTTAAGTCTTCTGCCCATTTTTGGATTGGGTTGTTTGTTTTTTTGCTATTGAGCTGCATGAGCTGTTTATAAATTTTGGAGATTAATCCTTTGTCAGTTGCTTCATTTGCAAATATTTTCTCCCATTCTGAGGGTTGTCTTTTGGTCTTCTTTATGGTTTCCTTTGCTGTGCAAAAGCTTTGAAGTTTCATTAGGTCCCATTTGTTTATCTTTGTTTTTATTTCCATTTCTCTAGGAGGTGGGTCCAAAAGGATCTTGCTGTGATTTATGTCATAGAGTGTTCTACCTATGTTTTCCTCTAAGAGTTGGATAGTTTCTGGCCTTACATTTAAGTCTTTAATCCATTTTGAGCTTATTTTTGTGTATGGTGTTAGGGAATGATCTAATCTCAAACTTTTACATGTCCCTGTCCAGTTTTCCCAGCACCACTTATTGAAGAGGCTGTCCTTTCTCCACTGTACATTCCTGCCTCCTTTATCAAAGATAAGTTGGCCATATGTGCGTGGGTTTATCTCTGGGCTTTCTATCCTGATCCACTGATCTATCTTTCTGTTTTTATGCCAGTACCAGACTGCCTTAATTACTGTAGCTTTGTAGTATAGTCTGAAGTCAGGGAGCCTGATTCCTCCAGCTCCGTTTTTCGTTCTCAAGATTGCTTTGGCTATTCGGGGTCTTTTGTTTTTCCAAACAAATTTTGAAATTTTTTGTTCTAGTTCTGTGAAAAATGCCAGTGGTAGTTTGATAGGGATTGCATTGAATCTGTAGATTGCTTTGGGTAGTAGAGTCATTTTCACAATATTGATTCTTCCAATCCAGGAGCATGGTATATCTCTCCATCTATTTGTATCATCTTTAATTTCTTTCATTAGTGTCTTATAGTTTTCTGCATACAGGTCTTTTGTCTCCTTAGGTAGGTTTATACCTAGATATTTTATTCTTTTTGTTGCAATGGTAAATGGGAGTGTTTTCTTGATTTCATTTTCAGATTTTTCATCATTAGTGTACAGGAATGCCAGAGATTTCTGTACATTAATTTTGTATCCTGCTACTTTACCAAATTCATTGATTAGTTCTAGTAGTTTTTCGGTAGCATCTTTAGGATTCTCTATGTATAGTATCATGTCATCTGCAAACAGTGACAGCTTTACTTCTTCTTTTCCAATTTGGATTCCTTTTATTTCCTTTTCTTCTCTGATTGCTGTGGCTAAAACTTCCAAAACTATGTTGAATAAGAGTGGTGAGAGTGGGCAGCCTTGTCTTGTTCCTGATCTTAGTGGAAATGGTTTCAGTTTTTCACCATTGAGGACAATGTTGGCTGTGGGTTTGTCATATATGGCCTTTATGATGTTGAGGAAAGTTCCCTCTATGCCTACTTTCTGCAGGGTTTTTATCATAAATGGGTGTTGAATTTTGTCGAAAGCTTTCTCTGCATCTATTGAGATGATCATATGGTTTTTCTCCTTCAACTTGTTAATATGGTGTATCACATTGATTGATTTGCGTATATTGAAGAATCCTTGCATTCCTGGAATAAACCCCACTTGATCATGGTGTATGATCCTTTTAATGTGCTGTTGGATTCTGTTTGCTAGTATTTTGTTGAGGATTTTTGCATCTATGTTCATCAGTGATATTGGCCTGTAGTTTTCTTTCTTTGTGACATCCTTGCCTGGTTTTGGTATCAAGGTGATGGTGGCCTCGTAGAATGACTTTGGGAGTGTTCCTTCCTCTGATATTGTTTGGAAGAGTTTGAGAAGGATGGGTGTTAGCTCTTCTCTAAATGTTTGATAGAATTCGCCTGTGAAGCCATCTGGTCCTGGGCTTTTGTTTGATGGAAGATTTTTAATCACAGTTTCAATTTCAGTGCTTGTGATTGGTCTATTCATATTTTCTATTTCTTCCTGAGTCAGTCTTGGCAGGTTGTGCATTTCTAAGAATTTGTCCATCTGTTCCAGGTTGTCCATTTTATGGGCATAGAGTTGCTTGTAGTAATCTCTCATGATCTTTTGTATTTCTGCAGTGTCAGTTGTTACTTCTCCTTTTTCATTTCTAATTCTATTGATTTGAGTCTTCTCCCTTCTTTTCTTGATGAGTCTGGCTAATGGTTTATCAATTTTGTTTATCTTCTCAAAGAACCAGCTTTTAGTTTTATTGATCTTTGCTATCGTTTCCTTCATTTCTTTTTCATTTATTTCTGATCTGATTTTTATGATTTCTTTCCTTCTGCTAACTTTGGGGTGTTTTTGTTCTTCTTTCTCTAATTGCTTTAGGTGCAAGGTTAGGTTGTTTATTCGAGATGTTTCCTGTTTCTTAAGGTGGGATTGTATTGCTATAAACTTCCCTCTTAGAACTGCTTTTGCTGCATCCCATAGGTTTTGGGTCGTCGTGTCTCCATTGTCATTTGTTTCTAGGTATTTTTTAATTTCCTCTTTGATTTCTTCAGTGATCACTTCGTTATTGAGTAGTGTATTGTTTAGCCTCCATGTGTTTGTATTTTTTACAGCTCTTTTCCTGTAATTGATATCTAGTCTCATAGCATTGTGGTCAGAAAAGACACTTGATAGAATTTCAATTTTCTTAAATTTACCAAGGCTTGATTTGTGACCCAAGATATGATCTATCCTGGAGAATGTTCCATGAGCACTTGAGAAAAATGTGTATTCTGTTGTTTTTGGATGGAATGTCCTATAAATATCAATTAAGTCCATCTTGTTTAATGTATCATTTAAAGCTTGTGTTTCCTTATTTATTTTCATTTTGGAAGATCTGTCCATTGGTGAAAGTGGGGTGTTAAAGTCCCCTACTATGATTGTGTTACTGTCGATTTCTCCTTTTATGGCTGTTAGTATTTGCCTTATGTATTGAGGTGCTCCTATGTTTGGTGCATAAATATTTACAATTGTTATATCTTCTTCTTGGATTGATCCCTTGATCATTATGTAGTGTCCTTCTTTGTCTCTTCTAGTAGTCTTTATTTTAAAGTCTATTTTGTCTGATATGAGAATTGCTACTCCAGCTTTCTTTTGGTTTCCATTTGCATGGAATATCTTTTTCCATCCCCTTACTTTCAGTCTGTATGTGTCTCTAGGTCTGAAGTGGGTCTCTTGTAGACAGCATATATATGGGTCTTGTTTTTGTATCCATTCAGCCAATCTGTGTCTTTTGGTGGGAGCATTTAGTCCATTTACATTTAAGGTAATTATCGATATGTATGTTCCTATTCCCATTTTCTTAATTGTTTTGGGTTCGTTTTTGTAGGTCTTTTCCTTCTGTTGTGTTTCTTGCCTAGAGAAGTTCCTTTAGCATTTGTTGTAAAGCTGGTTTGGTGGTGAACTCTCTCAGCTTTTGCTTGTCTGTAAACGTTTTAATTTCTCCATCAAATCTGAATGAGATCCTTGCTGGGTAGAGTAATCTTGGTTGCAGGTTTTTCTCCTTCATCACTTTAATTATGTTCTGCCACTCCCTTCTGGCTTGTAGAGTTTCTGCTGATAGATCAGCTGTTATCCTGATGGGGATTCCCTTGTGTGTTATTTGTTGTTTTTCCCTTGCTGCTTTTAATATGATTTCTTTGTGTTTAATTTTTGACAGTTTGATTAATATGTGTCTTGGCGTATTTCTCCTTGGATTTATTCTGTATGGGACTCTCTGTGCTTCCTGGACTTGATTAACTATTTCCTTTCCCATATTAGGGAAGTTTTCAACTATAATCTCTTCAAATATTTTCTCAGTCCCTTTCTTTTTCTCTTCTTCTTCTGGAACCCCTATAATTCGAATGTTGGTGCGTTTAATGTTGTCCCAGAGGTCTCTGAGACTGTCCTCTGTTCTTTTCATTCTTTTTTCTTTATTTTGCTCTGCAGCAGTTATTTCCACTATTTTATCTTCCACCTCACTTATCCGTTCTTCTGCCTCAGTTATTCTACTATTGATCCCATCTAGAGTATTTTTTATTTCATGTATTGTGTTTTTAATCGATGCTTGATTCATCTTTAGTTCTTCTAGGTCCTTGTTAACTGTTTCTTGCATTTTGTCTATTCTATTTCCAAGATTTTGGATCTGGGAAATAGAATCTTGGATCATCTTTACCATCATTATTCTGAATTCTTTTTCAGGTAGACTGCCTATTACGTCTTCATTTGTTATGTCTGGTGGGTTTTTATCTTGTTCCTTCTCCTGCTGTGTGTTTTTCTGTCTTCTCATTTTGCTTATGTTACTGTGTTTGGGGTCTCCTTTTTGCAGGCTGCAGGTTCGTAGTTCCCGTTGTTTTTGGTGTCTGTCCCCAGTGGCTAAGGTTGGTTTAGTGGGTTGTGTAGGCTTCCTGGTGGAGGGGACTAGTGCCTGTGTTCTGGTGGATGAGGCTGGATCTTGTCTTTCTGGTGGGCAGGTCCACGTCTGGTGGTGTGTTTTGGGGTGTCTGCAGACTTTTTATGATTTTAGGCCACCTCTCTGCTAATGGGTGGGGTGGTGTTCCTGTCTTGCTAGTTGTTTGGCTTAGGGTGTCCAGCACTGTAGCTTGCTGGTCGTTGAGTGAAGCTGGGTGCTGGTGTTGAGATGGAGATCTCTGGAAGATTTTTGCCGTTTGATATTATGTGGAGCTGGGAGGTCTCTTGTGGACCAGTGTCCTGAAGTTGGCTCTCCCACCTCAGAGGCACAGCACTGACTCGGGGCTCCTCAATTTGGGATGATGTGTTGTCTATTCATGTATTCCACAGATGCAGGGTACATCAAGTTGATTGTGGAGCTTTAATCCGCTGCTTCTGAGGCTGCTGGGAGAGGTTTCCCTTTCTCTTCTTTGTTCTCACAGCTCCTGGGTCTCAGCTTTGGATTTGGCCCCGCCTCTGCGTGTAGGTCGCCGGAGGGCGTCTGTTTTTCGCTCAGACAGGACAGGGTTAAAGGTGCAGCCTCTTCGGGGACTCTGGCTCACTCAGGCCGGGCGGGAGGGAGGGGCACGGAGTGCGGGGCGAGCCTGCAGCGGCAGAGGTCGGCGTGACGTTGTACCAGCCCGAGGCGCGCCGTGCGTTCTCCCAGGGAAGCCGCCCCTGGATCCCGGGACCCCGGCAGTGGCGGGCTGCACAGGCTCCCGGAAGGGCGGTGTGGACAGTGACCTGCGCTCGCACACAGGCTTCTTGGCGGCGGCAGCAGCAGCCCCAGCGTCCCACGCCCGTCACTGGGCTCCGCGCTTTCAGTCGTGACTCGCGCCCGTCTGTGGAGCCCCTTTAAGCAGCGCTCTTAATCCCCTCTCCTCGCGCACCAGGAAACCAAGAGGGAAGAAAAAGTCTCTTGCCTCTTCGGCAGCTCCAGAGTTTCCCCGGACTCCCTGCCGGCTAGCTGTGGCACATTAACCCCCTTCAGGCTGAGTTCTCGCCGCCAGCCCCAGTCCTTTCCCTGCGCTCTGACCCAAGCCCGAGCCTCAGCTTCCAGCGCCGCCCGCCCTGGCGGGCGAGCAGACAAGCCTCTCGGGCGGGTGAGTGCCGCTCGGCACCGATCTTCTGTGCGGGAATCTCTCCGCTTTGCCCTACCCAGGTATGTGGGGAGTTTCTTGCCTTTTGGGAGGTCTGGGGTCTTCTGCCAGCATTCAGTAGGTGTTCTGTAGGAGTTGTTCCACGTGTAGCTGTATTTCTGGTGTATCCGTGGGGAGGAAGGTGATCTCCGCGTCTTACTCTTCCGCCATCTTACCCGGAAGTCTTGTTTTGTTTTTTATGGATTTTATTTCTTTATGTTCCCATCAAAGAACATAAATTGTGCCTTACAAGGCACAAATTGTCATCCCCCCTCTCCAAATGGAAATGTCTTTGTTTTTCTAAGTATAATGAACACTCACTGTACAAAATCCAGGTTTTCCTGACTTCCACCCACTACGTTATGATCATCTCTCCATGTCAATAAGAATTGATCTCCATAATTCTTCATGGCTACATATGTGTCCATTTTTTGAATACGCCAAAATTCATTTTATCAAGCCTCTACTGAAGGTCACTGAAATTGTTTCCAATTTCTCTCTATTATAAACACCCTCTACTCAACAACCTCCTGCATAGCACTTATTCACTGATTTTTCCTTTTTCCTAAAAAAATATTTTAGAAATAGAATTTCAAGACCAAGGGTTACACAATTTTAAGCCTTTTGAGACATATATATATATATATATAGCCAAGCTGTCCTTAAGAAAGACTTATTAATTTACACTCCTATCAGCAGTGGAAGTACAATGTTTGAAAGAACTTATTTACCCACACTTCCTTAAAGAGGCATTATCAATGTTTAAAATTTTTGCCAATGTAAGATTATGCATATATTTAAGATTCTGCTTACTAGTGAGATTGAGGATATTTTCTTGTATAGCAAATCCCTACATACTGCCTGACCATGACCCTCTTTCTTTTCCCCCCCTAGAAATGACCTCCCCACTTAAAACACCCATCCTCTCTGGCTGCAACCAGAGCTACCATGGTCTTACAACTTCACCCCAATGGCCTGCAAGCTAAGAGTCTAAGAATTGATGCCTGAGATCTATGTTAATTGTTCCAGAGTGATCCACTAACAGAAGGCAGGCCAATGGGAGTCATTCCTTAGGATTTTTTGAATCAGAATTGGGGAGGGAAATACCAGTCTCGCTGGAATCTAACATGCCTTCCCCAATGACTAGCGAGCTAGTTACCTCAACATCGTTTCCTGAGTAAGCTGTTCTTTACCCATTGATTCGAATGCTTCCTTTATTATATACTAAATGTTTGCATATACTTGAGTCTGTATCTGAACTTTGTATTTTATTTATATCCTTTCTTTGGTCTCTGTAATCATTAGGGCATTATGTAATGATAAAGATACAGAAAGGCTAAGTTACTAGCTTTGTGACGTAGTCAGACAACTTAACAACAAAGCAAGGACAGAACCCAAATTACCAGTCTCCACCTTGTACCAATTCCAGCTGTAGAAACCTTACACAGAAGAGGACCACCAACCCTCTCAGCATCACCCTAGTCTATGAAATCTGTGTCACCAGTTGAGATAAGGCAGACGTCTAGACTGCACGTTGCAGGGGAATGAAGAAGTGAGTCAGGATTTGCCAGGAACCCACAAGAGTGCTTGGCAGGGCCCATTCCCATCTGAGCCTCTGACCTCTTTCCCTGCAGGTGACAACAATGTCCCCAACCACAGCCCTGGAAAGTAGGTAATGCCTATCAATCTCTGACTCCTTGCGGGATGTCACCAAGTCCACATGAAAATGTTTCCATCACTCATGTCTAGATGGAAAATTCTTATTTTCTCAACACTATTTACTTATTGTTTTTTTTGGCCAGACAGAGCACTGTGTCTTTTTGAACTTTCCAGGAAGACTGTTTATTAAGATAATACAGTGCAGAACAATCAAACTGTTTATCTTTTACTTTTGATTTAATTTGCCTTTCTATAATCCACTAAAGAAAATACTAGAATCATGCATTTGCCTTTCTTAGATTGCAGGCTTCAGTTAAATTAGCAGTGATGGGTTTTTTGTTTTTTCTGTTTGTTTCTATTATACACACAACCCCTCCCAGCTCCAATTCTCTCCTTGGGGTAATTTTCATTTTAATATGTAATGCCTGCTCTTGAAATTAACATCGAATCTTATCATGAAGTACCCACAGATGAATGCCTATCAGTGAAATATACACCAGCAAATTCTCAAGATCCAAAGGGTAAGAAGAGCTCTGGAAATCACCTGGGCCGAGGTACACATTTACACAGCTGAGGAAAGGCTCAGAGAGGTCAAGCAATGTGTCTAAGCTCACACAGCCAGGGTGTCGGCGGCACATTCTCCCTTCCCTTCAGCCTTTCCACTAGAGGCATTAATAGCGCTTTCAACGGAAACTGCGCATCTTGGCTTGGTGTACTTAACAGCAAGAGAAGACACCATATTACCTTGAAAAGCAAAAAAGTGGGTGTCTCGACCCCGCCTCTAGGAATTTATTAAGCAGCTTTTCCTTGAGCTGTGCCAGGTGTAAGCAACACCCCATCTGCTAGCAGATTCTGACCCTTGGTTGAATGTGTCTGTTATTCGAACGTGATGTACAATGAAAGCACAGACCTGGGAATCTAGAGGCTGGGGTTCTGGCGCCAGTTCTACAGTGGGCGTCACAGCTGTCTTCTAACATCAGAAGGGCCTCCTCAGCAAAGGGTGGTGCATTGATTCTGGATGCCTCTAAAGAGCAGAACCAGGACCTGGTGGGTTAGCACTGCACCAGGCACACCTGGCCTTGACTGCAGACTTGGGTTTACCATTAGCATTTGGTGAGGCCCAGGGAGATACAGGAAAGAAAAAACCTAGTCCCCGCCCTCAGGGGGGTTTACTGTTTAGTGGGTAAAGCAAAAAGCCTATCATTCATATATATATGAGTTCCTCTGTGAGTTCCTCGACACTAGAAAGATTGGAGCAGGGGGCAGAAGCCTACTGCTAGGGAAGTTGCAGAGGGTACTGCTTGGGGAGCCAGGTTGGAGTTGAATCTCCAAGATCACCTCAGAAGAGAGTGAGAAACCTCTTAGAGCAGTGGTTCCCCAACCTGGCTGAGCCTGGGGAGTTTTTAAAATACAAATGCTCAGGTGCTCCCCAGGAGCTTCTGATTTAGAACCTCAGGGGCAGGGCTTTGTGTTACAGGTTGCACTGTGCCCTGCCCCACCAAAAAAAAAAGATGTTGAAGCCATAACCCTCAGAATGTGACCTATTTGGAAACAGGGTCTTTATAGACGTAATTAAGTTAAAACGAGGTCGCTAGGGTGGGCCTCAATCTAATATGACTGGTGTCCTTATAAAAGGAGGAAGTTTGGGGCTTCCCTGGTGGCGCAGCGGTTGAGAGTCCGCCTGCCGATGCAGGGGACACGGGTTCGTGCCCCGGTCCGGGAAGATCCCACATGCCGCGGAGCGGCTGGGCCCGTGAGCCATGGCCGCTGAGCCTGCGCGTCCGGAGCCTGTGCTCCGCAGCGGGAGAGGCCACAACAGTGAGAGGCCCGCGTACCGCAAAAAAAAAAAAAAAAAAAAAGGGGGAAGTTTGGACCCTGAGACAGACAGATACAGAGGGAAAACCACATGAACAGACATAATAAAGAGAAGACAACCATCTACAAGCCAAGGAACGCCTGAGGCTACCAGAAGCTAGGAGAGAGGTCTGGAAAAGATCCTTCCCCTAGCACCTTCAGAGGGAGCGTGGCCTGCCCACAACTTGATTTTGGCCTCCAGAACTGTGAGACAATAAATTTTTGTGGTTCTAAGCCGCCCATTTTGTGGTACTTTGTAGCCCTAAGTGGCCCTAGGGCACTAATGCAGCCTGGGAATCAGTATTAGAGCAGAACTGCCTCAGAGGGGGGCCGGTCCTACTTTGGAGGCTGCTTCTGCTCTGGCCCTGCACTCCACGCACAAGTGGGCTTCCTTCGGTCCTGAGACCCCTCTTCTGGGGAAGGAAGGCGCAGGCTCTGGTTGGTGGAGCTCCTTCCTGCACTCGGAGGTGACAGTGAGCCCACAGCCGTGTGCGGACTCATCATCCAATTAAGGGGCAGCCTTTCTCCTTCCCTGCGCTTCCAGGCACAGTGAGTCTCAACCGGGCGAGCCAATAACCCACAAATGCTTACAGGAAGAAAATGCCACTCTCTTCTCCAACTGTTACAAAAATATTGGAGACCCAGGACCTTGGACTATGCCCTGGAGCCAAGCTTATCTCAAAGGGATATAGAGTGCGGAGGCAGGGCCAGGGTTTTTTTTGTTTTGTACTGTTTCTACCTGAGCTCTGGATTCTCAAGGTGGGACTCACAGAACCCTCACCCAGGTAATCACATGCAAACCTGCAGTCAAAGCAGTTACCCATGGAAAAACCCCCAGAATTCCACAGAGGAGAAAGCTATACCAGCTCAGAGACAGGAGGCAAAGGACACTATGTGGAACCAACAGCAGCACACGTGGCACCTTTGAAAGAATTCGGAAAGGGTGCCCCTTCCCCAAGATACATTTATAACTCTTCTCCCTCTGAACAATGAACTCCGAACTCCAGGTTCAGATGCCTCCCTAGAGTTACGCAACATACAAACAAATGTGGAAGTCCTTAGAGATGGGAAAAGATGCAGTGAGTTAGCACCAGAGGAGGAAGGGGGAGAAGTGGGTCCTTGCTGTGTGACCTTGGAAAATCACATCACCTCTCTGAGCTTGATTTTTTTTTCTCAAATTGAAATAACAATAATAATAGTTTCCAAGTCTGGCTTGTGGTGATGATCAAAAGAGAGAAATATATGGGACCTCCCTGGTGGTCCAGTGGTTAGGGCTCCACACTTCCACTGCAGGGGGCATGTGTGTTCGACCCCTGGTCGGGAACTAAGATCCCGCAAGCCACACAGTGCAGCCAAAAAAACAAAACAAAACAGAGAGAGAGACAGAGAGAGAGAAATATGGGCTGCTATCTGAGCCTGTGCTCCCTGCCAGATTCACACATGCAAAACTCAGGGGCAATTATAAAGTCATCGCCAAGGAAAGTCTTTGACTGGACTTGATTTCCCCAATCCAAGGTTTGAATAGCATAGAAAAGATGACTGAACACTCAGAGGTGTGGGTGTTAAACCCCAAAGGTTTCAAAAATATCGTATCACATGTCCTCACGTGTATCATGCTTCTTTCTCATAAGAAAACGTACTTTGTACATCCCTAGGATCACTTAACTCCATTTCAGAAATCATCACTCTTCTTCCCAAAGTGGGGAGTGAGGGATGGTATCTATTAGGCAGATACCATCATGGGGAGTCGGGACTAAGTCTTTAAATAAGTGTATAAAGATGTTATAGGATGGGTAGACAATTCCCACACTGCTTACAATATACTTAAAAACTGGAAAGCCTAAATGGCCCACTATAGGGGCTTGGTTAAATACATTAATAATGTAGCTACTCCAAAACAATCAAAGACACAGACCCGTTTACAGCCCGATAGCCCTTCAGGGTCTGCTAGAAAACACCCAGCATTCCACTGCAACAACGCTCCATTTCCAAAGTCTTTCACAATTTTTCCTAACACACCTTCGTTTCATGGGAAACTATAAACAGAGATATGGGAAGGCACTACAACTTACTGTGGACTGAAAACAGCTGCAGAAGTACGTGGATACTAGGATCCCATTTGTGTCAAATGTATCTGTATGTTCACGAGTGCATATACATAGAGATCTGGGAAAAGGTCCATCTAAATGCTGACAGTAACTATCTCTGAGGGATGGAACGGGTAGCAGGGGCATGGGAGGAGGGACATTTTAACTTTCTTTTTGATGTTGTGCGCTGTTGTTTGCATTTTCTTTAGCAAGCAAGTATTGTCTGTGCAAATGTTTGAAAACCTTCAAGTTTAGATAGAATGACTCCTATTGAATTGTGAGTCACAGCGGCACACTTGATTCTTTTTTTTTTTTTTTTTTTGGAGCGGGGTACGCGGGCCTCTCACTGCTGTGGCCTCTCCCATTGCGGAGCACAGGCTCCGGACGCGCAGGCTCAGTGGCCATGGCTCACGGGCCCAGCCGCTCTGCAGCATGTGGGATCCTCCCGGACCGGGGCATGAACCTGAGTACCCTGCATCAGCAGGTGGCCTCTCAACCACTGCGCCACCAGGGAAGCCCACACTTGATTCTTTTGTAAATGTCTCATGCACGTTAGTATTGATGTTCCCACTAGCTGGTAAGATTATTGAGAGCAGCAGCTGTGATGGAGCAGAAAGAATGTCAGAGTAGAGACTGGGCTTGGCACTGGGTCTGGGCTGTGGAACTAGCAGGATGCTCCAGGGCAAGGCATTTATTGGGTTGGCCAAAAGGTTCGTTCTGGTTTTTCTGTAAGAAGTTACAGAAAAGCCCGAACGAACCTTTTGGCCAACCCAATACCTCTCAGAGCCTTCGATTCTTCATCTATAAAATGGGGAAGAACAAAACATACCTCACAGGACTGTAAAGAACAAATGAAACCATGGGCACCAAGGACTCTATAATTCCTAAACAATTCTGTTAAAAGGAAGAAGGCGGGAATTCCCTGGCGGTCCAGTGGTTAAGACTGAGCTTTCAATGACAAGGGCATGGGTTCAATCTCTAGTCGGGGAGCTAGTCCCACAAGCCGAGAGGCGTGGCCAAATAAGTAAAAATCAAAATATCTTTATTAAAGAAAAGAAAGGAGAAGGGAAGCTCCATTGCTTCCTGTCCTCCATTCAGAGCCTAGCGTGGTGGCTAGCACATAAGAAGACGTAACTAAATACTGGATTTACGACCCTAGGGAAGTTGCAGAAGCCAATCTAGGGCTATCGCCCTCGGAATTCTGCTTGCAGGGATCCCCAAAGCTCTATATTTTAGGAAGACATTTAGAATGCAGAGGCCCACCGCGGAAGAATGAAATTATAAGCAGACATACGTCCACTTCTCTGAACAGGCCTCTCAAATCCTCGATCCCCTCACAGGCACTCCTGAAATGTTTGTAAGCTGCCCCAAAAGACTAGCGGAAGCACCAGGCACCAGGACGTAAAACAATTAGCCACCCGATAGTTACCAAAACGTAAACTGAGACGTGTCCTTGAAGGGAACCTGAAGACCAACCCTCACCTTAGTCACCCATTGAACCCTTGAGGAAATCAGGTTTGTTCTTCTTTAATTTGCATCCTGCTATGTTATAAGAGAATTAAGCTTTAATTCTCAAAAGCCCTCTAATTGGATACTATCCATGGGAAGACATCTGGGGCAAATATCTAGGCCTGGTGCATTCCACCGCAAGCGATGGTTAGTGGTTTGGGGAATGAGTGTGAGGCACAATAACAGTGGTTACTAATTATTCTATAGCACAGGGCTTGGCATCATCCACAAAGCCCCATCATGTCGACCCCTTCCTCTTCAGAGAGGATTACAGGAGTGACTGTTTAGAAATTTTTTCTCTGAGTTAACATACGTTTTCCTTGTCTTAATTGGATCCAGCCTCTTTGCCCACGAGCAAGCAGGCAATTTTTCTATAAAGATTCTATCCTTCAAATGCCAGGTCATCAGCCATTGCTGGATCTGGAAGGATCCGTGTTTGGCTTCCTATTTTCTTTCCATTTGCTCAGCCTCGTTCTAGCAGTGATGTGAAAAGCATGTGAAGACTGTGTCCTAAGCTACCTTCGATTTAGCCAAAAAAGGTATGAGTGTTATCAGCATGAAACATCTCCGACCCGCACAGAGCCTCAGAATCGGGGAGAACTGTTTGCCCCGAATGTTTGGACTAATGCAAATATTTATTTCTTCCAAAACAAGTAAAAACAAACCACTTCCAATTTGGGGGTCGGGGTGGGAAGTCTGCCAGACGTTTTTCACAGTTAAGACAAACATTTGGAAAACATTTTCCAATTTGCCCTATACCCTTAGTTAGTCTTTCTTAACCGTGTTGAATCATCTCCTAATTTACCATCTACTGCGACATCGAGGCCACTTCTTGAAGACCTTGGTTTCTTGGTTCTCCCCCTCCTCCACAAAACTTAGATATACTTCAGTCAATCATTCCCAAATCCAGGTTTGCTGAACACCTACTACGTTCCAGGCACACACGCGTCTGACTGACAGCCTCCCTAATCTGTGACTGTAGGCTTAGTGGCATCAACCCACAACAGCACTCGGCTTGAGAAAAGTGGGATTCTGAGACATCTTTGCCATTCAAGCCTGCAGCCCAATTCTTTGTCCCCATCCCACCCCCCTATTTGTCCTAGAGCTTGGGGTTCCTTCTCGGGGGATGTTATCTAAGCATTCTAACAAGCTGTTCCTGAGCGCCCAGACACCGTTAGGACGGAGCAGAGTGCATTCCTGCACCAGCCATCAGAAAGCCGTTTTTCATGGCCCATTTGTTGACCCTCCTCCAGCTTGTTTCCATTTCACAAGTGGTGCTAAGACCCGTGCCAAGATGGAATTCCATTTTCAAATGAGGTTTCATAAGACCTTTTATCAGATACGCAGACCAATTACACTGGCTGGGTTCTCTCCACCCTGTAGCGGGTCGTTCTATCCTTCACCCCCCACTTCCCTTCCTGAAGCAGTTAAGTTGGGAGCTTCACCTTCTGTGCAGGAGCAGATCAAAGGCTTGACTCCCTGTCCCCTCATTCCTGCTGCCTCCTCTCCAGCAGGATGTCTCAAGTTTGACAGCAACCCCCAAGGAAGAGACTCTCAGCTCCCAAAGACCCTTGAAAAGTAAAGTTGCTCAGTTAATGCAAAGTGCACCCATGCATGCATGGTCTGGTTTCTAAATGCAAATACCCTTGCGACATGGAAAGGGTTAACTCTGAGAGAGCTTTTCTGGGGAAAAAGGCTGCTTCACACATTCTCTTTGGGAGGAAGAGGGGGTGTGCCCTGCGATGTGGCCCAGAAACCACTCCAGTAGGTATCCCCCATCCCAGCCCCCTACTTTTTTATTAGTAAAGAAAGCTGCAGAGGGCTTCCCTGGTGGCGCAGTGGTTGAGAGTCCGCCTGCCGATGCAGGGGACACGGGTTCATGCCCCGGTCCAGGAAGATCCCACATGCCGCGGAGTGGCTGGGCCCGTGAGCCATGGCCGCTGAGCCTGCGCGTCCGGAGGCTGTGCTCCACAACGGGAGAGGCCACACCAGTGAGAGGCCTGCGTACCGCAAAAAAAAAAAAGAAAGCTGCAGAGACATACCTAAGGTGCATCGGGCAGAGGTGCACGGGGGCAAGGATCTCCCAAGGGGTAGCAAGCACCCAAGGAAGGGGAGCTCGGGCAGACGTGACCTGCACGTGGCAAGCCAACATCAGCAGGAACTGGCCTGTCCAGTGCCCATGTCTTGGCCCTGCCAAGGAAAGGGAGCAGGGCTGCCACCGCTGACATGTCCCTACCACCGCCCATCTTGTTTAATCCCCTGTCCCTCAGGGGCAATTCTTTGGCTACACAAGATTCTCCCCAAGCCCTGCCAGGAAGAAGAAGAATGCCAAGAGGCTGACCTTGCTCTTTGGCTGTGCTGGAATGCGTAAGGGAGGGCAGAACGCAGGTAGGAGCACACAGGTGATGGGGCTTCAGAACAGATCGCAGCCATGTGTGCACACATGCACAGGTGCAGGCACGTTTGTATATGTCTCCCCCTCGTCAATCACAGATTCAGTCGAGCTGATAAACAGTTCTACTTTTAAAATGGAAACACCCACTGTGAGGACTCACCTTGTGGTAGTCATTCACAGCCTAGTAGGAATTACTTTATCCAACCGCTCTCAAACTGGCATTTAGCTGAAGTCAGGGTCTGGAGGGCAATTAGATTCCCATTTTGCCCCTTTTCCCCAGGAAATCTGTCAGAGACCCTCTTTCTCTTCCACAAGTGCAACCTCAGGCCATTTACATTTAGAAACCATACCGCCCAGAGAAATGGGTTTGGTTTTTTGGGTTTCGGTTTTTGTGGGAGTTTGGGGCTTATGTTATTACAGGGGAGGGGAAAGATTTCTTTTGGAACGTTAAAGGATTTTGGAGGGCTTCTCCAGAAAAGTCTGCAATTCAAGTAACCTTGGACAAGTGACTCCTTTCTTTCCTCTCGCTTTTCCTCATCTGAAAAGCAGGGGTGACCTCTATTCTGGAAAGTGGAGAACAGATCAGTAGACCCACTGAGAAGCCTTGGGGCAGCCCAGGCCCTGGCTGGCCCGTGGACCTCTGCCGCTTCTCAACCTAGGAATGTTCTTATCTGTTTATCTCCATTTCTTTTACTTTCTGCACAGGCCCCAGAAGTTCTCCTTTAAGGTTTATTTCATCATTGCCTTTTAAAAAAATACTGATACTCCACCGACCACAAATTCCTAGAGACAAAACAGGCCCTATGGAAATAAGCCTAATTTATTGCTGACTTCTGCCAGGAGGAGGTTACCAGTCGACTCCCTGGCACAACTTCAGACAGAGTTCTGTGCTTCCGACCCCAAAGAACAGCAGCGCACTGTTTCATTGTTTCAAATAATCATGTTGCTTTCTAAGTGTGTTCTAACTGGGTTATCGTTAAAAGGTTTCAAATCTCACAGGAAACAGTTTTTAAAGAGAAATCATTTTAAACCGGGTGCAGGAATAGTGTGTTCTTGACATCTTTCTCCATGATCTTCTTTCAATCTGGCGTGTTCAAAAGAAAACGGAAACCCTTAAAATTGTTTTACCTATTTTCCCGCTCATTTTAGACCGCCTTTTTGAAATCCAGAGAAAGAGGGTTTTTCTTTTCCTTCTTTCTGTGGATTTAATGTACACACGACTTTTTGTTTTTATTAATAAAATGATGGTTTTAAAATATCCTCACCTCAGGAGTCTCAAGAAGGAACATGGGGCCCTGTGCGCATCTATAACATGCACTTAATTTAAACCATGGGGCTTCCCTGGTGGCGCAGTGGTTGAGAGTCCACCTGCCGATGCAGGGGACGCGGGTTCGTGCCCCGGTCCAGGAGGATCCCACGTGCCACGGAGCGGCTGGGCCCGTGAGCCATGGCTGCTGAGCCTGCACATCCGGAGCCTGTGCTCCGCAACGGGAGAGGCCACAACAGTGAGGGGCCCGCGTACCGCAAAAAAAAAAAAATTAAATCAGGACAGTCAGTTGCTCAATCTAGGCAAATTTCTCAACAAGATATGAAAAAAAAGGAGGGGGGAGGAATATGGGTAGCTTACTATCACCACCAACATCTCTGATTGTCCTTGAACTGCATTTTTCTCTGAAGTGACTCAGTCCTAATCCCTGATCCCCCAGCCCCCCAGCCCCTCCTTTTTCTCCCCCTCCTTCCCCTCCCTCTCTCCTTCTCCTCTGGCCCCATTTCCCACTTCTCCCCCCACTAACCTTCTCCCAGTTTTCATGTCAGAAGTTATGGGGTTATCACATGCATTTAATTCAAGGTGTAGAACTCTAGAGAAGCTCTGTCCAAGTGAACTTTCTGCAGTGCTGGGAACGTTCTACATCTGTACCATCCAACAGGGGAGCCACTAGCCACATGTGACTGCTGAGCACTTGAAACGTGGTTGGCACGCTTGCGGAATGGAGTGTTTCACTTTAATTAATTTAAATGTGAATAGCCCCATGCAGCTAGTAGCTACCACGTTGGACAGCACATCTTTAGAGGACTAGACAGACGCCTTTAACACTTTCAGGTCATTCCAGGCTCCACCAGAGGACATGCTCAAACCAATTCCAAGAAAAAGCCAGAAAGGAAGGCGGCCTCCACCATCTTTACCCCTGAACTGCAGCCCATCAGCCCTGCCCAGGCTGCTGTCCCAGGAAGACCACCAAGGTTCCACCTGGAAGGCACCTCTACACACCACTTTCCTCCTGGATCTTCTCATTCCTCAACCAAAGGGTCCTCGTGCTATTGTTTTGAGTGGTTTCCGTGTGTAGGAACTGACCGTCATAAAAACACAGTATCTTGGAAAATTAGCAGTTGTCTTCCAGATTTGGGCTTGTCCCTCAAGTATGACCTCTGAGTTATCCTTAAATAGTGTTTTGGTCCCTCAGGCTAGTGTCCAAGTTCTAGGCACAGCAGAGTCAACAGAGAGTTCCCAGCTAAGCGGGTCACACCACAGACAGCTTCAGCTCTTTGGGGGGAAAATCGGGTTCTACTCAGATCTGATTTATCAGTTTAAAAGCCTAAGAAGATAATGATGATGCCCAATCCATCTCTTCACCCACCTCCAGCTGCATCTCATCAAGGCTGAACATCCAAAATGTCACCTCCAACAGGATCCTTCAACAATCAAATGCTGGATGAATGAATGAATGAATGATTTTTACCCTTGTAAGAACTTCAGAAGACAATTTAAGAATGGTTAACCCAAAATGAGAAACTGGGGGAGGGGGCAAGGTCTAGTCAGGACGTAACTGCTTTCTCTTTAAAAGGCAGCACAACTTATACCAAATGGGGTGCTTCCTCCAGTGTCTGAATCGTACCAGATGGAACAATACTGTCTTTACCCGCAAAAGATAAAATTTTAAGTTTTACTTATGGATTAAAATCTTTTCAATGTTTAGGATATTTTTAAATAAAAATTTTCACTGAAATGTAATAGGATGTGTTTCAAAGTAGAAATCACTCCTATTATTTAAGCCCACATAATCTATTTAAATCATTTTAAATCACATCTTAAAACCCTTTATCTTCACTATTCTATTTTGAAGTGAGGTGTAGGGGCTAGGCGTTGTAAGACTGAAGAAATTCCTGACTTCCTTTTCTATGTGTCACCTGTTTTTAGTCACTTTTTACTGTTTTCTCAAATTTCACCTCTGAATTGCATGATCTACTGCAGCAAAATCTTTTTGTAACCATAAGCCTTTTTTACTTCAAAAATGACTAGATACTATAATACTTTACCTTGAGCTACAAATATACTGGCAACAAATATTAACGTTAAATATTACCTGCAGTCCTGGAACCATTTCATTAGAACACTGTAAATTCCCAGGTCTGGGTTGAATGGCCCTTGGTAAAGGTGAATTTGGTCCTATATTGAGCTCTTTCCTAAAATTCACTTGGATGTTACCGAAGTCTCCGGCCCACACCCAAAGGGTATCATTTGGCAAGCCACTACAAGAATTACGGCTGGGCTTCCCTGGTGGTGCAGTGGTTGAGAGTCCACCTGCCGATGCAGGGGACACGGGTTCGTGCCCCGGTCCGGGAGGATCCCACTTGCTGCGCAGCGGCTGGGCCCGTGAGCCATGGCCGCTGAGCCTGTGCGTCCGGAGCCGGCGCTCCACAGCGGGAGAGGCCACAACAGTGAGAGGCCCGCGTACCGCAAAAAAAGAATTATGGCTGCTGAAGACATAATTTAAACAAGGATTAGTTTGAGGACTGGAAGAATCAAGCGTTTTGGAGTGTAGAATCTGACAAGAAGCGGCTAAGCTACCGAAAGACGAGAGTCTTGTGGGCATTATCTGATGGTTTTAAAAACAGGCAGCTAGATTAAGTAAAATCATCAGTGGAAATCTTTCTGTAGGAAAGCAAGGCCTCTCTGAAAACAATTGCTTTTGGTTTCTCCACCTCCAAGTTGTCAGTACGGAAAAGAAACTCAGAAAAAGTAAAAGGCAGCTTCATTTAATGACAGCTTTGTACTTAATAGGCCCAGCAGCTTTTACACGCGCTGAGCAGCCTGCACCCAGGATGCACAGCTGCCGCTCTTCTGTGCGGGAAGATTGAAGTGAGAAGCCACGGGGTGGATTAAGTACGCCTGCCCATAGCAGTAGGAGGGCTGCGGGCTTCAGAGACATCCCAATGTTCTAATAACGGAATACACTGATGTTTCGGTTTGGTCATCGTGAACTAGGGTGCAAGGGGAAGAGGGAAGAGGGGCAACAAGGGCTTTCAGCCCCGCTGTGGAATGCTGAGTCTGTCTGGGCAGAGCCTGCCCCTCGCCGGCTGCATGCGGGTCCCCTCTCCTCTCCAGCCCTCTCCAGCCCTCCCCAGCCTCTGCTATCACCTTTCCCCAGGTCCCCAATCTTAATCATCAGGAGGATCCGGGCCAACAAATTTACAGAGATATCTGAGTCAAAGGCTCTAGCATATTCTGGTTTTTGACATCCTGACCAGGGGCAAAGTCATTATGTTTTTGACTTCTCAGTTCCTGTACTCAGTGCCTGCTAGTATCACCGCTCAGGAAAATGTGATCAATACCCCCTCTCTGTCATCTTTATTGATCAACTATGGCTACTGCTGGCCTGGGAAGAAAGGAAAGTAGGCCTTTACAAAATTTCTGCTCCACACCGTTCACTCAGGAGTGAGGCAACAGATCTAGAATATGACAAAAACACAAAAACCTTTACTGCAACAATAAAACCAAAAGGAAACACACAAAAGGCCCTCTGCAAACACTCTTTCTCACTACTATTATTTCAGCACTAGCACGCTTGCCAATTTTCTGAGATTCTGAAATGTAAATAGATAGACAGATAAAGTTAGTCTGGGTCTCTTTTCATTAAATGCTTAATCACTTAGCTCATTTCCATAAATTGGCATGAATTCAGTCTCAACTTCTTTCTTTTTTTCCCTAACCACCCACTTTTTAGGAGAATAAGCTGAAGTTCCTAAGACTGATCAAGTTGATGTTTCCTCATGAGACCAGAACGAAATACATTTGGGCGGTTTAAAATTTTGAACCCAGATCTCCATCTTATTTCAAAACAACTGTCACAAAGGTGCAATCTGCCTTCCTATGTTTTCTAATTACTAACGATGAATCATTTTTACTCTAGTTCACTTATAGATTTTCTATCTTATTGCTATTTTCATTTTTCCACTTTATACATGTATTATTATGGTAAGAATCTGAACTTACAATGAATTTAGAAGACATCTGCCTTTAAGAATGCGTAACAATAACAAAAGATAGGCCCCAAAATTACCCACCAACATGGACAACTACAAATTCCTTTATAGCATTTGCAAAGTATGTCTGTCTTTCTTCAAGGCCTGTTTCTCTATTGTTTGGGACAAATGTGACTTTTACTTGAAAGCCACATTTTAAATTGTTTACAGTGTATTTTGTTAAGTGAACTAAATTAAATTTCGTATTTACCAATCATATTTCTCATCTATAACCATTCACAAGAATCTTCAGGAAGTGATTTTAAACATTCCAAGCAACTCAGATTTTTAAAGATACTCTAAATTGTATGTTAGATCTTTCTCTAAACTGACTAGAACTTTCATTTCTGAATATTTGGGTAATACGATTATTAGGAAAATTACTTAATTGAAAAGAATGACTTCAACTACATGAGAATCGAGAAGAGAAAAATAAATTGCTTTTATTTCTAAAAGCTTCTCAAATCTTTAATGAAGACCCAGCAAGAAGAAAGTGGAAGCACTTAAAAGCATGGATTCTTGGGCTTCCCTGGTGGCGCAGTGGTTGAGAGTCTGCCTGCCAATGCAGGGGACAAGGGTTCGGACCCCGGTCCGGGAAGATCCCACATGCCGCGGAGCGGCTGGGCCCGTGAGCCATGGCCGCTGAGCCTGCGCGTCCGGAGCCTGTGCTCCACAACGGGAGAAGCTACAACAATGACAGGCCCGCGTACCGCAAAAAAATCATGGTTTCTCTTTAGACAAGAGAGAAAGAGGTGGAGAAACGCAAATTTCAAAATGAAGTTTCCATGTAAGTGATTAATTTTTCTCATTCACGTGTCAGTTTCTCCGTATCCTTAGAGGCAAGGCTCCCTCCGTTTCAAAGGCGTCATCGAGAGCCTATTTTCTCACCATGAGATGACTACCAAACTCTCAAAGAGAAATTGAAAAGACTTTAAAAGGAAAAGGAAGTGAAAGGCACATTCTTGGGAACTTTTAATCACTGTAATTCGGTCATTCCATATAAGCCTCCAGACTGTAGCCCTCTTTCCTAAGGTTCTGAAAAAACCAATTTGTTAACCTGACAGACAAAATTATCAAGTGGTGAATTCATTTTGGTGAAACAAACAAACAAACAAAAAAAATGGGGAGACCAAACTGGGGGAGAAAATTGATAATACTTTGCCCACTCCAAGCAAAACATTTTAAAAGAAGCAACCAAATGCTGAGAGAAGAAAAAAGCAAGCTCCAGGCAAACGAATGTGTACAGCAGCAAATCTAGGCAGCACAATTCCCCAGGCAACAGGAGAAACCAGTGAAACTTGCGAAGCCTCCAGCACCATCATATCCAATGATTTCCCAGGAAGAAATTTCAGAATGGAGAGAGGGTGAAAACTTTCCCAGCCCCTGAGCCCTGAGATGTACAACCATATTCCACCACTAGGTGGCGGCTGCTAAGGCTGGGAGCGGGGGAGGGGGTCTGTTTTGTCCGCTTTTCCCCCTACAGGACTCACTGCCTCGTTCAGGAGAGAGCCCACCAGCCCCCCACCTTGATCCAATTTGCTAAAATGTCCCGTTAGGAAGACAGAAAACATTCATGCTTTAGAACCTGAAGTCACCAAGTAACAGCCTCTCTTAAAAGTCTGTTCACACCAAAGCTGAGCAATGGGAGGGACAGACCTGCACATTTTCAACTCTGCTGGAGTTTTCAAAGCAAATCTTCCAGGCTGCTGCTTTAGAGACAAGTGACACCGAAATTACGACGTGAGTTGCTGAGCTGTGTATCACCTACTCACACAGCGTGTACAGTGCCACAAGGTGATGGAACCGTCTGGATAAACATGAATCATTTTATTGTTGGCCAGAAAGTCTTCCTTCATTCATTAAAGTGGGTGAATGAAAATATTAAGAAGTAAATAAGGCGTTTTTGTGGGCTGCTCCCCGAGTACCCTTCTGAAGTCAAGACCTTACGTAGACTGCCTACTACCTTGGGTGTCAAATAAAGCCTCCTCCCACGAAAGGGAAAACCACTTCCCCTTTCATAAAAAGGCTGCACCCAGAGCTCAAATCCTGGCAAAAGAGATGTTACATAAATTCCAGGTGTTCCTAAATATGTATGTTTACACGCACACAATCATTTTAGGAAGCATGTAAGTTTCTGGGACACTCTCTCTTTTTCTTTTCTCTTTTTTTTTTTTTTTCATCTCAAGGAAAAGTCAGAAAGTGTGTTTATAGTCTCGACTTAGGTTCTTACCCACTCCATTTAGACGATATTTCCTGATAGCCTAATGCAGAAAAATCTAATGATTTCCATCCAAAACGCATCTTAACACTTGGCACACTTACCTTTCTTTCCTTGAGCCCAAAGCCAAAAAATTCACTTACCTCTCCTCCTCCCCAAAGCGGAGGGGACCCACCCCTGAAATCCTGAATTATTTTCTAGATGAGTTGTACAGCCATCCTCTCGTTACTCTATGAACAGGCTAATTCCTCAACATCTTACTTTGCCTTTAAAAGGCTTCCTTCCACACGACGGGATTTCCCTAAGAAACATTCCCAGCGGATGGTTTCCAGCAATAGCCTATATCAACTCAGCCTGCGCAAGCAAAGACTGGCTTCTAATAATTCCCCCCTATCCCCCGCCCCCCCCCCCGAATTCACTCACAGAACCATCCCGGGCCGACTCGGAAAAGCTATTTTATTTGCATGTTTGCCCATCTCTTCCTGAATGAAAGCCTTTCCAACTGACCTTTCAACAGCTGCCGAGACGGCACGATCTGTAAGGTTAGAGCTGGCTGGAAACTAGGGGATATTTTAGCATCCTAATCCCTGCAACCTCGACGTTTCTCCTTCTCTGCCCAAGTCCAGATTCCCTGAGCACAAGGGCAGGAACCCTGAAACGTTTGCAGAGCAGCTCTCCGAGGTGTCCTGCTCCCGACCAACTCACTGCGGGCATCCTGCACACGCACAGCCCCAGCCCACACGCCGCCCGACACCGGCACCCTGGCCCGCGGCGAATGCGCCAGGCTCGCACCAGCCCTGCCTCTTACCTTCCCTGGCTTTCAGCAAGACCGTGTTGGCCACGATGTTTTCCAGCTCCATTGACAGTCGGCGGTCAGCGAGGGAGCCGGCCGGCGGGGCTGTCAGCGTCTGAGGTGCTGCCGCTGCTGCTGCCGCTGCTCGGGCTGCTGCCGCTGCTGCCGGAGCCGGGAGCGAGCAGCCCGCCTAGCCTACCGCATTATTCCTGCTCTTATCCCTCGGAGTTTCCACCTCTGCAAAGAGGAGCCGCCGCCGCCGCTTCTTCCTCCCTCTGTGTCCCCCCTCCCCCCTCCCTCAACAGTCTCCCCCCCACCCCCCACCCTCCGTGTTTCTCTGTCACTCCATTCTCCTCCCCTCGGGCTCCCTCGGATGCTTTAATGCCTCGGATGCTTCTGCCTCCCCTCGGTCCCTCCCGGGGGTGTGGTACTAGCAGGCTCGGGCGACCGCACTGCGCAGGCGTCAGGCCGGGCCGCGCCTCCCGCTTCGGCGCTCGCGGCGCGGAGCCTGCTGGGACTTGTAGTACTCCCAGCGCCCTGCGCTGGGGCCGGCTTGGCGCGCGGCTACCAGAGTCCAAGAGCCGCCCAGGGACGTGCCCTCGGAGTGAAGGCGGGGGTGCCCCAGGGCTGCTAGGGGCGGCGGGGAAATCAAAGGCGGCCCGGCTGAGCCGAGGCCTCCAACCCTGGGGCCCGGACTCGCACGTCCACGCCTGGGGCTCCCGCTCGCCCGCTTCCCGCCCTGCCGAAAACCCAGAAAGCGAAGTGCACAGGCCACGGCGGCGGCGGGCGAAGCGCCGCGGCCGGGCAGGAGTCGGTGCGGGTTCTGGCCTCCCCTCGTGGCCTGCTCGGGGTGGGAGGTCAGGCCGGCCCGACCGCGCGCCGCAGCCCGCTTCCTCTGGGGCACGCCGGGCCCACGCAGGGGCTGCCGCCCAGAGGCGGCGAGGCGCGCCCGCGGGCCCCGCACGCGGCGGCCGGCCACTGTGCGCCGTAGCACACGCACACGCGCTCGGTGGCTGACAAAGGTGTACTTTGTTTCCTCCGAGGGCGCGAAGGGGTCTGCCAGTCGGCGGTGACCCGGCGCTGGCGGCCGCGTCGGTGGCCGCGCAGTCCGAGCGCCCCCCGGCGGCCGCGGGGTGGAGGCGCGGCGGCGGGTCCACGAGGACGACGGCCCCACTCCCCCACCCTCTCTGCGCCCGGGACGCCCGGCTGCGACTCGAGGGATCCGGGCGTGGGAAGCGGTTGGTTTTGCACATAACCTGCCTTCGGGCACGCGGGGCCCGCAAATCAACGATCCTCATTACCACCAAACTCATTCAGATTAATAAAAATGCAGACGGAATCGCCGGAGTCAGGAACGTTAATAAGTAACAGCACCCAGTCAGTGTTGGAAATTCGTTTTCAAATTCCGGGATTATTTATCTTGAAGCTCTTAGTGCCTACCCACTGTACCCTCAGAACATCAGACCCCAGATCTGCACTCAGCGTTGCTTCCTTGCTTCCTCTGAAGGCTCCACTCCTGGGAAATGGGCCCTGGGACACACAGGGTCTGCGACAAGTGTCCTCCGATCTGGGGGAGGAGAGGGCTGACCCCAAGGAACAATGAGGCCTTTGCCTCATGGGCATCTTGCTTGCCGGATATCCGTTCAGAAGCCGGCTCTGGGCCTTCTCTGCCCGAAAGGAGGAAACCTTCCATCCCTAGGGCTGCCAGGAAGTGGCAGGGAGGTGCCGAGAGAAACGGAGAACAATTATCATGCATTGGAGAATATAAAGAAATGAATAGACTTTCCAGGCCTTGGAAACCAGGATGGTCACCGATTCTAACAGCACAGGACTGTCGTTTTCTGATGGAGTATATCCATCACCACCACTTCTAGTGTCTGGATTTGGATCAGTGGGTCTCCCTGTGCCTCACTTATCTTGTCTGCAAAGTGGAGAAGGACAATAACAATTTACCTGTCAGAAGGCAGAGAGCTGAGCAGATGATTTCTTAGGCATCTTCCACTCCAGGAATTACTATTCTAAGCATCCCGGTCTTGGTTTGGGCTGCATATCCAACTGCCCAGAGCCCTAACTTACAATGAAAGAGTCTAGAGAGATGGAGAATCCTAGAGCTGGCAGCATCTCAGAGCTCACCAACTATGGTGGGCCCTTGGCACTTGCTGGCAGCCTAAGGTCTGATGCAGCCCGAAGTTTACTTATTTGACTGACAAAAACAAAAAAAACTAACTAAAATTGAACGCCTTTAGATGGCTTGTGCTCCACAACAGCCTTCTCAAGCTTTCATGTGCACACAGATCACCTAAGGGATCTTGTTAAAATACAGGTTCTGTTTTGCTTGGGCTGAGGAGGATCCTGCGAGTCAGCTATTTCTAACCAACTCCAAGGCTCTGTCAGTCCTGCTGGTCCGTGGACCACAGTTTGAGTAACTAAACTCTACAATTAACCGTTATCCCCACCATTCTTTATTGTCTTATACTCAGCCCAAGTCACCACTGATTTTACCTATCTGGCCTCTACAGACTACTGAGTTTGCAATCCTGGAAAATTCCTGCCTTTCCTTCCCCCCTGCTCACTTTACAGTTGCAAAACACACCCTTAGAGATTAAGTGGGTTCAGCATGGTCATTCAGCAAGTGAAAGTCTATCTACTTCTCTCTCTGCTACAAGGCAATATGTCCTGCCTACAAAATAAATAGCTGTACTTCAAGTACCTGTGCCTCTATGGAGAAATTAGGACATTCCAATGCAAAAATGAAACGATAATGACTAGCTTTACTGGATACCAGCTGTGGGTCAGGTGCTGTGCTAAGTGCTTTATGATTAATTTCAGTAAACACAACATCCAGATGAGGTAGAGAACACAGCTCCATTTTATAAATAAAGTCACCAGCTTAGGAGAGGTTTTATAACTTGCCTAGGGTCACACAACTGATAAGCAGAAGACCTAAGATTTGAACCTAGCAGTCGGACTCAGAGTCTATGCACTTAATTTCTGGCTAGCAGGCTGGCTGGCAGAGCTGGGTTGCAATTGTTCTGTTTGGCTGCCAGAGTGAATTTAAATTGTACTGTAAGAGGCAAAGCAAGCAGTTGGTGAAATGATTAAGACTTGGTGGTGGTGGGGGGGGGGTCCATTCCAGTCCATAACACCACCATTATTGCTTCATTCCTTTCCATGAACTGCACTAATGACTCACAGTCCTCTTGAAAAACGGATTTGATTCAGGAAGAGTTTAAATATCAATAGGTAAGCTGGGAATCTTGCTGGCTGAGAGGAAGAAGAGAAATCCAATTGGAGGGTGGGTGAGTTTGAGAGGGATGGGAGTATGCCATAGACTAATGCTGACTTCCCAATCCGCTCAGTGCCAGCTGAGCTGGAAATGCCAAAGAAACAGGGTATCTTCTTGTTCTTCTGTCAGCACCTGTATTGCATGGATAAAGCTGCTCTGTCAGAGTTCTTGTAAATAGAAATCAACTATTCTGAAAGTCACAAACCTATCTTTATCCCCAAATATGGATTGCTTTGCTTGAATAATCAAACTGGCTTTTTCAATAGTGCTGGAGCTGGAGTTTCCATCCTTTTCCTTGCCTCACAGCTTTCTAATCATCAGGAAACAGCCGGAGAGACAGTGCTTTCATTCTCCCACTTCTTCTCTCCATCTTCAAAGTTCACCTTTATGTACCAAGCACGGCAGGGAATACAAAGCTGATTTCCCAGGAGAGCTCACACTAGGAAAGCAAGCAAACTGGGAGGAAAAGCACTGAGATAAAATGGAATAAGAGCCACTGTGGACACAGACACAGAGGACTTTGGAAACAGAGAGGAAGTGATTTCAGGCACCTAGGAAGATTCTAGGAGAGGAGAAATGAGAGCTGACAGTGGGATTGGAGGCACGGGGTTTCCTGTTATGTTCCCTCCCGTCTGAGAAGTCCCTTCATCCATGGACCCAGTGGTGACCAAATTTGACATTAAAAACTTTGCAATGCTGTAGACCACCTACTCTTCTTCTCTTTACTTAATATTTTTCTTTAAAGTCAAGTTGCTTTAAAAAAAATTTTTTTTATTATCCTAACCCAAAACATTTTTGAAATGTGAGTAGTAGTAGAAATATCACACTTTGGAAAAAACTAACCTCCAAGCAACTCATGGGACCATAGCAGCCTTTGGTTTCAAGATAAACTGGCTGATCGTAATAAGACTGCTGGGAGTCTTCACCCAGATAATTATGATCTATAGACATCTAAACGCCCAGCTTGGTAACAAGACTTTACAGGGTCATCAGCGGGGGTCTCAACTGCAAGTTCAGAAAAAAAGATTCCAGCCGCACGTGACCTCTGTGCTCCTGACACTATAGCAGTTTAACATGATCTTCTTTAGTGAGAAGGAAAGGCCTCTTTCCTGGTGCTACGTTCTGTTAGGAGGGTCCCCACAGTAGATTTACTTGGGCCCTGAGTTGTTACGAAGTTGTTGCCTCCACTGCATGGAAAGGAAACTGAGCCTGGGAGAATTAGGTCAGTTGATAAGTGGATGGCAAGGCTAGTTTTTTAGGTGTCTGCCTTCCCTACTCAAAGGCCTGAAATGTGTCTTTTTCATCTTTTGATTCCATTCTCTGTAGAACCTAGTAAGTACCTTATGCACGGTATTTGGCAATGTTTGCTGACTCAGAGCACGTATGCCATGACACAGTCCCACCTAGTCCTCTGGGGTGCTAGTTATTCTGTACTAGTTAACTATCAAAATTCCTACATCACTGCCAGATCAGAGATTAAAAGGGAAAAGTAGGGGAGACTGGCCTCCCGGTATCAGAGGTCAACATCTTAGAAAGCCATGACACTCAGTCCCTGGAATGATTCCATCCGTCTGACTGTACCTCCATCCTCAAATCCAGCTGTCTCCTGCAATCAACCCAGTAGTTAAGCCAATCACACAATTTTAAGGAAAACTAAGCAGACAAATTTCAACTCACTTTTCAGACTTGAATAAAACACAAGCTATTTACCCCCAAAATGGCAGATAGAGAGCTGGGTATTTTTGTTTGGTTCAGTGCCGAGCAATCAGATAGATTTAGATGGCGGAAAAATGCTCAAATTGGTAAGGAAATTACACAACAAAAGCATAAAAATTAATTCAGAGTGAGAGGAGGAAAAACAGACTCTTTTCTAGTAATCTACTTAAAAGCCAATGATTTTCTGTTAATATGGATAATGAAAGAATCCAAGCCATCACTGATGGTCTTCATATGACTAGCATCTATCAGGCAATTACATGACCGAAGCCAGGTTCATTTGTTTGAGCATGGTAGCCTACAATGAAAATGTGGATAAAATCTTGACAACAAAGGTAGAATTGCTTCTTAAAGAGAAAAAGGAGGTGAGCTGAGTTAAGTGCGATGTTAGGAGCCTTTAAAACAAGATGACTCACAGGTGAGAGGGCTCCAGCAATTTCGACATTAATGCTGCAATAACAAACTTTCTCTGGCTCCAGAGACCCTGAGCCTAATTATCTTTGAGACCTTAATATGAAGCTTTTACTGTCCTAAGATAGGCCACTGTGGGTAGGTGAATATTTAATTGACCCAATAAAAGGAGGGCATACTTGCTCCTTCCTTGAAGTCTTAACTAGTCAGTTGTATGCTAAATGGAATCTAACAAACACTCGAAGTTTAAAAAATGTAATGCGGGCTTCCCTAGTGGCGCAGTGGTGGAGAGTCCGCCTGCTGATGCCGGAGACACGGGTTCGTGCCCCGGTCTGGGAAGATCCCACATGCCGCGGAGCGGCTGGGCCCGTGAGCCATGGCCGCTGAGCCTGCGCGTCTGGAGCCTGTGCTCCACAATGGGAGAGGCCACAACAGTGAGAGGCCCGCGTACCACAAAAAAAAAAAAGTAATGCTTTGCGCAGATCTCTTTTTTTTAATATATACTTTTTAAAAATAATTATTTTGGCTGCATTGAGTCTTCGTTGCGGGCTCTTCATTGCAGCAAGTGGGCTTCTCTAGTTGCAGTGCGAGGGCTTAGTTGCGGTAGGTGGGATCTTAGTTCTCTAACTAGAGATTGAACTCAGGCCCCCTGCATTGGGAGCATGGAGTCTTAACCACTGGACCACCAGGGAGGTCCCCAGATCACTTTTTTGACAATTACATAAAATAGAATATAGTACCTAATTTGGAGCAGCTTAATCCCCTTCTGTAGGAGCAAAGGCGTGGGTTCCCTGCCATAGAAATGAGCTTGTGCGGGAACCTGACAGGTTGGAGCACTCATTCCGCTTAGCTGTCATCGACTCCTCCATAGAGAGAGGATGCCATCTAGCATGAACTCTGGAGAGCTGCAACCAGCCCCCACATGGAAAAAGTAAGCCTCAGGTTCCACATTTATGGGCTAAAGTGAGGCCATGAGTGTGCTAGGCCACTCAATGCAACGCAAACAGTCCCCACGTGCTGCAAAGGGAATTCTGCTCATGAAGTGGTTATTGGGTCATAGAACGTTCCTATTACTTGTATCTCAAGCTCCACAACCCTCATGTGCTCCAGGATCCAACTGGGACTCCAAAGAATTCCCTCCTGTCCAGGCTGAATCTGGCCTCTCTGTGTTTTGGGGGGGCAGGGCGGGGGGGGGACGGTTCGCTTATTTTTATTAAGGACTCAGGATATTCATTCCGTTAAATGGCTGGACCGTAACTCCTTTAACTAGTTGTTCACTGATGAACATTTTTTATTATTACCAATCTTTTGCCATAACAAGGAGATGATTTTTTTTTAAAGTTGATGAGTATCTTTTTTCCTTTTGTCATCTACCTTTTAAATTTACATACAGTAAAATAAAATTCACTCTTTTTGGTGTTTAGTTCTATGAATTTAGACAAATGCATATACTTGTGTAACACCAACACAGCCAAAATATAGAACATTTCCATCACTCCTGATTTTTTTTTAAAGGAGTAAAGTACTGGTACATACATAATTACATAGATTAACTTTATTTATTTTTTTATTATTTATTTTATTTATTTATTTTTGGCTGTGTTGGGTCTTCGTTGCTGTGCGCGGGCTTTCTCTAGTTGCGGCAAGCGGAGGCTACTCTTCATTGCAGTGCGCGGGCTTCTCATTGCGGTAGCTCCTCTCCTTGTGGAGCACGGGCTCTAGGCGCACGGGCTTCAGTAGTTGCAGCACGCGGGCTCAGTAGTTGCGGCTCATGGGCTCTAGAGCACAGGCTCAGCAGTTGTGGCACACAGGCTCAGTTGCTCCGCGGCATGTGGGATCTTCCCGGACCAGGGATCGAACCCGTGTCCCCTGCATTGGCAGGTGGATTCTCAACCACTGCGCCACCAGGGAAGCCCCACTCCTGATTTTTTTAACGTTCTTTTTTTCTTTCCTAAAAAAAAAAAACTGAGTTCCTAAAAAAGTTAAACAGAATTAACACATGATCCAGCAATTCCACTCATAGGTATATACCCTAGGAACTGAAAACTTGTACACAAACATTCATAACAACACTATCACAACAGTCAAAAGGTGGAAACAGAGGACTTCCCTGGCAGTCCAGTGATTAAGACTCTGTGCCTCCACTGCAGGGGGCACGGGTTCAACCCCTTGTCAGGGAACTAAGATCTCGCATGCCTCACAGTCAAAAAAAAGGTGGAAACAATTCAGATGTCCATCAACAGATTAATGGATAAGCAAATTGCGGTGTATCCGTACAATGGAATATTATTCAGCCCCAAAAAGGAATGAAATATTGATACATGTTACAAAGTAGATGAACCTTGAAAACATTTTGCTAAGTGAAAGGAGCCAGACATAAAAGGACAAATGTTTTGTGATTCCATTTATATGAAATATCCATAATTCATAGACACAAGAACACAGATTGGTTATCAAGGGCTGGGATAGGGTGAATGGGGGAGGAACTGCTTAATGGGTCTGGGGGTTTATTTTGGGGGTGATGAAAATGTTCTGGAACTAAAGGCAGTAGTTCCCCAACACTGTGAATGTACTAAATGTCACTGACCCATTCCCTTTAAAATGGTTAATTTTATGTTGTGTTAATTTTACCTCAATAAAAATATAATTTTTAAATTCAAGTAATAGTTGAGGAATACTTGGATTAGACCTAGTGATTAATAATATTAATATGCTAAACAACAAATTACAGTTTACAAAGTGCTTTCACCTACCTAACGAGTAGGTAGGTATTATAATTTCTTTTTTTTTTTTTTTTTTTGCAGTATGCGGGCCTCTCACTGTTGTGGCCTCTCCCATTGCGGAGCACAGGCTCCGGACGCACAGGCTCAGCGGCCATGGCTCACGGGCCCAGCCGCTCCACAGCATGTGGGATCTTCCCGGACCAGGGCATGAACCCGTGTCCCCTGCATTGGCTGGCGGACTCTCAACCACTGCGCCACCAGGGAAGCCCTATAATTCCAATTTTATAAACAAGGAAATTAAAGAGATATAACAGGCTGGAGAAATAAAGGATGCATAACCAGAAAGCTGTAGGATTGGGACTCCAAGACCAGTCCCTGGTTCTACGTGCAGCGTTGTTTCCATTCTACTGCATGATCTTCTAGAATGATAGGAAAGTTGCAGCATTTTTACCATGTGCACTGATCTTGCAGGAAAGAGAGAATATTGGCAGGAGACCTAGAGTCCAGAGAATAGTTGACTGGACAGAGGGAGCGGCAGAGGAGAGGAGGAAGAAATTCACAAATAGAGGACCGGAGCATTGGCGTGCTGAACAAAATTACAAGGGGGTGGTGGGCAACAGGAAGGCTGTCTCGCGTCGGGGTGGAGTGTGACTCCTCTGAAGGAAAGAGGCTTTGAGCCATGATAAGCACTCCCGGTTAGGAAACTGCAGATTAGGAGCTTCACTGCCCTGCTGGCCTGGAGGGGCTGCCCCCCTGCTCCCCTCCACTACCCCTCTCATCCTCCCTCCTCTCTGAGACGTCAGTTTCCCATTTGGGAAGGACCAGAGACGAGACGAAAACAAAAGCATCTTTATTTTCAGCACAACCTCTTGTCCCACCTCTACTCAACCTCTCCCCCTCCGGCCCCCAGCATCCCAAACCCTTGGGGAAATTAAAAGCAGCTTCTCCTTGCACAAGACTTGGGGCCCCTCCCCTAAGTAGCCGTAACAGAGCAGGGAATTGGAGGCCATAATAATGCTTTGAAACCGGTGAGGTTGAGTGTAAATGTTCCATGCTTCATGACGAGGCACCAATATTTCTGAAATGATAATGACAAAAGGCAGTCACAGACTATTTAGGTGAACAGTGTTTTGTTGTGGTTGTGGTAGAGGTGGAGGGAAAATTCATCTGAAACGGAAGAAGGCTCTTTTATTTTGGGAAAACACTTTCAGCGGCTTTTAGTTATTTTGAAAATCAAGCCACTTCCCACTCTGGAATGGGAATACAGAGGAGTTGAACTGTGCTGCATATTCTCTAAAAAGATGTCTTCATCTGGGGAGGCTGATCACTGGGGATTCTTTCTGGGAGAAGCCAAGGTGAGGGTGGGGGAGGGCTGGGGTGAAAAAAGAGGCAAGATCAAGGGTGCCCCATACGATATTCTCCCAAGTGAACAGATCCCTGAAACATGGGGGAAGAAGGGGTATTGCAAAGGAGAAGATCGTCCCTCAGGAGTGCCTGTGGAGCGGGGAAGGTGACAGAGTGTATGAACAGGATAGCTCACACCCTGCTTTATATTTGCCTTGTCTGCATTGTCATTTCCGTCTGCTATCCCCAAGCCTTCAATTTAAAATGATCGCTCATCTCTGCTGGCATCCAGGAATTGAGAAAAAGGCATGTGACCACCCTGGGACCCAGAAGTATATACAGGAAGCCCGGCAGCAGCCCAGAGAAGCTTCTGGAGCAAGGGCAAGAGGGGAGCTGAGAAACCCGGAGCAGTTGTTGCAGTGCTGGTACATGATGTGAAGAGCATGCCTGGGATCAAAATGGACAAGATGTAAAGATCCTTTGGGACCCCCAAGAGGTCCTGGGAATAGGGACTGGTAAAAAGCTGGACTGCTTTCTAATCTAGGCTAGTAGGGACTCTGGTTGTTGGACTTTGAGATGCTAATGTCAATGACATTTTTAGTAACCCAACATGTCAGAGCAGAATCTAACAATCATATAAGGTGTCAAAATTATCATTTGTTACTTCCTTCCTTTGACATTTATTGATCCACTGTTAAGTAGGAAGCAAAGTTAGTCACCATGGGATGAGCAAGACCACAAAGATGAGTAAGGCACACAAGTCCTACCTTTAAACAGCTTCTAGGTGCTTTGTACCAGCCAGTCATATGCAAGAAACTGGAGTGGAAGATAGATCAAAGTGAGAAGTACAGACTGCTGCAGAAAGGACGCTTTAAACTGTTTGGATTCGGTGTTGGCAAAACGTCCTAGAAACTGCCACTTTCACTCATTGTGGAGGGAGTGTAAACTGGCACAGCCCCTCTAGAAGGCAATTTGGCAACACGTAACAAAAATTATAAACACACACACGACCCTTAAAGCAGTTCCACTTCCAGAAATACACCCTAAAGAAATAAGTAAGAATGTGTGCCAAGATTTGGCTACGATGATATATAAAGATCACAGTATTAGTTATAATATGAAGAAAATTTTGAAACAACACAAATCTCCAACAATATCAGTTTGGTTAAGTAAATTATGGATCAACACTTCTTCCTGTCAAAAATGTTTAACCTGACTTGAGTGATGAGGAAATAGCAAACAAGTGAACTGAGGGACATTCTACAAAAGAGCTAGCCAGTGTCTCTTAAAACGGTGAAGGTCAAGGAAGATCAAGAAAGACTGAGGAACTATTCCAGCCTAAAGGAGGCTAAAAAAACAAGACAACTAACTGTGATGTGATGAGTGATTCTGGATTGGGTCATGGAGGGGTGAGGGGGGCTAGCTCTTGATGTAAAGAACACTGTTGGGACAGTTGATGACATTTGAATATGGACAGTGGATTCAATAATAGTGGGTCAATGTTAACACCCCTGATTTTTTTTTCTTTTTTTACTTCTGGCTGCTCTGGGTCTTCGTTGCTGCACGCGGCCTTCTGTAGTTGCGGCAAGCGGGGTTACTCCTCATTGCAGTGTGCGGGCTTCTCATTGCAGTGGCCTCTTCCGTTGCAGAGCACGGGCTCTAGGCAAGTGGGCTTCAGTAGTTGTGGCACGTGGGCTCAGTAGTTGTGGCTCGCGGGCTCTAGAGCACAGGCTCAGTAGTTGTGGCGCATGAGCCTAGATGCTCTGCAGCATGTGGGATCTCCCCAGACCAGGGCTCGAACCCGTGTCCCCCACACCGGCAGGCAGATTCTCAACAACTGCTCTACCAGGGAAGCCCAACACCTCTGAGTTTGATCGTTGTAATATGGTTATTGTATAAGAGAATGTCCTTATTATTAGAAAATATACCCTCAAGTATTGAGGGGCTTTTATTTATTTATCTTATTTTTTCAAAAATTTTTTTCTCTTTATTAATTGTATTTATTTATTTATTTTGGCTGTGTTGGGTCTTCATTGCTGTGCGCGGGCTTTCTCTAGTTGCGGCGAGCAGGGGCTACTCTTTGTTGCGGTGCGCAGGCTTCTGATTGCGATGTCTTCTCTTGCTGTGGAGCATGGGCTCTAGGAGCATGGGCTTCAATAGTTGCAGCACACGGGCTCAGTAGTTGTGGCACATGGGCTTAGTTGCTCCACGGCATGTGGGATCTTCCCGGACCAGGGCTCGAACCCCTGTCCCCTGCATTGGCAGGCGGATTCTTAACCACTGCGCCACCAGGGAAGCCCTTGAGGGGCTTTTAAAAAGTGAATTAGCCAGTTATTCAAGCTGAAAACCAGGAGAGCCACCAGAAATGATTAAGAGAGGAAACATTAGTCAAGTAACAGTTCAAGGTAACAGTAGAAGGTTTGTGATAAAACACAGAGGATTGATCGCCAAGCGAATTATGTTGATGATAACTGTCAAAGGCATTCAGGGAAAGGAGGTGTCAGCTGGGATGGGGGGATGTGTAATCAGAAGTGGCTGCATATGGTGAGTTTTTAGCTAGATCTTCACCAGATTCATCTAAATTTGCCAGGAGCCTGTCATGTGCCAGGCACGGTGCTAGGGTCTGGGCATGTAACAGTGAGCAAGATGGGCATGGTCCTTGCCCTATTGGGGCTTTTATCTTGGGAGGGAACCCAACAAATACCCGGTAAGCAGACAACGTAATTGTAATTTCCAATCAAAGGAAACAAACGAGGGCCAAGCAGGTAATAACAGACAAGGTCATTAGGGAAGTCCTCTTGGTGAGGACCACAGCTAAGCCATGACCTAAGTAAGCAGGAGGAGGTAGCCAGACCTGAGCGGAGAGCCGTCCAGTCAAAGAGCACGGCAGGTGCCAAGGTGCAGGCTGAGTGTTGGGGAAGGAGCAGTAAACCAGCGTGGCTGGAGCAGGAACCGGGTGGGATGGGCCCCAGATGAGTGGTCTGGGAGGAGGCAGGGGCACAGACTGTCTAGGGCCCTCTATGAATTGGGGTTTTACTCTAATGAAACAGGAAGCCATTGAGGAGTTTTATGTAGGAGATGAAATGACCTGGTTGGGGTTTGAAGAAGAGCCACGGCTGCTGCTGAGGATGAATTAGAAGGAGGAGGAGAAAGCAGAGAGACTGGGTAGGAAGCTGCAGGGCCCATCACAGGAGGGGGAGGGAAGCAGGCAGACCAGGGGTAAAGGGGTGGGCCTCGTGCCGGGACTTTCGCAACGTCTCCAGATAGAGTTCTACGGGCCACTACAGAGAGGCTGACAGGACTGAGAAGGGTGGCATTCATCCTCTACCTGACAACCTGGTTCCCAAGACCAGCTCTCCCAGCATGGAGTGAATTACGAATAAATATTTCTACCTAAATCCTGTAATCAGCCTGTGGATAGCATTCTGTATTACAGTTTTTGTAGTGCCGTGTCTGACTTTGGGTTCTCCTAGACCTTGAGACTAGGATTCAATGCAAGGAGCTTGTCTGGGAGGTGCCGGAAGTGCAGGAGAGGTGGGGGAAGTCATAAAGGAAAGCAGCCAGTAAAGGTGTGTTAAGAAACCTCCATGAGTGACCAGCTTAATCCCTGTGGAAGCTCTGGGAACGCACCTCAGCTTGTCTACCCAGGAGCAGGGGAGCTGGGCTATTTTTACACCAACTCTCTCCACCTGGCCACTGCGAGGGCTGCTGGGCAGGGGTGAATTCTCCTAAATTTCTGTCTTTCCACAGGGATGGGTGGTCCGGCCTTCCCCAGTTCTGAAAGGCCTCAACACAGAGATGCAGGTAAGGGCAGTAGGGAATCTCCGGAGTCCAAAGAAGTTGCAGAGCCGGAGGGACACAGAGACATGGGACAGAATTGTGTGGACTTTGTGTTGGGTTTTCTTTCCCTTTTAAAATAGACCTCACATCATGGAAGTGACCTAAGCCTTTTTGATCACCAAGAGGCCCTAAGAAGCTGTGAAAATTCCAGGGGAGAAATGATGGTGGCCTGGGCTGAGGTGGTGGCAGTGGAGGTGGAGAGAAGACCGTGTATCCTTTGGGTGCTGGTCGGCTGGGATGGTGGTGCGGGGGGCGCCGTGAGGCACAGGTTTGAGGAGAGAAAGCAAGAGTTCGGTCTTGTGTTCGGTAAGTCTGGGCTGAGTAAGAGCTACCTGAGTGGAGATGTTGGCAGGCTGGACAGGAGACAGAGCTCTAAAAAGGGGACAGGTGGCCGAGGGCATGGGGAGGGAGGGATGACTGGGCGGGCACAGAGGATCTTTAGGGCAGTGGACTATTCTGTATGATGCTCTAGTAGTGGATACCTGTCACCACATTTGTCCAGACTCGTAGGATGTACAACACCAGAGTGAACCCTAATGTAAACTAAGGGTGACAATGACATTATCAATGTAGGTTCATGGATTGTAACAAATGCACCACGTTGGTGTGGGATGTAGATATGGGAGCGGCCGTGCAGCACTGGGGACAGGGAGGAAACGGGAAGTCTTCTGTACTTTCACTCAATTTTGCTGTGAACCTGCAACTGCTCTAAAAAATATGGCCTGCTGAATAAAGAGTCGGGGGAGAGGGAATAGGCGGGGAATAGGCAATAAAGACAGGAGGGGAAAGGCTCAGAAGGAAGCCGAGGTGTGTCGGGGTGGCAGGAAGGGAGCTGCCCTGTGAGTGAACACGAAATGACCAGGGACCTACAGTGGGCAGGCCCTCCCAACCCAGCCTCACAAGAAGCTTCACAAGAAGCCTGTGAGGTGAGTGTTCCTGCATGGAGACTCTCAGCCTTGGGAAGGTGAAACAATCTGTGGGTCCGTGGGTTTTTTTTTTGTTTGTTTTTTTTTTGGCTACACCACGTGGCTTGCAGGATCTTAGTTCCCCGACCAGGGATCGAACCCACAGAGTCCTAACCACTGGACCGCCAGGGAATTCCCCATGGGGTTTTGAATGGAGGACAAGTTAACTCCAGCCACTGCTCCGCTGTCTGCCCTTGAGGAGCTCACCGTGGAGCTGCACGAGGCCATGCAGTGGGAATCCGGGGGACAATGTTCTCAAGAGAGGCCTTTGCCAGCAGACATGGCTCAGTGTTGAGACTGCATCTTCCCTGAACCCAGGGGCCCTCGTCAATGGGAAGAGAAGGGAAAAAAAATGAATGCTTTTTGCCGTGGAAAGAGGAAGAACTCAGCAAAACCCAGAGTAATGTTTGCCATCTCTAATTGTAGCCCTAGTTACCAGAATATTAACTTGTGGTTCCAGGGAGGTATTTTCCTAATCATCATAAAAATTAGCATATATCTTTTCATTTGCCTTTCCCTCGACTAGGTCCAAAAATTCTTCTCCCAAACTCAAAAGCAAGAATTTCAGTTATTTTCTACCCTTTCGGTAATGAGGACAAGTTCAGTTTGTCTTTTTCCTTCAGGGGAACAATCTGTGTCCTTGTTGTGGCAGCTAGAGAAAACTGAATAAAGAGATGTCTTTTCCAGAATGAATGTGGAAAGAACGTTTTGGCCACCATGTCAGCCACCGCTTATTCATTCATGTGACAAATTTTTCTGAGCAGTTGCTATGAGCCAGGCGCTAGCCTAGCCATGGGGACCACGGAGCTGAGTAAGACATGAGCTCTACCCTCATGAAGTTCACAGTATGGTTAAGGTCTAGAGAAGACTATAGAAAATTCCCATGTGATGTGGCAAGAGCAATGAGAATGAGAAAAACATGAGAAATGAGAATGAGAAAAGCTTTCTAGGTACCTGCAAGGTTTCTCTAACCAGACCCATGGGGGAGGTAGTCAGGGAAGGCTTAGCAGAACAGTGCTCAAACACCAATACTCATTAAGATTATCTTTTCTTGGAATGAACAAGTGGAGGACTCTGCTTATCCTCCCAGGGGAAGTTCTTGGCTGTAGCCTGAGATTTAGCTGAAGGCCACTCACTTTGCAATTCTGAACAGGCTTGAAAGGCTCTAGTATGAAATTCCTCCTGGGCCTCTGGGCCTGAGATTCTAGGTTATTTCATTCCTTTTAGGACAAGGGAGATAAGCTTTAGACAGATATCAGCAGACCAATGTGTCCAATGAAGAGTTCTCAGTTCTAATTGTCCCCTCGCCAATGAATCCCTGTGTGACTTGAGGCAAGCTGTTGAACCACAGGCAATTGCTTCAGCTTTCTGTTTAGAAAAGAAGTGATAAGCAGTGAAACGTCCTCTCCAATGGCCAAAAGATATGGGAATTGGGCTGCTGTCTTGGGCCTGTAAGCAGATAAGGTGGGGGGTCCCTGGAGAAAGAGAACCAGGCATAGCTTTCTTGACCTAACAGAAGCCATTTTTGGCCTAAGCTATTTTGTGATCTAAGCCTGGTCACAGAACTTGCCCTTGAACAGGTCTCAGTAATTAATGATCTAAAGGGAACAGAAGAATGCGGAAACAAATTACTTTATCAGGCAAGAGAAGAAACTATAGCAAAGATAAAACATCAGTTGTAAAGACTTCCAGGTCTGTTTCAATGTTTAAGATTGGCCTGAAGCATTCAACCACCAGATCAACTGGAACCTAAAGCTTGGACTTGGGGACTTCCCTGGTGGCGCAGTGGTTAAGAATCCACCTGCCAATGCAGGAGACACAGGTTTGATCCTTGGTCCAGGAAGATCCCACATGCCGCAGAGCACCTAAGCCCATGTGCCTCAACTACTGAGCCTGTGCTCCAGAGCCCGCGAGCCACAACTACTGAGCCCGTGTGCCACAACTACTGAAGCCTGCATGCTTAGAGCCCATGCTCTTCAACAAGAGAAGCCACTGCAATGAGAAGCCTGTGCACCGCAATGAAGAGTAGCCCCTGCTCGCCTCAACTAGAGAAAAGCCTGCGTGCAGCAACAAAGACCCAACACAGCCAAAAATAAATATTTAAAAAAATAAATTAATAAATAATTTTTAAAAAAAAAGTTTAGACTCTTTCTACCGCCCAAGCCCCTTCGTGAATATGCATGTACCCTTAGCTTAAAACTTCCCCAGTTTTCCTGTTTGAGGAGATACTGCTTTGGGAAAGATGCCTGGTGTTCTCCTTACTTGCTGCAAGTAATAAATCCTTCCTCCTCCGTATCTTTGCCTGGGTTGTGTCTTTTGGCTCCACACCCAACAAGAGGCGAACCTGGTTTTTCAGGTAACAGGCCTGGTGTTTGAAAAATACTCCCTTAGAATCTACATTGTCACCCTTACTGTAGGGCCGCTGTATGATTTTTATCATGTTTGATGAATTTGCTTCAAAGTACGCTGCTCACCACTGAGAAATTGGCTTTACTAATCAACAGAAAACAAATTTTAGATATGTCCTAATTCTCCCAATTTTGGCAAAAGAAGCCAAAATGGAAGCCCATGCATCATCCTAAAGGTTTTGAGGACAACACAAACCTTTATGTGTCTGACCCACTCATCTTATTAACGGACTAAAATTGCATTCGTAATTTTTTTTTTTTTTTGGCCACGCCATGCAGCATGCTAGATGTTAGTTCTCCGACCAGGGATCACAACCTGCGCCCCTTGCATTGGGAGCTCAGAGTCTTAACCACTGGACCGCCAGGGAAGTCCCTGCATTAATAATTAATTCCATTTCATCCAGAAGCCACAAGGCTACACCTCTGGCTGAAACAGGAAAGGGATTCTTTTACAGAAACAGTAATCCACAGGTTCACAAAAAGTAGCAAATACGGAAATATCTATCTTCCCACCTGGATTAGACCTTTTTAGGTTGGGGCGACAAATAGAAATAAAGTGTCGCTTTCCCAAGCATGCAGCTACTTAGAAGCTTTAACAGAAATTAGCTCCGTATGAATCTGGGTCAAGGGACCCGACCACTGTGACGTTTACACGCGGAGGATCCCCAGAAGGTTAGGAGGATGCAGCTCTTCCCAGCCGCGGCTCCGGCCGGGCCCCGCCCCCGCCTACCGAGACCCCGCCCCTGGCCCCGCCCTCCATATAGACCCCGCCTTCTCTGCTTCTCCGTCTGCCCCGTGGGTGCCGTGTACCCTGAAGATGGCGGCCGTGGCGGGAAGGTTGCTCCGGGCTTCGGTGAGTGGCTGGCGGCGGGGCACAGGCGCGGAGACACTGTGGTGGCTCCGAGAACGTGCTTCCCTGATGGGATCCCGCTTCCCTGCGGCCTTGGGGCCTTTCACCCTTCTTGGAGGATATCGGAGGGTAACGGGCCAGAGGCCTGCTCCTCTACGGAAGGCTCCCTGCGCCTGCGCAGAGCCGCCCTTCCCCCACCCCAGCCCTCTTGTGGTCCCGTGCCCAAGTCCCTTGCGCTCCAGGTCGTGGGTCCCCGGTCCCCTCTCCACCTAAGCATCTGGCTCTCGATGCAGGCGACCTGGCCCCTGGTCCCGGTTCTGTAACCGACTCTGTGACCTTGGACAAGTGACTTCTCCTTTCCGAACCTCGGTTAACTTTCCTCACCTTAACAAAGAAAGATGTTTCCGTGAGCAGCCACTTAAATGCTGGATGAAAACCAAAATGCCAAAGTAACCAAAGTGCTTACGTGCAAAAGGCGCTTTTCTCCTCCCCGCCCAGGGCGGTCCCTGCTGTTTTCTCCAGGCAGAGCCTAGTACCCTCTTGCTAGCCGCCCTCCCTTTCTCGTGGTGGGGTTCAGCTCAGGCTCTTTCTTCTTGCTGAGTCATGCTGGACCCTGAAATTGAGCAAACGTTTCCCTTGAGCCCTGTCCAAACTTTCCCAGAGGCTGAACTTTGCTCTGTTTGCTTCTCTGTGGAGCTGGAAGGCCCTTGTCTTTCCTAGGGAAAACCTTGACCATAGTAGAACATGCTCAGCAGATCTGCTGGTAAAGGGCTTAATACACAGGGCCTGGCCAAGTTTCCCGGTTTCTGAATCCTCTGGGTTGCTCTTAAAAGCATGGAGTCTTTATGTTCTTATAATTCTCCTCTGCCTTGCAGTCTTTTTTTTTCCCCCATTCATTAATTTATATATTTTTTTAACAAAAATTATATATTTGAGGTGTGCATCATGATTTGATACACGTAATGAAATGATGACTACAGTCAAACCAATTGACATATCTCTTCACATAGTTACTTTTTTGTGTGTGATGAGTACACCTGAAATCTACTCTTAACATATTGCCAGCTTCAATACAGTATTATTAAGTATAGTCAATATGCTTGTACATTAGATCTCAAGACTTATCCTACATAACTGCAACTTTGTACCCTTTGACCAACATCTCCCTTTCCTCCTCCCCAACCCCCTTTACAGTCTTGAAGGATGAGGAAGCAGAAGGGAATTTTAAGAACATGGAGACTCAATCCACGCTCTTAGAGTTTGGAGTGTGGTATTTTTGTTCACAGGAATAAGGACAGCCGAGGCCACTACTGGCCTGATGCCTGCTCAGCAGGGATTCAGCCACCATTCTGGGAATACTTCCTAATTTAAAGTGTTTCTCTTTTTAGCTTGTCCGACACGTGAGTGCCATTCCTTGGGGCATTTCTGCCTCTGCAGCCCTTAGGCCTGCTGCTTCTCGAAGAACGTGCTTGACAAATGCACTGTGGTCTGGTTCCGCTCAAGCAAAATTCGCCTTTAGCACCAGTAAGTGTTGTTATTCTTTGGTTTGAACCAGAAAATGGCAACATTTGTCATCTCTGAACAGGGGCTCTGAACCCTGGCGGTATATTAGACTCACCTGGGGAGTTTTTGCAAACATACCACTGCCCCAGTCCCACCCCAAACGAAATGAGTCAGTCTCTGGGGTGAGACCAGAACATCAGTATTTTTTAAAAGCTCACCAAGTGATTCTGATGTGCAGCCAAGGGCTGAGAATCACTGAGGCAATCTGCCCTTGTGTCACATTTCCTTGTTGGTTCCAGAGGTTTTAATCCCGTGTTGAGGAACTTGAAGTGGGGTGAGAACACTCAGAGGCCTCTGGGCCTGCTGTGTGTGAAGGGCTGTGAGCTGACTGGGGACTGAGAGTGCAGCTCCTCTAAAGGCTTTTGGATTCAAACTTGGGGGCTGGCTCCACTTGGCCATGCTAGGGGGAGGCTAGCAGTCTAATGGACTGCTCCATGATCTGAGTGACGCACAGCTATTTCTTGAGATTTACACTCCATTCTCTAGAATATGAGGTTTGCTAAGTACAGCCTCAGATATTTGAAAATGCCTCCTTTAGATCTATCGCACCTTTTAAAAAGAGTGTATTTAGGGCTTCCCTGGTGGCGCAGTGGTTGAGAGTCCGCCTGCCCATGCAGGGGACACGGGTTCGTGCCCTGGTCCGGGAAGATCCCACATGCTGTGGAGCGGCTGGGCCCGTGAGCCATGGCCGCTGAGCCTGCGCGTCCGGAGCCTGTGCTCCACAACGGGAGAGGCCACAACAGTGAGAGGCCCGCGTACCACAAGAAAAAAAAAAAAAAGAGTGTATTTAACATGTAATGGTTTGGGGGGATATAGTTTAGCAAACCCTTTGTTTGTGGGTGAAATGTTCTGAAAAATTTTACAATTTTACTTCCTCGGAGCTTTAAGAAATTTCTGGTAGCGATTTGATGCCACAGGTTTAAAACTTTCCTTGTCACCTGTCCCAAACCCCCCTGCCAACAGCTCCTCCTGTTTCTGAAGCCAGACATCTTGACCCTTGGCCTCCTTTGTCCTGCCTTCCCAGGTAGAAGCGTGTCCTCTCCAGTTCTGGCACAGCTCTTACATCCTTTCCTTTCTTTCTGTTCCTTCTGCTGTACCCTTTCCCTCCACACCTCTCACTTAGATGCCTGCAGTCACCTCCTAACATCAGGCTCCCCCATCCCTGTTCCTCTCACTGTCCCCTGCAGACTGATCTTCCCGAGAACAGCTGACGCATCATCCGTCTCCTACGCGAAAGCCTCCAGTGATTCCTGTAGCTCTTCTTTTAAGAACAGATTCATCGGCCTGATGTATAAGCGCCCTTGCAGCATGGCCTTCACCAGCCTCGCTTTGTCTCCCTCACGTCTTCCCTCCATGCACACCTGCTCTCTACATCAAGCTCTGCCACGGGCTGTTCCCCACACCTGCCCTGTTCTTTCTTTTGTGCCATTAGCCCTGGTCTTGGCAAAATCCGAACCATACTTAGGATCCACCTCCAGGCTCATGTTGTCCTTAATTCTATGTTCATTCCATCCCTACTATCTCCTGTCTTTTTAGTTTCCACAGCACTTTGAATTTGTGTACAGTCTAGAACTATGAAAAGAGAAAAAATTACCTAAGATGTACAATTGAACTGAACTTTTAATTATACTATGAATTAATTACTGAGAGGATTAAATAAAATCAAATAAGTGCTTGGCTTAACACATGAACTATGTATGTGTGTGTTATGTTTTGTTTTCAGGTTCCTCCTGCCATGCCCCTGCCGTCACCCAGCATGCGCCCTATTTCAAGGGTACAGCTGTTGTCAACGGAGAGTTCAAAGAAATAAGCCTTGATGACTTTAAGGGGAAATATTTAGTACTCTTCTTCTATCCTTTGGATTTGTAAGTGTATTTTCTGTGATGCTTTAATGTCATTCTGAGAGCAGGCAGAGACCCCTGCCTCCCCGCTGACATTGCCTGTCTCTAGTTACTCTTGTCAAGGGGAGGGTTGCTGCTGACCCTTCATCACTGATGGCCTTGTTGATACGGTTTCCATCTGTAGCTAATTTACAAGTGATAAATATAGGGGGTGAAGTGGCATTCCTCTTAATGGGGCAGGGGTTTAATGTGGCTCTGTTTTATGTACAGACCCTGGAGTAGTGGTTCCTGTAAGCCAGTCTGTGAGGAAGTTTTCACTGGTTCGGGGGAAAATGAGAAAAGTAAGGATAAAATGAATTTTCTCATGAAGCTACTTTATTTAGATAAAATTTTGTCTTCTTGGAATATGCCTCACCTACCCCCATTTTTCTAATATGATTCTTAAATAGAAAGGTGATAAATCTTTTTTTTTTTTAACTGGAGTATCACTGTGACCAGGAGTCCAGTGAGGATGGTTAACCATTTTGCCTTTCTCACCTTTAAGCAAACTGAACTCGTTTTTTTAAATTAATCATTTATTTACTTTATTTTTGGCTGCGTTGGATCTTCATAGCTGCGCGCGGGCTTTCCTGGTTGCGGCGAGCGGGCTTCTCACTGCGGTGGCTTCTCGTTGTGGAGCACGGGCTCTAGGCTCGTGGGCTTCAGTAGTTGCAGCACACAGACTCAGTAGTTGTGGCTCATGGGCTCTAGAGCACAGGCTCAGTAGTTGCGGCGCATGGGCTTAGTTGCTCTGTGGCATATGGGATCTTCCTGGCCCAGGGCTCGAACCCGTGTCCCCTGCATTGGCAGGCGGATTCTTAACCACTGTGCCACCAGGGAAGTCCCTGAACTAGTTTTTAGACACCTATTGTTCAGATTTTAAAGCCTTGTTTTTCAATTCTCTGATGAAAATGTCTACCCTTTTTCCCCTAGCACCTTTGTGTGCCCTACAGAAATTATTGCTTTCAGTGACAAAGCCAATGAATTTCACGATGTGAACTGTGAAGTCGTTGCAGCGTCAGTGGATTCCCACTTCACCCACCTGGCCTGGATAAACACACCAAGGAAGGTATAAACATCATTCACGCTGTGTCTGCACTTGTGATCTTAAAAACTCAAATGATCCCATTAAAGACCAACGTAGAAGTTGTTAAAGCATGACTAGTCTGAAATGGGCTATTTGTCAGGCCTAGCCTACTGGCAAATTCTGTTAAACTCCACCCATATCTCCTTTAACATTGCATGTATTTACCCCCCACTACACTTGTATTTTCCAGAGTACAAACAGTAGCAGAGAACAGACTCTGCAGGGCAAGGGAACAGCTGGGGTCCATTCCCCTCTCACCGGTACCCTGTAGGTCCCCGGGACCCTGCGAGCCATGTGGGACAGTGATTAAGTTTTCTGATTGCACTGCTCTCCACGATCAGTATTCTTGCCTAGAAACTTGCTTGGGAGAATCATAATTTCTAGCTATGCTGCTGGACTATCTATCAAATTATTCAAAGTATTCTTTTTTTTTTTAAACTGTTCCATTTTTATGCTTCAGAAATTAATCTTCAACCAGAAGGATACTATAAGAATTAGAAAAAGAAAGGTCTGTAGTATCGGCTGGGTTTAAATCCTGCCTCTGCCCCTTTCTAGCTGCGACCTGGAGCAAGTTACTTAACCTTTGTGTGTCTCAGTTTCCTCATCTCTACAGTGGTGGTGATGATAGTAGCTACTGCAGGATGCTCAGAGGAGGAAGTGAGACAACAGAAAGAGCTTAGAGCCGCGCTCGGCCCATTGTTGGTGCTCAGTTCCTGCTGGCCGTTGCCACTGTCAGTCAGACATCGTGTGGCCTGGCTGAGGATGCTGTGGGAGCCACAGTATAACAACCAGCCCTGTTTGCATTTTTATTAGAATGGCGGTTTGGGCCACATGCACATCACACTCTTGTCAGACTTGACTAAACAGATTGCCCGAGACTACGGTGTGCTGTTAGAAGGTCCCGGCCTTGCGCTACGGTAAGATCCGTTTCTTATGAACTTAAAATTGGTTTTCATGTTTAGCATCATCCTGCTTCAGAGGGGATTTATAGACACCTTGGTAGGGAATTTTTAGAACCCCAAATCCTTAATTTGTCTTTTAATAAGCACTGATGGATGCCTCCTGCAAGGGTTGGCAGCCTTTCAGAAATGCTGAGACATGTGTGCCCCCTGCATCACCCTGGGCCTGTTTCTGAAGAAGGATATCATGTCTTGATGGTCATACTGCTCCACTCTCCCTGACTGTCTGGGAGCCACTCCTGGTGGTGAAGCCATCAGACTGTTCGGAGATGGGGAGCGGCCAGCAAGGGTAGGAGTCAGTTTTCTGGAATGGTTAGGATCTTGTACAAGCACTGGAACCGGACCAGAGTTTGAATTTATTTAAACTCAGCTACTTAATAGCTGTATGACTTTGAGCAAGATATTTAACCTCTTTGAGTCCCATCTTTCCTGTAACTACAATGAGAATGTACCTCCCAGGTTGGTTGTGAGGATTAAATAAGGTGAGGCAGCTACAGTTTTTGGCACAGGTTCTAGTACCTGTCCCAGCCTGTCAACCTTGCCGGGAGGGATGAGAACTTAGGCCTTAGAACTGGCGTCTTGATGGCTGCTGAATGAAGGAGGGATTGGGCAAAACTTTACGTCCAGGAAGGAAGCGGGAACCCCACTTTGATGCGCCTCACAGCTTTGCTGGGGGCTGGCTTGAACCCGCTCACCTGCTTGCTCTCGTAGCTGACGTCTGGCCTGCTTGGGTTACACCTGAAATTTTAGCTCCGGGAGCCACCTTGGAGCTTGGGCCTTTTTGACTCCAAGGGGATTACGGTCTTCCTTTAATAAACTAAAGCCTAGCTTTGACAGAGGTGGCAAGGGAAGGAGAAGAGTGCTGGCATTGTCCTCCCAGGATCCCCCCCCCCGCCCCCGTGTAGAGTCGTGCTAATTTTGCAGTTACCTCCCTACTGGTTTCACTATCAGGATTGACAAAGGGAGAGGAGTCGAGTCTGACTTGTAAGATAAGGCTTTCCTTCTGGAGTCTGTGGGCCCTGATCTATCCTAGCTCTGTGTCTGCATCTAAACAGTGGACTCCACCTTGGCTCCACCCTGCTGGGGCATGCACCAGGACCCCTTAGCCTCAAAGCCTAGACCCCCAAAGGCCAGGCCCAGGGAAGTAGAACCACCTTTTTATCTTCTGAGTTTTCTCTAACTTGCCTTTTTCCTGAGTGATTAACACTTGGAATGCCACACCCTTTTAAAGATGGACTGTTAAAAACCTAGGAGTTTTATGACATCTGCATATGTCATAGTAACACCAACACACATATGGAAGATGAGCACAGAGCCCAGGGTGGGTCACCTCATTACATTGCTGACAAGTGATAAAGAGTGATGGGCTTGGACAATCTGACAATAAAAATAACAACTAGAAGTGACTGAAACACATCAGATATATTTAAATTGATGATTTGAAGAGTTTCAGGGAACCAATTCATTATTTTGAAAACTATTAATAATGGAATAGTACTAAGCACTCATTCTGTCTTTCCTGTACAAACTGTACCTCAGGGTAACCAAAATAAACAAAAGTGATGGGCTTGGTTTTTCCTTTAGATTTCTGCTCTGCATAGCCTCAAGGCCAGTGAATTGTCCCATGGGATTTCCCCCCCCCCCACACACACACACACAAGAATTCACTCATTTCATAAGTACTTACTGAATACAGATAAAATACATCTCTGTCCCTTCCCAGTTGCCTATGGTTTCTTGCGCAGATTTGATGCAGCAGCCCAAAGAATGCTTTACTACGTCACTGATAAGAAGTCTTTGCTCTCTGTAGTTCAGTGACTTACAGATTCTGCGACATATAGGTCACATTTGTAAATGTGACCATACTGCCTGTTTGCCATGGTGGTCTTGTCCAGTCCTGTCTTTGTTAAAGCATCTGTCATCAATAAGAGATGATAAGCTGTTTGTATAGCAAGGAAAACCCCATTTTTAAGCATATGATAGAGTTTATTAATAAATGCTCTATCAAGGATAATTAAAGACAAAAAGGGTAGAAGTTAGAGTCTTTCTAGCTCTGGTAACGTTGAAATACTGATGATGATAAATTCTGATGCAGAGGTCTCTTCATAATTGACCCCAATGGAGTCATCAAGCATTTGAGCGTCAATGATCTCCCAGTGGGCCGAAGTGTGGAAGAGACCCTCCGCTTGGTGAAGGCATTCCAGTTTGTAGAAGCCCATGGAGAAGTCTGCCCAGCCAACTGGACACCAGATTCTCCTACAGTAGGTTTCTTTTCCAAAAGCAATGGGACCGGGCTTCCCTGGTGGCGCAGTGGTTGAGAATCTGCCTGCCAATGCAGGGGACACGGGTTTGAGCCCTGGTCTGGGAAGATCCCACATGCCGCGGGGCAACTGGGCCCGTGAGCCACAATTACTGAGCCTGCACGTCTGGAGCCTGTGCTCCCCAACAAGAAAGGGCGCGATAGTGGGAGGCCCGCGCACCGCGATGAAGAGTGGCCCCCGCTTGCCACAACTTGAGAAAGCCCTCGCACAGAAACAAAGACCCAACACAGCCATAAATAAATAAATAAATAAATAAATAAATAAAAAAAAAGCAATGGGACCCCAGCAGAGGGTCCCGGGTCCTCACTACCTCAAGGGCTGCTGGCCTGGAATATCCACGGAAGAAGCCCACCCTTGGAGCAAGGGTGTAGATGGTGTGCAAATGGGTGAAGCTGGTGCAGGTGGGGGCGGGACCAGGCACCAGGCAGGCTGTTAGTGTAAGTTTCATCCAGGTATTTTAAAGGAAACACACCAATCTTTAAAAAGTTAAAGAACTTTAGATTAAAAATTGAGGGCTTTCAACTCACTTTGGAGATCATAAAGTCACTTAACCAGTGAAATGTTTTTGTATTTTCAGATCAAGCCCCATCCGACTGCTTCCAAAGAATACTTTGAGAAGGTGAATCAGTAGACCATCCCATGTGCACCTGCAGCTTCCCACACCAGAAAAGAACCACAGCTGGAACTCACTTTTAGCATTTCAAAGATTATTATTTATAGAAGGCAAAAAAACAATTATGCTTGTATTCATAAATATTACTCTAAATGTTTTGTTTTTGAAACATTGGCCAAGGCTTTCAAAATGTGGTTAGTTACTAACGTAAGGAGTCCTTTATTGGCAGTGTATGGATGGATGGCTAGTTGCTATAGAATGTGCAGTTCCCCTATTTCTTGGATCATGTCTTCAAAGGGAAAAGGAAACAACTCTTCCTTTATCAGCCTTACTTGAACCTTTGTGTACACTAGAGTAGTATGACAGGCATCAAAAGCTTCTGATCAAGGGTCCTGAGATTTTCTTCTTGACTTTCTTTGTATTAAACTTAATTTTCTTTTAAGATCATAGTTTTGTTAGCATCAATGGTCTAATTTAACACTTGCAGGACTTCCCTGGTGGTCCAGTGGTTAAGACTGTGCTTCTAGTGCAGGGGGCGTGGGTTCGATCTCTGGTCAGGGAACTAAGATCCCACATACCATGCAGTGCGGCCAGAAAAAAAAAAAAAAAAAAAAACACTTGCAATGAATGTGTATGTGATTGAAGCAGATGTGAATCATGTTTTTTATTTTTATTTTTTTTTTTTTATTTTTTTTTTATTTTTTTCTTTTTGTGGTATGCGGGCCTCTCACTGTTGTGGCCTCTCCCGTTGCGGAGCACAGGCTCCGGACGCGCAGGCCCAGAGGCCATGGCTCACGGGCCCAGCCGCTCCGCGGCATATGGGATCCTCCCAGACCGGGGCACGAACCCGTATCCCCTGCATCGGCAGGCGGACTCTCAACCACTGCGCCACCAGGGAGGCCCCTGAATCATGTTTTTTAAAAAACCACCTACAGTGGCCAAGTGACTTAACTGATCATGCATGTTCCCCAGTCCTGAGATTTATACTTTATATAGTTATTTTACTTATTTTGTTAGCTGACTTAGTGCCTACATACATTTCTAATATTTATTGGGCATAATTATAAAGGATAATTATTGAATCCAGGGATTTCATTTTGAATTTGAATCATTCATGCATTTGAATCATTGTAATTATTTTCTTTCCTGAAGTGTTCAATGTAAAAAAAATACAATAAAAAATAAACTTTAAAATACTTGCCTTTTTTTTTTTTTTTTTTGGCTGTACACGGGCCTCTCACTGCTGTGGCCTCTCCCGTTGCGGAGCACAGGCTCCGGACGCGCAGGCTCAGCGGCCATGGCTCATGGGCCCAGCCTCTCTGCGGCATGTGGCATCTTCCCGGACCGGGGCACGAACCCATGTCTCCTGCATTGGCAGGCGGACTCCCAACCACTGCGCCACCAGGGAAGCCCAATACTTGCATTTTTAACACCATTAATTTATTGGTTCAGCTTATGCTGTGGGACTCTAGTTTTCCTTCTCTGATTATATCAACAAACATTTATTGAACATTTAACTCAGTGGCTACAAAGATGAATAAGATGCTGGCTCCACATCCAAGGAACTCAGCTTAGGGGGCAAAAGAAATATGGAAGCATTTGTTAATTTTAATAAATCCTGGAGTTCCTACCATATGCTGTGTACTATTTTGGAGGCAAGAGAGTGAACAAAAAAGACACACCCCTTCCTTTATGCACTTAAATTCTAGAGGGAATAAACATAATAAAAATACATAGGGGGGGGCCTCCCTGGTGGCGCAGTGGTTGAGAGTCCGCCTGCCGATGCAGGGGATACGGGTTCGTGCCCCGGTCTGGGAGGATCCCACATGCCGCGGAGCGGCTGGGCCTGTGAGCCGTGGCCGCTGGGCCTGCGCGTCCGGAGCCTGTGCTCCGCAACGGGAGAGGCCACAACAGTGAGAGGCCCGCATACCACAAAAAGAAAAAAAAAAAAAAAAAAAAAAATACATAGGGGGGCTTCCCTGGTGGTGCAGTGGTTGAGAGTCTGCCTGCCGATGCAAGGGACACGGGTTCGTGCCCCGGTCCGGGAAGATCCCACATGCCGCGGAGCGGCTAGGTCCGTGAGCCATGGCCGTTGAGCCTGCGCATCTGGAGCCTGTGCTCCGCAATGGGAGAGGCCACAACAGTGAGAGGCCCGCGTACCGCAAAAAAAAAAAAAAAAAAAAAAAAAAATACATAGGGGGACTTCCCTGGCGGTCCAGTGGTTAAGACTCCACGCTTCCACTGCAGAGGGCGCGGGTTCAGTCCCTGGTTGGGGAACTAAGATCCCACATGTCTTGTGGCACGGCCAAAAAAAAAAAATACATAGGATGCTTGGAAGGACAATAGAGTGGAGCAAGGGACTAGAGCAGAGTGTTGCAGGTGTGTTCTAAAAGGGTTTCAGGGAGTCAGTCTCTCCAGGTCTGTTTTCTCATCTGTAAAATGAGGACTGTAATTGTACCTATCTTAGGGTTTTGATGACCAAATGAGATAAAACATGTAGGTGAGGGAATAAGGAGGATAAGAAGGTTCTAGGCAAAGGGCATGGCAGGTGCAAAGGCCCTGAGGCAAGGGTGGACTTGGGTGGGTGAAGAATTGAAGGGCCATGTGACCAGAGCTGTGAAGGAGAAGCATGGTAATGGGGAACCCAGAGTGCTTTATGGGCAAGCTAAGGACTTTGAATTCTATTCTGAGATGGGAAATGTCAGGAATGTTCTTGAGAAGAGTTCCATCAATTTGTTCTAAGAGGATCACTCTGGTTCCTCTGTTAAGGCTAGACAGTCCAGAGAGGGAAGCAGGTCAGGTGGGCTGGATCTGTGACATACTTGCAGGTAGAGCCAGCAGGATAATACAGGTGTGCTAAACTGTGATACAACAGATACATTCCTGGGGCACAGAACACTGGGGAACAGTGAGGAGGGGGCACCTTACCCAGCTATGGGCATCAAGGAAGTCTTCCTGGAGGACAAGATGAAGTCTTGAAGGCTATGGAAAAGTGAGCCACGTGAGCTGAGCAAAAGTGGGAGCTGAGAGGCCACATGGGCCTCTAATAAGCTGGTTTCATGTTTCCAGAAGGGAAGGCAAAGCAAGGGAGGGCAAAGGCCAGCTGCCTGTAAGTGGCCCAGCCTGAGCCTGCACTGTTAGGGCTTTTACATGTTTTATCTCATTGGATCCACAACAAAAACAAAATAGGTACAATTACTGTCATCGTTTTACAGGTGAGAAGGTAGATTTGGAGATACTGATTTCACCAGGGTCACACAACCAAGTAGTGGATGGTGCTGGGTCTCCAACCCAGGACTCCTGAGGAGCCCCCTCAACACCCTAAACATCCACACGTCTTCCACAAACACACATAACCCCCACCCACCCCAGTGCCGGGGAATGGGGTGGAAGGCGGAAGGAAGGCACGTTTTTCTCTGCAAATGGTCCCTACCTGATCTGGTATCCAACAGAAGGAGCTGGATTTGTCCCGGCGCTGGGGAAAAACCCTTGGGCAGAGAAAGAGAGAGTGCACTGAAATCAGGGCCAGCTTCACGGGCTGGCGGCAGGGCCCGACACTTAACTTAGAGGGGCCCCGGGGTTTCGGTTTAATGCTCTGATGTCGACTTTTGAAAATTCGCAGTCTTTTTTTAATAAGGGGCGCCACGTTTTCATTTTTCACTGGGCCACGCAAATTATGTAGCGAGTCCTGACTACCCGTATTACACGGGTACGCTGGACTTTAGGTGCAATTGAAGAGATTTTCGAGGGTGATATCCAAAAGCCTGTGCTGGGGGGTGGGGGGTTGGACGCTGCAGGAGCGCAGGGCGAGGCTGTGGAAGGCGCCACACGCCACCTGATCGGGTCTTCGCGGTAGGTACAGTGATCTGGGGGTTCCATAGGTGACCCCTCTAGGCCTGGAGGCGACCAGGCTATCCGAAAGGGCGGAGCAAGGGTGGGAGGCCTTGACCTGTGGGAGAGGTGGGCTCACGGCAACAGCGGGCGCGCGGAGCCCGGGACGCTGGCGCGTGGTAACACCGAGCAGCGGGCGTGCAGGCACCCGGGCGCCGGAACAGCCGGCGCGTGACGCGGAGGAGTGGCGGGCGCGCGGCCCCGGGAGCGGGGGGAGGGGACGCGCGCGCCCGGGGCGGGGCTCGCCGCCCGGCTCCTCCTCCGCGCCGGCCCAGGCGGCCGCGGCCTTTCCCGGGAGCTCGTAGGTCTCAGGAAGAGGAGCAGCAGGAGGAAGAAGCGCGGGGGCCGGGTGGCTCCTAGGGTGCAGCGGCGCCGCAGCCCGCATGGAGCCCAACGTGCGCTTCTGGATCACCGAACGCCAAGTACGGCCCGGGCCTGGCGCGTCTGGGGACGGGGAGGGCGTGGGCCGCGCGGCGTGGAGTCGCCGCTGGCCGCGGTGACCTTGGGCAGGCCACGTGGTCGCAGCACCCGCCTTCCCATTTCAGACCCCGGGAGGGGACGAAGGAAACCCAAGCTTGCCGGATGCCGACGGCCATGGCTGTTACCGTGCGTGGCCTCTGCCCCAGGCCTCGCTAGCGAGGGTCGTACAGTATCCCCCTGCAGATCGCACGAACTGAGGAGTCACTCCCCACCACTCAGGGGCCTGCCTTCCGCTGCCTAAGCTGTTGCTGGGCATCAGGTTGGAGAGGAACAGGTCCTCCCAGGTGGCCCCAGCTTCCCCGAGTCTGTAGGCTCAGCCACCGGACAGTGAGACTCGGGGCTGCGGGAAGCCGCCATGGCCGGAAAGTAACCTGGGCCCCATGTCAGAGTGGGGCTGGGCGGCGCTGTCCAGTAGAAGTAGGATGGGAGACGCATAGGTAATTCCAGATTTTCTAGTAGCCACATTAACAAACGTGGCTTTTAAAATTTAAATTTTAATGATATATTGCATTTAGCCCAACAGATATAAATATTAACATTTCAACATGTAGTCGATATAGAAAACTATGAATGAGATATTTTACCTCCTTTTCTGTAGGAAGTCTTCGAAATCCCGTGTATGGTTTTACACATACAGCACATCTCAATTTGGCCTGGCCACATGTGGCTAATTGGACAGCACAGTTCTAGAGTGTTCTCTTTCAGCCTTTACCTAAAGTAGAGCCTAGCCTGGTTCTCTTAGGTGGGGATGTTGAGGAAGCACAGGGTACTCAAGGTGTCCTGGCAGAGCCAGGTCTCAAAGCTGAAACCACTGCAAAATTTGGGGACTTTTAGGAGCAAACCATGCCTGCTTTCTCCATATGTGAACTGCCTTTATTGAGCCTTCACTGGGGTGTCTGGTTCTTTATGACTAGAGTTAAGCCTTATAACCACCGCAGGAGGGTGAAGAAACAGATTCTGAGACCTTTCTAGGTAGTGCTTCAAGGTCATATGTGGGGTGTCAGCATAGGCCCATTTGACCCCAAAGTCTGGGCTTTTAACCCTCAAGAGCACTTTGATATTGGAGTGGTTAAGAGCACAGGCCATTGGGTCATTTCCTGGTTGGGTTTCCTTGAATCCATTCATGAGTCCTTGGAAGCCTCAGTTTCCTCACCTGTAAGATGGGGATGTTGTGAGGATTCCAGGAGATGCTGCAAGAGGAAGGCCCTATTAGGTTCTCAAAAATAATGTTAACTGCTGTTATTACCATGTATCTTGGTTCTTCTGCTGCCATTAACCTCTCTGGTGCTGTTGCCCCTCTTAAGTCTTTTATTCAGAGATTTCTTCAGTGGACAGAATTATTGGATCCTACAAATTTGGTCGTTTCAATTGTAAGTATTTTCTTGTTTTCAGAGATAGTGAATTTCACATTTTATTCTGAAACGTGAAGACTGTGTGTCCCTTTTGAAAGCAGCTGAGATAACAGAATCCATATATATTATCATGTTTTTATTCCTTGTGAATGAGCTTGTTGGATTGGAAGGGTGGTACATAAAAGCAGACATCTATTTAACAGGTAGTAGCAAAGGGGATCCAAACAAACCTCCCTCATAATGGAGGACAGACTGGCAAAGCTAGTTGCAGACCTTGACCTAGGGTTCTAAGGGCAAGGTATAGCAAGGACTTGGGGGAGGTTGTTTAGAGAAGGCAGGGAGGGGGGGAGGGCCAGAGAGGAAATGTCAGGAAGAGCAGACTGTAAGCAAAATGGGGGAGGGGGGGCCAAGTGGGCCATGTCACCCAGTTACTGGGTTTGTTTTTTTTTTTTTCTGCTGTGCTGCGCAGCATGTGGGGTCTTGGTTCCCTGACCAGGGATCGAACCCGTGTCCCCTGCAGTGGAAGCGTGGAGTCTTACCCTCTGGACTGCCACGGAAGTCCTACTGGGGCTTTTATTTTAATTCAGGTGAACCAGGCACTTCTTGAAGGTCCTGGTGTGTCATTCAGACGAGGGGGGTTTGTACCTAGCCAGGTGGTGAGTAACCAGAAGGGACCAGACTGAGAACAGTTCAGGGGATGGATGGCTCAGCTGTCCAAGTAAAAGATGAGAGTTTGAACCAGCTGTGGCTGAGGGATGACGAGGAGGAGAGACCCTGTCACCAGCAATGACCCTCGGGGCCAGATCCACAGGGATGCTCCTGTTCTTGTGCTCAAGTGTTCCATATAGTCTTGTTTATAGTAGAGAAAAACAAGAAACAAGCTGAATGCCCATCAGTAGGGAAATAGAGAAATATAATGTAGTATATTCATGCAGTGGAATACTGATTAGCTGTTAAAAATGATCTGGTGATGACCTATGATATAAAGTGGAAACATATATGTGTGCTGTTAAATGGAAAAACATGGTATCCATGATGTTTTGTAAAGAAAGCAAGATGCATATAGTATAGCATTTATGCAAATTACAACATAAAAAACCAAAACTACATATTTGTTTTATGGATACATGTATTCATGTATGTACAAATATAAACAATGGACTGGAAGTTTATACCTTGAATTTATAATAGTGGTTACCTCTGATAGAATGGAGAGGAAATTGAGACTGGGGGTGATGGATCTTTTGGGGGAAAAAATTAGAAACAAATATAACCGAATGTTCACAGTTGTTAATTCTGGGTGAGGGGATTGTATGTAATCATTTTTTTAATTTCCTTGTTTAATTTTTTTGCTCAGATTAAGTAAAAGAGAAGAGAGAAAATAAGACTGAACTGATTAGATGTGGGTATGAGAGAGAGAGAAGGGACTTCCAGGTTTCTGACCTGTGTAGCCAGGAGGATGGTGACAGTCGGAGAGGAACCGGTGGAGGGGATGGGGCAGGTGGTAGCAGCAGTGGGGTGAGCCACTGGGGCTGTGTGAGAAGCAGGGTGGGGGACGTCCCTGGTGGGCCAGTGGTTAAGGAGCTTCCAGTGCAGGGGGTACGGGTTCAGTCCCTGGTGGGGGAACTAAGATCCCACGTGCCGTGAGGTGTGGCCAAAAAATAAATGGAAAAAAAAAAAAAGAAGAAGCTGGGTGGTCTGAATCTGAATGACGCACAGGATTATCTAATGGAAACTCAGGGGGTACAGAGCCTTAGCTCCACGTTGCTTTAAAATTAAAATCAGGTGTGAGTGAACAGGTGCTTCTTAAATCTGTGGATAAATCGGAACAGTGTTGAGATCATTGCTTGATTTCCTTGTCTCTGATTATAGGAAAAAATAGAAAAATCAAGGCAGCTATTGTTAACCCATGAAGATGCATCCAGAAGTGACTTGGAGGACAAAAGGGTATGGCTCTTGTTCCCAGGTGTGCCTGGCTCAAGGCTGAGTGGGGTTGCCTTGAGGTGATTTTACTTGCATGGTCTGAAATCAGGTAGGATTTTGCCATTGTAAACACTGCCCAGTTGGGTTCGCTTTTTAAATGTAGGTAGGATTCCTTCTCGTAAACCAGATTAATATTAGTTACTAGTGTTAGGAGCTGGTATTAAGAAGAAAAGGCGTAGTGTTCCTCCTTGCAGCAGATATTTGCAGTTGCAGTATCTGCTGTGAGGCTTCTCTGTAGCTGATTCCTGGAGCCCCGTGGCAAATTCCAGAATTCAGGCAGGCCTCCAGAGTGAGAACCTACTTCCTGCCCAAAGACTCAAACCAAGTGTTTGTTATCTACCTTGCAGTGTACGGGGCTTTCCGGAGGCCACAGACATCAGTCCCTCGAGGCAGCCTGCGGAAAGCTCACGCATTTAACTTGGTTTTTCTGAGAACTTGTTGGGGCCTCTGAGCTCACAGCCTGGCTCTGTTACAAGTGACTTGGCTAGTGGCGTGGTCTGCGCACAGTCCACTCTGCTCTGAGCCAGGAGAGGCTGGCTGCACTCAGGGACTCGCCCGAGGGGACGAGTTAGGTGTTGGCCTCTCCTAGTTTAGAGACTTGGGACTTTTTAATGTTTTGGTCATTTTCGTGTGGATCTTCTCTTTGCTTCCTGTCAGTTCATTCGTTTGATTCACTTGTTTTGATTTGTTCAGTCCCCGTGGTAGAAAACAGTTTGCCCTCCAGTCTCTGAAAGGTGGAGCAAAGGTGGCACCAGAAATGAGACTGTAGAGGAGATATTCTGGCTGCTAAGCCACCTTTAAAAGCTATTGCTTGTTTTTTCTCTTTTTAGGTACAAGAAGCTTGGAAGAGAAGTCTCGTAAGTTTCAGCCCCGTCCTAATTTTTAGCCTAAGATAACAAAACCAAACATCAGACTCACCTTTGTGTTTACCCTTCTGAAGTCAACAGTGCATCCTGACAATAGCAGGCTGATCCCTGGTCCTTTTCGACCTGCAGGTGAGTTGAGTCTAATTTTCAGAGTGGTTTGTAACCTTTAGAAAACGTTGCCTCCCTCTAGTCAAGTGTTTGGTTCCCCTGGCAACCAGCCCCCTCCCTTAGGTGCTTTCCCAGGGTCACTGCATTGACATTATCTCAGGTGTGGTTGAAAGGGGCTTGTTATGAAGAATAAGAGACACTCCTTTCACCTTTATCGCTCTTCTCACTTAGGAAATTTCGGGGGTTTTAGGCTGTGTGCCAGGAGCAGGGATGAAGAGCAAGTATACATGTCTTATTATAAGTCCCAGTGTCACAGATGTATTGAATTCATGTGGAAGGGTGAACAAGGACTTGGAACAAGGGACCACTTACCTTCAGTGGGCAGGAGCCTGGTCAGATCTAACTCTGCTGTGCTGATTTAAAGTTCTGCCACGTGCACAGCTATTATTTTTATTAGGAACAAAAAAGCACGTGTAAAAAATACCCTTTGACGTCCATGCCTTCATTCGGCCTGAGAAGAGGTCTCTGGGTGGGTGCTTTTCCACCCGCTCTGCTGTCGCTGACCCTCTTGTCTTTTTTGCCAGCTTTCCTGCCTTTCACGGCGCCCATGGTGAGTAAGCTGCCGCTCACCGCTCTGAAGCTGGGGGCTTAGGAAGATGTGCCCCCATCTCCTAAGCTCAGTGGCTGGTGTCCTCCAGCTCTGGACCTCTGTCCCGTGACTGCCTGATAGATCGTTAGGACCCTGCACCTCCGACCCTTGTCCACTCCCCACCCCACTCCCACGTATCCCTCCCCGGGCACCAGGGCCTCTTGAGGGTCCACAGTGTCATAAGGTAATCCTTTCTTTGAACACCTAGCGTGTGCAAAGCGCTATGGAGCAGATTGATGAGTTAAGATGTGCTCCCTGGCACAAGCCCACGTCACTGGCTGTCACCTTCTCTCCGCAAGCCCTCCCCTGGAAACCGGAATCGCCCCCAGCGAGGCCGTCCGCCTTGGCTCTCGTGAGGCGCTCTCACCAAGTGACAACACCCCTCTGCCCCTGCAGGTGCTGCTGCTTAGCTGCCCTGCTCAGTTGCCTGGAGATGGGGGCCAGTGCGAGGCACCCAGGGGTCCCAGTGCCCGTGGGTGCCCATCCAACGTCACCTGTCCACTGCCCACTAGCCCCCTGCATCGCACCTTCCTCTACTTTCCCTGCTCCTGGGGTCTCAGGTCTGCATCTCCCTGGGGAAGTTCTTTGCGCCACAAGCCCTCCCTCCCCCCAGACACTCACAACTCTGCTTTATTTTCTTTTTTATTTTCTTTTTTTAATTGGAGTATAGTTGATTTACCGTGTTTCAGGTTTACAGCAAAGTGATTCAGTTATATATCTATTCTTTTTCAGATTCTTTTCCATTGTAGGTTATTACAGGATATTGAATCTAGTTCCCTGTGCTACACAGTAGGTCCTTGTTGTTTATCTGTTTATTTTATAATATATATAGTCGTCTGTATCTGCTTTATTTTCTTTACAGGTATTTCTGTCAATGCTGCCCGTAAAAAGTCTAAAGTCCATGATTTTACCTCAGGTAGCAACTCTTTCTGTTTCGTAATTATTGAATTTTTTGTGCTTGAAACCAGAATGTGACATGTTAGCCTCTGTCTTCCTGCAGGCTTCCTTCTACACCTACAGTACAGTCTTCAACATTGTCAATGGAAATGCAAGTTATGTGAGTATTATGAGGCCCAGAGGGTATGCAATTTCATATTGTTTCTTTTGGCGATTTTGTGTGTTTGTTTTCATTATCTTTCCTGGGTAAAACTCTGGTATTTGCTAAATATGAACTTTTGTTTTTCCCTAGGATCGTCGCCCCCATGAGAGTATCTTAGTAGGAGCAGGAGTGATTGCTTCTTCCACCTTTTTTGGAGTGTGTATTTTAGAAATCTGTCGAATCTCAGAGTCAAAATTTTACGTTCTAACTTAATTTAGAAAGTGTGATTAAGACATAAAGAAGAAAATAAAAGTCATCTGTAATCCTATCACCCCAAAATTGTGTGATTATTTTCCAGGTTTCTAGGCATGGGCTCAGTACTGTTACCTTTAAAAACAAATTAATTCAGGGGACTTGCTTGGCGGTCCAGTGGTTAAGACTCTGCGCTTCCACTGCAGGAGCTGTGGGTTCGATTCCTGGTCAGGAGACTAAGATCCCACATGCAGCGCGGCACGGCCAAAAAATATATATATATTTATTCATGTTTATAAACATGTTACACAAATTGTGTATTGCTTTAGATGTCAGGATACTAATAGGAGAAAATGTAGATTTCAGAGTCCAGTAAGCCTGGGTTCACATCTTGGCTCAAACTCTTAATGGCTTAGTAACTCTGGACAAGTTCTGTAGCCTCTCTTAAGTCTCCAAGAGTTCCTCTGATGATCCAGGAGAACACGTCAGTGTTGCAGGAATTAAAACAAGAAATACACGGAGAGCACTTGCAGGGGTCTGGCCTGTAACAGGAAGTAAGTTGACACTAGCTCTCTGCTGGTTCCATGCAGTAATGATTTTTCTCTCTTATTTTCTAGTTATTCCCTCGTTTGCTCCAAGTAAGATTTTCACTGAACAGCATTTTGAGCAGAAACGTCATTCCTGTCATCATTCTCGGTAAGCAGGGAGCCTCCTTCCATCTTCAGGGATACCCAAGTCTCTGGGCCACACTGTGGCTGATGAGGGCCGCTGTTTGCATCTTGCCGGTGCCCCCAGGCCCAAATTAGGTCTTTGGTTTGAGAGGTGACACTTTCTCTGTAGATACCCCTTTAGTTGTCCAAGGGTGAACACAAACCTGGAAACACAAATTACATTTGAAAGACTCTGTACAAGCCCTGTCCATGTATTATTTCATTTAATCTTGACAACAACTTAGGGGTAGGTAGTATTATTATTCCCATTTACAGATGAGGAGACTGAGTCAAGGGGAGGTTAGGGAACTTTTCTGGGGTTTCACAGGGAGAAAGTGGTGGTCTAGGGGATTCCAACCCAGTGGTCTGACTCCAGGGGAGTGACAGAGCTATTAACCAACTGTTTTAACTGTTTTGCCAGCCTGCAAGTTCACTAGTTCACGCTCCACATTTGGGTTTGGGAATCATAGCAGCTTGAAGAGTTAGCAGAATTATGTCAGTGGTAAACTTTGGGAAATTATGTTACAGAAACTTGATCAAACCAGCTTCAGTAGGGAGTTCCCCAGTGGTCCAGTGGCTAAGACTGCGCTTCCACTGCAAGGGGCACAGGTTCGATCCCTGGTCATGGAACTAAGATCCCACTTCGCACGTGGTGCGGCCAAAGAAACATAAAAAAAAAAAACAGCTTCAGCAAAGCAGGTAGGCGTATTTCAAGGACCCCAGGGTTTCTCCGGGAATCCAGTCAGGGGTGTCAGAACCTGGTGCTAGTTTCTGGTCAGGATCCAAGACTGAGAGCCCAGCAATTCTGACCCTGCCCCACAGCCCAGAGGAGAGCTTGGTTGGCCCAGTACCACCCGAGGATCAGGAAGTGCAACCATCAAAGAAACAGGCGTGACACTTGAAAAGATGTTGCTTTATTGGACCGACACTTATCTCTCTGTTGTGTGTTTTCTTCTTTACATCCACAGCCCAACTCAGTGGAATGAATGTGGTTGCATCGAGAAGTTTGGAGCCCCTGCGAGGGATTGAGGTCATGGACAAGGAAGGCAGTGTCATAGGCTATTCCAGAAAAGCTGGGACAAAGGTAGGGGGACGCACAAGATGGAGCTGTAAGCTGCTTGCCTTTTGGGCAAAGAATTGAATTGCCTGTTTGAGAGTTGGTAACAAATTCATGTCTCCCTTCAACCTTTTCTTATCTGTCTTTTCTTACGATGCTGAGAGAGAGAATTTACATTTTGTATGCTGGTGTTTATTTTTTAAATTAAAAAATTTTTTTAATCTGTTCTCTGCAGTAAGATCTTTCTCTTTTTATGAATTTATTTATTTTATTTATTTTTTATTTTTGGCTGTGTTGGGTCTTCGTTGCTGCGCGCGGACTTTCTCTAGTTGTGAGCGGCGGCTACTCTTCTCTGTGGTGTGCGGGCTTCTCATTGCGGTGGCTTCTCTTGTTGTGGAGCATGGGCTCTACGTTCGTGGGCTTCAGTAGCTGTGGCATGAGGGCTCAGTAGTTGTGGCTCGCGGGCTCTAGAGTGCAGGCTCAGTAGTTGTGGAACATAGACTTAGTTGCTCCATGGCATGTGGGATCTTCCCGGACCGGGGCTCGAACCCGTGTCCCCTGCATTGGCAGGTGGATTCTTAACCACTGAGCCACCAGGGAAGCCCCACCCTGATGTTTAAAAGGTGATGCATTAGTCTGGGTTCTCCAGAGAAACAGAACCAATAGGATATCTGCCTATCTATCTATCATCTATCTATATATATAGTAAGACATTTATTTTAAATAATTGGCTTGTGCAGTTTTTGCACTGGGAATGTATAGGGCAGGCCTGAAAGCTGGAAAGTCAGGAGCTGATGCTGCGGTCTTGAGGCAGAATTTCTTCTTTGGGAAACCTCAGATTTTGCTCTGAAGGCTTTCCAACTGATTGGATGAGGTCCATCCACCCTATGGAGGGTAATCAATCTCCTTTACTTAAAGTCAACTGATTGTAGATGTTAATCACACCCCCACAGCAACACCTCGGTTGTGTTTGATTAAATACCTGGGGACTACATCCCAGCCAAACTGACCCCTAAGATGGGTCACAGATAGACGTCCGCCAAACGTTTGGACCCCATCTGAAGGTGAGATCTTGTCCTCCAAGCTCAGCATCTGCCCTCCCAGCCTGCTCTGTACTTGGGGAAGTCAGTGGACATGTCTCTGGGTTTAAGAGAAGCCCTCCGTGTCCACCTCACAGTGGATTTTCTTAGAGTCTTCATCTTTAAGGACCAGTCTGCTGTGAAGAATGGCCTGAGGAAATCCAATGCTCTGACCTAAAACTCCTCTAAAAGGCCTCCATTTCTAAGACTTCTTATTGTTAAGTAGTTGACTCTTTTGCTCAATCCAACACAGTAGCTTCTGTCTGCATTCAGCTCAAAGAACCTGCAGTAGTCTATGGTTTCATTTTGGGTATAGACTTTTAAAAAAAAAATACCTTTCAGGAAGTGAGATCTTTTTTGATCTCTGTGGAGTGACTTTAGCTAAAGAACTGTAACGTGAGGCAGTTGCTCACAAAGCAAAGAGAGTAGCTGGGCCTCTCACAGTGTCTGCGTTCAAGGGGGCTCCCTGAACCAGCGGGACCTCCTTCTGCCCAGAATGCTGGTAGGAGAGGTGGTCAGATAAGATGGCCTCTCAGTCGATCAGTAAATACATCATTATTTGGCTCATGAAACATGTTACTCTAAATCCTGTCACTATTTACAAAGCTGAATTGTAAACCACTGGATACATGCTACAGTATTCCCACCAGCCCATCTAATAGCAGGTCTGGAAATAGTGGCCACCTTTCTAAGTGAATTACAACAGGGACATCATAATTGCAAGTAACAGGAGAGAAATTGCTGCCAGAAATAAAACACCTTGTTTTGGAAATGAAGGTTCTATGTTTAAGAATCCACCCTAAACGGTCCACCAGAGGGCAGACAGCAGAAGCAAGAAGAACTACAGTTCTGCAGCTTGTGGAAGGAAAACCACATTCACAGAAAGATAGACAAAATGAAAAGTCAGAGGACTTGGTACCAGATGAAGGAGCAAGGTAAAACCCCAGAAAAACAACTAAATGAAGTGGAGATAGGCAACCTTCCAGGAAACGAATTCAGAATGATAGTGAAGATGATCCAGGACCTCAGAAAAAGAATGGAGGCAAAGATCGAGAAGATGCAAGAAATGTTTAACAAAGACGTAGAAGAATTAAAGAACAAACACCTAGAAGAACTAGAGAACAAACAAGCAGAGATGAACAATACAATAACTGAAATGAAAAATACACTAGAAGGAATCAATATCAGAATAACTGAGGCAGAAGAATGGATAAGTGACCTGGAAGACAGAATGGTGGAATTCACTGCCATGGAACAGAATAAAGAAAAATGAATGAAAAGAGATGAAGACAACCTAAGAGACCTCTGGGACAACATTAAACAACAACATTCGCATGATAGGGGTCCCAGAAGGAGAAGAGAGAGAGAAAGGACCCAAGAAAGAGATTTGAAGAGATTATAGTTGAAAACTTCCCTAACATGGGAAAGGAAATAGCCACCCAAGTCCAGGAAGCACAGAGAGTCCCAGGCAGGAGAAACCCAAGGAGAAACACACCGAGACACATAGTAATCAAACTGACAAAAATTAAAGACAGAAAAATTATTGAAAGCAACAAGGGAAAAACGACAAATAACATACAGGGGAACTCCCATAAGGTTAACAGCTGATTTCTCAGCAGAAACTCTACAGGCCAGAAGAGAGTGGCACGACATATTGAAAGTGATGAAAGGGAAGAACCTTCGACCAAGATTACACTACCCGGCAAGGACCTCATTCAGACTCGACGGAGAAATCAAAAGCTTTACAGACAAGCAAAAGCTAAGACAATTCAGCACCACCAAACCAGCTCTACAACAAATGCTAAAGGAAATTCTCTAAGTGGGAAACACAAGAGAAGAAAAGGACCTACAAAAAGTAAACCCATAACAATTAAGAAAATGGTAATAGGAACATACATATCAATAATTACCTTCAATGTGAATGGATTAAGTGCTCCAACCAAAAGACAAAGGCTCACTGAATGACTACAAAAAAAAAGACCCATATATATGCTGTCTACAAGAGACCCACTTCAGACCTAGGGACAGATACAGACTGAAAGTGAGGGGATGGAAAAAGATATTCCATGCAAATGGAAACCAAAAGAAAGCTGGAGTAGCAATACTCATATCAGATAAAATAGACTTTAAAATAAAGAATGTTACAAGAGACAGGGAAGGACACTACATAATGATCAAGGGATCAATCCAAGAAGAAGATACAACAATTATATATGCACCCAACATAGGAGCACCTCAATACATAAGGCAACTGCTAACAGCTATAAAAGAGGAAATCAACAGTAACACAATAATAGTGGGGGACTTTAACACCTCACTTACACCAATGGACAGATCATTCAGACAGAAAATTAATGAGGAAACACAAGCTTTAAATGACACAATAGACCAGATAGATTTAATTGATATTTATAGGACATTCCATCCAAAAACAGCAGATTACACTTTCTTCTCAAGTGCACACGGAACATTCTCCAGGATAGATCACATCTTGGATCACAAATCAAGCCTAGGTAAATTTAAGAAAATTGAAATCATATCAAGCATCTTTTCTGGCCACAGTGCTATGAGATTAGAAATCAGTTACAGGCTACAAACAACAAATGCTGGAGAGGGTGTGGAGAAAAGGGAACCCTCTTGCACTGTTGATGGGAATGTAAATTGATACAACCACTATGGAGAACAGTACGGAGGTTCCTTAAAAAACTAAAAATAAAACTACCATATGATCCAGCAATCCCACTACTGGGCATACACCCAGAGAAAACCATAATTCAAAAAGACACATGCACCCCAGTGTTCATTGCAGCACTATTTACAATAGCCAGGACATGGAAGCAACCTAAATGCCCATCAAGAGATGAATGGATAAAGAAGATGTGGAATATTACTCAGCCATAAAAAGGAACGAAATTGGGTCATTTGTAGAGACGTGGATGGACTTGGAGACTGTCATACAGAGTAAGTCAGAAAGAGAAAAACAAATATTGTATGTTAATGCACATATGTGGAATCTAGAAAAATGGTACAGGTGGACCAGTTTGCAGGGCAAAAATAGAGACACAGATGTAGAGCACAAACATATGGACACCAAGGGGGGAAAGTGGTGGTGGTGGAGTAGTGGTGGGATGAATTGGGAGATTGGGATTGACATTATACACTAATATGTATAAAATAGATAACTAATAAGAACCTGCTACTTAAAAAATACATAAAATAAAATTCAAAACAAAAGAAGAATCACCCTAAACAGACATGTTTAAACAGCTTTATTGAGGAGGAATTTACATAGTATAAAATTCATTGTAAGAGTACAGTTTCATGAATTTTAGTAAATTCAAACAGTTGTGCAACCACCACCACAGTCCAATTTTAGAACATTTTCATCACCCTAAAAATTTTTCATGTGCCCATGTACAGTCACTCCCTTTCCCACCTCCAACCCCAGGAAAACACTGATCTGCTTTAAAATTTATTTATTTATTTATTTTTGGCTGTGTTGGGTCTTCGTTGCTGCACGCGGGCTTTCTCTAGTTGCGGCGAGCGGGGGCCACTCTTCGTTGCGGTGCGTGGGCTTCTCATTGCGGTGGCTTCTCTTCTCTTCTCTTCTCTGCTTTTCTCTTCCCGTGCGGAGCACGGGCTCTAGGCACGCGGGCTTCAGTAGTTGTGGCTCACGGGCTCAGTAGTTGTGGCTCACGGGCTCTAGAGTGCAGGCTCAGTAGTTGTGGAACATAGACTTAGTTGCTCCATGGCATGTGGGATCTTTCCAGACCAGGGCTCGAACCTGTGTCCCCTGCCTTGGCAGGCGGATTCTTAACCGCTGTGCCAGCGGGGAAGTCCCCTGATCTGCTTTATATCGTCATAGTTTTACCTTTTCTAGAAGTTTCATACAAGTGAATCATACAATATTTTTGTGTCGGGATTCTTTGACTTTTGAGGTCCGTCCAACTTGTAAGGCATCAGTAGTGTGTGGCTTTTTATTGCTGAGCAGTGTTCCATTGTATGGCTGTACCACGTTTTGCTTGTCCACTCCCCAGGCAATAGATACTGGGATTGTGTCCAGTTTTTGGCTATTACATGTGATGCCGCTCTGACCATTTAGGTACGACTCTTCGTGTGGATATATGTTTGCATTTCTCTTCAACTCACATTTAAGTGCAGGGCATGGGTATCGTTGTGAACTGTTCACAGAGCTGGAGAGAAGAGTGACAGCAAATGTTTAATCCACAAGTTGTTCCTCAGCACCTCCTCCCTGCTGGGCACTGTGCTGGGCTCTGGAGACCCACAGCCTGACCAGTCAGCATCCCTCCTCTCCAGGGGCTGGGGGCGGGGAGGCAGCCTCGGGCCCTGCTAGCTACCCACTTATCTAGCCCAGCTCATCGAGAGAAACTTCCTTTTTTGCATGAAGGCCAATTTAGGGTAAAAGAAAGGTTTGATGGTCTGCTCTTTTTTAAATGTTTATCTTTCTCTTAAGAATAAAGTGTCTGCCACCATGCGTAAGCATTCTTTTATCACTTCCCTGTCACCGAAAGGTTTATTTTCTTTGGCTAAAATTTCAGAAACTGCGTAACCAGCAATATCTGATTGTAACAGGGCACCTTTGATCAGATTTCAGGAGCCTAGTCCGTGCTGTTTTCCTTGGCCTGGCCGTGTCAGCTACTCAGTTGCAAGCTGTCACGCGTCTTGCAGTGTCTCCTCATGACCGGTGTCTGGTTTGGAATGTCTTCTCTTCCACACGAGACAAATGGAGTGAGGCTGGCCTCGCCTCACTGACGTCGAAGCACAGCGTGCTCAGCAGCCACTTTTCTCCTCCTGGAGTCGAACAGCTTTATCTTGTATTCCTGAAAGTTTATTTTAAAAGCCACCCTTCTTGGCGCCCTCTGTCCTCGTGGGGGAAGGACATTCCCGCAGAGGATCGGATGAGCCGAGCGTTCGTCTCCTAAGCAGAGAACAGGCGTGCTGGGTACAGCAGAGGAGCCCAGACAGCGGGCTGTAGCCCCAGGGTCACAGGGTCATGGGCTTATGGGAGGACAGAAGTGCACAGAACAGAGTTCAGGGGAGGGAATGGTGGGGAGAGTGCCTGTCCATCTTGCGCTGAGCGGTGCTGTGTGCGGAGTTGTGTCTTATCCAGGGCTTGGGTTCTGAAGTTCGCACACAAGTGTCATCTATAGTCAAAAATTTCCCTTGAAAGTCTCTGACATTGCTCTTGAGTGCACATGATTGTGTACATATAACCCATACAGTCAATCATATGTTCAATATAGAGGGTAACGTATATTCTAGAAAAGATGACAACATGGTAGGAAATATACATACGTGTTTACTCAAAATACAATTTTATAGCACATAGTTAACTACACAAGCAAAAGATGGGTGCATACAGGAAGACATATTCATGTTACATGTGGGTGCGATGCCACACCAGTGCACTCGGAGCCGGCCTTCCTCCACTGGAAGGGGTGGGAACTGGGGGGGCCTGTTCAGGAGGGGAAGGCCAGTGGCAGAGTCCTGGACTGGAAGGAAAACATGGAGCGGTCCTCAGTGGCAAGTCCAGTCCAGCATTTCCATCAAACGGACTGCCATCTGGTTCTGAGTAAGGATTTGTCTGTCAGCTGCCTTTGCTTGTGCTTGGTATTATATTTGGGGCGGTTTGGAGGAGTGATGGAGACCACTGTGGAGTCAGGGAGGTAAATCCCGTCTCCGGTTCCTCTGGCACCAACCCCAGGCATCCTCTGTACGTGTGCACGTCAGGCGCTGCCTTCGCCTTTTTGCACGTGCATTGTTTTTCTAAGAGAGAAGGGAGAGCTGCTGTTTGCCGGCCTCTGTCCTGAGTAGCAAGATGCCTGGAAACTGTCTCACTCCACGTGCTAAGCTGCTTTCTTTTCATTTCCGCTAGGCCATTAAAGACACAGCAACATCCAGAGTTGTGCTGTTTGGGACCTCAGCTTTTATCCCTGAAGTCTTCTCATACTTTTTTAAAAGGTAAGAGGTACGCTCATCTCCCTGGGTAGGAATAAACATTTTAACAATCAAAATTGTATAAAACTTGTCAAGTACTGAACCTGGTTGGAGAGGTGGGAATCAGTTGCTTCAGGAATCTTCCTTCTAAACACGCTTCATCACAGTTAAGACAGTAGGATTGACTTAGGGCAGATGTGCAAATCCCGATGTGCACATTCCAGCAAACCTGGAATCTCGCCCAGGCCCTGTCCTCAGTTACGTCTGCTCCTTGGGCATGTCCCGGCACCTGCTGAGGCTCGATTCCTCACTTCTAGAATGATGAGTGTGGATGATTTGCGGGTTCTCCCAGCTCTGATATGCTATGAATATTGCTCAAGCCTCTTTTTCCCCCTTCATTCCAAGCATGCGTTAAATTAGCTTCAGTGGCCCAGAATCAGTAGACTGCCATCCCTTTTGAGAAGCGAGACATGGCCTGTTAGGAGGAGAGCCTGGGATCAGCCAGTATGAGAGGCCCCACTTGCAGTGAGTAGCTTAGGGTGGAAGGGAGATGCGTTGGTTTAGATATTGGGTACAGTCGGGGTGCATTGCCTGTGGCAGCTGATCAGAAGCTCTGGTGCAGGACGGTCCTCTCTTCTCCTTCGTGGGTGTTGTCTTCCTTCTCTCCCACCACACACTGGCTTCTTCATGTTGAGGGACGTGACCACAGCCACCTCCCAGCTCATATCCTCGCAGTGTCCTGATGAGAGAGAAAAACACAGCAAGCCCTGGGGGTTTGGGGGCAGGGAATGTCTTCCACTCAGTACACAAACTCCCAAGGAAGGATTCTATTGGCCCAAGAGGGGTCACCTGCCTGGTGCTGAACCAGAACCAGTCTGCTCTGTCCAGGTAGTGAGCTTGGAAGTCCCCGCTAGGACCACACAAGGAGCACATTTCAGGAAGTAGCAGTGTCCTGGGCAGAGCCAACTGTTACTTCCCGTGGTCGATCCAGCTACCTGGGTGTGGGGACTTCTGTTGGGTCGGGGTCTTCCTGAACCTCTCTGGCTGGCCTCAGAGTGGGGGCTTCTGGAAAAGCTGGGGTCCTGCGGTTCGTCCCGAGGCCTGCACAGTGGCACCCGCTGTCTGGTGAGGAGAGATGGTCCTCATTTCCCAGTGGGCCTTGGGTGCCTGGAAGGACCTCATGTCATCCCACAGCCATGATGGTGTCCAAGCTGGAGTGACCACCGTGGCTCTTCTGACTCAACCCTTTCATTCTGCATCTGAAGAAACTCAAGGCTCAGAAGGGGAAAGTGACTTGCCCAAGAGCACACAGTCTGTCAGTGGCCAAGCCCCAGCCGGACCCCAGGTCTCTGACTCCCAGGATGGGCTTCTTGCACCTTCTTCCCACACTCTCAAAGGTCATGGTCAGAATGTCACATCCGTGTCAGTGTAGCCCAGGGGAGAGCACAGGCTCTAGAATCTGACCTCTCGCTTTTAAGAATTTGGAGATTTTTGACAAGGGACTTACACAGCTGCAGCCTCGTGTTCGTGTGAAGGGTATGATGATAACACAAACCTCATAGGGTCATGGGAGGATCTCATGAGCAAATGCGTGTGAAGTGCTTGACCCGGGCCTGACGTGTAGTGAGCGCTCTGTGGGTGCAGCTGCTAGTATCGCCTGTTTGTGGGGCAAGTGGGAACCAAGTCCGGGCCTGCAGCTGCTGGCAAAACAATTGGACACCATTCGAGCAGAGGGCCGGCCTCTAAAAAAAGCCCTGGTGCCTTGTCTCTTACAGGACCCAGTTTTTCCTGCAGTGCCCGTGGTCACTGTGGACCCTAAAGCTTTCTTGTACTATCCTTGTCATGGGACTGATGGTGCCAGTTTCGTTTAGTATATTCCCACAGATTGGACGGGTAAGTGTCCCCCTTCGACTTCCTCTAAGAATATATATCTCTTTCTTCTCGTTATCAGAGTGAAATAAATTATTCTCCAAAAAAATCTGCGAAATTTACAAAAGTATAAAACAAAGTAGCATTATTTATGCATAATCCCATCTCCGAGGTCACTTGTACAGTTTTGGATTCTCTTTTTCTTAACTGTATATCTGAAGCATTTTTCTGGGACGTTAAAAAAAAAAAACCTTTGAGATATTTTAAATACTTCATAATATACCATTATGAAGTGACACCCCACCCAATGGAACTTTCCGCAGTGATGGAAATGTTTTATATCTGTGTTGTCCAATGTGTGTAGCCGCTTATCACATGCGGCTGTTGAGCACTTGAAACGTGGCTAGCGTGACTGAAGAACTGAATTTTTAATCTAGTTTAATTTAATCTTACGTGCTCACATGCAGCTAGTGGCTGCTGTTCTGTAGACCAGGGTGTATTATGATCTATGGTGCGTAGGACTGCCTGGACTCAGATTGCCAGCTCTTCCATGACCCTGGTCAATCTGCTTAAACTCTCTGAGGCTTAGTTTCTATTAAAGACAGATGATGATCATAGTACCTCTGCAAAGCCTTGTTGCTGGTATCAAGGACATTATTGATGTAGTAGGTATCGATTTCTAGCATTTCTTGGCTGAACATTTCAAATGCTTGTTGCTGTCACCCCCCTGTCCCCAAACCCCACCAAGCAAGTCTTGGCATTTGCTGGACTTTTAAAATACCTTGTTGGTCCAAGGTGGGCATGACGTAGCTGAATGGTGGTCCTGTCCTGCCTAGGGTGGTTTGCAGAGAGAGCCCAAGGCTAAGAGGGATTCTGCCAGGCCCCTGCCCAGGGCACCTCCTTGGACATTACATGGGCCACAGCATTTGTTTATATTTGAAATTTTCCATAAGAAAGTTTTTAAGAAGTTAGGTTAATGTTTTTTTGTTATAGATTACACATCACTGAAAAGGTTATGTGACACAGATGCTTTCTGAAATTGTGTTGTTTTTTAAACTTGGCTTCTAAGGCAAGAAAACATCTTAATGTGAATATTAAGAATTTAACTTTGTGTTTTAGATACAGTGCAGTGAGCTTGAAAAGGAAATTCAGTCTGCAACAGAAGAAACGGAACTCTTCTATAACAGAGGGGTGTAGGGGTGAGTTTTAGGTGAATTTGTTTGGTACCTGTGTGAAAACCTTCCTCCGAGGTTTCAGTTTGGACAGCCCTGCTAGAAGTGTCCTGGTACCCCCAGAGGTGTCTGCGCCAACAGGACGGCTTCCGATTACACGTGCCAAGACTGTTTTGAGGCTGATCGTGCCTAGGGTTAAACAAGCTTGGGTGGAAGGAGAGAAACGGGGGCTGTCCTGTCTAACCCACCACAGGGGGTTGCTGAGGGGATGCATGTGTGATGTAAGATTCAGTTTTCTATTCGTCAGCCTGTGAAAGGATACTGTGAACTTCCTAATAAACTTTTCTAAAGTTGAGTATTGGAAAACAACGGAGAAAGGTCCACCCATGTGCCCAAGGCACAGGCATTAAACTGATGGCCCATCGCGAGGTGTATGTGTGGGGTGCCAATGAAGGCCTCCAACCCCCAAAGCAATCCTGTCTCCCTTCTCAGCTTACTCCTGTTGGACAGCTGCTTGAAATCTTTGCCAGCTGCTGCCCAGCTCCTCCTTTCTCCTCACTGGCAGGTGACCCTGTCTCCTCCTCCACTGTGAAAGCCAAGGCTATTGGCCTCCTGGCACCAAACCTGCTGACCGCCCTCCACACACGCCCGGCCGCCCCTCCTCCGTGCACAGTCAGCTGTGCCCTGGGCTCGAGCCCGACCCTTCCTGTTTCCTCAGGGCCTCTGCTCTGCGGCCTCCGCTGCGCCTCTGGCTCCTGCCTCCCCGCTCTGCTGCTTCTCAGTAGCAGTTCAACTGCTTGAGTCACCTGCCTCATGAAAAAAGCAAACCCCCCCTTTGTAGCCAGACTTTTTCAGAGTTTTCTACCCTCATTGTTTCCACCCCGCCCTCCACTGCTCAGACTGCTGTCATCCGTGCCCCCCCCAGATGCTGGCCATACTGCCACTGCCCCCTGTGCAGGCCTGTCGTGGGGCTCGCTCTCCCCTGCCCAACAGGCCCACGTCCAGCGGCCCCCTGCGCTTTGCCGTCTGGATGTCCACTTGAGACCATCTTTCCCTCCCAGCCTCAGGGAATGGCACCACCACGTACCAGTTTCGTCAGACAGGATCACTGGCCTCGGCCTTACTCCCCCATCGCCCCACCCCATTCAACACTACTGGGCTGAGTCTGTTACGTCTCTAGAACTCACCCCTCTGCGTCCACTGCCCAGCCCAACAGCATATCCCCTGCTGGTGTCGCTCATCAGTCCATCTCCAGCCCGCTCTTCAAAACCACACCTGCTTTAAAAGCCTTAAATGGCTTCCCAGTACATCAGGATCCAGTCCAGATTCCTCGCCATGGCAGGCGGGAGCCTTTACCTTATTCATCTCTTGCCACTCCCTCTCCTCACTCTGGACCGACATCCAGTTCCTCGGATGTGCTGCGGTCTCTCTTCTCTGGCCTGCCCACCAGCTGTTCCCTCTGTTCTGGGCTGACTCCTTCCTGTGTTTCAGGTCTGACTTGGACGTCAATCACTCTTCTCCAGGAAGCCTTCCAGGATTCACAGTACTGAACTAGGTGCCCTTCCAATGTGCTCCCGTAGTGCTCGTATCATGCCTAGCACTTGCCACACCGCGTGCAATCCCGTTTGCTGACTGTGCACCTTGACAGCAGGAACTGTTGTCTTGGGCATCAAGGAAGCCCCAGGATACGCAGTCCACGGTGTAGAGTAGGTACCCGAACGTATGCGTACTGGATGGAGGGCTGTTTCCAACACACCCTGCCCCAAGTCATCTAAGAATGCACCTGTGGCTTTCAGTTTTCCCTAGGCCACAATGACGGTTATCTCCAAATTGGGTAAAAGATGTTTCACAACAGCCTAAAAGGACAAAATCAGTAAAAGGGATGTATCAGTCAGCTCCATATAGCCACAGGCTTATACTAAACAAACTTAACAAAATGTGCAATGGCTCCAAGTGGAGGTTCAGCCACTGACAGATAACTGAGGAGTAATGTGAGAGCATCTTTTCAGAGAAGGCACTCGGACCTTACAGTCAGCTCCAGGAAGTGCGGGGTGGAGGAGGGCCGGGCAGAGAGAGAAGGGCTGAGCCAGTGGTGGAAGGAGCCAGACTGCCTAACTTTCAAATCGGTCTTTGGATAATTCCCCGGTGGGCTTGCAGTTGACAAAAAAGGGTTTTTTCTTTTGTTGGGGGTGGGGAGAATTAGAGAAAGAGGGCACAACTTTTCATATGCCTAAAACTGTTGAGTATCAAAATATTTCATTTTATTTCTGTATCATAAATTTGTCATTTTAACAACTTTGATCATTAGCTAATAAGAGTAATACAAAAAAAACGCGGGCAAAAAAGATGTTAGTATTCATTCCCATAAAGTGCAGATTTAATTTTCAACTGTTTGCCTCAGTAAACATCATCTCATTTCAAATCCTCCCCTGCCCCCACCCAAGGAGGGGCTATTTAAAAATTTTTTTCCCTAACAAATGTGTAACACCAGGAATAAATGAAAGATCCAATAAAGACAAGCTTTTTTGCAAACATTTTTCTGCGTAAGATTTCTAAGGACAACAGTACTGAGTGAAAAATAACCTTTCATAATGAATATGAATACATATAATAAGCAGAACATAATTTAGACCCCCATGCTTATTTTGCAATTTTTAGGTCTCCAATTATGAAAAAGCTACCTAACTAAACAAAGAACGGTTACCTTCATACGTGGCCAAATTATTTTTACTGATGTTGTTTGAAGACATTCTCTGGTTTTGGCCTTTACAAGAAGTTAATTCTCACAGTCTCTCACCAATTACATAAGGCTGCTGTTTCAGCCATAGAGACATTTATATTCCAAATGGGCTTTCTTCTTTTACTCTACTACATAAGGACTGGCATCTTTTTCAAAAGAATATTGCTAGCAACTGGGTTAATTAAAGAGTACTAATGGCTTAAGTTTGCCAAATGCTTACCTCTGCAACAGTATAAATATGGATTATTAAGTTGTCTACTCAAGTATAAAATCTATGCAGAACCCTCATACTATAGGCAAAATGTTCAAAGGCTAAGGGAAAAAAAATTCTTTCACAAGAAAGTGCAACTGCGGGTCTTTTGAATGATCTTCTAGACGGTTCTGCAGAAAACTTAGTAGTTTGGCTCAGAAAGTAGAGTTCCTCATGAGGAATTAAAGTTCTTCCTAGAAGAATACAAAGCAAAATTTCAGGCAGCTTTCTGAAAATAAACCATGAGTTTGTGGTTACACACTGAGACAAACTGGAACTTATAATAATGAAGGCTTTCGGATTTGCTGTGATTTGCAGGAGAACTTGAGTTGTTCTGCTCTTACTCCGGGACATCAGGCTGTTTTATAATGTTATATATATAGTTGGTTACAGCACTTTGTAAACATTGAGAGTAGGCATGAAATTAATCAGATAGGAGGAAATCGGAAGTGTTTTCATATGTGTTTCAGTGCTTTTTCAGGTCAAATTGCAATGCTTTCAAATAAATCATTAAAAATATAACATTTTCTTTGTTATTTCCAGTATTTTACACAGTTAACGGATAATCATGGTGCTAGGGCTTTAGATCAGTTATCAGTGATACATTCTATCCCACCATCAGATTTTCAGCATTTGTTCCGCAGCTGCTAGATGGTAGAGGAAGTTTTCCGTTGCTGGTGGAAATCGTCTTTGCTTTAGTGCCTCATAATTGAGCACTCGCTTTCCTCCATCATCCGAAACTTCTGAAAATGGAGCCAGGTTGGTGAAGATTTCTTTTGTTTTTAGGGATATATCCTTTAATAGAACACGAAAATACACAATATGTTAGTATTAAGAAATCTGAGTTCTTCAGAATTCTTCCTGCTATTCTTTTTTTTTTTTTTTTTTTTTGCGGTACGCGGGCCTCTCACTTTTGTGGCCTCTCCCGTTGCGGAGCGACCATGGCTCACGGGCCCAGCCGCTCCGCGGCATGTGGGATCTTCCCAGACCGGGGCACGAACCTGTGTCCCCTGCACCGGCAGGCGGACTCTCAACCACTGCGCCACCAGGGAAGCCCCTTCCTGCTATTCTTTAAGTTTATCGGACTAACTATAAATTATAAAAAATGAAATATTTAAAACAACAAAAAATACATGTCATGGTTAATTTTGAGCAGCGGTGATGGTGGGATCGGTGTGGGGGGGTGGGGGTTTAACCATTTTTAAATTGTGCAACTCAGTGGCGTTTTAAGTGCATTCACAGTTGTGCAACCATCACCACTATCCATCCCCAGAACTTCATCATCCCAAACCAAAACTCCGTACTCATTAAACAGTAACTCCCCACCGGCCTCTCCCCAGCCCCTGGCAATCACCATTGTGCTTTCTGACTCTATGAATTTGTCTATTCTAGGTACTTCATATGAATGGAATCACGGTATTTGCCCTTTTGTGACTGGCTTATTTCACTTAACATGTTTTCAAGGTTCACACACGTGGTAGCACATGTCAGAACTTCATTCTAAGGGTGAGTAATATTCCACCACATGTATATACTACATTTTGCTCATCCATTCATCCGCTGATGGACATCTGGGTTGTCTTCACCTTTTGGCCACTGTGAATGATGCTGCTGTGGGATATGGGTGCACAAATATCTATTTGAGTTCCTGCTTGCAGTTTTGGATATATACCCAGACGTAGAATTACCAAATCTATGTTAATGCTATGTTTAACTTTTTGAGGAACTGCTATTGCTTTTAGAACAGATCTCTCCCCAAAGTCCCCTCCTGCCTGGGATGAGTGACCCAGCACCTGTCGCACGGGCTTTATTCCCCTTCACTGATTGACATTCCCCTCGGGTGGCTGAGGACTCAGCAGAGCTCGCGTTAAAGTCACGTCTTTCTCCTGGTTTGCTGACATCATTAACTTATTCAAGTACTGTGAACCCGCACAACATGGTAGGCACTCTCATCATACATTATACTGAGTCATCTGTGTATCACTTTTAGTCCATGCAAAACACAGTAATACAAACTCAAATTTATACATTTCACCAACATTGTTTTCCCTCTAATGTTGACAGGGCAATGGATGGGCAATGACCATCTGTCCAGTAAGACAGTCTCAGTGTTTGGGTTCTCGGGACAAAACCTGCCCACTCCTCCCAGCCACAGCACCGAAGAGAAAGGACAGGGCTGCTGACGGGTCCCCACCAAACCCTATGGCCCCTCTCACCACTTGGCAATCACAGCTTTCACTATAAACGCTTGGCTTTGGCACCAACGCGCTCTGTCTGTCTCTCCCTGGAGCCTGGTAACTGATTGGCTCATCTTCGCCAGGGCCATCCTGCAGACCTCATCTCAGCAGCTGCCCACCGGCCTCTCCAGTCACTTCACTCTGTGCCCGTGAACAGCAGATAACCAGCCGCTGCCCAGCGACGCCGTTTCGAGACTCAGTCAGTGGGAAGGTTAAGGCATTACCTGTATAACTTGACTGTCTGATTTCTCTGGATCTTCTGCCGACTGGACAATTAACTGACCGATTTCTTTATGTAGTTTGCCCATTGTCATGGCCTCTGGTGAGATCAAGAAGAATATGTTTTGTGAATATTTAGATGTTTACATCATGAAAAGTAATCATCTATCTGAAAAGTTGAACAATCACGCAGAGGGAATTTTCAAAAAGCAACTGACACCCCCCATTTCCATCTTATTACTACACATTACTACACATATTACTATTACTACACATAAAATATGGTGTCACAATAGATCATGATTTATATACTTCACGTCCAAAATAAAAATACACCACCACCAAACCAAAATTCTGATAAGAATTCTTTTTCTTTCTAGACAAAACCTAATGAAATCTGACTGCCTGTGGGTTGTGACTGTAAGCCAACAGCCTGACTTTCCTCTCCAGGTCTTCACAGTTGAGAATTCACGTTTATCTTTCTGGCAGGGATATTGTGAAAGCAGCACTTCCTGTCAGTTCTGCAGAAGCAACTCAACATTCACTGTGTAAAGGCCCTTAGAAACGAGCTAAGGCAACAGCCCAAGTTACACTAATTATATACAATGCTATTTTCTGCGGCCAGAAGGTTAACAGAAATTTCTGTTTGATTCTCTTGAGGGACAAACTCCACGGGGAGGAGCCCGTTTTATAGACTCAGAGCAGCAGAGGGCAGCAGGGAGCTGCCACGCTTTCCAGCCACAGCTAGCTTTCTATCACTCTGGCTTTACAAAACGCACTATCCCCTAAAGACCTGATGCTATATTTTGAATTTTCCACCATGAATATTATATGTGTAATTTCAAAGCGAAAATAAGTTCTGGTTCTGTGAATGTGAGGTTGCTAGATAAAACCTCACATTATCAGAACCTAGCTAACAAAAATCCCGCATTGGCTGGCCTTCAGCTGCTCCCACTTTTAGGAGAAAGATAAATGACACCACAAAAGCTGTTATCTGTAATTCCTGTCTAAAACCAATACCTCATAGTGTCCTAGGCTCAAAACGTATTTAACCCAATCTTTTCTACTCTACGCAGCTGTAATTTAGGATAATTTATAGTTGCCAGAGATGACCCTATGACACTAGAACACCCTTTCTTGGTCATTAGCCCCCAGAATACTCTCATTCCCTGGTGCTTACTGAGACATCCTTCAAAAAGATTTTCCACACGGGAGTCATATTCAACCCTCGTGTAGTGACAGATGTCTGCACACTCTTTGATACTCCTTCCTTTATAAGGTGGAGTCTAATTCTTCTCCCTTAATGACCTGCTTTAACAGATAGAATATGGAGGAAGTGATCATGTATGACTTCCCAGACTAGGTCACAGAAGGCACTGTGGTCCCCCCCTCTCTTGAATTACTCACTGTTGGGGAGACCAGCAGACGCGTGGTGAGAACACTCAAGCTGCTCTACGGAAAGGCCCATGTGGTGAGGCCTCCTGTCAACAGCCATGTGAGTTAGCTTGGAAATGGATTCTCTAGCCCCAGTTAAGCCTTCATTTGACTGCAGCCCTGGCAATATCTTGATTAAAATCTCATGAGAGACCCTGAATCAGAACCTCCTAGCTAAGTCACTCATAAATTCCTGCCCACCAAAACTGTGAGATAAGTATTTGCTATTTTAAATCACTAAGTTTAGAAGTAATCTCTTATGCAGCAATAGATAACAAATACACCTTGTTTGAATATGAAACTGAAGAAACAAGGCAAACAGACCATTTATCTTATTAACATAACCGTACAGCGTAAGCACTCAGATGTATCCCTAAAAGGGTTAGGTCTATTAAAATGAATGCTGTGTTCTAGAAACAGAAAAATCCCTCCAGCACAACAGGTGAAGGAAGCAGGCCTTGAAAAGTAAGAATCAGCCTAAAAAATACAACTGCTTGGCTTACATCTTGTGTCAACAACAGAACAGAACAGAGAACTAACCTTTTGCAAGCGGGGCAATGGTAATCTCACTATCTGCCAGATTCACAAACACATCATACAGGTCTGATCTATTGCTCACCTCCAAGTCTACAAATCCAGCGACGTAACCTGTATTACAGAGAGGAACAATGTTACTAGAATAGGAAGAAATCACATTGTGAACATACCAAAAAAGGAGTGAGTCTAAAAGCTCATCAGCTGCTTTTCTTCTCTGCTTTATATATCCAGGGCATTTTAGCTATATCCCGTGGCATTTATTAAGCTGACATTTTTGCCAATTGCCTGAAGAAACTCAAGCAACTCAAAATGTTCCAAAACTAGGTTTCAGTGTCAAGGAGGAAGGCTGAAGCAAAGCATCTGCTTTTCAGTCATCGCTATTTGGGTCAAGAATGACAGAGTAGGCAGCAGGCAGCAAGGATTCTCCTGACCACTGTCCCCCCTAGGTCTCTGTCAACAGGAAAGTCATAGCCAAACACTCGGGTTCCTCGGGGATAGCATGGTGGAAACAGCATCCTCTTCACCAATTTCAGATCTGATACAACAAATGCTAAAGGAATCAGGGCAACTCAAGAATTAGCAGACTTCTGGAATTGGTGTTAAGACAATGGTTCCCAGACTTTGGATTTCACAGAACAGTATGATTAAAAAAAAAAAAAAAAAAAAAAAATTTTTTTTTTTTTTTGAGGACCGATTTTACTTCACCAAGGGACAACATTTAAGAAACAACAGCAGCGGACTTTCCTGGTGGCGCAGTGGTTAAGAATCTACCTGCCGGGCTTCCCTGGTGGCGCAGTGGTTGAGAGTCCGCCTGCCGATGCAGGGGACACGGGTTCGTGCCCAGGTCTGGGAAGATCCCACATGCCGCGGAGCGGCTGGGCCCGTGAGCCATGGCCGCTGGGCCTGCGCGTCCGGAGCCTGTGCTCCGCAACGGGAGAGGCCACAACAGTGAGAGGCCCGCGTACCGCAAAAAAAAAAGAATCTAGCTGCCAATGCAGGGAACACGGGTTCAAGCGCTAGTCCAGCAAAATCCCACATGCCGCGGAGCAACTAAGCCCGTGAGCCACAACTACTGAGCCCACATGCCACAACTACTGAAGCCAGCGTGCCTAGAGCCCGTGCTCTGCAACGAGAAGCCACCGCAATGAGAAGCCCGCACACTGCGACGAAGAGTAGCCCCTGCTCACCGCAACTAGAGAAAGCCCACGTGCAGCAACAAAGACCCAACAGAACCAAAAATAATAAATAAATAAATTTATATATTTTAAAAAAAACAGCAGCAGCAACAAAATCAAAAACCTGGAGCTCAAGATGGCGGCGGTGGGCCATGTGCAGAGAGCCTGCGCCCGGCACTGCCACCTGGAGCGTGAGCCCCGCAGGCAACTCGCGAGAGCTCTGCTGTCCCACCCACAAAACGAGATCCCTATAAAACAGCCCCGACCCCGGTTTGCGGGGGAGAGCGTGGATGCACCAGCTGCGACCTCTCCGTTCTTTGATCAAAGGATGAAGCTTTCCTTTGCTTCCGAAACGAAAACTCATTCTATTGGCTTGAATGACACTGGGCAGAAGGACCCTTGCCAGGGACGGACTCCAGAGGCGGGGAGGAAGCTGAAAATGGCCGAAGCCAATTTGGATCTTCACAGAAGATATCTGTAGTCTCCTGCAGTTAGAGGTGGTGACCTGGCTGCTCCTCCCTTGATTTGCAACTGTTCGAATCTGCCCTTTGGAACTCAGGGAACGTCATGGAGGCTGGAGTCTTGTCTACAAAAAATGGGGGACAAAAAGGCCTCCGTGCCTGGGAGGCCCATAGGGCCCCGCTCAGTTTGAATTTCTTCTTGCCAATTGGATCATAAAGTCATTGAGGAAAAGCGTCTTGTCTTATATAATATGGCAACTTGCCAAGACCTCAGCATATACTAGGTGCTTAACAAATGTTTACTGCATGATGACTCGCTTCCTTGACTAATACACACCATAATTCTTCCATCATTTGGGAAATAAAGGGGCTGTAATATTGTGATATAATAAGAAATGTATATTTGGTTATCCAGGCTCCTGGCCAGAGGTCCTACAACACATGTAATTTCCTAAGTGATAAGAGTTAAAGGAGCACCTTTTGTTATAATACCTGGATTTTGTCCGCAGTTCCTGAAATAGTTCCAGAGTGTTAAAGGTAAAAGGAGGGTCTTTTATTATTTATAACAAGCCCGCTTTCAACCACACCAGAGTTTATGTTAATGAAGTGACAAAAAAAGCCCCTAAGAATGGGGGGGTGCTGGTGCTTCCCTGGTGGTGCAGTGGTTAAGGATCCGCCTGCCAGTGCAGGGGACACGGGTTCAATCCCTGATCTGGGAAGATCCCACATGCCGCGGAGCAACTAAGCCCGTGTGCCACAATTACTGAGCCTGCGCTCTAGAGCCTGTGCTCTGCAACAAGAGAAGCCACCGCAATGAGAAGCCTGCGCACCACAACGAAGAGCAGCCCCCACTCGCCGCAACTAGAGAAAGCCTGCACGCAGCAACAAAGACCCAACACAGCCATCAATCAATCAATCAATCAATGAAATGAAATGAAATGATACTGCAGATTCCTGGAGAGGGGACACTATTCTGTAAGTGTTCCTGAGCTAAGTTGCTATCCAAATGGAAAAAAATGGAACCAGATCCCAAACCCACACCCTACAAAAAATAGTAATTCCAGGTAGATTAAAGACTTAAATGGGGATGAAAAAACTTTAAAAATTTTTACTAGAATATATAGGAGAATACCTTTCTACTGTTGGGATAGAACTTTTCTTAAACAAAATATAAAAAATAAAATCATAAAAGCCTAAAAAATCCCAACACATTAAAATTAAGATGTCTAGGGACTTCCCTGGTGGTCTAGTGGTTAAGAATCCACCTTCCAATTCAGGGAACGTGGGTTCGATCCCTGGTCGGGGAACTAAGATCCCATAAGCCATGAGGCACGGCCAAAAAAAAAAAAAGAGGGTAACTTTTATGTGATGTGTATTTTACCACAATTTTTTTTGTACTTTATAATTTTTATTGGAGTATAGTTGATTTAGAATGTTGTGTTGGTTTCAAGTGCACAATTTTTTTTTAATTAAAAAAGCTTTTGAAGGGAAAAAAACAGGTTGCATTTACCAAAAAAAATAAATGATCAGTATGCCCCTTAGGAATGCACTTAAAAAAAAAAAATCCCCCAAAACAAACAACCCTGGTAAAGCTGAGCTTCTCATCCCCTGGGAGCCTGCTGTCTACCTGGGCACATCTGCAGGGCTTCCAGCTCATCGGCGTCCAGGTGCACATAGGAGTGAAGTATGGTCCAGTCCTGTCGATGCCACACCAGGGCAGGCAGAGTCCTGGGGTCAAGGTGAGAACACAGATGGTTGCCAGCCCACACCTGAGACTCAGCCCATCCTCTTCCCTCTTCTTCTGGGGGAGGAAATTGGCTACCAGATGCAGAGGGAGAACAAGCCCTAAACATGCCAACACCTCCTCCAGGCTTCAAAGTAAAGTAATGCAATGTTTTAAACACCGACTGTTGGGTCAGATTGGCTACAAAAAGCTCAAGGTAAAGTTTCAAAAGATCTCCATGGTGGCAAGGAAGGATGCTTCTGAAGTGTTCCTCCCAACGGCCACTCTGCAGACTGCCATGGAGGGACACTGAGGGTAAAATCCAAAGTGGGCCCTGCAAGCAAGAAATTTTTTTGAAGTCTCGCATTTCATATTTAAAATTCCAGCCAAACTTGCAAACTACTTTGTGTTTGTTTTTATACAAAAATAAGTTTTCTTAAAGAAACTTCCAATAAAACAGCTACTTCATTCAGGAAGAAGTATGTGCCGAATTTGTCTGTGGTTTTGTGAACCCCCTGGTGGCCTGCTACATATCTCAGAAGCTGGGACACTCCAGTTTCAGAAGCATAAATGGAGAGGAAAAGGGTAATTGGGTGGAAAAATACAGGGTTTGGGAGTCAGAGCCGGGTAAAAACTCTGGTCCTGTTACCTAAGATCTAAGGCAGTCACAATCATAATAACAATTATCGTCTCTAGAGTGCCCACTATGAACAAAGTACATGCTGAGCACATTACACAAATTATTTCCCATCCTGAAACCAAGCTAACGAGGCAGGTATTATCATCTTCATTTTACAGATAAAGAAACTGAGACGTAGAAACATTACATACACTTTATGTGGTCACAAGGCTAAGAAGTTGCCTCCCAGGACTTTAACCCAGGTCCTTCTGACTAGCAAGCCTTTCTTCTTCTCAATATCTAACCCTTAGCCTCCATCTTCTCATCTATAAACAGGGCAGTAACACTTCCTCCCAGTGTTACTAAATTCTTCTAAATTTAATAATTTAAGGTGACTTATACAATGCCTGGCATACAGTAAACAGCATAAATACTAGTTCCCCTGCTTTTACAGAAGAATCTAAGTTAGATTTGGCAAGGAAAACAAAACAAACTATATTTATTATATAAATAATACAGTCTGTAATAAAATTGAATGGAAGAAACAACTTACCTAAAACAGGGGTCAGGCAACTATGGTCCATGGGTCGGCTGCCCATCTTTGCACATAAGATTTTACTGGAACATAGCCAAGCTCATTCACTTACGTATGTACTGTCCATGGCTGCTTTTATGCAACCTGTGGCAGTTAAGTAGTTGGGACAGAGAGCGTATGGCTACAAGCCTAAGATATTTACTCTCCGGCAAGGGAAAGTTTGCAAACTCTCCGCTCCAAAATATTCATATTTCAAAATTTAAAAAAGAATCTATTCAAATTCAGTAACCTTGAACTACTCAATCTAAACTAAAACATTACACCAAAATGGTATTTCACCCCCAACCTAACGCAGCCTGTTTATACCAATGTGCAAAGGAACAGGGCACACAGTGACACAGAGGGCCCCAAAGTTTGGCTGCCAACAAAGTTTACACTTTTTAATGATAAGAGACCATACCTGGTAAACTCCTGGACAGCTTCTATTTTGGGGTGATAGACGACAATTCTTTTCTTTAGCATCAGTGCTGTGTGCAAGATAACAGTTTCCATTCCAAACTGAGATACAATGTCTTAAAACAAAAAAAAATTATGTTACTGCATTAAACATTATATAAAGAAATCAAGTTTTTATTGGAAATTATTCTTGTATGAATGCAAAATTATTTTCAACACAGAGATTAAATTTAGGTAAATGTTATAAGTACAGGGCTTCCCTGGTGGCGCAGTGATTGAAAGTCTGCCTGCTAATGCAGGGGACACGGGTTCGAGCCCTGGTCTGGGAGGATCCCACATGCCACGGAGCAACTAGGCCCGTGAGCCACAACTACTGAGCCTGCGCGTCTGGAGCCTGTGCTCCGCAACAAGAGAGGCCACGATGGTGAGAGGCCCGCGCACCGCGATGAAGAGTGGCCCCCGCTCGCCACAACTAGAGAAAGCCCTCGCACAGAAACGAAGACCCAACACAGCAAAAATAAATAAATAAAAATAAATAAATAAATAAATAAATAAATGTTATAAGTACAGAAGCACCTTATTTGGTGGATGGGCCTATCAATCCATACATCTGCTCCCCAGGATGGGCGTTACAGTAGCTACACCTGCTCCCACAAGGGACAGTATGCTGGATGCACAGATGAAGCCAGACTCACAAGAAAGTGGAATTATATGAAGGGAACCACCATCCTCGGTGTAGTGCAAACTTAAATTTTAAAAAATACTCACTGACCCCCCCCAACCCCATATACACATCATTGCGTAAGTCCTTGTGAGACAGCTGGACAAACACCTAACACCTCAACAGGGATGCTTAGAAACCATATAAAACAGTAGGATCAAGAGTGGAGACAGGGCTTCCCTGGTGGCGCAGTGGATAAGAATCTGCCTGCCAATGCAGGGGACACGGGTTGGATCCCTGGTCTGGGAAGATCCCACATGCCGCGGAGCAACTAAGCCCGTGTGCCATGTCCACTGAGCCTGTGCTCTAGAGCCCGCGAGCCACAACTACTGAAGCCCGCGTGCCTAGAGCCCATGCTCCGCAACAAGAGAAGCCACTGCAACGAGAAGCCTGCGCACCGCAACAAAGAGTAGCCCCCGCTTGCTGCAACTAGAAAAAAGCCCGTGCGCAGCACTGAAGATCCAACAGTCAAAAAAAAAATAAAAAAGAGTGAAGACAGGTGCTGTGGGAGGATGAGAAAGGCGGCCAGCATCACCCTTGGAGTTCCCCTCTCTTCCCTTTTAAGGACCTGATGTCTCGGTTTAGCCCTAGGCTTGACTTTCCAGTGAGGAGAGAGTGATGGGGAGTTAGAATGGGAACTCTGGGGCAGGGGCCTGAGCTCCCCAGGTGGAACAGGTCACTGCTAAGATCTAAGGAAAGGAAAATGATGGAAGTCGGTGGAGACCTTGACTCGTAACTTTAGCTCACTGGTGAAAGTACATTTCTGTATTAACAGCTGGAATCATATGGAAAGAAACACCACAAAAGTCTGCTTTCCTGACAGAGTTCTAACCACATAAGGAAATGTAGAAGTTGAACTACCCTCCTGCATAGGAAACAAATATCATGTAGATGAAAATATATGGAAAGATGAAATAACAGAGTCTAATGACAGATTGTCCTTGGCTTGGGGATTTTGTTGTTGCTGGGATGGACTCATCTGGGATGGGTTTTTGTTTCTTTTTTGCTTCTTCTTTTTATTTATTTATTTATTTATTACCTTTGATGGAGCCTGCAAGGTATGCCTTTCGGGCATCAAAATCCTTGCTAAGGAAAGAGCCATTTTCTTCACTCTGGCATATCCCCTTTGTGAGAACCGCGATGTAACTCTCCATCATCTTAACTGGGCTCCCGTGTTTCAGGTACATTCTGTGAGAAAGGATAAAAAGCAAGCGTGCTACTAGTTAGCATGAACCACCTGGAGAAACGCACCGAGGCCAGGCACGGGTACGTTCTAAAGAATCTAAGCCAACTTGCTAATACACCTCTGAATGCCTGAATCTTTTCATGATGTGGTTATTTCTATAAATTTAATTAGAAGATGTATTAGAAAAACAAAACAACCACTTGAACAACCTTCAACAATTCTGTGAAGTCGGCTCTCTTGTTACATCTGGGGAGGCCTGCTATGGTCCACTTAGGCAGGAGAATGAACTATGGACTTTCTGAGGCCCTGCTGTTCTCAAGAATATTGTACCCTTATCTCTTTTTATGTCCTACATTCACAACTGTTTTTGTTCGTCATAACAACTGTTTTATTGCTGGATATCCTCTGACAAGAAAGGAGTTTTATGCATTGTTCACAAAGAAAGCAGTAATTAGGTGTAGAACCTATATTTATTATCAGAGTTCTCAGAGGTAACTGTATTTAGATAATTAAGAAATCAAACTCCTTTAAGTTTCCGATGATAAATGCACACTAGACACATTCATCAAGTTAAAACTTCCAGAAAATGCTGACAGGAAACTGGCTACATTTATAGCTCACATGTGAAATCAGCCCTTTCCCCTGAAATATCTTCCTGTAAGTAAGTAAATGTAAATTCTTCTGGAGAAGGAGGACTGGGTCTACTTGGGCATTTTAGTAGCTGAAGGGATAGAAAATTGGGACGAAAACAAAATAATTGTTTAAGAAAGATCACTTGAAAACTATATTTACTGTAGACTAAGTGAAAAAAGCATGTGATTTAACTGCTTACTAAATTTTGTCAATCATCAGTGTTTTAAAATTATTTCAATGCATAAATTGGGGAAAAAAGGCAAAGAACAATGAATATGGTAAACTATCATATATATAGAACAGTCAACCCCATATACATGCTTATATATGAAGAAAATATCTCCAGTAAGATATAGAGAAGGGAGGCCCAGGAGCTGCCTTGGGGTGGGGAGTCGGTAGGTAGAATTAGAGACGGGGAATAGGGGAAGGAAGGGACTTAGGTTTCACTGTATACTCTTCGGTATTATTTGCATTTCTTTTTACGATATGCTTACATTACCACCACCAAAACAAAGCAGGAAACCAAAAAACACCATTAAAATTATTAAATTTTTTAAAATAAAATAAAATTTATTTTTAAAAATTTTAAGTTTAAAATTATAGAAAAGGGTCATGGCTCTGGACCCAGATCCCACAGGGGGAATGAACCCCTCCATGGGGGTTTCCATGGCCACGTGAGCAGCGTGCTGTGGAGGGCACCTCTCACCAGAAACGGGAGGGAGCACTTCACCACCATCAAAAAGTGTGTGTCTAACTAATACAACATTGTAAATCAACTATACCTCAATAAAAGTAAAATAGAAAATAAAGGGAAAGTGAAAAAAAAAAACGCTTGTCTCTGTGTGTGTGAACAGGCACATGTGCACCCGGGGAGAGTGAGTGTGTGTGCACACGAGCACATGAGCGTGGACAGGCGCTAGGGCAAGCACTCAAGTGCGGTAAGGGGTGGGGGCAGAGCAGGTGGCTGGCAATAGCTTGAGCCCTCATTTCTCTTGTAACTGTGACAGAGAAGAGAATCCAGAATGTGACAATGCCACAGCACTGCACAAGTGGAGACACCCTCTGGGCTTCCTCCTGGGCAGGAAGTGGGGTCTAAAGCAACCTCGCCTTCTGGGCCCCAGAACATTTCCCAGTGAATTCAGTTGAGTAACCTAACCCTGACTCAATCAAATGAAATGGGAGTCCAACGTTTGTTCAAAAACACCTCTGCAGTGTTTTTAGTTCACGGCTTCTGGATAGAGCCCCTTCTAACAATAATCATATCCCTTTGTGTCAGTGCCGCATTTGCAGAAAACTGTTTATATTCCACAGCGAGCCATACACCTGGAATTTATCTCACTGAAAGCAAGAAGCCTTTCTTAACACAGCTGACTGCAAAAACACTAAAACTTCGTTTTGTCAAAATACAACCTAACCGAAACACTTAGGTGATGAGATTGTATTCTTGCGCTGTGTGCACACACAGGCGTGCAGGTGCACGTGGTCATACACAGAAATGGCAAAAAAGACAACCATTTATCAGGCTTATGGTGAGAAAAACAGAAACAACTCCCCTTATCCACGCGCCCCCCAAAAAACCTACTTATTGGGCATAAACCTGAGGGCTGAGAGTAATACATAACACTGAGAATTATAATTCTATCTAGTAACAATATTAGAAAAAAAAAACCCAAACCCTGAAAAAGTCTTGATTAAAGAAAAAGCCAATATCCCTAACATATAAAACAGATTTCATTAATTCCACCAGATATACTTATCAAGGCAAAAAAGCAGACTATATATTTTAGTTAAATTTTTTCAACGGCTGGGATGAAACTGAAGGAGTCTATCCTTCAGTTTAACGATTAACCAAAAAATCAGTTTCTCAGCTCCTCAGCATTCCAGCTAAGAAATATTTTCCTGTGTTTTAGCATAATTCAAAATGCCCATTAACTTTCCCCAAATGACTCCCACACACAGACCTCCGCACAAATGAACCAGCTTACCACTTCCATCCTAAGGAAAGTTCCAGATTGGAAATGAGTAGAAGTAACAGACCAAAAGTGGCAAGTGACTCAAAGTACCCAGAAATTACAACAGTTGTGCAAACGGCCTCTCCTCCTCCCCTCTACCATTTTCCCTAATAAGAGGAGCAGTACCATGGAAGAAGACAAAGTTCCTCTTTATAAAACAGCGTCCGAAGGGCCAGTAAAGATTAAGCTGGGGAAACAGAAGGCTGAAATATGCTTCCTCAGTGTGGAAATCTGCTGTATTACTATTGAGTAGGATCTTCATTTTTGTATATTAGCATTTAATACAGTTTTCATACAGACCTACACAATATCCTAGTGAAGGCGGCATATTTCTCTGGATTAAAATCTTTGGCGGTCAGAACAATAGAAAAATGAGTCACCTGTCCAAAACAAACAAAAAAAAGTACACTCTTTAAAGATACTTTAATAGAATTAATCTTTATTACTATAACCTAACAAGTCTCTTGTATAAGACATACCAGCATTAAAAAGAAAAGACCAAAACGTACCAAGACCTCACTTGCCTCTTTATACGTCTATGTATATTACACACATAAAAAAATTATATACACATATATATTTAATTTTTTAGAGTTAGTTTTTTCCTCAAAAACATAAAAATATTTCAAAAATATCAGAAATGTGACTTTTTATTTAAGCCCCCTACCCTCAACGAAGCAGAACTAAGAATGCTATATCAGACCTACCACATAGTGACTGTTTTTCACTAATGAAATAGAAGGATGGAAAACAACAAAAATACATTTCAGTAAAATTCATACAGTAAAAATCATACAGTTCCCAAAATAGTCAATTCTCTGTAAAATGCTATATAGGCTAAAGGGCATTGTTATAATAACCTTCATTTATTTATATGCCTCTATCATTATACGTATAAATTTCTGATAATCATATACCTATTATTTCCATTAATGAGTATCTTTCTGCAATGTACATTTTCTAATTACTAATCTCTGTTTTATCTTAAAACTCTTACAGTTTCTAAATTGTTGCCTTCCTGTTATTTTAAACATACTTCCTTATATTTAAACTGGACATGCTGCATACTGTCTGGTGATTGACTATAAAATCAGCCCTGAAATTGTAAAAGAAGTCCCCACCCAGAAACCGACCGGGAGCTCAGCCACTTCTTTCCAATATTCTTTCCTCTGAAAAAGCCACTGGTTGTGTGGGACTAGGAAAGTCCACAACGACCACATACTTACTGGTTTTTAGTCTGTCACCTGATGGTGTTCATATGAAATGACACACATACACAAAGTCTACAGAACACATGAATTTCCTCAATTATCCTTTCTATTCTTAACATATCCTTATCATCCATTAACAAATGAAAAGGTTTTCTTAAGTAGGATAATTATAACCTTTAAAATAGTTTTTAATTATGGAAAAATACTTCTTCCCACTTTTAATCAGAGTCCAGGCTTTGAAAGTACTTCTACATTTCTACTCCATCCAAGTATAACCTGGGAAAGGCTTCGCTATACCAACCCCAGGTCAGTCAAATAATATACACCAATAAATATAATGAATGAGAGTGAAATGTGAAAGAGAACATTCCCAATTAAAGTCATATATTTAATATTTTTCCAAAGCGTATTGTGAACGATGAAGTCTAAAGCTAAGGGTTATTGGAATCTTACATCACTTAAAATATTTTCTGTTTTTTGACCCTCATACAATCATACCTTTTTCAAAACGGAAGAATCTGGAACTTCAACTGTTGTGATATAAAACCACGTTCTTCTGTACTGACCAAAGACGAAGGGATGGAGAAGTTTGTTTTCCTCTGTAAGGCAGCATTTTCTCAGCAGTAGGTTCCTTAAAGTAGCTGTTGTGGAAGGATAACACCACACCCACAGAACTTCTCCATTTGTGTCCTTTTCTACGGTGGAAAGATGGTCACTGTGAGAATGTCAAACAGCAGCAAGGAAGTGAATTGATTGGTTACTCAGAAGCACTTCGTGGAATCAGTTTTAACACCCCATTTTACAAAGCAACCCAGAGCACGTGAGAACCCCCAATTCTCACCTACCTCTCCTGGTTACATTAGCTAGCTCTCCTGATCTTGAATTTTAGGCCATGTGAGTAAAAAGCTTTTCTAACAAATCATGAATAAAAATGTAGCCTTAGAGGTTTGCTAGGGGTCTTCCCTATCTCCTCCCACACTTTACCTTTTAATCTAGTTGGAAGGATCTTTAATAAATACATAGAATGGATGGGTTTGTTGAAAACTGGAAATTAAGAAAATGGTGAAATCTCTGTCATATGCTATGTACTGATAGTATGTATCTATATTTAAAATTTTAATAATAATGGTTAAACAGTCATATATGTAGTTTCACCAAAGTCAACACCTCAGTAATAAAATAGGAACAATTTGCTAATAATAACTCCAGGCAAAAATAGCCTAAACTGGGCTTCCCTGGTGGCGCAGTGGTTGGGAGTCCGCCTGCCGATGCAGGGGACGCAGGTTCGTGCCTCGGTCCGGGAGGATCCCATATGCCGCGCAGGGCGGCTGGGCCCGTGGGCCATGGCCGCTGAGCCTGCGCGTCCGGAGCCTGTGCTCCGCGGTGGGATAGGCCACGGCGCTGAGAGGCCCGCGTACCGCAAAAAAAAAAAAAAAAGCCTAAACCTTAGAGAAACAGTAACTGAACATATAGCAGTAAAAAAATCCAGTTTTTGATCTACAGACTTAAAAACAAACCCTTTTATTATGGAAAATAGCAAGTATAAAAAAAAGTAGAGAGAATGATAAAATGAGCCTCCATCACGCAGTTTCATTAGTTATCAACGCCTGGCACTCCTTGGTTCATAAGGCGAAGGGGCACTCCTCCCCCACCCGCCCCCTTATTTTTAAGCAAATCCCTTTTAAATTCATGTCGACATGAAAAATAAAAAAAACTGAATTGAAAATACGATAAGCCATCTTTTCCTTTGCTGTTACCAGATAAAGTCAGAGTTTAATTCAGCCTTAATTCCGAGGTACCTTCAAGAAGGACTAAGATGCTTGAGGTACTTAGGTTTTGCTTTGAAACAGTTTTTAAAAATCACATTAGAGATGATCACAGGAAGCCGTTCCCAGATAAACGCACTCCTTTGAGACAGTGAAAATAATCAGCAACATTTCGCCGCATTTCCGCCCGTTTTGCTAGATCCAAGCAATGTGCTTGTGTACTAGGGTTTAGGGGTATATAAAAATCTCAGGAGAATATTTTTTCAAAGGACAATGGCACTCAGGGAACCGACAGAAGTTCATTCAAGCAACCCCGTGCTCACTGTCACTGTCGGATGAATGGTTGCTTCAAAAACCCTGCACAAGGTTCAGGCACAGACTCCAGACGGCCCAAAGATCCCAACGCACTCCCCTATCCATTAATTCCTCAAAACGAACTGGGATTCCACCCACTGTGATTATGTAGACACCTGTGTCCTATGCACGACCTCTGTCTTACGATGCAGCTCCCCACTGGTATGAGTTGGGGCTCTCGGGCTAGACTGCAAGGGTCCCCCATCCTGGGTCTGCCACTTCCTAATGTGCGTTCTTGCACAAATGACACCCTGGGCCCCCACCTGCTGCGTAAAGTGGGCATCAAACATTACCCAGATCCCCTGGAGCCGAGGTGAGAGTCAAACGGGAAATAATCCACGCATAACGTGCAGCACCCCGGGCTGGCAGTTGGCCACCGCGTCTGGATTCGCTCGATCACATGCCCGGGGCCAGCCGGGCGCCGGGCTGGCAGTCACGCGTGACTCTCCCTCGTTCGGAGGGACCCCGGCCCTCCAGCCTCACAAACGCGCGGCCTGCAAGCTCCTCTCTGCATGACCGGCGACTCGCCTACGCGGCTCGATCACTCTCCACGTCCGGGCTCCTCTGCAGCCCGGGGCGTCCAGGAGGAGCTCCCTCCCAGAGCCTAGGAGGCCTCCAGGGTACCCGGCCCCGCCTCCCGGCCCGGCAGGCCCCACACAAGGCCGCGGGCGCACGGGCCCAGGGCGGCAGGCCGGGGCCCTGCGCCGAGGAGGCCGGGCCCCGCAGCCCCTAGCCCAGGCCCAACATGGAGGGGGCCGCGCCCTCCCCACCGCGGGCGGTGCCGGGGACCGCGGGAGCAGGGGCAGTCCCGGGCCCAGGCGGAGACAGAACTGGGTGCGGGCCTGCGGGGCAGGGCGCCTTCCTCCTCACCGATCAGCCCGACTCCGAGCATCAGCAGAGGGTCCGCAGCCTCAGTTGCAGCCATCTTCCGCCGCCGCCGCCGCCGCCGCCGCCGCCGCCGCAGAAAACCGCTCCCAGCTCTCTGCTCATAAGCTCCGCCTCTCCTCGGGGCCCGCCCGCCCGCAGGCCCCCGCCCGCAGGCCCCCGCCCCGCAGGCTCCCGCCCCGCCTCCCTCCCTCCAGGCCCCGACCCCGCACTGGAGGCCCCGCCTCCGCCCCGCTCTGCCGGGGGTCTGCCCCTCCATTCACCTTCACCCCTGGCTCCTCACCCTCAGAGATCTCCCTCATTTCTCTGCTCCAGATCTTCATTCCGCTCCCTCCTCAGCCCACTCCAATCTTCGCTCTTCTCTTCAGGCTTTCCTCATTCTACCTCTGCCCTCCAGTCTGGCTCAAAAGAGGCGTCCTGAGGATGAAGGAATGGAGTCCATTCATTCAGTCCCTTATTCATCCAGCCATCCAAAACAAAAAAAAATAATTGAGGATTTAAAATGGCTTTAGGACTTCCCTGGTGGTGCAGTGGTTAAGAGTCCGCCTGCCAACGCAGGGGACATGGGTTCCAGTCCTGATCCAGGAAGATCCCACATGCCGCGAAGCAACTAAGCCCGTGCACCACAACTACTGAGCCTGCGCTCTGGAGGCCACGAGCCACAACTACTGAGTCCGCATGCCATAGCTACTGAAGCCCGCGTGCCTACAGCCCATGCTCCACAACAAGAGAAGGCACCGCAATGGGAAGCCCGCGCGCTGCAACGAGGAGTAGCCCCCACTCACCGCAACTACAGAAAGCCGGTGCGCAGCGACGAAGACCCAAAGCAGCCATAAATAAATAAATTAATTAAAAAAATAAAAATAAAATGGCTTTAGAAATATAGTATTGACTAAGACAGAGCATTCCAATGGGGAACGTACTAAAACAGCCCAGAGGGGTAAGCCTATTCAATAAAATAGTGCCGTTTGTTAGAGAGTGGATAGGGGTGCGCTGATCTGAAATGGGTGTTAAGAAGGCTTCCCTCAGGAAGGGATATTTGAACCAAGATCTGAATGATGGGAAGGAGCCAGACAGTTTGGGTGGCTGCAGGATCTTTTCTTCCAGATTCTCTGTGCCTCTAAACCCAAATCACACAAAACTAATCAGGGAAAGATCTTTGGAGTCTGTAGGAATACAATCCCACCCTCATCTCATTTTATCTTTAAAAAAATTTTTATTTTTAATATGACATATTTCATACACACATACCAATCTAAGAAAAACATATGGTTACCACCCAGCTTAAGAAATAAAGTATTACAAGGACGTCCCTGGCAGTCCAGTAGTTAAGACCCCGTGCTTCCACTTCAGGGGCAGCGGTTGGATCCCGGGGAACTAAGATCCCACATGCCTCGAGGAGCGGCCAAAAAAAATAATAATAAAGTAAAAAGAAATATAGTATTACAAATGTAGTTGAAGCACTCTCCTTCTCTTCCTTAATCTCTTAAACTTCCCTATCCTACAGAGGTAACCACTATTCTAAATTTGTTAATTGTTGTTTTCCTGTATGTTTTTAAACTTTGGTATATGTGTATGTATCACTCAACAAAATATTATACTCCTTCTAAAACTTTATACCATTGCAACAATAGTTAACATTTATTGGGTGGCAGGCATTGTTCTCAGTGCTTTACTTGTATTATTTCCATAAATCCTCACAGTACCCCTGCCTGTAAGTCCTATTATGATCCCCAATTTACAGGTGAGAAAGCTGAAAGGAGATGCAACTTGCTCAGGATAACAAGTGGCAGTACCAGGATGTGACACCAGGCTGTGGGATTCTAGCCACACACCGGGTCAGTGTGCTACACAGCCTCCCATGCTACGGCGTGCTGTTTGTATTCGTTTGTAAAGTGCTTTTCTTTTTTCCTTCTATTTTTTTTGCTCAGCGTTATGATTTATCCAAGTTAATATTTATAGCTCTGGTTCAGTAATTTTAACTGTTGAGTGATTTTTGCATCTGGAAATATGATTATTTCCATTGTCTGTTGATGGAAATTAAGTTTGTTTCCTGTTTTTTATTGTATCATTACAGTGCTGCTATATTTTATTTTTTTATTTTTATTTTTTTGAACATTATGGTTTTCCTTTTTATTTAATCAAAGACTGGTAGATAAACATAAATACAGCACAATTACTTCAGATCATTCTTCATATTGTATACACACAGACCAATGAATGTAATCTGGAAGAAACCTGCAGTCAGCAATGAAATGCATACAGCTTTTCCTTCCCTTGCTCAAAAAAATTTAAAAACACACAAACTTAGAATCTCATCAGCACACACTCTCCTGTGACAAATGATTCAGACATAAATAGTGGGTGCAAAGAAACTATATGCTAACATATGTATAACCTTTGTTAATGAAAAACGGAAGCAGCCATAATGATTAAGATACATTCAGTTACTGATAACTAGTTGTGCCCTAAAGGGCATTTATCAAAAGAGAAATCGTGCTGCAGAGAAAAGCTATATATACATACACAATGAGAAAATAAACTGCAAGATTAACGCATGCACGTTTAATACTGGAAAAATCACAACCCTCCAACATTTCTCCACGTTTGTTATAAAAGCCCTCTGCACTCAATTAAAATTAAAGTGATCTTAAAAGGATAATACTTGTAAAGTTTACTTAAGTCTTTTCAGCCACAGAAACTGCAATGTAAATAAATGTTCGGAGTCATTTTCAAAACAAAAACAAAAATCTATTCTTCTGATGACATGCATGATTAAAAGGTCTATGCAAGATACATTGCTCTACATTCCCAATGACTAGGGAAAAAAAACTCAAGTCAATTTTTAGTTTGCAGATGGTCGAAGGATTTTTTATTCCAGGAGTTCAAATCTTCTGGATCTTTTCACCAACAACTACTGGATTTTCTTTTCTGATTTTCTCAGCAGCATCAGCTTTGTAATTGTAAGAGCAATTGTGTACATCTGAGTAACGGTGTACACCACAGTAAACATTTCCACACTGACATTCAAACCCAGTAAGTCCCACTTTGTTCCTGCACATGAAACAGTGATTCTTTTTTTGTTTTGGTTTTTCAAGAGACTTGCTTTGCTCTTCAGATGGCTGCTGTGCCGTTTCTGATACTGAAGCTTGCAGGTCTTCTGTTTCAGGTATTGCTTTATCCACAGATGTACTGTCCACTTGGGAAGATGCTACAGATTTTGATAAAAGTGACTGATTTGATACAGGGCTTGGCTGCATAGATGAAGATGTCGAGTCTAACGCCGACCGAGTTTCTGGGACGCTGCCACCTGTGCCCTGAACTGGTAAAGACTCAGACAGACTACTGACAGAAGGTGCAGGTGGGCTTATTCTACCATTACTACTATTCTGTCTTTGAAGATGTTCTTTATAACATAGTGAACACATGCCATTTGTACGAGGGTTTCCATAAAATCCTCAGCCAGTGGAACAAAGCATAGGCACTTGGCTGTGATTAGTTTCTTGAGCCATGTTCCTCTGTTGCACACTCTGACAAAAGTATAGGGACTTTGGATTAGGGTTCCTACTGCACTGAGGGTGTTTTGTAGTTCTCTCTCTGTATAGCAGTCCCCAGTTCCCTATGTCAGGTTGTCTTTCCTGCTGCTTCTTGGGCTGGCGGCGGCCCTCTCCGCCTGACGTGCTGCCCGCCGCCGCCGGTCGCCGCCGGTGAATCATGCTATATTTTAAATTTATTTATTTTATATTTTATTTTTGGCTGTGTTGGGTCTTCGTTTCTGTGCAACAGCTTTCTCCAGTTGCGGCGAGCTGGGGCCACTCTTCATCGCGGTGCGCGGGCCTCTCACTGTCGCGGCCTCTCCCCTTGTGGAGCACAGGCCCCAGACGCGCAGGCTCAGTAGTTGTGGCTCACGGGCTTAGTTGCTCCGCGGCATGTGGGGTCTTCCCAGACCAGGGCTCGAACCCGTGTCCCCTGCATTGGCAGGCAGATTCTTAACCACTGCGCCACCAGGGAAGCCCCGATGCTATATTTTAAACAAGTCTCCTCATTCTACCTGCTCTTTACCTTGAGAAATTCTTCATCATCAAGTCTCAAGTATGATTTCTTCCCTAAACCCAGGCAAAACTACATTGTCTCTCTTCCAAAGCCTAATAGTATTGGGCCGTAGAGCTAGGATTGGTGTATGTTTAGGTGTGTATATGGCTCTTCTGTTTCTCCCATTAGACTGAACTCCCGGAGGGCATGCACTTTTGGATTCCCTGTGCTCACTATTGTAGTAAATAGTTGTTAATATTTCTAGTTCCCACAGAAAATATGCAAGTATTGGGGGCTGAGGAGTGGGATGCAGAGTCGGAATCAGTTTGTAAGCTAAGCAGACATTTGCACTCCTGTTTCATTGGCCTTTGAAATGTCTAGTGGGGTTCTACAGAAAAAGTGTTTACAAGGAAAACAGATCCTCTTGTGGATTCCCTTTAACAGCCTCAACAATACATCAGCATCAGCCTGCATCAATCTGCGCCTTAAGTACCTGCTTTTAGTGAAGGCCACTGCCACCCAATCAACTAGGATAACCATATAAAATCACATATAGCAGCTACTGATATGAGCTGAAATAACCCATTGTTTTATAGCATGGTCCTAACCCCCATCACCTTGGAATGTGACTTATTTGGAGATAGGGCCTTTGAAGAAATGATTAAGTTAAAATGAGGCTGTGGCCTTTGAAGAAATGATTAAGTTAAAATGAGGCTGTTAGTGTGGGTTCTAATGCAATCTGACCTGTGTCCTTTTAAGAGGAAATTTGGACACACAAGAAGATACCAGGGATGAGCTCACACAGAGAAAAAGCCACGCGAGGACCAGAGAGGCGGCTGTGCAAGCCAAGGAGAGAGGCCTCAGGAGAAACCAAACCTGCTGACACCTTTTTCCTGGACTTCTAGCCTCCAGAATGGTGAAACATTAAATTTCTGTTGTTTCAGCCACCCAGTCTGTGGTACTTTGTTATGGCAGCCCTAGCAAACTAATCTAGCTACTCTTAGGCAACTAGTTTTAGATGCATATGGAGTGCTCTGCTGGATATTATATTTCTGTAGGGCTTTCTCCCTGTTCTCTTATAACAGAGAAGTTTGAGAAAATTACCTTTGAGTCATTATCTCTGCAGTAAAGGGGTGGGGCCATTGAGTTCACCTAGATAGTCTTCCTTGGATGGGCAATTGTTCCCACATCTGGGATTAAGACATATAGTCACCTCCTTTTGTGTTTGGGAGTTTAAGAGGAAATGTGCCAGACACCTGAAGGGATCCCAACACCTCCAAGGAGAGAAAGTGACACGGGGTCTGTGTGCATGGGGTGATGGACCCTGAAACAAGCCCTACCTAACCTGCTGCTCCTGAGGCAACTGGTTCCCCTGAGGAGCCAGAGCAAGAGTTCCTCAGAGATTCAGGGTCCCCCACAAAAATCAGCACAAGGATCCATGCCTTGAGGAACATCACAGGGTCCAGTACTATAGTGGATGCTGCAGGCTTAGTCTTTCAACAGTGATCTGTGGGGCTGTGAAAACCACAGTCACATGTGGAATGCCCAGAACGAGTTCACAAACTCCCTGGATTTGTTTGCTGGGCATCTGGGACAATTGGAAAGAAACTCTTAATAAAGCAGCTGCATACTCTAGAATTTCATACGAAAGATAAAAGCAACATGAACATAATTGTTTATAGAGTTTGCGGTAGTTCATTCTGATTTAACTAGGAAATACCATTTTGTTTAATATGGGTTTTATGTATTTAAAGAAAAAATGTTAATGAAGCCTTTTTAAAAGGCAGTTTGGGGGCTTCCCTGGTGGCGCAGTGGTTGAGAGTCCGCCTGCCGATGCAGGGGACGCGGGTTTGTGCCCCGGTCTGGGAGGATCCCACATGCCGCGGAGCGGCTGGGCCCGTGAGCCATGGCCGCTGGGCCTGCGCGTCCAGAGCCTGTGCTCCGCAATGGGAGGGGCCACGGCAGTGAGAGGCCCGCGTACCGCAAAAAAAAAAAAAAAAAAAAAAAAAAAAAGGCAGTTTGGCAGCATCTATCAAAATGGAAAAGTGCATACCCAGCAATTTACTTTCAGGACATACTTACACATGGACACAAACATACATGTGCAAGGATCTTCATACAGCACTACTAGTAATAGTGAAAATGTGAGAAGACGAGCTACAATCCTGCAGCCTGTGGAACAAAAACCACATTCACAGAAAGATAGACAAGATGAAAAGGCACAGGGCTATGTACCAGATGAAGGAACAAGATAAAACCCCCGATAAACAACTAAATGAAGTGGAGATAGGAAACCATCCAGAAAAAGAATTCAGAATAATGATAGTGAAAATGATCCAGGACCTCGGCAAAAGAATGGAGGCAAAGATCGAGAAGATGCAAGAAATGTTTAACAAAGATCTAGAAGAATTAAAGAACAAACAAACAGAGATGAACAACACAATAACTGACATGAAAAATACACTAGAAGGAATCAATAGCAGAATAACTGAGGCAGAAGAACGGATAAGTGACCTGGAAGACAGAATAGTGGAATTCACTGCTGCAGAACAGAATAAAGAAAAAAGAATGAAAAGAAATGAAGGCAGACTAAGAGACCTCTGCGATAACATTAAATGCAACAACATTCACATTATAGGGGTCCCAGAAGGAGAAGTGAGAGAGAAAGGACCCGAGAAAATATTTGAAGAGATTATAGTTGAAAACTTCCCTAACATGGGTGGCTATCCAAGTCCAGGAAGCTCAGAGAGTCCCATACAGGTTAAACCCAAGGAGAAACATGCCGAGACACATAGAAATCAAATTGGCAAAAATTAAAGACAAAGAAAAATTATTGAAAGCAACAAGGGAAAAATGACAAACAACATACAAGGGAACTCCCATAACGTTAACAGCTGATTTCTCAGCAGAAACTCTACAAGCCAGAAGGGAGTGGCATGATATACTTAAAGTGATGAAAGGGAAGAACCTACAACCAAGATTACTCTACCTGGCAAGGATCTCATTCAGATTCAGTGGAGAAATCAAAAGCTTTACAGACAAGCAAAAGCTAAGAGAATTCAACACCACTAAACCAGCTCTACAACAAATGCTGAAGGAACTTCTCTAAGTGGGAAACACTAAAGAAGAAAAGGACCTACAAAAACAAACCCAAAACAAATTAAGAATATGGTAATAGGAACATACATATCGATAATTACCTTAAACGTGAATGGATTAAATGCTCCAACCAAAAGACACAAGCTAGTGTAATGGATACAAAAACAAGACCCATATATATGCTGTCTACAAGAGGCCCACTTCAGACCTAGGGACACATACAGACTGAAAGTGAGGGGATGGAAAAAGATATTCCATGCAAATGGAAATCAAAAGAAAGCTGGAGTAGCAATACTCATATCAAGACTTTAAAATAAAGAATGTTACAAGAGACAAGGAAGGACATTACATGATGATCAAGGGATCAATCCAAGAAGAAGATATAACAATTATAAATATATATGCACCCAACATGGGAGCACCTCAATACATAAGGTAACTGCTAACAGCTATAAAAGAGGAAATCAACAATAGTGGGGGACTTTAACACCTCACTTACACCAATGGACAGATCATCCAAACAGAAAATTAATAAGAAAACACAAGCTTTAAATGGCACAACAGACCAGATAGATTTATTTGATATTTATAGGACATTCCATCCAAAAACAGCAGATTACACTTTCTTCTCAAGTGCACACGGAACATTCTCCAGGATAGATCAAATCTTGGGTCACAAGTCAAGCCTCAGTAAATTTAAGAAAATTGAAATCATATCAAGCATCTTTTCTGGTCACAACGTTATGAGATTAGAAATCAATTACAGGGAAAAAACCGTAAAAAACACCAACATATGGAGGCTAAACAATACGTTACTCAATAACCAAGAGATCACTAAAGAAATCAAAGAGGAAATCAAAAAATACCTAGAGACAAATGACAATGAAAACACGATGATCCAAAATCTATGGGATGCAGCAAAAGCAGTTCTAAGAGGCAAGTTTATAGCTATACAAGCCTACCTCAAGAAACAAGAAAAATCTCAAATAAACAATCTAACCTTACACCTAAAGGAACTAGAGAAAGAAGAATAAACAAAACCCAAAGTTAGCAGAAGGAAAGAAATCATCAAGATCAGAGCAGAAATAAATGAAATAGAAAGAAAACAATAGCAAGGATCAATAAAACTAAAAGCTTGTTCTTTGAGAAGGTAAACAAAATTGATAAACCATTAGCCAGATTCATCAAGAAAAAGAGGGAGAGAACTCAAATCAATAAAATTAGAAATGAAAAAGGAAAAGTTACAACAGACACTGCAGAAATACAAAGCATCCTAAGAGAGTACTACAAGCAACTCTATGCCAATAAAATGAACAACCTGGAAGAAATGGACAAATTCCTAGAAAGGTATAACCTCCCAAGACTGAATCAGGAAGAAATAGAAAATATGAACAGACCAATCACAAGTAATGAAATTGAAACTGTGATTAAAAATCTTCCAACAAACAAAAGTCCAGGACCAGATGGCTTCACAGGTGAATTCTATCAAACATTTAGAGAAGAGCTAACACCCATCCTTCTTAAACTCTTCCAAAAAATTGCAGAGGAAGGAATACTCCCAAGCTCATTCTATGAAGCCACCATCACCCTGATACCAAACCCGGACAAAGATACTACAAAAAAAGAAAATTACAGACCAATATCACTGATGAATATAGATGTAAATATCCTCAACAAAATACTAGCAAACAGAATCCAACAACACATTAAAAGGATTATACACCATGATCAAGTGGTATTTATCCCAGGGATGCAAGGATTCTTCAATATACACAAATCAATCAATGTGATACACCATATTAACAAACTGAAGAATAAAAACCATATGATCATCTCAATAGATGCAGAAAAAGCTTTTGACAAAATTCAACACCCATTTATGATAAAAACTCTCCAGAAAGTGGCCATAGAGGGAACCTACCTCAACATAATAAAGGCCATATATGATAAACCCACAGCAAACATCATTCTCAATGGTGAAAAACTGAAAGCATTTCCTCTAAGATCAGGAACAAGACAAGGATGTCCACTCTCGCCACTATTATTCAGCATAGTTTTGGAAGTCCTAGCCACAGCAATCAGAGAAAAACAAGAAATAAAAGGAATACAAATTGGAAAACAAGAAGTAAAACTGTTACTGTTTGCAGATGACATGGTACTATACATAGAGAATCCCAAAGATGCTACCAGAAAGCTACTAGAGCTAATCAATGAATTTGGTAAAGTTGCAGGATACAAAATTAATGCACAGAAATCTCTTACATTCCTATACACTAATGATGAAAAATCTGAAAGAGAAATTAAGGAATCCCTCCCATTTACCACTGCAACAAAAAGAATAAAATACCCAGGAATAAACCTACCTAGGGAGACAAAAGACTTGTATGCAGAAAACTATAAGACACTGTTGAAAGAAATTAAAGATGATACCAACAGATGGGGAGATATACTATGTTCTTGGATTGGAAGGATCAATATTGTGAAAATGACTATACTACCCAAAGCAATCTACAGATTCAATGCAATCCCTATCAAATTACCAGTGGCATTTTTTACAGAACTAGAGCAAAAAAATCTTAAAATTTGTATGGAGACACAAAAGGCCCCAAATAGCCAAAGCATTCTTGAGGGAAAAAAACGGAGCTGAAGGAATCATACTCCCTGACTTCAGACTATACTACATAGCTACAGTAACCAAGACAACATTGTACTGGCACAAAAACAGAAATATAGATCAATGGAACAGGATAGAAAGTCCAGAGATAAACCCACACACCTATGGTCAACTAATCTATGACAAAGGAGGCAAGGATATACAGTGGAGAAAAGACAGTCTCTTCAATAAGTGGTGCTGGGAGCTTCCCTGGTGGCGCAGTGGTTGAGAGTCCGCCTGCTGATGCAGGGGACACGGGTTCGTGCCCCAGTCTGGGAAATCCCACATGCTGCGGAGCGGCTTGGCCCTTGAGCCATGGCCGCTGAGCCTGCGCGTCTGGAGCCTGTGCTCTGCAACGGGAGAGGCTGCAACAGTGAGAGGCCCGCGTACCGCAGGAAAAAAAAAAAAGTGGTGCTGGGAAAACTGGACAGCTACATGTAAAAGAATGAAATTAGAACACTCCCTAACACCATACACAAAAATAAACTCAAAATGGATTAGAGACCTAAATGTAAGACCGGACACCATAAAACTCTTAGAGGAAAACATAGGAAGAACACTCTTTGACATAGATCACAGCAAGATCTTTTCTGATCCACCTCCTAGAGTAATGGAAATAAAAACAAAAATAAACTAATGGAACAAAATGAAACTTAAAACCTTATGCAAAGCAAAGGAAACTACAAACAAGACGAAAAGACAACCCTCAGAATGGGAGAAAATATTTGCAAACGAATCAACAGACCAAGGATTAATCACCAAAATATATAAACAGCTCATTTAGCTCGATATTAAAAAAATAAACAACCCAATCAAAAAATGGGCAGAAGGGGCTTCCTTGGTGGTGCAGTGTTGAGAGTCTGCCTGCCAATGCAGGGGACATGGGTTCGTGCCCTGGTCTGGGAAGATCCCACATGCCGCAGAGCGGCTGGGCCCGTGAGCCATGGCCGCTGAGCCTGCGTGTCCAGAGCCTGTGCTCTGTAATGGGAGAGGCCACAACAGTGAGAGGCCCATGTACTGCAAAGAAAAAAAAAAAAAAAAAAAGGCAGAAGACCTAAATAGACATTTCTCCAAAGAGGACGTACAGATGGCCAAGAAGCACATGAAAAGCTGCCCAGCATCACTAATGATTAGAGAAATGCAAATCAGAACTACAATGAGGGATCACCTCACACCAGTTAGAATGGGCATCATCAGAAAATCTACAAACAACAAATGCTGGAGAGGGTGTGGAGAAAAGGGAACCCTCTTGCACTGTTGGTGGGAATGTAAATTGATACAGCCAGTGTGGAGAACAGTATGGAGGTTCCTTAAAAAACTACAAATAGAATTACCATATGACCCATCAATCCCACTACTGGGCATATACCCAAAGAAAACCGTAATTCAAGAAGACACATGCACCCCAACGTTCATTGCAGCATTATTTACAATAGCCAGGTCATGGAAGCAACCTAAATGCTCATCGATAGATGAATGGATAAAGAAGTGGTACATATATACAATGGAATATTACTCAGCCATAAAAAGGAATGAAATTGGGTAATTTGTAGAGACGTGGATGAATCCAGAGACTGTCATACAGAGTGAAGTAAGTCAGAAAGAGAAAAACGAATATTGCATATTAACGCATATATGTGGAACCTAGAAAAATGGTACAGATGAACCGGTTGGCAGGGCAGAAATTGAGACACAGACGTAGAGAACAAACGTATGGATACCAAGGGGGGAAAGCAGTGGCGGGTGGTGGTGGTGGTGTGATGAATTGGGAGATTGGGATTGACATGTATACACTGATGTGTATAAAATGGATGACTAATAAGAACCTGCTGAAAAAATAAATAAAATAAAATTCAAAAAAAGTTAAAAAAATAAAATAAATCTTCTATAAAAAAATGAAAATGTGAAAATTAGCCAGTGTTAATGAAGAAACAAAAAACAATTGTACGTTCCATATTACAAAATGCTATGAAGCTATGAAGGAGAGTGAGGTAGACATATTTGTACTAACTCATTATAATCCCATCTATGTGTGAAACTCTAAGCTGCTATGTGTATATGTGTATGTATATATGTTATAGGATGGGAGGGATGCATACCCAGCTGCTGACAGCGGTTTTCTCAGAGGAAGAGCAAGGGGGGAGGGTGTGAAGGAAGGTTTGGGGCTGTGTACCCCAAACACTGTGGACTGTATAATAAAAATACAAATAAATGGAAATATATAGTACATAAATGTATAAAAATACAAATATTTATAAATGTGTATATTTAGTGCATAAAGGCATTAAATACTATCTATAAGGTCCCTAACTGTAAAAATATAAAAAAATATTCAGATGTTAGTAACAGTGGTTTTCTTTAGATAGATGACTTCAGCAATTTTTTTCTCCTATTACTTTTATTTCACAATTTAAAAAATGCTGTCTTTCTTTGCATCCAATAGCCCAAATTTTTAAATCTCTGAAATTGGGATACATCCTAAAATTATAATTGCGAGTGTTTTTTTCTTTCTTATAAAATGATGTGTTTAATCACTGATGGCATTTCTAGATTTGAAGAAACATGGTAGACAGAAAAAATAAGAAAATATGTTAAATCCATAGACCCCAGATCTCCTGTCTTTTCCACTTCATTTGCTGAATCTTAAAAGAGACACATTTAACCCAAAATACTTATAATTTTATGTGGTATTTGGACTTGGGTAACCATCTTCCATTAAATTAGCAAGAACGTAGAATCCGTCAGACTTGATTTCCTTTGCTCAGTGTGCTAGCAACTGCAAAACAGACTGTGACATGGGATAAAGGCTGGAGAGAGGGTACAGACATAAGTACAGCAGAGTTCTTGCCTGTGACCACCTTACAACAGGTGGGAAAACAGAAAAGAGGAGAGGGAATTCATGACCAGATCTATTGTTTCTGGGATTTCAGACCTAGAGATCCACACTTGTGGAAAGAGAAAAAGGCAAGAAGTCTCAGAGGTGGAACAGGATGAGAGCTTCCGAGTCATTGCCTCTCCTTGCCCTGCTTGGGTGGCTCCGCTGGGTGTGGGGACCTAAGTTGGGCACTCTAAGTACTTCCTCTAAGAGTAAGTTAGGGACAGCCCCCTGTGGCCAAGGCCCATTGGTGTCACCTTAGTCTCTGGCACATTCTGGAGTCATTCAGAAAATAAATGAGGATGAAGATGATGACCGATAGATACTAAAACAAAGGATTTGAGGGAGATGGTGGTGGGTACTGGGAGGGAAGGATAAAGAAGGCGGTGGTCAGGCTCGGATGGAGTGGGACAGAGGGTAGGGGTGGAGAGGTTATCTCTGGGAAAGTGGGAGGATGACTGGAACTGACACCTTCCTCCCTCCCCTTTCACCCCCAAGCCCTGTTAGACCCGCCAGACAGGTTCTCCAGAGTTAAGGGGGAGAAGTAGAGGGTGGAGAAAGGGGAGGCACCCCAAACTTTGGCAATAAGATTGACTGCTGAGTGTGGAAACAGACAAACTTGAGCTCTAATTCCAGCTCTGCCCCTCCTAGCTGTTAAACCAGTCTTCTCTGGGCTTGTTTTCTCAGTGATCAAATGCAGCTAACCATATCTTCCTCTGTGCCTGTCCTAATAAGGGTTGGACCAAGAAAAATCTTTATGCTAATGTTATAGATAAGAGTAGCCTTGTGGAGAGTATGAACTAAACTACCGTGGCCAGAGTCATGGCAGGACAGGAATTTAGAGAGTTTTTCCACCTCTTTGACTAAGTATTAGTTGAAAAGAGTGCAGCGGAAACTGTAACCAAGAGGGGCATTATGCTTCCAGAAAAATCTCTAGGAAAAGTATTGCAAACAAGAGTAGTAGTTACCGGACTGGGCTCTAAGGCACCAAAGCAGTTCTAGACAAGGATTATTTTTTACTTAGAGATGGTGACATTCTTGGAAAGTATGTAGACTGAAATAAATCACTACGGAAATGGCATCACGTGAAGCTGCCCATTCCACTGAGATATTTCATCATATAAATAATTTCCATGTCTCTCTTTTATAATAAACTAATGATATCCCCCCAAAAGAAGAATAGCCTGTGTAGGGTGTCCCCAAGACCACCCCCAGATTCAATGGTTTGTTCAGGGGATTCACAGGATTCAGCATATAGCTGTATTCGTGGCTATAATTTATTAAAGCTGGAGGATACAAAGCCAAATAGCAAAGGGGAAAGGCACAGGGGCTGATGTTCAGAGCAAAGTAGGCCCAAGCTTCCAAGAGTCCTCTCCTAGTGGAGTCACAAAGGATGCACTTGATTCCTCCAGCGACAAGTTGTGGCGGCACATGTGAAATACTGTTGACCAGGAAAGCTCATTAGAGACTCAAGGTTTTTATTGAAGGTGCCGGTCACGTAGGCAACTTCTGCCCAGCACATACCAAAATTCCAGCCTCTCACAAGGAAACAGGTGTTCAGCATGAACCCCACTGTGTGTACAAATAGTTGAGGCATAGTTGGTCACTCTTATCAATTCTGGGAATGGTGGGAGTGATCCCGAAATCCAAGTTCCCAACACCAACCAAGGGCCTACCTTCCTGGCAGGCTTTTCTAAGGGCGACAGTCGCTGGCCTGCTACGTCTGGTTTGTGCAGCCGGCTCCTTGTTCCCCAGGAAAAGATAAAGAAGTTGTTGGTACTGATGTGGATTTGGAAAATGCCCAAACTGTCTGCGTATGTGGATAAGGGACCCAATATTTTCCACAGATGTTCCAATGCCCAGGCTCCTGTGAGCCAAGTGTGGCTCTTCTTTTCATCTGTTTCCATAACTGGATTTAATCAGAGATTAGGCATGTATTCAGCCAAGAGCTTCTTTGGGGTGAAGGCTCTTTTAAGGGATTCCAGGCTTGCCAGGGGACTGGAAAGTCACTTCTGGAAGGGGATTCAGTCAACTGCCCTGACACTCTTTGTTGATGGTTAACTGGCTTCCAGGCTATTCGAGACTTCCAGAACATTCCCAAGAGGAAGTCATCCTTCTTGTGTTCTCCAACATTTCAGGATGCTAATATTGGAACCTGAGTAGATCCTAGGCCCCAGGAAGCCCAGCTTTGGAGCCTTAAAAGAAACACTGTTGCATTAAAAGAAACATTTCAGTAAGGAATATGCAATTAAAATTAATTCTGATCCTTATTTGCATTTTTCAAAGAGCATTAAAGATGACAGAATTCATTACCTACAGTAATATGCCTTAAAATTCCTTTCCTCTCATATTTTTAAACATTTTATTGTATTATTTTTAATTTAAAAATGTGGTACTGAAATCTGGGATAAATGTTTTGTTTTAGAACAGTTTTCAATTTACAGAAAAGTTGCAATGATAATACTGAGAGTTACCGTATACTCCCCACCCGATTTCTTCTATTATTAACATCTTACGTCAGTATAGTACATTTGTGGGACTTTTCTAGTGGTCCAGTGGCTAAGACTCCATGCTCCCAATGCAGGGGGCCCAGGTTTGATCCCTGGTCAGGGAACTAGATCCTACATGCTGCAACTAAAAAGATCCCACATGCCGCAACTAAGACCCGGTGCAAGTCAAATGAGTAAATCAATATTTTTTAAAAAGTATAGTACATTTGTCACAACTATTGAGCCAATGTTGATACATTAGTAACTGAAGTTTATATATTATCCAGATTTCCTTAATTTTTACCTAATGAGTTTTTCTGTTTCAGGTTTCTAATTAGGATGTTTTCTTAGGGTCCTCTTGGCTGTGAGTTTCTCAGGCTTTCCTTGTTTTTGATGACCTTGACAGTTCTGAGGAGTCGTGGCCAGGTATTTTATAAACTGTCCTTCAGTTAGGAGTTGTCTGATGTTTTTCTCACGATAAGACTGGGTTTTGGGCTCCCCTGGTGGCGCAGTGGTTGAGAGTCCGCCTGCCGATGCAGGGGACATGGGTTCGTGTCCCGGTCCGGGAGGCTCCCACGTGCCGTGGAGCAGCTGGGCCCGTGAGCCATGGCCACTGAGCCTGCGCGTCCGGAGCCCGTGCTCCGCAACGGGAGAGGCTGCAACAGTGAGAGGCCCGCGTACCGCAAAAAAAAAAAAAAGACTGGGTTTTGCATTTAGCGGGAGGAAGACCACAGTGGTCAAGTGCAGTTCTCATCTCATCATATGACACCTTGATCACCTGGCTGAGGTTGTGTTTGTTGGGTTTCTCTCCTGTAAAGTCACTCCCTCTCTCCTTTTTCTATACTGTTCTTTTTGGATAGAAGTCACTATGCACAGCTGACACCTAAGGAGTGGAGGCTTATGCTCCACTCTTGAGGGCAAAGTATCTACATAAATTATGTGGAATGCTTCTCCACGGGAGATTTCTCTATTTGCTCAATTTATTTATTCAATCGTGTATTTAAGTCGGCACAGACTCCCTTGTATTTTTGTAAACTCTCTCTCTCATTCATCTGGCACAGGTTCTCATATCTCTCTCCACTCTCCTTAGAAATAACCCTTTCTGTTACCTTCATCTTCTCTCCTCTTTCCTTTTTCCCCCCCATTAGCCTTTTGTCCCACCCCTCTATTATCTCTCTGTCTCTCATCTAAGCCCCTTCCTACTTGAATCTCCTACCCAACTTCTCCAGCCATCCTCCTGATTGATTACTTCCTGTCCCGAATACAGGATGTGGAAAACAGGGGGAAGGAAACGGGGAAACGCTCATTAGTCATCATCAGAATAGTTTAGCAGTTGAGGGGGCAGAAAGGGGCTGTGAATATTTCAAGCATGGATTATTTTATCCGTCTTGCATATACGTAGAAGTGATTTCTAGAGAGCTTGTGTCAGGGCTGGTACTAAGAACGATACACATAGTATCTCACTCAACCTCACAACAACCTCCTCATGCTTATCCCACAGTTGATAAAACTGAGGCTCAGAGAGATTACTTGCCGAATGTCAAGTAAAATGGCAAAGCTGTGGTTTGAAGCCACAACTCACTCCAAAACTGGCGTGCTCATAGGAATAACTGAGATGTGTTTATAATCCTAGCTCGCTAGGAAATGTAACATGCCCCTAGTTCTAAAAATACCAGTGTGGAGTACGGTAACTTGTTCATAGTCTCAGAGTCTCAAAACTCTCGTGAGGCTTTCGCTAGACCTGTCTGGATTTTTATAGTTACACCTTACACAGTCTTGCCCTTTTCCTCCATTGAGTTGTACCTTGGTTTTCATTTCCTGCAAAGCGAAGACTCCATAGTGTTTCATTCTTTTTTCCCTGTGAGTTAACATGGAGAAAACTGTTAAGGTTCTCCGTATTAGTTTTCTCTTGCTATGTAACAGGTTACCACAAACAGGGGCTTAAGACAACACCCATTTATTAGCTCCCAGTTCTGTAGATTTGTGTGGCTGGGTTTCTGTTCAGGGTCTTGCCAGGCTGCCTTCCTTTCTGGAGGCTCTGGGGAAGAATCTGTTTCCAAGCTCATCCAAGTTGTTGATAGAATTCAGTTCCTTGCAGTTATAGGACTGAGGCCTCCATTCACTGGTTGGCTTTTGGCTGGGGGACTGCTCTCAGCTTCTGGAGGCCGCCCGCAGTTTTTCGCTCTGTGGTTCCCTCCATATACTTTCTCATTCTTTGAATCTCTTACTTCCTCTGCCTCTGACCTCTACACCCAGATTTAAAGGGCTCATGTGATTGGTTAGGCCCACCCAGATGATGTCCCCCTCCCTTTTTTCACGGGGATGTGGGATCTTAGTTCCTCAACCAGGTGGAGTCTTAACCACTGGACCACCAGGGAAGCCCCAATCTCCCCTTCTTAAAGTCAACCGTGACATATAACGAACCTACTCACAGAAGTAATACACCATCACATTTACAGTCCCAGACATTGAACAGGATGTGTACACCACGGAGAAGGAGTCTTGGAGGACATCTTAGAAGTCTGTCTATCACAGTCTCCATTCCTTCATTTATTCACACGTCTCATACTTATGGAATGCCTGCCCTGTGCTGGGCATAGTTCCAGGAGTTGGAGATACAGCGGTGAACAAGATGAACTTGGCCTCTTAAAGCTTACCATCTAGTATGTTAAGACAGACAGTAACCAAGGAGACAAAGAAAACTCCCAGTTAGTGCTGACTGCTCCTCTGAGAATTAAAACAGGCTGGTCTTTAGATTAGATTGGGTGGTCAGGAAAGGGTTCTCTGAAGAGAGACTACTTTAGCAGCTCCCTGAGAAGAGAGCACAATGAAAAGGTCCATGTGAAGATAGTCTAACATCCACAAACCCAGGATGAAAGCCCACACGTTCTAGGGTTCCTTCTAATCATGTTTAACACATTTCGCAGAGAAGCCTCAAACCACACCCAAAACCACTATGCACAGTGTCTTATTCATTCTGCCTCCTTGGCTGTAGTTGGTTTGTGTAGCTTTGGGCATAATCTCCTCAATTCCCAAGCAGGAGCTGGGCTTCATGGCGTGCCAACAATGGCACGTGTGAGCACGTGTGCCAATTCCCACAAACAAGCCCCTCTTTCTTCTTCCCCTCAGCCTTCTTCTAGAGGCAAGCAGAATATTAATTGAAGACTCCTGAGTGTAAGGTACATTTTTTCCCAATAAATAACGGTATATTGCCAGGATGTGTTTCTGCTAAAAAATATACTCAACTGAATTTGCATTCCAAGTTTCTGCTTTAAATGTGCAGAACCCAAAGGCTCAGTGAGAACTGTCTGGCACAAGCACAGTGTACCCTACGTTTGCCTTTGGTACACCACTGCCTAAAAGCTTTCCAACCCTGGTTAGACACTTTCATGGTTAGGAATTCAAGGCTGTGAGGTTTTGGACCTAGTTTGTTATAGCGCAGCTGGAACCACCAAGGTGCTTGGGTGTGATCATGAGCCAGGCACTGTCCAGACACAAAGATTAATGGTCCCAGTCATTACTTTCAAAGGACTTCCAGGGTCATAGAGGAGACCAACATGCAGACGGGCAATTATAATATAGGAGGCTTGCTTTAACCAATTGTCATTTCTTCCACGAAGATTTATTGAGTGCTTACTCTGTGCAGGGCACTCTTACTGGTGCTGCAGATATAGCATTTGAACAAAACAGACAAATCCCTGCCCTCATCAAGCTTATATTCTAGAGGAGTAGACAATAAAGAAAGAAACTCATAAAATATATCAGGGATCAAATGATGATAAAGAAATAAATGCTATGGAGGAAAATAAAGAAGAGAAGCGTGCTAGGAAGTACCGTATGGGAAGAAGGGAGGCTATCATTACTTTAAAGAGGAGAGGGAAGACAGCATATGGGAGGGACAAGGGAAAGGAAAGGATTGTGTAGGGCCTTGTAGGCCATTATAAGGACTGACTTTTTTTTTTTTTCTTTTTAAGGACTGACTTTCACAGGGTGATCTGGGGGCCACAAGAGGGTCTTCATTAGGGGACTGACATGATCGCCTCACTTTTGTGTTAAAAGGATCCCCCTCCTTGCTAAGTGGAGAAAAAAGAGAAGGGAGTCAGGTGAAAAGAGAAAGACAAGCTAGCAGGTTATTATACACTCCAGATGAGAAATGATGGTGACTTGGATCAGAGTGATAGCTGTGGAGGTAGCACATGTGGGATTTGTTGATGGGTTGACTGGACGTGGGGATATGACAGAAAAAGTGGAGTCGAGGATGTCGCCAACACTTTTGTGGCTTAAGCAACCAGAAGAAAGGGGTGGTAATGGTTCACTGGGGGACGATGGCAGGAGGCACAGGTTGGAGCCAGAAGAGACCCGGAGTCTGGTTTGGGACAGGCTGGGTGTATGTTGTGTGTCAAACATTGAATGGATGTGAGACGGGCTTTCAGGGGAGAGACCAAGTGTTGATGATACAATTTTGTAACTTATAAGCACAGATGTGATTTCTAAAGCCATGAGCTAGCGTGTCGGGTACCTTTGCCATAAGCAAGCATTTCCACTGCATAACTAATTGGCCGTAAGACAATTTTGTTACGAAGGATATAATAACTGGTTGACAGTTCTTGGTTTGACAGTTTGGTTTCAACTGGTTGAAACGTATTAGCATTTCTTCTGGTTAGTGATATTATGGATGTCTTTATCAAGCTGACAGATGAGGTCCCTCTTTTACTTTTCGTTATTTTATCTTTTAGGGCAAAATTGCCTAAGGCCAATTAGTTCTGCGGCAAAAAATATTTGGTGCCAAAATGCTTGCGGCAAAGATGCATACTGCGGAAGTACCTAGAAGCACGAGCTAGAACCAAGAGATGAAGGGAGTTAGAGGAGGGAAGAGGCCCAGGAGCTGAGCCCTGGGACTTTTCAACCTTAGAGGTCAGAGAGAAAGGAGCAGACAGAAAGGTAGGAAGAAAATCAGGAAAGGGTGATCCTGGAAGCCAAATGATGACAGTGTTTCAGGGAAGATGCGGTGATCATCTCTGTGTGTGAGAGGAGATGGAATCCAACGTATGGGTAGGTAGGGGCTGGCACTAGATAGGATAGTGGATGGAGAGTAACAGGAGGGAAGGCAGAGGGTCTGAGCACAGATGAAGATGGGTGGTAGATGGCAGAGTGCCAAAGTTCTCTAATTTTTCCACTGTTTTGGCCATTGGCTGAGAGTAGAGAAAGGACATACTGGAGAATTAGAGAGAGGAAAAAGTATGAACTAGTCTTCTGGGAGAGTGGGAGTGTGGCCCAGAGAAGCGGAGTAGGATGGCTGAACAGCAACACAGTGCTTGTTGAGGCTTGTGGTCGTGAACTTAAAGTGAGACTTGTCGACATGGCTGTGCATTCTTCTCCAGTCACATTAGGCTATAGGCAAGGAGTGGGTGGAGGGTTGGGTTGGCCAGGGTTTGGGGTAGAATAAAGGGAGAACTGAGCAAGAAAATAACTAGATGATGGAGTCCAAGTTGCGTCTGGAGGAAACAGAGGACAAGAGGGATGAGAGCAGCGAAAAGGAAGTACAGCTGATGAATGGATTGCAGGTCCCGGTCAGGCAGCAGGGTCGTTCAAGTTGGGATCTGATAGAATTAACCATAGGCGGCGGTGGCCAGAAAATAAGATGCTTGAAAACAAGATCTGGGAACTGAGACAGTTAGTGTGACAAGGTCTGGGTTAGGGGTCAGCAAACTATGGCCTGGGGGTTAAATTTGGCCTGCTGCCTGTTTTTATACAGCCTTGAGCCAAGAATGCTTTCTCACATTTTAAAATATATTAAAAAAAAAAGACTATTATCCTTTTAGCAAGAACGGTTGCTCCAATAATTGAAGACATTGCTTCCTGGCCCGCAAAGCCTAAAATAATTACTACCTGGCCCTTTATAGAAAAAAGTGTGCTGACTCTTGGTCTAGACTCTAGGGTATCACCATGTGTGAGTGGCTGAGCTCAGGTAGAGGACACATAGTGAAGGCCAGGTGGCCAGGATCATTTACTGATACATGGGTATAGAGCCCACGAATCATTACGATGGTGGTGTTGGAGAGAGTGACAGGGAGCCAGAACTAAAAGCCAAGGAAGGAGGGAAGGTGACCTGGGTTCGGAAGATGCCTGTAGAGGACTGCAGTGTGGAGGAATCACATGTGGCCTAGACTGATGGCATGAATGTCAAAACTCAGAATTTAAGGGAGGAGAGAGAAAGAGAGAGAGCGCGCTCTGGAAGTAGCTAGTGGGAAGAGCTAGTCGGTCACTGGTCACCTCCAGGCACCAGTGGTTTGATGGAGGAACACAGCCACCCCTTGACAAGGTTGCAGGGGCAGCAGAGTGCTCAGGGCTGGCCCCAGTGATGGAGTTAACGGTGGTGGAGTTAACGGTGGCCTGAACAAAGAGCACAGGCAAAGGGGAAGTTGGGTAGGGTCCCCGCTGGCAGGAAAGGCTTTGCAGAGGAAGCATTTGGGCTGAAGCTTGAAGTACTAGCAGGAGTTAGTCAGGTAACGGTCGGGGTGGGGGGGAGGGATATATATGTGCAGGAAAGCATGGTATCTTTGAGCACTGACCTCAGAAAATCATGAGTGAACTTTGGCACAACTGGAGGTTCAGAATCAGTGCCATTAGGAACTTTGGGTGAAGAACATTCTTGTTTCTTCTTTACTATTTGCATGCTGAGGCTTAGGGATATCGAGCGCTCCGTGTAGATAGGGAGATGCTCTATGAACGAAGCATGACACACATTGGCCTTTAAACTTGTTACCTCCCCATGTGTAAGGTAGGAAAATGTATTATATAAATATTTATGTAAGGATTTATTCATTTCTCTCTCCAGCATTTTTTGAGAGCATCTTGTCTGCTTGATGCCTTACCAGGCATTGGGGATACAGTGGTGAACAACACAGATATGGTCCTTCCCCGCTCTGAACTTACAGTCTGCAAGTAATTACACTGAAGTATGGTCAGTGTTAAGACAGGATGTTACTGGCTCTCAATGCCTTGGCACCTAAACTTATCTGGGGGCCAGGGAAGAATCCTGGCAGAAGTGACATGTATAGGTGGTTGTTGCCAGAGCAAGGAATGGGCAGTGGCAAATTTCCAAGTGCAGTGATGGCATGCGCTGGGTTGGAGGTAGGAGACGGCTGTTTCGGGCACTGAAAAGACACTGAGTGTGCTGAGAGATGGGCCTAGAGAGACGATGCGGGCCTGGACAGGAGTGGTATCTCCGTTTCCACGTGGCTTCTTTTTTTTTTTTTCAGCCTTGTTGGATCTTAGTTCCCTGACCGGGGATTGAACCCAGGCCCTGGGTGGTGAAAGCACGGAGTCCTAACCACTGTACTGCCAGGGAATTCCCTCCACGGAGCTTCCGATGAGTGTTCATATCTTCCTCTCTCTAGACTGCAAAGTCTAAGAAGGCAGGAACCAAAGCTGTCCTGTTCAACTGCTGTGTACCTACCCATTGGGTGTTTACCTCCTCAGCCTGGCACATAGTAATGGTTTGTTGATAATATGACGTAGTTTGTTGAATGAATGTATAAATGTGAACCTTGGTTTACCCCTGAAATTTATTATGTTCGTCAGTATAAATACCTTAATTACAGCATTCTTGTAAACAAACAATGAATGTGAAAGCATTTCAGTAAACTGTAAAACGTGATACTTGTTTTAAAACTGTTAAGACATTATGTCGCAAATACGTATAATGTAGTACTTCAGTTGTGCCCTTAACAACTGTTTTTTTGAGAATCATATTTATTCCACTCAAGTCAGAAAAGCCCTCCAAAACACTGTATTAGAGAAATTATCCAGTCATATATAGTACAAAAGTAGCTTGATTAGGGAAAAAAACTTTATCACCCTGATTACTTCCTTCTGCCACCTCCTGAGTGGCTTTTAGTACACTTAGGTTGCTTGTTTTCTACAGAGCATTAATCAACAGCAAGTAATTATGCTTTTCTCCAGGCCCAGAAAAGATGCTATCTTGACCCTCATTGTGTACTCATCTATCTCTGAGGGCCCAGGCAATCTCTGTGTCCCCAATTTTAAAATTTTACCTAGATATGAAATAAGCTTGCTTATTTGTTTAAGTTACTTATTTATTACAACCCTCCTCCCCATACTAGTCCGGGCTGTGACAGGCCACCACTATCTCCAGTGGTGAGCATCGCTGGCCCTAATGATACCTGCTCAAAGCATCTGTATTAAATGAATAAATTCGGCATTTTAACTCAGTCAAGCCAGGACATTCTCTAGGCGGATGGGACCTGAGAGTTAACTTTGTATGACTCCGCACAAGTCATGTTAAAAGAAGAATCTGTGCCTTCTCGCCAGACAGAAGCTCTGACCCAAATCTCACCTTTCCCACCCAGATTGTCGCTCGAAGAGTGAGGTGCCGGAGAACCGGCTCTCTAATATTTCCCCGCGGAGTCCCCAGGTGCAGCCAGAGATCTAGGAAGACTTCGGCCGGCGCCACGTCAGCCGGCAGGCCAACGCGCCTGCGCGCGAGGAGGGGCGGGGCGCGGGCGAAGGCCCGCCCCTACATCCGGGGCCTAGGCGGCGGCGGCGGCGCCGCCGCGCGGGGGTCACGTGGCTCTTTCCTTTCCGTCTCTGGCCGGCTGGGCGCGGGCAACTGCTGGCGAGGCGCGTGGAGCCTCGCGCTGCTTCCCCTTCGTCTCCTCTCCTGGCCCGGGCCCCTAAGGAGTTCGCTGACGCCGGGTGAGCTGAGCCTGCCGCCAAGATGCCGGCCTATTTCCAGAGGCCGGAAAATGCCCTCAAACGCGCCAACGGTGAGTAGGGGATCAGGGCGCGCCGGACTGGGGCGGCCCGAGGCCTCGGAAGTCGAGGCGCCCGGGCCAGCTTCTCGCTGCTTCGCCGCCCAGCTGCGGCTGCACAGGAGGCCGATGCGGCCTGCCCGCCGCCGACTCAGGCCGTGGTTGGGCATGGTGTCCCTTCTCGCTCCAACCGACTGGGGGGTGGGAGGCGCGGAGCAGGGAACCGTCGTCGCTCGGGGGCCCGTCCCTCCCGCCGCCGCTGCTGCCGCTGGGTGAGTCTCGGGACCGCGGCTCCCGAGACAGGCCTACCTGGTCCCGAGGTTCTCCCTCCCACCCGCCTCCGCTTGGTCCTCCAGACCACGGGGCTTTCAGCTTCGGCCCCGCGCCCCCGGCCGCCATCTGGGAGTGCCGGGGAGGAGGAAACATGGCTCCCTCCCGGGGACAATGCACTCGAGAACCTCGGCTCCACCTCCCGCCGGGCCGGGAGCCGGGCAGTCCCACCTCCGGCCCTCCCGCAGACAGCTCGGCACCCCCCGAATCCAGCCTCGCGCTTTGCGGGGTCAGGGTCCACTTACCCTCCCCTCTGACCACTATCTCCTCTTCGGGGACTCTGACCCATTTAACCCGTTTCCTCTTTTTTCTGGCATTGATTATTGGCAGCTCAGAAGCCTACTCCGAATCACAGGAAGTTGCAACAGAGTTAATACTGTAAGAGGGACTTCAAGTTCTCTCTCAGAGATAACGAAAGTGAGGCCTAGGGAGTCTGGTTTGCCCAAGGTCACTCTGGGAGTTAGTTGTTGAGCTAGGAGCCTAAAACCAAGGTCTCTTCCAGATCAGTCGATTTTTTCACTACGGTGCTGCTACTTGGCGATTTTTATTTCCATATGTGTACTAACGGGAAAACTTATGGCGCTTCTGGGAAAACTTGTGCTTGTCCCAGTCTATTCAGGAGGCATTTATTACGTTGGCATTATGGGGGTGCAAATGTACTATACGTGCCTCTGGTCTTTAAACACTTTCTTATTTAGGGTTTGTAAGTGTTAAGGGCGTCCATTGCTCTTAGTTTCACCCTTCCATCCAAACAAGTTTTGGATCTTACCCATGTTGTAGGTGGATATGCCGTGTCTGTTAAGCTTTTTTGCTTGTGAAGCTTATTTTGGTAGTTTGTTTGAAAATCCTCTTAGGAAAAGGTCAGTTTCAGTCAGTACATACTATTGATACTACTGATAATCTGTCAGGACCAGAGGTCTGTTTGTCACATGCTTGTTACTTTAACTAGAAGTAAGAATTTCGGGGAGAAGTAACAGTCTGTGAAATAGGGTAGTGCCATATTCTGTGGAATAGAGTAATTGTTTTAAAAACAATTGAAACTATAACTTTGATCTAAACACCCCTTTTAATTCTCCATCTAATAGTTAGAACAGGCAAGAAGTTTACAGATGTTGATTAAGTTATAGGAAAGAAAATAGACTGAGATGGAAATTTAACCCTACAAAATGAGCTAGCAAAGTTAGGGAAAAAATTTTTTTTTGATGTTTTGAAACTTAGAGAATTATATTGTGGTATACCAAATGACTTGGGTGAAATTACTGCTGTAATTGCTTCTGCAGATCTGTTTTACAGTCCTTTGAATGCTTGACCAACAGAGATTTTTTCCCCGTGTTAATTGGCTGAAGCACTGTAATCTCAATGGCCTAAATATTACACATTTGATGTGTTCAGGCCTTGTTTCCTCTGCTCTTCCCTTCTGAATCTTTATGAACTTAATATGTCAGTAATTTTTTAAAATTAGAAGGGATATATGATATGTAAGAAATCTTGAATCTTTTCTCACAGTTTCTAAGTTGAAATAGATTTGATTCATGGAGGGCAATATGGGGAAAATGTCAGAAATTCAAGTAGGCAAGATGAGAAAGGGATACTGAAATGGAGGTGGGAACTTGAATTTTGTTAGTGTAGTTTCTCAAAAAGGCCCCTTTAAGCTGTAGGATGAGTGTAGGATGGTAGAGATGCCTTACCTCTCAAGTAGTAATTTCTGTACCTTTGATCTTGTGAACGAGAGATCCCATCTTATGTCAAAGAGCAGAATGTGCCTGGCAAATGACACTGCTTACAAAACTTTAAATAGGATGATCAAAGCACATTTTATTTTAATGGAAATCATCTCATTTATCTATAACATTGGTAATATTAATCACATTTGGACCTCATCCATTATGTTACCCTCATAAAACATGAATAAATTTAAGTGTAGAATAGTTTATCAGAGCAATATTTTTGGAAACAATTGGAAAACAATCCAGGAAAATGAGAACTTGGCCCAGCAGTTACAGGCAAGAAATTCATTCCCCAGAATCATTTGGAAAAAGCCCTTTTCCAGTTTATATTGTTAAGAAATCAGTTGTTTCTGACCTCGTAACAGCTTTTTAACTTACACTCTACAACCAATGACTTAAAAATGAAGTTTTTAATAAACCCACAAATTGTGTAACATTATAGCTTATCTGCTTGGTCCAGTGCACAAATAAACTAGTAAAATTGAAGGGTTGACCTAAAGTTTTTCTTTATAGGTAGACACACAGTTTCATTCATGGTGTCTTAAAGGTAAGCTCAGAATGCCCACCCTCCTAGTAATAGTTGGTAATTCCAGATTTTAATTTTTATTTCAAAAATATCAATCTGGAAATGAACATTTCTGTAAATTTTACAGTAGAGGTTTTAGTGTGTGATAGTTTTTTCCAGCCTCAAAAACTTTTTTTTCCCCTAATCATCTAAACTATATCCTCAGGTATCAGTTAGGATAAAGACAGGAGCGTGATCACCCTCATGGATCATCATGAGAAACTTCTTTCCATTTCAGCGTTTTCTTTTAAAAACATCCTTGCCTGGTATCCATGTTTTCCTTTTTTTCTTGGTGGTGGTGATGGTCCTATGAAAAATTATTTTTTAATGCATTTTGTTTGGCTTTTATGAAACTATTGTTTCAGAGTTTGAAAGTATTGAATTTGGAATCCTAAATTTTGATTGGCTGTTGAGGAAATGAAAAGTACTTTTAGTTGTATCACTGAACAAGACTTTCTGTTCTTTTTAAAAATGACATTAAGATACCACACGAATTTAAAAATAAGATATGGGGAAAGTGAATTATTTTTTTGACAGTTTAATATTTTGTCACCACATCATGCTGGTGACTCTTTGTGCCTATTCTGTATTGCATTGACAGTGTTTATATATGGTAGTATGGGATTTAAATCCTCAACATAAGTTTGGGAATTGGATATAATAGGTTATAATAGATCATCTTGGTGTGCTGCTGTGATATTCTTAATGTAAGGGATAAATTTAAAAACATTTACTCCCCAATTTTTGGATGATAGAAACTGTTTATGTCAGTTTTGAAAAGGATTTAAAGTACTGTTGGATTTTAAAATAATCTTCTGTGCATGCTCCAGGAAGAAGATGGGTAGGTCCTCCCCTTAAAATAGAAAAGGCTTATTTCAACAAAGTATCTAGTTGTATGACATCTTTGTTTAATTTTGTAGGATTTATTTGGGGGGAGGTAATAAAATTGACGCAACTGAAAATGGCCTTTCTGTCATATTGGCAGGTTTGATATTGAGACTATTGAAGTATTGAAGAGGGGGTTATATTCATTTGCCTGTGAGGAATATGATTTGATATAATATGGGATGATGTAGGATATTGTGTTAAAGATACTAAGTTCAGTATGTTTTGTCATTTATCCTGTGCAAGCCTTTTAATATACTAGAGTTGGAATATTGTTTGTAGTTTTCCGGGAGGGAAGGAATGTTTAGAAACAGCATTCCTGAAAGATGTGATAATTGGAAGAAGAAATAACAGAGTTACTCACTAAATCTGTAGATCTAGTAAATCCTTCAAATAAGAGACATTTTTACCTATGTTTGCCTAGCACAGTTAATGTTATACATTGTTAGGTTAACACTTTAAAGAATTTTTTGTCAAGGATTTTTTTTCCTTAGGAGGAAAGTAAACAATGATTTTAAAAAACAGATTTTTTTAATAGTGTAAACTAGTGTTCAGTTCTGCCAAATTATTTTTCAAGTGTTCAGTGGAGAGATTTTTTTGTGTGTGAAGTTTGCCAGTGACTGAGTTTTAAGTTGAACATAACCAGAAAAATACTACCCCCTAGTCTATTAAGTGTACAAAAGAAAATAAGATGAGAAAAAATATAAATTTTTAACCTTGGTCAGAAATAATGTGATAGAGGAGACTTTGCTTTTGTTTGAGTTTCAAAACGAGCAACATACCTAAGATTGGAACTGATGTTGAAATATTGCCATGTACATGCCTTCAGGTTTAGGTGGTGAATTTTAAAAGAGTATACATTTCTTTGCTCTACGTTCTAAATTTTTTTTCTCAATTAAACAATAAGCTTAATCTTAGAAACTTGAGATTTACAGAATTATATAGTACAGAGGGTTCCCATATACACCACACACAGATTCTCCTATTAATGAATCTCTTACATCTGTGTGGTATATTTTTCATAATTAATGAATCAGTGCTGTTACATTGTTATTAAGGAAAGTCCATACTTCATATTTCCTCAGCTTTTCCTAATGTCCCTTCTGTATTCCAGGATCCCATCTAGGATACCACATTACATTTAGTTGTCTCCTTAGGCTCCTCTTGGTTGTGACAGTTTCTTAGATTTGTTGATGGCCTTGACGGTTTTGAGGAGTATTGGTCAGGTATTTTCTCTCTCAGCTGGGATTTGTCTCAATGTTTCTCATGTTTAGACTGGGATAAATAAGTGGAGCGATATTCTGTGCTCATGGATTGGAAGAGTAAATACTGTTGTCAGTTTTCCCAAACTTGTTATATAGATTCAGTAAGATCCCAGTGAGCTTTCTTTTTTTTTTAACTTATTTATTTTATTTATTTGGCTGGGTCTTAGTTGCGGCATGTGGGATCTTTCCTTGTGGCATGTGGACTTCTCTCTCATTGTGGTGCGTGGGCTCCAGAGCGTGCAGGCTCAGTAGTTGCAGCGCTTGGGTTTAGTTGCCCTGTGGCATGTGGGATCTTAGTTCCTGGACCAGGGATCGAACCCACGTCCCCTGCATTGGAAGGCGGATTCTTAACCACTGGGCCATGAGGGAAGTCCCTAATGAGCTGTTTTGTAGGTATCTACAAGCTAATTTTGAAGTTTATGTGGAAAGGCAGAAGGTGTTGTATAGCCAACACAATACTGAAGAACAAAGTTGGAGTACTCACCCTACTTGATTTGAAGACTTTTCTATATGGCTACAGTAATCAAGACAGTGAGGTATTGGCAAAAGACTAGACAGATCAATAGAGAACGATCACTATAGAGCCCAGAAATAGACCCCACACAGTCAATAGATTGTAAAGGAAAAAAGTCAATCTAATTTGTTTTTTCTGCCTCAAGTCTTAACATAAACTAACAAAAAGTTCATCAGCCAGATCATTGGGACCGAAGTTATACTTGATTTTTCTGCATGTACAAGGGGGAGATTGTTTTCCCTCATGACTTGAATTTCTGGAACTTTAAAATAGCTTAGAAAGATATAATTGGTACAGAGGAATTGAGTGAAATCTAGTTTTACCTGTAGGTCATATTTGAGATAGTATTCATTTTTCATTGTTTTACCTTGGATAATTTTGGCATAGCTTTAGAAGTCAAAAATAAATTTGACCTCAAAAGAGATAGTAATAGGTTCAGAAATTAAAACAGCCAAATTAAAAAGCAAGATTTAGGCATTTATATAGTATACATAACTGATTTTAAAATTCTCCTGAATTACTTTTCCAGAATTTCTTGAAGTTGGCAAAAAGCAGCCTGCTTTGGACGTTCTTTATGATGTTATGAAAAGTAAGAAACATAGAACATGGCAAAAGATACACGAGCCAATTATGTTGAAATACTTGGAACTTTGTGTGGATCTTCGCAAGAGCCACTTGGCTAAAGAAGGCTTATATCAGTATAAGAACATTTGTCAACAGGTATGAACAGCTGGGTTTTTATGTTTTACTAAGTGCTTTTAGTAATTTTCAGAGGAGTTTGCCTCTGAAAGTTATTACGTTTTATATCATAAAGTTTGCTTTTAAAATATTTTATGGTTTGTTGGGGAAAGTTTAATTAATTAATTTATTTTGTCTAGGTGAACATCAAATCTCTAGAGGATGTTGTTAGGGCATACTTGAAATTGGCAGAGGAGAAAACTGAAGCTGCTAAAGAAGAATCCCAGCAGATGGTCTTAGACATAGAAGATCTGGATAATATTCAAACTCCTGAGAGGTGTGTGGGTTAAATTGCTAAGTAAATTTTTCTCATTGTTTTTCTTTACATGTGTCTCCATCATACCCATTTGAAGTAGATGTTTGCTAGAAGGAATGCTTATCTTTGAAATTTTAAATGTATGGTAACCTCAAGAAGTCATTACTATTCAAAGTTCATAAAGGTGGAAAATTACAACCATCAGATAGGAGGGTGTATACTAATTTAAATGGCTGTAATACAGTTTGGGAATTCAAATACTTTGACACTAAATGATAGCTTTACAGTGTGTCCAGAGTTGTAGTAACAATTTAAACTATTTTATAATGATCAATTTTGGTTTTGGTTTTATAATCATATGGCAAAGTAGGAAACCATGTCTAAAATTGTTTTCAATGTTTTTAAATATTTTTGTAGTGTTCTCCTAAGTGCTGTAAGTGGTGAAGACACTCAGGATCGTACTGACAGATTACTTTTAACTCCATGGGTTAAGTTCCTGTGGGAATCGTACAGACAGTGTTTGGACCTTCTTCGAAACAATTCTAGAGTTGAGCGTCTCTACCATGATATTGCCCAGCAAGGTAAAACAAGAACTGATTTGAAAGTTGACTGAAGGATAGGTTTTGCAAAAGATTAGCTGTTACAGTTAACCTCCTTTTCTCTGCATTACTTATTTTACATAGTTCTTATTGTTGTAGATGATTAGCATTCATTTGAATATTACATAAATGATTATAAGGACTTTGTTTCATTAGTCAAGGTAATTCTCTGTATTCCACTGATGTCTGAAACACCTTTTAAAGTCATTTTGGAATTTTCCAAGTGACTGGAAAGATAAACTTAACTTTTTGATTGCTTTCTGGCAAACTTGAGTTCTACTTTCGACTCCACAACATATTCTTTGGCAAGCTACTTAACCATGTACTGGGTTTCTAAAGTCTTTTTAAGGTCCAGAAGACTTACATGATCCTATGAAAAACCATGTATTTTTCCTTTCTTAAACAGTGTTACTGAATATAGAACTAAACCTTCTTGTGACTCAGGATCATCATAAAAAGTATCTAGTAGTTAATACTGCATGCACTTTTAATCTGAAGAACTGTGTTGAGTCTGTTTTCCTAATCTTATCTTTTTGCCTTACTGTCAAAGCAGCCTTTAACTGTAAGTGACTTGAGAGTGGCTCTTGGCTTTTTCTTACTTTGGCCTTAGGCACAAGCAGGTGTTGCCATTCTTTTTAATATGGGGCTGATTGGCTATCTGTTTCGTTATGCTTACATGGCTAGCATATGTGAATTTTCATTTAACAAATAAGCTAGGGCTTTTTGATAATAGTTGAGATAAATATTAACTTGTAGTTAAACTGCATCCTTTGAAATAGAAATACTCTTTTTTAAGGGAAGGACAAAAGTTATTTTAGTATTGCATTTTTTTGACAGTAGAAAATGACTATGTATTTTAATGGTGGAGCAAATACTTCATTTACACATCTGTGTACACAGTTGAAATTAGGTTACCACACACCCCCAGTTCGTATTATTTAGTTTTAATTAGTGCAAAAGCTTGTTTTCTAGTAACTTAGATAGGAAAGTTCATTGTATTTCAGACCAGAATTTTTTTGCTCTTTTAGGGTCTGAAGTGTTTGAAAGGTGAGTCCCTCCTAGACCTAAATTTGAATCGCTTCCTTTTGTAAACTCTCCCAGAACCGTATTTTAGTCCTAGACCAGGACTGATGACTATGTCCAAAAGGTGGTCAGGGCACATGAAGTGAGTTATGACTCTGATCACTTCTAAAGACTGATGGTGAGTTTGGTAAATCTTGTTAAAATAACTGACCTTAGTATATGAAATAAAACCTATTCAAATACTTAAGTTGATGGTGGAAAGTACCTAATATATTTTACACTTATGCTTATAGCTTTCAAATTCTGCCTCCAATATACCCGTAAGGCTGAATTCCGTAAGCTGTGTGACAATTTGAGAATGCACTTGTCTCAGATTCAACGTCACCATAACCAAAGTACAGCAATCAATCTTAATAATCCAGAGAGCCAGTCCATGCATTTGGAAACCAGGCTCGTTCAGTTGGACAGTGCTATCAGCATGGAATTGTGGCAGGTATGTTGTGAACTGTTAGCTTTTCTTTGTAGTAAGAACTGCCCATGTTACCTTTGTTTTCCCTTAATGAGTATCTGCATCTTGATAATCTGTTGGTTAATTTCCATAGATAGGTGGCAACTTCAAGGTTGTCTAATGGAGTAGGAAGAGTCCCGGGCAGGAGGTCCCAGATATTTTGGTTCTTGATGCCTGCTGTCAGTTCTGAGCCAGGTCACGTAATCTTTTTCAGACCTCAGTGCTCAAAGTGTGGCTTAATGCTTGGAGAATATGCATTTACAAAAATTTTTAAAGAAGTTTCATGGTAGTTTTGTGTCTATTTACTCATTAAAAAAAAGTCTAAGTTCATCTTTCCATCTTATTTTTGTAGTAATTTTATTGTATTTTATAAAAGTATTGGTGGCAACAGGTTAGAAATGACAGAGATGAACTTGTCCTTTACCGCAGAGAGCTACAGAAGCACTGCACTAGGTTATCTCCTAGAAATCTCAGTGCTGCCCTGACTTAGTAAGCAGTGCACAGTGAATATCCTACACTGGAGATCCCAGTGGTGTTGGGAATCTTGTCCTCAGCATGGCCTTTTTACTCTTAAGAATTCTGCAAAGACATTTTCACCTGAATTGTTTTTATACATTTGATTACCCCACCAAATCTAATTGAAATTGCGGAGGAAGAAACTAAAAATTGGTAGTTTTTCAGCCAAGTGGAAATGTGATTTCCCGCTCTCCCCATATTCTCTGTTTCTGTAGGGTACACCCTTGGAATACTGTCTGATGAACTAAAGAGGAAAAAGAGTTCAATAGAAGACAAGTAAACACGCTTAGTATAGAAAAAATAGATAAGTAAAAGGGAGAAAATACCCATTATCTTTATCACTCAGAAATAACCTCTATATTGTGTTTTATATCCTTTCAGATTAAAAAAATGTATATTCCCTCAAGCAGTATGATAATATGCATCTTTTTTTAAAAAGTTTGGGCAACCTACTTTAAGCAGTTTAAGGATTTAGTGTTTTTTGTAATTATGATGTTTTTCTAAAACATATCAGATATTGAATTATAAGATGAATAAAAAGAACCACACATGAAGGCATTTTATTTGCCATTTTTATTATTGTGTTCTGTATTTTAAGTTTCATAAAGAGATTTGAGTTAGATTTGTTTGTTTGTTTACAATGCAGTGACTGTAATTTGTACCACTAATTTTAGGAAGCATTTAAAGCTGTGGAAGATATTCATGGGCTATTCTCCTTGTCTAAAAAACCGCCCAAACCTCAGTTGATGGCAAATTATTATAACAAAGTCTCAACTGTGTTTTGGAAATCTGGAAATGCTCTTTTTCATGCATCTACACTCCATCGTCTTTATCACTTATCTAGAGAAATGAGAAAGAATCTTACACAAGAAGAGATGCAAAGGTAAGAGTCTTATTGTCAGATAGTATTGAAATTATGAAAGAAATAACTTCTAAATAGCATGATAGTGTTTGATGAGGGTTTCTCAGCTTCTTTGCTGTTGACATTTGGGGCTGGTTCATTCTTTGTTGTGGAGGGGACTGTGCATTCAGGATCTTCAGCAGCATCCCTGGTTTACCCACTGGGTGCCAGTAGCAGTCCTTCCAGTTGTAGCTACCAAAAATATCTCGACGTGGTTTTTCTTGGGCAGTATTCTTGGTCTTCAGTAGCTATCTTTTATCTGATAACTCTCCAATTCAGAAAATGGAATATTAGGAAAGTCAGTGTTAAGGTATGAGCTTTCTATCCACGTATGGGTATTTAGAGTCTAGGAACTAATTAGACAAAAGAAATGAGTACTTATATCAAGTAACTTTTCCCCAACTATGAAACATTAACTGTATAGAATATTTGGTGTGTGTATTTTTATGTAGATAGATAGTCTATAACCTAACAATCTAAAGACCATTTTATTTTTTTAACATTACATATATACTTTTCTTTCAGTCATGTTGGGTTTTTATTGTACATTTCAGTTGGGTTTAGGCAACTCACATACCGTATCTTATTGGTAGACCATGTTATTTTGGCCTCTAGTAGAAATATATACACCAGATTGTTTTTCTTTTAGCTTTTAAAGCAATACATGGAACCAAATAAATGAATTTTTCTAGTATGTATTTTTTAAAAATAACTCTTGAGGATAGTGTTCATTTTGTCATTCACTGTCCTGTACGTAATCCATGTCTGTTGGGGATAAGAAAAAACCTGATTTTCCTTTGTTGTTTCTATACTCTCCCATTAGAAAATACTGTAAGGGTGCTGTCATAATCGTTAAGCTGTTTTGCTCTATGTACGTTATGTACGTTATTTTCCTTAATCCTCACAACAGCCTTGTGACTCAGAAAATGAAGTATTTTGCTTGCCTAGGGTTCCAGTCTTGGGAATCGTGAAGCTGAGATTCCAACTCTAGACTCTTGTGCTCCAGAGCATACAATCCTTGTGTCCTACGGTGCTCTGAATTCAATCTGACTCCTTTTGTGTTTTAAGGAAGCTTTAGCTTTTGACCCCCACCTTCCATAATTAGGTTCACTTATGGTCCTTGTAATTTTTTCCTCTTTCTTATTGTCATTTTTCCCTTCGTTTTAAAAGCTGCCTTAAATGTTTTTATAAGGAAGTATGGGGTACATGCAAATATGTCTGTTCTGCCGTTTTCCCCACAGTCTTTCTCTATAGCTAGAAGACATTGACGGTGGTAAGCGGGTGAATGAAGTTCTGCTTCTCCAAGTGTTCATTTTTGCATAGTCCATTTCTCTTTCAATTAATCCCATGCTTTGACGAATACTTACGAGTACAGTTTACCATGGTGGTATACATATTCTGTCAGTGGCAGATTTTACTAGAGGATTAAAGAGAAGTGTCTTTCTGCTTATCAAGTAACATTTACAAATTTAACAGATTGTAACTTTGTTCTCCAGAATGTCTACTCGAGTCCTTCTGGCCACCCTTTCCATCCCCATTACCCCTGAGCGTACTGATATTGCTCGACTTCTGGATATGGACGGCATTATAGTCGAAAAACAGCGTCGCCTTGCAACACTGCTAGGCCTGCAAGCCCCACCAACGCGAATTGGCCTTATTAACGATATGGTTGGTATAAGTTTTAGCATTCTTATGGCTTTGAACAGAAAGCTATATGGTCAGGTTTTATAATTTATGATTATTAAATGCTGAGAATTCTGATGCATGGACAAGTTTGAGAACCACTGGTGTAAGTCAACACTGTGTTTAGTTGAGGTGTTTTGTCTTGAGTGAGCTGGGGTTAAATTTGATGTAGCAGATAAGACTTGGACTAGCTTCGAGGAATAATATGGGCCTCTTGGTAAGAGAAGTGATGATGGGCAAGAATGTTCAGGGGCTATAGAAAAAAATCAAGCTGATAGGTGTTAGAAATACGACAATGAGGCTAGGAAGGAATGTGAGTTAGATTAGGCCCAATTCTGGACAATTAAAATGTTTCCAACTTTTTTTTCTTTTAAACTTTCATTGTATGTTTCTAAGTTAGTGGTTCTTAATCAGGGCTATGCACTGAAATTTGTGAAACACATTTTTAAGTGCAGATTTCTAGGTTTCACCCACTGCATTCACTAAATCAGTTTCAGAATATGGAGCCTAAGATTTTGTATCTTCACAATGTTTTACAGTGGAATCTTTAATTCATTGGAAATTTATCACGTGAGTGTCTGTTACATGCCAGGCAAGTGATACTAAATGGAATTTGCTCTCTTAGAGGAGTTTAGATTTTAGAGATTCTGATGAACAGTAATAGTCTGACTTAGTGGTTATTGTGGTACACCTCCAGCAGATTACTTTGGGACAAGAGAAAAAAGAGGGACAGGTATTAGAGAAGAGGCCTTATTTTACTGGCAGTCAATTAATTTAGATAAAAATTAACACATTTTCTATATGGCAACAGTTTGCTCTTGTAACATAGTTCTCTGTATAGTAGCAAGGCAAATTCCCTTTGTGGTCAACTTTTATTAAAAAACTTAATATCTAAAACAGTATTTCTCTGTCTTTGTAGCCTCCATGTTTTATTCTGCTTCCACTTGCAAAAACCAGCTTTGTGTTTTGGAAAGTTTTTATGGGACTGAATTAAATTATAAAACAACAGCATTGTGTTTAGGAAGAGGTCTTACTAGCAAAAAATTTTTTAAATACTGAAAAATGTGCCAAACTGGAAGTATAATCTATATCTCTTGAGCCCACATCTGTACATAGCACACCTTGGTGTTAAAGATATTTATTCAGGGGTGAGTATTGGTGGGATCAGGGTCAGTAGCCCAGGACATCCACATCTGGGTCCTCATTGTACCCATAGATAAATGTTTAAGTTTATAAGAAAGGTACTGGTTGGTGCCAGATGAATAGAATAGCTAACTGTCGAGGCATTTTATAAAACTTGAGTTCACCATATGTACAAGGTCAAGACCTGAGTTTTGGGCTCATATAACTAAGTTCATAATCACGAAGAGAATGATTCTAATATCTCAGGAACAGACTCAGATTAATCAAGTTCATAAGAGATTGGTAGGTCAGAAAGCCAATGATTAATTTTAGAGAGAAATGTACTTTAATAGATTACGGTAGCCTATCTAGCACATTCCCTATTTGGAGGGGGTGCTAAATGGAAAATGTAGAATATTTATTTATTTATTTATTTTAAATCGAACTGTAGTTGGTTTACAGTGTTGCGTTAATTTTTGCTGTACAGCAAAGTAATTCAGTTATACATATATGTACATTTTTAAAATATTCTTTTCCATTATGGCCTATCTCAGGATACTGAATATAGTTCCCTGTGCTGTACAGTAGTACAGTAGGACCTTGTTGTTCATTCTGTATGGAAGAGTTTGCATCTGCTAACCCCAAACTCCCAGTCCGTCTTTACACCCCGCACCCCTGGCAGCCGCCAGTCTGTGCTCTGTGGGTCTGTTTCTGTTTCATAGATGGGTTCATTTGTGTCATATTTTAGATTCCACATATAAGTGATATCATATGTATTTGTCTTTCTCTTTTTGATTTCACTTAGTATGGTAATCTCTGGTTGTATCCATGTTGCTGCAAACGGCATTATGTTTTTTTTATGGCTGAGTAGTAGTCCATTTGTGTGTGTGTGTGTGTATGTGTATGTGTGTATTACGTCGTCTTTATCCATTCATCTGTTGATGGAAATTTAGGTTGTTTCCGTGTCCTGGCTATTGTGGATAGTGCTGCTGTGAACATAGGGGTGATGTATCATTTTTAATTATAATTTTGCCCAGATATATGCCCAGGAGTGGGATTGATGGGTCATATGGTAATTCTAATTTTAGTTTTCTGAGGAACCTCCATACTGTTCTCCATAGTGGCTGCCCTAATTTACATTCCCACTAGCAGTGTAGGAGGGTTCCCTTTTCTCCACACCTTCTGCAGGATTTATTTGTAGACTTTCTGATGATGGCTATAGAATAATTTCTTGATAGGAATGAAATCAGGGCTGGGGGAATTTTATTTGAATGCTTGTATCACATCTTATTCCTATAAACATACAAGGGCACTTACAAGGGAAGTATTCAAATGCTGTGGGACATTAGTCATGCACCCATTTTGCACTGGAGTTAAACCCAGAGTGTTCGAGAGTGTGGACATCCTCCTGTCTTGGAGATGGCATCTGCCAACAGTTGCCTCAGTTTGGAACCTAGTCTGTAGGGGTACATGCTCCTGTGCTTTGGGGGTCTTGGTGTGTTGGCTGCAGTTTTTCTCTCTTTGGGTTAGCAGTTTCCAACAAGTAAAGGATAAAGGTCCCATGCACTGCATGTAGTTCGAGCACAGGTAAGATAGGATTTGGTTATGGGCAGTTTTGGAGTTTATAAAATTATACCACTTTTTTGTCTCCTTTGTGAGGGCGGTTTATGCAACCAGCATCTTTATTGTGAAAGGAAGTTGAGTTCTATTCAAATATAAACTTAAAATGTATTAAACTGTAATATTTTTTAAAGTACAAATCATAAATGTAATTGCATAAATTCTCAAAAGATTTTTCCAGTCAACACTCTCCCATTTCCCCCAAGAATAACCACTGTCCTGATTTGTAACACCACAGATTAATTTTGCCTGTTTGTATATTTTATATGAAATTTAAATTTCACATAAATGGAATAATATGTGAAATTCTTTTCCTCACCATCTGGGAGATTTATTCATGTATTGAATGTAGCTGTGCTTTCTTTTGACTGTTTCTGTATATTATGTGAACCTATCCCTTTTGTCCTGAGTTTTTTTTGAGTTTGTGGCTGTCAGGAGTGACGCTGCTGTAATAACTTTTGTGTGATAAAGTTGTTTGTAAACTGGTATTTTACTTGTTATTGATAATAAATTAGTCGATGTTGGCCACACATTGTCTTTGTAAATATTTTGATTGTGTTGATGAGTTTTTATTTCCCTTGTAAATTCTTTTGGGGTTTCATTGTAGAGAGCTGCATAATTTGGGGCAGGAGACTCAGCGTAGTGGTCCTGGATTTCTTTTTCATAAATTTCAAGCAGGTGAGGTTGAGGCTAAATAATCTTAGAGTCATATCCCAGAATTCCAATCTTATATTTTTCTTTAATTTATAATCACTTCAGAATCCCAGTTGAAAACACCTTCAGCATTTAAACCTTTTGTTTTGCTTACTGTAGGTCAGATTCAATGTGCTACAGTATGTTGTCCCAGAAGTAAAAGACCTTTACAATTGGCTGGAAGTCGAATTTAACCCACTAAAACTCTGTGAGAGAGTCACAAAGGTAAGCTTTGGTTACATTACCACGTAGCCAGCCCTGTTGCAGTTTAGGTTGTATTTTTATTTGTTAAGAGAGAAGTGTTGTCCTGTGTGTTTGAATTCGGTGCACATTTCATTGTCTTTTTTTTTTATGTCAAGAGAAAAGATATTTCTGATGTGCTAAATAAACCTTTGGAGGTAAATTAGCAGCACGACTAATTTAGCCATTGCTGTCAGTCACCTTCAGACAACAGTCAATAGCTGCATGTTATCTTTTGTATTTCTTTGCATTGTGTGGTGGTTTTGTATATTAAGAAAATTGAAAAAAATATCTCAGGTGTTTTAGTATTTGTCGTGTAGAAAATATAACTCTTTTTCAATTTAATGGATTTTATAGGTTTTAAATTGGGTTAGGGAGCAACCTGAAAAGGAGCCAGAGTTACAACAGTATGTCCCACAGCTGCAGAACAACACCATACTCCGGCTTCTCCAGCAGGTAAAGATGAAAAAAATGAATGTTTTATGGAAGAACTGTAATTTCTCCCTTGATTGTTTTGATCACAAAACTAAAAAATGTAGGAATAGCCTAGAAAATGAAAGCCTCCCCAAATTCTACCCTCCACCAAAATTAGTTTTATTATTTATCTGATTTGAAAAACAATTATGTAATTCATAACTGCTTTTGCCTTTTTTGGTTGGCCACTGTCTTCGCACATTTTTCCTTGTTAGCTGTGTATGTCTTATTCCTTTTAATACCTACGTAGTTTTTCATTGTCTAAAGGTACCATGATTTATTTATTCAGAGTCTGTTGATGGAAATTTTTTAGTTTTTTTGCTATCATAAAATGTTGTAGTAGTGAGCATCTTCTATACTTGTATCTTTGCATTCTTCTGTGATTTCCTGTAGCTAAGAAGTGGAATTAGTCATGGTCTACACATTTAAAGCTTTAATAGATCCTCAAAGATCGGATTCTTGGGCCCTCCCACCAGTAGTGAACAAGAAATAGAAAGCCTTTTTTCCTGCTAACACTAAGTATTGTCAGTCTTTTTTTTTTTTTTTTTTTTGGCTGCACTGCGCGGCCTATGGGATCTTAGTTCCCCAACCAGGGATAGAACCTGCGCTCCTTGTGTTGGAAGCACGGAGTCTAAACCACTGGACCGCCAGGGAAGTCCCAGTATTGTCAGTCTTTTAACATATTTTAGCCCACCTTTGTACTTAAGTTTGAATATTATGGTTTATAATATGGCTTAAATGATCCTGTTTTGTCTTCCATTTGTTTCATTTGGGGCTTTTACTATATGTTCACTTTTGTATTTGTGCACATTTCATTGACCTGCTTTCTCTCCTGTATGTGAGCAGTGTTATTTCTTATGTGCTATACAAATAATTGAAGGTTAATTAGCAGTATAACTAAGTAGTAATACTGCCAGTCTCCTTCAGACAAATAAACAATTTTATTAAGTGTTCAGATGAATTAGGTAAGTAACAGGTCTCTATCTACAAATATGTGACCATTTAGGTGTTTTTTTTTTTTTAAATGAAACTAGGATATGAAAGGATTATGTGATGGTTCAAAATATAATATAATCCTTTGAAATAGCCTTGGATTGTAATTCCAGCTCCAGCAATGTACTGTTAACATACTCTGAGCTTCAGTTTTCTTTTCTTTGAAAAATAGGCTAAATTTCTACTTTCTATGGTTGTCATGAGACTCCACATAAAAATTGCTGAATAAATGATAGCTATTATTACTAACCTTGTGTTTTTTATGCAGGTGGCACAAATTTATCAGAGCATTGAGTTTTCTCGTTTGACTTCTCTGGTTCCTTTTGTTGATGCTTTCCAACTGGAACGGGCCATAGTAGATGCAGCCAGGCACTGCGACCTTCAGGTAGGTGCTGCAAGGGGACTCTGAGGTTGGAGGCCTTTGAGGACGAAAAAACGCATACTCTTTGTTTCTCAGCTTTTGGTATAGTGGCACTGTTGAAAGCTTTATTGAATCAAACTTCTAGCTTTTATATTTGACATTCTTTAGTTAATTTTTTTTCTCAAATGCGTTTGAAATTTTAAGTTATTCATTTGTAGAATGATTATATTTGCATGTAGGTTTAACTGTTGATAATACCATTTAATTTTCAAAGGTTCGTATTGACCACACATCTCGGACCCTTAGTTTTGGATCTGATTTGAATTACGCTACTCGAGAAGATGCTCCAATTGGTCCTCATCTGCAGAGCATGCCTTCAGAACAGATCAGAAATCAGCTGACAGCCATGTCCTCAGTACTTGCAAAAGCCCTTGAAGTCATTAAGCCAGCTCATATACTGGTATGTATCTTTGGGAGAAATGGACTACAGAATATTTGAGGGACCCTTAATGTCTTTCACAAAAAGGTTTGAGATGATGTCTGAGAGAAGGGATTTATTATATATTTCCTATTGATATTTAGTTGTATTTGATAGTTTTGATATTTTATCAAATATCTTTATCAGATATGCAGATCTTTGAGCTTCCTTCCATGGGATAAAATGATAACACTATTCGGGTAATGTGATAAAAGGAGTACTGTTAAACCGTACAATAGCAGACCACATGTGATGACCCTCCAAAGAGGGGAGTACTATGATTCGGCTTTTCCTTTCTGCTCCAGTTGTTTCTTGTTTGTGAGCTCTGTTAGTATTCCGCCTTGGCTTGAACACTTTAAAGTAGATTTGGTTCAGGGAAAAGTCAGCCTAGCAGATAAACGTTCTTCAGCTATGTCATTACCGTTAAAGACTTCAAATAGGAGTGGCGCCATAGTGTTTGATACTGGGAACCAGTAGCTTGAATAATGTTATCGTCTGTTATTAACTGCAGATACATGTAGAATAATATATTAGGATTATGTAGTATTTTTGATGTCTGATACCATGGTATGTCACTTAAATTTTTTTTTAATGCATTTGTTTTTGAAGCAAGAGAAAGAAGAACAGCATCAGTTAGCTGTTACTGCATACCTTAAAAATTCACGGAAAGAGCATCAGCGTATCCTGGCTCGCCGTCAGACAATTGAGGAAAGGAAAGAGCGGCTTGAGAGTCTGAATATACAGCGTGAGAAAGAAGAGCTGGAGCAGAGGGAAGCTGAACTCCAGAAAGTACGGAAGGCTGAAGAAGAGAGGCTGCGGCAGGAGGCAAAGGAGAGAGAGAAGGAGCGTATCTTACAGGAACATGAACAAATCAAGAAGAAAACTGTTCGTGAGCGTTTGGAGCAGATCAAGAAGACAGAACTGGGTGCCAAAGCGTTCAAAGATATTGACATTGAAGTATGTAGCATATTATGCATTAAAAACTTCAGTTCTATTCGGGTCTCTTAGAAGCACAGTTCTTTACCATTTATTGGTTTATTTTGGGTTATTTGGTTATTTCACTCATTTTGATACAGCTAGTTCATTAATCTCTGAAGTAAGCATTTGTTTTTAGTGATGCTACAGTTTTTAGCCACTATTGAAATGGAGTTTGAATACGGTAGAATGGAGGAATAAGAAATAGATGTTAAGATTACATTGTTTTTCCCTACAATCAAGTGGAAATAAGGCTATTTTAAAACATTTTTATATTGCCTGAATTTACCCATTGCAAACATTTGCCCATTATAAAGAAAGTAATTTAGCATACGTTTCTAGAAAGAAATGGTGCTCCATATTGACTGCTATGCACTTTTATACTCTTATTAATTATGGTGCGTTTGTATTACTTTTCAGGACCTTGAAGAATTGGATCCTGATTTCATCATGGCTAAACAGGTTGAACAACTGGAGAAAGAAAAGAAGGAACTTCAGGAACGCTTAAAGAATCAAGAAAAAAAGGTAAATGAAAGAACTGGTGAACTTTGACATGCCAAGTTTAAAAGAATTTTTTTTTTTAAACAATACTTGTTTTCACGACATTCAGATTGACTACTTTGAAAGAGCTAAACGTTTGGAAGAAATCCCTTTGATAAAGAGTGCTTATGAAGAACAGAGAATTAAAGACATGGATCTGTGGGAACAACAAGAAGAAGAAAGAGTAAGGTTTTCATTTAATTATAATATTTTCAGACTGTAAACTCTAATTAAGTCCTCTGCCAGTAATAGGAACAGGGTTTCAAATTGATTTTTGTATTCTTTTGCCAGATATGGTGCTTTAATGGCTGCATGCGAACAGATTGGTAGACAGACAGAAATTTTCAGAATGGAGATTAAAAAATGAAACTTGTAAAATACCAAAGGATAGCTGAAAAATTTATTTAAAAAAACCCAGCAATTCACATGCCATATAATTCACATGCCACGTAATACAACTCACATGCCACGTATTTCACCAATTTAAAGTGTGTAGTTGATGGTTTTAGTGTATTTACAGAATTGTGCAACCTAATTTTAGAACATACCCCGAAAGAAACTTCATACCCATTAGCAGTCACTCTGTTTTCTCTCCACTCCCTCAGCAGCCACTAATCTCTTTTCTGTCTCTAGACTTGCCTGTTTTGGATATTTCTTATAGGTGGAGTCATACAGTCTGGTTTTTTGTGACTAAATAGCTCCTTCTATAGTTTTGTTAGTCTGTATTGTATGTATTTACCTAACGATACAAAAGCAACATTTTGGAAATGCTTGTAGCGGCCACATTTGTAGTAAAAACGAGTGACCTCATTCTGGTTAAAAAAAATAACCACAGGCAGGAGACAACACACAGCTATGGAGGCTGCCCCTCCTCCTCGGCTCCATTGGATTGTTGTCATTCTGGGCCTAGTGTTGCCAGTTTTACCAGTTTTTTTAGAAGTTGTAATTTGTGTGGTAATTCTTTAAATGTATGAAATGAGAAAAAGAAAAGTGTTACAGACTAGCTGAAGTGCTTAGGAGGATTTGCTCCCATGTGCCCTGAAACCTTTTATTGTTTTACTTGGAGCACAAAGGAAAAGCTTTCCTATATATGAGTGATTCATCCTGCCTTAACCTCCAGTTGTTTTTGTTTTTTGTGTTTTTTTGTGGTACGCTGGCCTCTCACTGCTGTGGCCGCTCCCGTTGTGGAGCACAGGCTCTGGACGCGCAGGCTCAGCGGCCATGGCTCACGGGCCCAGCCGCTCTGCGGCATGTGGGATCTTCCCGGACTGGGGCACGAACCCGTGTCCCCTGCATCGGCAGGCGGACTCTCAACCACTCTGCCACCAGGGAAGCCCTCCACTTGTTTTTAAGGAAGAAAATGCGTTAAATAGTAAAGCCATAGTGCCTATTATACCATGAGGAATTTGTTATTTTGTTTTACTATATACATTTCAGTTTTTTCCTCTGTAAATGTTGTGGTACCATAGGGTTTAAACTGTTTCTTACAGTTTAAACTGTTTAAACTGTTTATTACAGCTCCAAGTCGTCTTCATCCATCTTCTGTCCCTGATTGTCTTCCTAGGGATGTGTTACCCTTCCATTTTTATGGCAGAATGGAAGGGGCCAAGGAACTTCTTGTAATTCATCAAGAGTATCTGTCAGGAATTTGGGATAAATTAGTAAACAGATAATGAATACTTTGAAATTTAACTTTGTATCATGTATTTGCAGATTACTACAATGCAGCTAGAACGGGAAAAGGCTCTTGAACATAAGAACCGAATGTCACGGATGCTTGAAGACAGAGATTTATTTGTAATGCGGCTCAAGGCAGCACGACAGTCTGTTTATGAGGTGAACTTCCTGGTTTCAGGGAAACATCTATTCATGAGCTTTTGGGTTTTACCTTAAGGATTCTTCTTTAACCTTGTGGTACATTCTGTCTTGAGCTAACATTTATAATCGTCATTCAAATAATATTTTAATAGAGATATCTTGAAATTATTTCATAGGCCAAGTAACCATCACTATGAACAAATTTTTCTGAAGGTGAAAGTGTGGACTGCATAAAATTTGCTTTTGATACAAGCTTTTGTTTATTCTTTTGGTTCAGAAAGGAAAAAACTAGATCAGAGTGTCCTGCTCTTAGTTTCTGACTTAATCATTTGATTTATTGTAAAAAAAATAAACCCACTGGTTATAGATAATATTGTCGGTTCAAAATTTTAAAAATTTGACATGCGAGAACTTCAGTCTTTTGGAAATTTGGTTTTTATACTTAAAGGTTGCTTTCTGTGGTTCCACGAAACTTAAAATGATTTTGTAAACTTAAAACTTACTGCCAGTTTGCAGCCCTTGAAAATTTGATTGTTTTTTATTTTTTGGTAACCATTCAATTACAGGAAAAACTTAAACAGTTTGAAGAGCGATTAGCAGAAGAAAGGCATAATCGTTTGGAAGAACGTAAAAGACAACGTAAAGAAGAACGAAGAATAACCTACTATAGAGAAAAGGAAGAGGAAGAGCAGAGGAGGGCAGAAGAAAAAATGCTAAAAGGTAACTATGTAGACAGACTGGAGGTATGTGGTAAGGTTGGTGATAGGTCCAGTTTGTACAGTCTTACTTAGAAAATAGAGGAATGTGGAACCAAGATGATTGGCTTTTTTTTTTTTTTTTGCGGTACGTGGGCCTCTCACTGTTGTGGCCTCTCCCGTTGCGGAGCACAGGCTCTGGACGCGCAGGCTCAGCGGCCATGGCTCACGGGCCCAGCCGCTCCGCGGCATGTGGGATCTTCCCGGACCGGGGCACGAACCCGTGTCCCCTGCATCGGCAGGCGGACCCCCAACCACTGCGCCACCGAAGCCCTTCTTAACTGCAACTAACTAGTTCTCAGGTTCTGACAACCCAGCTTGTAGTTTTCTGCAGTTTGTTATCTGTGAGGGTGTTAGGTCCTCTGCCAGCTTATTTCCACGTTTTTGGTGTTCTTTTGAAAATTCTGCCTTTTTATTTTTTATCACTGTAGTCTATATAGTGTTAACATTTATTGAGCAACACATGCCAGATGAAGTCTCTCAGCTGATCCCAGACGCTCAGGAGTTGGGGGAGGGATTCTCCTTTAGTTGTGTTGAGTGGCATAATACTTGTTTTCTTGAATATTTCTGATATTCAAGTTTAGCTGATTGTAAACCCTTAACATTCTGAAAAAGAATTTCCTTCTACATTATGCTGCGTCTTTAATACCAGAGAAGTAAGTAGACCTAGCACTAGGGGAAGCGTGCAGGTAGGAGGCACACTTTATAACCTGATACGTTGTACAGAGCGGGAAGAGAGAGAGCGTGCTGAACGGGCGAAACGTGAGGAGGAGCTTCGAGAATATCAGGAGCGGGTAAAGAAATTAGAAGAGGTTGAAAGGAAAAAACGTCAAAGGGAGTTGGAAATTGAAGAAAGGGAACGTCGTAGAGAGGAGGAGAGAAGACTTGGTGATGATTCACTTTCTAGAAAGGTAAGTATAGACATCACTTTGTTTTTATGTGATGTGTGTTTACCAGCCAGGTCTTTTGCATGATGCATTTGGTCAATGCACGTGTCGGTGTCTGGGTTTGGTGTTTTAAATCACATTATTCACGGTTCTTTTTAAGTCTGGTATTGCTTTGTCTTCCCAAAGACAGAAGGTTCCTAGGGGCAGTGGGGAGGGGATTAAAGTTGTCTTAGCAAAGTTTGGATTTTATAATAGACTTCAGTTTAGAATACTTAATTCAGTAAGAACTAACCCCATGAAATTTAAGTATTTGACAAAAAGTAACACAGTCGTGTGGAAGAGGGACTGTTTTGCTTCCTTGAAAGGAGTTACTGTGAATTAGGAGGATGATATGAGGGTACTCAAAGATGAATCTGGGGGACCAGCAGTATTCAGTATCCCGTTAGGAGCTTGGTAGAAATGCAGAATCTCAGGCCCAGTGCCAAATCTTCTGATTCAGAGTCTGCATTTTAACAAGAGTACCAGGTGATTCGAATGCTGGTCTAAATGTTTATTTTTAATATGCATTCATGTCCAGAACTGACCTGTGTTTCTCACTTTATCTTGTGTAAAGGGGGGGTATCTCTTTAATCCCCTCTTCTGGTGGTGGCATTGGACCTACTTAACCACAGTGTTTTGAACCCCTCCCTCTCCATTCTGTCCCTGTGCTCCTGCCTTAATTCAGAGTGTTTCTTTTGCCTGTATTACTTAGTTGTCTTAAGTATTTTCCCTGATTGCAATCTTCCCCAGCTTCAGATCTTCCTCTATACAGTGGCCTGCTTGGTTTTTGCATAATGCATATTTGGTTGGTAGCCCTGCTCTTGGTTTCAAACCTTCCTTTGAGTGGTACTCATTGCTTAGAGCCAAAGGTAAAAAACATGCCTTAGCAGTCAGGGCCTTTTATGTTTATTGCTTTTTTCATTAGCTTCATCTATCACCATATTCTTCTTCGTCACTATGTACTTTAGCTATTCTGAGCTAGTTTTATGCTTTACCGTGTCTGTGACATCTGCCTGCATGCTCTTTGTTCTTCCTGGGATGTGTCCATGCTGCCCTTTAAGTAAAATACTGCTTATTTTTTAAGGTTAGAGATGAGTAGCTGGAGGTATCTGTGCCCCACTTGTATCAAATGCTTAACTTTACTGGAGGACCTGCTACTAGTTACCTATGTAGCCTTCAATTTGTTTTATAATATATAGATAGATTTTTAGTTTTGTTACTCTTGTTGCTAATTTCTGTATTATGAGTATTCTTTTTCTGTTGGGCACAAAGTGCTGTATGTGTGAAATCAGAGTTGCAGTGTTTGATTTGCTGCATCCTGTTAATTTGCTTCATCTTCTGAAGTAGATGAGGTAAATCACCCGTGGTTATGGGTTTCTAATTCTTTTCATTAGTTTTTGAAATTCTGTGTTCATCCTTTTTTGTTGTTGTTTACGTTTGTGGGCCCCCCTCTTCCCTTTCAGTTGGAGAGTCTTTAGTTATCTGTTAATGTTTAACATGGTAACTAGTATATGCGGCTTTATTCGTGACATTTGGTTTGGTGTATTTTATTTGCTTCCATGTCCCTGCCACTCACCCCTTCCTTTCTTTAAGCCAAACTTCAGAAGTTTTCTCAGCTCATTTGTTGTGCTTTTCTCTATTCTTTTAGTGATTACCATCTATTCTTTTCAAAGCCTAAACTTGCAGTCTGTAAATTTTGAGAACTCTTCCCTCTCTTCAGAACAAAACAAAATTTTGAGCACACCTCAAGTTTTATTGCCTCCAGTGCATTAAAACAATGCTAATCTCTATATAGAAATCATTTAACAGTTTTACAACCTTGTTGGCAACATGATTTAGTTAAAAATATGTTTACACTGTTTATCACCTTTTCCCCTTTGCAGATAAGTTTTTTTGTTTTGTATAGTGTATATTTTATCAAGTATTTTTGTGTATGTCTCAAAAGAGGTTTTGTTTTTCTCTCTCAGTTGAATAATGGTTCATTGGTTTGGCCAGTTCAAAGTCATCCTCCTCCAGAAGTTTAGAGACCTGTGCTCACTGTCCTAGTACATAATGAGAGGAGGGTTCTTGATAATAGTCTTGGTCTTGTTACTTTTGTAGATAGTCTGCTTTATTCCTTGGAAGCTCTGAACATGTGGTCTGTTATTCACCTGTTTTGGCATGTGTGCCCTATCAGTCAGGATTCAGTTTGCTTAGAGCAGATAGAATTTCCTCAACTTAGGGAAATTTTATCTCCTTTTCTTCTGGCCTTTCACAGTCCATCTCTTTTAATGTTTCACTTATTCTTTTCGTCTCTTTGTGCTTTTGTTACTGGCTCTTTGAGATTCCTGTTCAGTTTATATGTTGATCAGTAGTGTTGCTAATGTAGTGTCTCTCATTAACTTTGCTCAATGCAGGACTCTCGTTGGGGAGAGAGAGATCCAGAAGGCACATGGAGAAAAGCACCTGAAGTAGATTCTGAGTGGAGAAGAGGCCCACCAGAGAAGTAAGTAGAGTTAAGGAAAATAGTACCAACAAATCATAGATCCTGTTAATACCTTATCAGTGTTTTCCTCATTTGGTTTATTTTGTAGGGGTGGGGGAAAGGGAGTCATGAAGAATTGTACGCATGTCTGTTACTGAAATGTTTGCTTCCGTGCTGCTGTAATTACTGACTTATAAATATCTTGGGAAATATGTGCTTCAGTTTGTTTTTTTTTTTTAATTCCCTAAACTAATAGTATTGAGGTTAGAGTAAGAATGAACAGTTGCATAACATTTTCCCCATCGTTTTGAAAGCTTGTAGTAATAGATTTAGAAATTGCTAAGGTATTCCTCATAAAGTGCAGATACCTTTTAAAGGCACTTGTCTGCTTATTGGTTTAATTAATTGTTGATGGTAAGATTTTGGATTTTGTGGTGTTTTTTAGTGGAACATACTCTTTTAGGAGTAGGATTAATGAATTCAGACTGAAGTGATTTTTAGAAGTCAGTAACATCACTCCCAAAAAGATCACCTGCTTTTAGGAAAATTTACTCTTAAAGATGTTTGGCTTGTTACTCTGTAGGGAGTGGAGACGTGGAGAAGGGCGGGATGAAGAGAGGCCTCAAAGAAGAGAGGAAGATCGACCGAGGCGTTTGGGGGATGATGAAGAGAGAGAGTCCTCTCTTAGACCAGACGACGATCGGGTTCCCCGGCGTGGCATGGATGACGACAGAGGCCCACGACGCGGCCCTGATGAAGATCGGTTCTCTCGCCGAGGGGCAGACGATGACCGGCCTTCTTGGCGTAATGCCGATGACGACAGGCCTCCCAGACGAATTGGCGATGAAGACAGGGGTACCTGGCGTCAGGCGGATGATGACAGACCACCTAGACGAGGACCGGATGAGGACAGGGGAGGCTGGCGCACAGCCGATGAGGACAGAGGACCCAGGCGTGGGCTGGATGAGGACCGGGGGCTGCGCCGAGGAGGTGCGGAGGAGGAGAGGTCATCCTGGCGGAATGCCGATGACGATCGTCCCAGGCGGGGCGTGGATGACGACCGGGGTCCCAGGCGTGGGCTGGAGGACGATCGAGGACCTTGGCGGAATACCGACGATGATCGATTTTCCAGGCGCGGTGTAGATGATGACAGGTTTTCCAGGCGCGGTGCAGATGATGACAGGGCGCCTTGGAGGAACACGGATGATGATCGGGTCTCAAGACGGGCTGATGACGATCGGATTCCCAGAAGGGGTGATGACTCAAGACCTGGTCCCTGGAGACCATTTGTCAAACCAGGTAAAATTCTGGTATTCAAGAAACCAGATTGGATGCTTTATAGATGGAATCTGCTTGATGTGTTTGCACATACAACATGAAATTCTGCACCAGCTAACCTCCACTGTTGTGTAGAGGATGGCAAGTTATTTCAAACAAGGAGCTCAGATCTCAGGTGACAAATTACAGTTTGATTGTTAAGTAAGAAGTGTTCTTTTCAACTGAAAAAAGTGAAATTTTAACAGATTTATGATGGAGGTTGGGCTGTATTACTGCTATTTTTAGATAGACTGGTCTTTTATCTTTCCTTGAATATTTCTGCAGTGACTTTTATGTCAAAAGCTTGCCTCTGAGATCTTTCACACCAAAACAAGTAGCTTCACCCCCTTTTCTGCTTTAGTGATATATGCACTTTGTTTTCCTTCTTCCTTGTTGACTGCTTCTTTGAGGGCCCTTCCTTCTGTACCCTCCCCTAAGTATCGGTGTTCTTCAGGTTCTGTCCTGGACTAGCCTCCTCATGTAAATAATGAAAAACAAAATATACTTAACTAAACATTTGTATGTACTTTTGCCAACCATGGGATTATGTTCATGAGAGGAGCCCATTGCTTTACTTCGTCAGTCTTAGGCCTGCTCATCCTTTCATACTTTTTATTATTCTTTTTTTCTTTTTTTTTTGTGGTGCACGGGCCTCTCACCGTTGTGGCCTCTTCTGTTGCGGAGCACAGGCTCCGGTCGCGCAGGCTCAGCGGCCATGGCTCACGGGCCCAGCCACTCCGCGGCACGTGGGATCTTCCCGGACCGGGGCACGAACCTGTGTCCCCTGCATCGGCAGGTGGACTCTCAACCACTGCGCCACCACGGAAGCCCCTTTTTATTATTGTTGAGTAATGTATGCAGGCCTGTGACTTGTGTTACTGTCTTCTCCAGATGACTTCTCCCCTTACCTTCAGACCTGTGTTTCCAACTTGATATTGCACCTGTAAGTGTTACTGACACTTCCAACTCAACCCATCAAAACTGAACCCCCCCCTTCTCCAATACACACACACACACACACACACTCACACACACACTTCAGGGCCACCACTGTCCATCTAATTGTGTAAGATGGGAGTTCTTTGCTCTTTCATCCTTTTTCTTACATCTTTTCAGTGACCATTGTAATTTGTTCTAAATGCAAATTTGAGCAGCTTCCTGCCTTTTATCCTTAGTGGTTTCTGTGGCATACTTGTGTTTCTTCTCACTTCATTGCACTGTGAAGCTTTGTGACTTTCAGAAAGCCACGTAACTTTTCTGTGCCTTATGTAAAATGGGGATAACAGTATAGTAGATTCTCATTAATTCATGATAGTTATGTAATATAAAGTCAGTGAATACTGAACCATTGCTCTTAAGGGAAGCACCAGGTTAGGTTTCTGTGAGCCCTCTGGTCAGTTTTTCAACCAGTCAAGACATAACCTTGTTTTATTTTTCTGTTTAAAGACACTTTATTTAATGTATGTTATTGATTCATTAGCATTGAACTTACGGTCAACAGCACTGTAACTCATTCCTGAAAGAAGCTTATCTAACACATTTATGTTTTCCCTAAGGCATATCCATTGCTTTCTTGTGCTTGGGACTGCTGGGGCGTAGGGCAGGTGACGCACTTAAGAACTGAAATCACCAACACAAAGCACAAAAATGTGAAAATGTGGCACTAACTAGATCACCAAAAGGCTTCTTGCTTAAAGTAGGAGAGCTGCAGCAAGAAGACAGCATTGTCTTGTTTGACCTCAGCTGAGAACAGGCCCGTCAGGCGACTCAAATATTTCGCCACTCTGTATGTGTCTGCGAGTGACTTGTAAAAGTGCTAGAGTGTTAATTTTGGGATTATAGATTTTAGCAAGTAGCAAATTAGCAAGTATGGAATAATCTACTTAGCTCGGCACTGTGGGTAGGATTGAATGAGTTAATACAGGCAGAGGCTTTAGACTAGTTCTGTGGCACACATAATATAAATGTTAGTGACAATAATAATTATTAGCCTTGCAGCTGTAATACATTTTCATTGAAATCTCTGCTTCCTTTGGTTTCTTTTAGTGCGTGTGTGCATATGTGTGTGTACACGTATATGTTGTTTCTAGATTTGGACATCCCATGGCTGAGTGTGAGATACTGAGCAGGGCGAAAGGATTTATCCTTATTTCAGGACTTTTTACGGGTGGTAAATGGTGGGGGGGCATGAATGTGAAAGGAAAGAGTCTTTAGTTAGAAAGGTTTTGAGGATGTTGCAAGGTATAAATGAACTAGTAATTGGGGTTCTGCCTCTCAGAGATCTAGATCCTACCCCTCACTCTTTGAGTTTTCTGCTTAAATGAGTTGTCTTTACCGTCAGAACAGATTTTTTTACCTGAAATCTCTGCATATGGAACATTTATCCCAGGCTATAAAAGTTCCTATATGTTATATGTTAGAAAAACAATAATAGGTAGTCATAAATAGGAGTTGGTGGTTCCATGAAATGAGGTAAATGAATTTAGTTGGTTTTTTTAAAATGAGGTAGAGTGTCTTAATTAGCATTTGTAATGGTGATGGATTAACATCAAGATTTATGGCTGCCAATCTGTTTCCTGAGTGGAAATTTTTTTTTTTTCTTTTTTAAAAACATAGGTGGATGGAGAGAGAAAGAAAAAGCCAGAGAAGAGAGTTGGGGTCCACCTCGAGAATCGAGACCATCAGAAGACCGTGAATGGGACAGGGAAAAAGAGAGAGACCGAGATATTCAAGATCGCGATGAGAACGACAGGGACCCGGAGAGAGAAAGAGACAGAGAGAGGGAGAGGGACAGAGAGAGAGATGGGGATCGAGAGGACCGCTTCAGACGGCCGAGGTTTGATACTCTAATTGAAAAGCAGTGTCTGTGGCATTACAGTTAGGATGCTTTTAATGCTCCCTTGTGCATTCCCAACTAGTTTTGAAAAACGGTGCTCATCCCCTGCACGCCCCCCAGTTTATCTAGTAGAATCATAGTGTAGATTTGAAAACAATCAGAGGTCATCTTAATTGAACCAGTTCCCTCTCTACAGAGTGAGGACATGGAGGCTGGAGCTGTGTGGCTGGCTGTGGGCTGTGTAGCTCTATGGCAGTGGAACCAGTCGAGGTTCTTCACTGCCAATTGCTTTTCCCTTGTGGTTGAGGTCAGTTTATTGCCTTTAAATTATTAAAAGCCTCTTTACTTTTATTTAGTAGTAAGAATTCGAGCTTACTTCCTCTGGTCAAAGTGGCTTTGTACTAATCTAGACCAGTACAGTTCAGTACAGTTTCCTGCAAGGATGAAAATGTCCTGTGTGTGTAATGTTCATCTGGTAACCAGCAGTCACATTTGACTGTGGAGCATTTGGAATGAGTAATGACTGCTGTGTTGGGACAGTGCAGAGCCAGGGGTTCTCATTTGACCTCCATGCCTGAGGCGTCAGTTTGAGGTCAAGTCACGAGTTTAAACTTTATTCCTGTTACTATTTGCTAACTTGGATGTGATATATTCACTTAAAATTAACCCGTAGAGTCTAATGACAGAACTCAACGTGTCATTTTGAATGGCTACAGGGATGAAGCTGGCTGGAGAAGAGGACCAGCTGAGGAATCTTCAAGCTGGAGAGATGCAGGTCGTCGTGACGATAGGGATCGGGATGACCGCCGTCGTGAGAGAGATGAGCGCCGTGATCTGAGAGAAAGACGGGATGACAGAGACCGAAGAGGACCTCCTCTCAGACCAGAGCGTGAGGAAGGTAGAGATGTTCTTTCTGTATGACCGCTGAACCCTGCAGAGCCATAATACATGAGGAAATTCGGGGTTTTGCTATGCCTTAAATTTGTATGAACACCAAAAACAAGATGGACAAGTAGATCTTTTATTTCATTTAGAGTTCAAAGTTCTCACAAACTTACGCACTGGTTGCTTTGTGAAGTTTAGCTCATCTTTAAATTCAAAGTATAGTATTAGACTAATTCAGTGGTGTAGTAAGCAATACCTATATTGATTTTACAAAAAGTTTATTTTATGTAAAGAAGGAAAAAAGTAAGGTCCTGGTAGATAAGCACAAAGTGTAAAACATTCTTTCTCTGGAATTGTATCAGTGGAAGCTTTAGTAAAAAATGCTTTGTTTAAAATGACCGTAGCACTTAAGTAGTTGCCTCACAAGCTTTTACTATTTGGTTTGTTACAACCAGATTGTAAGGGTATTTCTTCTTTGATAGCCGTAATGAAATATATTGTTTCATTTATTTGCTGTTAAATCTTCTTCAACAGGAGCCAAAAATCCTTTAAAAAATTTTTATTCAGCCAGATTTTTGTCACCTTATCCTAAATTAAAAAAAAAAAATTAGGACACTTCCCAGGCCGGTGATTTCTTCCTGCTTGCAAACTTATATTTCTAAGTCTACGTATTGTTTTAAAGGCTTTTCAGAAATTGTATCAAAATGATTAAAGTGTATTAAGATTTTATTGTTTTTTTTTTTTTTTTTTTTTTTTTTTTTTCGGTACGCCGGCTTCTCCCTGTTGTGGCCTTCCCCGCTGTGGAGCACAGGCTCCGGATGCGCAGGCCCAGCAGCCATGGCCCACGGGCCCAGCTGCTCTGCGGCACGTGGGATCCTCCCAGACCGGGGCATGAACCCGCGTCCCCTGCATCGGCAGGTGGACTCTCAACCACTGAGCCACCAGGGAAGCCCAATTGTTTTTTTGTTTTTTTTTTTTAAATGAAGATTCTCTATCACTATCTTCAGTGCAGGATTTCCGAGTAATTTGAGGCATTCCTTTTGCTTCAGTTCTGTTTAGTCTGAGCTAATAGCATACAGTACACATTTATTCTCTCTCCTTTTTTTTTAATTAAAAGTAAGTTCTTGGAGACGTGCTGATGACAGGAAAGATGACCGGGCAGAAGAGCGGGATGCCCCTCGTCGTGTTCCTCCTGCAGCTCTTTCAAGAGATCGAGAAAGAGACCGAGACCGAGACAGAGAAGGTGAAAAAGAGAAGACCTCGTGGAGAGCTGAGAAAGATAGGGAATCTCTTCGTCGCACTAAAAATGAGACAGATGAAGATGGATGGACCACAGTACGACGTTAAGTCTCAAGATAATGGACTCAGACTCATATCTTTACGTAGGTTTGATCACATTCAAGGAATTATTATACTTGTGCTTCAACCAATCTAAATTGGACTCTTTAATGTCTCACCATAACACAAAAAGCATGAACTTGTATTAATCCTATGTAATAGGTTGATCATGCACCGTGTCCACAGAAGGTTGGAAAACCATGCCATTTTCTGGAATTTGAGGTGTTGCATTGTTTCATCAATCATTTGTTTACAAAAAAGAAAAACTAAAAAATAAATTTAAAATGGGAATTCTTCAGGTATTCAGTAACACCTGTATCTTGGTATAGAACTGATCTTTTTTCTTTTGATTTCGAAATACCTGATATTGATTTGGAATGAAGTAGGATTCTGTTATAGAAAATGTATTTGAAGACGCTAAAGCAGAGAGCTGAAACAATTCTCACACCACTAGCGGTTGAGACGTACCTCTAGGTATTTTGAGGTATTTACTATTTACTAAATTTAGAAAGTTTTTAGGTTTACTGTAAGTGCAGTAAACATTACACACACCGGATACAGAGGAATTTTCGGTAGATTTTACTTGAGAGAAGGTGAGTATAAACCAATTTGCAGTCATTATTGTAATGACAAAAATACTGCTAAAGTGTGAATCCAAAACAGATACAGCTTTTAAATTTTAAAGCATTTGGTAAACTGTTGCTGAGTTTTTTCTGTTGCCAATAGCAAACCGCTTTTCCATTTATGGAGAATTCATGCCTTTCAAGCATTTTAAATATGACAATATTTATAAATGTGTGGTTTGGAGGAATTGTTTAAATTGTTTTTCCTAATTTCCTTTCTCTTCAGGATAGATTCTTTCACCAAGTAATTTGTAGTAATGACTGTGTTGACTTCAATTTTGGAGTGTAGTAGCTATGTTAAAGATTAACTATTTGGTCTTATTGAAGCCAACACAGAACTTGCTGCTGTGTTTTTTCTTCAGTGATAAATAAAATACTTAGAGAATTTGTTTTAGTGTTGATTTGTGGTTACAGTCAGAGTGTTTTGTTTATAATGCTGAGCTTGCGTATTCAGTTGAGGTTTTTTCACTTGAGTTTTTACCAGTGCTATTAAATTTCTCACTGTTGGGTATCAAAGAACATAACCTGAATATAACAGAAAGCACATGTGGCTGGGATGTTTCCACTGAAACGTCCTCCTCTGTTCCTTGATGCACCCCTTAGTTTCCTTGTAAAGCTGTCCTCTCTGTGAGTACGGTGTGTGTGCAGTACATCTTGGGTTTTCCCCTGAAATTACAAAAATCATAATTGGTTTCACAGAATGTTAGTTGCAAATTTATAGTAGCTATAGGCACTTATATTCTTCTTGGTGTGAGCAGGGGTGAGAATTTCTGTTGGTATAGCCCTAAGGCCAGAAGAGGGAGTATTGATGCTTTTTAAAAACTTAATCAGATGCAACCTCTCCTTTTCGACGTTAACAATGATAGAAACCACTTCAGAGCTGTAGCCGGACCCCGGGCGAGCCGAGCGGCCTCAGCTGCTAGCGGGGTGGCAGCGGCACCTCCCCTTCCCCCCCAGGAGACCACCGGATCACCTCTCCCCTTGGCCTCGCCATAGCGACCTATGGACAGAACTGCCCACGGCCAGTGTGTATTCCTCCATCATATGCTGACCTTGGCAAAGCTGCCAGAGATATTTTTAACCAAGGATTTGGTTTTGGGTTGGTGAAACTGGATGTGAAAACAAAGTCATGCAGTGGCGTGGAATTCTCAACATCTGATTCATCTAATGCAGACGCTGGTAAAGTTACCGGGACCTTGGAGACCCAAATATAAATGGTGTGAGTGTGGTCTGACTTTCACAGAAAAGTGCAACACTGATAATACTCTGAAATTGCTCTTGGAAGACCAGATTTGTCAAGGTTTGAAACTGACATTTGATACCACCTTTTCACCAAACACAGGAAAGAAAAGTGGTAAAATCAAGTCTTCTTACAAGAGGGAATGTATAAACCTTGGTTGTGGTGTTGACTTTGATTTTGCTGGACCTGCAATCCATGGTTCAGCAGTCTTTGGTTATGAGGGCTGGCTTGCTGGGTACCAGATGACCTTTGATAGTGCCAAGTCAAAGCTGACAAGGAATAACCCTTGCAGTGGGCTACAGGACTGGGGACTTCCGGCTACACACTAAGGTCAGTGATGGGACAGAATTTGGAGGATCAGTTTATCAAAAAGTATGTGAAGATCTTGACACTTCAGTAAACCTTGCTTGGACATCAGGAACCAACTGCACTCGCTTTGGCATTGCAGCTAAATACCGTTTGGATCTCACTGCCTCCATTTCTGCAAAAGTCAACAACTCTATAGTTTAGTTGGAATGGGCTACACTCAGACTCTGAGGCCTGGTGTGAAGCTTAAACTCTGCTCTGGTAGATGGGAAGCGCATTAATGCTGGGGGCCACAACCTTGGGCTTGCCTTGGAGCTGGAGGCTTTAATCCAGCTGAAAGAAACCTCTGGGAATGGATATCAGAAGACATGGCCTTAATATATTTCCAGTGTGACCAGCAGGCTTCCCCCGCCTTCACCCAGGAAGGTGATCAAAACAAAGGATGATCTAAAGAGCTGTGTTTTAAATATTTAGGCAGTTACTTGTTAGCTGGTTTCTAGTTGAATTGGTTATCTAGTTACCAATGCTGCAGTCAGTGCAGTCACCTATACATTATTTAAATGTATTTAACTGTTAAATGTGCTACCCACCAATAATAGACCTTTATGAAAACAAAAAAAAAAACACTTTAAAAAACATTTTTCTTAATATCTGGACTTCAAACAAGTGAAAGTCTTAAAAGGTCCTCTTTTGTGAGGGGCGGGTCTTTCCTTTTGTAACAAGTGAAAAAACTTGGGGCAGTAAGCTGCTCTGTCTTAAGTTACTAGAACAGGACTGTGCCTGGGCCATCACAGATAGGCCACAGCAGACGATTCATTTACGCTGATTTGTTTAGATGAGTTGCAGATGCGTGTCTGATAGTTATGTTTCCAGGCTAGTCTGCAAACCACCCTTCCTGCCCAGACCCTTTTCCAGACGTCCTGTTCTCCCAAGTTCTTTGTCCTGGGTATTGGAATCAGAGCACAGGATAAAGGCAGAATAGTCTGCAGCTGCTTGTGATCCTGCTCTTAGGTTTCCACTCTCAAGGCCTCACAACCTTACCCCCCACCCCCAGTGTTTATTCACAGGTGTCAAAGGAAAGCTGAGCGACCAACCTACTCACTGTCTTCCACGTTGCCAGTGGTTTCTGCATTTTTAGATGGGGATATTATTGCTGTCAATATGGATGGATCTGAGGGCAGAGACAACGGCCCGAAAAAAGACTCAACATCCTAGTATTTGTCCATAGTGGCTACCAGGAGGAGGTTGGTACCTATATGGTGTGGCATGATTTGGCTGTAGACTGATTCATGATTTCATAAGTCTAATTGAAGTATACAGAAAATTAATGGAATGTTCAGATTATAGCTAAGAACAGAATAGAAAATTAGGACTAACACTGAAACTTCTTTTTTGAAGTACATGTGTATTTGTGGTATAATTTTAAAATATAAAGCAGTCTGCCTGCACAGTTGGTGAAGCTCTTTTGAGGATTCCATACTTTTTTTTTGGCCAAATATGCAGTCTGTTCTTATGAAAACAATTTCATCACACTATTGTGGATACTTTTTAACACTTCCAAAAATTGGGTTTCTTTTACCCTAAATTTAGCTTTTCAAGTGTTTAAAACATGTTTCAGATTGAGAGTTGCTTTTAAATGTATTAGCGTGGTTAGTAAACTTTTCGTAAGAGATCTCTGCAGAACTACTGATATTCCCTGTTCATGCTTAAAATACTGGGAGTTAAAGTTAGCTGGAGAACAGGCAAGTTTGGAGGCTGATGCAGTTATAAGTCACCTAAACCGTATCTTCTGGTGTGGAGAGTGCACCCCTCAGTTAATAATGACCTTGAAGAGGTACAATTAGAGCAGTGGCAAGAGGTAACAGGAATTAATGTTGACCTGAAAACTCCTTAAAAAGCAAGTCTAATTTAAACTGGTATGTTTTCTAAAAAAACTGAAGAAAATAAGTTAATTTCATGGTTTTATTAAGCTACTTGAGTTTAGGCCTAGTCAAGTGGATTATTTTTTCCTGACCAAGAAATCGTCCTGTCCATCCCCCACCCATGCACCTTCCTTTGACCAATAAACGCTCATAGCTATCCCCAGTGTTATTTATTTATTTATTTATTTTGCGGTACGCGGGCCTCTCACTGTTGTGGCCTCTCCCGTTGCGGGCTCCGGACGCGCAGGCTCAGCGGCCATGGCTCACTGGCCTAGCCGCTCTGTGGACCGGGGCAAGAACCCGTGTCCCCTGCATCAGCAGGCGGACTCTCAACCACTGCGCCACCAGGGAAGCCCAGCAGTCTAATTTCTAATAACCTAGCTAAGCTCTCCTGGAACCTCTATAGACTAAATCTCTTGCTGGTATTTTCAGATAGTGATTTTATACATTTCAGATGACTTCATCTTAATTCATTTCCATTTTTGCCTTCTATGTCTGTCCTGATGCTAGATATGGTGTGGTACTCTCACTACAGTGGATTTGAAAATGAGGGTGGAAGGTTAAAGTAGGAGTCAAGCACCTTTGCTAAGGATTAGATTTAATCTCATTTATGGATAACTGGCGGGATTCCAGAAAGAGAAGGGTAATCTTCCAGTGAGAATGGGAACATGAGAGAGGCTGCGTTCCTTGTCTCCCCCCACCCCAATAGTTCCTTTAATTAGTGCTTATACCAGTTTGAGGACTGCCTGTGATGCTTAAAGCCAACAGCCCAGAGTGGAACCTTCCTGAACCCAGGTTATTACGTTGACCTTCCAGAGCTCAAAGGATTCCATCTTACATTTAGTTTGAGAGGCAACAGCTGGAATGAGCTTTCCACTATTTAGGAACCCTGAAATTGAGCAATTCAGACAGTGAATTAATACTACTCCCTTTTGATCTGAAGGATGATAAATGTTTTGAAAAACGAATGGGGTGGGGAGCATAGACAAAAGGCCAAGTACCAGAGTTAAAGGCAAGATTAATGAATTAACATACTGTTACTGTATAAATGCACAAGTTTTTTTTAAACAGCACCATTTTCAAGTGTGTACACAACATTATAACTTGGCACAACTTTTAAAGGTGGAAAACGCTAGTTGCTCGTTCAGTAATAAAAGACCTGGTACATAAAAGGATAAGGAGCTGTATTCTACCTGCTACATCCAGCTAGGACAGAAACAAGCCACAAGGAGGGAACACCCACCCAAACTAATACTGGAAAGTTTACTAAGCCTTCACTTAATGATGCTACCAGGCAGGGGGCCTTGCTTCGCCTGGAATTATAATAACTGATTAAGGACAACAGAAATATTACTTGTTTCAAACAATAAAAGTCGTTTTGCTGACATTCCATAAAATCGCCAGTTAAGTTCGGTTAAGAGGCTTTTAAAAAAATATTCTAGACCTAGTAAAGTGCCTCCATTCATAAAATTAAACATCCAAGATTAGATTGAGACAATTTCATACTGATGCGCATCTAAAATAGGTCGACCTATAAATAAACAGCGCCTCTAAGTTGCCACATTTCAGTTAGCGGAATACCCAGCCTTCATCGTCTGGATGTGCACAAACGAGATAAATCAAGACTTTAGCGTCTACTCTCAACCGCTCTTCGACAGGAAAGTACTCAGTACCGTCGGCTTCCTTTGAGAAAACCAAGACGACATCGCAAGTTGAGCCATCTGCTGAGCTCCATGCTCACCAGCAGCAAGGGAGAGAGAGTGCGCAGACCAAATACGAGAGTGGGCAGGCGGCGACCCTGGTGGCGTCAGGTGGCAGCAGCAGACCGGAGCCCGCGTCCTCAACGCAGCTTCTTGCCGGGCAGGCCGTCCCTGGCGCTGCGCGGCGGCGGGCGGGCGGCGGGCGGCGGCGGCACTTTGGAGAGCGGACAGTACTTGATGGTGTGTGCGTTGTCACCGCTGGCGCCGCACAGGGGGCACGTGTAGCGGCGCAGCACGGGGCACAGCACTCGCCCGTCGGGTCCCTTCAGGATGTGGGTGGTGTAGAGCGCCACCGCCTCCTTGTTGTTCCGGCAGAACACACACACCTGCAGCTCGGGCTTGAGCAGCCGGGCGGCGGCCGCCCCGGAGGCGGCGTGCAGCCTGGGCTCAGCCGCCCACGCCGCAGCCCGCTCCTCGCGCGGCGCCACTTCGGCGGTGGCAGCAGCGGCGGGGGCGCAGCCCAGCAGCACGGCGGCGGCGCGACCAGCGAACGGGCTCAGCTCGGCAAAACGCTCCTCCAGCAGCCCGGCCTCAGCGGGGTCCGCGCACAGCTCCAGGGTGCGCAGCTCCAGCGCGCCCCCCAGGTAGCGGCCCCGGGATCCCGGCTCGTCGCTGTCGTCGTCGTCCTCGTCGTAGTCGGGCGGCCCCACCGCGGGCCCCAGTGTCCCGGGCCCGGCCCCAGCGTGGGGGGAGCAGCACGACGAGGAAGAAGAGGGCGGGGAACCGTCGCCGCCGCCGTTCCCGCCGCGGGCGCAGCCGAAGCGCGGCTCGCCGTCCACCGCCTTGGTGATGAGCGTGGCGAGCCCCAGGTAGTCGTTCCACGAGCTGAAGGGCTGCGGGTGCACCGGGCGCTGGGAACTCACGTAGCGGGCGCTGGGCACGAGCGCCATGGGCGGGGGGGCACGGCCGCGGCGGGGCGAGCGGGGCGCCCAGTGGAAAGCCTCCATGGGTGGGCTGCGGGCCGCGCGCGCCGCCTCCCCACCGCCGGCGCGGGCCGGACGGAAGGGACGCGCCGAACCTGCCCGCTGGCCTGCCTCGGGGTGGAGCCGCCTCGCCGCCTTTTATCCGGCCCCGCTCCTCTCCGCCCCCCGGCTTCGTCGCCTCGGCCCTGCCCCCTGCCCTCCCCCGCCCCGGCCACCTCGCCCGTGCCCCGGACCGAGGCGGAGCGGAGGCGGACGCGCGGGGGGGCGGGCGGGCGGGCGGGCATGCAGTGAGCGCGCTCTGCTCCGGCCCGCGCGGCTCCCGCGCCCCACGCGCTGCGCCAGCCTCGCCAGCTGCGGGGCGGCTTTCATTCTGGGAGTGGGCGGGCGAGGCGCCGCCTCGGGCCGCTGAGCTAATTGGCTGCCGACCTGAGCCCCCTGCGCCACGGGCGCCGCTCCGGACGTTGATTGGTGAATCGGGAGAGGGGGCGTGCCCTACCGCGCAGCTGGGAGGGGAGGGGAAAGTAGGGGAGAGGATTACGGGAGGGGCGGCCGCTGGGGCTCGCGTGAGCCTTGTTTCCTGGGTTTGGAACCGATGACCAGGCCTGGGTCTCCCTCGGCCTGGTGGTGAGACCCACCTCCCAGCCTTTAGTGCCCTAGGCTATCCTTCTGCCTTCTGAGAAACCCCTTCTCTCCTCTCTCCTTCTCACCAGCATCAGCAAGAAAAGATGTGGGGAGGCAAGACCTGGCGCGACCTAAGGATGCAGTTTTTAAGTCAGAGCAGCCCAGCAATCAAGGAACATCCGTTTGCACAGCGTTTTGGAGAGCTTTCAACTGGGTGAAATCCTCGCACAAACCTCAGAGAGGTTCAGAGAGGTTTTGGTTTGGCCTAGTAAGTAGTGGAAGGACGCAGGGCTTTCCCACGGCACCGTTCCGAGACTAGGTGGCCATTAGCTGGTGACAGGTGGGGATGCGTGCTGGGTCTTGGGAGGGAGGGAGAGAGAGAGAGAGAGAGAGAGAGAGAGAGAGAGAGAGAGAGAGAGAGAGAGAGAGAGTGTGTGTGTGTGTGTGTGTGTGTGTGTGTGTGTGTGTGTGTGTGTAGCTCCCCACTCTCCCTGCCCCACCCCCAACCCAGGGGCGGGGGCTGCATTAAAATCTGAGGTGTATGTGCAATTTGAATAGCAGCGTATTCAGCGTCACAATTGAATACTTTGAAATGAATAAAATTTTTTTCTAAAAACTTGGAAAATAAATCAGAAGACTTGATTAGGTGGCCGCAAGGTGGTTATGTCCTTCCCAGGAGAAGTGGCAATACATTTTTTAAAAAGATGGAAAGTAGGAAAGGTATTAGCTTCTGGGAGGATCCTTGTAGGATGCTGTGGGACAGGGAAAACGCCTCCTCTGGTGGCTGAGCTGGCAGGCAGGGTTGGCTTCATGGGGCAGGGCAGGGTTTTCCTTCCTCTCTCTGGAGGAGCTGTGGCTATTGAAACAAGGACTGGGAGGCTGGTGTTGCAGCCGTCATTAGTGGTCATTAGGCTATGCTTATGGGTCTGGCTGTGCCCAGCAGGTTTAGAATAGCCCAGGAGGGGATGTCCAGAACCTAGCGCTGGCACAGGTTAACATTAGAGTGAATGAGTGTGTCAGAATGTTAGCAGTGGAAGGGATCTTTGAGATCATTCACTCCGATCATACTTTACAGATGAAGAAAATGAGACCCAGAGAAGAGAAGGGCTCCTTTAAGGTCACACGGTGAATTTGTCACAGCCAGAACTAGGACTCAGGCCTCTTCATGACTGGCATGGTGGCCTTCCCACTATGTCATGGAACCTGAACGTATTTCAGACTTTGAGTCTGCATGCATCAGCAGAAATCTAGCGCACAGGGAAAACTGGAAGAAGAGAAGTGAGATGGGGCCTTGTGCCTTCGGCGTGCACCCCTGCCCTCAGGAGCAATCCAGAGGCCATGTAGCAGGCATGGGGAAGGCCTTGAGGCGGTAACGTGATGCCTGTTCTGGCCACCTGTCTGCATGTGGGGTGGAAGAAATGTTTTTCAGTCTCTTCCTCACCTACTACTCCCTAACAGTTAAGTCCCCAACCAGGCAGTGATATTCTGCACTTGCCAACCCAGTTCCTTTTCCAAGTTTGTGTTGGCACTCAAGTTAAAAAGCTATTCCTTTATTTCCTCCCGTCTCCCACCAAAAATAAATAAAAGGGCCCAGATGGCGTGGGGCTCCTGCAGAAGTGTGGCGGGTTTGCTGACACTGAACTCCGAGCTCTTACCACGAGAACGCTGGCCCCCAGAGTGGTATGAAGAATATTATTCTATAAATGGAAAATTCCTGCAGCCTGCATACTTTCAAGGTATGCAGGCTTTTCAAGTTCTGAAGACTGGAGCTACCATTCTGAGAAAAACTTCTGCAAGGAAAGTTTAAAACCGCCAGCTGCTGGGCCCAATCCCCCTTGTTCAGGCCAAAGAGGATGGCAAATAAGCGAGGCCTTCTTTCCTCCCTCACATGATTTTTTAGCCCTTGTGGTTTTGCAAGGGGAATAAACACTTTTAAGTGAACATGAATGGAAACAAATGCCTTGATTCGGAGCTACAGCCTGGGTGGGTAGGTTGTGGTGATTGTGAGATAGATGCCCTGGAGAGAAGTGAAAGGATGCTCATGTGTCCTGGGGCCTGGCTCCGTGCTCTTTCCCTAGGCTGCTCACCTTGTCTGCTGTTGGCCTTGCCCACAGTAGGTGTTTTGCCCTGAAAGAATGTCTGGAAGTGGAGGCCAAGTTCATAAAGGCTTTTTTTTTTTTTGGCGGGTGACACCCTGGGCCTCAGTACACTGTCAGTGACTGCAGAAAGGCTGGAGTGGCTGCCTGGTCCAGCTCTAGGGTAAATCAGCAGTTACTTTTGTCACCAAGCACAGGCCTCAGATGAGCTCTCCAGCTCTCTCTGAGGCAGTGAAACTGACTTCTGAGATGTTCTTCGATGCTCTGATAGATGAAGTCTGACTGCCTTTTTGTTCCCTTTCCAGAAGTCTGGAATGAAACAGCAAGAGTCACAGTGTGACGGTGTCTTCGAGGGGTACCTTCACATTGATGGAAGCAGGAAGACAGATCAGGATGGGCCTCATCTCAGAGGTTAGACAGCGTTGCTCAGTTTCTTCTGGAACGGGGCCTGTGTGGCACAAGTCGGGCAGGGCAGGGGTGGGTAGTGGGGAGGGATGCTTGGGCTCTGAGTTTCCACCTCTCCACGTGGCCCCCAGCTGCCATCCTGGGCCATTTCCTTTGCTGGCAGCAGAACTGAACCATGAGAGGCAACACACAGACCTCAGGCGTCTCGAGGCTCTTCAGAAACATGAGGTCAGCCCTAGGGAATGAGGCAGCTTGGCGGGTGTCCAGGCAGCTACAGAGACGCTGTTTGTCAGGCTCTGGGTTCCCGCTGACCCGCCTGCCAGGCTCTCGCGAGGGGCAGGAAGTGCTTTGGCTCCCCCCGCCCTGGGGCCTGAGTATGTCAGGGGCTCACTTCTGTAACGGTGTTGACTTTGTGCACGTCATGCCTCTGGCCGAGCTCAGAGGATCCCGGGGACGGGGCTTCTGCCCTTTGGGGCTTAGAGGCGGCTGTAGTGGGTTGAGAAGCCACCTGGTGAAGTGACGGGAGTTTGCTGGGCCAGTGGCTGGGTTTTTATCTTGGTCCTTCTGCAAAGTTGCCTGTGGCCTTGGACTCGGGACTTTACCACTCTGGGCTCCAGCTCCTTCCTCGATCTGCGAGGGGGCTAATCGTGTAAAGTGACAGCCACTCTCTCCTTCTTGCTTGCTTAATTTTGTACTGGAACAGTCTCTCCCTCGCCCTATGTGGAAGAGCTGTGATGGGTGTGAGCCAGCAGAAACAGCCTATTTTCCCTGAGTTTACTAGGAGAGGGCTGGTGACCCAGGTCCGGTCCCTGAAATATAAGGGGATGTCTGTTAGGTGGGCTCTGAGAGGGAGTTTGCTCCCTTCTTTAAAAAGAAAAGAAAAAAAAAAAGATCAGGAACCTCACCTTCTTCTGGTCACTGACAGGTTGTGGAGCTGAGGCAGCCCAGAGGTGACAAAAGTCTTAAGGGATAAAAAGCTGGCACACTGGTGATGGCTGCCTGGAAAAGCTATATTAAAAAAAAAAAAATGAAGCCTTGGTGACATTTCTGTTGAAGTCTTGTGATTTGTTACACAAGATAATTAAACATCTTTATTGTTTCAGCCACTACCAGTCAGGTATTCTTTTACTTGCAGCTGAATTCACTCTAATTGAGACGTAGTAACATGAAAAAAATGCATTTGGGAATTCTATCAAAAAGGTGGGATAGGGCTTCCCTGGTGGCGCAGTGGTTGAGAGTCCGCCTGCCGATGCAGGGGACATGAGTTCGTGCCCTGGTCCGGGAAGATCCCACATGCCACGGAGTGGCTGGGCCCGTGAGCCATGGCCGCTGAGCCTGCACGTCCGGAGCCTGTGCTCTGCAATGGGAGAGACCACAACAGTGAGAGGCCCGCGTACAGCAAAAAAAAAAAAAAAAAAAAGGTGGGATACAACATTCTGGCCAGATGGAGGTGACAACCATGTCAGAACTGTGTGTGTGTATAAATGGGGACAGGAAGAAAATCCAGAGAACTGAGAACAGGGGCTTTGTGGTGGCCCTCCTCTTACCCAGCCTGCCTTGCGCTGAAGTCTCCCAGCTGATATCAGTAATGATGACACCACGACCATCAGACCAGGTGCTTTATGGCATCGTCTTGGTACCACTTACACGACTGCTGCACGCGGCAGGTGCTGTGATTGCTCTCGTGTTATCCATGAAGGGGGGCTGCAGAGCTCACATTTAAATCCGTGTCCCTCTCCAAAGCTGGGCTGTGCCTGCTTACATGCAGCCGGTCATCCCCAGGCCATGGGGCTTCTGGGGCTCGCCTGGGGGAGGACGGCTAGGAGCACGGGCAGTGGGGGCAGAAGGAGACGGTACAAGGAGCCGCCTGGGGCCAAACGGGGCCCATCCAGCGTGTCAGAGATTGTTCCCAAAGAAAACCAGTTCCACTCAGAAGCGGTGTGGATTTTTCTATTTATCTACCAATGGGTACTTTGGTATAACGGTAATCGTTTCTCTTTGTAACACACCCTCCCTCTCCTAGCCATGTGGTTTGCTTTTAGAAATATGTATCGTCCCAATTTTTTTTAAAGCAAGATGTGCCTGGAAGCTGACAGCCCGAAGGGCTGATGGTGCCGATAATAACAGAAATAACAGCTCGCACGTCCAGAGCCTTTACGGGCACCAGCATGAGCTCCTAGTTTCTTAAATCCTTCCGGCAGTGCTACAATCATACCCTTTTCACAGAAAGGAAAATGAGGTTTTCAGAGGCTAAAAAAGTGTACCCAGCATCTCCCCGGTAGGTAGTGGGTGGGCTTTCTCCAAGGCCTGTGCTGGGAGCTACCATATTTCCTCAACCAGCTCCTGGCCCATAGACATTCAGTTAGAATTCACTACTTCCTGTCTCTCTACCGCCTCACCTTCTTTCTGACTGGGACTATCAGGCTTCCCATGCTCATCCTCAACCCCTGCTGTCTGCAAGGGGAAGGGAGTAAAAGCTGGGGCCCCTAGTGGAGGAGTTAGACATGAAACGGTAAACTATGAGGTCAAGGTTGTTTTCCAATGGGCCTGAGCGCTGAGGTGGGGGAAGATGAGGTCAGTGAAGGGGGTGAGACCAGACTGCCTAGCAGGGCTGCTGTGTGTGGTTCTGCAGGTTGTGCACTGTGCAAGGGCTTTGCATCTAAGGGGGTGTCTTGTACTTCATAGACGTGGTAATACATATATGAGTGAATCTCTGATAGTTTTCTGGCAAATCGGGAGTAAAGTGTCTTTTTCTAATGGAATGGTATATTATGACAATATTCTGACAGATGGAAAAAGATGTCTTGTGGAAGAAGTACCTTTTCCTAATTTGCCCAAAGCTTTGACTCTGGCCAGAAGAGTGAAATGCTAAGATTTTTTTTTTTTTCTTAACATCTTTATTGGAGTATAATTGCCTTACAATGTTGTGTTAGTTTCTGCTGTATAATAAGATTCTTGAAAGCAGGCCTTCAGTCTGCCATTAACTACATGCCCATGGGCCTTTCTAAAGCTTCAGGTGAAAGTGTCTTTCTAATTGAGCTGATCAGGCGGGTGGGTGCTGGGCACAGTTCTGCCTAGTAGTTACTGGTGGACCAGGGGCTCCATTTTTAAGATTGCTCAAGTCATTTTAGACATCTTCTCTCGGTCTTACCTGACTTTCCCAGCTGTCCCGAGTTCCCTAGGGTTTCTTGTGCCCTGACAGTGCCTGTCCATGATGGTAAGTTGGCAGTTGTGCCTGTCCTGGGGCTTCTATGGCTTAGGGACCAGAAGGCAGGGTGGTGGCCCAGGCTGGTACAGATGGAGTAGCCTTAAGCAAGTCATTGCCCTTCTCTGGGCCTCAGTTTTCTCTCATTTAAAATAATTAGGTGAAAAAAATAAAAAATAAAATAAATAAAATAAATAAAATAATTAGGTGGCCTAAGCGATTTCTTGGCCCTTTCCAGCTCTCAGGTTTATTTGTTCACCATCAGGGCCTTGGGCTGAGTGTGAATAAGACGGGCATACTTCTGAGCTCATGGAGCTTATACTCTGATGGGGGTGGACAGACAGACAAACAGATGATGATACTTTGGTGGGAGACATATTAGTTTCCTTTTGCTGCTGCAGCAAATCATCACCAACATAGTGGCTCAAAACAGTACAAACTTATCTTACCGTTCTGGAGGTCAGAAGTCTGAAATGGGTCTCACTGGGCTAAAATCAAGGTGTCAGCAGGACTGCGTTCTTTTCCAGAGGCTCTAGGGGAGAATCTGTTTCCCTGCCTTTTCCAGTTTCTCGAGCCTGCCTGCATTCCTTCGGCTGAGGCCCCCTTCCTTCTTCAAAGGATTTTTTCTTCTGCTTCCCTCTTCTACTTTTCAGGATGCTTGTGATTACATTGGGCCCACCTGGATAATCCAGGGTACTCTCCCTATTTTAATGCTCTCTAATTAGCAATCTTAATTCCACCTGGAACCTTGATTCCTTTTTGCCATGGAAAGTAACATAGTCTTCAGGGTCCGGGAATTAGGATGTGGGCATCTTTTGGGGCCATTATTCTGCTTCCCACAGGAAGAGTACGGAGGACTGTGGGACCCCTTGGCAAGGGGCATCCAACCAACACACAGGGGACCCATGTGTCATGGGTCCCAAGACCTTTGCATATCCAGAGGTCAGCTGGGCTGGTGAATTGAGGTTTCCTTTGCCAGTTGGGACCTAACCCAATACAGGGGACTCTGTAGGGTGAGGAAGCCCTACGCAGTGTATGTGTGTGTCCCTCAGGCAGATGGAAGGTAATTGCCTAGGGTCTGAGTTGCAAGAAGGGATGGTGAGCAAAGGAAGTAGTATATGTGTGGGGTACTCTAAAACATAATGATGATGATGATGTTATTTAATTTGTGGTTAAAACAAACAAACAGCCAAGTACAACAAAAATACCAAGCAACAACAGCGTGTGCATCACGGGGGAGTGACTGGACTAGAGTGCTCTAAAATCCTTGTATTGTTCAGGAGGGTAAAGATACTAACTCTAAGATTTTTAACTTACGGAAAATATTAAGCATTACAAAAGTAAAGGTCATGGTGTAAAGAATCCTAACCCACTTCTCCCTTAATACAGGATGACTCTTATTTTATCTAGCCCCCCACGCCTGTTTTTCACTCCAGCTCCCACCCTGTGGATCATTTTGAAGCCGTGAACATTGATATTAATTTTGATAGGTTAAGTATGTATGTTAAAATATGTAGGGCACCGCTTGTAAAAAAAAAAAAAAAAGGAAAATAGAGGGTATAGCTTCCAATATAGTGGATGTAAAGAAGTGGAGTGAAGAAAAAATAAATATTCCAAAAGAAAGTATGATCGAGGGAAAAGTCATGAAAACAGGAGAAGAAATTAGAAGTACACAATAAGATGTTTGAAATAAACCCAAACATAAGATTACTTATAATAAATGTAAATGGACTAAAGAATGCTGTTAAAGTACAAAATTTCAGACTGGATTTTAAAAAAACAGTTATACATCCTCTATAAGAAAAACGTGTAAAACGTAAGGATGCAGAAAGCTTAAAGGTAAAAGGATGAAAGAAGATGTACCAGTAGACGCTAACAGAGGAAAGCTGACGTAGGTATACCAGCAGCAGACGAAACAGGCTTTATGGCAAAGAGCTTTACTAGAGATTAAAGAGTGGCTATGTAATGTAAAAGCCTCAATGGCTTTTACCAGGAAGATATAACAATTCTAAACTAGTATATACCTAATCGTTTCGCCTCAAAGTATGTGAATGAAAAAACCGATAGAGCTGCAAGGAGAAACAGGCAAATCCACCATCTTCGTGGGAGATGTTACAACTGTCTTGTAGGTAAAACAGACAAAACATTAATAAGGATATAGAATATCTGAATAACAACTAATAATTATATATAAATACTGCTTTAAGGGGAATTCCCTGGCAGTCCAGTGGTTAGGACTACATGCTTTCAGTGCTGAGGACTGGGGTTCAGTCCCTGATTGGGGAACTAATATCCCACAAGCCACACAGCACGGCCCCAAAAAAAAGAATAAACAAGATTATAATCAAGGAAGTGCAAATTACAACCAAATGAGGTACACCACCAGACAGGCAAAATCAAACATTCTATCGATATCAAATGTTGACAGAAATGTGGTGGAACTGGAACTGTAAATGGAGTGAAATTGCTGCAATCTATTTGGAAAATAATTTGTTAAAATCTAATAGTAAAGTTGAAGCCACACATAACCTATGATTGAGCAGTCAGCCAGATACAAACGCTTGAGAAATCTTGCTCAGGTGCACCAGGAAACGTGATTCAGAATGTTCATACGCTACCTACCAACTAAAGTAGATGTAATAGAAGAGACTGGCAAAACCCAGTGGTTTTGCTACTTGGATGTGGAGAAACTGGAACTCTCATACACTCTGGTAAGACTGCAAAATGACACAACCACTTTGGAAAACAGTTTTATTTATTTATGTATTTATTTTAGCAGTACGCAAGCCTCTCACTGTTGTGGCCTCTCCCGTTGCGGAGCACAGGCTCCGGACGTGCAGGCTCAGCGGCCATGGCTCACGGGCCTAGCCGCTCCGCGGCATGTGGGATCTTCCCGGACAGGGGCACGAACCTGCGTCCCCTGCATCGGCAGGCGGACTCTCAACCACTGCGCCACCAGGGAAGCCCAGTTTTATTGTTTTTTAAACAAGTTAAACATGGGACTTCCCTGGTGGCGCAGTGGTTAAGAATCTGCCTGCCGATGCAGGGGACACAGGTTCGAGCCCTGGTCTGGGAAGATCCCACATGCTGCAGAGCAACTAAGTCCGTGAGCCACAACTACTGAGCCTGCGCTCTAGACCCTGCGTGCCTAGAGCCTGTGCTCCGCAACAAGAGAAGACACCGCAATAGAAGCCTGCGAACCGCAACAAAGAGTATCCCGCACTCACTGCAACTAGAGAAAACCCGCACACAGCACTGAAGACCCAACACAGCCAAAAATAAATAAAAAATAAAATAAATAAATTTATTTAAAAAAAAAGTTAATCATAAAGTTGCCATATGACCCAGCCATTCTACTCTTAAGTTATCTACCCAAGAGAAATGAAAACATAGGTCCACACAAAGACTTGTACACAAGTACTCTTAGCAGCATTATTCATATTAGCCCAAACCTGGAAATAATCCAAATATCCACCAACTGATAAATGGATAAACAAGTATGGTGTGTCCATAGAATGAAATACTACTCAGTAATAAAAAGAACAAGCTACTGATACATGCAACAAGATGAATGAACCTCAAAAACATTCTGCTAGGGCTTCCCTGGTGGCGCAGTGGTTAAGAATCCGCCTGCTAGTGCAGGGGACATGGGTTTGAGCCCTGGTTCAGGAAGATTCCACAAGCCACGGAGCAACTAAGCCCGTGCGCCACAACTACTGAAGCCCGCACGCCTAGAGCCCTTGCTCTGCAACAAGAGAAACCACCCAATGAGCAGCCCATGCACCACAATGAAGAGTAGCCCCCGTTCGCTGCAACTAGAGAAATCCTGCACGCAGCAACAAAGACCCAACAGAGCCAAAAATTTAAAAATAAATAAATTTTAAAAAATTGTGCTAAGTGAAAGAAGACAGGCATGAAAGACTGTATATTGTACAATTCCACTTGTGTGAAACTTCTAGAAAAGGCAACACTATAGAGACAGAAAGTTGTCAGTGGTTGCCTGGGGCTATGGGTGGGTGGGTGAGTGGGTGGGATTGACCACAAATGGGTATGAGGGACCTTCTGGAGTGATGGAAGTCTTCTTTTTTTTTTTTTTTTAAATATTATTATTTTTATTAGTTTCTGCTTTATAACAAAGTGAATCAGTCATACATATACATCTGTTCCCACATCCCTTCCCTCATGCATCTCCCTCCCTCCCACCCTCCCCATCCCACCCCTCCAGGCGGTCACAAAGCACCGAGCTGATCTCCCTGGAAGTCTTCTAAACCTGGATCGTGGTTATGGTTGCACAAATGTATATATTTATAGTCCACTACAATGGGTAAATTTTATAGTAATATAAATTATAACCCAGTAAAGTTGTTCAGAAATGTTCGCTGAAGCCTTATTTCTAATTGCCCCAAATTGGAAACACATCCAAGTGTTCATCACTGGTAGAATGAATAAATTGTGGTATGTTCATTCAATGGAACACATGGAGCAGTATTGGTGAGTTCATTATAGCTACATGAAAAAACATGGTATCAGGAACATAATGTCAAAAGAAAAAATACAGTGGCAAAACAATACATATGCTGTTTCAATTTAGATACAACTAAAAAGCATGCAAAACTGAACAAAATGTTTTCTAAAGGTACAAACATATATGGTCCTACCATCGAGAAGAACAAGGAAGTGATGACAGAATTTGAGACAGTCCTTCTGTGAGGGGTCTGGGGATGGCATGGGACTGGGGAGGGAAATCGACAGTTGATGGCAAAGTAGGCAGTTTATACATAGTTGATTCTTACTGTTATTCTTTATATCTTACCTTTCTTTTTGAGATAGTCTTTTGACTCAGTATTTAATACGAATTTTTTTTTTTTGCAAAATGTTAATCATTTGAAGTACTTGGTCCTTTAACTATTATTAGTAGACATTGCTGATGACACCCTTCAGAGCTGACCAGACACTGCAGCTGAGAATTACTGCTCCAGACTCTAATCCATTGCCTGTTTTTTTTTTTTTTTTTTTTTTTTTTTTTCCATTTTTTTCCCATTGTCTCTTTGATGATTGGGCTTCTCCACACAGGCAGACACCAGTCACCAGTTAGGGTGGGTTCGAAGAGTTTCCATCCTTCCTTCCTCTTCTTTTTTTTTTTTTAAGGAGAAAAACAGAAGTTTAGTGGCACGTGTACCTCTTGTACACATGGAAGATACCCAGGCAAGCTGAGTACCCCCTCCATCCTTCCTTCTGGTGGTGGCAGGGCGTGCATAGGGATGTGGAGCACAGGGAGCCCCAGGCTGGGATCCTTACTTCTTTGTGAGGTTGAACGTGGTTTGGGGGGATGAGGAGGTCTGGGGAAACCGTCAGCATCCACTCTGATGATTAGCACCCGGGAATCTCAGAGTGAAATGAGAGAAATTGAACATGGGTCTGTTTGTGCAGAGGGGATCCTTCTTGGGTCCCTGCTGGACCACAGTAAGGATGCTTATAATTTAGTGTGTGTCACATTCGGGCTTGCTTTTGGCTATACTTGAATATTTCCTGGGATTGTTATTTGACTCTGTGTACACCTTTAAAAAGTTGCAGGGAACTTTGCCCTCATGGTCATAATGAAGTTATGCATTAAAGAGTTACATTTAGGACTTCCCTCGTGGCTCAGTGGTTGGGAATCTGCCTGCCAATGCAGGGGACACGGGTTTGAGCCCTGGTCTGGGAAGATCCCACATGCCACGGAGCAGCTAAGCCCATGTGCCACAACTACTGAGCCCATGCCCCGCAACTACTGAAGCCTGTGAGCCTAGAGCCTGTGCTCCGCAACAAGAGAAGCCACCGCAATGAGAAGCCTGTGCACTGCAATGAAGAGTAGACCCCACTTGCTGCAACTAGAGAAAGCCCATGCGCAGCAACGAAGACTCAATGCAGCCACACACACACAAAAAAGTTACATTTAAGAAATTAAACTACATGCACACACAACATAGAAGAAAACGCATGTAAACATTTACCCCATCTCTGAACTGGGAGGGTCTTTCTAAGCATTTAGGTGATGGATAAGTCCCAAAGAAAAAGCAATAGATCTGACAACATGAAAAAAAATGTATAAAACACTAATAACAGCAAATGCCAGAAGGCAACAACAAACAACTATTAATGGCAAATATTTCCCCCAAACAAATATGTATGGCAAATATTTTCCAATATATATTTTCCAAAATATATTTGTGATATATATGAGAACACTATTTTTAATGTTCATATTGATATATATAAAATAAAACTGATTAGAAAATTATTAACAAATAGAAATATAGGAAAAAAATAACATGAACAAATGATTCACAGTTGACCTAAAAATGATTTGTAAATATATGAGAAAAAGGCTCAGTTCCACAGATAACCAAGGAAAGGCAAATTAAAACAGGAGACTATTTTTTTTTTTTTTTTTTTGCGATACGCGGGCCTCTCACCGTTGTGGCCTCTCCTGTCGCGGAGCACAGGCTCCGGACGCGCAGGCTCAGCGGCCATGGCTCACGGGCCCAGCCACTCCACGGCATGTGGGATCCTCCTGGACCGGGGCACGAACCCGTGTCCCCTGCATCGGCAGGCAGACTCTCAACCACTGCGCCACCAGGGAAGCCCTATACCCATTTTATAGATCAGTTTTCAACCAGGGGCGATTTTGCCCACAAGAGACATATGGCAAAGTCTGGAGATGTTTTTGGTTGTCACGTTATAGGGAGGGGGGCGGTTGCTCCTGGCATCTAATGGATAGAAGCCAGGGATGCTGCTGAGCATCCTACAATGTCCAGGGTGGCCCCCACCACAAAGAGTTATCCATTCCAAAATGTCAATAGTGCTGAAGTTCAGAAGCCCTGTTATAGATGAAGAAATTGAGGCTTGAGAGAATCACGTGCCCAAGGTTACACAGCTAGTGTGGTAGGCAGAATAATGGCCACCAAGACCTGTGAATATGGTACCATATGTGACAAAGGAGAATTAAAGCTGGAGATGGACATAAGGTTGCTGATCAGCTGACCTTAAAATAGGGAGAGTACACTGGATTATCCAGGTGGGCCCAGTGTAATCACAAGGGTCCTTAAAAGTGGAAGGAGAGGGCAGGGGTTAAGAATCCGCCTGCCAGTGCAGGGGATTGCGCCCTGGTCTGGGAAGGTCCCACACGCCGTGGAGCAACTAAGCCCATGTGCCACAACTGCTGAGCCTGCACTCCAGAGCCCACAAGCCACAACTACTGAAGCCTGCGCACCTAGAGCCCGTGCTCCACAACAGGAGAAACCGCCGCAATGAGAAGCCTGAGCACCGCAGTGAAGAGTAGCCCCCGCTCTCCGCAACTAGAGAAGAGCCCCCGCTCGGCAATGAAGACCCAACCCAGCCAAAAATAAAATAAATAGTAAAATAAATAAATTAAAAATAAAATAAAATAAAATGGGTATAGTTCTTACCTTGTGGTGTAGTTGCAAGGATCAGACAAGATGGTAAGTGCATAAGGTTTAGCATAGTGGCTGGTGCCTAGCGAGGTTCCCCACAACCCAAGAAGTGGTTATCTATGTTTTACTTTTCTGAATGCACTTTACTGTTATGGTAATTAAAACAAAACTTATTAGAAAGAAACTCTTAGCAGTTGGGCAGTAGGCTTGAAAATTAAATACCCCTAGAGGCAAAGGTATCTTTTCAATGAAAACATTACAGATACATTTCAATTATTCAAATAGTGGGTACATTCCAATTATGAAAAATTCAAACAGTATACATGAGGCTAATATTTTCTTTCCTTTTCCCAACTCCACCTTCTATCATTTTCTTCCCAGAGGTGACCCCTGCATATAACTGCCATGAGGACAGAGATTTCGTTTGTACTGTTCATCATTTTACCTCCAGTGAAGCAGTGCCAGGCACACAGTAGATACTCAGTTCAGGCTTGTTGAATGAATGAATGAATACGTTTAGTGTGTATTATTCCAGTGCTTTGAAAAAAATTGCTACATAAATCTTAGTGGTGGTTATTATTATATCCCAGTTCAACAGTTTATTAGCCATATGATGAAATTACCTAACCTTACAGAACCTTAATAATTACATTGGCCAAAAGGGGTTAGTACCACTACTGCGTGGGGTTGTTGTGAGATATCCCAGGTCTTTGGTCATGCATTTATAGGGACACATGTGCGTGCACACACACACACACACACACACACACACACACTTTTAAATTTAGTGTATCTGAGATCCTATGTATTTTTCTGCAATTTGCTTTTTTTAAAAAATAAATTTATTTATTTTTGGCTGTGTTGGGTCTTCGTTGCTGCGCACGGGCTTTCTCTAGTTGCTGTGAGCGGGGGCTACTCTTCGTTGCGGCGCACGAGATTCTTATTGTGGTGGCTTCCCTTGTTGCGGAGCATGGGCTCTAGGAGCGTGGGCTTCAGTAGTTGTGGCTCGCGGGCCCTAGAGCGCAGGCTCAGTAGCTGTGGCACATGGGCTTAGTTGCTTCGCGGCATGTGCGATCTTCCAGGACCAGGGCTCGAACCCATGTCCCCTGCACTGGCAGGCGGATTCTTAACCACTGTGCCACCAGGGAAGCCCTGCAATTTGCTTTTTCCATTTAATACGTCTTAGGAGCTTTCCAGTTCAGTATATATAGCACCGCCTCATTCTTTTTAGCTGCTCTAAAGATGAACCATGGTTTATTTAAGGGATGGTGTCAAACTCCCTGCCCTCCTCCTCCCTGTGTCTGGCAGGTGAACACATATCTCTTGCTGAATCACTGATTGGGGAAAGTGCTCCCCAAGCTGGAGGAGCCTGTTGATGTTTTACTTTTCATCAACTGTGCAAATCTTTGAGTCTTTTTGGTTTGAATGCTTCAGAGTCTGGTCTGGAAATCTACCCAAGATTATTGTTAGTGTGTTTGGCCAGGGGATCAGCTGTCCTCTGGAAATGCTCCCTCAGGGCCAGTCTGCACGTGCTGCCTCCAGAAGGTGGTCACAGGCTCTTGAAGATACCCCTGGGCCTGGGGTGGAAGCTGATGTGAACTTGAGTCCCTGAATCTGAAAGCAGGACTGGGGGTCTCCTGAGACTGGCCACAGCCAACATGTAAGGGACCCCAGGGGATTGATTCCTGGCTCCTTTTCTGCTTCTGCTCAGACTGTCTCCATGATGGTGGTTGCACGCTGATGGAACACTTACACTCTGGCCTCAGCCTCTGCCCAGCCCTCTCTCGGCTCCAAACAAGCTGTGAATGTTCACACCTTTGCACAAGCTGTTTCTTCCGCTAGGGATACCCTTCCTTTTTCCTTTTTTGCTTTTAAGGCTCAGCTCAAATGGCCCCTCTTGGGTAAAGCTTCCCCCACTTCCCATCGGGGACGAGTTGGTCACTGTCTTCTCTGAGTGCCCAGAAGCTCTGTACCTGCTACATTCTGGTCACAAGGTAGGACTAGCCGCTGCTACCTGTCTGCTCCCCTCACCTGGTGGGGGCTTCTGGAGGCAAGGACCCCCGGTGCCCATCCTAGTGTCTGGCACATCATTGGACTTTGCATATGTCCACTGGATGAGAGAAGCTCTGTGACATCAGGATGAAGATCGCTGGAAACAGGCAGGTGAGCAGAAATGAGTGCTCCATGGAGGAGCTGAGAAATTGTGAGGTTAGGAGCCACGGGCTTTTCTCAGGATGACTTCCTGTCGTCAAAGTGGTCCTTTCAGGCTGGAACAAGACACTTCGAGCATCAGAGACTTGAGTTCAACTCAGATGAAATCTTGTCTAATTTCTAAAAAAAAATACTAAAGGCAGATGGCAGTTGTGTCCGTGATACTGATTTTACCTGTATCTGAAAAACGAAGCACCCTGAAGCACCTTGCATGTTGGAAATCACATCATCTGAGCATAGTGATGGTCACTTTTCTAGGGGTCTGACCCCCCAGACCTCAGCCATCCAGGATGAGGCTGAGAAGTGGGAAGTGAGTGGAAAGGCTTGGGTGATTATCTCAGAGAGTTCTATGAAAGCATTTTTGCTGCGCAGAAAAGAGTCAGCTGCTCTCTGGGAACTTATTAACTCTTACTTTACATACATTGGTAACAGGCTCCTTTATCTGGTTTCTCAGCTCAGACTGTAAGGTGGTGGTGATGGGGTGGGTGGTACCTGTTGAAAGCAATGAAAAGCAGTAGCTGAAAACCAGACAGTGAGAGAGGGGACCAGTGAACTGTCAAACAGCTGATGTGAGGGACTTCCCTGGTGGCGCAGTGGTTAAAAATCCGCCTGCCAATGCAGGGGACATGGGTTCGAGCCCTGGTCCAGGAAGATCCCACATGCCGCAGAGCAACTAAGCCCGTGCGCCACAACTACTGAGCCTGAGCTCTGGAGCCTGCGAGCCACAACTACTGAGCCCACATGCCACAACTACTGAAGCCTGCACACCTAGAGCCCGTGCTCCACAACAAGAGAAACCACTGCAATGAGAAGCCTGCGCACCACAACGAAGAGTAACCCCCACTCACCACAACTAGAGAAAGCCCGCACGCAGCTACGAAGACCCAACGCAGCCAAAAATAAATAAATAAGTAAATAAATAAATTTATTTTTAAAAAAACTTACCAAAAAAAAGCTGATGTGGGCACAATTAGAACAGAGCCACCTTGTGCTGGACCATCTAGCACCTGGACGAATAGCCCAACTTGCATCCAGTCACCTCTATAGATATTACCGTATGATGGCAGGATATAATTGTTTGGTAATGTTAATTCTGAATTACTAGAAAAATATTAAATTCCAATTACTCTGTTTAAGAAGGCAGGAAAAGTATAGTACAGTTTAGAAAATGATTAGCACATAGTTTGATGTTTGTAGTATCTATCATGTAGACACATATATTTACTTATATGATTTGTCCCCCCTCTCAGAACCACCAGGTAAATAATAACTGTGGTTAATGTGTCCAGCTATGAACTCTACCCTGTTACCTCATTTACTCTCCAACAACCCGGGGTGGGGGGTAAGTATTATGGGTAATCCCATTTTATAGATGTGGACGGTGAGACTCAGAGAGGGAATGCAATGCATCCAGTGTCACACAGCCAGCAAAAGCTGGAAGGGACTTTGATCCCAGGTTAATAGACTCCAAAGCCAGCACCCTTAACCCTTAGGCCCTGACTCTGCTGTGATTTTCCTCTCTTGCCTCAGCAGACTGCAGCCCTGCTGGGTGTGTCTCCTGCTGTCCTTTAATTGCTCCACTTGCCCTGGCTCCCAGGGAAAGGTTCAGGGTGATGGAGTTGCTTCCCAGGAGGCTGGATGCATCGTCAGGGCCCCTGGTGTCCACTGCTGTGACGTTTGCTAATGAATAGCTCCCTTCCTGGAGCCAAAGGAAATTCACTGTCTGGCCACAGGAAAAGCACACGGTGTGTCCCCTGACAGCACAAAGATGAATGTTGACTGTCTGGACACGCTTGGGGTGTACCCATGGCCTTTGGCTTCACTGACCACACCTGTTTCTGGGCCAGAGGTAAAGTCTAGGGCCATCCCTCTGCCAAGTGATGGGGCTTGGCTAGAGGGTGGGAGGGAGGCAGGGTCCAGGGTCCTGGCCAGGAAGCCACAGCAGCTGCCCTGTGGGCTGCTGTGAGGTTGTGTGAGCCCCAGAATCTCCTGGGGGAGGTACCACCTCCCGCTAGCTGCTGGCACCACCTCCCGCTAGCTGCTGCCTGCAGCCGGAGGCCAGAGCTCCCTGCCCGCCCCCATGTTGAACACAAGTGTCACCTTCAGAAGGGAACTCACCATGCAGCAGCGTCACCTGCTGGGAAGGGTCCTACGTGAGCCAGATCTGGGGCGGCTTTCTGACCCACCAGCAACTCGCAAGTGGTTTCCTTCCTCTGGACCTCAGATTCCTCCCCATTAAATAAGAAGACAGGCAGTGGCATGGAACATTGTTCACACCTGTCACTGTCTCAAAACTGTACAAACTCCCCAGTTATCTTGTTAAATGAGACATTTGGTAGGTATATTTTCCCCTATATATTTTGTGTGAAAAATATAGAAATATGTAAGAAAATATGTGTACAAGTATATATATATATGATTGCTAAGAGTGATCATCTGGGAATTCCCTGGCCACCCAGTGGTTAGGATTCCATGCTCTCACTGCCAAGGGCACGGGTTCAAGTCCTGGTCAGGGAACTAAGATTCCACAAGCCACATGGTGTGGCCAAAAAAAAAAAAAAAAAAGAGTGGTCATCTCCAGGCAGTGGAATTAAGGGTGCATAGTTCTATACTTTTTAAAAAAAAATAAATTTACTTGTTTATTTTTGGCTGCGTTTGGTCTTCACTGCTGCGCCCGGGCTTTCCCCAGTTGCGGCGAGCAGGGGATACTCTTCGTTGAGGTATGCGGGCCTCTCATTGCGGTGGCCTCTCCTGTTGCGGAGCACAGGCTCTAGGCATGTGGACTTCATTAGTTGCGGCGTGCAGGCTCAATAGTTGCGGCTCATGGGCTTAGTTGCTCTGCGGCATGTGGGATCCTCCCGGACTAGGGCTCAAACCCACGTCCCCTGCATTGGCAGGTGGATTCCCAACCACTGCGCCACCAGGGAAGTCCCTATACTTATTTTTTTTTAATACAAAAAATTCAAACCCAGGATGTTAGATTCCAAATTCTGTGCTCCTGGTTCATTGATGCTCCTACCTCTGCTATTAAAGCCCGACAGTGGCTGTCTGCCTTGTCCCTGGAGGCTACAGCCAGCTCATTGCAGGGACCAGGTCCACCTGCCAGAAGGGTGTTGGTAGCCACACTTGCCCATTCTACCTCCTTTTGCCCCTCTGGGTTCCCTGTGTTGCACACCTGAGCATGCTTTCATCTGGGATTTGGTGGTGCCAAAGTCTGTTTTCAACACAGCACAAGTGCAAGTCTGGGTCCTATATGTTTTTTCACCTCTTACTACTGCACGCGTTGCTCCCACCCCTAGATTCAAACATCATGATGGTCCTGGAGAGGTGGGAATTAGATTAGAGTGAGATAGGTACGTGGAGTTCTGAGGGGTCTTCTCTGCTTTCCTGTCTTAGCTTGGGCAGCTATAACAGGATACCATAGACTGGGTGGGTTATAAACAATAAAATTTATTTCTCATGGTTCTGGAGCCTGGAAGTCCAAGATCAAGCACCAGCAGATTTGCTGTCTGGTGGGGGACTTCTTCCTGGTTCTTAGACGGCTGTCTTCTCACTGTGTCCTCATATAGCCTCTTTTATAAGGGCACTAATCCTGTTCACAAGGGCTGCACCCTCATCACCTAATCACCTCCCAAAGGCCCTACCTCCATATACCTTCACGTTGGGGATTAGGTTTCAACATGTGAATCTGGGGGAGGTGGGGAACAAACATTCAGTTTATAGCCCTCTCCCTCTCAGCCATTGTCTAGGGTCACTCCTCTCCCATACCTGTTCCCTCTGCCCTTCTCACTCTCCCCTAGTAAATCTCGCCTAGCCATCAGAGCCAGCTCATAGGCTGCTCTTCAGTGAAGCCTTTGGCAGTAGATCAGGGAAGTGAGTGCCGTCTGCCCAACCTGCTTTCCCGCACTCCACCTTTGGGTTCCTCTGAGGAGCTCCCTTAGGCCATGTGGGCCTGGTAGGGCTGTCAGTCACAGCTCTGCCCCTGCCACAGGGGTCAGCCTATGACACAGGCTGGCCAATCAGAGGATCCAACCCCCTGGCCATAGAGATTGGTTCAGTGGTGGGCATGTGACCAAAACAGGACCAATCAGACTCTTCCCTGAGATGGATGTGAGAATGTTGCAGGAGAGAAGTGCTGTTTTCACTGACACTGTTTACTTGGGATGCTGTGAGTCTGCAGCTGCTGGTGGCTATCTTGTCTGCATAGGAAGAGCACCTCTGTGCAGAAGAAAGCCATATACAGCCAGAGGCCAGATGACGTAATTGCTTCAGCCTCTGGATCCAGCTGTACCTGAAGCTGATACTCCTACTAAACTTCCCAGTGAGCCGGTAAATCTCCTTTTTGTTCAAGCTGGTTTGATATGGGGTTCTGCTTCTTGACTCTGAAGGAGACCTGATTAGTACAACTCCCTGACACCCCGTCCTGCCATGCACCTCCTTGAAGTTAGTCACTCTTATTTGTACTTCTGTGCTACATTAACACTGCTTGCTACTGTCCTGCTCCTCAGCAGGACCTCCCTGCTCCTCTTCTGGCCCACAGCTCTGAGACCATAGGTGTTGGTCAGTGAAGGGGGATTGAGTGAACCAGGGAGGGATGAGTGCGGGTACCACCTTGAGACCCCTTCTGCAGCTACTAATGCTTCTACTCAGGGACAGGCTGGCTGAGTCTGAACTTACCTCACAAGGAGACTTTTAAAGAAAACAAAGAGATCTAGCCCTAGCTGCCAACATTCCTACTTCCAGAGTGAGGCTGGGCTTGGGCAGTTCCTTGAAGATTCGGTTCAGGCCAAGAGAACAGACAGAAATGTTGCTCAGGGGATGAGAGAGTCTGAAGCCATAGCACTGGCACCTGCCAGGGACAGAGCTGACATTAGGGTTCATCTCAACCCCTTGGAGGGCGGCCAGGAGCTGGCCAGAAGGTCAGAGGCAGGGTCCCTTGAGGGAGTGGGGGCCACGGTCCAGACAGGGGTCCACTTGAAATGGGTGGAAAGCTGACTTCCTGCCAGGAATCTTAACCATGCACAGCTTCAACTCCCAGGGAAAAGTTCAGATTTAGTTAGTGTCCCAGTGCCATGCCCTGGGACATGGGCATGGTTTTCAGTGTGCCTGTGAGAATAAAACTGACGATGGGCTTTTTAGAAAATGGAATCTAATAATCAACATGTTTCCAGGTCTGCAACTTGTAGAAAGCCTGGCGGACGGTTGAAGAAATGTTTTCTTATAATAAATTAGAAAGCGTTTTACTTTTCCTCCAGCTTATTTCTCAAAATAAATTCAATTGTGCTGTGGTGGGGCAGGATTCTTTTAAATAATTCTTCCCTGAAACATAACATCTGCTGGTCTCAGATTGCCAGAGAGGATCCTTGATAAGTTTGAAATTGATGAAGATGGAATATTCATTTTACAATTGGCCCATATTTTATTTTGATTCGTGGAAGTCACCTTCTCCTCCTTACTTACGTTGGCTCTCAAGTAAATACCATGATTGTGGCTTAGGTATTCAGTAAGTCCACAGATGGTTGTTTTAGTAGAAGCATGGACAACAGGGAAGGCAAAGCCATATTTATTTAAATTAAAAAAATTTATATTCCAGTATAGTTGATTGACAATGTTGTCTTCATTTTTGCTGTACAGCAAAGTGACTCAGTTATACATGTATGTGCATTCTTTTTCATATTCTTTTCCATTATGGTTTATCACAGCGATGTTGAATATAGTTCCCTGTGCTATACAGTAGGATCTTGTTATTTATCCATCCTGTATATACTAGTTTGCATCTGCTAATCCCACACTCCCAGTCCATCCCTCCCCAGCCCCTCCTCCTCCTTGGCACCACAGGTCTGTTCTCTGTGTCTTTTTCTGTTTTATAGATATGTTCATTTGTGTCACATTTTAGATTCTACCATAATCATATGGTATTTGTTTTTCTCCTTCTGACTTACTTCACTTTGTATGATAATCTCTAGGTCCATCCATGTTGCTGCAAATGGCATTATTTCATTCTTTTTTATGGCTGAGTAATATTCCATTGTATGTATGTACCACATCTTCTTTACCCGTCACCTGTCGATGGAGGCAAATCCATATTTAGAGTTTCAATTCCAATGAGAAAAAAGTGCTGCCCCTCCTGTGATGGAAGTGATTCAGTGTAATCAACTTGCCATCAGATCACTGGCTGGTCCTCTTGGGGGGTGGTGATGTGTCTGTAGCCTTGAGGAGGAGATGTCTATTGCTGAGCCGTGGTGTCGTGGCCACTTTGGTGTAGGTTCAGAGCCAATGCCCAGTAACTCCTAAAAGGTATAGATATTTCTCCTATCCAGTGCACAGGAACATGGTCACCTGCTGTGTTGGAGGAGCAGGGTTCTTTCTCAAGGGACTGCAGCAGATCGTGTTTTCCAAACACGGCTGTGTTGCATATCGTCCATCTCACATGCTCTTTTTATGGTATGATGTTGAGACTCCTCCACTGAATGGTAGGGTCTGTGCTCTCTTCCCTTGAATATGGTCTGGTCTTAGTTCTAAAACACAGAACATGGCTGTGATCGTTCATATTACGTGTCAATTTGACTGGGCTAAGGGGTGCCCAGAGAGCTGGTAAAACATTTCTGGGTGTGTCTGTGAGGGTGTCTCTGGAAGAGATTAGCATTTGACTTGGTGACCTGAGCAAAGCAGATGGCCCTCCCCAGTGTAGGTGGGCATCATCCAATCTGTTGAGGGCCTGAATAGAACAAAAAGGCTGAGGAAGGGTGAGTTCATTCTGCTTGAGCTGAGATGTCCATCTTCTCTTGCCCTCAGACAACAGTGTTCCTGGTTCTTGGACTTTCAGACTCATATCTGGACTTACACCGTGAGCTCCCCCCTCCTAACCCCCCACCCCAGCCCCCATTCTCAGGCCTTTGGACTGAGGCTGAATTATACCATCAGCTTTCGTGGTTCTCCAGCTTGTGGATGGCAGATTATGGGACTTCTTGGCCTCCATAACTGTGTGATACAATTCCTATAATAAATCTCCTTTTATATCTATCTATCTATATCCTATTGGTTCTGTTTCTCTGGAGAACCCTGACTAATACAATGGCAGTAATGGTGCTACTTGGCATCTGAACCTAGGCTATAAAAAACGATCCAGTTTCTGCCTGGTGTCCTCTCTCTCTGTCTCTTCCCCCATGTGTCTTGGGAATCCTAAGCCAACATACAAGAAGTCTGGCTGCTCTGAAGCTGCCATCCTGGAGAGACCCCACATGGAGGCCAAACCAAGATAGAGAGAGTTGGCTGGGGGGCTCCAGCTCTTCCAGTCTCAGGTCTGAGTCCTCTAAGCTTTAACACCAGACGTCTGGATGAGTCTTCAGATGATTCCAGCCCCCCAGCCTTTGAGTTGTCCCAGATGACACTGAGTAGAATAGAGATCAGTTGTTCTTACTGAGCCCCCCACAAAATGCAGACTTACAAGCAGAATACATGATGTTGTCTTAAGCACTAAGTTCTGGGATGGCTTGTTAAACAGCATTGTTGATAGGGTCTAGTCTGTGGACTGGCTCAACTATGGGAATGAGTTGAAGGGCTGTGACTCTTTTGTGCTCATTCAAGGGAAACCTTTGCTCACCTGATCTAGAACATCTCTGTTCATACAAATCAAGTAAGTTGCAGGGTGCCCATCTCTTTCACCATCTCTAGGGTCACCATGATCTTTAGCCAATACCAAAGACCTCTGCTTGTCAGACCAGGAACACTTGGTTCTGTTGCTTATTACAGAAATCATGCCAACCTTGTCTCTGGCAATTAAATACCATCACTTGGCTTCTGCTTCTCTAGGATTTCATCTTCTCTGTTGAACTGAGGAAACCCAGTTTGATGCCACTGTCATTCCTGGTCTATAGAGAATATCCACTGTAGAGACCTTCAAAGATGCCATGCAATCCCCACCAAAATATTTCTCAAAGCCTTGGTGAAGGGAGTGTCGTCTGGATCCTCCGAGGGATCGTAGTCATCCTCCCAGGGGTGAGTGAGCAAGTCTTACACAGCAGGTCCACGCTGGTATTCCAACCTCCCAAGCCTTTGACACCTTCCTCTACAGTATCCCAAGGAAGTTTAGGCACCTCAGCCTCATTCAACATACACATATTTGGGTCTAGGATTCAGTCAACCAAGCAAGTTGATGAAAAACTGAAGCCCTGTGCCTATGACACTTTTCAGTGTAGAATCTGAATTTAAATATATGGTAGAGGACTCTCCAAGTTGAGGTGTTAATGTAAAATATAGTCCCTCTGGGACACTTTGTGGAAGCAAATATAAGACTTTTAATAGACATTCTTTCATAATTCAGGGTCCATGGGACCACTGAAGATAAACTCAGAATCCAAAATCACAAATGACGTGAAGAATCATTCTGGGGAAGAGACAGCGTACAGGCTTCATATTTTAAGAACCTGAGAAAAGGGCTTCCCTGATGGCGCAGTGGTTGAGAGTCCGCCTGCTGATGCAGGGGACACGGGTTGGTGCCCCAGTCCGGGAAGATCCCACACGCCGCGGAGCGGCTGGGCGCGTGAGCCATGGCCGCTGAGCCTGCGCGTCCGGAGCCTGTGCTCCGCAACGGGAGAGGCCACAACAGTGAGAGGCCCGCGTACCGCAAACAAACAAACAAACAAACAAAAAGAACCTGAGAAAATGTGAGCATACTAAAGAAAGAAAAAAAAAGAAAAGAAACAATAAGGATAGAACAGAATATAATAATAAGAGAAAAAGAAGATTTGGAAAAGAGCTACATTGAACAATACAGAAGTGAAAAGAAGCCACTGAAATAAAGATACTCAGTGGATAGGTTATTATCTCAAATGCAATATAAAATGATAAAGAGAAGGAAAGAGAGGTTGGGAGACATGGAAGATAGAATGAGAAAGTCTGACATACATCTAATAGGCCTTCCAGGATGTATAATGCGGGGAGAGTAAGAGAGAATATTCACAGGGACAACGGCTGAGCATTTTCTAGTATTGATGAAAGCTAAGAATCTTCATATTATGAGACTGACATGCTGCCTACTGCACTAAGGTAGGAATCCTGCCTAGGCTGGAATCTTCATGTTGAAAATGGACAAGGAGTCCTGTGAAGGTAAAACAAGGAACTCTACTCTTATATACAATGAGTAAAATTGTAGACAACCAGAACAAAGAGAAATCTTTAAAATAACCAGACTTAATTACCTACAAAAGAATTAATTACCTACTTAAAAACCTACAAAAGATCAGGCTGACAGCAGATTTAGTAACAATAGAAACCAGAAGACAATGGAGCTTTATAATAAAGATGCCACTATAAATAATTGTCAGTGAAAAATTCTGTAGCCAACTAAGAGTGAGAGCAAAAAAAAAAAAAGAGAGAGACATATTCAGACAAAGAAAGTCTGAGGCTCTTAGCACTCATAGGCCCTTGCCGAAAGGATTATTACAGGATGTACAGTTGTCCTGTGGTATCTGTGGAGTACTGGTTCCAGGAATCCCTCATGGATACCAAAATCTGCAGATGCTCATATAAAATGGTGTCATACAATGAATACAGTTGGACCTCTGTATCTGTGGATTACAAAGAGTTTAAGCCCAGAAGGGAAAGGTAGGATGTAGGAAGTAATTGTAAGACAATAAGTTGATAATTACATACATAAGTCTAAATAAACCTTGATTGTATAAAAACCAGTAATTAAACAGCAGCCAGTTTTGGGGGTTCAGAAACAGGTGGAACAAAAGTACTAGATCACAACAACCTGAAGAAACAGTGGTGAGATTGGAGGCAAAGTGGTCTAAGGTCTTTGTGTCATTGAGGTGGAGGATATTGATGTGGCTTAACTTGAAACCTTGTTAAGTATGCATATTAAGATATGATAGAAACTAGCTACAATAGTAAAATAACAGGTATGCCTTTGAAATCAGTAGAAAAGGAATCTAAAAAAAAAAATGTGAGTGACTTCCCTGGTGGTGCAATGGAGAAGAATCTGCCTGCCAATGCGGGGGACACAGGTTCGATCTCTGGTCTGGGAAGATCCCACATGCCCTGGAGCAACTAAGCCCTTGCACCACAACTACTGAGCCCGCATGCCACAACTACTGAAGCCCGCGCACCTAGATCCCGTGTTCCGCCACAAGAGAAGCCGCCGCAAGGAGAAGCCCGTGCACCGCGAGGAAAAGCAGCCCCCGCTCGCCGCAACTAGAGAAAAGCCCGCGCGCAGCAATGAAAACCCAACATAGCCAAAAATAAATTTAAAAAATTCAATCTTTAAAAAAATGTGATTAATCCAATAGAAAGCAGGAAAGGAGGAAAAAGAAGCAAAGAAAAAGCAGAGTAAATAGAAAACACAAAATAGGATGACAGTAGGAAACCTTGAGTCTTTTAGTCACCACAACACAGGTAAATGGATTGCACTTGACATCTCAAAGAAATTCCCCAACTGGATTAAAACGTAAAGCAACAACTACTTGAATCCAGCATCTATCAGTGGCACATCCAAAACATGAGGAGACTTGAAGGGTAGAAAGAGGTGGAAAAAGACACATCCTACAACTACTAACCCAAAGAAAGCCAGTGTAGCAATGTTATTATCAGACAAAATTAATCAAAAAGAGGGCCTTACACCTCATGCAAAAGGGACAGTTCACCAGGAAGACATACTTGGATGAGTATCCCCTACCAACATTATTTCAAATATATATAGAAAGTAGACAGAATTATGAGAAGAAATGGAAACCTTTACAGTCTTGGAGATTTTAACACAGCTTTCTGGAAAATGAGAGCTCTGGTAGACAAAACAATTAGTAATGATATAGAAGTTTAGAATAACATCTTTATCAATCTTGATTGGATGAATACATAGAAAACCCTGTATTTATCATTTAAATACATATTTTCATGCAAATATGGAACATTTACAAAAATTGATCACGTACTAACCCAAAGTAAATCTCAATAAATACCAAAGAACTACAATCACACAGACCACATTCTCAAGCCACAATCAAGAAAATTACAAATCAATAGTGAAAAGTTAGCCAGAAAAGGAGAAAGATTATTCTCAGGATTTCCAACCACACTCACAACATCACGACATTGGGCAGGGGAGCTGGGCTGATAGTTACCGCTATGGGCTGATATCCTCTGTTATTATCGGGCAAACCATCCCTCCCCGGGCTGGTGTATGGGTCCAAGGACAAAGAGTGCATTGTCAGCGTAACTGAGCAGGCGCATTAGCTGGCGTGTTAGTCTTTGAGGCTGACCCTGCAGCAGCAGCGGCAGCAGCAACTGAGTCAAGGGACAGACTGGAGATGACACCTCAGGGGTCTTATCTTTGGCTTTCTCCCTGGTTGCCCACTGACTCCGGACTCATGTCTGGATGAAAAACCCACCTTCAGGCTGGAAGCAGCCTCTGCCCTGAGTGCTATGGGGGTAGCTCTATTTTTACCTTTGTTTGTCTGTGGTCTAGACACTGTCAGTCCTTGAGAATGGGGTGGGGTATTGTTGAATGAGCATCTCACTCCATATGTTGGCTTTAGGGTGGCTTTGGGTTTGGTCCAAAGCTGGGTCCCAGGTGGAGGAGAAGGTGAGGCAATGTGTCAGATGGAGAACGGTCTAGGAGTCAGGCAGCCTGAGTTCTGGTCTCAGCCCTCTCACTAAGCATCTCCATAACCTTAAGCATGTCACTGCTGCCTTGAAGCCCAGTATGTGGCATTTTTAAGGTACTCAGTCAACCAGAAGGAAGTTAGGAATCTGGGAGTTTTATCCAGGACTCTTGGTTGCAAGTGACAGAAGCCCATCTCAGACTGGCTCAGACAAAATGGGGCTTGATTGGCCGATGAACCTGGGACACTGTCTTCAGATATGGCTGGATCCAGAGCTTCAAAGAAGAGCGTCAGGACTTTGCCTTTCTCTGCATTGCTTAGCACCGCTGTCCTCTGAGCTGGCTTCAACCTTAGGCACATGCTTCCTGTTCACAGCAGAAATGGCCAGCTGCAGATCCAAGCTTCCATCCAATCAGCTTTAGAGCCCCAGTGGGAAGATAATACCTCTTTTGTGACAGTTTCAGCACAGATCCCAGGACTGAATCTCACTGGTCTGACTTAGGTCATGTGCCCATCCTGAACCAATCCCTGTGGCCAGACAGTTGGACACCCTGGTGGACCGGAGCTTGGACATGGGCTCACTGCTGGAGCTGAGGGGTAGTGACTTCCCAAGACTTCCAGGATTTCAGGGAAGCAGCAGGCAGCCCAGAGGTAGGCAGGTGTGCTGCTCCCCTCCCCTCCACACCATGGTTACTGGGCAGCTGGGCTGGGATGCAGACATGAATTTGGATCTTAAATTGCTTACACTCTAGGGAAAGCAGGTAAGTACACAATGAACCGTAATACCAGCCAGACCGTTTCAAAGACTATAATTGCAGCCCACACAAAGTGCTGCCAGAGCCCAAGGGAGGGGTGCCTGGGGGCCTGGGAGGGCTTCTCAGAGGAGGTGATATCGGTTTGTTCTGCATCTCTCCCTTATCTTTACTTTCTGCTTGCACTGTGGGCAGCGGAGACCTCTGGTGACTCAGGGCCGACCCTGGTTCAGGACACAAGCCTCTCCGCCACCTGAGGCAATTGGCTGCAGCATCACAAATCTGATTATCGGGAACTGAGTGGCTTCTAAGCATTCCTTGAGGACCCTGGCTTCGCATGTCTGAATGTGGAAATTTAATAACCTTACTTAATATAACCACCCCCCATCTCTGTCTGTACCATTCCAGAGAGAAACTTAATCTTGGTGTTTGCAATTTTACAGACATTAGGGAACTGGTGCACAAAGTACTGGTTCCTGAGCTCACGGGTCTGAGGTGACAGAAGAGCCTGCTTGGGTTGTTGACAGAAACACAGAATGTGAGAGGTGGAAGGCCTGAGGGGTGATTCAGGCCAGGGGTGCTTCATGTGGAGCCTGTGAAGTCTCCAAACTCGGAGACAGAATTGTACGTGTGTGTGGGTGTGTGTGGGTGTGGTGTGTTCCCTAGGGAAAGGGTTCAGATTCACAGATCTGACCACCAAAAACTGAGAGCTCCCAACTGGGGCCCAGACCCTCATTTGGTGATGGAGGAAAACAGAGCCCTGGGGAGAAAATATTTCTGAGAGCCCCTCGGGTCAGTGTCCGAGCTGGTGTTGAAGCTCAGATGTCCAGATCCTGGCCCGGGCGTGGAGGAGCTTCCTCCAAACCAGGGATTCCCAAGCTGACTGGGCATCAGAACCTCCAGCAGGGTTGTCAAGCACCCAGTGTCCTGGGCTGGCTCCAGGCCCCCCGAGTAGAGGACGGCTGAGCCCCAGGAAGCTGCGTGCTTTGCAGGCTCCCACGTGGGTCTCCTGCAGCCTGCCCAGACCTGGCGCTGCGACAAAGGTCTGGTCCACAGCTTGGGAAGAACAAGCCTCAGATGGGCTGAGGATCAAGGGGACGCCTTTGACGGGGAGTGGGTAGCTGGGTGGGTCTGGAGTTTCCAAAACCACCCTCAGGTTTAGAGGCTCACGGGACGGACTCATTGGATGTGGCATATAGTCGTACTCGCTTTTTTTTTTTTTTTAATATATCTTCATTGGAGTATAATTGCTTTACAATGTTGTGTTAGTTTCTGCTGTATAACAAAGTGAATCAGCTATACGTATACATATATCCCCATATCTCCTCCCTCTTGCGTCTCCCTCCCACCCTCCCTATCCCACCCCTCTAGGTGGTCACAAAGCACCGAGCTGATCTCCCCTTGCTATGCGGCTGCTTCCCACTAGCTATCTATTTTACATTTGGTAGTGTGTACATATCAGTGCGACTCTCTCACTTTGTCCCAACTTCCCCTTCGCCCCCCGTGTCCTCAAGTCCGTTCTCTACGACTGCGTCTTTATTCCCGCCCTGCCACTAAGTTCATCAGTACCGTTTTTTAGATTCCATATATATGCGTTAGCATACGGTATTTGTTTTTCTCTTTCTGACTTGCTTCACTCTGTATGACAGACTCTAGGTCCATCCATCTCGCTACAAGTAACTCAGTTTCGTTCCTTTTTGTCGTACTCGTGGCTGAGATCTATTACAGCCAAAACATACAGAGGAGAGCAGCAAAAGGAGTCTCTCCCAGCGGAGTCGCACAGGACACGCTTCACTCCTCCAGCCTCAGATCGTGAGTGCTGTCTACTAGGGGCACTTGTCTGAACCTAGGAGTCCAGGGTTTTTATTAGGGGTCAGTTAAGTGGGCACCCTCTGCCTAGCACGCACCCAAATTCCAAACCTCCAGGAGGAAAGCAGGTGTTCAGCCGACACCACACAGTTTGTAAAAACATCGTGTTCATTCCCTAATTATAAGCTGCTAAGCCCCTCTTCTCAGGGAGTCGTGGGAACAGCCAAGGCTTTTGTGAGCGTAGCAGTCTCCTGCACAGTGGGGACACCAGCCGACTTGACCTTGATGAGGCACTGTGTCATCGGTGCTCTGGGAGAAGCGCCAAAGGGTGACCAGGTGCATCAGCACACCTGTGTCCACGGCAGATAGGTGGTCGCAGCAGCTGTATATTGTGCAGTGTTCCTGTGACCTCACCAGCCTGGATCCTCTGCTTCTATGTGTCACCAGCCCCCACCTAAAGTCCCCAGGGAGGCCTCTGTCTGACGGATCCAGGATCGGGATCTGGCATGTTTTGCTTCTGCAGTTGGGGTTAGACTCTGTGTCTGGTCAAGGCTCCCAGATGGGCGTATCTGCTTGCTCAGGCTGTCATAACAGGTATCACAGGCTGCGTGGCTTAGACAATAGAAGAGAATTGCCTCAGTTCTGGAGGCTGGAAGTTCAAGATCAACGTGTAGGCAGGGATGGATTCTTCTGAGGCCTCTCTCCTTGGCTTGTAGATGGCTGTCTTCCCTGTGTGTCTGTGTCCTACTTTCTTCTTATAAGGACACCAGTCACGTTGGATTAGGACCCACCCTAATTACATTAATCATCTCTTTAAAGACCTTCAAATGCAGTCGTATTCTGAGGTACTAAGGGGTAGGATTTCAAAATATGAATTTTGGGTGGACACAATTCAGCCCACAGAGCTGTAGGGAATTCCCCAAATACAGGCAGGAGGTTTGGAAGCTGGGTATCTCTTCCCAAAGGACGGTGCTGGGATTTTAATGTCTGGGGGCTTCTGTGGTCATGAGCTCTTTCCCTTGGTAATGTAAATGTCTTCTCGCTCGCTGGAGCTTTTCTATAACCAGCCCTGGTTTACAGAAGGAGAAAATGCAAACTACTTTCTGTGCAATAAAAACAAACCCATCATCTAGCCACAGCTGGTCATGAGATTCTGAGCCTGCAAGTCTGTTCTCTGGAGCTGGGTCGGGTCTCAACCATGGGGAGACTGTAGGAGAAGTCAGGGCCGCTCTAGCCACCAAACTCACTGGCTGGTCCCACGTGTTCCAGGCGCCCTGGGCTCTGACCTGCAGATAAATGAAGCAGGAGACGGGCAACTTTCCCAGCCTCCACACAGTGTCGTTTCTTTCTTGGTTTCTTGAAGAAAGTACCCTGTTTCTGTACATGAAGATTCTTGGGGGGAGTTGACAGCTTTGGGAGCAGTGTCTGGGCTGCCACATGGCCTGAACCCAGGCCAGGGACCTCTGAGAGCCTGTGGCTGAAGAGAGAGACGCCATCAGGTGGACACAGGCCTTCCCCCGGCTCCTCCCAGACTTTGATTCTGCTGTGTCAGAGGTACCACCCTGCCTGCCATGACTGAGAGACCCTCACCTTCTGGGTAAAGGCAGGACACCTTGGTGTGGCCCTGCAAAGAGTCAGCAGCCTCAGCTACAGTGGGAGATAAGAGGCTCATGAGGTCCCAGGGGAGGCCTGCCTGGCCCAGTGTCCTCGAAGTTACACAGTGATGATAGCTTGAGCATCTACCCTCCCCACCCTGACAGGCTAGGTGTCTCCCCTTTACCTGGGGCCCCCAGTCAGCTCAACTATTGCCATGTGGACGTCTCTCCTCCAGAGTGCAACACTGCTGTAGGGGAGGAAAAAACCTCTCCTCTACCCTCTTAGGTTCTGTCCCTGAGGCCTGCAAACTAAACTGACAAATAACATATGAACAAGAGAGAAGTCATACAAATATTATTTGATGTTCATATTTTAATTTTTTTGTGCATGGAGGTCTTTTTTTTTTTTTTTTTTTTGCGGTATGTGGGCCTCTCACTGCTGTGGCCTCTCCCGTTGCGGAGCACAGGCTCTGGACGTGCAGGCTCAGTGGCCATGGCTCACGGGCCCAGCCGTTCTATGGCAGGTGGGATCTTCCTGGACTGGGGCACGAACCCGTGTCCCCTGCATCAGCAGGCGGACTCTCAACCACTGCGCCACCAGGGAAGCCCTGCATGGAGGTCTTTGTAGAAAAAAAGATGAAGACCCAAAGAAGCAGTTAGGCCTGGGGACTTACATACCATTTTATATAAATTGTGTAGAAGATAAACTGTAGGGAGATAATTTTATGTAAACTGTAGGGAGAAATTATGTAACAAGACAAAGGAAAAGGGGTTTGGGCTTCTAGGGGCAGTAAATTCTGAGAATGAATATATACGGGGGAAATATATATATAATATATATTATATAAATATGATATATATATATATATATGAAACAAATGGAAGATGAGGGTTATTTTGGTAAGGTTTGTTTGTGCAGAACCATCTCAGTGCTGACTTTCTGTTTCCAGTGATAAGGCTTGATCTCCTAGTACGGGAGAGGGGAGGGGGAACACCTTCACAAAAGGAAACCTCTGTGCTGCTTTTAGGCAGGATGGGGGAAGGGCAGAGAGTTCTTTCTGTGTTTGCTGCTTAATTGCCTGCAGCTCAAACTACTCTTATGCCAAAGTGGCACATTTTGGGGTGGCATATTCTAATCCCCTACACTGCCCACCCCCTCCCACCCCAGGTCCACGTATGTGCCCACACTTATGACTTTAAACGAGGTAATCGTGCTCCCAAAGAGCCTCCTGGAACTGGGATCCAACGGGCTGCATGAGGGAAGGTGACAGTGCAGTGAGGCAACAGAGGGGCCTCCAGGCACCAGGCCTGGGGGCTGGGCTTTGCTGCTCACTTGCTGCGAAGCCTCATTTTCCTTTTTCTGAACCGCTGCCTTATCCATAAGGTAGGGGTTGCTCCCCACTGGGCTGGTGTGGGGATAAAGTGAGAGTGTGGGTGAAGGCATTCTGTAAACCGTGGGGTGTGTGGGGCGCAGCGGCCTCTCAGCCTTTCCTCCTAGTTGCCGACCTCTCCGGGAAGTTCTGTTCTGTCACTCCACTGCCAGGGACAAGCTAGGATGGGGACAGCAGGGAAGCAAACAGCTGGATTCACTCCAGCCAGAGCTGCTGGCCAGGGCTGGACGCACTGTCTGAAGGGCGCCCCCTGGTGTCCATCAGCGCAGCACAGCGGGCCCTGATTTGGAATGATGGTTCCCCCTTCCCTGAGGTTATAACCTTCTCTTTCCCAGATGGAGCTCCAAACTGAAATGTGAAGTGGGGCTGTATCTGCTGAACAATTTCTAGCGCACCACCCTCCCTCTCTCCCTGCGTACTGGGATAGACTATTCGCAGGAGTCAAGGGGAAGTAACACCCACTGCTTGTTCTGAAGTCCAGGAAGCTCACACTTTCTGCATCCTGCTTATGACATCTTTGCCTACACCAGGGTCATGAAGATATTCTCCTAATTACTTTCTAGAAGATTTTGTTTTACATTCCATGGTCTATATCTAGACTTAAAAAAAACCAACCGCTGAAAATTTGCTTAAAGATTAGACATTGGTTGCTGAGGAGTGAAATTCAGTTTGAGGCAATAACACCTAAGCTTTGGTTTCCTTAGCTAGGAAATGAGGATAGTAATTTTCCCAGGGTGGTTGTGACATTAAATGAGATAGTATATGTCAGAGTAAGGGTGGGCACACAATAAGGAAAACTCCGTGTAGGCTCTGATTATTGTTTTGGGCCCTCCTAGCTGTTTATATGGCTCTTTGGTATTCTATTGTACTTGACTGTGATGGTCATGGAAGTAATTTCTGGTTTTCCACTCTTACAATCCACGCCGCATAAATAAGCTTGTAAACAGAGGCACTTATGAGTATTTATGCCAGACAGATTTTTTTTTTTTTTTTTGCTGTACGTGGGCCTCTCACCGTTGTGGCCTCTCCCTTTGCGAAGCACAGGCTCCGGACGCGCAGGCTCAGCGGCCATGGCTCACGGGCCCAGCCGCTCCACGGCATGTGGGATCTTCCCGGACTGGGGCACAAACCCCCGTCCCCTGCGTCGGCAGGCGGACTCTCAACCACTGCGCCACCAGGGAAGCCCCGGACAGATTTTTGATGATTCCTTGTGCCTCCATCCAATGTCCCTACTAAATGAAAAAGAGGAAAGGACTGTGAAGGTTTTCCCACGTTCCCACTCTGTCCCTTGGGAAAGGATGGGCGAGGAACTGTCTGCTGAGAAGCCACTGGAGAAAGAAGACCAATCTGTAAGATTTGCCCTCAGAAGAGGGGGTGGTTAGGATGCAGGTGTGGAATAAGAGCCATTTGCTACAAACTGTGAGAAAACAGCTTGTGGGAGCCTTTGTTCCTTCAGAGGAGTAATTGCCTTTGATGGGTTGTTAATAGGAGTCATTATGTGGTTATTAAGAAGGGAATGTGATGAGCCCAGCTCTGAATTGTTAAGTTCAGGGGGCTCCTGGCTTAATGTTGTTTTTGCCTCTGCAAATAAGGAGTCACGCTACTTGCCTGGAATCCTCTAGAATCAGGGGTTTTGACCTTTGAACCCAGCAGGTTGGGACAATGCCTGAAGGTGCCATTTACCTCCTGGGGCAGCTAATGGGAGGGCAGCGGTGGGGAAAGAAAAGGAAAGGAAGAGGTGAGAAGGGAGGTAGGAAGAGACATCGAGAGAGGGATGGAATGATGGAGGGAGATGGGAAGAGAGAAGGCAAGGGAGAGAAAGAGGGAGAGGGGCCAGAACAGAGCGACAGGGAGCAGAGAGGGGGCAGGGGGAGGGGGAAGGGGAGAAAGAAAAGGAAAATGGAAAGAACATTAGCCCATAGGGTAAATTCTCGAGCCTGAATTCTGACC